>NC_062544.1:134248495-135575757 GCF_016906955.1 Phacochoerus africanus
CTGATGGGATGTAACACAAAGAATAAGCCCAAGGAAGAGCCTACGTGACAGGATATCTTCTCATGGCCCACCTTCCTTCCTGGCCTACCTTCTAGACTCTTCTGCACCTGCAGTTCTACTTCACTCCATTCTCATTCTCAACTTCCAGCCTCTCTCATCCTTTGGATTCACTGGCTCTGGGATCCTCCCTGGCTTCTTAGTTGCTCCATCCAATAGCCTTTCTCAGATTCAGGTTCCTGCTCTCATGGCTGCACGTGGTCCTGCCCCTCACCTCCTCCTTCTGGAACTTTCTCTCTCCCTGTGCTGCAAGCCAGCATCCCTGCAAAGATGACTCTGAGATACACATTAGGGGTGCTCTCAATATCAACACCCACAGAAGCAGAAACCTCATCTGAGGGAGAAGCTCAGCTGTGAATAGGTCTCCGCGAAGTCCTCAACAAGGACCCCCTGGGGAGCTGTCACAGCCATTCAGAGTCCCAAGTTGGAGCAGAAGGGCCAGATCCGTATGTTCCCTGGGGACCCACCATGGGATGAGGGCTGGAAAGAGGGGAGTGCTTGGGTGAAGCAGTTTTCTTCAGCCAGAGGCCACATGGGCAGCGTTGCCAGCAGCTGGGGGAATCAATCCTTCCCTAACAGGGGGTCTGGGCCGCACAGGACAGCATGTGCTAAACCTGCATTTTCTCCATCTGCTCCTTCCTAGTCATGGTTGACCCCTTAACCATGGCCTCAGGCTGTGGCCTTCTGCTCTTTCTCTATTTATAATCTTTTTGTAAGACACTAGTAAAATGAAGAACCAAGAAGAGTGACTAGTACTCAGCGAGTGCTTACTGAGAAGAGAGAATAGGCACTAGGCTAATTCACTATCTCACTTAAGTTCACAGAAACCCATTAAAGTCAGTGGTATTAAAACTCCATTTTAGGGAGTTCCCATCGTGGCGCAGCGGTTGGCGAGTCTGACAGGGAACCATGGGGTTGTGGGTTCAATCCCTGGCCTTGTTCACTGGGTTGGGGATCTGGTGTTGCCGTGAGCTGTGGTGTGGGTTGCAGATGCGGCTCAGATCCCACGTTGCTGTGGCTCTGGCATAGGCCGGTAGCTGGGGCTCCAATTCGACCCCTAGCCTGGGAATCTCATTTCTATCCTGCCAAACTGGTCTCTTTGCCTTAACCTGGTTTCTGCATCCTGCTTCCAGACTAACTAGGTTTAACTGACTATGTAAATCCCTGCATTTGTCATTCATTCACCTCTTTGCTGGCTCATTTATTACAGACCTAAAACACACACGAGGCTATCTGTGTACCAGGCACTGATGACACAGTGCTGGCCGGACATGGCCCAGACACTCATTTGGAACCACATTTGGAAACATAAGCACTACTCAAACACTGGCCAAAACTTTGACAAGTGCTAAGAGGGAGCCTCGTGGTTTGTTGAGAGCCTGAGGGGCATCTGACAAGAAGTACTGGGGACCTTCCAGGAGCCAGCTGCCTTTGGAACACCATGGATATGGCCACTTATACCAGCTGCCCCTCCCATGTGCATATCCCATTTTCTTCCTGGGGCCCTGCCTAAGCATTCCTGCCTTTGGGGCCCTCCACTTCCTCCTCTGGGCATTTAAACCACACAGGCATGTGCTTTTTCAGTGTAATATCAATGTTAAGTCTTATTGATACTCGTTATCATTTATTTGAGGGCTCATTCTGTGCCAGGTACTCTATATGCTCAGCATCACTCAGTCATTATAATAACACAATTGCTTAGTCATTATAATAATCCCACCAAAACCCTGCTTCTTTTCGTTGCCTCCACTGTCTTAGTTCCCCCGGAAACTTACCCTGAGCAGGGACTCCAGGACAAGGCATTCACTGGGAAATTGAAAGAAATATGGGCAGGGCAGTGGAGAATGGAGTTAATAAAAGGCAGGGTATCAAGTGAGTTAGCCCTGTGGGAAACTAGAGCTGAATCCTGAGGGGGAAATTCTGAGAATGGATGGAGGACTCGCACACCTCAGAGTCATCGTACCCAAAGGGACGGAGTGGGGGTATTTATTTACCAATCCCATCAGACATGGCTTAAGAGCTGGGGGGGGTGTGGCATTAGTTCCTTAGGCAATTCTGGCCCCTTCAGGGGCAGATGAAGTGGTCATGACTAGACAGGGCAAGTCCTCGAAGAAGCGCAGGTATTAAGGGGCACCGGAGCGGTAAAGTCATGGGACCTGCTGCTCCCATATTAAAGACAAGGAAATCAAGGCTGGAAGAAGCTGGCCTGAGGTCACAGGGCCAGGAACTATCAGCACCAAGAGTCTTTCTGGCTCTGCAACAATCTAAAATGCCCCGTGAAAGGCATTATCTTGCCTTATCCTTCAGGAGCCCTTACAGCTCTTCCCACCGACTAAGAACACAGTGGAGATTCCATAGGAGCTTCCTGATTGATGAGCCTTAAGGACTAGGAGCTTCTGTGAACCATAGAACAAGCACTTCAGTGTGCCTCCTTCCTGCACTAGAGCAGGTTTCATGTCTGGGTTTCCGAGTAAGCCCAGTGCATCTCAGATCCCTTGTCACCGCATCCCCTCTGGGACTCGGTTCTGGGCAAATAGGGGAAACTGAGGTAGACAGTCCTTGAAGGCTTCTTGCAAAGTGGAGGCCAAAGCTGGAGTCACTCGTCCCTGGCTTCCAATGAAATCCAAACACCCACCCAATCCTTTTTTTCCCTCCATGAAATTCCTCTAACTCGATTAAAGGAAAAAAATCAATCAATTTACATGGTAACAGAAAAAGACAGGGTCATGTATAAAATATTCCCCCATCTGTACCAGAGGGCATGGCCTACACGCTTCAAGAGCACAGCCAAAGGCCCTGGGGATTTGTTTTTCTTTCCCTGACCCAAGGACTCTGATCTCTCACTTAACCTCTGACCTCTTCAATTCAGATAACCAGGAAACTGGCAGCTGGGGCTGGGGGCCCTCAGAACGCCACCCTGCTCTGCCCCGAGCTCCTTCTGGCCATGGAGACGGAACAAAGGGAGGCAGGGGCCCCCACAAAGCACTTTAGAGCCCCAGAAGCCGGCTCCCAGTCCTGTGGCCAGTCCTGCAGGGACCTCTGCTCTGTAACCACTTCCCTACCAGACCCCTCCACCCAGCAGTGCAGGGGGTTGCCTCATTACTGCTAATGCCATTTAGAGCCTGCTTTGTGCAGGAGGGGAAAAAAAATCATCAAGCGACATGAAGCCCGAGCTTTGACTCCATTTGCAAAACTCAGACTGAAGCGGCTTCACCTCAGATCCATGACCTCCCTTCAAAACAAAACAGGCTGTGTCCACCCTCCTCCCCGCAGCAACCTCAGGCTTCATTTCAAATAGGGCCAGAGCCTGGATTTTTAACAGCAGCTACTTAGAGGTGGGTATGAGCCACTTGTTTGAAATCAAGTCAGCTGTGTTTTTATTAAACCGTATATTTTCATTCTTGCCAGTGAAGCAAGGAGAGGATTTATGTCCTCTCTGGTGTACACCCTGCGAAGTTCCTTGGGAAGGAGAGCTGCACATCCAGCCCAGGAACCCCCAGCTACCCCATTCCCAGCCCACAGCACTGCGGCTGCCTCCAGAGCTCTGTTGCAACCCCAGAAACAGTGCATTTTAAAGACCTCCACAACCACCCCCCGCCAAACTCATTTCTAAATGAAGGGCCCTTTGGTACTTTCTCCCCCACTCCTCAGTCCCCACCTCACAACTCCTCAGGTCCCCAGCTCTGTGGCTGCTCCTCAAGGCCACTTGCTGGTGACTTGGCAGCTGGGCAGTGACCACCACGGTCATCTGTGTCTTGAGCTGGATGACTACTTAATCTCTCCTCTGGCAAGAGGCTATTTGTTGCCCGCTAGACAATTAGACTGTCTTAGTGACAGACATTTCTTTGCAGCCTCCAGTTCCCAGATGCATGTGGGTGGGCCTTTCATTCATTCATTCATTCATTCACATATTCATTCACTCATTTATTCATTCATCCTCTTGGAACAGTGAAGAGCAGCCTGTGCTTAGTTGTCATTGATAGTCACAGCCAATATCCACCAAAGCCTCCTACTATGTGCCCAGGATGGAAGATGAAAGAAACAAGACCCTGGGAGTTCCCGTCATGGCGCAGTGGTTAACGAATCCGACTAGGAACCATTAGGTTGTGGGTTCGATCCCTGCCCTTGCTCAGTGGGTTAATGATCCGGCGTTGCCGTGAGCTGTGGTATAGGTTGCAGACGCGGCTCGGATCCCGCGTTGCTGTGGCTCTGGTGTAGGCTGGCAGCTACAGCTCCGATTCAACCCCTAGCCTGGGAACCTCCATATGCCGTGGGAGTGGCCCAAGATATAGCACAAAAAAAAAAAAGAAAAAAGAAAGAAAGAAACAAGACCCAGCCCTGAACTTCACGGAGAGAACGCTATCAGAATATGGTTTTCCACCCCCAGAGATTCTGCTTTAATTGGCTGTGAGGGTGCCCAGGTCTGCATCATCAATGCACAATTACAGCTTCGAACACTGCTCTCTGGAGGGAAGGGCAGTTGGTAAACAGCTAAACCCTAGAGTGAGGAGGTGCTGTGCCTACAATTCTGACTGGGGTCTAGAAGGCTTTCTAGGGGAGCTGAGACCTAAAAACATAAACCAGCAAGGGCTGGGCCAAGGTACTGGGAGGGGAAAATGGGGAGGAGATTCTAGATGGGAACAGCACAGGTAAAGGCCCAGACTGAAGACAGGACAGGCAGGGGCTGTCATCCACAGGAGGGATTTGAATTTTGCCCCAGGGAACTGTGAAGCAGAAGAGGGAGATAATTAGGTCTGCATTTTCCAGCACTCCTTCACCTATAGAGGGAGGGCAGCCAGAAGGAATCCAGGTGAGAAGTGATGGTAGCCCAGACTAGGGATGTACTGGTCTGATTTAGTTTACCACCCCCAGGAGCAGAACTTAAGAGATAGTGTAGGCAGGTGACAGAGTTGTCCCACATAAGGAAGCTGGGGTATCTGCCCACCAACTCCTATCTGGCATTGGTCCAGAGCTACTCCTCAGAGGGGTTAAGCCCCGCATCCTGGCCTGCCTGCCCTCCACCGCCAAGACTGCTCCTAGCCAAAGAAAGGTCCCCAGCGGAGAGTCTCAGGCTAGAAGCCTGGTAGCTAGAAGCCAGCCACATATGGGGGGGGCAACAGATGATGAGTGCCAAGAGGATGCACAGGGGCTGTGACTAGGTCTTAGGGAATGAAAGATGGAGGCCAATTATTCCTGGGAGAGGCTGGTGAGTATGGCATCATGGATGGGTGGGGATGGGGATCAGGAGGCAAGGAGAGATGCCAAAGCAGGGCAGGCCACCTTGCCAAAGGTGACCCAGAGAGCAGCCACTTAGAAGTGAAGCAGAGACCCTAGAGTGAGATTGGCACAAACACAGGCAGATGCCAACCAACAGCACCGTGAGTGTTCTCAAGGGGCAGGACTGTGGATTGAGCTTCTCAAGTTTCTTGGATTTTTGGTTTCCAGAAGGGAGGAATCAGTATTATCTGCAGAAGTTTAGGTTTCTGGCTCAGGAAGAGGTGTGGCTGGCTTTTCAGAACACGGCTCTAATTCTGGTCCACCCCACCCCCCCCATTCCCACCCTGCCCTCTCCTCTCCCAGGACACCATCTCAGATCTCATCTCTGGTTCAGGTCTTCTCTTTGGCTCTCTCCCTTGTTCAATCAGCTGCTGTGTTGGTGATAAATTAAGTGGGAGCCAGGCAAAGAAATTCACTCAGACCAATGAGAGTCCGGGAGGCCAATTTATTGGAAGAATACAGGGCCTGGGAGGGAACTGAGGACAGGATAATGCAGCCAGGCTCCCTGCAGGTACAGAAATAGGGATCATGAAGACCCCAGGAGTAGAGAAAAGGCTTTTCTTTTTTTTTGTCTTTTTGCCATTTCTTGGGCCGCTCCCGCGGCATATGGAGGTTCCCAGGCTAGGGGTCTAATCGGAGCTGCAGCCACCGGCCTATGCCAGAGCCACAGCAACGCGGGATCCGAGCCGCGTCTGCAACCTACACCACAGCTCACGGCAATGCCGGATCATTAACCCACTGAGCAAGGGCAGGGATTGAACCTGCAACCTCATGGTTCCTAGTCAGATTCGTTAACCACTGCGCCACAACGGGAACTCCGGAAAAGGCTTATTTTTTTCTCCCTGAAGTCACACTGGCGCTTATGTTTTCTTCTCTCTCTTCATCTGTTCTACCCCTCACTCCCCTTTCTTTCTGCTACCTCTCCTCTGGCATTTCTCCTTAGGTGAACATGTATCCACCTCAACCTGTGCACACTATGTGGCCTCTTAGTTTAAGCCAATATAAGTGAACTTCCATCTTTGTGTCTCAATTGCTAATTCTCAGAGGAGGATAATCTGATTGGTAAGTAACTGAAGACCCATCTTAAACTGGCTTCAGAGAAAAAGCAAATTTAGGGGCTGAAGTAACATAAAGGTGAAGGTAGCATACAGGCATAGCTGGATCCAGGGGCTCAAGCTCTTTCACTGGGAGCACCAGCTCTCAGCACAATTTTGCACCGTGTTGGATTCATTCTCAGGCAAGTTCCTCTAGGTTTACCTCCTCTAGTTTAGCAGTCTAAGTAGAAAAAGGGCTTCTTTCTATTAGAAGTTCCAGTCATATTCCTAGAGTTGACTGAATGAGCCAGCCAGGATCACAACCTCATTGCTAAACCATTTGCTGTGTCCAGTGGACTGAAATGCTGATTGGCCAGATCTTAGTAACATTCATACTCTGGTACCAGATAGACTAAGAATGGGAGAAGGACATCTCCCCATAAGGAAATGAGGTGGTTGTATCAGGAGGAGGAGCATGGAAATCAGCAGGCGGAGTACACAACCAACAGGGACGTGGGGTGACACCGCCCCTTCCGATTCCCCTAAGGGCTCTGAACAAGGCAGGGTCCTTATGACACTATGAGAACTAAAGCTGTCACCAAAACCTCCAGTCATTTTACCTGAGCAGTCTTTCTGAAATCCACCTCAGTCTCTCTAAGGCCAGGCACCAGCCAGGGCTGACTTGGCCGTATGTACCCTTACAGCCGTTAGTGCTATTAAAATACTGCACCACTGCCACATCTGCTGGTTAGTATCCACTAGCCTGAGTCCTCAGCTCCCTGCTACTCCACCCAACCAGGGCACCCAGGCCCCAGTCCTGGAACCCCCAGATCCTGGAACCCCCAGATTGCGAGGGCCTAGCAACTAAAGGGTTAGCGGTGAGCACATCAGGGGCACCAAGGTCTTGCTCCAGCCCCTTCTGATTGGTTGATTTCAGGACCTACCAGGCATCTCATTGCCCTGGGCCCAGTAATTAATTCTTTCAAATATCACTCTAGTCCTAGCAACAGCTTTCTCTCTGTTCTCCTTCAGGCCACTCTGTCCCTTAAGACCACAGTCCACTCTTCACGCAGCCACCAAACAGCTTCCTAAACCATAATTTAAGCTACCCACTGGCCTCCTTACCCGATGTGTCAAGTCCTAACTCCTTATCAGGCCTCAGCCTGCCCCCTGGGGATCTGGTCCCAAAGCCTTCTTCCACCGTACCTTCCCATCTACTCGCATTCAAACTGATAGCCTTACCCTGCAAGCACGCTTCCTCATGCCTCTCTGTCCTCGCTGATCAGTTTTCTCTAGCTTTCATTTATATGGGGCCCAGGAAATGCCTAGCACCAGCTTGGAGTCGGAGACAGCAGCAGGAGGCAGAGAAAAACTGGACAGAGAGATGCTGTGCATTGTAGATACAGCAGCTCAGCCTTGGAGAGCTCCCCGGAGAAGGAAGGTTCCTGGAGAATAAGTAGGAGGCTAAAGGTCTAGGTCACTGGGATGAACTCCAGGAAGCCACCTTGCTCTGATTCCCTGGATTCCAGGGCTCCACAAATAAGCTGGAGCCCACCTTCAATTTACCAGGCGCTTTCTCCATGCCCGTGTGACCTGCAGTGACCCCTTCCCTGCAGATCTGATGTCACCCTTCCAGGCGGTGAGGCTGTGCAGAAACCGCAGCTCCTAGAGAAGAGTCACCCAGCTTGTGAGCAGCACAGCCGGGATCCCCACCCAGGCTCCCTCAGTGCTACTCACCGCTGTTTCCTGCCTCCTATTTTGATAAGAGCGTCTGCTCCACACCCATCGTTAGAAAATCCAAGGGTCTAAGAGAACTAAGAAGAATAATCTGGCTTCCCCATAACCCTAGAGGGGTGGCTGGCTAGCCCACTTCAGGGAGCCAGGGGCCACGGGCTGCAGCTTATACACAGATAAATACGGTAATTCTTTTCCTCCACCTCCCAGCAGGAGCAGCAGCGGGGATATGAATTGATTGTCAGAAGCTGTTTAAGGGCCTGTGATTGAGGAGATGATCTGAGATAAGCTGCTCCAGTGAAATAAAGGCCAACAGCTGCCTGCTTCCAGTCAGCCGCTGCGCTTTTCTAAACGTTTTTCTAAAAGGCAGCACCCACGCCTTCCCTACGCAACCCCACCCCTGGGAGGCAGGGAGCTCTCTTGCCTCACTTTGGGGGAGGGAGATCCTATTTAGTAACAGATGAGATGTTGAGGACTAAAACGCAAGGGTGCCAGAAAGTGCAGTAGCTGGAGCTAAATGCGACACTTCCCTGTTCTTTGTGGGTCTCCATTAGAAATAAGAATTTCCTGGAAATCTTGGGATTGGAAGGAAGGAGGGGTTGAGGGAAGCTCAGACCCATCACAAGTCTAAGCCTATGAAACCCCTAGCTTCATGTAAAGGTTTTGCACATAATTAGTTCTTTTATCTGAAATTCCAGCCATCCTCCATTCATTCACTTCTTCATTCATTCGACAAATACAAAATGCAGAAAAGCTTGGGGTTTGACAGATGGGTTCACTGGGTTGGGGCACTTACTAGCTATGACCTCAGGCAATTCATCTCACCTTTCTGAGCATCTGGATGCTATGACCCACCCCACAAGACTATTGGAGGATTATTGAGATAATGCCCACCAGGGCCTGAGCCCAGTGTCTGGCATATAGCAAATGCTATAGTGCTCCAGGGGGCCAGAGAGCTGCTTCACAGGTTTCAAGATGAAATCACAGAACTCCTTAAAAAGCCCCCCATCTAAAACACAAATAACTATGCCGTAAAGGAGAAGGTGTTCATGTTATAAAAGGCACTGAAAAACTGACATTGCAAGAGATTGCTTCCCACTGAAAGAACTCGAGGGGATCAGGAGTGACATTTGAGCTGAACCTTAAAGGCTGGGTAAAGAGAAAGGGTCTTCTTGGGAGGAGGGAACAGTGCAAACAAAGGTATATTCTTTTTTTTGGTCACGCCCACAGCATGTTCCCAGGCCAGGGATCAAACCGGTGCCATAACAGTGACCCAAGCCTCTGTGGGGACGATGTTAGCTCCTCAACACACTGAGCCACAGGAGAACTCCAGAAGATATATTCTTAGGATCTTGTTAGGCCAGTAGGGCTCATGACCAGCAGCACCCAGGAGCTTGTTTGAAAAGCAGACTCTCAGGCCCACCCCAGACTCACTGGATCAGAATCTGCATTTGAACAACCAGGAGGTTCAGGTAAAAAGTTAGAGGTGCTCAGGGCAGACATCTGCGACCTCTGTGACGTGCCCTTCTGGCAAAGAAAGAGGAAGCAGAGAGCTCCCTGCACATTTGGGCTGATGGCCAGGGTGCACAGATGTGCCCACGTTGGGCCCTGGGCTGGGGCAGGCTTCCCAGAACCAGAAGCCCCCAGGTGTGAGGGGAGCAGAGACCCAGAGGCACCTGGCAGGTAAATGCTTCGGGCCAGAATGTCCTCTGGAGATGCAATAGAGCCTGTTGCCTCAGAGGTGGAGGCAGACCTGGCCACTCACCCTCTTATTCACTTATTCCACGAGGCTTTCATGGGCCTGACCCCGTGCCAAATTCTGCCCTAATGATGGTGTCACCCTCAGGCAAGTCCCTTGCCCTCTCCGCCCTCAGTTTCTCTACTTGTCAGGTCCAGTTCAGTCCGTGTGTATGAGACACAGCAAACATGTCTGTCCTTCTCCCTGTTGTTCCCGGCTCTCCCTTCTTTCCTAGGTGCTCCACTCCCACGTCTCTCCACACCAGGGTCCATCCCTAGAGCCTGGAAGTTCCCCAAACTCAGAGGAACCTCTCCAACTTAGGCCAGGGTCTCAGAAGCAGACCCCTAAATGAGAATTCGGGTGAAAGCAATTTAGGAAGAAGAGGAACGGATGCAGACAAAGAGGCTCCATCCTGCAGGGCAGTGCTATTGGACCACACGCTCCTTCATCAAACACTTACTTTGCGCCAAGCACCGCCTACACATTGACTGCGCAGAACCTCATTCCACCCAGGGGACGACTCTCTGAGGGCTTTTCAACTTTCCTAATGGGCACCCCCAGCCCACACACCACCACTACTGCTTTGATCATTCCTATTATAAACAAAACAATTAGCATGTATGGCAGACTCGAACTATGAAACCAGAATGGAGAAAAGTCTCGGGAGAGCCAGAGCACTTGAGGAATCTTCACCCCATCGTGTCTTCCAGACCCTCCTTCACTGCCAGGGTTAAGATAGTTATCCGGAAGACGGAATGATTTCACTTCCCAAGCACTTGCACTCGAACTTCCTATTGGCCCTCTTGCACGCCTGGAAAATTCTGTGCAGCACCAGAGATGCACAAAATCGTACAGACTGAATTTTATGGTGGTTTAAGGCATTTTTCAAGGGTATTTTAGACTATACATGATTTCCAGCTGACGTTAGAACCTAACCCTGTGTTAAAATGGAAATCTGTGACACAGTCAGTACTTCATCACACAGATACAAGAACAGAGGCACAGAGAGGGGATATAACCTGTTGGGCATCACGCAGGTCATCAGGGAGTTTGCAGGATGGCAAAGTGAGGCCACATAGGTACCAAGTATGTGTTCCTGATTGCAGAGCCGCACTGTGCCTGATGCAGAAGAAAGAGGAGCAGGCGGTGCTTTCTGGAAGCCCTAAGGGGCCTGGTCACTGTGGACAGCGCTCTGAGCAGCCCTTGGTGCTGCCCCTCCTCGGCTCCTCCGAGAGGAGATAATCCTTCATCCATCTTTTACCCAACCTCCTGTGGTCCCTATTGGCAGCAGCTGCCTGACACAACCTCTGAGAGATGCTTAAGACTCTGCCAACCCAGTATTTAATGCATGCAAAGCCTTTTCCAAAGAAGTCACTTAAAAAGATTACAGAGGACAGGATCACCCCTCCCGCCTCCAGCTTAGGGAGTCTTTGCAGCTGGCCTGGAGCTAAGCTGAGGAAGCAGAGTCTTTAGTAGCCTGAAAATAAAGTGAGCCTTCATTTGAGAAATCACTCAGAATACCAGCTGCAAGGGCTCTGTTCATTGATTCATTCAGCAACTCGGTGCTGTGCATCCACCAAGCATGGGCACTGCTCTGGGCACTGGGGACAGCCTGGGGATACAGTCCTTGCCCTGTTGGGGCTTATGTTCCAGGAGAAAGCCCCCACTGTCAAGAACCCCACCTTCGCATATGCTTCCCCTGGGGTGGGGGGTTCTTTCTCCTGCTGTCCCCTGAGAACTGTTCAGATGCCTCTTCTCTCCTGCAGCACTTTGGGGAAGCAGGTAAGTTTTGATCAGGTCCCAGGGAAGGAGCCAGTCTGGCTTCATTAATTTTTCTCTTCAGCTTCTGCTCCCTCCTCTTTCCTATCTGGACAGAAGAAGCAGAGAGAAGAGGAGAAGAAAGAAAATGTTATTGAGTGGACAGAAGAAGGGAGGAAGAAAATAGACGAGGGTGAGAGGTGGGGAAGGGGACAGAGAAAGCTTCAGGATGATGGCACTGTGGCCAACATGGCGATAGAGGGGAGTGGGCTGACCATGCAGCTTCAAAAGGCCTGACCACTGCCCCCTCCCTTCTACCAAAGCACTTCAGTCACGGGAAGGACAAGGAGAGGAGGAGAGGTTTGACAGACAGCAGGAGACTGAGGGGACACATGACCTAAACTTGCAGGTTTATTCCCCAAGGGCACTCATCTGCTCAGGTATTTAAAAAAATATGAAACAATTGGGAGTTCCCAGCGTGGCTCAGCAGTAATGAACCCACCTAGGATCCATGAGGATACGGGTTCGATCTCTGGCCTCGCTCAGCAGGTTAAAGATCTGGCATTGCCATGAGCTGTGGTGTAGGTCGCAGACTCAGCTTGGATCATGCGCCTTGCTGTGGCTGTGGTGTAGGCCTGCAGCTACAGCTCCAATTTGACCCCTAGCCTGGGAACTTCCATATGTCTCAGGTGTGGCCCTAAAAAGACAAAGGAAAAGAAAAGAAACAATTAACTATCTTTCCATGTTTGTTAGTGCCCTAAGGCAAGAGTCAGCAGGATGAATCTTACCTGCTGTCTGATTTTGTAAATACAGTTTTATTGAAACCCAGCCACGCCCATCTGTGCATCAACTATGGCAGCTCTCATGCTGCAATGGCAGGACTGGTCATAATGGAGACTGGATGATCTGCAAAGCCTAAAATATTTACTAGCTGGCTTTTTACAGAAAAAGTGCGCCAGCCCCTGGGTGTTATTTCTAGGATCTCCAGCCTTCAGAGTTCTAAAATTGCTTATCAGTTCTTCAGCCCTTCCTTTAAATTCACTCATCAAATATTTATTAAAGCCTACCATATTAGAATATTCTCTTTTTGGTAGGAAATCCAGCTCAGGTGAGCTTAAGCTAAAAATGAGGGAGAGGATTATTGTGTCTTGAAGCTGAAAAGCCCAGAGATTGGGGTATGTCAAGTGCAGCTTGAGGCCAGAAGCTCAAACTATGACATCATGCCAGTGGCCAGGAGCAACTGGCTTCTAATCAACAGAACACAGAAAGGTGATAGGATGTCCTTTCTATGATTAGGTTACAAGAGTCTGTACCCTCTGTCTTCCTAGCCAATTTCCTCTTTTGCTTTCTCTGCTTGCACACTGTGATGATGCAAGGTGCCATAAAGGAGAGGCTATTTCTTTTTTCATGTGGCAAGTAAGGACAGCTTCTGGCCAAGAGTCAGCAAGAAACTGAGACCCTCAATGAAATGGCACTTCGAGGAACTGAATTCTGCCAACAAAAATGTGAGCTTGGAAGCAGATCCTTCCCCAGTCAAACCTTCAGTTGAGACCCCAGCCCTGGCTGACACCCTGTTGGCAGTCTGGGTTCCCAGGCTGACCCTGTGGCAAAGGACCCAGCTAACCTTTCTCTTCACAGAGCTGACCTTCTTTATGGGGAGCAAGGCCAGCTTTCTCTCTATAGATGCTCTATGAGGAGAAAGTCATCAACTCTGGTAATTTGTTATGCAGCACCAGATAACAAATACGTTCCATAATCCCTGAGGGAGGCTGGTGCTGGAAATTACAATAACTCTGGCTCAGGTCATCAGTGTCAGAAAGTGAGACATGTGGATAAGGAGAAATCTCGACAAGGCTCTTGACTTCTGCAAAAGGGTGCAGGCACTCCAAAAAGTGTGCGCACCATTCAAAGGACCCTCCCCTATTTATCCCTAACGCAGGTGATGTACCTGCCCCCTTCCCATTGGTCAGGTCAGGGTGCACAGGCTTCCAAGTTGGCTAATTTGAAACAAATTGTTACTGGGAGAAGAGGGAAAGGGGAGGGGTGGGGGTGGCAGGGAGGTGAAACTGGAGCAAAATGGAGTAACCAAGATTTCCTTTGATAGAAAAGACATTATGTTACTTTCCACACTGGGAAGATACTTTCCAATTTGGCATGTTGCCATCACCAACTAGACTGGGGTTCTCTAAAAAAGAAGAGAATGTATGTGATTGGTAAAGTCACAGTTATCCATAGATGCTGGTTGAGGCCTTCCTGGGAGGAGAGGCTGGCGACTGGATTCCTGTTTCCTTATTTATTTTTCATTTGGCCACACCCACACCATGTAGAAGTTCCCCAGCCAGGGATCAAACCTGTGTCACAGCAGTGACAACACCAGATCCTTAACTGGCTGAACCACCTGGGAATTCCTCTTTATTTCTTTTATTATTTATTTATTTATTTTTACTTTTTAGGGCCACACCTTTGGCATATGGAAGTTCCCAGTCTATGGGTTGAATTGGAGCTGCTGGCCTACACCACAGCTCACGGCAACACCAAATCCTCAACCCACTGAGCGAGGCCAGGCATTGAACCTACATCCTCATGGATAGTAGTCAGATTCTTCTTTTTTCTTTTTTTTTTTGTCTTTTGTCTTTTTAGGACCAAGCTCGCGGCATACGGAGTTCCCAGGCTAGGGGTCAGAGTGGAGCTACAACTGCCAGCTTACACCACAACCCCAGGAATGAGGTATTTGAGCTACATTTTCAAACTACACCACAGCTCAGGGCAACTCTGAATCCTTAACCCACTGATCGAAGCTGGGGATTGAACCCACATCTTCATGGATACTAGTTGGTTTGTTAACCACTGAGCCACGACGGGAACTCCCCTCCATATTTCTTTTAAAAGTAACTTCCTTTCACTCAGCAATTTCTATTACCTATAGGAAAGATCGCCTTTGCCCTTCTGATTCAGGACCCTGTTCTCACATAAAGTTCCTAACCAGGAGCTTAAATCAGAAACACAGGCGAAGCCAGAAAAAAGACTGGACACGAAAGCCATCAGCTAGTTCACAGTCACACATTCTTCTCCTTCCATCCTATTGATCTCGGTTCTTGTGGGATCTGGGGGCAAAGTAAAACCTCTTTCTTGGGAAGTGTAGACTGTCTGTGATTCCAGATGCAGAAATACAACGCACCCTTTAAGGCATCTGCTGAAATGAAAAGAAACCCTGGTCCCTTTATAAACATTTTAAACATAAACAGGACAGATTTGGGGTATAGACATGAACTTTATGCTTAAAAATCCAGCTAGCCCAACCCTTCTAAGTCTTCACTTAGGGAGTTTGGAAAATGCATAATTTTAAGTGAGGCTGAATTTATAAGCATTGTAGTTATAGCAACAGACACTTCAGCTTCTGGGAGGCAGGTTTATGAGACTGTTACATAACAGTCAACTTCATGGCAAAAAAAATACGGGAACACCAAGGCTGCTAAAAAATATATATATAATAGGACCCATAGAAAAGGAGATGGCGGGCAAGAGGGAGAGCAATGAAGGCTGGAAAGGCTTTTTCAAAGGACATGAAGAATCTTTTTGCGAAGGGGCAGAAGCTTCATTTTGTAGGCTGGCTGCTGCCAGCTCAGGCATGTAGGAAGAAACTCATCAGACAAAAGAGCAGACAAAAATATGGATGCAGCACTCGGGGGCCTGCCAAGCTGAGGATTAGGAAACAACAGAAAACACATGGATTGTGGAGGGAAGGTCTTTAGATCCAGGGAAGGCTGAAAGGAAGGCACTGGCCGTGGTCAAAGTGCTTTCAACACTGTTTCTCCTCTCATTTCCCTGATTCTGAGGCATTGCCTCCTAACCTGCTGAGCCTTTTCCTCAAGAGGAAGAAAGACAAGGATTCATCTCCCCCAAACTTCAGAAGTCATGCTTCCGGCCCTATCAGCCTGGTCTCTGAATTGGCATGGGACTGGAATTTCAGGGTTGTTAGCAAGGACTCAACAGCCTTTATAATCAGGCAAGAGGGTCTTGCCCCGACCCCTTGCATTAAAGGGCTCCTCTGGGAGTTCCCACTGTGGCCCAACGAGGGGGTGGGGGGTGATGCAACAGGAGACCAATGGGCAGGGGGCTGGGGGCATGGAACACCAAGGATCCTGAGAAATCTCAATTCAGTCCTGGCACTGTGGGCATCAGGAAGGTGCATCTGTAAAGGACAGAGGAAACAACGTATTTTACGTAACACTGGGCTGGTGAAATTGATCATTTTGAAACACTCAGACTTAGCGTCTGCTGGCCCTCGACTGTACTCTTGCTCCAGGCGCTACAGGATGAGGGATCCAGGCTGAACACAGAGCTTGTGGTTCTGCTTGGATCGGCTCCCTTCATCCTGCCAGGAGGAGGAAGGGTAGGTGGAAGTGTCAAACCTGTCCCACCGTGAAGCTGGACGCTAGTTTTCTGCAAACTATAAAATCCTTAGAAATCCTACTGGATCCTTTGCTGGGACAACGGGGCCAGTTCTTCACAGGCATCCTTCATTGCATGGGGCCCAGAATGACTGCAAAGGGTCAATATCTTGCTTCTGACACGTGCCCTCTCCCCCATTGCCCTCAGCCAGGGCCTCCCACGCCCCAGCCCCGCCCCCGCCCCCGCCCCAAGCAGTCCTCCAGAGCTGGCGCATGCAGCTGAAGCAGAAAGCAGTCTCCTGTCTCAGCCTCAGACCCTAGCAAGAAAAATCAATAGTAATTTGGCCCCTGGCCAGCCTCACGTCACTCTGAAGAAGCCAGTCTTCTGTGTCATCCACCCGCTGAAACCAGGGCGCCAGAGCCTTCAGACAGAAGGAAGCCCAAATCCTCTTCCTGAGTGATGCCCGCATGGCCTGATTTACCACCCAGGGGAACTGCTCTGGCCCCAGGTGCCCCAGCCAGGTCGTGTCTCCAGCCTGGAGGGACAACCCAGCCCTGCATTTAGCTGTCGGGGGGCGTGTCCGTGACCCGGCTTGGGCCCCAGTGCTGAATGGGCCTTCGTGCTTGGTGAATTGATGGGCTGGGCTCTGGAAGTCTGTTTGCACGTGGCCTCAGAGAGCCTCTGGGAGAGGACCCGCCCTCAGGGACCAGAGAGCTGGACCCTGATGTTTGGCAAACAAAGCTCCAATTGTTAAGGAGGGCGCATGGACCGTGGGGTCTGTTCTTACATTTTCTATTCCATCCTGGCGTCTGAGTTGGAATTGTGTTAGTGCTAGGTTGTGGGGCAGGGAGGAGGGGGGCGGATAGACTGCAGGGGAAAAAAACAAGGTTTTATGAAAACTCCACAAGGCCTTTCTGAGGGGGAGTTGTTTTTAAGCCTCCTTCCTCAGACCTACTTCCCACAGGAAGATACAAATTAATAACCACTTTTAGTCAGTGCTTGCACAGTGCCAGGCTAAGCTAAGAATTTAGTTCCTTTTTTTTCAGTTACCTTTTACCACTACAAGCTTCTGAAATAGTGCTTTTTTCATCAATGACGTTTTGTGGAGGAGAAAACCAAGGCATGGAGAGGGTCATCCAGATAGTAGAGAACATGACCAAACCAGGGCTGAACCTGGCTGGGCAGCTGGACAACAGCCTCTGGTTCTTAACCCCTGAGCCAATACCTCTCTGAGTGGTCTGTTCCAGAATCTGCTTGGATCAGGTCTGCAGCAGAGAGGGGATATGAGGCATTCAAAGAGCAGGACATGATTGCAACTCCTATATTCCTTTCTTTCTTTTTTTTTTTTTTTGTCTTTTTGCTATTTCTTTGGGCCGCTCCCGCGGCATATGGAGGTTCCCAGGCTAGGGGTCCAATCGGAGCTGTAGCCGCCGGCCTACGCCAGAGCCACAGCAACTCGGGATCCGAGCCGCGTCTGCAACCTACACCACAGCTCACGGCAACGCCGGACCGTTAACCCACTGAGCAAGGGCAGGGACCGAACCCGCAACCTCATGGTTCCTAGTCGGATTCGTTAACCACTGCGCCACGATGGGAACTCCCTATTCCTTTCTTTCTATGTAGCCAGCATGCAAAAAAAAATCCCAGACTTGAGTACAAGTAAGTATGGGGGAGGATGGAATTCAAGGGAGCAGAGTTGCTCTGTTTGAAACCTAAACAGTGTCCTTGCAAAGCTGCGTCCACCTAGGACCTAGTTGGAAGTGGGGTGTTTTGCAGATGGAATGAGTTAACATGAGGTCATAGTGGATGAGGGTGGGCCCTAAACCCAGTAACTGGTGTCCTCATGAGAGGAGAAGACACTCAGAAGCACAGACGGGGAGAAGCCCTTGTGAGGACCAAGGCAGGGTATCACCCATCACAGCTTCAAGCTCGGGAACACGAAGGTCTGCCGGCAACTTTGGAAGCTAGAAACAGGCAAAGAGGCCAAGGAGGAGCCTCCCTTAGAATCTTTGGAGGGGACCTTCATAGCAGACATCTGCCTTTAGAACCAGGAGAAGAAATGCTATTGTTTGAAGCTGCCTAGTTTTTGGCCATAATTTTACAGCAGCCCTAGGCAACCAATGCACCAGTTTAGGGAAAAGAAGGGCTCCATGTGGTCCAGTTAAGCTACCAGAGTCATCCATGTTGCGGTTTGGGGCCCAGAGCCAACAACAGCAATTTTGCTGCCTTTTGGCCATTATTTCACGTGTACATCTCTCTCAGACAGGTGGGAGTCATCATTTCCTGGCTGCCCACTCTCCATTTTCCATCCTAGCCACACCCAGATTTCTTTAGGGGGAACTATCTTTTCCTTGATGTGGGGAAATTCCTGCTGACCACCTCCCACGACAGAACTCAAAGGGACAGGCACCCCCTCTCCCTCCCCTAATGTGACCAGAGAACAGGCCCACTGTGTAAGCTCATTCAACTGGATTTCCTCACCTGGACCTCTGCATAATGAAGGATCAAGAGTGAGGCCATTCGGAGTTCCCATCATGGCGCAGTGGTTAACGAATCCGACTAGGAACCATGAGGTTGCGGGTTCGGTCCCTGCCCTTGCTCAGTGGGTTAACGATCTGGCGTTGCCGTGAGCTGTGGTGTAGGTTGCAGACGTGGCTCGGATCCCGAGTTGCTGTGGCTCTGGCGTAGGCCGGCGGCTACAGCTCCGATTGGACCCCTAGCCTGGGAACCTCCATATGCCATGGGAGCGGCCCAAGAAATAGCAACAGCAACAACAACAACAACTACAACAACAAAAGACAAAAAAAGACAAAAAAAAAAGAGTGAGGCCATTCGATGCAGAGTGGCATGCTAATGCAATTCCTACTTGGAAACTTCAGCTGTCATCCATGCCACCAGCCTCTTAAGTTGCCTCAGTTCCTACGTATGTCCAAGTCTTATCCTTTGGCTCAGAATCCATGTTCTACTCTAACAACATCCAGATTTCCTTTTGGAGAAATACCTTCCACCATTTTCTGAGCATCTCCTATATGTTAGCTGGAGTTGATTTCTGTTGCTTGCAACCAAAACCTCTGATATACTAAGGCTGATGGAGAAGGACAGCTTAGTCTAAGGCAGAATGGAAGTATTTTGGGGGTCCCCTGTAGAGGAAAAAATACCCTAATACTATACACATTTTTTCAAATTCCTATACCACTGAGGGGAGTGTAAATTGGCACAATCACTTTGTAAGTCTTGCCAAATTTAGTAGATACTAAGTTTTGATACTAAGGCCAAATATATGCATAATCCAGAAATTCCACTTATTCATACACACATACACACACACCCTCCTAATAGAAATGCATATGTTTGCATAGATATGTTCACCAAAGACGTGAACATCAGAGCAACGGCATTCATAATAGTCCAAAAACTATCCAAATATCCGTCTTCAGTAGAATGGCTAACTAAATTGCATTGTATTCATACAATGGCATACTATGTAGAAATGAGAATGATAAACTACAGCTAAACTCAGTAATATAAATAAATTTCACAAAGATAATATTGAGCAAAAGAAAGCAGAGTTTCAAAAGTCTACATACCCTGTCGTTCCTATTTATACCAAGTTCAAAGGCAGGTAACGTGAATCTACAGCATTAGAAGTCAGGAGAGGGATAACCCTTAGGGGAAGGATATCCTTACTGATGGCTGGAAAGGGACACAAGGAAGATTCCATGGTGCTGGGAGGGTTCTGTTTCTTGATCTCAGTGCTGGTTACGTCATAGGTTCATTTTAGGAAAAATTCATACAGCTGAACACTTATAATTGGTGTACTTTCTGTATGCATGCTACACTTTAGTAAAGCTTCCCCCCCGCCCCCATCTTACCCAGCTTCTTCATACTCCCAAACAGATTATCTCACTCCCCAATTCCGTGTGGCCCTCTGAGGACTCCCAGAAACACAGCAGGTTCAGGGATCATCCACAAATCTGATGTGGGAAGTGAGAGTGCCCTCCATCCAGCACAACTTAACTGAGGAAGCAGTAACCATACCCTGTACACTAAGAATGTCTCAAAAAAAGGGACCAGAGCAGAAGAAGGGACATCAAATGTCCTATGCCAGGAGTTACTTACTGGTAACTGGGTCCATGTCATGCGTACTGGTCTGGCAGCTCTTTGGTGATGACATTTCACAGAAGTTGTAGATAATGATCATGTGGAATTCCCATTGTGCCTTAGTAGGTTAAGAACTGAACCAGTATCCACGAGGATGCTGGTTCGATCCCTGGCCTTGCTCGGTGGGTTAAGGATATGTTGTTACCACTAGCTGAGTTATAGCTCGCAGATGTGGCTCAGATCTGACATTGCTGTGCTGTAATGTAGGCTGTTGGCTACAGTTCCGATTCAACCCCAAGCCTGGGAACCTCTATATGCCGCAGCCCTAAAGAGATGGGGAAAAAAGACACGATAATAAAGAAATAGAAATAAAAACGCATATTTTCCAATAGGCCAATCCCTGCAGGTATCTAACATCTTCATGCTTTCTCCCAGCATCCCTAAAGGACAGTTATATTAGGTTAAGACAGGATCTCATCATTAAGTGACAATGTAGCACGTTCATTTTAAGAACACATATATTGAAATGATACAGGCCTGAGTTCAAATTCTACCTCTACTGCTTACCAGTCACGTGGTTTTAAATTTGTCACTTCATTTCTTCGAGCCTCAATTTCCTCATCTTTAAAATGGAAACAATAATATTACCTTGTTGGATGGCTGTGAATATTCAACAAGATAAAGCATATAAAGTACTCAGGATAGTGCCTTACACATAGAAAAGACTCCGTAAATGACAGCTGTTGCTGTTCCTTTTTCTTCTTCTTATTGATAACCTTATTATTTCTTCTAAAGAGATCTTAGAGAACATTAAGAATGGACAGTATTGTCTTTTGTAAACTTTAAAATAGAGTCTGCTAAATACAATTCTCTGTGATGAATTTTCTTTGAACATGCTTTTGCTCTCAAGTAACTCTTCCAGAGTCAGTGAAGATATAATTTCCTGCATGTTTAGGATGTATTATTTTTATACACTGGCTACCTAGTCCCACTGGCTCACAACTGCTGGACCCAAATTGTTTCCATTAGAAACTTGTCTGGGTATTAATCCCTAGAGCAAGGTGGGAAGGGAAGGGCATGGCCTTTTTCCCATAGGTGACACATGTGACAAGAGAGAACATGGACCCCAGTGAATTCCTACCTGGAGGGCTACAGGAGCACTTGGGATGCAGTAGAAAAGAGATTAAGGACACTGTCGGGGGATGTGGGGTTTCATTATCTTCTCTCTTAAAAATCCATAAAATCTGGCAAAGCCCACATCTGTTTGGAAATTAAAATCTCTCAGAGAACAGAATATATCAAGAAAGGACAACTGGATGTTTCACCCAACCATTTGACCCCATTTAATACGGATTTTTTTTTTCCTTTGCTAACATCCCTAACTCTTATGACCCATTTCCAAAGAATAACTAGAAGGTGCAATTACACAGATATAATGCACTTCTTATGTTTCTAAGACGCTGCATTTCTCACTATGTACTCTGGAGAAGTAATGCAGTAAAACGCTATCTGAAAATAGGATTCTAAGATAACATAAGTATGAGGACACCAAGTAATATTATCAAGGACTTCTGTCGTTGTCTCACTAGCAACAGTGGCCCCCCTCTTCCATTCTCCATCCTGCCCTACTCTCTGACCATGGAGTCTGGCTGTGGTGTCATCTCTCCTGGAGTGGTCTAGGCCTCAGCCAATCAGTAGCCATATTTCCCTAGGCACAGTGATTGGGTCTGAGGTGAGCATATGACATAGTGAGAACCAATGAGACGAGGTTCTTGCTAGGGCTGCTGGGAAATAGGTAGAGGCTCTTTGCCATTGGTTTACACAAGGAGATGTGATGCCAGGAGCTGCAGCAGCCATCATTTCATAGGAGGAGAGAGCCTGCCTGAGCACGGAACTGGCACAGAAGAAGCAAAATGAAAACAAACAAATAAAAAACAGAGGGAAAGTGTGTAGCAGCAATGAAAGTGTTCCACTCAGACCTTCTGCTGTAAAGAGGCAAATAACTGATCGCCCTGCTACTGCCCTTTGAATCTGCTGGCATTTTGTGACCAAGACCACTCTTCCCATGGCTGCGCCCAGCCAATGGCCAGCATGGTTGGGAGACCAGTGTAGGCCCATTTCTCTGGGAGACTGGCCTAAAGTCACACCAAACTACATGGAAGCTGTGCCCAGGTTAAGATTTTCTTATATACTAAGAAAGAAAAGGCAAAAGGCTGCTATGAATAACTAAGTGTCTCTGCCCTTCTTATCTTGTGCTTTCAAATTTTTAGAGCATTTTTCAGGAAATTATGTAGAAGGCTCCTTGGGCTGCTTCTCACTTCACCTACATCTAATCACTCCTGGGTAATCTTTCTCTTCAATACCCATGACTCCCCATCCCCCACGCTACTACCCAAGTTCAAACTGGGCTCTCCTTCTCCTACTGTTGTAAAAAATAGCTTCTTGCCTCATCCCTCTCTATGGCAAAATCATCCTGGTTAAGCCACCTGATGAAGTTTCTGTCTACCCTGTACCAGATCCTGGGCATTTACACATCATCCTCACCCATTCAGGGAGAGCATGAGAACTCTCCTGAGCCATTGCTCCGCTTAAAAAAAAGTCCTGGAGTTCCCATCATGGCTCAGTGGTAACAAACCTGACTAGTATCCATGAGGACACAGGTTTGATCCCTGGCCTCGAGTAGTAGGTTAAGGATCTGGTGTTTCAGTGAGCTGTGGTATAGATCAGACATGGCTCATGTGTGTAGGCCAGAGGCCACAGCTCTGATTCAACTCCTAGCCTGGGAACTTCCATAGCCATGGGTGTGGCCCTAAAAAAAGCCAAAAAAAAAAAAGTACTAAAAATCATACTCTGTGACTACATTGGTATCAATATGAATATAATTTAGGCTGCATTCATTACTATATGTTTACTATTATTTACTTTTTTTTTTTTTTGGTTTGCAACACCAGATCTGAGCCTCGTCTGACCTACACCACAGCTCATGGCAATGTCGGATCCTTAACCCACTGAGCGAGGCCAGGGATTGAACCCGCAACCTCATGGTTTCTAGTCAGATTCGTTTCTGCTGCGCCATGAAGGGAACTCCATATTATTTACTTTTCTATTCTTTTTTTTTTTTTAGGGCCGAAGTTGAGGCATATGGAAGTTCCCAGGCTAGGGGTCAAATTGGAGCTACAGCTGCTGCCCTATGCCACAGCCACAGCAATGTCAGATCTGAGCTGCATCTGTAACCTACACCATAGCTCACGGCAACGCCAGATCCTTAACCCACGAAGCAAGGCCAGAGATCGAACCTGCGTCCTCATGGACCCTATGTCGGGTTCTTAACTTGCTGAGCCACAACAGGAACTCCCTATTCTGTTTTAAAAAGACATTAAGGTCACAACATTATCAGAGGCCCCTAACAGTATCTGGGCCCTAGGCACTGTGTCTCTTGGGCCCAATGGAAAAGTCAGTCCTGCACCCATTCAACCAATATTTCTTGAACATCTACTATGGGCCAGGCACTGCTCTAAGTACAGATTTTACAGGGGCAAGGAAAACAGAGTCCCTGTCCTATTGGATTTATTTTCTAGCATAAGCTCCAGATCATTCCTCGAAACCTCTGAACAAGGAATGGCGTTTTCTGAGGACTTTTCCCACTGGTAATTATGGGGATTCAGGGTTAAAAGGAAGCTTCTGTCATTTCTTTTACACTTGGATTTAGGAGTAAAAGAAAAAGTCACCAGACGTGCTAATTGCAGGGTCTACAGTTTATCTCAGCTTCAAGAGCAGTGAGAGGTGGTGTGCATTTCTGCCCCGAGGGGCTCCTTTCTAGAACAGACTCCTTTGGGAAGCAGTGTGCAGCAGTGTCAGGCAGCGGGTGCTGGAGCGTTCAGATTCCAGCTGGGGCCCTTCCGGGCTGCATAGCTCTGGGCGAAGTACCTCCTTGCAAATGTACAATGTTCCCGGTGTGTGGGATTTTTATGAGGATTAAAGGGAAAACTCATTTGTAGCACAGTGAGATCTCAAGAAATGTTAGCTATTAGTTAAAAGCCGAGGCTGCCAGAGCCTGAGAGGCCATCTGCACGCTGGAGCAAAGAGAGACTCAGTCCATGAGTGAAGTGAGCCATGGATGGCTGGTTGGTTCCATACCTGTTACCCCAAGAGTAGGCTTAGTGTAAGACCAGCGCATCAAAACAAGGACATCTTAATGAGAGCCTGCATTGGCTGAGTGTGTCCTGTGCATGCATTCCAGGCTTCTTACTTGACGTACAGGATTTCCTTTAATTCCCTCAAGTCAGCGGTGAGGTAGGGATTATCATTCCCATTTTACAGGACAGCAAATGGAGGCTAAGGAGGTAAGTAGATCTGATGGTGGAGGGGAAGCCGAAGCTTCTCTTTGGCTCTTCCCCTTACAGTGGAGCAGGAGGTAGAAGGGAGGGACCTCCAGACTTGAGGGAAAAGCTGGCTTGGAGTCAGGGTAAATTAAATCACACAGTGCCCAACCCTGGTGGACAGGTGCTTTGTGGCTACATCGCCAATTCAAGGAACGTGTCTCTGGCTGCTGCTGAAACCGGGTGCAAGACTCTCCACATGTAACACTTCCCAGACATGGGAAGAGCAGCTGAAGAGCTGTGAACAGTGCTTCACCCTTTCCCCTCTTTCTTTGAGCTGAGAGGCCATTGAGCACTTGCTTTTTACCGAGTCTTTGGAGTGGTTCTTGTCACAGCTGCCAAGGACAGTAACGACAGTAGCCATGGAGAGATTTCTAGAGGACAACGTCCCCACCTCTCAAGATTGTAAATAAAACAAAGCTCCCGCAAACCACATGGTGTATGTGTGTCATTTAGAACTCCTTGCCCTGAATCTCTGATTCCAGCCCTGCTGGCCTCTCCTGGCCCCTCCTCCATGACTCTGTGCCTGGCCTTTTGCTCCCTCTTAATGTTTAACTGCTCCTAATTCCTCCGTAGCCCATTCTGGTTTGTTTTTGTTTTTTGTTTTCCTTCTATGTGGTTTTTCAAGATGCACTTCTCCATGGATGCCCTCCTGCCTGGCAATCTGCTCTCTGACTCTCAGCTCAGGGGTGCTTTCTACCAGATCCTTCTCTCTTCTAGTAACCTATTGTCCTGTAATAAACCATCTGCAAATTTAGCAGCTCAGAGCAACAGTTATTATTATTGCTCACGGTTCCTCAAGGTGCTGAGGCTTGGTGGAGCTCAGCTGAGTGGTTCTCTTATGCAGCTGCAGTCAGATGATGGGGGAAGGGGGCGTGAGGGAGATGGGAGAAAGTGCAGGGTGGTCCGAAGGATCAGCTGGGCTCAGCACCCAAGAGAGCTCCTTCACACACCTCTCCATTGCTGGCTTAGCCAGTGGAATGACTGGGTGGGTATCTTTCTGCCTGTCTTCTTGTGCTGCCCTCACAAGCTACACTGGGCTTCTTCACAGCATGGTGGCTCAGCAGAACCATGCTTTTTATACAACAGCTGGTTTCTCCCAGAGCATGTGTTCAGAAAGATCATGGCAGAGGCTACAAGGTTGTTTACAACCCGGCATCAGAAGTCACACAGGGACACTGCCACTGAATTCTGTTGGTGACCAAGGCCAGCCCAGATTCAGTAAGGAGAGGACTACCCAAGGGCATGAATGCCAAGAGGTCTGGCTGACTGGGAGGCCATCTTTGAAGACCAGCGACCACATGTTCCTGTCTTTCCCCAGCTCTGTGCTCCCACGGGATCCCTGCACACCCTGACCTCTGCGTTTCTCTCAGGGTGCTACACTTGCTTCTTTTTCTGTCTCCATGCTCCTCTGTGACTGCCTTTGGTTGGTTGATTATTTTTGAACCTTCTGTGCCTGGTTGAGTGCCTGGCCCTCACTAATACAACTTCCTTTGTGGAACTGAACTAAGCTCCCCCGCCCCTCCACTCTGCCTAACTCAGACCTACTCAGGACTCCATTCAAATGGTCCCCAAAGTAAAGAAAGTCACCTTGAAACCCAGACCCAGAACAGGCCAGTTACCTTCCAGGCAACACGGAACCAAGCTTTTCTCTTTTTTCCCCTCTTTGACAATAAGATAATTCAGCTCTTGAAAAAGATACCAACTGACAGCCCCACAGATTGAGGAACATATGTCTTCCTGCAAAGGGGGCCCCTGTGCACAGAGCAGCCCGGGTAGACTCTGGAGAGGGCAGCTGAGCATAGGCACAGGCGGAGAGCCAGCCTCAGACCTGGACTCCCAGGGGCCGACCCCGCCCCTCTAGACGAAGCCAAGTAGAGAAAAGGTTTCTTTAACAAAGATATCACCTCTGGGCACAATCTGACACTCTAACAACCTGCCAGGCTTCAAGCTTCAGTTCTGCCTGAGTTCTTCTGTCTTTACTAGATTTAGGGTGAATTGGAATGGGGAGCAAAGTGAAGAGAAAATCTATCTTGATCGTGGAGACCAAGGGAAGGATTATGGGATGAAGTGGGCGAAAAGAAGAGGGAGAACAGATCATCTTTCTTCCATAGGCTATTAGGGAAATCAAGGTTTGCTAGTTTCTGCCCATACAAACCACACTCGGTCACCTTTCTCCAAATTATGACCAAAACCCTCTTCTTCATGAAGAAAAAGAAATATAACGAGAGCTCCCAATTAAGGAGCCTTCGGTTGAGGCCAGTCACTGTGCAGAGCACTTTCTGTGTTTCACCCTGTCGGATCCACACCATCCTGGGAGATGGTTGCCTAGCCCTCCTCCCTGCTGCCCCAGTCTCTGGAGGACACTGAGAGATCTTCACAGGGATGGAGGAATTTGGCAAAAATCACAAAGCTCATAAGTGGCAGAACCAAGATTCTCACCCTGGCCTGTCTGCCTATCACACACACCTTGATCCTCAAAACTGATCTGGCAGCACCATCATCACCTGGGAATTTATTGGAAATGCAGTCTCTCAGGCCCCACATATGATCTACTGGCTCAGAATATGCATTTGAACATGATCATGTGATTCTCTGATGCATTGGAGTGTGAGTAGTCTCAGCCTCTGTCCTCCAGGTAGAAGCAGTCCTGAGACCACTGGACCAACACACTGACCTTGACTGATGCTTGGGTGACTGATGACTGCTAGCCACACGTCAGCAAGAGCACATGTGACTGGTTATCTCTAAATGGGGCTGAGAACACAAGGCTACTACTATCAAGCTGCTTCCACCGGACATGGTCTTTGGGTTGGTTCGTTCTGCAGTCCCTCAAGACAGCCCTATTAGGGGAAAGGAACTCCCCTCTCCCCTCCTTTTTTTTTTTATGGCCGCAGCTTCTGCAACGCCGGATCCTTAACCCACTGTGCCAGGCTGAGAATCAAACCCGCACCTCTTCAGTGACCTGAGCTGTTGCAGCTGGATTCTTAACCCACTGTATCATGGCCGGAACCCTAGAACTCCCTTTTCTCTTAATTCTTTTTTTTGGGGGGCATTCCCACAGCATGTGGCACTTCCTAGGGCCATGGATCAAAACTGCGCCACAGCAGTAACCCAAACCCCAACAGTGACAATGCCAGGTCCTTTAACTGCTAGGCCACCAGGGAGCTCAAGTGTTCCTCTATCAATGTATATATAATTTACATGCAGCTAAGTACCCAAATCTTACTTGTGTGACCACCACCTGGATAAAGGTATCAAAAATCTCCAGCACCCAGGATGGCTCCCTCACACCCCCTCCCAGTCAACACCCTCCTAATATTCACTATTCTGCCATTTATCATCAGAAGTCACCTGTCTTTAAACTTCAAATAAATAGAATGATGCTGAATGTTTTCTCTTGCATCCACATGGCCATGAGGTTTAGCCATATTCCCGGGTGCTTCAGCATTGCATTCTTTCACCTTGCCCAGCAGAACGCCACATGTGACTATACCACAGTTTATTGATCCATTCTAGTGTTGATGGGCATTTGGGACATTCCCATTTGTGGCTTTTATTATTGAAGCTGCTGTGAGTACTTTTGTACATGTGTCTAAGTGTGGACATGTGTACTCATTTCTCTTAGCCAAATGTACAAGCATCGGCTTGCTTTTATTCAGTACATATGAGGCTTTATTAGCTCCTGATAGTTTCTCAAAGCGGTTGTACCAACATATGCTTACGCCAAAAGTCATGTGAAAGTAAAACCTTCATTTTAACGCTGGTCCAGTAGTGAGCTGGGATTCCATTACTCTGCACTGAGTCACTCTCCTTTGAAAAGGAGACAGATTTGCTCCTAAATTCCTATCTAAGGGATGACAGCACCCTGCATCATCTGAAATCAGCAGATTGTTCAAGCACATTTGTTTGACATCGGATATCAGAAGAGAGCCCCTTTATGGTGCACGAGAACGGACACTTGATCCCAACAAGCTGCGACAATTGAAACTTTACAGCTTCTGCTCGCATTAGAAAAAAGGTCCCAAAGATGTCATCAACTTTTACAAACATATGGGGCAAATTTCAGGGCAGTGCATGGGGAATTCAGGGCACCGCTCACAGAATGATAACCTGGAATAATAGGAGTTGCGTGGATAACTCCGGGGCGGCAAGCAGTAATTACACCCCCGAGGGCTTCTCCACCTCACAGGCCATATATTAACACATGCTTCCCTCCTGGGATCCTCCAGTTTACCAGAAAGAGCCACAACTTGGGTCTCAGAAGTAAGGCTTAGGGGCTCAAAGTCCGTGCTAATTGCTCACTGACCCTCAACCAGCCACTTAGCCTTTGCACGCCTCAACGCCCCTTCCAATAAACTGAACTTCCCGGACTTCTCTCTCCCTTTCCTGACACTCAGCCTACACTTTTTCTCCACTCATTAAAAAACCATTTTTATTTTGAAATCAGTTGAATCCAAAAGAAGAACAGGAAGTGTAGAAGAACTCCCTTAAACCTCTCTGCCCAATATTTCCATTGCTAGTATTTTGCTATATTTGTTTGAAATTTTCCCTTGGTCTAAATAAACAGAAATTTCCCCTGAAACATTTAAGATTTCACTGTAGACAACCTGCCCTTTGATCCTTAATATTTCAGCCTAAATTTCCTAAAAGCAAGGACATCTTCCTACGTATGATAAAATGGGATTTTATTTAATGTCATAGAAAACTGCTATTTACTATACAGCCCATATTCAAATTTCACCAATTGTCTTAATAATGCTTTCTTAGTGTTCTTGCTTCTCCCCAGTCAGGACCAGTACAGGACTGTGCATTGCATTTAGTTGTAATGTTTGTATAGTTTCTTTTAATCAGAGACAGTGTTGGAGCCTTTCTTTCTCTTTCTTAATATGACATTTTGAAGAGTGCAGACCACCAGTTCCATAGAATGCCCTTGAACTTGTCACTCTACATTCTTTCCACATGCGGATCTGCAAACCTGCAGAAATGAAATGTTTTCTCTCCTCCAGGCTTCTGCTAGAGCCAGCCTCTCCACCAGAACTCTCTTCCCTTTCTCTTTCCTCTGGGAAATTCCCATTCAACCTTCTCTGAATGACCCCTCAAACTTGGAGAAAAGCCCTTTCCCTGGGCTCCCATTGTGCCGCAAGCTGAGCCCCCCTGAGCATCTACCAAAGTGCAGCATGTCGTCTGTGTGGGCTGGAATTACTAACCACTACCCCAGGGAGGGCTCTCACGTCTGCCCAGTTCAGGGCCCCCTAAAATGTACAGGTAGGTAGGCTTCGCCACCAGCCTCTTCTCCCACATGGCCCACTGAATGCTCAGGGTGCAAAAGTCACTGGGGCATTGTAGCGGAGACCTCTCCCGGGTCCATCAGAGGTGGTATGGCCAGGATGACCAGTTAATCCTGGGGAAGCTCTCTGTAGATGGAGCAACGTGGCAGAATCTGCTGATCAACAGGGCACATGTGATAATAACGGTAACAACAGCAGGAATTTTAATACCAAACGTGGAGCACTTCCTTTGTGCTGTGTCTAAATTCTTTACAAATATTAAATCCTTTACTGCTATGAGGTATACTTTAGTGGTGTATTGGAGGTGGTTTGCACTGATTCATGAGAGTCAATTGTTCAATATTTAGGAATTTCACCACCTGGGTTTTTAAACCATTGATTGCTTGAAACTGACCACTGTGGGAGCATTTACACCATAGAAATCAGCAAATGCTAAAAGTCATGGCTTTTTTTTTTTTAAGCCGATTTACCAGCACACTGGATATTGTTGTTAGCCCCATTTTATAAACGAGGAAACAAAGAGAAGTTCTGAAACTTGCTTGAGGTCACATAGTCAGTAATGTTAGCTATCTACTAACATAACAAATATGTTTGGGAACATAACAAATTATTCCCAAACTTAGTGGCTCCAAATAACAATAATTATTGATTATCTCTCACAGTTTCTAATTACTGATTAGACAGGGCCTAATAGGGATGCGGTCTAAGCCTCAGAGGACTAAAAAGCTGGAACCTGGAATAATTTTAAGGCTCATTCACTCACATGGATGATTTTCTTTTTTGACTTTTAGGGCCACACCTGTGGCACATGGAAGTTGCCAGGCCAGGGCCTGACTTGGAGCTGCAGCTGCCAGCCTACACTGCAGTCATAGCAATGTGGAATCCCAGCTGAGTCTGTGACCTACACCATAGCTCACTGCAACACCAGATCCTTAACCTGCTCAGTGAGGCCAGGGTTCAAACCTGTGTCTTCATGGATACTAGGCAGGTTTGTTACCACTAAGCCACATCAGGAACTCCCTCACATGGGTGACTGATGCTGGCTGTTGCCTAGAAGCCTAGCTAGGGCTGCCAGCTGAAATGCCCTGCCTGGGTCCAACCTCCCCAGGTGCCCTGAGCTTCCTTACATCATGGTGGCTAGATTCCAAGGGCAAGTGCCCCTAGAGAGAGAGACTGCTCCAGGTAGAAATAGAAGATTTTTATGACTTGGCCCGAGAAGTCCCATAGTATCTGCTCTGCCCACTCCTTAATGAGGGTAGTCACACACCCTTGTTTGTAGTCAAGGAGGAGGAGCCCTGACATCCCAACATCACTCTCAGTGGTGTGAATTTTTTTTGTGTGTGTGTGTGCTTTTTAGGGCCGCACCTGCAGCATTTGGAAGTTCCCTGGCTGGGGGTTGAATCAGAGCTGCAGCTGCTGGCCTACATTACAGCCACAATAACTCGGGATCTGAGCCTCATCTGCAACCTATACTGTAGCTCATGGCAACACTTGATCCTTAACCACTGAGCGAGGCCAGAGATTGAACCCCTATCCTCACACACACTAGTTGGGTTCATTACCACTGAGCCACAACAGGAACTCCATTGATTTTTTGATTTTATGAATGAATTGATAATAAGGGCAAATATGTTTTGAAGGGTTACTCTGTGCCAGGTACTGTTCTAAGTGCTCTACAGGTAAGAGCTCATTTAACCCTCACAAAAACTCCATGAACAGGATAATATTAATCCTATCATTGCTTTCACGTTACAGGTAGGAAAACAGACATGGAAAGACTAAGTAATTTATCCAAGATCACAAAGCTAGTAATGGGTAGAATCAACTGTACTTGAACTATCTTTCTTGACAAGAGGGAAGAAGGAAAAGAAGGAGGGGAGGAAAGGAGGGAAGAAGCCAGGAAGGGTGGGACAGCAGTGTAATTCCTTATCCCAGGCCAAGGCATCCTCTTGCCAAAAGGTGTATGTTGTTACTTGAAGAGTCGCTAAACACTTCATAGCACAGTGCCTGACACTGCCACATTTACACTCACATCTTTCGACTAAGTTCCCCAGATTACAAACGTCCTTCAATAAGAACTTTCCAAGGCCCTAGGAGCACTCACGTATTAGCTCAGATTAATACACACATTAGCCTTTGGACCCTCAAAATGGCAAGTTTGGGGTGGTTGAAGGGCAAGTTAAAGATTATAAGCCATGTTTATTTGTTTTTTTTTTTTTTTTTTCATATTCTTTGCTTAAATGAGATGTCACCTCAGGGGATAGTCTGACAACAAAAAATTCTTTCCAGGGAGGATTACAACGAAAAGCCAGGCTTTCAAAGCAGGGTCAAGAGAATCCCCAAACAAATCCTTCACCTCCTTTGAGTCTGGCCTGGCACCTCCTGCTCCCAGCCTGAGGCTGAGTGAAGTTTATTCATAAGGAAAGCCCAGAGAGGAGACTGCAGGACTGGGAGAAAGGATTGACTCAAGAGCAAGGGGACAAGAGGAAAAACAAGGATTAGCCACCAGTGAAAAGCTGGCCTTGACAAATCTAGCACAAATCTGGTGGTGAGAGGATGAGAAACTTGGAGGTCAAAGGTTGAGTTGCCAAACCCAGGAGGTGCAGCCAAACTGGCCTCAGTGAATCAGCAGAGCCTTGACCTCTGGGTACCGGATGTCAGGCAAGAGACTCGGTTCCTGAAAAGGGGTGTCAGCCAATTACTAGGAAAGGGAGGCAGTTAGAAGTCAAAGCTGGTGATTGCTGCTTTGGTGTAGGTCCCTGAGAAGCAGCCCCCGGGACAAGGTTTCAAGCGCAGGTGGTTTATTTGGGAGGCAAGAGAGAAGTGGTTAGGGAAGTGGAGAAATGAGGCCGGTAAGGGCGGGCGGTTAATAAAGTGCAAGGTGCTGGTCAGCTACCACTGCAGGCCCCTGAGCTTTATCCCATAGGGGTTCTGCAGGTGTTCAAAGCCTGGAAAAACACTCTTAAATGCCCTGTAACAGGGGGTTATGTCAATAAATCAGAGGTTATGCTCTCAACAGAAAGCCATGGAGGTGGGGGCTAGGGAAAGAATAAGTTATTTTTCACAGTAACCAAAACTTTCCCTATATGTCTACTCTCAGGTTTTTCCATAATGAACACAGATAACTATCTATTTAATAAAAATGATAGACATTCCCCCCAAAAAGAAAGAAAAAGTGTAATTCTTAAGTGTGACAGAAAATTTGGCAGGCTAAAAAAATTCTAAGACAAATCCTTCTGAAAAACAAAGGCTCCTCCCGATGAGGTCACCATGGCTCCCTCGTTTATTTCTGCTACAAAAGCACAGTTTTCAAGAGAAGAGGAGTCCTTCCACACACACAATAGGCTCAGAGCCACAGCCACCGCCACCCATTCCCTGAGCCAGCCGGGGATTTGCTGGGTTCTCCATGACACACGCCTCTGGTCCAAGTGGCTCTCCTGGCCACCTCCTGTCATCCCATGAGAAGACACCACCCGTCATTGTACTCCAGTCTGTGCGTGGTATCTGAAGAGTCAGTCTGGGGCCATCTAGTCCTAACGTTCTCATCAGGCTCACAGCCCAGGGCCCAGCCTGGCAAGTCAGAGCCTGTCTGCCAAGGCCTAGCGGAGTGGAAGCCTGCAGGCTGAGTGATGGTGGCAGAGCCTGTTGGGCAGGACCAACATTGCTCAGGGCCAATGGGGGAGCAGAGTCTCCTCCCTGAGAAACTGAAGCTACGTTCCCAGGGGAGTTTAGGAATATCCTGACTCCTCCATCATCCAAGGGCATAGAGCTCCTTCCTGTGGAATGGTGGCCACAGGGGATTTGAATATTCCTGCACAGCCTGGGAGAGGGGAGCCCAAAACATTTAAAGGTCATGATGGGTGAGGCAAGAGGCTGAATGATGAAGCACATAGAAATGAGCACCAGGTACAAGGACCCTCGGCTCCACACATGGCAGGAAAGCAGATCCAGTGCCTCCTGGCTCTTCTTAGACCAGAGTAGGTGTCTCCTGCTTCATCTAGACACTAAACTCCTTGCTCCCTCCTCCCCTTTCCCTCCTCCAGTGGCCAGCCCAAGCCTATCCCCACTTCTTTTCACATAATATGCATCATCACCCCCTGCTCTTTAAAACTGTCCATCTAAGCCCACTTTTTCTCAGTGCTTAAGATTTATCTTGATATTTGTGGAATAAAAGGATATACTTAACCAATTCATACTAAGCATCAATGAATGAGAACACCTTCATGATTCAGCCAAAGGAAAGAATCTCTAACAGCTGGATTCTACCATTTGGTGGCAGGCCACTAGGCAGGGGTTTGTTCGGTTCTGTTTAATACCTTCCTACAGAAACATCCCAGACCAGATCACCTTGCAACTGGGAACTGGATTGCCAATAGAATTTAAAAATAGCATTGCCAGGAGTTCTCACTGTGGTGCAGTGGGTTAAGGATCCTGTATTGTCTCTGCAGCAGCATGGGTTTGATCTCTGGCCTGTGGCAGTGGGTTAAGGATCCAGTTTTGCCACAGCCACAGCATAGGTCGTAGCCTTGTCTCATATTTGATCCCTGGCCCAGAAATTTCCACAGGTGTGGCCAAAAAAGAAAAAAGAAAAGCAGCACTGCCAAACTGAATCTCAGAGATGCATAATCTATACAAATGTAAGGAGAACTTGGAGACTACATAATAACAATAATAATAGTAGTAGCAGTAGTAGTAGTAGCAAATATGTGTTGGGTAATTTTTATGCTATACGAATTATGTTGTCATACCTAATCCATGCAACCACTTCTTGAGTAGGCAGTGTTATTCTCATTTACATTTTATAGATGAAGAAATTGTCCCTGGAGAAGATAAGTAGTTTTCCTAAGGCTACACTGCAGCTAGGGAAGCTGCACCCTGGAAGTCTGGCTTCAGGGTCAGGACTTTTCTACTGCATGACTATCTTCCACCTACTTTTTACAGACTAGGAAAACAAGATTCCCTGGGTTACTGGGTGTAGTAAGAACAATGAGTAAATGGCCAAGGTCAGAGTCTTCCTCCTACTTGGCCCTACTTCTTTTTCACCAGAAAGCAGGAAGGGCAATTCTATGAGTCACAGAAGGCAGAAGAAAGCCGCCGAGATCCTGACAATGACTCCCAACAAACTGGTATTAAAATGTCTTTTAACCATGACAACTTTTGTTCTAATGAGATATTACTTGGAAGTTCAATATATCTTGAAGATAAAAGTGAGTTTCTCTGACTGAAGGTGGGAAGGGGCACCCTAAACTTGAACCTTGACCTGATGGTGGCCCCTAAGGCTCTCCCATGAAAGCACTAGGCTTGAAAAGCACATTTGGAAAATCACTTCCTGTTGCAGATTACAAAAAAGGCCAAAATTCTTTGTAGCCTTCTTGTCAAGAGGTGGGGTCCATTTCTTCATTACTAGCATTGGAGCTGGACTGCTGTCTTGCTTTGATCAACAGAATGGAGTGGACGTGTCATCATGCTGATTCTGCATCTAGGATTGAGAGGCTTCTGGGCTTGCTCTTAGAATCATTGGCTACCAGGCGAGCAAGTTCAGGCTAGCCTGCTGGGTGATGACGGCCCATGTGGTCCCAACCATCTCAGCCCAGATGTCATAAACCAACCCACCAGCTGATCGTGCCCCTCTGAGATCAGCCCATTCCAGCCCAGACTTAAGGACTGACCACTGTGACCAGCCCAAAACACTGATTTGCAAGAGTATGACCTAAGGAGATGATGTTGCTTTAAGCCACAAAGTTTCAAAGTGGTTTGTTTTGTAGCAACAACTAAATGATACAGTTCCCTGATAGGGGAATCTCAAAATGATGCACTGACCTTCCCCTCAGGTTTCAAAATGCGAGGAACTGGCACAGCAAGGAGCCTGTCCTCAGAGCAGACCCTATCCCCAGTCCTAACCAAAGCCCTCCTCCACCCCCTTGGCGCTTCAGGATGTAGTGGGCAGAGGTAAGACCTGTTCCCTTCTGCCCTGATGTCAAACAGAATTACAAGCACAGAGGAGAAAAAAGACTCGATTACTTGGTCCCGAGAGGGCCAAATGTCTATCTGGAGAATTCCGTTCAGAATCTACAGAGAAAGGGCACCTCCCAGGTTCCCCACAGATGCCTCCAGGCTCATGGCATTCTTGGGGTGGGGGAAGAAGTGGCAGACAGAAGGAGAGAAGATCTTAAAATTTAAACTTGGCATGTTAGAGCTGCTCAGAAAATGCCCCCCAAAAATGTAAATGAAAATTTTCAGCCACAGTGGGAGAAATCAAGGCCCAAGGCCCCGGGTTAATCTTTCAGACTGTCGGGCACACTGCAAAGCTGTCTCCATTTATTTACTTCTAATTGAAAGCTGGCGTGCGGAGGGTTACTCCACCCAGGCGTGAAGTGCAGCCAGCCGTGAAAGATTTCCCAAGACCTCTCCCTCTGCAGAAGCATCCTTCATGTGCCTGAAAGGGAAAATGTCACAGGGACACTAAATTAAAACTCAGTTTTGTCTTTGAAAAATAGATTCAATCCTCAGTAGGATGTGGCTGGAGAGACACCAACATTAGCATGATTCCTCAGTACACTTTATAGGCCAATCAGAAAAAGAAAAAAAAAAGGGTATTCAGAAACCTATCAGAGAAAAAAGTCTCATGGGAGCCACCCATGCTAATTTTCACAGATAGAGATGCCGGGGATCACTCACAGTGGATGATGAGTGGTTCTTTCTGGGAGATGTGACCTCTTATGGGGTGGTTTCAACATGGTCAGCTCGTGGGAAGTACCATCCAGGAAAAAGAAGTTGACTCTCGTTCACAATCCTTAGCTATGTGTTCACTCACTCATTTTTTCATTGATTCAACAAATGCTTGGCAAGTACCTACAGTGGGCGAGGCACTGTGTTGGCTACTGGACATACAAATGTGAACAGCCCCCCTCCCCTAAAAGCCTATGGTCCATCAGGAAAGAGAGATGGGCAAACAAGTCAAGACAGTCCTCCATTTATGTAAGGATGCCCTCTGGAAAACCTTCTGTGAGTCAGTTTTGGACATAAACCAAAATGGTTGAAAACTCTGGATCCATTCTGCAGGTATCCACACAATGGCCATGGAGACAATTGTGCACACACAGGGCAGCCTGCACAGGCTCCTGCCTTGCTTCTTAGGTAAACTCTATCCTTAGCATAAAGAGGTAAACATGGGCATTGGAGTCTGGCAGACCTCCATCCAAGTGCTGGCTCTGTCTTAGTGCTGGTGAAGTCTTATGTAAGATCTCTGACTCCCAGAGCCTTAGTTTCCTTGTCAGTAAAATGAAGAGAGAATTACTGAAGGTTGCAATGAGCCCAGATGAAAGACTACTTTGACCAGCCTCCCTTGCAGTTAGCTGTGGCCATGGAGCAATCTCTGTCAGCTGTTGGATAGGATTTCTGCAAAAGTGAGCTCATAAAGCAAGCTGGCACTTAAAAACAATTATCTTTTGGGAGTTCCCGCCTTCGCTCAGCAGAAATGAATCTGACTTGGATCTATGAGGATGCAGGTTCAATCCCTGGCCTCATTCAGTGGGTTAAGGATCTGGCATTACCATGAGCTGTGGGGTAGATTGCAGATCCAACTTGGATCTGGTGTTGCTGTGGCTGTGGCATAGGCTGGCAGCTGCAGCTCCAATTCAACCCCTAGCCTGGGAACTTCCATATGCCATGGCTGAGGCCCTAAAAAAAAAAAAACCCCAAACCCAATATCTTTTGGCTTCTTCTTTTTCCTGTCAGGGACGTAGATATAAAGGCAGAAGCTACAGCAGCCATAATGAACTAAGAGGTAAGCTTGAAGATGGAACTCCTGAAGTAAGAAAGATAGAAGGTGCCTGAGATTCTGATGATCACATAGCTACTATTATTAAGCCCATGGCTACCAAGTTGCAGTCTTCTTTTACATATGAGAAAAATTATCTCTTAAAATCATTTTTCTTTCTGGTTACTTTCAAGGCACTGAAGGCAGTTCCTAATACAAGTAGCCACAGTGTTACTGCAAAAACTGAATGACGTCATTCATGTTGAATGCTTTATACCGGGTCTGGCCCACAGTGAGCTCTCAGGGAATAAGAGTTCACACTGATTATTCATATGAAATATTTACATTGTCTTAGCTCAAGTTGCTAGAGCAAAATACTACAGACTGGGAAGCTTACATAAATGAAATTTATTTCTCACAGTTTTGGGAGCTAGAAGTCTAAGATGAAGGTGCTGGCCAATTTGATTCCTGGTGAAGGTCCTCTTTCTGGCTTACAGATGTCTACTTTCTCACTGTATCTTCATATGGCAGAAAGAGAGGGAAGGCTGCTCTCTTTTCTTCTTCTTGTAAGGGCACGATGGGGGCCCCACCCTCTTGACCTAAAACTAATTACCTTTCAAAGGCATCACATTGGATGTTAGGATTTCAACATGTGAATTTGTTGGACATCAGTTCAGATCATACAAACACCCTACCAGAAGTTTTAATACAGTTGGTTTGCTTAAGTTCGATTACCAGAAGTAGGTAATGATGAAGGGTAGTGATGAAGGGAGGTCAGGATACCAGAGGACTGAAAGTCCCATGTGATGACTGGGGACTGGGGATTGTGTCCATAGCCATTCCTGGCAGCATGTAGATGGGAGGGCCAGTCGTTCTTCAAGGCCACTCCTAAGTCATGAGAGTAAAACCACATCATCTGATTATGAAGACCTCAAACAATGAAATACTTGGTCAGACCACACATTCATCTTATGTTTCACATAAGATGACAAAACAACAGTAGTAGCAGCAGACTAGATGAAGAATTTGCTGTGTGTCAGGCTCTATCCTAGCTCTTGCCTCCAAGTGAACTGGTCAGAGCTGGTAGAAGCATAGGGCCAGCTCAAATTAGGAACTCAGGGAAGAGTTTAACAGAAAGACCATTTGCAAAGATGTGGGCAAGATGTAGAGAAACCACAGGGCAAGAGCAGCAAAGGGAGCTAAGGGTGGGCTGTCACCCCCTGCCCTCTCGCCCTGGGCTTGTAGCCATGAAGAGACAGAGTGGTTACCAGATCCTGTACAGAGGGAGGCCTGGCAGGAATCATGCCTTGACCAAAGGACCCACCCAGCTCACACGGACCCCACAAGAGTGAGCCTGATCTCACTCCCCTCCCACTCCAACCTCATGTTTTCCATGAGCTGAACCTTCCAAGAGCCAGAGAGTATTGGAGCCTGTGACTATAGCCCATTCAGACCGGTCCCCTGGACATGGAGCAGGGCCCCTGGACATGGAGCAGGGTGGAGAGTGAATCTGGAGGGGCCAGAGGCCGTATTCTCATATCTTCAAAGCTATCCTATGAAGTAAATACTATTATTACCTCCATTTTACAGATGAGGAAATGGAGGCCCAAAGAGAAGCCATTTACACATTTAAAACATAATTTTGTAAGGATATACAACTTGAGTTCTCTAGAATCAGATGATGAACTCCTATTACTTAAATTGTTTAAAATAAAGCTGTACTCCTAGTAAAATGTACACAGGTCTAAGAGTTTAACAGACATGAGCTCAGGCCCCTGAAGGATGCACATTCTGATCAGCTCTCTTTTATCACTGAAGCAGAGGCTTAATGAGGTTCAACCAGGTAATCCTAGAGATTAAAATTAAAATAGTCTCTAATTCAATGACTACTTAAACCATTACTTGTGATGTGTAAAAACAAAACCACAAAAAGTCCCCACCACTGACAACAGAAATTTGTGATGAAATTATAAAACTCTTTCCATTCAAATACGCTACTGCAGTAAATCTTTCCACTTAGGGACACAAAAGTGGTTGACTTTAGCGAGAACAGTACTGATCACCTAATATCAGGGACAAACATGTTGTGCCCCTCCCAGCAGCTTTCCTGGGAGAAAATTCTTTCTTTTATCCCTCCTTCGTATCCCAAGACCAAAGTTTCTTGGGAATAAAAGGGTTTTATGGAGCCATGACATATCATAGTGTTGTTGGCCATAGTATTAGTTGGGATTCTGTTGGTACAGGTTACAGGAAATCCAGCTCAAACTGGCTAAAGCTAAATAGGAAAGCTATTGGCTCATGCCCTAGGATAATGTTGGCTTCAGATATTGATTGATTCAGGGCTCAGAGGATGTCACCAGGAACTAGCTCCCTTCTCTGTGTCTAAACTCTGCTCCTTGGTGCTGGCCCCACTGTAAGCTCCATGTAGCTAAAAAGTGGCTACCAACAGTTCCTGAGACCATCCCCCTCCAGCATCGAATCCAGCAGGAAAGCAGAATTGCATTCCCTCTGTAATTCAACTGAGAACAGTAGAACCGAATCTCTCCTGGCATGGATCCTATGATCACTGTGGCCAAGGAAATGCTGTATTCCAATTGGCCAGGGTGGGGTTGACCCTTCTTAGGACATGTGGACTGAGACTGAGCAAAGGGTGAGCCCACATAAGCAGCAGGGCTGCCGAACAAAGAATAAGGAAAGGATGTGGGGGAGGGGAAAGCAGCCTTTGTCCACCACAGTCAGCAATACCATCGCCAGAAAGAACCGGGGAACTTCTGAAGCCCGGACATAGGTGGCAGAAGTCCCAGAGTTGTCCAAGCCACAGCGGGATCTGGGGACATATTCATAACCTCCTCCCCCCCACCCCCCGCCCTCCCCCAGCGGTTCCCACCTACCCTAGCCTACTTCCTAACCTGGGGAAGGGGGTCACAAAGTGGAATACATACCTCCCAACACAACCACTTTCAACTTTCTGCTTGGCTCCTCTTGTCCCTCACACCTAAGCTGAAACCCTGCCTTCTCTCTGAAGCCACTGCTAACCAAGCAACACACCTTCCCCAGGAGCTACCATTCTCTCTTCCGTATGTTCACAAGACTCTGTAACTGCATTGTCTCATTCCGGTTGTTTTTATGTATCAAAATTATTCACTTACACACCAGTCCCCATATTTTACACACACACACACACACACACACACACACACACACACACGCACACACATCCCTAACTAGATTAGAAGCTGTTGGAGAGCAGAGATCTGCTTTTCTTCCCTCAGAGTCCCTAATACACAGCACAACATCTGGAATGGAGCTCAGAAATGTTGAATGAATGAATGAATGAGTAAATGAAAGCTTTCTATAGCTCTTGAGCACTGGATAAAAAGTACAGCACCCGTGTGGGCATTTAGTCAATTCGCAGGGTTCAGCAAACCCCTACTGTGTATCCAGTAGGCATGAGCAAATTGTTCCTATTGTTTTTTCTTTTTAGGGCTGAACCTACAGCATGTGGAAGTTCCCCAGGTTAGGGGTCAAATTGGAGCTGTAGCTGCTGGCCTACACCACAGCCACAGCAATGCCAGATCCAAGCCGCATCTGTGACCTACCCCTCAACTTGCAGCAACGTCCAATCCTTAACCCACTGAGCGAGGCCAGAGATGGAACCCACATCCTCACAGACACTATGTCAGATTCTTAACCCTGCGAGCCACAAAGGGAGCTCTGCAAATTGTTGAAAATAAAAGTAAACTGGGAAAGGGAAAAGCAATAGTATGCTTTCTCTGCTTGTTTTAAAATAGGAAAACCCTGAGATAAAGACAATGTGCCTGGTCTATGGATTCTTGAGAGGGAGCTATACTGTCATGTAGGGAAAACAGACCCAGAAGGGCTGAAGAAACACAGTGAGATCCATGGGGAAATAAACCTAGTCTGTTCCCACAAGTACAAATGCTCAGGATAGTTAAGGGCACACTGGGAAGCTGTGAAGGTGACCTTTAGAGATCAGATCTAAGAAGCAGAAAGTCCTAGGCTTCCAGCTCATTCTGCCCCTTACTAGGGGATCTCAATGAGCTGATCAAGTCCTGTAGGCCTGACTGCTTCTTTCTTTTTCTTTTTTCTTTCTTTCTTTTTTTTTTTTTTTTTTTTTTTTTTTGCTTTTTAGGGCCGCATCCACAACATATGGAAGTTCCTGGGCTAGGGGTCAGACCAGAGCTGTAGCTGCCAGCCTACACCACAGCCACAGCAACATGGGATCCAAGTCCCATCTGTGAACTACACGACAGCTCATGGCAATACCGGATCCTCAACCCACCGAGAAAGGCCAGGGATCGAACCGGCATCCTCATGGATACTAGTCGGATTTGTCTCCACTGCACCACAGTGGGAACTTCCCCATTTGCTCACTTCTAAAAGATGGGGCTGACCACCCACTGAACTGCCTGGGTGGTTCAATCTTTAACCCACTTGCCAACTTGATGCTACTGTCTCCATCAGGCCCAGTTGCTAAAATGTCCTGAATCTAACCGTTTCCTTCTCACTTGCCTGCTGTGGGCCTGAGCCTCCATGGACCAGGATGAGCATCCTTGGTGTCCAAACTTCCTCAGTTGCTGAGATGCCTTGGGGAGCATATGGCCAGCACAGCCCCATCTCTCCGGAGCCTGGAAAGGGAAGGGGACTGGTACTCCTGGGTCAACATAGCTTCCTTGTTTCCTTTTCTCTGTCTGGCTCCTCACCCTCTTCACCCAGCATCCAGAGCCAATGTGCAGACACAGGATCAGGTCGTGGCCTGACCTGCCTGAACTCCAGAGGCCACCATGGCCCACAAATCCCTCCTCATCTGAGCCCACTCCCTCTCCTGGCCTAGCACCATCTAGGCCGTGCCACGGTTCCAGGGATGTTCTATTGCTCCTGAATGTGTGAACATGTCCCCATTTTGGGGCTTGGCCTGTGTTCTTCCCTCTGCAGGGCAGCCCTGATCCCAGATGTTTGCAGCTGAATCCTCGCCATCCCTCTGCTCAGCCCTCCCTGAGTGGGCATGCAAGTCCCATAGGAGTCTGGTCCTCTGCCGCCTCTATTTTCTTTTCTTCATCACACAGATCACTACTTGAAACCATCTTATTTGTTATCATGCTTTGCTTAATTGCACCCAAACTGGAAAGCTTGCTCCACCAAGGCAAGTATGTCAACTGTTTTATTCGGTCCTGGCCCTCCATCCCCTAGAATAGTGCCTGATATATAACAAACACTCAAAAAATATTTGACAGGAGTTCCCAACGTGGTGCAACAGGATAGGCAGTGTCTTTGCAGTGCCAGACCTCAAGTTTGATTCCCAGCACAGTGGGTTTAGGGATCCATCCTTGCCACAGCGGCAGCATAGGTTGCAACTGTGGCTCAGATCTGATCCCTTGCCGGGGAACTCCATATGCCTTGGGCGGCCAAAAAAGACAAAGAAAAAAAAATGATGGATGAAAGAATGAATGCAAGGAGGAAGGAAAGAATAGAAGGAGGGAGAGAGTGAGCACATCCTTCAAAGGAAAATTATAGAGACTCAATGAGAGAATTCTCCTAAAACACTTACACAGTGCATGGCACTCAGGAATGGCTTAATGCATCAGTTATTATTCAGTTATTAGGACAGAATAGAGGGCAATACACACACGGGAGAAAGAAAAGCACATTTTCCCCTCTTTGTCTGGATTCACCTGGCTTCTGAAGAGAATCTTCAAGGCCTCTGTGTGACGAAGCAACATCCTTGTTGGCTCCCCTGGAATTAATGCTTGAACCCATTTCAGACCCCAGTGTTTGGAGTTCATTTTCTTTTGGCAAACCATCAGCTCTTCTTTTCTCAGGGAAAAAAATAAAATACCAAAAGACACTCACATAACATCTTGGAGATCAAATGGCTCTTGGAAAACTGCATTTTGATGAGTGAGAGAATCGAAACCATATGGATTAAATTCTCCTTAGATCGCCTAGGGGGAAATGGGAGCTGGAGCAGGGGAAGGGCAGGGGCAGCAGTGAAATTCAGCATTGCTTTTTCCAAACCCAGAGCTAGCCATGAAGGATGGCCTAAGAGGTCTCAGGTCCTTCAAAATAGTTTGTTGACCACATGCCAGCTGACTCAACAGGGAAGGAAAAGTGAGCTTTTTTTTAAAAATCACCCCATTTCTTCTGATTTCTCCAACTCCATGGGGCTGACTTTGGGGTCTTGTTAGTGATTCAGAAGTGGGTGGACATTATGTGTGTATAATTTCTCCCAGAAAGCAAACCTCCAAGTATCTTCCTGAGTAAAGGGTCTGAAATATCTGCTGAGGCCAAATATTTGTAATCAGGTACTTATAGATGAGAGTCATCCAATTTTTTTTGTTTTTAATGGTAGTATTTCTATCTGCATTTTGCTGATGCGGCCAAGTTGCAGAAGGCAGATTTGAAAGAGACTCCATATAAAGTGTGATTTTTTCTGTCATTTGCTGTGAGAGGAAATCAAGGGGAACTACGCTTCCAACTTTTTTTTAGAGAAAGAGCAAAGAGAAATGTTGAAAGCCATTTTCTCTGTTCTTCTCATCCTAATCTGCTGACAGCAGGTGACACGGCTGACCACCAGCCTGGGTGGGGTAATGAACACAGGTAACACTGCTTGTTTAGGCTATACGAGACTCGGCATGTGCTCTCATTTCATCCTCCCAAAACACTACAAGGGAGGTGCTCTTATTGTTTCCATTTTTAAAATAAGGCAACTGAAGCACAGAGAGGTTAAACAACTTAACCAAGGTCACACAGCAAGTAAACGGCAGAGCTGAGGTTTGAACTAAGGTTTGGTCAATGCCAGTCTATACTCTCAACAGTTATCTCCCTCAAAATATCCTGCATTTTTGGAATTTGTGTCTTTTTTTTTTTTTTTGTCTTTTCCAGGGCCACACCCATGGCATATGGAGGTTCCCAGGCTAGGGGTCTAATCAGAGCTATAGCTGCCGACCTACACCACAGCCATAGCCACAGCCACGCCAGATCCAAGCCTTGTCTGCAACCTACACCACAGCTCATGGCAACGCTGGATCCTTAACCCACTGAGCAAGGCCAGGAATTGAACCCAAACCTCATGGTTCCTTGTCAGATTTGTTAACCACTGAGCCACGAAGGGCACTCCATGTGTCTTGGCTTTTGTGATTCATCAAAAAAGCCTTTCTCACTGTTCCTAGGCTTTTCTCCCAGCCACCTGACAAGAATCTTCCCCACCCTCCAATCTGTGTCTCCTATGTCCCTGAAAGGTTTCTAGAACCCTCTCCCCCCAATTGGTTGGGACTTTTCCTACCTCTGCACTCCAGGACACCTGGTGCCTCTCAGGGCAGTCCTGCCCATTCGTGTCATAAAAACAGCCTAACATGCTGGTTGTGTGCCCTACTTTTTAGGAGACACACCTGCATTGAATCCCCTGCTGGGACACTATAAATTTATAAACCACTCCAAGACTCAGATTCCTTTTCTACAAAGGGGAAAAATGAGACAACCAGTGGGAGCAAGCCGCTAGCTAACACACGCAAGGCACACAGCAAGACACCATCCACCCCAGCTACTGTTTTCTAGTTACTCGGCCACTTCTCTGAGCTCCCCACCTGACTGTATATTCTCAGAGGAAATGTAATAGTCACTGATTTAGGCAGTGATTGGATTAGGCATTTCACTAACTGAGTTTTAAGAAGAAGAGAGGAGAAGAGGGCTGGTGGGGCCAGCAGATGGAAACATGGCCCAGGGGAAACTGCAGACTGAGTGCTTGTTGTGTGATGGGGTTTCCAGAATTAATTCATTCAATCCTCACAGCAACCAAGGCAGGTAAGTGCTGTTATTATCTCCATTTTACAGATGAAGAAACTGAAGCCTGTGGAGTTTGGGTGACTTGCTTGAGTGGTATATGTATTTGCTAAGTGCAAAGTCAGGATTTGAACCCCAACATTCTGGGTCCAAAGTCTAAGATTTTACCTTCTAAACTAGATTATCCTCCTTAACAGAGGGATTTTTAAGCTTTCAGATAGCAATTAAACCAAAGGCTAGGTGTATCAAGCCCAGATTGGTCTGTATCTAAAGGGTACAAATGTTGGGACAAGTTTACCAACACTTTCCTGAGAGTCTATTCAATGTGATGAAGTTTTGGAAGCTCCCCCAGGAAGCCATGTTGGCTTCATTGCTGCACATGGACTTGATAATAAAACAGGAAAAACTCTGATGGAGGTGAGGAAGCTTTGGGTGTGACCCCCGTCTATACACATTTTATCATGCTTATACATAATTTCATGTTTTTTTCTTGAAGGACTTGATTTCACATATACTTCAGGGTGAAGTTTAGTAAATAAATTTAAGACCAGGGAAAACATGAGAGACCAATATAATGGTGAAACATCTAACTCAGTCCTGAAAAGGTGAAGAATCAAGGAAGTCTTGTGAGAGGAAGGGACAGCTTGGATTGAGACCAGAAGGGTGAGTCGGAGTTGGCTTAATGAAGAGGTCGGGGTCACTCAACAGCATCTCCAAACCCTTTCCCTGTTACTGTGCTCCACTATAAAGGCTCGAAGAGCTAGTAGCTTCCCAGCCTACCTTGAAGCTAACAGGGTCTACAAAACCAAGTTCAGCCAAGGCAAATCCAATAGAGGTCTACTGGAGGTTTTTCTGAAGAAGAGTTTTACCTCCCTCATGAAAGAAAGAGAAAGAGCTGGTATAGCCCTTTCCCATTCTTTGTATGGGAAGGAAGGATGTAATGCCTGGAGCTGTGGTAGCCATATTATGACTATGAGGCAACACAAAATCAGCCCTGTTGTCATCATGTTGTAGAAGCAATGCAAGCTGCTGCCCATCTCCATATTTCTTGCTATGTGGGGAGAAAAAGAGTCACTATTTAAGCCCATCTCACCCATTTTTTTTCATTTACTTGCAATCAAAAGCATCTATAACTTGTATATTAGGCAAAGTGGGAAAATTATTTGGAAAAAAATGAGGTGTTGGAGACAGCAAGTTCAATAAGTGAAAAATCCTGGAAGGGAGAAAGACTGTGGTATAATCTGAAGATGAGCAAGTCAATGCACATGAAGCATATGTTGCTGGTGCTGATGCTGGTGGTGGTGGCGGCAGCTCCTGGCTATGGTGAGCAGTGAGACTGGAGAATCACACAAGGGCTGCAACACACAGGGCCTTGCACAGCCTTTAAGTTTAGATTTGGACATTATCTGTAACAACGCTCTGTGTGTGTGCGTGTGTGTGCACACACGCACACGTTTAATCAGGGAAGTGGCTAGGATAAAGTCAAGTTCTAAAAAGAATCTCTTCTGGGCTGAATTCATTCATTCAGTAAAAACTTTATAAGCATGGAAAACTAGTAGACCACTTGGGAAAACTGTTCTGAAGTGTCTACGAAGAGTAAATCTCCACTACCCTATAAACCCCCAAATCTCACAACATAGGATGCACTTGAGAGAAATAAATGCACATGCCGAGGTATGTTCATAGCAGTTTTACTTATAATAGCCAAAACCAGGTAGCAGCCCAAATGCCCACTGAGTCCAGAAGAACAAAATAACTTGTGGAACATCCTCATGCAAGGGACAGAGCATGGCAACAAAGAAAAAGGACACATTGCTGCCACATACAGCAGCCTGAGGGAAAATCCAGACTTGATGATGAGGAAAAGAAACCTACAGAGAAGAGTGGACACTTGTCTGGGTTGTCCAAGGAGATGCCAAGATTGTGTCCAAGAGATGATTTAAGGAAATACCTCTGAGAATATGGGGAGGGAACCTGGAGAGGCTGGAAACCATCAAACTGTGATGCAGGTCTGCCCCTTCTGACTGAGAGAGGGAGGGAGGAAGCAATACTGGTTAGATGGAAACATCTTAGAACACCGTGCAGTTCTAAAGAAGCTCAGCAAAATCACTGGGGAGTCCTTGAGCCAAAACTGCCATCAAAAGAGTTGTCTGTATCCCAGAAAAGGCCCACATTAATGTCCCTGCCACACCCAGTCAAAGGCAGGAGCAGCATTTTTGGAGCATGTCTCCCTCCAGAATCGGCTGGGGGTCAATCCCCACGGTCAGAGCCTGAGAGATGCATTTCCTTGGCCACAACAAAGTCAAGAGCAGGCAAAGATCAATGATCAGTGATAGTCACAAAAGGTGGTTTATATCCAGAATGGGTAGGGCTCAGGGTGTGCCTGAGAAGTGAGCCTGCTGGGGTGGCTGGGAATGGTCAGTATCTGGATGGGGGCAGGTGGGGACTGTGTGGCTGAAAATATTCTGAGATATTACCTAGGGTTTGTAGGAAAAATGAAGTTCTTACCGAGCCAGTACTTTCTATCAAATGCTCAGCTCTGGGTACGGAGGAGTGACAAAGCAGATGGGCGGCTGGCCCTGAGGGGCATGCAACAAGAAGCATGCTCTGGAACACAAGACCCAGGGAAGGAGGCCATTAGGAAGTCATGCGCTGTCCCCACCGAGGACAGTAGTGGCAGTGAACCCAGGGCCTCCAGCCTGTCTGCAAACACCTGAGCCCAAAAAGCATTTTGTCCAAGACTTTGGAAAAGAGTAAAGCGAAATGACTTTCTTACAAAGGAATGGAAACTAGAGATAGGAAAGCATGTTAGGAACCATCAGAACGATTTTCAGAGGAAAATTCTTCGAGAGAGACCAATGACAGGAAAATTCAGTGTGACTATCCACTGCCGGGACCTTGGGGAGTGAGCCAGGGGAAAGGCCTCTTTCCCGGAGTCAGGCTCATCTCCCTGTACCCAGCCATCAGGTCTGCCTGGTTCACAGGGATGCACTGGGAAATTATGTCCGATACTTTTCAAAGCTGGCAAAGGACTTCACACTTTTGTGAGGACTGCTGGAAGGCAGGTAAAAGGAAGGTGGCCTCTGTTGGGGGAAGGGATGCCAATTAGAACTAACTGACCTGGCATTTGACACAAATGCCTCATGGAGCTCATTCTGTTCTGGAAATCTAAGGATCTCTCCTGTGAGTTCATTTGCTCAGAGAGAATTTTCTATGGGGGAAAAAAAAAAAAGCCTATATCCCTCATTCCCAAGGGAAAAAAATTTTAAAAGCCAACTCATTCCAATGACTCTGGTGTTTTTCCATCACTTCCCTTAATAGTAATGAAGGTCCAATCATTTCAGCTTGAGACGGTGACTCGAACTGTCATGCACAGAAACAAAGCATGTAAATATCTATGTATTTCAAACCATCATCCCCTCAAAATGTGAACTGGCCACAGCTTTCCAGAAGGAAGAACTATAAATAGAACGTTTTACACTTGTCTAACTTTTCCTAGGCTTTAAAAACAAAAACAAAAACTGTCTTATCTTTTCAGTCTGTGATAAATGCAAAAAAAAAGTATTTATCCAATAATTTACTGTGCAGAGATGGCAGCATAATTGAGTTGCCCAAGTCAAGTGCTTTAGGAAAATTTCCATCAGGTGTCATCCTGTTCATGGCCTAAGCTTTATTTAACCTCACTAGATCAATTTGAATCAATTTGACAAGTATACACTTCAGGGCATGGTTAGTTTCAAATCAATTAAGCTCCTCATGACTTTATGCTTAAGAACCTGAGGTGATACAGCATCAATATAAAAATCACAAATTATAAAGTGAAAAGTAAAATCTCCACCTACAGTTTCATAAAAATCACTAGAATCATTATGTAGATTTCATTAAACAAACAAGGTAAGAGTAATTAGGTGGTAAATTGAGTACCGTGGTTTCAAAAGGCTCTAATTGGGACGGACCATAGAGTTTAATGAAAACTAGGAAGCCAGGGTATAGTGCAGCCTCTAGTGGGTTCAGATCCAAAAAGAACTCCTCAGAGGTCTGGTGGCCCTTGTAGCAGGAGCTCGGAGGGTGGAGGGGTTGTGAAAAGCAGAATGGGCTCTGGACCTTCCAGCCCTTGCCTGATCTTGGCCAGCTTGCCCTTGACCGCTGGACACAGGATGACGACCTCCCCTTGGCTGGAGTCATCGAGCAGCCACGTGAAAGCATTTTAAGGATCACCGTGAAATGTGATTCCCACCTTCTAAAGTTACATGGAATTTTTCTCTCCTGGTTTTGTCGCTCAGGAAGAGGAAGCTAGGAGGAGGGAGTGGATTAGAGTTTACAATAAAATAATAACGAGGGCTTTCCAAGTGCCAGGCCCCTTGATAAGTGTGATCAGTGGCATCATCTGTCTTTACAACCGCCCACGAGGCTGAGGTGGGTTCTCTTAATTCTCATCCTGTTTTAGAGACTGAAGCACAGAGAAGTTCAGTAACTTCCCTGATGGTCAAGAAAGGGGCAAGGGGCAAAATCTAGGCCCCGTGTGACTCCGAAAGATGGGTTCTTCATCTCCACAGGGTGGAGAGGCCACTTGCAGTCATTCTTCACTGGGGGCTTTTGCCTCCTCTGTGATCTGGGAACTAAAGATATAGTGCGACCCAATCAGCCAGGTTCCTGCTCAGGGAGCTTTCACTGCTGTGCCAAGAAACAAACGAAAAGTACCTCATTAAACTGACAAAGTCAGAGAGTGAGAATTCTCTACAGAGAATGCCCAAAGGGTATCATAATAATGGCTTCATTCATTGGATGGTCACCTCTTAAATGATGGCCTATGAGCTGAGTTTTGAATGACATGAAGGTGCCCGCTGTCCTGAAATCAGAGGGGACACTCCATGTGGAGGACAGGGCAGGGACAGAGTCCCCAAGGGATGAAGGAGTTGGTCATGTGAAAATAATGGGAAGAGGGGCACGGCTGTGGATTCAAGATGGTGCAAATTCTTGGTCTCTGTTCCTCCCTTTGAATCTGGGTGCATCTTGTGACTTGCTTTGACCAGCAGAATGTAAATGAAGTGGTTGTGTTTTGGTTCTGGGCCTAGGATTCTGGCAATTTCCTATTTCACTCTCTTGAAGCCCTGAGCCAACTTGGATAGGGATCTAGCTACGCTATTGCAGAGACGAAGAAAAACAGATGCTCCGCTGGCCCCCAGCTGAGAATCCAGGTATAGGAGATGGAGTCCCAGACTCAGCAGCCACGTGAGTAAGCCCCATTGATACAGAGGAATGCAGATGAGTCTCCCAGCTGAGCCCAGCTAACTCACAGAACTTCAAGACTAACCCATGTTTGCTGTTTCAAGGCACCACATTTCAGGATGGCTTGTTTTGCAGTAGTAGATGATTAAAACAGCCAATGTGACTGCAGTTAAATGGAGCAAAGGGGATGGTAGAGAATATAGGTGGAGGTCATTCTCTAGCACAGGCTAGATCAGGTAGGGCCATTAAGCTAGAGTAAACCGGCGGAAGGAATTTCATTCAAAGTGTGATGACGAACCATTGGAAGAGGCATGGCATGATCTGATGACTTCTGTACATATTTAAGTTTATACTGGTGGTTGTAGATGAACGAATGGTAGGGTGGGGAGAGCAAGAGAAGCAAGTAGTTGCACGGCTACTGTGGAAAGGCCAGCAAGGGCCAAGGGAAGGGCAGTGGAAACTCAGTGAACCAATTTACATTTTGTTTTAGGAATAGAGCCAAAAGATGTTGCTGGATGGAATGCATTGGGACTGATGGGGATAACTGCAAGATCTTTGGCTTGGGGAATGAAGTTGATGGTACACATTCAGTGAGATGGAGAAGACATAGGTATGGGAGTGGGTCTGGAGAAAAGAGAACAGTTGTCTTAACTGTGCTACATTTGAGGCATCAATAAGATATCCAAGTGGAGATGTCACATGGATAGATAACTACAAGGGTGTGGCATTCTAAGATGAGATCGCTCCAGGAGGACTTTGGAAGTACTGGGAAAAGCATGGTGTCTGAAGCCATGGATCTAAGGAGAATGTTCACATAGATAAGAAAAGAGGGCTCCAGACTGAGCCTCAGGGGGCCTGACATTTGGAGATGGAGGAGTGGGGAATTTAGCCACAGAGGCAAAGAAGGAACAGCCAGTGAGGTAAGAGGAAAGGCCCAGGGGACAACAGAAGCCAGGAGAATAAAGTTGTTAAAGGAAGGAGGAATCAAATGAAGTCAAGTAAGATAAGGCTAGACATGGCCATTGGCTCATGGAAACAAGGGAAGTCACTGGTGATCCATAAGGAACCATCTAGAAAGTTTATACATTTCCGAGGATAACAGCATAGAACAGAAATTGGTTCCCACTACTTCCTAATCAGTGCCATGGTAATATTTAAATCTCTCAATTTTTGGTCAACATTGGGGAGAAAAGAGAATAAAAGAATCCTAAATTGAGTTAAGTTTACATCTTTTCAAAGAAAGGATTTTCCTACAGATGTCATTAGCAAGAATTGAGGGCTCAAAGGGGAATATATAGAAATAAGTTCTAAGGGAGTTCCCTGGTGGCCTAGTGATTAAGGATCCAGCATTGTCACTGCTGTGGTGAGGGCTGGATCCCTGGCCTGGGAATTTCCACATGCCTAAGGTGTGTTCCTCCCTCCCCCCCAAAAGAAAGAAATGAGTTATAGGAATATAGAATAGAAATATAAAGTGAGTCAAACTTGAAGGCATAACTCAAAACCATTATGCCTGCTCCATCACTTCCATCACTGCCACCGCTGTCACTACTACCCCACTGTGGAGAGAGGAGGTCACCTTTTGGGGCAGTGCAGCATTTTTGAAAAGAAGCCCTTTCCTTTGCCTTTGTTCCCTTCGTGAGGAAGGGTGTTCCCACCTCCAAAGCCAGGAAAGGGAGGACTGGAAAGACTGCCTCCTGGTGACCAGGCGACCTGCAGCCCAAAGAGACTGGAATTCCGTTTTCTAAGTGGGAGCCCTGCTGACCATCAGGATGAGAGAACTGGTCCACTAGGAAGTGAGGAACCAGAGCACCCCACTCCAAGGCCCTTGTTCTTCAGAGGGAGAAGAGTTGAATCATACATGTGCCAGGCAGGCTGAGCTTGGCCACAGAAGGCAGATGAGCAAGGACACTCTACTGGTGGGGACCAAGAAGCCCCCATGCAGAGGATTATGGTGGGGTCCACTAGAAAGTATGGTCAGATCCAGGAAGGGAGCACAAACACTCAGGGAGGTGCTGGGAAACCAGCTGCTTGCAAGGCCAATGGCAGGTAGCCTACAGAACGCTGGAGCAAAGACAGTGCTAGGCTGTCTGTTGACTCCTCAGTAAGGGCAGCAGGGGAGGCAGTGCTTCCTCTGTTTGCTACCGCCCCTCCCCCCACAACAGCCAAAGAAAGGAGGAGTGGGGAGGGCAGAGGGTGTGAGGGAACATACCCCCTCCCCCCAGCCCAGACCCTTAGAATCATGGTTCAGGCCTGACCCAGGGCAAGAGCAGGAAAAGAGGTTTTGATCCAAGATGAGACTGAAGTTTTAAAATGAATGGAACAGAGCTTAAAGAAGCAAAAGTAATGATTTTTTTTTTTTTTTGTATTTTTAGGGCTGCACTTGTGGCACATGGAGGTTCTCAGGCTAGGGATCAAATCTAAGCAGCAACTGCCGGCCTACGCCACAGCTACAGCAACTCAGATCTGAGCCATGTCTGGGACCTACGCCACAGCTCACAGTAACACGGGATCAACCGCTGAGTGAGGCCAGGGATCGAACCTGAGTCCTTACGAATACTAGTTTTCATCAGGTTCATTACTGATGAGCCACAATGGGAACTCTGCAAAAGTTATGGTTTTACTAAAGGAACTGGTACATTCTAGAACCCAGCTGAGTTTCTAAGGATGTGTTTCATGACGGAAAATGACATACAGCTGGATTGGGGGGCAATGACTAGGAAGAATAAAGCTATTTCTTATTTATCCCAGCAATGAATGGAGACATTTGAAAAAAATCAGTTACAATGGACTAAGGAGCAGCCCTGGGCCAGGCACCACACAGGCCATTTTGCATTTTTTGTTCACCTCATCCTTACACACCCCCTGTGGTGGGCATGGTTAGTACAAGTGGTGGGGTTACTATGAGTAATGTGGTTAGTATTCTCACGCCTGTTTTGCTGATAAAAAAATCGAGGCTTACCCTGAGGCCACATTACAACTAAATGACAGGGTTTAGGGTTCAAACCCAGTACGGTGCCTTAAAAATCTAATATTTTAACTGGGATCCTGATTCCTTCAGAACACCTTATTTAATCACAACAATAAAAACCAGGCCACCCTGTTAGGTGTGGAATTACAGGCTGTGAACTCAGCCATGGAGGAATATTCCTTTTTTTTTTTTTTTTTTGGACAAGCAAAGTTAACTTCTTTGTCAGGTCCCTGATCCTGGAAGTGGCAGAAAGAAAGTCACTCTCACTTAGGAATTTCTCTGACTCTCCTCCAGGGTGAGTCCAAGTTCTGGGGCTCTCAGGAGTGCCAAGGGGTGGGAGGCAGGGGTGGGTACAGCCTCCTGAGGCTTCCACACCCCTTCATGCTTTTCCTGTCATCCTGAGACTTTCTCAGGCCCTTTTTACATAAATTCCCTCATCAACCCTCTTCAACCAACTGATCCCACACTAAGCAGGGTCTCCCCTTATCTATCCAGGAAATGATTAGGGATGCAGGCTCTGGAGTCAGATTAGTTTCATGAATCCAGGCAAGTTACTTAACTGGTTTGTGTCCCAGTTGCCCTTTCTGTAAAATCAATGGTCTCATGGGGTTGTTGTGGAATTTAAAAAAAAAAAAGGGTACTTGTAGAATATTTAAGAACAGTGCCTGGCACATCAGAAATGCTTAGCCAAAGTTAACTGTCCTTCTTTGGGGGTGGAAGGGAGGAAAACGATGATTCTCACTAGTCAAGTCTTTTTCTTCTGCCTGGACAGTAGCTTGGGAAATTAGTCCTTGGATTCTGTAGCATCCCTTCTTTTCCTAGGCAACTTAGGTGAATTGTCTGGCTTACCCCAGATTGGAGATGGTGAGGGCTGGGTATGGCCAATAGCTCAAAATTCTACCCTGCTCAGCTGTAGGTGGACAGTTCTATCTGAAACCCTGTGAGCTGTCCTGCAATAACTTTGCAAATCCCACCCACCTTCACTCCCTCCACCATTGCTCTCTGCAGGTTAGAAATTTCTGGCATCTAACTCTCCTACAACAATTCAGTTTACCTACAGTCACGTCCACTCTTTGCAGCCTCATCATGACTTTTGAAAATTAAGAAAAGCAGGAGTTCCCATTGTGGCACAGCAGAAATGAAGCCAACTAGTATCCATGAAGATTCAGGTTTCATCCCTGGCCTCACTTAGTGGGTCAAGGATCTGGTGTTGCCGTGAGCTGTGGCATACACTGCAGATGAGGCTCGGATCCTGTGTTGCTGTGGCTGTGTTATATATTTCCAATTCGAACCCTAGCCTGGGAACTTCCATATGCTGTAAGAGCGGCTCTAAAAATAAATGAAAAAAAGGAAGAAAGAAAGGAAGGAAGGAAAAGAAAAGGCAGATTCAATTCTCAGATGGAACCCTCACCACAGCAGTGACCAGAGTCACAGCAGTGACAACGCTGGATCCTTAACCTGCTGAGCCACTAGGGAACTCCCATCCTTTTTTATAAACAAAAAGTTTGCATTGTGGACAATTTCAAATATATACAACAGTGGATGGAACTGCTGAACTCATGCATACATTGTCCTCAACTCATGGTCAATCTGGCTTCATCCATCCCTACTCACGTACTTGGAAGCAAATCTCAGAGATCACGTCGTTTCATCTGTAAATATCAATAAAATGTTTTTAAAGGTTTGAAATGATCATTTAAAACACAGTACCATTATCATGACAAAGAAAAAAACTAATGATGATTCTATATCATCAAAAAGCCAACCAGTGTTCACATTTTTAGCAGCATCCAATATGATGCATCAGGAGTGGGGTCTGCACCTCACAAATTGTTCTAGGAAATAGCAGGAGGCCCTCCAGCAGAATAATTTCATCCCTCTGTTTCCTCCACAGACAGAAATGCCACAGCTAAACCCACCGCTGGTAGTACTCAGGAACTCCAAGACAACCATGTATCAAATAACCAGAGACATTGTGACAGAAGGAACTTATCCCTTGCTGCCTCATTTAGAAAGAGCAATCAAAAGCTGTTGAGCACAGAAGGGGAAGGGGCAGACACATGGGTGGAACATCCCCCACCCCATCCCACCCCCACAGCATCAGGAGAGCCTGCAAGGGCTGGTCCAGGAGCTGCCAGTACCCAGGATTTGCACAGATACCTTCGGGAGCTGGGCTGGCCTCAGTGCTGGAAGAACTGGAATGGCCTTGTTACTTGCTACTTTCTTCAAGTGGTTCAGCAGCAATTTTCAGCTGAATCCAGTGGAGAACTCATCTGAAGTATTTTTAATCTATTGTTTATTAACTTATTATTATTTCATCTGATTCTAATGCTGGTCACTTAACCATGACAAGCCTTGTGATATCATGAACTGAAGGGAAGTTCCAAGCCTGATCCCTTGAAGTGACAGCAGTATTAGATGTGTGGCCTTCCAATGGCATTCCTTTAGATGCCTTACATAAACCAAGGTGCCAAGTAAATCAAGAATGGCATGATCCTCTTTTGACTTTTAGGAAATACCTGCACAGCAGTATTCCCAGAGCTGGTGCTCTGCCCCTGATCCTTGGCTTCCCTGCTCCTGTGTCTATGACCCGGGGCTTTTCCCTAGGCTTTGGGAGGTCATCAGGCCTGGAGTCAGGCAGGTGGTGCCCTCAGTATCCACCAATGAGGGGCTATAAAAGCTCTTCAGGTGGGTAAGTCTGAGGAATGTTCCATAGCACGGCCCGGAGGTCCAAAACACACCGGAGCCCTAGCTGTCCCCAGAGGCAGCCTGTTCATTTTCAGCTGCCTCCCTTCCTAAGTGATGTCCCCACTTCTCTCTCAGTGCTTCTCAGCATCCCTCTGGTTACAGGGTGACCACTACAAGGGATCCCCCCAGTTCCAGACAACCAGGAGAGCTGGTCACCTTAACTCCCAAATAAATCAGTTGTACTCAAACCCCAGTCTCAGGCTTGGCTTTTGTGGCCCTCAGCCCAAGCCATCCATATGCAGGAAGAGTCTGGAATGAGACATGAATCCTAACTGGGGCAGTGCTGGGCTCCTTGGGTATCTGAGTATAGAAGTGAATGAAGATTTTTTTTTTTTTTGTAAAATCTGTATTTAATGTTTTATAAAGAACACATAGCATTTGTCTGTTGTGTGCTTTTTTTAAAATGTGTAATAAAAAAATAAAAAAAAAACTTGGGCTTTTAAAAACAAGTAGCAAATATTTGATAATTTTTAAAGGGTCATTTCCATTTAAATTTTCTAAAAAGAAGGAAAGAAACTAGGGTTTAAAATTTCTTCTTATGACTTGGGGCATGGTTTTCAATTTCTTCAAGTCTCCAAATCTTTCTGCGATGATTTCCTACCTGGCTCCTCCAGTTACCGCCAGCTACAAGTGGAGCTTCTCTGTCTAAAACAGGGTTCCAGGGCCTCCCTCAGTGTGAAAACCACAGTGGTAGAAGATTATTTAGTGGTATGAAAAAAAATATCATTAACTTTTTTTCTTTTTAGGGCCGCACCTGCAGCATATGGAATTTCCCAGGCTGGGGGTCAAATTAGAGCTGCAGCTGCCAGCCTACGCCCCAGCCACAGAAATGCTGAATCTGAGCCGCATCTGTGACTTACACTGCAGTTTATGGCAATGCCAGATCCTTAACCCACTGAGTAAGGCCAGTGACCAAATCCACATCCTCATGGATACTGGTCGGGTTCTTAACCCACTGAGCTACAATGGTAACTCTTTGTTAACTTTTTACTTTAAAATGTATTCTGAAATGAAAAGAGCAGGTCAAAAAACAGCACAAACAATGCTATCTTGATTTTTGTGGAGAAAAAAAAAAAAGGCCACTTGTTTCATGCACATTGAAAAAAGACCAGAAGGAAATACATCAAAGATATTCATGGTGGTTATAGGGTGGTGGCAGATCCCAGGTATCTTGTTACCCTCCTTTCTGTGTCAATGCTGTATTTCCTTCATTTTCTGTGGTGTATATGGATACTTTTTTAGGCAACTAAAAGCACAGGGCATGCTTCTAAGGAGGTCAGAGAAAAGTAAAAAAGATCCCAAAGTTACTTGCAGACAGTATGCATCCTCCGGACTAGATTTTCATTGTTTTTAGATGATGATCTGAAAAGCCGGGCTTTCCTCAAGTTGACAGGGTTTAGACACTGAAGGCTGTATAACTCAAGTTATAGCCTGTCAATTCCACGCTCAGCCAGGTCTTTGAAGTTTCTAATAATGATATATGAGCACTGCCCATAAAACAAGCCAAACAAGGAGGATGCCTCCTCCTCCATGGTCCTGGACTGGTTCCGGCTGTGAAGTCGGCGGTGCCTCCCACAGCTGTGGGTGCTGTCGGGTCAGACTCGCGTCCAGGGAGCCTTTGAAGGGAGACAGAAGCTTTGCCAAACCTGAAGCTACCGCAGAGAATAAGAGAGCTTAAGTCAGTTCCCCAATGTGGCGGCCCATCAGAATTACCTGGGGAACTTCTTAAAAGTGAGTTCCTGTTGGTCATCACCACCTGCGTGTTTCACAGTCACACTGGGGGACTCTCATGAGATGGCTTCCGGAAGTTCGTTGTCACTGCCAGGTTAGAAACCTATATGCCTGTTTGTGGCTATAACCTGGACACCACTGTCATAGGCCCTGATGCCCTGTAAATAGTCAGGGGAGGCTACACTTTATTTTTATGGGTTCGACCTTTTGCTAATTGGTTCCAGGTCCCTCTGCCTTAATTACAACTCAAAGGAAAGTACTCTCTCTCTCTTTTTTTTTTTTTTTGTCTTTTTGCTATTTCTTGGGCCATTCCTGTGGCATATGGAGGTTCCCGGGCTAGGGGTTGAATCGGAGCTGTAGCCACCGGCCTACGCCAGAGCCACAGCAACGCGGGATCCGAGCGTCTGCAACCTACACCACAGCTCATGGCAACGCCAGATCGTTAACCCACTGAGCAAGGGCAGGGACCGAACCCACAACCTCATGGTTCCTAGTCGGATTCATTAACCACTGCGCCACGATGGGAACTCCAGAGGAAAGTATTCTTATATCCATTTTGTGGATGATGAAGCAGATTCAGAGAGGTCAAGAAACTTGCTCAAGATCACTTAGAAAGAAAGAGAAGCAGCAATCAAACCCTGGTCTGAGGCCCAACATCTAGCTCATCCCATTCAGCCATGTCACTTCTAGAAAGTTCCATGGTGTTTCCTTTCTTTTCTTGGGAGAAAAATGGTATAAGATTTCTCCACTCAACTTCCTCATCTCTTAGCTTCTACCTGCTCCTCTGTTTCTCTGCACACACATGCGCACACGTGCGTGTGCACACACACACACACACACACACACACACTAGCGGGCACACGTGCTCTCCTTCGAAGTTTGACCTTCATTTAAAACAGCACCAGAACACCACCCCAGGATGTGCTACACAGAACTTTATTCTCACAATTTTCTGACTTCTTGACATAACACGTCTTTCCTAAGCTAGAGGAAACCAGTTAATCCTTGATTCCATCATAATTCTCCTACTTATTTGAAAGCAATTGTTGCAAACTGCCCTAAGCAATTTAACTATTCAAATTATAAGGTGTTTGGAGTTCTTGTTGTGACTCAGTGGTAACGAATCCATGAGGACTCGGGTTTGATCCCTGGCCTTGCTCAGTGGGTATAGGTGGAAGACACAGCTTGGACCTGGCATGGGGCTAGTGGCATAGGCTGGCAGCTATAGCTCCAAACTTATATTCCTCAGGTGCAGCCCTAAAAAGCAATATATATATATAGTTTTCCTCCCCTGACCTCCTAACCAGGCGGTATGATAAAGAGAGCCCATCTCAGCTTGGATTCCACCACTAAGGAAACAATTATTAGTGAGCAGGCATATCCACAGCCATTCAACCCATCCTGTAAGCCCGGGAACCCCTCAGGGATCTGCCCTTTTAGACACTTAGACAGCCTTTCTCATGAAAGGTTCATTTGAGGCAGGTATGACAGTAGTGTCAGGGTAGTATTAGCTCACCCCACCAGGCAAGGGAAAAAATCAACCCTGTACCATCTAGATTCAAGACTGACTGGACTTCCGAACTCAGAGCCTTTCCTAAAGAACAAGCAACTTGTCTTGCTTAATTTACTTGCAAAGTTCAGACAAGCCCAGTGCACCATGAAATGTTTCTTGCTATCTACCTTTCTTGAACACCATTATTTTCATCAATGAAAAATCTTTTAGAATCTATTATGCTAATTAACACCCCCGTGGGTGCTGAGCTAAGCCAGATAATTGAAGCACTTAGGGAAACTTCCTCTGCAGTGTGGGGCTGTGATCTTTCCAATGTCAGAGCACAGCCCCTACAATGTAGACGAAAGCATGTACATGCGCGCACACACACACACACGCCGGCACACGCAGCATATTATCTATGCTTTAGCTTTAGATGTAAATTACAGACAACACAGCATAGCAGCTTTACCATTTAATGAGCACTTACTGGATGCCAGGTACTGTGTTAATGTTTGACCAGAAAGAAAACTTATCTCATTTAATCCCCACTTTGGAAACTGTGGCCCCAGGAAACCCAGCCAGGAAAGATGAGCTGGACTCACACTCGGCTGACACGAAAGCATTAACTCTCAACCCCTCCAGGAGACTGGGTGCCTGTGAGTTCTTCTGGGCCTCCTGGGAATTCCCCAGTCATCATCAATAACTTTTCACTCTTGGCTCAAAACTTTGAACAAGAAATAAATCCCAGTCCCCAGAAAATATTCCACAGTGTGAATTCCAAGCACCACTGGTCCTGCAGTGGGCTTAGGAACTCCTCTCAAGTGACGTTCATGTTCTACCCAGAAGTGCGCGGGGCAGCTGGCTCTGAGAGATCCCAAGGCCAAGGGTGACTGGAATTTGAATGTCCCCAACTCTCTCTTAGACTCCTTCGTGGATGCCCCTTTTCTGCCACCCTCTGCTTTGGGTCTGTGTTTGAATTTAACAACAGCCACTCTGATAGGTCCATAAAAAGCAGAAGAGGAGGGCAGCCAACCCTAGCTCAGGAGCACCCTCTCCTCCTGCCTGGGAGGTGCAAGGCCCTGGCTCCCCTATGATAAACTACAGAGCTGTCTGGGAATTCATGAAAGGAGAAGGGACAGGGCAATGCAGCTGGTGAAACATGGTCAAAGTGGATACATTAAGGGAGAGTGGAAAGAATTTGCTGACAGATCCACGTAGGGTCTACAAGGAAGAGAGAAGTCAAGGCTGGCTTTCAAATTTGGGGCCTGAGCCGGGAAGAAGCGAGTGGTCATAAAGCAGATTGAATAGATTAGGAGAAGCCGGTTTGGAGGAATAGCTGAATACATTAGATCTGAGATGCCGATTAGGCATTCAAAGTGCACTTGTTTTCTTTGGCTGTGTGACAAATTGCCACAAACAACAGCCTGAGGCAACCTCCACGAGCCGAGTAGATTCGAGGGCTGGGTTCTCTGCTCGGGGGACCAGAAAACTGAGGTCCAGGGGCTCGCTGGGCTGACTTCTGGTCTGAGGCTCTAAGGAACAGCTGACTTCCAAGGTCATGTTCTTTCTTGGGAGGATTCAGTTCCATGCACTTGTAGGCCTGAGGTCTCTATCTCCTTGCTGGCTGCCAGCGGAGGGCTACTCTGAGCTTCTAGAAGCTGCTCACAGTCCTTGCCGGGGTTTCCTTCATCTTGGAGTCACAAAGGCTGGGTCAAATCCTCTTGCTTCCCACCTGTCACTTGCCACCAGCCAGAGAAAACTGCCTTTAAAGGGCTCTTCTGATTAGATCAGGCCCTTTCTGAAGGTCAACTACTATGTAACTTAATCTAATCCCAGGAGTAAAATCCACCATATTCTCAGTTTCAGGGAGTCTGTAAGGAGTGCACATGGGGTGTGTGGGGGTGCCGGTGCAGAAAATCTTGGACGCTTTCTTAGAATCCTGCCTGCCACCCAATTGGAAACGTGGAGGAGACGGTTGCATTCAGAAACTTCCAGGGCTGAAGGGTGGAGTGGAAGGGCCAGGGAGCAAGCCCATCTGGCTCTCTTTTAGCCCCCAGAACCTGAAGCTCTCAGGGAAGAAGGCATGGTCCTTTGAAACTGCCCCCATGGAGCGGTGTCTCTGGGCCCCATGCGGCCTGCCTGCAAATCCTCCCCCACAGGCCTGAAGGCATCTTGGCTGCAGCCAACCCCGTGTCTGGCAGGTGAGTCAACATTTGGCTTCTCTCCTGGGCTTTCTTGGAAAGGGCTGTGTTCCAGGTTGGCAGCTGTGCTGGCTGGGAAGGAGGTAGGAGAAAAGCCAAGTTCCGGGGGCCTCGCTGCCAGGCAGGACACCTGGGCCTTCTCTCCGCCCCCAGCCACTGAAAGCGACATGAGAAAATTTTACTATTGCTCCAGGAAGCCACAGTAAAGCAGGATGGTAAACCTCGAGGGCAATGGAGTCAGACAGGTAACTCATCCATAAAATGGGGACAGTGGTTAGCAGCTACCTGATTGGGGTTGTGACAATTAAATGGCATGGTATCTGTAAATCATTTGGCACAGTGGCTGGTGGGCTGTGAGAGAAAGTACCAATAAAACCTACACAATGAATACCATGAACTGAAAGAGAAAGAACTGCCAGGTGGAGGCTGTTCAACCAGATGGGATTAAACAGGAGGAAGAGATCAGGTAAGGAGGTCAAGGGATGGCCAATTCCCTTTACAAGAAACTCTCATAGTATTGGAATCCAAGTTGGTTGTTTCTACAAAGACCTTTGACTATACAAAGGACAACTGCTAAACCTTAAGGCATGACAGATTTTGATTAGGCAACACAGTCACTCTGAAGTTTCTAAGACTTCTGGGTAGCCAGATAGGTTTTCTACTTCCTGTAGGAATTCAGGAGGGACAAGCAAAGGGCAGATTCTTATGTGGGTATGTTGCATGCCACATTTGGTTGCAAGGAATAGAAATCCACCCCAGCTAGTCGGGGGAGGGGGGAGTGTAGCCTGTGAGGCATTAATGGTGGGTTTACTCAGCCTTTCCCTACTCACCAAGTTTCTTTGCTGCATTCAGAGAATTTTGTTCCTCACGTCCACCTCCAATCGAACTTAGCAAGAAGTGAGTCAGTTACTCCAGAAGAAATAAAGCAAAGACCACTTCCACCCAGGAGTGCCCACTGGGAGGATAAAGATCACCCTCCCTCAGCATTGCATGCAGAGCCAGGAGTTCCTTGAGTTGACATCACGGCATCTCTCTTATCTTGCAAGGCTCATCAAACCCCATCAGTCATCCGGTTTGCAATGATGTGTCCTGTGATTAACCCCTTCCCCCGATTCATTGTCCAGGACAAAAGCCTCCCAGGATAGAGGGGCCCCCGCAGACCAAAGGGGCCCCCGCAAGCAGACAGTGGCAAACAAATAAGGTCTCACTTCTGACCATGCTGGATAAATTGGGAAGGTGTGGAATCCTCAGTGAGTGGAAACTTTGACTGAGCTTTATTCTAAGAATGCGATAAGCAATCCCATGGACACCCAACAACAGGAAACCAAGGTAGCCAGGCCCTGCCACGCTTGACTGTCAGCTCATTCCCCTTTCCCCTTAACAGACTGGCGGGCTCTCTCTTTGCCTTTGTAAGACAGTGCACATGGCATTAGAGCTACTGCCCCAACCTGGCTCTGCACAATCTCTCAGTTCAAGTGCAGAGTACTGCCTGACTAGACTTGGTCTCTTAGTCCACACGTCTGAAAGGCAGAAGCTAGTTGGCTCATGGAACGAAACCTGGGTCAGGAGTTTACCTCTGATCAGGTTAGTGGCAAGGGGTGGGGTGTGGGGGTCCCCTGGCATAGGCATGGCTGCTTAGAGACACCTCGTTCTTCCAGTGCAATTGTGTGTGACTAGATTCTCAGAGGAGAGATAGGGCTTGGCAGGTACCCCAAATGTGTCCACCACAAACCACCCCCAACCCATTTCAGATTTCACAAGTTCTCTCTGACACATCATTACAGAGTTCTTGAAATCTAATCTATTCCAGAACATTCCCAGATGGACCAGGAGGGAACTGACACATCTTTGTATCCCCTCTTTCTTCTAGAATCAGATTTGCAGTGTTATTTTGCAAAGCAAAATCTCTTGTGGTTAAATAATTGTCTCCCATTTATCTTTTCCATAAGTCTCAGTTTCCATAGAGTGGGCTTGTTTAATGCAGGGTACACTCATGTGGGTATTTCTTGGGCAACGATCTATCACGGAACAAGCCAATTAATGACAGGAGCGTTAATGGCTTTGGCCAGGATAATAGTAAGGCCACAGGCCACTTGCTGAGTCTTCAGCTCTTCATTAACTCAAATCCCAGTTGCAACTTTCAGGTCTGAGAGTTCTGACTTTCCTTAATCCACCAGCTAGAAGCAGAGCGACAGCAGAGGCTGTAAATACTCTGTCAAAGCATGAAGAATAACAACAATAAGGCATTCATATTAGGAGAGGAGATTCATTCATCACAGTTTGTTTACCCTCTGAACAACCCAGTAGATTTGGTGTGGCTGTCTCTGGGGAAGCAGCTGGTGTAAGGAAATCAGATTGCAGGGAGAAAAAAGTGTGCTTTGCAGTCACATGGGCCCCATTTCAAATCCTGGCCAAGGCCCTTCACTTCTCGGATGGGACAAACCAGTGTGGTAGCTCTGACTGGTCAGTGCCAGTGCACTGACCCTAGTAGGAGAGCTTGAATGCCAAACTGCTTCTCTGGTCCTCAGTTTTTCTTCTGAAAAAATGGAGGAATAATCAAACCTACTTCATAGGATGGTGGTGAAGATTACATGAGATCATAAATGTGAAAGTACTTCCTGTCTATTGGGTGTGTGTTATGCTTCCTTATTTTCCATTATAACTGACTTTTTCTGGTATGGATTTGGGCTAGTCTTCTGTTAAGGTTCTGTTTGAAAGCTTTCTCCTATTTGGGTTTCATGACTTAACGCAAAACAAAGAGAGGAAAGCCAGAGTTTCTTCATTCCCATGAGGGGGAAAAAAAAAAAGAGTTTTTCAGGTAGGTCCTATCTCAGATTTTAATTCCATCCTCCTTTCCAGACCCTTCCTTCACTGCAACAAAGGCTTCTCACTGTCCCTTAATATCAACCTTACCTAATTCTCTAATAGAATTTTCACACACACACACCAAGTTTAAGCTGAATATAAGGACGAGAGAGAGAGTACATTTTCCAGTATCCCTTGCAGCTAGACATAGACCATATGACTAAGCTCTTACCAATGGGATGCAAGAAGTGGACCTATGCAATTACCAGTTACTTCTTGTTGAGCTTATTGTTCCCTTTTCCTACTAAATGGAAGGCGGACAAGGTACTTGTGAGCCAGCCTTGACCACAAAGATGAAGACAACACTTTGAGCAATAAGACAGAAGGAACCTGGGTCCCTGGACAACCTTAGGCAGTGGAGCTGTCCTGGACCATCCACTTACCTCCAGACTTACATAAAAAAGAAACACACTTCTATCTAGTTACCAATGCTGCATTGGGGGGATCTCTTTATTACACCAATTCAATCTACTCTCTAAGATCTTCTTTGTCAGAACTCATCTTTGGAACTTGCCTTGAGGAAGAATGGTCTGGAGCCAAGATCAGCCATTAGGATAGATCAGATTTCATAATCTAGCTGCATGTAAACCAGATCCAGCGCACAGACATGCTTTGGTTAGCTTCTACAGCATATTTTTAAATTTTTAGATTTGTTGTTAATGTTTACAAATTGCAAAATTTCACATAAAAAAATCTAAATGTCCAGGATTTCTTGAGAAATCAGAAGATCTGGCAACTCTGGGCCCATAGTCTTGCCTGGCAAAATTCAGCAGCAAGCATGCATCGGTTCACTTGGTCAAAGCCTCTAGCAGATGCTGTTACACCCTTGGGGCTTGCTAGTTTGGGGTCCAATGGCATGACTTCCAACCCCCATAACCTTTGTCCCTTTGCCTGAGGGCTTTCTCTGATCTCCTGGAGCCTCCTCATCCACAAGGGCCAGAGAATTAAAGTTCTACCACCCCCAACAACCCCTAACAAACAACTGACGGAAACTGAGATATAAATACCCCAGCTCCCTAGTCCTTATACAGGATAGCTGATGGGCACCTTTTACACTTGTTCACAGAGTTTGAGTCCTAGCTGCCCACAGTGGTAACTGACTCCACGATGCACCCTTTATTGACAAGCTATCTTCCCTTCCCTGTCCTGGTTCCCAGTTCGCTCCCGATGTTTCCCAGGATCGCTTTTCCAAATAAACTAACTGCCTTAAATCCTACTCTCAAAGTCTGTTTCTAGGACAGCCTAAGTCACCAGTTCTCTTAGTTTTCCACATGATCATTAGCATTTATCACCACACTGCACTGTCATTTTTCTCCTAGTGGAGAAATATTTATCTGTATTTGATCTTTATTAAAAGCAAAGAGAAGAGGGAATGATAGCTCCAGAAGATAAATGTGGTTTAGAAAAAAAACAGGTGAGTGTCTGTCTTTGTGGGAGTAAAGAGTATTCCTGCCATGTTTAACGTGCAAATACAGGCTTGCTTAGTTCACTGACGTTATCTGCCTGACCCTCAGCTGTTCATGCTTGCGATCCCTGGTTTACAGCACTGAAAACTCTTGTTAAAATTCAGGAGTCATTAACCCTTGACTTTGAATGAGGCACTGAGATTAGCCAGGCAGCCATCTGGGAGTGTACAGAGGGGAGAGGAAGGAAGACACACACGTTTCAAAGGGAGGAAAAACTGAAGGAAATCTCGGCACTGGGGCCAGGCAAGGGAGCTCAAGTGGCATCAGAGCAGGGGGCCTAACGGGAGGTGACGGAGGTCCTTTCCTGATTGTGTGGAAATCTCGTGCCCCACAGCGTCCACAGGCCCCTGGGTGCATACCCTCCTCCAGAGTGTGGCTCTTATACTAACATAGCTTCTAGGTGTGTCTCTCTTGACTTGACAGCACTTCCTGGAGGGTGGAACTATTCCTTATCTCCAGGGCCTGACACAGGGCTTGTGTTGTAGTGGGTGCCTAATACAGTTTTGTCCTAAAATTTCTGAGAGCAGGAGTTCCCATTGTGTCATGGTGCGTTAAGGACCTGCAGTTGTCTCTGTGAGGATGCAGGTTTGGGTTAAGGATCCGGTGTTACCCCAAGCTATGGTTCAGGTCACATATGTGGCTCGGATCCAGTGTTGCTGTGGCTGTGGTGTAGGCACAGCTCCAATTCGACACCTGGTCTGGGTACTTCCATTTGCCACAGGTGTGGCCATAAAAAGGAAGAAAAAAATATTTCTGTGGGCCAGCTTGACCCTAGAGTGAGGGATCAGAATTGCCATGTAAGCCAGGGGGCGCTGTGGTGCAATGTTCCTTTCTCTGTTAGGGGACCGAAGAGCATTTAGCTGTACACTGTAGTGATTAGGATTGCAATAGCTGGTCCTGTGCCATTAAAAACCATGAACATGGACTTTTTGGAAAATTAGCCATCTCTTAACTGGCTTACAATCAAAAGGTTTAATAATGTGTGCTCTGGGAGTTCCCACTGTGGTACAGTGAGTTAAGGATCTGGTGTTGCCACAGCTGGGGCACAGGTCTCAGCTTCAGCTTGGATTTGATTCCTGTCCTTGGAACTTCCACATACCATGGGTATAGCCAAACAACAACAACAAATAAAGTGAATGTCAGATGAATGGATAAAGAAGATTGGCACATGTATACAAAGGAATACTACTCAGCCATCAAAAAGAATGAAATAATGCTATTTGCAGCAACATGGATGGACCTAGAGATTACCATACTAAGTAAAGTAAGTCAGAAAAAGAAAAACAAATACCATATGATATCACTTATATGTGGAATCTAAAATATGGCATAGATGAAATTATCTATGAAACAGAAACAAACTCACATAGAGAACCTGTGGTTGCCAAGGGGGAAGTGTTTGGGGGATGGATGCAGTGGGAGGTTGGGGTTAGCAGATGAAAGGATAATCAATAATAATCCTGTAGAAGAGATAATCAACAAGATCCTACTGAATATAGCACAGGGAACAATATTCAATGTGCTATGATAAACCATAATTGAAAAGATATTAAAAAAAGAGTGTAGGAGTTCCCACTTTGGTGCAGTGGCTTAAGGATCTGACTTCAGCAGTTCAGTTGCTGTTAAGACATGAGTTCTATCCTCAGCCCAACACTGGGTGTTAAGGATCTGGTATTGCCACAACTGTCGTGTAGATTGGAGCTGTGGCTCAGATTCAATTCCTGGCACAGGAAGTTCCATATGCTGTGAGGGCAACTAGAAGAAAAAAAAATAGGGTGTGTGTGTGTGTGTGTGTGTACTGAATCACTTTTGCTGTGCAGCAGAAATTAACACAATATTGTAAATCAGCAATTCTTCAATTAAATAAAGCACACATCATTTTTTAATACACTATAAAGGGGAAATAAAGCACACAAGTCCAAGTCAAAAACTTTAGCACTTTTCCATACAGATTTGTGCACATGTGAGAGGGTGTCCTGTTTGTCTAGTGACTGTTATTTACAGAGTTGGACCACTGCTCTATGTTGCTCATCATTGATTACAGTCCTCCAAAACCTTGTGAAAATGTTATACCCTATGTAAAAGCAATGTAACATAAAATAAAATTACATTTCATAAACCAAAAAAAGAAAATCGTGATTAAAAAGAAAGCCAGAGTAGAAAATTACCTAGAGGGATATGCTAGTCCTAGCCTTCCAAGCCCTCCAGTGAGACCTATGACACAAAGGCCCATGTGTTCCAGAGCAAGGTTCTGACCTCTGCTGTGTCCTCATCCAGTGAAGTGATGGACCCCTTATCAGAATAATGGTTTCAAATGCAAAAACAAACAAACCAACAACAAAGACTTACAGAGAAAACCAGTTATGTGGCTCTCAAAATACTAAACAAATTTATGATATAGTAATACCAATGCTACCTTATTAACACGTTGTAAAACAAGATCTAGCAGCAGGTCTAATTGCAACTGTAATTTTAAACAGAGATGACCATAAAATGTCACTTTCCAGTATCTGTAACAACAGTAGTGTAATAGGAAGATATCTCTGATCTTGAAGGATGACAAAGTCACAGGCATGACTAACACTCTCGTGGGGTTTGATGCCTATGTTTTGAACAAAAAGAAATGCCAATTTTCAGTTGGAGATTGGCAAAGGCAAAAATTAATTCTCCCACCCCCAAAATTATTCTCTTTCCTAAGGGAGCCAGAAAGAGGCCATGAGTACTTACAGGCAGAAGAGATACCCAAATTGGCCCAGCCACCCTCCCTCCCTCCTCCCTTTCATCCCTCCCTTCCTCCAATCTGTACAAACAGGCCTCAGTAAAGGAAGGAGTGCCACAGGGAGTAGCTTAGAGACTGGGGGGTGGGTGGGGGCTTGCATGGGGAGCTGGGCATCTCTTTTCCTGTTTGGAACCCCCAAGAACAACAGGAATTTTCAACCTATTCTAGAAGTGTCAGGAGAGTGTTAGAGATTATGCGGTAGAGAGACGGCACAGTCAACCTCCCACCACTAAAAGGGGCGGAGCATCGAGGCTCCCTGGGGCTCAGAGGACCCCATACGCTGCCGTCTCCATTCAGAAGTTGGAAGTCTGCACCCAGACATGAAGAACCCAGGGGCCAGTAGCTGGCGGGACTGTGATGGGGGTGAGGGGGAGTCAAAGGGGGTCAAGCAGGGGCATTTTCCCCACATTGGGGATCTTCACATTGAGGGGAAGTGCCCCACGCATGCCCAAATACACTTCAAAAAAGTCGCAAACTGACCCATCTGAGGGGATATGCGGACAGCCAGTGATGACTGACAGGACACCTGCAGTTTCCACTGAGTAAGAACAAACGCCTTCCCTTTCCCCAGTCCCCTTTCCCTGTCCCAGCCGCTGGCAAATCAGCCCCTGGGGCCAGCACAAACTCCAGGGAACACCCTTTGCGAAGGTGGTCCAAGGGCTGCCCTGCAGTAGCCTGAGGAGAGGGGAGGGAAGGGGAGGAGAGAGCAGGAGGAGGAGGAGAGATCCTTACAGTAACAGCTCCCTCCTGCTGCAGCCCCTCAGCCCAAGGCCTACCAGAGCAGGGCAGAGGGAGGTTCGAGGTGAGATTTTTAAACTGGACCTTTCTACATCTAAGTGAACAGAAACCTAAGGGCTCCATCCAGGATATCGTTAAGGGACGAGAAAAGGAGACAGGCCAATGTGAGAAAGAGAATCTAATTGATGTCTGCATCTCGTCACCTTCAGTGGATACTTAAAGGCTGCTTTTTGTTCCTTTTTGTTTTGGTTTGGTTTGTTTTCTTGGCCACACCCATGGCAGGTGGAAGTTCCTAGGCCAAGGATGGAACCCAAGCCACAGCACTGACAACACCAAGGGACTGCTGAGGGACACAGGAACTCCTTTGCTTTCATTTTGCAATGAGGACACCACCCAGATGCAGCCACCGGCTTCCCAAGTCACAGGGGGTCTCATTCCTTCATCTTCTCTGAGAATGTCCACAGCTTCCTCTCAATAAACTGATCCCCAGGAAAACCACCATGGAACTGTTTGGGTGATGTCCCTTTCCCTCTGGAGACCCAAAGGGCCTTCTGGTAGTGGCGTCAGCTGGCTGCAGCCTGCCCCAAAGGCAGTAGCAAAATGCCTTTCTAATAGAGGCTTAAAAAGAAAATAAATAAATGAAGGAGTTGACAGCCCAAGAGACAGGTCAACTCTAGGGCATCATGCATGTGTCACTGGCCATAGCGAACGTCCTTGTACACAAGTCATAGCTCTGATGGAAATTTCCACAGATGTTCCCCAAATCTCACCTCGGGCACAAATCATCGTTCCTCCAGAGCCAGGAACTGCCGTCTGGTTGCACAGGCACAGAGAGAAGGGCAGAGAAATTCATTTTCCCAGGGACACCCCGCCAACAATGGGGGTGGCAGCCAGTGGCTAAATGCCCAGATTCCCCCACCCCGAAGGGACAATGCAAAGGTCCATTCCTAGGGTTTCCTGCAGGTTACCCAGTGGGTACCGAGAAGCTAAGGCACCTTCTCCTTTCCCTCCCCCACTCTCCTTCACGCCTGCTTCCTGGATCACTTCCCCAAATCACCTACTGCACCCGTGCCCTTCTCCCAGGACCAGCTCGGGGAGGAGCCTGAATTGGGACATCGAGATCGTCCCCACAGCTGAAGGAATCAGGCTTCCTTAGAGGGTCCCACAAGACTAGGGCTTCAGCGCCCCGCCCCTGCCCCACGCCCCATGGCCCCCCGCCCAGGATGCTGGGGAGTGGGGGTGGAGAGGAGTCGTGGCAGGTGAGGAAAATCTTGGGAAATTACAAAGTTAAGTAGCTTTTAAAAAGCCGAAACCTGGTTGGGAAATCACTGCAAGAGTACAAATTGAAAAATGTGCTAGCGACAGCTGAGTATCCGTCAACTGACAAGAGAGGGCTTTGCGCAGAAAACGGAGCAGAGCTCAGTGTCAGGGGGACAGATTGGCCCAATTAAGGATAAGAGAGGTTGGGGAGGAGGAGTGAGTTATGGGCCCAGACTTGGCGAGGGGGCGCAGACGTCTCTGGGGTGTCCTGTGCTCTGCCCACAACGTCAGGTGAGCCTAAAGGAGGGGGCCTCAACAGACAAAGAGGAAGGGAAAGGACCCCTCAGAGGGCTGTGTGTATCTCTGCTGCCCTACCCCCGCTCCACACACACACCCCAAGGGTGCATCGCTGCTCAGAGCTTGGCATTTCCTAAGTGTGTGCTCTGTGGAACGCTGATTGCATAACAGTCTCTAGAGAAGAGAAGAGAGGGTAGATGTTCTGTGGGAAGCCCCTCTTGGAGATTCCTTCCTTCAACAAGTGTCCGTGGAGTCTGTTCCAGGCATGACCCTGGGACTGGGATTTCAGCAGTAGACAGTAGGGGCTAAATGACACCCTGTTTCAGCAGCTATGCAACCCTTTGGGGAAAACAGGTATTAAATTACATCAGCTAAGAGTTCCCATTGTGGCTCTGGGGGTCAAGGACCCAACATTGTCTCTGTGAGGATGTGGGTTTGATTCCTGGCCTTACTTGGTGGGTTAAGGATCTGGCCTTGCTGCAAGCTGCAGCACAGGTCACCGATGTGGCTTGGATCCCTCGTTGCAGTGGCTGTGGTATAGGCCAGCAGCTCTAGCTCTGATCTGACCCCTAGCCCGGGAACTTCCATATGTCTCAGGTGTGGCCCTTAAAAAAGAAAAATTTCAAGACAGCGACAGCAAGGCATGAAACCCAAAAAGGACAGGGCCCCTCTGAGCCCGGGGCCCTGTGTGGCTGCCCAATCAACATGCCCATGGAGCTGGTCCTGCCTGTGGTCAAGGAAGGCGGGAGACGGCTGGAACTTGCTTAGCACAGTAGCACATGCTCGCTCCAACACAGAACCCCTTTTGGGGTTAACAGCCCATGGATCCCCTCTTGGAAACTTGACATCAGCTCGTTCAAACCTAGTAAGAGCTTTGTGAGTCGGGGAAGACCAGGGTAATCACCACTTTGCCCAGAGGGAGAAACTGAGGCAAGGAGAGGAAAGAGTGTCACTCGAAATATGACGGTAAGAGGGAGGGAGGGTAGCTCCACACCAAAACCTCCAGCCTCCGGGTCCAGCATTTTCCCCTGAGAAGTATCAATCTTCCCAACCCTCTGAGACGCTTTACACATCCCTTGTTTGTCGCTCAGGAGAGGGCTGTAATGTTGGCAGGTTGCCAGCCTGAAGCCAGTATTTATTAGGAAATCTCCAGACATGCCAGGAAATTACAGACCAGCAAATTAGTTTAGTCATTTCACTAGTTTATTTAAGGAGCTCTTTGCAAGCTCTGGGGGAAAAAAAAAAAAAAAAAAAAAAAAAAAAAAGCTCTTTCAAGCACAAGTTGTTGGAAGGGGTGTTTTTTAGTGCCTCAGAAATGCCATGTTATCCTGAGCATCTGAAGTCCTCCTTGGTGAAAAGTCCCAGCAGACCCAGAAGAAACTTTGATGAAAGTTAAGAATAGCACTGTTCCCCACACAAGTATGGCAGCCAACATCCTGGACAGCTCCCAATGACCCCTAACTCCCAGTATTCACACCCTTGAATAACCCTCTCCCATGCAAATAGGGCTGAACTCTAGTCAATAGAATATTGCAGAAATAAGGTTTGTGATTTCCAAGATTAGGTCATAAAAGATATTGAAACTTCCTTCTTCCTCTCTCTTGGATCACTCACTCTGGGGGAAGCCAGCTGCCACATCAGGAGGACACTCTAGCAGCTCTGTGGAGAGGTTCATGTGGCCAGGACCTAAAGTCTTGTTCTAAGAGCCAGATGGCTAAGCCATCTGGGATGTGGATCCTCCAGCTCCAGTCAGGCCTTCAGATGAAAGTAGTCCTGGCTGATGTATTGCCTGCAGCCTCTTGAGAGATCTTTAGTTAGAACTACCAAGGGAAGCTGTTGTTGCCTCCCTGACCCACGGAAGTCAGGTGATAATAAATCTCTGGTTGTTTTAAGCGATTAAGTTTTGGGCTTGTTTGTTATACAGAAATAGACAACTGATACCCTCTGTAAAAAATGGTAATGGGAAATCAACTACTATGGAGTAGGAGGGAACTGCTGTCCTTAAATTAGATCTAAACATGGTCACATCCTTTAGGTCATTGCGTTCTCCTGTTTCTACCACGGTGATTTCAGGAGAGCCCCGGGGACAAAGGAGTCACACATTTTGGAGGGTGATGGGGAGGAGCACACACTCCAGTTACATATTCTACAGCTTGAATTGTTACTTAAACAATAACCCTTGCTGATGATTACTGAGCACTCTTTATGCTGAGTACTTCACATTTCCTTTTGGTCTTTTACCTAAATTAACCTTCCCAATAACCCAATGACATGGTTCATTGGTCATAACACATCCATCAGGTCAAAACCCAACTTAAATTGGTTTAAGCCCTAATGGGCACTGATGGGCTCCTTAACTGAGAAGTACAAGAGGTGCTGTGGGCTTCAGGAACTGCTGCATCCAGGATCTCAAAGTTTTCACTCTCCTTCTCTCCCTCCCCTACTCATCTTCTTGATTTTTTTTTCCTCAAGAAAATTGGACACCAGTAGGTCAGGTCTGTGGTCTTGTGACTCATAATTTAAAACCAAGAAAGATCCTTTCCTCCAGCAGCCACATATCAGACTCCACTGAGGTACTCTGACTGACCCTGCTTGGGTCCTTCAGACCAATCCCTGGGGACAGGGAGAGGAGGCACAGTGATTGGATGGGTCTCAACTATGTGCCCAAGAGGTAGGAAGGGCAGAGTGATCAACAGTCCCACCAGAAACACGTGTGGTGGTAATTTCCTAATCACAAAGGGGATGATAGGCAGACAAAAACAACACATTTATTACTATTACTATCTTTGTGTTAGAAATAAGGAAAGAGGCTCAGAGAAGCTGAAAACCTGCCTGGCATGTACAGGTAGCTGGTTCTCATAGCTAGTAAACAGTAAAACTAGATCGGTCTGACTCCAGGTCCAAAGCTTTTATCTACAGTCGGTGATGATCTCTCTACCTTCCCTACTTATAAGGTCCTCTGCCCCACACAGGAGGTCTGCAAGCAGGATTATCTCCCTTTTAAGAAGCAGAACAGAACAGTTGTCTGACCCCACTCCAGCCCCTGGGACCAATTCTGCATCCCACCCAATCCACACCCTCCCAGCCTAACCAGTTCACCCAAGCCTGGAAAGACTCCCCAGCAGGATCTCCCATCTGCCCTTGACTGTACTAACAACCAAGCTGATCACACCCATCTCCACCCCCAGGTTAAACTTTTCAATGGCATCTCCCTGTTTTTGGAATGAAGACTGGAACTCTTATCTCAGGTACAAGCCCTGAACATTGGCCCCTTGCCAACTTCTACCTTGTTTTTTCCTCTCTGTCCCAGTTCTGCACAAGTGCCTTGCTTCCTCTCACCCCAGGACCTTTGCATATTCTATTCCCTTTGCTTGGAGTGTTCACTCCTCTTCTCTCTCACCTAGAAAACTCATCCTTCAAATCAGCTCCCAGGCCCACACAGTTGGGGATAATTCCTCTGTTTAGGTCCTCATGGAAATTCAGAGACTTCACTGAGGTCATGAAAATACATCTATGTGTGATTTATGGTGAAAATATGTCTCTCCCACTAGATCATAAGGTCATCAGAGCAGGGATTATGTCCACGTTTCCATTCACTATATCCAGCACTTAGCCCAGTGCCTGGCTCGGAACACATTCTTAAAGAACATTTATTGAATAAATGGAAGCAAGGGAGGAAGAAGGAAGGAAGGCAGGAAGGAAAGGAGGGAGGGAGGAGAGGGGGGAGGGAGGGACTTTCCATGCCTCAAATTAAGGCTCCATGGAGTAAATCACAAGTAATTTTGAAGACGTTGATTAAACTCTTAAACTAGGATGAACATGAAGAAAATGAAACTATTACAAGCATTAGAGGATTTATTGGCTGAGCCTGGCTGCTTTTTAGTATTATTCCCTTCGTTCTCATTTCATTGGAACCAGAGGGTGAAAATCCTGGGAGGAGGGGGCAGAGGGGGAATAGGATAAAGGAAGAAAGAAGGAAAGAGAGATAGAAAGACAGACTGGAAGGAAGGGTAAATAAAGGAAGGGAGGAGGAGGGGGGGAAGATGAGGGGGAGAAAGAGGTAGAGATGAGAGCATAAGAATGAGGGAGGCAGATGGAGGAAGGAGAGAAAGGGAGGAGGGAGAAGGAGAAGAAAGGAATAGAGGGAGGGGAAAAAGGAGGAGGGACCCACTTAAGCCTGATCTAAACGAGGAAGGTCAGGAGATGATGCAGGACGGTTCTGGCAGGTCTAGCACGACACACGTGAGCCCCACCACACTCAGGAGATGTCATGCTATGGGTCCCTGACAGTGACATCAGATTGGAAGGTGGGTGGAGAGTAGGATCCGTGCAATTGAAGCCTCAAGGTAGGAGGCACGCTCTGAAGCAAAAAGAAGGAAACCAAGATGGGGGCTGAAATGGGGAGGGAGGTGGAAAAAATGGTGACTGTGGCCCTCCTTCCTCTGCCAAGGGTGACCCACAGGGCCCCTCATCACCTCAGAGGTTTCCGGAGCTCCATTTTCCCCTTTGGTTGTGTCGACAGGGGGAAGGGAGGTTTATTGCTAACACAGCAAAACGTGGTCCGGCAGCCAGCAGTCGGCCTGGCATGATTAATTCATGTTCTGAACAAATGAACAAGACTTTGCACTGTTGGAGGAGTTGTTGTAGCTGTGGGGGCAGGGGGCAGAGGGTGGGGGATCTGGGATCTGGTGCTGGCTGTCAGCAAGTCACAGGAGGCACAGGACCATGCACGGAAGGAGTCCCAGCAATGCCCCACCTCCCAACTCAGGGTCTGGGAGCCTTTCCTGTTAAATATCATAAGCATGGGCATCGACTCTGAAAGTGCAAGGGGGCTTGAGCCCGGCATCGGAGTGGTGATGTTTTTAGCAAGGACAGGGAGGAACACAAGTGGAAACAACAAATGGGATAACTACAAAAAGGAGGGGGAGTTTTCTAAAGCAGAAGGCACCTGGTGAGCAAGGTGTCCAGCGAAATGCCTGAGAGGAAATCAAGTAGACCTCTCCCACTAACTCCACCCCTGGGCCCCCACATCTTGGTAGTTTGCTCCTGTTGGGGCTACTCATTCATTACTAGAACTCACACAGCCCTTTCTGGCAGGCAAAAATGGGGAATTTATTGGCTTATGTAACTGAAAAAAAATCTAAGGATCAAGTGACTTCAGGCATGGCTGGATCCAGGAGTTCAAGAATTGTCATCAAGACTGTTTTTCTCTTTCAGTCTCTGGATCTGCTTTCCTCTGTGCTGGCAGGCTTCCTCCATGTGGCAGCCATCAGTGCCTGAAGAATATTTCTCTTTCCCAATACTCTCCCCCAAATCTCAGGCCTGAGTCTATGGGCCAGGCTTAGGACATGTGCCACCCCTGGAACCAGGAATAAGGAATCAGTCTCACTCAAATCACAATGCTGTTAGCCAAGTGATGATGAACAGCTACTGTGCAGATAAAACAACAGAAGTGACCACAGAGCTGTGTTGACAACCACAAGATGACAGCACCCTTTCCCCAAGAATTTACTTATTTTATTTCATTTTTCTTTCTTTTTATGGCCACACCGTGGCACATGGAAGTTCCCAGGCTAGGGGTCAAATCAGAGCTGTGGCTGCAGGCTATGCCACAGCCATGACAATACTAGATCTGAGTTGTATCTCTGACCTACACTACAGCTTGTGACCACAACAGATCCTTAACCCACTGAGCTGCAATGGGAACTCCATTCCCCCAAGAATTTAAATACAAATGCTGGGCACTTTTCTGGGACAGAGAGAACTGAGCAGAAAAGGTCCCTCCTAACTAGTCTTTTTGGAGACTTTACTTGGCAAATACATCTGGTGTTCCAGAATTACAGGGCCTGGAGGAGGCATATGAAGAGTTTCCTAGGACACCATTCAATCATTCATCCATCCATCTAATCATTCATTCATCCACTCATCACTCTCTCACCTTCTCCTTATCCCTCAACTCTCTGCCACCTGGCTTCTTCATAACATCTCTCAGGGGAGCTTGTCCTTGTGAAACGTGCCAGTGACTTCTTTTGTTCAGTCTCACAGACAGTGTCACTCCTTTCCCTCCCTGGGTCCCTCTTGCAACCTGCCTGCCTTCTCCACCACTTGGGTCCTATGGTGCTTGCTAATCCACCTATGGCTTTAGTTTCCAGCTCTCTCTCAGTCCCTCCTCCAGATGCACAGTCCAGACCACTGTGCAGAGTTTCCATTTCAGGGGGAACCCATAGGCTTCCTGGGACCTCCAAGTGGGCATCCCCTTGGCATCAGAGCCCCACCCCCAGCCTACTCCTTCCCTAAGTTTCCCTGGCTCAGGGCTTGGTACTACCGTCTACCCAATTGCCTAAACCAGAGACCAAGTCTTGACCCAGCCTCTCTGTTACCCCCCACATCCATTCAATCAGTTGGCATCCTTGGAAATACCCACCCACTTCTCACCATCTCCACTGCCTTCCACTGAGGCCATGGCCCCCATCCTCTCATGCCAGAATTCCTGTGAACTGTGTCCCCAACTGGCTCCCCACTTTGTCCCAATCCAATCCATCATCTACCCTGTAGTCTGGTCCTTCTAAACTCATATTGGATTAGGTTGCTTAATTATTGGCCTCTCACTGCTCTTAGGAATAAGTCATGTTCCTCGAGGTGACACTGAAGGCCCTGTTATAACCCAGGCCCTGCTCACCCAGCCAGCCTCACTAACTTTTCATCACTTCACCTTTTCTAAACATCTACATGTCACCACACTGAACTGCTTGCCTCCGTGTTTGCATAGGCTGTTCCCTCTGTCTGGAGGGCCCTCCACCCTGATTCCTCTTGCTCATCCTCCAGGTCTCCTCTTATAACTATCACTCTCTCCAGGACCACTTCTCTGACCACCCAAGCCTAAGCTAACTCCCTCTTCCAGGTGAATGAATTAATGAATGAATGAATCAATCACCTCTCCAGGGAAGATGGTGATGGTGGTGTTTAAATTCTTGATGAAAACCAAAGGTCACAACAGGAGAAGGGAAATCTATGAGTATATTTTTAGCCAACAAAGACTTTCTTTTTGACAGTCATTTTCCAAACAAGAATGTATTTAGGTTTGTTTTGTTTTGTTTTGTTTTTTTTACAGCTGCACCTGCAGCACATGGAAGTTCCCAGGCTAGGCGCCAAATCGGAGCTGCAGTTGCCGGCCTATACTACAGCCACAGCAATGCAGGATCTGTAGGTCTTCAACCTACACATACACTGCCTGCCTCCGGTTCATGGCAACGCCATATCCTTAACCCACTGAGCGAGACCAGGGGTTGAACTCACATCCTCATGGATACTAGTCAGATTCGTTACCACTAAGGCACAATGGGAACTCCCCAAAAATGTATTTAGTTCTTACCCTGGGTCAGCTGCCACTGGGCTGGACATAGCTGTAATAGCAAACAAGCCAGACACATACCTTACCCTTTAGGAAATAATAATCTGGCAGACCAGATAGACAATAAATAAATAATTCAGCAGCATTTAATGTGTACCAGCCCCAACCCTCTTGCAGTAGAGTGTATTTTCTGAAGGATTCCTGAACCAGTATACACCCCATGTGATATGCTCCCTTACAATGTGACTCTCCTCTGTTGAGATTTGGGGGTCTATGTTCCCTCTTCAGGAAACAAAGCAGACTTTGTAACTGTTTTGAGCAAAAGAATGTTGTAGAAGTGATACTGTGTGACTTTCAAGTCCATAAAGGTAACATGGGAGCTCCTGCCATGGTGCTATGAGATCAGTGAAGTCTTGGAAACTCTGGGATGAGGGTTCGATCCCTGGCCAGCACAGTGGGCTAAGAATCTGGCATTGTTGCAGCTGTGGCTTAGGTCGAGACTGTAGCTTGGATCTGATCCCTGGCCGGAAAGCTCCATGTGCCATGAGGAGGCCAAAAATGAAAAAAGGTAAAAAATTCAAAAATCACATGGTTTCCACCAAACTCTCTTCCTCTCTTTTCCCTTCTTTCTCCACCTCCCTCTCTCAACAATCCCCTTTGGAACCCAACCCACCACATTTGTGGGGAAGCCTGGACCACATGAGAGGCCACATGTGGATATTCTAGCCAACAACTCCAGCTAGCATTTCAGATGACAGATAGCATCAATCTCTACTTGGGGGGGATGAACAAGGTTTCAGATGAAGCCAACCCCACCCAAGCTTTTGGCTCTTCCATCAGAGTCCCTAGACACTGAGGAACAGAAAGAAGCCATCCTTATTGTTCTCCATCAAATTCCCAATCCACAGACTCCGTGAACATAATAAGTGGTTGTTTTAAGCTGCTAGGTTTTGGAGCAATTTGCTCTGCAGCCATGGCAACCATATTACCTACCTAGGCTTGACCTGCAGAAAAGGACACTGGACCTAAAAGAAAGAGTATGAAATATATTGCCATCTCTATTTTAATAGCTGTTGCTACTCATGGGCTGTGTGAACTTGGGTACGTCATTTCCTATTCATGGGTATTCAGTCTTCTCCTGTATAGGATACAGGTTTGGGGCTGGGTGACTTCTAAGTCCCTAGGAAGTCTGAAAATTTTACCAATGGAGACTCATTTATGGGATGCCCCAATCAAAACCATGTCAACTGATGTGGCAAGAGGTGAACTTTTGAATTGAAATTCCTGGTTATTTTTTAAAAAATCTTCCTAGGAGATGAACTCAACTAAAGCCATTTGAAAAACAAAAGGATTCCTCTAATGCATAATTCATGAAAAGAGAGTGGGTTGGACCCAGCAGGTCATTTGGAATAAAAATGCCATAAAAATAAAATATGTCTCCCTCCCCTTCTGCCTCGCCCACCCCTCACACTAGCTAATGGAGGGGGAAGAGTGAATTAAATGGGAGTTCAGGTCAAAGGTTTAGTTGCTTCATTCCAGAATGGTCATTCCCTCTAGCCATGCTCCAGTAACGGCAGACACTGCAGATGTTCAGGCAGGCTTTGTCCCCACCCCAGGGCTCCTCTCCTGAGTGATAAGACCCCGCCTCCTTCCGTGGGGAGATGACCTCACCTTCTAATGGCCTCCCCAATTAGGACACACAGGAGCCTGGCAAGAAGACACCCTGTCCGCTTTAAAAAGCTCTGGGGAAATTCCCCAAGGCGACAACCTGTTCCACAGAGGCAAAGGGGAAAAAAGGAGACAGCCCATAATTAGTATAATAACCTGTTCGGATTCCACCTGCCTGTGATTTTACCAGCTTGTTCATCCATTCATGTATTCATTCACTCAGGCAACAAATATTTACAGAGCAGCTGTGATGTGTAAGCCCTGGTGATACGACAGGTCCCCCAGAAGGAGCTAACGATTTGTGTGCAAGCGATTGATTAAGGAAATGCTCCCAGGGGTGTCTGGTGGGGAGTGGTGGGAGGGGGAGCAGACCAGGGAAGGGGAAGATGGCAAGCCAAGGTTGATTTCAAGCAAGTCCAAGCCTCAGCCTGATCCTGCAGGGAGCTCAGGAGTGGGAAATACACCTCGGGGTTTGTCCCAGTTAAAGCAAAGGAGCTGAGTTTTCTCACTTCTGTATCAGTCACTGGTAAGGGCTGCACAGTAAGTAGAAGCATAAATCCCAGGCACTCTTATGCTCTGCACTTGCAGGCAAAGGAGCTCCAACAGCCATTTTGTAGAAGTGAGACAGCACAAAGGCCAGGGGAAGATATTTTTTTACACGGCCACCCCAATATGTCCAGAATATCTCACCTCATGGATGCAAAATGGCTGCAGCAGCCCTAAACATCCCATCCTCTCACAACAACATTCAAAGGCAAGAAGGGATAGGAAAGGAGCTAGTTCCCCCCTACAGATCTGACTTGTTAGGGAAGAAAATTACTCCTGGAAACTTACTCCTGGAAAATTACTCCTTTGCACACTTTGCATCATATCCTATTTGCCAGAAGTGGGCCAGTGCATACTTTTAAATCAATCATCACCAAAAGGTGACAGGATGACCATTAGTGTTTTCCTGGACTGAGAAGGGGTCATCTTCCCTGAGCATCTTGCCCACCTGCTTGATATCTGATGTGCTCTTTTTTTTTTTTGTCTTTTTGTCTTTTTAGGGCCACACTTGCAGCATATGTAGGTTCCCAGGCTAGGGGTCTAATCAGAGCTGTAGCTGCCAGCCCACACTGCAGCCACAGCAATGCCAGATCTGAGCTGCAGCTCATGAAAACACCACAGCTCGTGACAATGCTGGATCCTTAACCCACTGAGCAGAGCCAGGGATCGAACCTGCAACCTCATGGTTCCTAGTCGGTTTCGTTTCTGCTGTGCCACGGGAACTCCCAGCTGTCTTCTTATTGGCAAGGAAGAAGAGGAAGTGACTTTTTTGGTGGGCAATGGTCTGTTTGTGTGACACTGGCCAATCAGAGAGCATCATGCTCTCTGGGCTACAGTGGTTGGTTCAGGGATGGGTGCATTACTGAAGCTAAACCAATCAGAGTTAATCCTGAGAATCTTGCTTTAGTCACCTGGAAGAGGCACTTACTCCTTCCTGAAAGCATGTTAGATGAGAGCTGTGGCAGCCATTTTGGTACCATGAGTCAGGGGGCTGGCAGGGGGGGGAAGAGCCAACATAAGAAAAAAAATGAAGTAGAACCAGGAAGGGTAGCGAGATCAAATCTGGATGACTTATTTAGAATTCCTAGATCCAGGCTTGTCCAAAGCCAATTCTAAACTTGGGCAGATAAAAAGTCCCTTTTCGCCTAATTCACCTTGGGTTGTGTCTTCTGTTCCTTGCAACCAAAGGATTCCCAAGTGATACAAGTGGCAAAGAAGACAGACACAGCCTCTGCCCTTGCAGAATTTACAGTCAAATGGGAGAGACGGGCACTGAACAAAGAATTACAAGGTCAAGGGCAGACGACTTGCAGACCACATACAATAGAGGGGCCAGGCTGATCTACAGTCTGAGAAGTCTCCCTGGGGAGCTGTGGTTCAAGCTGAGATGGGAGGAGAGATGGTTCTGTTTTCCAGTGTTACACTCCAACATGATCCCTTTACTTGACAGACACATCAGGAACTCACTTGGGAAGCCCACGAATTCCAGCCCTCGATGACACACCCTCACTCTTTCATCTATTCTTCCAGCAGTCCAAGTTGTTCAAATGCTGCCAAGAATGATCAGACATTTTTTTGCTTCACTCCTGTAAAAGCCTTTTGCTCTGGGTAAAGACTGAAATGTTTTCATGGTCAAGAGTGCTTTCTTTTCTTATTCATTCCTTCATTCCCTGTACAAATTGGAACAATCAAGTCAGTTCTCAAGGTACTGGAAGGATATAAAGAACTCCCGGCCGAGTGCCACTCATCACTGCAGCCGAGAGGAGCTGGAAGTGGGAAGCCTTCCAGGAAATGTGGAACTTATGCCTCTCCAGACAGAAAAAACACTCTCTGCTCTCTCCTAATCGGGCCTGGGATGTTTGTTCTCTGGCATCATTCACTGACTCAGAAGAGAGAAAAGCTCTAGGTTCAAATGTCCTGGAGCCACTGCCTCTCCCTAGCTCTGTCCTCACACTGCACAGCTATGAGCCCTCACCCGGAGGGCTCAAGAGGCACCAGAGCTGATCTCAGAGGTGAAAATGCTGCTAGGCATGCTCAACCATCATGTTACCTTCTTCCCCCCAAGCAGAGGGAATAATCCTCTTAGTTCTCCTCCTCTACTGACCACACCATCAGTGGTCCAATCGGGTCCAGTACTGCAGCTTCCATAGCAGGTATGGATGACATTGGAAGGGTCATTTTACAGTTCGACACCTTGGGATGGGAAGAGTTGTGTTTAAAGGCCAGTGTGTGCATTACTTGAGGCTGCTCAGTTGGCTCCTTTGGGGTCCAACTTGGCCACCAGGACCTTCACCTTGATTCCAAAATGGAAGAGCTGGGCGCATCACCATCCACTCTGTAATGTACAAGAGTCACCCCATTCACATGATACTGACCAGATCCCTGGAAAAGTTGCCCTCAGCCAGGGGTTGGAACTTGGATAGAGCAACTCTGCCCAGCTTTGCAATCAGCACTGGAGGCAGCAGGCATTTTAAGGCATCAGGACAATCTTAGAAGCAGCACCAGATTGGTTTTTAAAGATAGGAGTCAGGAAACAGCCTGGGTGCCTGTGGGCAATCTTGGCCCCCCGCTCCTCAACCATCCTGCCTTTCCAGTGTTTCCAAGGTAGCTTCAGGGTCCCCAGAGGAAGGGGAGCCCTCCGCACTCTGTGTACACAACACCCCCAAATCCCTTCAGAGAGCAGCCCAAGCCCTGAACGTTTTAGAAGTGGGATATGAATAAGAATGTTTTTAGAAGAAGGGAAAGAAGGAAGGAGGGAGGGCTGACAATTAGGCTAGTGGGTTGTCAAAGCTCGTTCACCTTCTATGCTTGATGACTTGCCCGTAGCCAAGAATCCCTGATCGACATTTTTCTTCTAATGACTTCAAGGAGACAGGATCCTTTCATGGCTGATATGGAGTAAATGGATCAGCTGTTTTTTAATCCAAAACAATGCAAGTGGCTCTGAGATAAAAGATTCTTTGGAGCATCAGTACCTCCCTTGATGTGCTCGTGGCTCCCCTGGGAGCTTGTTAAAAATCCAGATTCCTGAGCCCTTGCACTCCACTCCGAGGGTAGTGATTGTGAGTTTGGGCATGGAGCCAAGACTAGGGGGCCTAGCATCCCCTCTACCACCCGGCAGCTCTGTAACTTGGAGCACGCCAGTTAACCTCCCTGTGCCTCAGCTTTCTCATCAGGGAAGTGGGTGTGAACATAAATACAGGCTAGGTTTTGTGGGGATAAACTGAGTTCATAAGTGTACATCACTTAGAGCAGTGGCCAGCACGCGATACATGTTCAACAAATGAGTTATTGTTAATATTGGGATGCAGCCCAGGAAGCTGTGGTTTAATAAGCAGCCCTGGATGATTCGACTGCAAAAGATCCCCATGCCCCACGTGAGGGCTTTGGCGCTACAGGTTCACAGACTGGCCTTCGGCACCTCCTTTTCCTTTTTTTTTCTTTTCTTTTTAGGACCACATCTACAGCTTATGGAGATTCCTGGGCTAGGGACTGAATTGGAGCTGCAGCTGCTGGCCAGCACCACAGCCACAGAAATACTAGATCCAAGCCACATCTGCCACCTATGCTAGAGCTGGCAGCAATGCTGGATCCTTAACCCACTGAGTAAGACCAGGGGATTGAACCTGCATCCTTATGGATAATAGTTGAGTTCATAACCTGCTGAGCCACAGCAGGAACTCCTTTCCCTTTTGTAAAAAACAAAGAGTAAGATGCTTTGGAACCACCACGTCATCTGCATGTCTGGAGAGGCAGCAGTATTTACTCCTCAAGTGGAAATGGCTTGTTATTTGAATTAGACAAATAATACATGCTGATTACCCCCCCCCCCAAGTCAAAAAGGTCAGAGAGATGGAAAGGAAAATAACTATCTATAAATAAGGCCGAAACCCGGAGAAAACAAGTAATGTGTTGTTTCTATGCCTATAACACACAAAGAGAGAGAGAAAGATTTTTTTTCTTTTATTGTAACCATTCTTTTTCCTTTAATAATGGTATGGGAACATCTTGCTTTGTCAGTAAACAAAGTCCTGTAACATTCAATTCAATGCTGCTCAGTACTAAGTATGGACATAATGTTATTCAGCCAGACCCTATTTGTCAGACATTGAGGTTATTTCCTCATTGCTGAGATGTCCGAGGGGCGGGTTTCCTTGGCGTCCTGCACCTTATTATACAGTGAATGTGTGTAGATTGTGCTCAATGGCAGCCTCATCTAGAATGCTGAAGACTTGAAAATGAAATGGTTACAAGTTTAAGCTCTCGCCTCCACTGCCAATTAGCTCCGTGACTTTGGGCAGCCAATTAACCTCTGGAGGCCTTGGTTTCTTGTCTATGAAATGGGGACAGGAATGGTGGCATCTCAAGGGCTTGCCCTGAGTGGTCAGTGAGGGGATACGTGCAAGGTCTTAGCAGGGTGCCTGGCACCTGTTAAGCCTCAGTCACTTAGCAGGCTCTTACCAAATCAACTGAAATAGCACTAAATAGCCTTTCCCTTTAGTCAAAACTCCTTTGGATAAGTTCCTAAGGTCAGAATGGCTACACTTTTTAAAGATGCAATCATATTGCCTTCTAGAAACACCACATCACCCATAAAACGGAAGAATCCTAGTTTCTCCTTAACCCTCACAAACACAACTAGATATATACCAGGGTAATGTGTCTTCCCCTGCGTTTGGAGGGAGGGCCTAGAGCTGCCAGAGCAGTTTCTCGAGGCCTCTAAGGAAGTGAACTGGCAGGTGTCCCCGGAGGGCAAAGAAGCATCTCTCACTGTGACAAAATCACATTAGAATTGCCTGGACCTTGGAGTCATATCTGCCAAAGTGCATCAGCAGAACACTTAGGCATCTCTATCCTCCCTCGCCCCTGCCCCGCCAACCTGGCCAGTCTCTAGTGGGCTAGGGAAGCACCTGGAACCAGCACTATCCCTTCCCAGTTGGGAGTGAGGACCAGCATGGCTGGCTCTGTGGGTTTCCCAGCCACGTGGAGCCCGGGCTCCCTCCTTGGCCTCTCTCCTCTCCCAGCTGTGACCAGCTGGGTCTGTTTCTAGCCGCCAATGGCTAATTCCGGGATTATGCTTTGTAAATTGATGAAATGTGATATTCAGAGTGTAAAAGTTGGAGTCTTGCTCCCAGCAGCAAAGCCCGGGGCGTTTCTCCAGGGGCTGAAGATTGGGTTGAGACCACGTTGTCGGAGCATAGTCGGCACTACTAAACCCTTTCAGAACACATGGTCCCATGACACTGAGGGAAAATGCAGGCCCAGGGGTATCACCTTTATCACAACATGTTTTCTGTTCTGGAGGAACCAAAAAATCTGCTCTCAGTCACGTTCTCAAAAATGTGTGGAGAAAGGATGGGGGAGATTTCTTCCAGGTGGTTCCCCTCCAAAGTTTCACACTCCGAGTGCATTGAAGAAAGGGGTTTTGAGGATCACAGAACAAAAGGAGCATGTTCAAAACAGGGAGCTTTCTCATCTTCTGCAGGGACTTGACACCTATTACAAAATAACCACAAGACACAGAAAAGCCTTCTTTAGAGCTGTTTTCTTAATTTTTTTTCTCACCTGAAAAATAATGACATTTTCTGCAGATTTTTAAAAATTAGGCATTCACGGAAATCTTAAGAAATTTTTAGAAACAAAAACAATTAGAATAATAGCCATTATTTATGAAGCACCTAACATGTTTCAGGTGGGTCACTATAAAGTTCACATTCGTTAAATTTCCACGTAACAGTAGCCCCAAAGACAATGGCTATATTATCCGTTTTGGGGGTTTTTTTTACAGATAAGGAAATCAACCTGAAGAGGCAAAACAATTGATCAAGGTTGGCTAATGTTTTTCTAACTTTTTACTAAAGTCTACATCAGAAAAACGTACACATTTAAGTAACCAGGGGGATGGATTTCACCATGGAGTGAACACCTCCAGGTAACCAGCATCTCAATCGAAAGCAGAACATCAATTACTAGTCCCCAGGAGCCCTCTCCTGTTCCTCCAGCTCACTAATCCCTGACTTATACCATAAACTAATTTTCCCTGTCCTAAAACACACAGAAATAGAATCGTACAGCAGTCACTCTTGTCCAAAGCATCCTACGAAGTCCTGGCAGTAAGAGTCATCCGAACTGTCTCCTGTAGCACTGGTGTTCATTCTCCTTGCAGCATAATGCTTCTCGGTGTGGATTTCCATTCCGTAACTGGCAAACTTCTGGGTCATTGCCGGTTGGTGGCTCTTACAAAAGGTGCAGCCGTGCACATTCTAGAAGATATCTTGCGGTGTGGAGAGGTTTGCTTCTGTCGGCAGGCATGGACTCCAGAATAAAAGGTTCAGCTTTAGTAGCGTCTGCTTCCCAAACCAAGTGTTCACACCCAACCCATCTACACTCCCATCAGCAGCATGGGCGATTTCTATTAGTTTTATTGCCTCATTAAGATTTGGGATTGCCTCTTGTTTTTGTTCTGGCGGTTCTGTTGGGGTCAGATAACTTTGAGTGGATAAGTTGAGCCTTAGACCCAAATGATTCTAGGACACTGTCTATGCTGGTGCCTAAAATTTGAGGTGTTCATGAGATATTTGCTAAATGAATGAATGGCCCCAATGCTCATTTTTTGTTTTGTTTGTTTGTTTGTTTGTTTTACTGTATTCTGCTTGTTGCTGCTACCTCAGTAACGGATTCCTGCATATCAAAGCTTCCAGATTCTCCCCTGAAATCGGTTTCATAAATCAGGTAAAACAGCCCAAGGTTACACCTTTGGTCTCTAAGACTTAGGATCAGTAGTAAAAGGAAGCCAAGCCAAGCCAAGCCATGAGTTGATTTGGGAGCCGTGGTTGTGGGAAGCACCCAGAGCCATGGCGCGGTGGGGTCCCGGGCTGCAGACAAAGGCAGACATCCCAGGTGCCCACCTGGAGCCAGAAGTTCAAGAGAGATTGTTTCTCTCAAAGAAAAGTCAATGGAGCAAAGGGAGGAAGATAAACAAGAGGAAAGCTGTGTCAAAACCCCACGCATGTGCACCAACACATCATGCAGGAGAGCAGAGAAGGGGTATTATATGACCTCAGAACAAAGGACAGTCTCTCTCTCTCTCTTTTTTTTTTGCTCCTGCTCTTTACCTTTTTAATAAAAAAATTATAGTTGATTTACAATGTTCTGTCAATTTCTACTGTACAGTAAAGTGACCCAGTTATACATATATATATTCTTTTTCTCACATTATCCTCCATCATGTTTCATCACAAGTGATTAGATACAGCTCCCTGTGCTCTACAGCACGATCTCATTGGTGAGTCTCCTATTTCCCTTGCAAACGACATGGCTTCATTAGGGCAACTCTTTCAGAGGAAATCAAATAAAATGGCCGTTTCAATGTGAAATGCCCTCCTGAGAACAGGATTAAGTATGATTAAGGCAATTCAACTCATTGGGACAAGCAGGTGGCTGCCCAGGGCCTCTTGCCCTCAAAGGCACATGGTCTGAGAGCATCCTTTGTTTTGTGCCTTCTTCCTCGTTATACTGACAGCAAAGTCTGGGCAAGGAATAATCACAGTAATAGCATCCGAGAGCACTCACTACACACTAGGCGCTGCCCGGAGCACTTTGCCAGAGTCCCCTCATTTAATCTGCATATAAAATCCTGAAAGGCAGGGACTGTTCCCAGCCCATTTAAAGGTAGGAAACAGAAGCTTACAGAGGTGCTATCTAAAGATCAAACAGCTGGTTAGCAAGTGGTCAAGGAGAGCCTCGAACCCTGCTGCTCCAGTTGCGTACTACTGTGTAGCAAATCACACCAACACTTGGTGGCTTAAAAAGAAAAAAAACCATTAGAGCAGGGATCTGCTCCATGTGGCGTTGACTGGGGTCACTTTGTGGTATTCAGCTGGCAGGTGGAGAGGGTGCTTATCTGGAGAGTAGGGGACACCTTGTCTCACAAATGGTGCCTCGGCAGAGACGCTGGGTCGCTCAGCTGGGACCCAGAGAAAACAGGTGTGATCTCTGCAGCACAGCTGTCTCAGGGTGACTGCACTCTGACTTGGCAGTTCAGGGCTCGCAGAGAGAGTTCCAAGGAAGGCCTGGGAGAGCATGGCTCCAAGGCTGTCAGAGAGTCCAGCCAGATTCAAGGGAGGGGACACAGACTTGCCCTCTCAATGCAAGGTGTGTTAAAGGGTCTGCAGCCATCTTGAGCCTACCACATTTTGTCTTTGTTGGACTCCAGAGGCCTCAGCCATAACCATGAACTTACACTGCCTCACTGACTGCTGCTGAGTTTCTTTTGTGTGCCAGGCATTTACACACTTACATATCTTGTTTGACTCAGTTGCAAAAGAATGGAAAAGGTAAGGGGAAGAAGGAGGAGGAGGAAGGGGAGGGGAGGAGGAGGAGATGGAGATGGAGGAGAAGTAGAATAGGGAGGAGGAGGTGGAGGAGGAAGAGGACTGGGGGAGGGGAAATGGGGAAGGGAGATGAGGGGGAGGGGAAACCTAGGAGCCCAACATTTCTCTCATTTTGTAGATGAGGAACCTGGGGTTTGGAGAAGGGAAGGAACTTGTCCAAGGTCACAGGGCCAGTGAGTTGGGATATGAAGCCACTGTTCTTTCCAGCCTTGAACTTGCTTCCTTCTGGCTCCAAAAGCCCTCCATGCTGGTGAGTCTGCTGCCATTCTTTTGCCAATTCCCAAATAACACTCTACATGTAAGAATTATGGGTATACTTTGACCCTTCACCCTTGCTTAAAGAAGCCCCAGTTTACAGAACAGGCTCTCCCAAGAATTTCCTTCTCTGAACAGCAGGTCTGGTCTTTTCAAATGGAGAAGACTGATTACAGGGATCAGCTCTGATGGCAGAGATTTTCCTCCATCTGTCCCCCTTTCAGGCTCAGTTTCCTCAAAAAACACTCTGTGGAGATAGATATTGAAATTATGGATGCCATTCAGGGACAAAAAATATATTTATTCCAGCGGATCTCCAAGGCGGGGGCAGCTGTGAGGATGAACGGAGAGCACCCAGAAAATAGCCCACAGGACCAAGGAGCTTTCTGCACAGCATTTCTCATCCTTCACGGCCTGACACAGCCCAGGAGCCGCTGCCTTTGCCATACTGTTTATTGCTGCAATGTGTCAGTGTGGGTAACAGAAAGCAGGCAAGGAAGGCTTAATTATAAAAAGGAATCTTTTCAAGACACTTTAATTCCCTCATTTTTTTATCCCCTGACAAGAACTCACACACATACACAAAAATGTGAACCTACTTTAATTTGGGGCTCTCAAAACAACTCCTAACATGATGTCTTAATACCCCTTGGTTCAATCTTAGAACTTCAAAAATTTCTGGCTAACATTTTCTATTGCTGGAGGCAATGGAGAGAAGAGGTTGGAAGTATGGGTTTGAGAGACAGGTTTCCTGCCTTGCAGTTCTGCCCTCATCCCTCAGCAGCTGGAGTGGCAGGGGGCGTGCCTCCGGCAACTCATACCCAAGCCTTAGTTTCCTCACGTCTGAAAAGGAGAGCCCAGCAGAACCTGCCTCCTGGCCGTGCTGTGAGGCTAAAGGAGGCAAATAGAAAAAGAGCTTAACAGAGTCCCTGGCATATACATACTAGGCGTTCATGTGTATTAAATGTCAACTCTTTCCATATCGTTACTATTAAGTAGCCCAAAGAGTTCAAATCTCTAAAGAGTCACATACACTGTGTGGATATGTGTGTGTCTCTGTGTAAAATGACTAAGTATAACACACCTCTGGCAATCACTCTGAAACATCTGCGTTACTATAAAAGTAATCTGTTTATGGTGGACATTATGGTGGACAATGTTTTGAATACAGAAAAATGGGAAGAAAAAATAATCACCATCTGTTATCCTACAGATAAACATTTTTTAACATTTCGGCCTATGCACTTCTAGTTCTTTTTAGCATGCATATATACATTTATATATTTTTTTGAAAAGTACTTGCTTTTTTACAACTTGCTCTAGTCACTAGTCATACATCATAAACATAGTCAACATGTCATTAAAGATTCCTAGGCGGCATCATATTAAACAGCAATATAGTCTTCTATCGCCTAATTACAACCCTACTCATTGAACTGATCCCCTACTGTTGGACATTTAGGTTGCTTCCAACATTTTTATGATATTTAAAACAACACTGCAGTGAATAGTCTTGGAAATAAACTATTGTTCACCTCCATGGTCTATTCCCTTGGGATAAATTCCTAGAAATAGAATTTCCAGGTCAAAAGTTCTGCACATTTTTAAAGTTATACATAGGACCATAATACCCTCCAGGAAGGGTGTACCAGTTCCCCCACAGGGGTGGGTGAATATTTCTTCCCCTCATATTTACCACCCCTGAGCACTCCTTCCTCAATTCTTTAAACAATTTTCTACTGAGCTCTCACTGTTTTCCAGCACTGCTGGAGATGTAGAGAAAAGGAGCTCATTTCTGACAGCTTTATCTCTTACCTTATAAATGCCACAGGGTTGGAGATAGGGCTTTAGCCTCTGAGACTATTCTTTCTGTCCCTTGACCAGGACCGTGCCAGTCATAATGCCCCCTCCTTACTGATCTTCAGTCCTCTGTGACTTATCCTACTCTTCCAGTGCAAGCCTTTGCCCTAAATGTGTGGCAAGAGCTTATAACCCATATAGCAAGAAGGTTTCAATGCAAACACCAACTCTAGTGGATTATAACCTGGATGTCTTGATTGAGAAGGATTCTAAGGCTATATATGAGTTCAGTTGAAAGAGTGCTATGATGGATTTGAGATGTCTGCCACAGATAGGAATGGGAAATAGTGGTATATGTGCTCATAGATCCTATTATTTCCTCAATTTTCAGGCTTTGGCTGTCCCTTAAGATGGAACCTTGTGGACTCATGTGCCATTTTCCTATACTTCTGATTTCTTTTGCTCCTCTCTCTCTTTTTTTTTTTTTTCTTCTTAGGGCCGCACCTGTGGCATATGGAAGTTCCCAGGCTAAAGATCAAATCAGAGCTGCAGCTGCCAGCCTACATCACAGCCACAGCAACACTAGATCTGAGCTGTATCCGAGACCTATGCTGCAAGTTGCAGCAACCCCAGATCCTTAACCCACTGAATGAGGCCAGGGATCAAACCTTCATCCTCATGGACACTATGTCGTGTTCTTAACCCACTGAGCCACACTGTGAATGCCTCTACCTCTTTTGTTTGTTTGTTTCTGCACTTCATCTCTGTGAATTTTGAGTTTCCTACAGATCACACCCTCACTGCGTTAAGCTTTTGGAGAAGGCTCACTGTTGGGCCCTCTCTCTCTCTCCCCCTTGATCACTTTCTCTGCTTCTCTGCTCCTATGGATCATCCACTCAGTTTCTCCTCTCCATGTTCAGAAGTTGTCAATGGCAAACGGTAGTCCAGCAATTCATTCTTGCTGGACTAACCGAAAGGGAGCTGTTTCCCTCAGGAAGCCCCATCGTTCAGTCAGGAGGGGGCCTCATGCTGACGGAGTCACCAGAAATCCATCCCCAACAGGAAACAAAGCACATCATTTCTGGTGCCTTGTTCACGTTCCAGCATCCGCAGACTGCTTCACAAGCTCCTGGAGTCTGGTAAAAGTCACTTAGAGAACAACTCCGTGCTGGCCCAGGCCTGTTGATAGCGCTGAAACAGCCATATGGATTCAACAGTCTTTGGTATTACATTTCTCATAAACACCCTCCCCTTACTGATTCCCAACGATGGATTAGACATCCTGGGAAGAGTTTGTGTGCATTATCTGAATGGATCTTCCCACTCACTGGAAGTTGGTACCATCACTGCCCCCATTTTATAGATAAGAAAATCAAGGCTCAGTGAGTCTAAGGAGCTAGCTCGCAGATCATCTCTGGTAGAAAGCCAAGGAAACTTCAACTGGTCTGTGCAGCTCCACATCATACATTAGTCAATATAATACATTGCTTCTTGTGTAGGGGCCAAGATGCCCCAACTACCCATCCTGCACCACCAAAGGATGTGGAAATAAGAAAGACAGAATTGCCATCTTGGACTTAAAGCATATAATCAGCCCACAATGGATCAGATCACAAAATACAGGGTGGTTTTAAAGAGGCAGGTTGGCTCCCAAGTCTGTAAGAATGAAGGAATTAGCTTATTTATTTATTTATTTTGCTTTTTAGGGCTGCACCTGCGGTATATGGAAGTTCACAGGCTAGGGGTCAAATTGAAGCTGTAGCTGCCGGCCTATGCCACAGCCACAGTGATGCCAGATCTGAGCCATGTCTACGACCTACACCACAGCTCTCACAATGCCAGATGCTTTAACCCACTGAATGAAGCCAGGGATTGAACCCACATCCTCATGGATACCAGTTGGGTTCATTATCAATAAGCCACATGGGATCTGGAATTAGCATGTCTAAAGAAATCAATTGTGCCCCTTGGAAAGAGGCTTGCTACTACCAGGAGACACCCTCAAAACAGGAATCTAAAGGATGCCAACCAAGCCCCACCCAAGAGAGAAAGGGGCACACCAAGTCTGCTCTGTTAGGCTGTTCATTCATTAAACTACTATGCATAAAGCACCTGCTACATGCCAGCCACTGTGCCAGGCACTGTACTGGCCCTCATGGAGCCTCTGTCCTAGTCAGAGGGTGATTTATCACAAACTAATGAACTGTAAGCATTGTGGCCCTCATCTGAGCCCCTTCCAAGAGCCCTAACATGTGTTCATGTGGTCCCGCGTTTTTTTTAAATTTGCCAATGTAAGATCCTACAACAGCCATCAGTTAAGGCCGCTGTCTCCACTTTTATTTCCTCTCTGTATTTAAAATAAACATTCACTTCTGTGCTGACTTAATTTGGTTCCCCTGGAAGCAGCCCGTGGGACAAGGCTGAGAATATGGTTGGTTTATCTGGGAGGCATATTGGCAGGCATGTGGGGAAATGAGACCGGGAAGGGCAGTCAGCCAGCAAAGGCTGCATGATCAAGCCAGCTCCCATTGTGGGTGTCTGAAGCTGAATCCCATAGGGGCCCTTGGGGAACAGAATGTTTTAAAATACATCTTTTATTATTATTTAGTTAAGGCAAGGCCAACAGATCAGGAGGCGACTGCCATTGAAAAGATAGCTTGTTACTTGTAGTTCCCAAGAGGAGGGGGGCATAGCCCATGAGGAGCCACACGGAGAAACACCAGGGTTGGGCAGAAGGCAGAGGGAGGAGGGCCTATGAAGAATCTTTATTGCAGTTTCTGCAGGAAGGAACACGTGAGGCAGGGTATGATTACAATGGGCTAGCTTGACTAATTTATGTGGACTATGGGCACCAGGTGGTCCTAGTTGGTTGGTACCTGGCTTGAGGGTGATTACAAAAGAAGAGAGAGCCTGATAAAGAAGGTGCTTGGGGGTGTGAGCCCTTGAGTGGCTGACTTGCACTTGAAAGTTGCATTTTTTACTATCTCTAACAATTGGCTAACTCTGGGAGGGGGCAACCTCCCAGGGTCAGCAAGGCCCTAGATGTCAAAACAACAGCAATATCGGAAATAAAGACACAATTAATGCCCAGGGTAGAAGACACATCTCAGAGCTGTCCCACTTTGGGAATGAGGAGTCACTGGCCAAGGGCTTGGGAGTGTGGCAGCAGGAGTTATTTCCCCAGCACTCTTGGTGGGCAAGGGCCTTGGCGAAAGCTGGAGGTCCTAACCCTGAGTTCCAGCGCAGCCTGGGGGACATGGGTAGGGCACCAGCAGCTCTGCTCCCTGCACCGAGTTCTACATTCACAGTTATATATTCTTCTTTACCAAGAAGGTTTCCAGGAGTTTCCTCTATGGCACAGACATTAAGAATCCAAATGCAGCAGCTCAGGTTGCTGCAGAGATGCGGGTTTAATCCCTGCCGGGCACGGTGGGTTAAAGGATCCAGAGTTGACCTACACAGCTGTGGTGTAGGTCATGGCTGCAGCTTAGATTCAATTTCTGGACTGGGAATTTTCATATTCAGCCAGTGTGGCCATTAAAAAAAGAAGAAGAAGGCTTCCAACACTGTATAAGTTTCAGACTGTACAAAATTAGGTCTGTCCCTAGGGAAAGACAATCAATATCTGATCATTAGGGGCTGAGTTGCAGCCCCTCCCAAATGTGTATATTCAAGTCATAACCTCTAGTACCTCAGAATGTGCCTGTATTTGGAGAGAGGGTCTTTTAAGAGGTAATCAAGTTAAAACAAGGTCATTAGAGTTGGCCCTAATCCAACATGGCTGGTGTCCTTATAAGAAGAGGAGATTAGGACTCAGAGGGAAGACACAGGGACAACGCAGCCATCTACAAACCAAGAAGAGGCCTCAGAAGAAAGCAATCCTGCCTTGACCTTGGATTTTAGCCTCCAGAATGGAAACAGATTTCTGTTGTTTAGGCCACCCAGTGTGTGGTACTTTGTTAAGGCAGCCTAGCAAACCGGTACAACAAGGAAGTTCTGACAGGCTGGTACCCTTACATGTTGGTGTCCAAGAACTTCCTGGGCTGGGTCTAGCCTCCCTCTGCAGCTGTGGGGTCATCTAATTTCCCACAGAGCAGCCCCAGGGTGGGTGGGGACGATGGCACTCAAGAGTGTTCCTGTTCCTTCTGAAAATGGCAGTCATTCTCAGCTCCAACTGACTGTTCCCAGATCTTCTGGTTTCTCAAGAGGAACCAGAATTGTGCATTCTGCATGAAACTATATGAAAACTCCCTATTTTTAAGGGTTGGTAATGAATTCAAACATTTTTTAGAAAACACTATTCAGGCCAAACAAAACAACACTGCAATCAGGATTAGACTTGAGTTTACAGTTTACAACCTCCAGCTGTATGTCTTCCTTACAGAGAGCTACAAGGTTCCCATCCACTGGACATAATCGTCCTTCCTTTCTTTCCTTTCTTCCTTCGTTCTTCCGCTTTCTTTCTTTTTTCCTTCTTTTCTTCCCTCCCTCCTTTCTCTTTCTTTCTCTCCCACTCTCTCTCTCTCTCTCTTTCTTTTCTGGTTGCACCTGTGGCAAACAGAAGTTCCCAGGCCACAGACTGAACCCATGCCACAGCAGTGAATCCCAGATCCTTAACCTGTGAGCCACCAGGGAACTCCCCAGACATTTCTGTTTCTTATTGTCAGTGAATCACTTGGAGTTGATTTGGGAGCCAGATCATCCTGGGTTAAAAATCCCAGTTCCATGGCTTACTTCTGCAGGAGCTTGTGCAGCTCACTTCACCTCTTGTGCATCAGTTTCCTCATCGAGAAAGCAGGCATCAGGAGGCCTGATGAGCTGTGAAGGTCAGAGGTATGGCCTCAAAGGGTAGAGGTTGCAGCAGGCATCCAGGAAATGATAGCACTTTACCCCACCCTCAACCTTTTGCTTAACTGACTGGTGTTGGCCTCCCAGGAACGTTGCAGCAGGCAGTTGTTTGAGCCTGTGCGGGGCTTGTGCTAATGAATCACAAGGTAAATATCTATCCCCTGGTCATGCTCTTGTCAGGCTGCTATTCTCTCCTGGGGATGGCTTGACCTTGAGACACACTTCTTTTCACTGTCTGCACACTGGCATGAACTGCTGTTGCATTAGCCTTACAGAATCCACGGGGCTGAGGGTTGAAAGCAGGTGCTTTTTCCCTGATAAAAATCACTCTTTAAAACACGCATCCAGACATTCACTTCCCAGGCCCCAGATCATGATGTCAGTGGGCTCCAGAAGGAGGTCAGCTCCAAAGGCAACCTATGTTCTGCCGTCAGATTCACTGCAACACACACATTTGTTAATTCCCATCCAGCCACAAAAAGGCGGGAAGATGCTGCCAAATATCGATTCAGGGAAATGAGACATAAACCGAACTATTTCCGTCCACTGGGTCCCATTCCCACAAGCTGGCTAGAAAGGCTGACAGAGCCCGCATCTCCCTTTTTTTTTTTTTTTTTTGGTGTTTTTCATAAATGAAACCTGATTTTTGGCTTGTGGATCAATGTGAGAACAGGCAACAGCGCAGCTGCAAGGGGCCAGTTTTTCTATGGATCTGAGGAAGATTCCTGTATTTTGTTTGCTATGAAAAAGACCACATAGCCAGGCTGTGAAGACAAGTGTCTCAATCCTAGCTTGATTATTTCCTTCCTGTGTGAAGACTCTGAGCCAGCTACTTCTCTCTCTGATCCTCAGTTTTCTGGTCTGTGAAATGAGTAAACAGTAATACCTACCTCATTAAGGTAAGGGGAATAGACACCAGACCGTGAAATGTTTGGCCTAGGGTTGGCATTAGTTGTTAAAACAATTGTGCGCAGCTCTCTATGTGAACATGTATTTTCCAGATTGCACAATTTTTATGGCAGGTTCTCTGGTTTATCTCACAGAGTTCAGCAGATGTTTAAAAAAATGTTTTAAATTATGTGTTGTACCAACACATGCTAAGATGTAGACCAGCCTTAAAAACCATGAAAAGTGAAAGAAACCAGTCACAAGAAAACCTATATGATACTATGTAAGTGAAATGTTCAGAACAGGCAAATCAGTAGAGACAGAAAATAGACCAGTGATTTCCTAGGGCGCGGGGGGCTTGGGGGGGAAACAGAAAATGACTGGTATTGGGTATGGCGCTTCTTTTCAGGGTGATGGAATATTCTAAAATTGATTATAGTGATGGCTTCACAATTCTATGAATATGCTAAAAACCATCAAATTGTACATGTTAAATGGACAAATGTTATGTGATGTGAATTATTTTTATTCAAGCTGTTAAAAATTATTTGTTAAATGAATGAATGAATAATGGGATGATTCCATGTAGGAATGAATTTTCTTGTTTTCTTGGCTGTTTAATCATTCCAATACACTTTGGCATTTATCTGTACTTCAACGCACTTACTGGATATCTATTAAGTGCCAGATACGTTTGCCAGGAGCTAGGGGTTCAAAGACAGAGGAGACATGAGATCCATCTTCTCAAAGGCACATGCTTGAGAAAGGGAACCATACTGTAAAAGTGGCTGAAGTAGATTACACTGACACACCACTTACAATGACCAGGTAGATACAAACGCACGTTTTTTCATTCAATCTTCATAACAACTCTTGAGGAAGGTACCAGAATTATTTGTAGTCTTTAGATAGGAACGCGGATACAGAAAGGATCGGTAATTTGCCTGAGAGCACCCAGTTAGTAAATGGTCAGCTGGGACTTGGAGACCAGAAAGCCTAGCTCTGTGCCCATGGCCTTGACCCCTGTGCTCCACTGCCCATTCAGGGTGACATTGTGCTAGTGGCAAGGGACCCACACTGTGGTAGTAGTGTGAGTGCCAAGGTATCATCGTATCTCCCTCCTGGGCTTGGGATCTCAGCCCTGCAAACCCTGTCTTTACCCTTCCCCCTCCACCCCCTCCTCTCTCTGCCTGGCCAGCCTCTGGCCATGACACTTTGGAGACCACAGGTAAGGACCCTCGCACTCTGCCTCTTGGCATCAAGGACTGCCTTGTCACCTGTTTCTCCTCCTCTCCCTCAGCAGAGCAGAAACACCCACTCCTGAATCCATCCATTGATGCCTTAACTTTTAATGTAACTGCATTTGGAGATAAGGCTGTTATGGAGGTAATTAAGGTTCAATGCAGTCAAAGGAGTAGGGTACTGATCTAAAAGGAAGAGACCCTTAAGGAAGAGGAAGACACCAGTAGTGTGTGCACAGCATAAAGGCCATATGAGGATACAGCAAGAAGGTGGCCGTCTGCAAGCCAGGAAGAGAGGCCTTGCCAGAACAATGCTGCCACACCGGCCTCCAGAACAGTAAGAAATACATGTCTGTTGTTTAAGCCCCCAATCTGTGGTGTTTGTTATGACAGCCTGAGCAGATGAACACACTGCTTTACATCTGCTCCTTTCAGAGAGGAAGCAGGATGGGCCCTGGATGGGAGGGACAGTGACTTGGGAGAGGAAGGGTCTGAAATGCTAGCCCTTCTTGGAAATCTCATCTGGTGGTGGACACTGGGATGAATCTCATCAAACCTCTGCTCTGCTGCAACCAGCTCATACCTTCCTGAGAGCAGATGGTGAAATTTTAAGGAATTTTCCAAGCTGTTTTATTAAGCACAGCCATAATTTAAAGTTAAATTATGTAAACTTCTATTAAATAAATTATATTTTTAAAAAAGGTCATAAATACAGCTACCTCTTACTAAGTATTTTACTATGTTTTACTATTATGTGTACTTCTGAGGTTCTTTATATCTCCTGTATCTGTATAGTGGATACACTATATAATGGTATATAACCCCACATCCCTTCCCAAATCCAATTTCAGTGACATCACATGGGTGGCTTAACAGAGGTCAAGGTAGCAGTCTTTATACCATAGACACTGGCCAACACTACACACCAGAGCTTGATCTACTGTTTTATTGATTGCCAATACTTAAAAGAATAGTGGCAAAAATGTCAGGAATTCAGTGTATCATATAGATAGTTGTTACACTGTGAATAGTGCAAAACTCAAGGATATAGGCTATCAGTATTCCAACACCATTCTCCAACTCAGCAGAGAAGCCACTCATGCCACTGACGAACGCATATTGTCCCAACATGTGTCTTTGTGGTTTCACTTTCACCTTCCTCTTTAACATAAACAAAAATATCAACCAGTGTTCATGTCAGAACCACATTCATTTGTCAGATGCAACTGTTGGTTGGATACTGATGGGAGAGTTCAGCAAAAATTGACAAAAACCAACTGGCTATGCAGAATGTACAATAGAGTAGTCTATGTTTTATTATTTTAAATTGTATATTACACATCACTAATATTAGTAAATTGTATAATAAGCATATGCCGCATATGAAAATACATGTTTTTGGGGAGAAGCATTTATTAGGCATTAAACATTCACCAACATGCTGCTGCATCAAATCCTCCCCATGTGAAGAGATTGGGGTCCTGGGAGCAGGGCATCGGCTCCAGGTAACTCACCCAGGTCTCCTGACTACCCCCACCCCTACCCTGTTCTGCTGCTTCTGCCTCATCACAGCACCCCACCCCCACCCCGGGGGGTGGTAGAAGGACAAACCAGCAAGATAGGAAAAGTCCCTGGGCTTCCATCATTTATATGGTATGTTCCTGAAGTCCTCCCCTGCCATACAAATAAATCCTAAGAGGTGCATCATTTCATTATTCTTATCATGCTTGATTAAAATAACACCAAGCCTGGGTTAGTGATTAACTCTGTCTCTACCTCCCTCAGTCTCCCATTAGGGTAATTTGTTTCTGAACCCTCTGAACAAACCCAGGCCAGGGCTGTGTTTTTCCCCTGAGTATTCTGGTCATTTTTCATGGTTATTTTCTCACCCCTTGAGGGTAGTATTCCTTGAGATGGGCCTTACTTGGGAAAATGGAAAGGAATGAAGAGCAGACAGCCTTTGGTTCAAAAATGGTTCTGACACTATTAAAGAAATGAAAAGGCAAGCCACACACTATGGGGAAAATAAAATCACATTATATAATATGATTTTATGTATTTGTTATGTAAATGTACAGATGTGTTAAAAAATAGTATATATAAAGAATTCTTTAATCTCAGTAATCATAAGACAAATAATCCAATTAAAATGGGGAAAAGATTTGAATAAACACATCACCACCAATGAGGACATACTCCTGGCCAATAAGCACATGAAAAATAATCAACATCATTAGTTATTTGGGAAATGAAAAGTTAAGCCACACAGAGGGAATGCTGGACATCTACTTCAATGCTGAAAAGTTAAAGACTGACTGACCACGCTAAATGCTGGTGAGAATGTGAAAGAGCTGGAACTCTCATATGCTGTTACTGGGAATGCAAACTGGTACAAACACACTGGAATAGGGTTTGGCCATTTCTTCTAAAGTTACACATACAGTGATCATACAATGCAGCAAGCCCACTCCTAAGAATCTACCCAGGGAAATGACAATGGCGGTCCACATCGAACCTGTACGTGAATGTTCACACTGGCTTTAAGAGACACAAAGCAGAAGCAATCTCAATGTCCATCAACAGGCAAATGGATAAACAAACTGTGGTCTACCCATATAGAGAACATCACCCAGCATTGGAAAAGGAATGAAGTGTTGCTACACAGAGCAACATGAAGGGATTTCCAATAATGCTGCTGAGTCATAGAGCCAGCCAGGCATAAACGAGCACTTGCTATAGGATCCCACTGTACAGTATGTGCTGGAAGAGGCAAAAGTATAAGGACAGAAAACAAACAAGGAGCTACCAGGGCCTGAAAGATATTTAACAAGGGGAATCTGCTGCAGGTGAGGGAGAGGTTCCAGCTCTTTCTGGGGGATAGTTATAAAGGTGTATCCACCTGTCAACTGTACACTGAACATGGATACATTTCATTATATAAAATCTATACTTCAACAACATTGATTTTTAAAGCAGCTTGGGCAAGTTATTCTATCCTTCCTGGCCTTAGTTTCCTCATCTGTAAAATGGTGACAATAACAGTTGCTATGTTATAAGAATTCAAGGCGAGCATATTGCAAACACTTAGAATATGGATGTGCGTAATACAAATGGTTTGCTTGCCTTCTTGGTTTTCATTAAACTATAAAAGGCCATGTAACAGGTATTCATCCATCCATTCATTCATTCATGCAACAAGTATTTACTAAGCACCTACTACATTCCAGTCATTGTTCAAAGCAAATGAAGTACACCAGAGAACAACACAAAGATTCCTGCCTTCTTAACTGACAGAACATTGTAAATCAACTATACTTTAATAAAAAAATTTTTTAAAAGATTCTTGCCGTCTTGGGATTTTAAAGTCTGTTTAGGAAAGACAAATAATAATTAATAATAATACAAAAAAGTACATAGGTTATTTAATATTATATATGTTAGAAGATGATAACTGCTGTGGGAGAAAAAGAGAGAATAAAGTGACAGACAGGAGCATTCAGGACTCAAGCAGCTTCCAATTTTAAGTCAAATAGCCACGAGAGGTTTTTAGTGAGTAGATGATGTTTGACAAAAACTTGGAGGCTTCATACTTCTGAGAGAAAGGAAAGAATGCTGGCAGGGAGGGAGGAAGGGAGGAACCATAATCTCTTCAATGATCTATCAATTGCCTAAAGCTAAGCATTAATTCTGCAAGGTGGGGGTAGGGGTGGTCATGCTCTTTCCACCGTATCAGTTGGAATGATTTTGCTGGAGTATAAACACTGAGAAAATGACAACTGAAGCGAAGAATGCTTGTGAATCACAGAAAGGCACTCTGGCACGCTGAATTTTAAACACCTAGAGTGAAAAGTCACCTCAGCCGCCTACCAGACACCTGACCTTGGACAGATCACTCGGCCTCTCAGAGCCTTAGTTTCCTACCTGTGGTCAGGTGACAGGGGTCCGCAAGAGTGCTGTGAGGATTTAAGAAGACAACAGAGGAAGGTTCTAGCATAATTCTATTGCCTTTCTTAGCTGAGACTAGGTGGATTGGCCTGGCTGCCCCAGAGGCGGGTCCCCTCACTCTGCCCACCACAGGCTTCAGAACAATGACTGGTCTGCTCTCTACAATCCCAACACTGCTTCCTCGACCCGCCATTTAGCACATGCAATTCCAACGCTTCTCCAATCAGATGATGTTAAATTCATATTCAATAATTTATGGAAATGGAAAATGGATGCTGGTATTTTCTCCTTTTTTTTAAAGCACTTTAAAGATATAGCCCAATCTTCTGACACTTGACACAGTCGATAAGCAATCTGCCTGGTGGCTGAGTGGGTCCACTTTTGTCAGAGCTGGGCCTCCTGGGGAGACCCAGGAGAAAAGAGAGCTTTCTAAAACATTTTAATTGTAAGTGGAGTTCATTACTTTAGATCCCATTACAATAAATTATTATCTGCCACTCTAAACCTTAACAAAACAGACACTGCAATGATTAGTCTCCTATGTTTGTAGAAAGACCCTATAATAAATCTACACTTGATGATAACAAGAGTAGATTAGTCCTCAACCAAACGGGTTTTTTGTCCCAATAGGGAAAGCCCCCCATTTGATGATCAAAATAGAAGCCTGGTTTTCTTATTCTCAGAACATGAACATTGGTTCACAGGCAAATATGTTCAGGGCAGTTTGCTTAAAACCCTCTGGTTTCTCATCATGCTTAGGAGAAAGTTCTATCAAAAAAATAATGTTTAGAAGATAATACCTCAACTCTTTTTTTCCCTGTTTCCATTGAGATATAATTGACTATAACATCATAATAGTTTAAGGTGTATAACATAATGATTTGATATTTGTATATATTATGAAATCACCAGTCTAGTTAATATCTATCACCTCACATTGCTCCACATTTTTTTTTCTTGTGATGAGAACATTTAAAAGCTACTCTCAGCAACTTTCAAATATACAACAGTATTGCCAATTATAGTCTTCACACTATATACTCCCTATACCCATTTTGCCCACTCTCCACACACCATCTCTGGCAACTACCAATTTAAGGGATATATCTTTTTGAGCTTGGTTTTTTAGGTACCACATACAGATGAAATCACATGGTACGTGTCCTTGTCTGACTTATTTTACTTAGTGTAATGCCCTCAAGGTTCATTCATGCCATCACAAATGGCAGAATGTCCTTCTTTATGAGTGAATAATATTCCACATATATACCTACACACACACACACACACACACACACACACACATTTTCTTTACCCATTCATCTGTCATTAGACACTGAGTTTGCTTCCACATCTTGGTGCTCTGAACACTGGTTCAATGAACATGGGAGTGCAGACATCCCTTTGAGATAGTGATTTCTGGAAACTCGACTCTCACTGACATAGAATAAAAGTGTGCCAGATGTTCCTTTAACTCATTAATGGAAGAACCAGTGGTACAGCAGAGCTGGTTCAAAAAACATTTGATGACAGGGGTTTAATCAGTCCCTTAAGAAAGATGTAGGCAGGTAAGTTTTTATTTATTTGTTCATGTTTGAAGTTAGAAACAAAACCAAAGTCCTTCAGGGTGATAAAGTGATAACCTTTAGGGTTATCTTCTCTACCAGACAGAAAATACTTGCTTCTCTGCAGGACAGCTATCTTCATAGTACTTGTAATTTCATAGCAATCAAACCCAATCAGCAAATGGCAAAAGCAAACAAAGGTACAAGCACATAGAAAATTAAGTCATCCTTGGGTGGGCTTGGTAAATTACGTTCTAGTCCAACACGGAAAGAACATACAGTCTTCCTTTCCACCCTGTTTTTAAGTTTGGGATCATTTCTCTTGAGTTCTAAGTCTTCAACACGGCCAGCAGCATCAGCTCCTCCCCGGGCCCCATCTGGTAATTCTGCCCTCCTACCACAGGTTCCTCCCCACCCCTGGGCCACCACAGCCACTTCCTTTGTCTGGAAGGACAACCCTCCCCCTCCCCCACTCCTACTGAAGTCATCCTCAGGGACCTTTCCTAACCCCCTGGACTAGGTCACGCTCCCCATAAACACCCCAGGCGGCCTTCTGTCGGCCTCCATCTTGGCATCTCTACAACACTGGTTAACTACCTCATCGTGTGGTTAGCTGTTCAAAGTCTGGCCCCCTGACTGGAATATACAACCCCTGAGAGCAGAGGCGGGTCTGTTTCAATCATCATCAGATACCCGTGGCCTAGCGCAGAGCCTGAAGCAGGGAGAGGGAGGGCAGTCCTTGCCATAGGACCCAGGGTCTCCACACCTGGGAGTCTCCTTGTGCCCAGTTCTGGCCAAAAGGCTGGCTGAGCTGTCTATGTTCCAGGAAGCTCATGTGAGGCTGGGCTAACTGGTCACAGGGATACAGAGGCTGCCTTCACCCCTCACCCCCATTGTGCTTGGCTTTTCAAAGTTTTCAAACAGATTTCAATTAGTTGTCAACAGTCAAGGTTTAACAATCTGGAATTTCCATTTCCTCTTGGAAAATCATTAGGCCCCAGAGGCCACGCTTGGCTAGAGCAGAGGAGCAGCAATTTCCTACCGTCTCTTGGCTGACCGAGCTGCATGGCCAGCTGCCACCAGCTATGATGTGGGCACCCAGCCCATGTCACACGTGTCTCCCTTGTCTGGGGGCATTTGAGTTTTCAAGCATTATGCTGAAGTCTGTAAGAACCAATGAGGTCATCACAGAGAAACACGATGGGACATAGCTTTGGCTCCCCACAAAGCTATCCTGCCTGCCCCACTGCTGAGACTCCATCATGTCCCCTCTACTTCCGGAACCCACCAAGATGGACTCTCCACACATTCAGAAAAACTGAGTCAACTGAGAAATTTAAATTAAATAGTTGCTGTTGCATCTTCCATCATATTTCTCAGTTCTTCCACAGAAACCCTCTCAAGAATGTCCCCTTAGCTTTAGTGGAAGAAAATACTCTTCTTTTCTAATGGTCTGTTCCACCTTGTTTTATTTGCAGATGGGAACTCTGAAACCCATTCATGTTTCTTTCTAGCTTTGGCTATCAGGAAACTCAAAGTTAAATTCTGAGCTTGCTTGCTGCTGCATTCTTTAGTTTCTGGTTTTTGGGCAACTTGGACACTTTGCTTACTCTGCCTTGCACCCTCCCTTTCCTTCTGGAGAATTATTCCCCCTGCCATGACCCCCAACCAGGATGACAAGCATGACCCCACCCCACTCTGGCCATAGCTGATTGGTCTAGGAATGGACTCCTGGCTCAAGCCAGTCCCTAAGTCCTTAGCTGAGGTATGTTGGAACTAAGAGACACATTGCCCTTGAGACACTGGATTGCAGAAGTCAAGTTTCATATAGTACCAGAGCTGCTGGCACCACGTGGACTGGGATGCAGAGAGTGCAGAGAACACCCATCATGGGGGTAAAGACTCACCCTCCTGAGTTCAAATCCAGTGCTATTTTTGCCCATGGCTCCCCTTGGACATTCCTGTACTCTTTTAATAAATCTTTCCTTTTGTTAAAGCTACCTTGAGTTGAGTTTCTAAATGGTTTATAATGTGAGGCTATGCCATTTGTCTGCTTCAAGCCCCAAAGTCCTTAAAATAAAATTTGAACACTTTGCTATACCCAATAAGGCCCCCACACCATCCGGCCTCATCTAACCTCAGCAAATTGGTCTCCTTTCTTCATTTTGCTCCAGCCACAATGGCTTTCTTGCTGTTCGCCTAACTCTCCAAGTTCCCGTGTGCCTCAGGGCCTTTGCACATGTCACTCTTTCTGTATGGAAAGTTCTCCTCCCAGAGCTTCACATGGCTGGTTTTCTCCTCATGCCACCATCTCAGGGAGGCCTTTTCTAATCATGCAACCTAAACGTGCCCATCACCCCACTCTGCCCTTTCACCCACCCTGTTCACTTTCTTCATATCTTTGTCACTCTGAAATTATCTTATTTATTTGCTTGGTTACTTGGGCTTTGTACAAGTAACATTCAAATGTGAGCGCCACGAGGTCACAGCTATAAGTAAGCCCAGCAATGAGCACAGGACCTGGTACACAGTAGGTGCTCAACAGATAGTCATTGGGTGGGTGAGTATTCCTTATACCAAAAAGCCCTCTTTAATGCAATAGATGACACCCTCTCTCCTTACCCGTTTTCTTATGTACCTCTTGGGTTCCTCAGTCTTCATTTTACTAGTCTCTGTGTGTCTTTGCTGATGGATCCCTCAGAGCCTATCTGCAGTAGACAGAAAAAAAAAAAAAAGAGAGAGAGAGAGAATTTACCTATGTGGCAAATACTATGTGTCAGGATGTTTCTAATATTAGCTCATTTAACCCTCTCACCAATCCTAAGAGGATAGTGGCATAGTCATCACTCCATGCTACAGATGAACAGAGGCACCAGAGGTGGGGTCACTTTTCCAAGGAAATCAGCCTATCAGGGGCAGAGCAGCGACTCACGCCCAAGGAGTCAGGCTTTGAGCCCATGGCTGTGACCTCTTGACCGGTCCCCTTGCAGGTGAAGGGAGGAAGGGTCCTCACTCCTGGGAGGCGATCATGGTCAGGTCCTACCTTCTTGGACCCCCTCTCACTGATACTTGGGCTCTTGAGCAGAGTCCAGGAAGGCATGTGCTCATCCCAGCACAAAGCCAGGGTGCAGCGCATGTGGTTAGGACTATGACAGACTGTGACACGACAGCACTGGATGATGGATGGCTTCCTCTAACGACACCAATTGATATAAATGACAATGGCGACCGCCTCGGCGGCATCTGTGGGATTTACACCTCATTAGATTGGTGCTGCCAAGTGAAGCAACAGGGTGCCGCCGTCCCCTCCTCGGGAGCCAGTTCTTTGCTGGGCAAAAATCGTCAACGGGAACTGGAAAGTAGGATCTAAACCCTCCAGGGAACAACCCAGCAACGGAGCTGGAGGAAACAGAAACTCAAATAGTCACAATTTTGTGTTCGGGGGTTTCTGATTTAAATCAACTCTTTACACCTCTGCCAAGCTCCTGCTTCAGCTCTTCCTGAGGTTGGTGATTTCGCCTGAGCACAAGCAAAACCACAGACCCACGTGGCTGGGGGAGGCCCAGCGGGTTCTGAGGTTTGGGGAGTCAGCAGAGGCAGGAACTCAGCTGTGTTGGGGGTGATGCCACCAATCGATTCAGCCTCCTCAAAGATTCCACTGGCCACTGCCACCTCCGTTAAATAAACAACATAAGAGAAAGTGACACACGCAGTGTCAAGACAACCCTCCCCCTGACTCCACCAACAAGCCCCGCTCCTGAACGTGGTATGAGCACTCCAGGAGGCCACCTCCCACACCTGCGAATTCCTCCAGAGCCCCAAAGGATAAAAACAGGAAGGCGGGCAGCCAGGAAATCTGGATTTCCTTATTGGCTTTTGAAGGTGGAGGAGGGTGGAGGGGTAGGGAAAGAGGCAGAGAATGAAGAAAGGGCACATCAGAGCCAGGGATAGACCCCAGATTTGATTATAAAGTCAGGGGGCTTTATGTCATGAGGATGATTTAGCAGTCATGAGCCTTTTTTTTTTTTTTCCCCAGAAACAACCCCTGTTAAGACCATGGGGGTACAACGTCACAGATGAATGCCTATATTCATACTGCAGTTGATGGATGGGGTTGGAGGGACAAAAATAGTCATTTGAGCTGATTAGATGCAGCAGAACAGAAGTCCTGGGCATGGGGTCTGGCTCACCCAGAGGGTCCCTGGTGCCCCCCCCGCCTAGATGTCTTCTGTGTACACCTGCAACCAGGGCAGTTTATCAGGAATAACTGTGACCTGGCATGGGGGTTTTCTGCACCCAGGGAGCAAAGCCTGTGCGCAGGGCAAGCAGAACAGCCCCTGGAAGCAGCTCTTAGTGATGTAGCACTGGGATGACTTCAGGACGATGCTCTCTTCTGTTCCTCATAGCTCCCCAGCAAGACTGGGGAGCTAGTGGGCCAGCACAATAACCATCAATACTCAGTTGGGGTTCTGCCAGCTTCATGCCTCACCCCGCTACTTCCCACTAGTGCTTCCTGGCATCACTTTTCCAGACAAAAGACTTGTGCTACAATATGTGTCTCTGGGTCAATTGGTGACAATTCCAGGAAAACCCCAAATCTAGGCAGTATCTTTGTGCAATTTATTAACAGGCACCTGTCGGGGTGGATGTGGTCTCAGGGGCACATGACTTGATAAGCAACACTTCTCTGGTCTCACCAGGGTACCGACCAGCAGGTAGACATGCAGGCTGGATTTCAGCCCCCACCTGATTCCTCTGCTGGGCATCTTTGCCCGACACAGAGGCACCATGGCTGCCACCAACTCTTCTCTATTCTCAGCTTCAGGGAAGGAACAATTTACTGGAAGGGACATTCATCTGTTGTTGAGGCATACCAGAAATTCCCCCAACATATTCTTTCAAGTCTGAACATTCCTAGGAATCCGGGGCACCAGAGGAGTATGGCAGAAGCAGTGCAGGCTTTGAGTGTGACTGCTGTGAATTTGAACACCACTTCTGCCACTTCCTAGCTGTTCCCCTTGGGGTAAATCATCTTAACTCTTTAGCTGCCATTGCCTCAGCCGAGAAAGCACACACAATTGCTTGAGGCATACAGTTAGGAAGCAAATTGTGGGCACAGTGCCTGGCAGTCAGAAGGTGCCTTTCAGGGCTGGTCCCCCATCTTTCGTCCTGCATCCTGCTCCCCCAATAGCCAGTGAGGCGCACTGGGTGCTCAGGGCCAGACTGGGAGCCACGAGCCTGCGTCTCCAAGGCCCCCTGACACTCAGAACTAGGTTCACCCCATGCTAGTGTTGAATGCTCACTGCTGGTCATGCCAGGCTCCAAAATGTTAATGAAAGGAGGCCACTGATCAGGTGATGGTGACAAAGCTCCCATCCCATCTGTTCCTTCCCTCCCTCTGAGTCATGCTGGCATGAAAACCATTCTTCTGCTGGGTAAAGTGATGCTGGAACACACACCCCACTCTCCTTGAGAGACCTCACACCAGGTGAAGGCACCAGCCTTCCCTCTTTATTTCTTGGTTCTTGTGCCATGAGGGTCACAGTCGTAGTTGTCGCTGAATTTCTTAGCAGGTCCTACTAGGTTTGGCACCACCTGAGGTTTTTCACACCTGAGGTGCTGACTGACCATGAGTGGGGGACCTTCTTATCTAAGTATGAACCCTGCCAAGCTCATTGTTTTAATCAAGGGAAACAGACAGTAAGACCTGCAAAAAGAAGACTCTGGAAACCTGAGACCCTGACAGCACCTCCTCCAGGCTCCCTATGGCCTCATGACTGGCCAGACAAGCCTGTTTTGTTCACTGGGACACATGCATACACACACACACACACACACACACACACACACACACGCCCACACATGTACACACCATCTTCCAGGGCTCACAAACATGTCAGAGACATGCGACATGTCTTAGGAAGTATTGCTTAGGAAGCACAGCTAATAGCACATTAAACGAGTTACTATTCACAGCCAAGTAAGTTCAAAAGCAAACTTCTTTAAAAACTTCTTTAAGGGAGTTCCTTCTGCAGTGCAGCTGGTTAAGGGAGTTCCTGCTTGGTGTAGCTGGTTGTCTCTGCAGTGGCTCAGTCTGCTGAGGCGCAGGTTTGATCCCCAGCTTGGTGCAGTGGGTTAAGGATCCGGCATTGCCACAGCTGTGGTATAGGTTGCAGCCGCACCATGGATTTGAACCCTGAGCTGGGAACTTCCATATGCCATGGATGTGGCCCCAAAAAACACTTCTTTAAAATAAATAAATAAATAAATAAATAAATAAACATATATATTTAGTATATATGTACTATGTTTATATAATATATATAGTACTTATACATAAATACATATAATACACATAATATATATGCATATGTTTATATATAATAGATAACACAGGGTGAGGTTCTAAAAGTATGAGTAACTATAACAAATAAACATCTTGAACTGGCCTGCTATGAGGCAAAGTTCACAACTGTTACTTGTTCTCGGGGAACTCTTCACTAGAGTCTACCTCTGAGGATGCCCTATTTTTTCCCCCTAGAGACCCTCAGTCCCTGGTCATGAAAGATGCACACAAATAATTCCTGCCCCATTAATTCAACATAGGAAAACAGCCATTTTGTCCCTTAGAATTAAGAGACTTCATAACCAGCAATCCACATACACGCATTCCTCATCCTCTTGTCCTACACACTTGCTGCTACACCTGTCAGATCCAGAGCTTTCTGGAAGCTGTTAGGGTTCACAGGAGATTGAACCTCTTCTTTATTTTCATTTTTATTTATTTTTTCTTTTTGTGGCTGTACCTGTGGCACATGGAAACTCCCGGGCTAGGGGTCTAATCAGAGCTGCAGCTGCCAGCCTACACCATAACCATAGCAATGCCAGATCTGAGCTATGTCTGTGACCTATGCTGCAGCTTGCAGCAACCCCAGATCCTTAACCCACTGAGCGAGGCCAGGGATCAAACCCACATCCTCACAGAGACAACATTATGTCCTCGACCCACTTAGCCACAATGGGAACTCCTGAATCTCTTCCTTAAATCTCTGAAAAGTCACTGCCTCCCCCTGAAAGCCTGTGGGGTGCACCAGCCCTCCCTGGAGGCCACCACCATCTGCTGCTCCTGATTCTCAGAGGCTGTGCCCAAGTGGGTGAGGCCACCTCTGAAAGGCCCTTGTGTTTGAGAGAGTCATGTTCACCCCCCCACACCCCATCTCCCGCCCACTTCTGCCAAGCTCTTCAGAGCAAAGGTGCAAGGGGGCCTTTAGCCACAGGCCATTAGCAGAGCTGAGCTGAGGCAATGCCTTCACAGGGGGCATCCCTCAACCTTTTGTTTTCATGGCGCTTCAAGGAGCAAATTGATTTCAAATATACACTTTAGAGTCTCTTGTTCGCCCCCATCATCTCTTCAATTACGGCCAAAAGCTTAGGGTAGGCAGCTTGTGTGCATTCTGAGGGAACGGCGGACAGGCCTGGGTGGGGGGGGTGCCCCGGGCAGCTATGGGCGTGGAGAGGTGCCAGCAGCGCTGACTGGAGACAGATGGGTACCGGGTTTGTCGATGAATAATTCACACCCTCAGGGAGCCCCACTGATACTTGGCATTGGAGAAGGATTCTTTCTGAGCCTGGCCATTGTGCAGAAGGGTGGGGGCTCCCAGGCAGAGGCCAGGACAAGTCTGGAAGAAGGAAGAGAGAGGCAGAGTGGAGCTGCCTCCACCGACTGGTTTAGGACACTTGGCATCTCCAGCAGATCCCAAATTGCTCTCCCAGGCTGGGCAGCCAGGGCAGACCTCTTAACAACACTGCAGGCCACCCACCTGGCTCCTGGAGGGCTGCTGAATGAAATGAGAGGGGCTCTTTCCCCTGCTCCTTGCAAAGCTATGCTCCTGGATCCCCCTCTTCCTCCTGCTCCCAACTAGCCCTTGGGAAGCTACTGCAAGTCACACGTGACAGAATTGCAGACTCACAGAGAGAACTCAATTCAAGAAACATGTACTGAGGGCCCATGATGTTGCTCTGGTGTCAGGGATACAGCATAAACAAAATTCCTAAAAAACAAATTCTTGAGTTTCTGTTGTGGCTTAGTGGTTTAGGAACTGACTAGTATCCATGAGGATGCCAGTTTGATTCCTAGCCTTGCTCAGTGGGCTAAGAATCTGCCACTGCTGCAAGTTGCAGCATGAGCTGCAGATGCGGCTCTGATCTGGTGTTTATGTGGCTGTGGCGTAGGCCAGCAGCTACGGCTGTGATTCGACCCCTAGCCTGGGAACTTCCGTATGCCACAGGTTCAGCCCTGAAAAGGAAAAAACAGACAAACAAATTTTCATGGAGCTTAAATTGCACTGTATGGAATCTTTGGAAACCAGTGTGATCCAGTCTCCTCTGGTGGAAGAGAAAGTAAAAGAGACTGAACTCCAAATGTGGCCCTAACAGTGTGCAGGAGCTTTATATGTCTCATTTCATTCTCTCCCCCAAGATGAAATTATCACTTCTACTCTAGAGATGAAGAAATCGAGGCCCAAGGAAGTAGAGTAAGATACTCCAGGTTATAGAGCTACTGGGCAGTTAATTCTGATCTGTCTTCAAAGCAAGTGATGTGTGTCCTTCATGAAGCCTTAGCATTTCTCCAGCCCATACTTTGAGTCTTTTTTTAAAATAAAAACAAGTTTAGGGAGTTCCCTTCATGGCTTAGCAGTTAACAAACACGACTAGTATCCATGAGGATGAGGGTTCCATTCCCTAGCCTTGCTCAGTGGGTTAAGGATCTGGCATTGCCATGAGCTGTGGTATAGGTCACAGACACAGCTCGGATCCCACGTTGCTATGGCTGTGCTGTAGGCCAGCAGCTGCAGCTCTGATTTGACTCCTAGCCTGGGAACTTCCATATGTCCCAGCTGTGGCCCTAAAAACAAAACCAAAAAACAAAAACAAGTTAAGTTGCTAACACCAATATTTAATAACTTTGTACACTTGGGCAAGGAACTTGGTTTTCTCATTGGTAAAATGGGACAGATGGCACCCATCTCCCTGGGCTATAGTGAGGATTAAGAGAGATCAGGCTTGTAAAGCCTTTGTCCAGAGCCTGGTGCCAGGTAAGCGTCCGCTAAATGTGAGCTATCATTATTAGAGTAAGTGGTATTTTAATATTTGATATGAACAACCTCATATAAAGAGAAAATTATATATTATACCTAGCAAATCACCCCTAATAAAAGAATATAAACTAAGTCAAGAGGTCCCATTGTGACTCAGTGGGTTAAGGACTCAATGTTGTCTTTGAGAAGATGCAGGTTCAATCCCTGGCCTTGCTCAGTAGGTTAAGGATCTGGCATTGCCATAAGTTGTGGCATAGGCTGCAGGGGGAAGCTCCGATTTGACCCCTGGCCTAGGAACTTCCATATGCTGCAGGTATGGCAGTAAAAAAAAAAAAAAAAAAAAAAACAAAGATAAACAAATAAACAAAAACTAAAAAACAAAACTAATTCAGGGAGACTTTTATACTCAAAGTAAAAGTATACTAAGTCGGGCATAGAGAAGAACATGTAGCTGTGAGAATTATGAACACAGTAGGTGTTCAACACACTGCAACCTTCTGACTCTTAGTGTCACAATGTTAGGACATGATTAAGAGGAATTCTAAATTGACGGATGTGTATCTTCATCCTGAAGACAAATATGTGCTGGCTGTGATGACTGCAGTGAACGCAGCCCAGGATGGCTGTCAAGGGGCAGGGCTAGGCACCGTGGCTACCAGGGTGGCTCTGCTCAGAATTCGGTAAGTGTCTCATTAAACTTACAAGCTTTTGCACAGCAAAGGAAATGATAAACAAAACAAAAAGACAATCTACAGAATGGGAGAAAATATTTGCAAACAAAGCAACCCACAGGGATTAATCTCCAAAATATAGAAACAGCTCATAGCTCGATATTAAAAAAAAATAAATAAAAAACTGGGCAGATTTATCCAGAGAAGATATATAGATGGCCATAAAGCACATGAAAAGATGCTCAACATTGCTAATTACTAGAGAAATGCAAATCAACATTACAATGACATATCACCTCACACCAGTCAGAATGGCCACCATCAAAAAGTCTACAAATAATAAGTGCTGGAGAAGGTGTGGAGAAAAGAGAACCCTCCTATACTGTTAGAATGCAAATTGGTACAACCACTATGGAGAACAGTATGAAGCGTCCTTAAAAAGTTAAAAATAAGACTACCACATGATCCAGTAATCCCAATCCTGGGCATATATCTGCATAAAACTATAATTCAAAAAGATTCATGCACCCCAATATTCACTACAGCACTATTTACAATAGCCAAGACATGGAAGCATTCCATTGACAGAGGAATGGATAGAGATGTGGTACATACATACAATGAAATACTATGCGGCCATAAAAAAGAACAGGATAATTCCATTTTGCAGCAACATGGATGGACCTAGAGGTTATCATACTAAGTAAAGTAAGTCTGACAGAGAAACACAATTGTTATATGATATCAGTTATATGTGCAATCTAAGAAAATGATACAAATGATACTTATTTACGAAACAGAAACAGACTTACAGACTTGGAAAACAAACCTAGGGTTACCAAAAGGGGAAGATGGGGGGGGATAAAATAGGAGTTTGGGATTACCATGGTACACACTACTACATAAAAAACTGATAATAAACAACAGCCTACTGTATAACACAGGGACCTCTAGTCAACATTCTGTAGTAACCTATATGGGAAAAGAACCTGAAAAAGAATGGGTATATATATGTGTGTGTATGTATAACTGAGTCACTTCGCTGTACACGTGAAACTAACACAACATTGTAAATCAATTTTACTTCAATAAAATATAAAAATTAAAAAATTCAGTTAAGTGTCATGTGCTCTACACTTAGTACAGACATATTTCATTTTATTGTGATTTGCTTTACTGCTATGGGTCTACTTCTGCAGTGAGACTAGAGAGTAATGACAGCCCTTTAGACAGACAAGGACTGAGTGCTATTATTACAGAGTGGGGCAGAAATGGTTTAAGGATCCAGCGTTGCTGTGACTTGGCATAGGTCAGTAGCTGTAGCTCCAATTCAGCCTCTAGCCCAGAAACTTCCATATGCCTCGGGTGTGGCCCTAAAAAGCAAAACAGAAAACAAAAAAACCAACAAAAACCCCCAAAATCTGTGTCCCTTTCATGATCCTTTTTTGGCACCTTATCATATCTTCTTTTCTGAGCATTTTAAAAAGCCTTTCATACTAGTCATCTTCCTCTAACCACCTGAACTCCTGGGCAGTGTAGGGAAGGTGTCTTTTTGTCTATCTGGCATCTTTAACCCAATGAGTGAGACCAGGAATCAAACCCACATCCTCATGGATACTAGTCAGATTCCTTTACACTGTGTCACGATGGGAACTTCCAGGACACAGGTTTTGGAAAGAGAATATTGAAGCAGAATGCCACCATTTCTAAGCCCAGGAATGATGAGATGGTTCTAAGTCACTCTCCAGCCTGGAAAAACAAGTGCGACCCTGGTTGGCCCCATGACAATTGCTGATGGGTTTCCTTTGAAAGCAGCCTCCATCCCCTTCCCGCAGATTACTGTCCTTCCAGACTGGCCTGCAGGAGCCTTATCTCTCTCATTCCTGCTTCCTTCACAGCCTCTCCCAGGAGGGCCTGGAAAACCCCAGAAGCCCTGGGTCAGGCACCCAAAATGCTACTGGAGGAGTTCCCATCATGGCTCAGAGCATTAAGAACCTGACATAGTGTCCATGAGGATGCGGGTTCAATCCCTGGCCTCACTCAGTGGGTTAAGGATCTGACATTGCCATGAGGTGTGGTACAGGTCACAGACGTGGCTAGGATCTCATGTTGCTGTGGCTGTGGTGTAGGCTGGCAGCTGCAGCTCTGATTTGACCCCAGCCCGGGAACCTCCATATGCTGCAGGAATGGCCCAAAAAGAAAAAAACTAAACAAACAAAAAATGCTACGGGATAAGTATCCCTATCCCACTTCTCCTAAACTTTTTCCAGAAAGGACCAAATGGTAAAATAGTTCAGGCTTTGTAGGTCAAGAGGCAAATTCAAGGCTATTATGTAGGGAAACATACAACGAGATATAACATACAATGAGAAAAAAAATTCTACAAGTTCTTTTCAACCATTTTAAAACATTTTTAGGAGTTCTCTTGTGGTGCAGTGGGATAAGGATCTGGTATTGTCACTGCAGTAGCTCAGGTCACTGCTGGGGCATGAGATCCTTAGCCCAGGAACTTCTGCACGCAGCAGGTGCAGCCAAAACAAAACAATTTTTTTTTTAAATTCTCAGTTTAATGTGCTGTACATTAAAAATAGGTGATGGGGTGGGTTTGGCCCTATGTGAGCTCTAGTTTGTAGACTCCTGACCTAAATCATCTAAGGAAAGAGCCACAAGGTGAGCAGAATTTATATTGAAAGATGGGTGCTGTAGGATCAAAATCTCAGCCACAGAAAGCAGAAGCAGAGAGAGAAAGGAAGGAAACTTGGGGGCAAGGAAGAATCTAGGATAGAGGTGGGGAAGTTTGGAGGGGAAAGGTGACTCTTAGACTGGGGGTGGGCAAAGGCTAAGTTGCAAGAGTGAAAGAGCAAGATAATGAAAGAGGAAGGGAGATGATTTACAGTCTGTAATTACAAGGAAATTCACCAGGGACTATACTATTCAACTGCTTTTCAATTATTTTGAATACTGGGTTTTCTTCTCTCTCTTTCTTTTTAAACGTGCCACAAAGTTGAGTCTGGGTCTACAAATGGATGTGACTTTCCATGGGTTGCATCCCAGTCCAGTGGGCTGGCTGACCCTCCCCCTCTGTCTCAGGCATCAGAGTAATCTGGTTCCCTCACTCATCACAGCCCTCCACCCAGACTGGCTCTTCCCACCCTAGCCTCGGTCTCCTTAACCAGCTCCTGTTCATTCTTTCTTTTGCGAACTTCGATGACTCCCTGAGTCCTCAGGTCCTACCTCACGGTGTCCTCCCGTGGGAAAGCCTGAGCGCCTCTGTGCTTCCTCGACTTCAAATGGGCCCATATCTGCCTGCCCCTGTTCAAAAACAGGCAACGGAGAGGAAAGCACTTTGCAAAGAATAAAGCTTATACCGGCATTTGGTTCCCAAAAAGAGCCTACTTCCTCGGTGCCTTCCTCTCCGGGTGATCCTTTCAACGTATCCTAAAGCCAGATCGCCTTGCACACAGAAATATTGGGAGGGGAATGAAACATGCTTGGATTTAAGGATCTGATTCGCGCCAAACAATAATTTAGTGAGCTTGGGCAGTAGGCGCTGCGACTTCTTTATTAAAGCCTCCCGGTGCCCCAGGTGATTATTTTTACATATCAGGCAATCCTGAGCGTGCCACCCCCAATTAAAGACGCAGATGTCTCCCCTCCCCGGTAGCTTCCAGCCTGCTACTTTCTCGAGCTCGCCTCAGAACTCCATCTGAACCTGCCTCCTATAATTCTTAACTAAAACAGCCCCCTCCGTCGACTGTAATTAAACATATACTCAGCCGCGGCGAGCTTGGCATCTGCACCTGCCGCTGGGATCCCCTTTCTCCAGGCACCTGCGCTCGGCCGCCCTCCAGCCCCGCCCCCGCCCGCGCGCAAGCGCAATCGCGCAGCGCCCCCGTCCGCGCCTGAGGAACAGATGGAGCTATCATCCTCTTCATTCCGCCAGAACGGCCCCGCTGCTCTGGGTGAGTTCTGCGGTTGTAAGACACATAATTAGACACGTCAGTGGACAATGCGGCGGATTAGAGGGGGTGGGCTGGCGTAACGGAGGACAGGCATCCTCATTGATGTGAGGCACGCCGAACCTCGGCGCTCACACCCAAGCCCATCCCTGAGGGAGCCAGGGCCGCGCGAGCGCATTTTGGGTGGCGGGCCGCCTGCCTGCTGCTGCGCTTTGAATTTCCTGCCCTCTCCAGTAACGTGACTTTGCATTTTCTTTTTAAACACCATGCCAGAATGAGTTATGCGCCACGGATGACATGCATGTTGACTGCTCACTTATCAAGTCCCCAGGCTTCGCGTGGCAGCGGGTCGTCCGGCAGCTTGCACGGTAGACAGTGACGATCTCCACCAAAAGCCCATGTCCCCCAGGTGTGAAGAAGTCAAGAAAAGCCTACTGGAGTGGACACACACTGGGATTCACCCTCTTCTCCCACGAGGAGCCAGGTGAACTTGAGGGAGTCAGGCCACCTCTCCGGGCTCCACGGGGACTGTACCTAAGGCTGCAAAGAACCCAAGCTGCAGAGAGAAGACACGGGTTGGAATCCAAGTCTGCCCCTTGCTGCCTGGGTGACATAAGGCAATTTACTTATCCCGGAACAATGGTCTCTTCTGTATAAGTAATGGGGATAGTTTGTGCCCCTCTGGGGCCAAAGTATGTTTGAGCTGAGCACCTTTGTGAAATCAGAGGTACAGGTGGATAACCAAAGTATGTCAGGTGGGTCCTGTAGGAAGCAGAAGCCAAGAGAGAATGACAAATGGATCCTGTGTGAAGGGTAAAGAGGAGAGGAAACAGGAGTAGTAAGAGGGCCTCTAGCGGAAAACACACGGGCACACATGCAGGAATGGGGAGAAGGAAGACGTGGTGGAAAGACCCACAGGGTCAGTAGCCTGAGAAAATTTCAGAGCTGCAAAGGGGAGTCCAGAACAAAAACTGCCTGTGAGCAGAGTCCCACACTGGGCAGCAATGGCCCAGCGCTAGCCCCTGGAAGCAGCCTGAGAAAAGTGTGGCTCCAGAACGAACACTGAGGTCAACTGGAAAGTGCGGCAGCCTGAAGCAATCAGCTCACCACCCTCCCCTGCAGGTTGTCCCTGGAGGGAGAATTGAATTGACTTTCCCCTGGCTACCCCACTCCAGGGATGGCCACTTGACTGAGACAAAGCCCCCCAGCACATTTCAATGAATGATTCAGTTTCCCTAAGCTGATTCAATCAGAGTGAATCTTAAGACATTTACCAGGGGTGCCAGAACACAATACTCTCTTTTCAGGGGGATATTAACAAAAAAGTAGGTAGCTGCAGGGGTAGCCACCTTTGGACAGCAAATTGGGATGAAGTCAACATTGAGAGTGGCAGAGCAGACAAAACCCAAGAAACAGGGCCTTGGTCACAAGATGAGCAGCTGGGTTAAGCCTCTCCTGAAATCTATTCTAGCCACTGGACTTCTACCATGAATAAACCCTCTTTACAGTTTGAAGCAGTTGTGTCAGGTTTCCTGTTACTTAAAGAAAGACCTCTGATTTGATGACCAATAAGGAAAATGGATGCCTTCTGATATCCAAAAGTAAACATAGGCATAGGGTCAAGCCTAATAGAACTGGAACTGGTGAAAGTGGTGTAGGAATCCAAGGCTGCTCTTGTGTCTTAACACCTCCACGTGTCTGCATCCTTATCCCTGCCAGCCACTCTCTTTTCCATGACCAGCTGCCGTCTTCACCTCTCCTCTGTATTTTTTCTCTACCGTGTGCATTTCCCAGTGCAGCTTCTGAGAGCATGCATCTCATTATCTCACTTCTTGCCTGTTTAGACACCCCCCAGTGAGTGTGATTCCATTGTCTGCAGAGAAGGCTGGATATCAGTATTTCTCTAAAGTTTCTCAGATGGTCCAAGTGTGTTGACAAAATACAGAATCTCTGCTTTGGTAAAGCATTCTGGACCAGCCTGTCCCTGGGTCAAGTTCAACCCCAATCCAGTCACCTAAGAACAGAGCCACAGGGATCAACATATCCAGAACGCCCTTCATTGGCTGATTTGTACCTACAGAAGGACTGAAGGGGTGACAGGCCCTGTTTGACAAGCTTAGGACAAGACAAGCCTAGCACAGAGCTTGGCACCATGTAGTGGCTCCACAGTGACAGCTGCTATGAAAATCCCATCTCTTTTCTAATACAAGGGTATTCTTTCTATAAAACACACTAGGCTACAGTTGTACAACTGAGGGTAGCTGCCAAGGAAGCACCTAGAGAATCTAGGCCCCTATGCTTGGCAAATAGACTATACAGTAGAAAAAAATTCCAATTAATCCAATTTATATTTGAGAGCAATCTCTTCTACTGCAATAAGACTACATCAGTGCAGCTGTGAAAAAGCCTTATCTTTGGAGATTCTTCAGTGAATTATAAAAATATTGCTGACCTCATGTTAAGAGAGAAAAAATGGATATGTAACTTACATAGTGCATGATTCTAATTTTGGTGGGGTTTTTTGATTTTTGTTTTGGCCACAGCATGCAGCAGCTTGATGTGGGATCTCGGTTCCCAGATCAGGGACTGAACCTGGACTGCAGCAGTCAAAGTGTGGAGTCCTGACCGCTAGACCACCAGAGAACTCCCAGTTTTATGTATGTATGTATGTATTTTGCTTTTTAGGGCCTTACCTGTGGCATATGGAAGGCCCCAGGCCAGGAGTCAAATCAGAGCCACAGCTACTAGCCTACACCACAGCCACAGCAACTCGGGATCTGAGCTACATCTGTGACCTACACCACAGCTCACGGCAATATCGGATCCCTAACCCACTGAGTGAGGGCAGGGACTTAATCTGTCCTCATGGATACTAGCTGATACTGAGCCACAACGGGAACTCCCTGAATATGGAATTCTGGAACCCACTGCGCCAGGGGATACCATGGTCGGAATCTCTCTTCTCCACTCCAATCTCTTTGGCTTTCCTTGGACTATTCCAGGCTCTTTCTGCAGGACCTGGCCCTGATTCAGCAGGAGTTCAGAGGAGGGAAATTATTTTCAGTAGGAAGAATAAAGGGTGACCTCCTGGAGGAGGTGGCATTTGCATGGGACCTTGAGGATGGGTGAAATGTAAATCTGTGCAAACTCATGGGAGACAATAAAGCAGTGCACGAGCAGACAAGGTGGGAAAACATAGCATGGAGGGAAACATAAAGACAGCAAATACAGGACTGAGTACAGGAGTGAGGCTCCACGGGAGGCCCTGGGTTGTAACAGGACTCTTGTTTACCAGGGGTCTCTGGGCTGGTGTCAAACTGCTGGAACTTCAGGCCAGATGGAGTTTCAGGCAGCGGGGCTCCCAAGTCGCTCAGCTGTTCCTGCTGCTTCCCTCCCGAAAGCTCACTCCAGCAGGAGCAGTTCGGAGAATGTCCCCCTGGAAAGAGCTTGAGAGAGAACAGCCTACCACTTCGAATACTTAAAATACCAGAAGCAAAGACTTCAGCGCGTGGGCCCAGCTAAGACTGAGGCTCCTGTGGCCAAATGGCTGCTTCCAGTATATGTGAGGGGAAAGGAAATCAGATCCGTGTAGCAAAAGTCTTTGGGGAGGTACATCCTTTCTGTTTGTTTTTTTCCCAGTGCTTAGGCGTCCGATTCTACATCCATCCTTTTCCTCCAGCTTATCTTTTTGTGACTTTGGAGAGCAGTCTTCCTTATCTAGGAAACAAATGGCCTCCAAGGAGAGCTCAAAACAGCAAAGTCATTTATCTGTTTGACATGTGTTTCCCTGTTTGTTTTCTCCAGCCTTGAGACAAGAGTTGTGTCAACTGTGGATGGCTGTGCCCCAGTCACTTGAGAGGCATGAATCAATTTCCAGCCACATTTATCACCTGTGGCCTTAAATCAAATCTAATCAATGCTTCCTTCATTTGGTATGGATTGAGACTGTATATAACACACTCAGAAAACAGGCAGGAAAGGGAGCAGCCAATCTCGAACAAAAATTCCGTCAAGGATTTAGATGGAATCCTGTTAAGGAAACATTTGCCATCTTTGATTGGCTTTCATGGAAAGCCCAGCCAAATAATTTGTGTCTATGAAGCTTGAACTTCAGTCTACCTGACATGCAGTGACATTACATGACAGATCATTTTATACAGGAGGATTTCTGCATCTTCAAAGATTTTATAATTAATACATTCTGAAGAGTCAGTTTTTTACATAGAGGGGCAACTCAAAAGCTGTCTAGAGTGTCCTTCCTATATTGTCTTTAATTCATTTCCATTTCTTTTAGAGGTGTCTCTTTTGTCACCATTGACTGTATAGATCAATTTCTACTTAAAAGATCCAACATTAAAATCACCTTATAACAAAACAGATACCCAGCAGTCCCCTCTGATTTAAAAGAATTTTATAGTTTTATGGCTAAGAAAACTTGACCCTATCTCTCCTATGCCTAGTTCTTGGTAACAGAATTTGATCTGTGCATCCAAAATGGATTTTTCACTAGCAGGTGTGAAAACCAACCTCCCGCCCCCCGGCTGTTCAACCAATTTAGAATGTGGTCGGGGGCAGCCCTGTCTCGTTTGTAAATTAACCCTGTGCCAGTGAAAGATGATAACACCGTAGTCACTGGCACCTAAAACTGATCATGCCCACGGCAAGGCCCTTCATCGTTCTTTAAGGATAATGGGAGAGAGACAGAACATAGAAAAATAGGTCAGTGCTAATGCCGACCCAGAAGAGGTGGCCGTGATTCAACTGATATAATTAATATCTGTATCTAATCTGCTGAACTGTGTAGACTTTTACCATGAGCATGTCTCGGAAGTGATAAATGGGCCTCTTATTTTCCAAGTCCTGGCTCCCCCAGCAACCTGTTGTCAGGTAGGTGAAAAGAGCCCTGTGCAGCTCTGGGAAGTGAGACAATAAGCCTTTGTGCTGTTTTAATACTTCCCAGTTTAGAAAGTGTTTTGAACATATAGTCTCATCATCCTGTAAGATTAGAAAATAGTTCTATTCCCATTTCCAGGATGAAGGGAAAAGTTTGGAGGCTAGCATACCTCCTGGTGGGTTGCTTGCACTGCTCTGGGGCTCTGAACTCCATGCTTTGTCTTGTCAGCCCCAAAGCTTGGTTCTTCCCACTGAGCCATTGCTGAGGCCTCCTCCTTGTGCTTCCCCTCACATTTTTTGTTTCCATCACCCAGGTTCTCAGGAAACATGTATGGTTATAGAAGATCCTATGAGTTGGCTGGCAGGTTGTCTAGTTAAAAAGATATTAAAGGGAGCACCTTTGGATGTGTTTGGGGTTACAGACGTGGTATAGTGTTCTTAAATCATCTCAAAGACGGGGTAATGCGATAGATACAACAAAGCCTTAACCCTCTGTGAACAAAGAGGGCGAAAGGAACGCTGCAGACACAGAATCCAAAATTAAGGCTGTCTTTAAAACTCATGACAAAAAAAAAAAAGCTCATGAGAGTTGTTCAGTCAGTTTCTTGCTTTGAGGATGTTCAGGAAGGATCATGTTTGTTCATTTCTGAGGAAGAGAGTAACAGGTTTTTCCACCCATGACAAGCCTCACCCAAGCAGCTCCTGTTGAGATTCCTAAGGAAGGACAGACGTTGCTGGAGACATTTCCATGGCTTTAAATTTTTAGAGAGTGGATTTGCTCAACTTGACGTTAGTAGGAGTCAATGAGGGGAGTAATAGATAATGCATTTTCAAACTGGCTTCAGGTCAGGTGTTACTGAGGAAAAATGCATTTTCAATGGTCATAGGGATTTTGAAGCTCTCCGGGGAGCCTGAGAAAAGTCTTGAACACATTCTAAGAAAGCTGTTCCAGTGTTCAGGAGTTAACAGGCGTGTCAAATGGCCCAGTCACCCCAACCTCCCTGTTAATACAAACTCGAATTTCTAGTGGAAATGCAAATACTAGCAACCCATATAGACCCAGAGTAAAAGGGACCATACCCTTTCCCGAAATAAAAATGCTACTGAGATGAATACATATCAGATTTCATTTCCTCCCCAAAGCAAATTGGTTTATTTCATTTGTTCACTCATTCAACAAATATTTATGGAGCGCTGAGAATACAGGCACTGATGATTCCGTGGTAACAAGATACCACACAGACATTGCTCCCTAGGAGCTCATGCCCAAGTGGGAAAAATCACATTTAAAATATTAATGGAGACATACGTTTCCAATCAGGATGCGGTAACAGAGACCAGATCTACTCTCCTTTCTGACATAACCAAAAAAAGAAAAGCAGACATAATACATGAAACAATGGTTTTCAAGGCACTGGACATCAGGCAATGGAAGACAGTGGTGCCAAGGGGTGGAAAACCAAGCCTAGCAGCTGCAGAATGGCCACACCGACTGCCTTGGAAGACTGCCCAGGCTGCACAGGGAGGGCACCCCAGGCAGAAGCCAGGGGGCTCTGGAGTCCAGAGTCAAGAACCTAGGGGGCTCCAGAGTTCAGGAGATAGAACTGGGGGCTTGGGGAGATGGGGGAAATGAGAGCTTGCAAGACAGGGTACTGGAGAGGAGCAAGCTGAGGAGAAGCCCCAACGTCTAGAGAGGGCTGAGTACCTACTGAGGAGAGCATGGACGTGAGGCCAGGAAAGAGCCGTGTGAAAGTTACAGGGACCAGTGCTCGGTGCTCACACAGGTGTCTATTTCTATCAGTTGGACTGGAAAACTCATAATCCCTGGGGCCTGGGAAAATCTCTTTTTAGGACTGGGAAACAGTTCGTCTGAGACCAAGCACTGTCCCAGACCTGCCTGACAAACTGCAAAAGCAAGACCCACAAGAATCAAACCTTTTCCTAGGAATTTAACTGCATATCCAACCAAAGCTAAAGAATATTGATAAGAATACATATCTGGCACCCAACAAGATAAAATTCACAATGTGTGACATCCAAGCAAAAAGGACCAGGCATGTGAGGATGACTCATCTGAGGACTTGTATCTAGAATTTACAAACAACTCTCCAAACTCAAAAATAAGAAAGGCAACCCAGCTTAAAAAAATTGGCAGGAAATTTGAACAGACACATCACCATAGATATGTGGATGACAAATATGCACATAAAAAGATGTTCAATGTTACCAGTCTTAAAATGCACATTAAAACCAGGAGATACCACTTCATACCTATTAAAATGGTAAAAAAATGTTTAAAACAGACTGTACCAAGTGATGACAGGAATCAAAAAGAAGTGGAAATGTCAGTGCTGCTACTCTGAGTGTAAATGGTGCAAACACTTTGACGGTTTCTTAAACTGTTAAACATACACCTTCAGACGGCTCCATCATTCCACTCTTAGATATTTACCTACGAGGAATAAAAGCATATGTCCACACAAAGACTTACACACAAATGTTCATAACAGCTTTATTTGTAAGAAGCCTGAAAGCTGGAAACATCCCAAATGTCTATTTAATGAAATACCACTCAGATATGGGAAAAAAACAAAAATCCTCGATACATGCCCAATCAATGAATCTCACAACATTTACTGAATGAAATAAGCCTGATAAAGAAGAGTATATGGGGGTTCCCTCTGTGGTACAACAGGATTGATGGTGTCTCTGCAGTGCCAGGACACACAGGTTTGATCCCTGGCCTGGCACAATGGGTTAAGGATCTGATGTTGCCACAGCTGTGGTGTAGGGATCTGATCCCTGGCCTGGGAACTCCATATGTTGCAGGGCAGCCAAAAAAGAAAAAAAAAAAACAGAGGAAGAAGAGTATATGTCACACAGTTCAATTTATATTAAATTCTAGGAAATGCAAAGTTTTGTACAGTGACAGAGCAGATCACGCTTGCCTGGGGAATAGGGGTGGGTGGCATGCAGGGTTGGGGATGGAAGAGGGGTAACAAAGGGGCCGGAGGACACCTGAAGATGGGGGGTGAGTACAGCATCTTGAGGTTGTACTGGTTTCATTTGGCATTCATGCCTTTTCAGCACTTCTCACACCATCCACTTTAGGTATGTGCAGCGTTTCTCGGGAAAGCAGTTCAAAATATGAATGGGTTCTACATTCTAGAGATTCTGACAGAACTATTATTTTCATCTTCAAATACTAATTGCACTTTAGTTCAAAAAAAACTTTAGAACTTTATTTTTAAAAGTGCAACATGAAACAACAGGCATCAACATTAGGTCACTGACAATGTTATAGATATTAAGAAGTACAAAGTGAAAGTGAAGAATTCTAATTGAATGATAAAAACCAACACGACCTAATGCAACCATGCAGAGTCAATCCTCTAACGTCTGCTGGCCATCTCTCTCCTGAATGCTGCCCTGCTTACCAGCAGTGGAGCCCTCAGGCTCGGAAATGTAAACTGTAGTCTCCAGCTGTTCTCTGAGCTCCTGGATCAGGGGCCCAGATGCTCCAGGAGCCCGGGAAGGGGCAGGTAGCTGTCCCTGACAGATATCAGACCTCGGAGGGGCCTTGTCTCTGCATATCAAACCACTGTCAAGGAGCAGGGCAGCATGGCTGTTCTCAACAAAGGGACCAAGCAAGGAATTTACTGCCCCAGATTCACTGTCTCTGGGCTCCTCTTCTTCAGAGTCTGAGTCGTCAGTCTCAGATGAGAAGGTGCTGTCTGATTCCTCTGAATCGCTTGTGTCAGAACTGGAGGCAGCCTCCTGCTGCCCAGAAACTGACTGGGCTCCTGCCGTTGATGCAGTTTCTTCCTCCTGGACTAGAAGTGCCGCTGCTTCCAGTTCTTCCAGTTCTAATCCCAGCTGGGCCTTGGTTAGGGATGCTTCCCTTAAGGCGTCTGAGAGAGCTGACAGCTTTTTGGACCTTGAAAACCATTTTAAAAAGAAATATTAGGACTATTTGGTAACTGGCCTGGGAACGACAAGGTCCACAGATTCAAGAGCTAAGAAAATAAAGCTGGATCCATACTTCAGGCGGCACATGAGGTTAAGTCCCCAAAGAGATCAAAGATGTAAATGGAAAAAAATCAACCAAGTATTATAAGGAAACATAGGAGTTCCCGTCATGGCTCAGTGGAAACTAATCTAGCATCCATAAGGACACAGGTTCAATCCCCGGCCTTGCTCAGTGGGTTAAGGATCCAGCGTTGCCATGAGCTGTGGTGTAGGTCACAGACTCGGCTAAGATGCCACGTTGTTGTGGCCGTGGCATAGGCTGGCAGCTACAGCTCCAATTAGACCTCTAGCCTGGGAACCTCCATATGACTCGGATGCGGCCCTAAAAAGACAAAAGACAAAAAAAAAAAAAGAAAGAAAAAGAAACACAGGAGATGTCCTTACGACCCTAAAGTGAGGAAGGCTCTTCTAATTATGACTCAAAATCCAGAAACCACAAAGAAAGGCAAAGAATGATAAATCAAACAATAAAAAAACAACAATTTCTGTGAGGCAAAAGAAAAATCATAATAAAAATCAAAAGGCTAATGCAAAATTGAGAAAAATATTTGCAATTTTGCAATTTATATCACACAAGCAAAGCCTAATTCTAATAGAGTTCTTAAAAATGGAGATAATTAGGAGTTTCCGTTGTGGCTCGGCAGAAACAAAGGCAACAGGTATCCATGAGAACGTGGGTTCAATCCCTGGCTTCACTTAGTGGATAAAGGATCTGGTGTTGCTGTGAGTTGTGGTATATGTCATAGATGTGGCTCGGATCCCGCATTGCTGCGGCTGTGGTGTAGTCCAGTAGATGCAGTTCTAATGTGACCCCTAGCCTAGGAACTTTCATAAGCTGAAGGTGCAGCCCTAAAAAGACCAAAAAAAAAAAAAAAAAGATAACCATCAGAAAAAAAGGGGTCAAAGACACAAGCAGACAATGCTCACCAAAAGAAACACAAATGACTCTAAAATATATGAAAAGATGTTCAACAACTTCAGTCAAATAAGGGAAATACAAATTAAAATCATACTGAGATGTATTTTTTATATATCAGATTGGCAAAAATCCAAACATTTAGTAACCCTGCCAGCAAGGCTGTAGAGGAGAGGCGCTCTCATACACTGTTGGTGAGAGAGTAAAGAGCTACAATCCTTATAAAGGAGAATCTGGCACTAACTTTTAAAATTGAAAACATACATATTCCTGATGCAGCAAAACCACATCTGGAAATTAAACACATATGCTACACAACACAGGTCCAGAGTTATTTACCACAGCATTGTTTTTAATACTTCAAAATAAGAACCAACCAAATGTCCATCAACAAGGCACGGGTCAGATCAGCTATGGCATATCCATTCGAAGAAGAGTCTACAGCAATGTAACCAGAGGATTTCCAGGGGCTAACCCAGATACATGGTTCATCAGCAGCAAAAGGCCTGCCATAGGTATATGCAGCCTTTTAGGTTAAAAAAAAAAAAAAAAGTAAAGAAATAAAATTTTTTTTTGTTTTGCTTTTTAGGGCCGCATATATAGAAAAAGAAGTTCCCAGGCTGGGGTCGAATTGGAGCTGCAGCTGCCGGCCTCACCACAGCCACAGCAACGCCAGATCCAAGCCACATCTGACCTACACCATAGCTCACGGCATCACTGGATCCTTAACCTACTGAGTGAAGCCAGGGATCGAACCCACATCCTCATGGATCCTAGTCAGGTTGGTTAACTGCTGAGTCACTAAGGGAACTCCCAAAACATGTTTTTATTTGTACACTTACTTCTCCATGAACTCTGGAGAGCTACAGAAAGCACAAGCTTTTATGTGGAATGGGCACTGCAGGAGCCAGGAAGATGGAGGATGACAGTGAGAGGGAGACTTTTCACCACATATTTTTCATTTTTAAACCATCTGAATGTAATACCTAGTCAAAAGTTTTAGCTAAAAAAGAAAAAAGGCAGTATCAGAGAGCATCATGGGATGTTTCTTATTTTTACCAGAAAACCACCTCATGCCATTTCAGAGGATACCTTTGCTAAATACACATTACATTATAATGAACAGGTAAACTTTTTCATTAACTTGGATGCATTTTAGTTGTTTTGTTTTTGAAGCAACATATAGCACACAGCAGTTCTCCAAAAACTACATCTTTGTTGTTCCAGAGAGGAAGATTTGATGTGACAAGTGGAAAAAAAAAAAGTAGCAGTAAGTGAAAACAGTAAGCGTGCTGATGTGGCTCCTGTGTTTCCCTAGCTCCAAAGATTAAATGGGTGGATTGAGACAAACTGGATGAGGTGAATTCACAGGATAAATTCAGTCATCAAAGTGCAGTCTATCCCATAATATTGGGGAAATGAGGCTTGGTTTCAGTAGAGCTGAAGTGATGGATGGGGATTTTCATCTAAGTGCTTGGACGGACCTGAGACCCCTTTGTCTCAAAATATTTAGTGTAATAACGACTTCCTGCTGGGATGCACCCCCACCCCCAGGCTCTCCAGAAGCTCCACTGCAGTGGTGTCCCAGGGTGAGTGGGACGAGGACAACTGTCATCATGGATGCTCAACTTTCTCTGAAGTGAGGAAAACCCTATGTTTCAGTGCGGAAACTGCCAGAGCTTAGACAAGGAAAGATGGCCCAGAGTACAGAGGAAAACTCAAATGAGATTTTCTGGAGTTGAATAATGATTCACCAAGGGCTATAACTCTGGGTGAACTCCAGGTGGTTTGAAGCATCTCTAAAAGCAAAGTTATGAACTAAGATGGGTGCAACATAACCTGTTCAAGATGGCTGTAGATGATGTCCACCACACGTCCTAAAACCATGGCTACCAGTGGTCAAGGATCAGGGTGGTCGGAGCTGGTGGACCAGTTTAAAATCTCCTTGCTGCAAGGCCCGGCCAGCCTAAGGACTAGTCAGTTCATTGCCGTCCTTCTTGATAAAAACAGTCCTTCCTCTCTGGGTAATGAGACACAGCTTTAAGAGATAAAGAGGAATGAACTCAGGGAAAGAAGAGAATGCCTCTTATTAAGTTATAATATGCAAAATAAAAATTTTAAATAGAAGCTTTTATATGTTGGTGACCATACATCTCACAGTTTCTACAGTCATGATAAATACTTTCAACAATACATGAAGGATGACACCCCGCAAACATCACCACGCTTGCTCCTAATGACAACCCTGGGAATTGGCTTCATTTTTATCCCATGTGATAGATAATAAAACAGAAGTCAGGAGAGGTTAAGAGGGCTGGGAGGGGATGGCTCAGCCGACGAGGCCCTGTCAGGACCGGAAGCCCATGACCCTAAGCCCTAGCACTCTCCCCTCTGCCACAGGGCCTCCCACAAATGCTCATGCTCTGAAAAGGTCCCCGTCTTAAGGCCACATTCTTGACTCCTTCCCCATCTGATGCCACTCAACACCTTCTAAAGGAGCAAGCTGTGATTCTGCACAAGGCCCAGAATTCTCCAAAGAAACTAGGATGGTCTCTTTGGCTGAGACATCTTAAATCAAGGATACATCTAAGCTTTAACTACAGAGGTTGGAGAATTGGGAGGGGAAAAAAAATTTGAATATAGTAGATACATCTACTCAAGTTAAAACTATTTGCGTCTTACTGTCTACTATAAAAATATTACATCTGTCATTTATAACATTGTAAGTATGGAACCTCAAAGCCCCTTACCTATAATTCTGGCTCTTTTCAGAAAGACTACCTCATATGTACTGGGACTAAAAAGCATCAACTCTTAACAGACAGGCAAAAGTGGTAAGGATGAGTCATGTGACCCAAACAGAAATGCAGGCCTATTACCAGCAGAGGTGAACTTTTACCCTTCAGGGGAAAGTCTGTTTCTCACTTTTAGCACTACATTATGTTTAAGGTGACCCACTTATACAATATGTGTAAAAAATGGATATGTTGATTTTTCATTCCTCAACACCCTGATTCATCTCTTTTTTTTTTTTTGTCTTTTGTCTTTTGTTGTTGTTGTTGTTGCTATTTCTTGGGCCGCTCCCGCGGCATATGGAGGTTCCCAGGCTAGGGGTTGAATCGGAGCTGTAGCCACCGGCCTACGCCAGAGCCACAGCAACGCGGGATCCGAGCCGCGTCTGCAACCTACACCACAGCTCACGGCAACGCCGGATCGTTAACCCACTGAGCAAGGGCAGGGACCGAACCCGCAACCTCATGGTTCCTAGTCGGATTCGTTAACCACTGCGCCACGACGGGAACTCCTCATCTCTCTTTCTTATTATCCCAATTTTACTACCTCAAGGTGGCTAGTTCCCCAAATTGATATTAAAGTTCTGACAGAAACTTTACAGAAGGAGCATTCTTAACTCAAGGCAAGGTAAATGCTAAGGTAAAAAGTGATTAAAAATTTCAAAATATCACTGGTATAGAATGTGACCCAAGAGTTTGAGGAATGAAAGTTGGCCTTGTTTCTATTCTATTTTACACAGATAACTTAGCAATCACTGTTCACAGAAAAGGAAATTATTCCTTTGGAGAAATATATTAAGCCATGAAAGAGTAGCCTTTTTGTTCTTTCAAACACTGGCACAATTAAAGTTGGTTCTAAGTCACTCCTTATAAATTCTAGACTCTAACTCTGTAATGGCCTTTCCATTTCAGAAAGCACCTCATTTAACGCAGTTAGTGGTTTTTCACTGTCACACTCAAAATAGACCAGGCTAGTTCATGTCAAAAAGCCTTGTCAAATGACATTATTCGTTAACCAGAATGCTTACAAAAACCAGGTACATGTGGATATACTCAATGAACACATATGGTGGGTTACCAGTTGTACTTACAGTATATATTTTATAATCAAGTGAAGAACTCTTACCTGTTAAGATTTGTTACAGGGTGAAGGAATCAGGATTTAAGACACATGCTAGATCACATTCATGTCGTATTTTAATAAAATCATACTCAACACAAGTTTTTCTTAGAAAATTTCTGGAAATGTAATCTTGCCATGTAACTTAAAAAAAAAAAAGAAAAGAAAAGAAAGACCTTCCATTCTGTTTATATATGTGAAATAACATCATATTTGGAGTTTTTTTTTTTTTAAATTAAAGACTGCTTTCTGACAAGTTACAGTAAATCCAAATACCATGAAAGAATAATAGTAACAGCTGAGAGTATATGCCTTTGCAATGGCTAAGCTGATATAAAATTTCCTCAATTATTTTATATTTGGTGACAGTTTAGGGGGGGAAAGGCAGGGGTGGGAGGAACCACAGCCTTATGAAATAGCCAAAACAAAGTGCAAAAGGAGCCCTAAAAAGTAGGAAAAAGAAAACTGGGTATAAATAGAAAGCATACATCCTGTTTCTTGCTGTAGAGTTTTGTCTCAAACTATCAATCAACTTTTCACCACTTCCTGCAATAGCAGGTCTACTATAAATCTCAATAGTAACTGACTAGGTTTCATTTCCTCTGCCAAAACCTGCTAACCTGCCAGGCATGACATACTGACACTATTGCCAGCAACTGATAATGCAGGACAGGACTCCAGTGAGGCCACTCCAGACACATACACTTAATTTCAAAGGATACACACACACACATACACACACACCCCATCTCAGGTTTGTTCTGGAAACAAACAATATGTCAGCTTTCCTTTTAAAGGGTATTGATGACATACCAGATCCTTAACTTTCTGTGCCACAGGAGAACTCTGGGCGGGGAGAACCCTACTAATTTTAATGTAGAAAATACTGCATAAAAAGAGTTATTTAGGCCATATTGAGTTCAGGCCAAGGAAATAATTTTTCATCCCATTTTCATCTTGACTTAATACCACTCTTTGGACCTAGGTTATGAAAAGTAACACCGAGTCCATGGCTCATGTGAATAATTTTCCAAAAACTCCCTGGATTAGTTTCCAGTGGCTATCATAACAAGCTACCACAAACTGGGTGGCTTAAAATAGCAGAAATTTATTCTCTCACAATTGAGGCTAGAAGTCCAAAATCACGGTACCAGCAGGGGTGGTTCCCCCTGAGGGCTCTGAGGGGAGAATCTGTTCCATGCCTTTCTCTGAGCTTCTGGTGTTGCCAGGAATTCTTGGCTTGTAGACACATCACTCTAGGCTGCACTTCTGTCATCACTGGGCATTCTCCCTGAGCGTCTGCTGCCTCACATGGCCACCTTTCCCCTAGATGTGTCTCTGTGTCTCCTCTCAAGAATACCAGTCATACTGGGTTAAGGGCCCGCCCTACACCAATATGACTTCATCTTCACAATTACTGACACCCACAACAACCCTATTTCCAAATGAAGTCACATTCTAGGGTTCTGAGAAAGATATGAACCGGAGAGTGCACCATCCAACCCAGTACAGCCTGTCTTTCAGCACCACCACCTCTGGCCCAAATTCATGTCTGTCCTACAGGCAATATACATTCACCCATCTCAACATCCCCCAAGTCTCAACCGATTTCTGTATCAGTTCTAGAGTCAACGTCTCATCTAAATTAGGTATAGGTGAGACTCTGGGGATGCCTGCCCTGAGGTAAAATTCCTCTCTGTCCACAGATCTGTGAAATTTCAAAACTTGTGCATTTCCAAGGTACAATGGTTGGACAGGTATAGAAAAGAAGTTCCCATTTCAGAAGGGAGAAAATGGAAAGGATAAGAGTTACTGATCCAAAGCAAGTTCACAAGGCAGCAGGTCAAATTCCATTAGTTTTTGAGGCCTGAGACTAATCCTCAGGGGCTTGATGCTCTGTCCTCTGGGCCAACCCACCAGGGTGGAAGCTCCACCCACTCCAGCCTTGGCAGCCTTGGTTCATATCCTCCCACCTCTGCCCTCTTCCATCCAGGCTGGCTGTTTCTCTGCTGTCAGTCTCCTGCAAACGTCGAGGGCTCCACACCATCAGGCAAGAGAGTCCTTCACAGGTCCTTCCTGGATGCGCCCACCTCCCTTCCTTACGTGTGCCAGATGGCTGAGCGGTTCCATCAACCACAGGCTTAATCTCTTTAGCCAAAGACTGTCTAGCCACACCCTTGGCCCCATTTCCAGAGCACAACTATCTGTATAGGCTGAGAAGTTTCCAAATCATTGAGTGCTAGACACTTTTTACTCAAGAAGTCCTCCCTTGATTTACCTTTGCCTTCTTTCATTCTACTCTAAGCAACAAGGAGAAACCAGGCTGCACCTTCCACAATGGGAATCTCCTCGATTAAATCTCCCAATTCTTCCTCTTAAGTTCTACTTGCAGTCACGTTCTCTGCCTTTAGCAAGGATCACCTTTCCTCTAGTTTCCAATGAAATGTTCTTCTTTTCCATCTGAGACCTCACTAGAAGTACTTTTCACACTCCTATTTCCAGCATCATTCTATCTGTGATATTTTATAGAGAGATATATTTTTTCTAAGAAAACAGAAGCTTTCTCTGTAGCTCTCTTCACTTCTTTCCAAGCCCTCATGAGATTCACCTTCAACATCCATATTTCTACTAAATATCTCTTTAAGGCAATCTAAGATTCTTTCATCACGCACTCCAAAACTTGTCCAGCCTCTTCCAGTTCCAAATCCACTCCCACAATTTCAGGTATTTGTTACAGCAGCACTCCACTCACAGCAGTAACAATTCTGTATTAGTTTGTGGTGGCTGCCATAATAAGCCATCAGGAAATGGTGACTTAAAACAATAGAAATTTATCCTCTCACAGTTCTAGAAATCAAGATAGTGACAGGGTCTGTTCCTCCTGGGCGCTCTGAGGGGACAATATGTTCCATGCCTTTCTCTTAGCTTCTGCTGTTGCTAGCAACCCTTGGTGCTCACTGGCTTGTAAATATATGGCTCTAAGCTCTGTCATCATAGGGCATTCTCTCTGTGTGTCCATTTCCTCACAAGGCTGTCTTCCTTCTGGGTGTATCTCTGTGTCTCTTCTCTCCTTATAAGGATACCAGTCACCTTGGGTTAAAGGGCCATCCTACTCCAGCATGACCTCATCTTAACAATTAACTGCATCTGCAAAAACTGTTTCTAAATAAGGTCACATCCTAAGACTTTGGGAAGGCTGTGAATTTTGAAAGGACCCCCTTCAAAATAGTATGCCCCCTACATCTCTGACAGATAGTACAGATGTTCATTAATAGAGGATAATTAAGACCAAAAATAGATCACTTAAAGTAGATTAACATAAAATAGAAGCCAAAATTTAATAGTAAACAGTGATTTTAAAAAATGTTAAGATTCCACCTTGAGACAAAACTACACAAATAAGTTTAGAAAATATTTAACAGGAGTTCCCGTCATGGCAGAGTGGAAACGAATCTGACAAGGAACCATGAGGTTGCAGGTTCGATCCCTGGCTTCGCTCAGTGGGTTAAGGATCCGGCGTTGCCAGGAGCTGTGGTGTAGGTTGCAGACACAGCTCGGATCTGGCATTGCTGTGTCTCTGGTGTAGGCTAGCGGCTAAAGCTCCAATTAGACCCCTAGCCTGGGAACCTCCATATGCCGTGGGTGTGGCCCTCAAAAAGACAAAAGAAAAAGAAAATATTTAACAATATTAATATGTAGATTTTAATTATGTACTAATTTTGAAAAGAAAGAAAGAATGAAATATTAACTGTAATTATAACTGGTCTAACAAAATTGTATTGTAGTACTATGTACCTGATGTTCCTCACTTCAGGTTGGTCTTATAGAACAGAATCATAAAGTAATTTTTTACAACTAATCAGTTCAAGGGCCTCTCAATCATGTGATACTCAAGTCAATGTTTTAACAAACTAAAGGCTGTCCACTCCTGTCACTATCATTGTAGCATCTTCTTCAGTTGTTAGTAATTCCACACTTCCAAGCCTGCCAGCGGTTCTGTATGGTTCAAGTACAGCTCCTATATTACTTCCACTGCCTTTGTGAAATCGTTGACCTTTTGCTCAGTCTGCAACTTATCAGCACTGTACAATATCAACATCATCAAAAGGTCAAAGAACAAAAACACTGGCAGGATGGGTGGGGAAGATGCTAGAAAGGAAAGTGATAAGCTAGAATCGGGACTAAATTTATTAAGTGGTTTGATTCAACAGTATTTTGTGTTTTGACCATCATCACTTTTTGTAACTTTCTAAGTTCAGAAATTCAACTTACAAGTATTCAGAAAGACATATATACGGCTGTACTAGATACACAAACACATACACATGCACAAACACATACACATGCACACACACACATTTTTAGAGCAAAGTAAAAAAATTCACGTAATCAAGAAATTTCTATGATCCAGCAATGATATTTATGTTCATATGATCAAGCAATCCCACTCCTGGGTATATATCTGGAGAGAACTGTAATTCAAAAAGATACATGTACCCCTATGTTCACAGCAGCATTATTTACAACAGCCAAGACATGGAAACAGCCTTAATGTTCGTCAGCAGAGGAATGGATAAAGAAGATGTGGTACATACATACAGCAGAATATTACTCAGCCATAAACAAGAACAAAAATGCCATTTTGCAGCAACATGGATGAACCTAGAGATTATCATACTAGTGAAGTGAGTGAGAAAGAGAAAGACAAATATCCTATGATATCACTTATATGTGGAATTAAAAATACAACACAAATAGGGAAATCAGTGGTAACAAATCCAACTAGCATCCCTGAGGATGCAAGTTTGATCCCTGGTCTTGCTCAGGAGTTAAGGATCTGCCGTTGCCATGAGCTGCGGTGTAGGTCACAGACGTGGCTCGGATCCTGCTGTTGCTGTGTCTGTGGCATAGGCCGGTAGCTGCAGCTCTGATTCAACCCCTAGCCCGGGAACTTCCATATGCTGCATGTATGGCCCTAAAAGAAGAAAAAAGCAAAATAAAATATAATGCAAATGAATATATCTAAGAAACAGACTCACAGACATAGAGAACAGATTTGTGGTTGGCAGAGGGGAGGCGGAGATAAGATCGAAGGATTGGGAATTTAAGATTAGCAGGTGCAAACTGTTATAGATAGGATAGATAAACAACAAAGTCCTACTGTATAGCACAGAGAACTATATTCAATATCCTGTGATAAACTATTATGAGAAGAATATATACATATATAGCTGAATTGGTTTGCTGTATAGCAGAAATTAACATGGCATTGTATATCAACTATAGTGAAGAGTGTGCCTCTAGTGGGTGAATGAAGGTCTATCCAAATCCAGAGAAGCTATCATTTGCTTCAGCACTGACATTCATCTGAGAAGTGGAAGGGTGAGGGTGATAGACAGATTAAGAAGGGCACGAGGTCCATAAAGAACTGTTTGAGGGAAGTGCATTCCATCCTGTCCTTGAAATCGTTCTGCATTTATGCCAGACCGAATAAAATTAGCAGAGGTGGAAATATGAGTTTCGTAAACTAGCCACAAAATTTCCCTCTACGCCCCCCACAATCCAGCAGAACTGCTTTTGCTGAAATGTGCTCTGGTGTAATCTCCAAAGCTAGGGCTCAGAGCCAATTTCCAAACTGGCCCCATGAAACTCTCAGAACTGTGCCACCGGAAAGGTCTCCCTTGCCACACCGGCAGTGATCGAAGTGCAAGCTGAGAGCCACCTGTGTGATGGACCATCCCTGGAGCTCCTCCTCACCTCCCTTTTTGCTTTGTTGCTACCTTTTTATTAAATTCTTTTATCCCCACTTTATTTGCATCATCTTGTTTTCTACAGACAGAGATGTTTTAAATAATTTCTGGTACAAGACAGGAAAGAAGTAATTCATGAGTGAATCCAAATAACTCGTTAAGTAACACAAAGAAGAGCAATGTCAACAAAAGGCCTTTGTAGGGGAGAAAAGGATATGCGAAAACAGAGACTACAGGGCCAAGGCTGAGACAAGCACACCTCTTCAATCTCTACAATTACTCTAGGAGTCATGACATTTGGGGGATGTCAGACTGCGACAATTCTGACAATAATTCTGCCTTTCATCTATGTGAAAAGGGAAGACCATGTTGTTTAACTGTAGAAGTGGAGTATTTTGACCTATTAACTGTTCAAGTGAAACAGCTGTTTAGATGCCATTAACATAAGTAGCGGTCAGTCAACAAGAGGGAGAAGGCATTAGCAGGAAGGCCGTAGCAGAAGGAAGGTGTTGTAGGGGGGAAATGTCCCTCACGAAGATACGTTCAAGCCCTGACCTCCAGCACCCGTCAGTGTGGTCTCAGCTGGGGAAACAGTCTTTACAAATGTAATCAAGATGAGGTCACACTGTGTTAGGATAAGCCCTAAATCCAATGGCTGAGGAGGGACTGATGTCCTTATAGGACATCATGTGAAGACACAAGGACACAGAGAAGACCATGTGACGATGGTGGCAGAGTGGAGTGATGTGTCTACAAGCCAGGGAAAGTCAGGGATTGCTCACCACCACCAGAAGCTAGGAGAGAGGCATGGGAGAGGCTCTCCCTCAAGCCTCCAGAAAGAACCAATTGATTTTGGACTTACGGCCTCTCTAAAACTGACAGAATAAACGTCTGTTCTTTTAAGCCATCCAGTGTGTTGTCATTTGTTACCACAGCCCTAGAACACTAAGAGAGAGGCATATACAGGGATGAAGATCTTTAGAGCCAAAAAGAAATTAGAAGCCATGTTATACCAGTTCCTGGTTTTACAAATGAGAAAATGATACCACCAAAAACATCGACAGCAGCAAGGCACAGGAAAGTTCCCTTCATTTAATAAAACGCAGAGAACGGACCAGAATGTTTCCAGTTTCTCTCTGGGTTTAAAATGGTACGCTTTTACACTTCTCCATCAGACACTGACGCTCCGTTTTGACGCTCCGTTTCCAACCTGCAATTGCTTCTCAGAACACTCAGAATAAAACCCAAACTTCCCAAGTGAGGATGAGGTCCTGGACCTGACTGTCTGGGGTGGGGGGTGGTGGGGCATTTGAGTCCAGGTCACTGTACCAGCTCTACTCACCATCTTCTCTCCATCCTGAGGAACAATGATGTATTCTCTCCTCAAAGCCTTTGCACGTGTTCTTCCTTCTGGAACATTCTTACCTCAAGTCTTCCCAGTTGGCTCCTACTCATGTAGGACTCAGCTAAGCTGCCCCTCAGAGAGTCATGCAAGGAAAGTCTACTTAAAGCAATGCTTTCCAAGGGCAGACTGTGCCACGGGACATACAGCAAGCTGTCTTTGCCTGGCATGGCACACAAGTAAACCGTCCAGGGTGGCTCACACTCCACCTGCCATCCTGAAGGTTGAGGGTGCTGTTACCTCCACTCCCCTGAAACCCACCGGGGGTGCCACAGACCACAGGCTGGGATGCTCTGCCCTTCATTCTCAACTTCTTACACCAAGATTTATTATCATGAACTTGGCATTCTAGGACAGTTTTGAGGTCTACAGAAGCGCAAATTCTGGCTAAATTTTCAAACATGTCCTTTTTTTGTCTCCACTTTCCCATCTTGAAAGCAGAAGGAAAATGACTGCTCCCAAACTTCCTGGCATACTCTGAGGAAGAAAGACTGGGGCAAGTGATTTAATGTGTTTATTTCTCTGTAAGCTTGTGCTAGATGCTAAAATTTTCCCTGGTTACAAAATATGAAGTTTGTGCGCTGTGTTGTTTTCACAACACTGAGACAGGAAAATACCCAAGTGCTGGAATGTCTACCACATGCACACACTGCAGCATGCGGCTCTCCAAAATACAGTGGAAGTCGAGAACTTTGAAAATCCAGAATATTTATCCGCTCACAGGCATGATGCACAGTGAAATGTCTTCTCCAATGCATAATGCAATGGCATGAACCAGTTACAACAGAACCATTCTGCGGTTTCTTTCTTTTTTTTTTGTCTTTTTTTGCCTTTTCTAGGGCCACTCCCACAGCATATGGAGGTTCCCAGGCTAGGGGTCGAATCGGAGCTGCAGCCGCCGGCCTACGCCACAGCCACAGCAACGCGGGATCCGAGCCGCGTCTGTAACCTACATCACAGCTCACAGCAACGCTGGATCCTTAACCCACTGAGCAAGGCCAGGGACCAAACCCGCAACCTCATGGCTTCTAGTTGGACTCGTTAACCACTGTGCCACATGAGAACTCCTCTGCGGTTTCTTAAGGACAATCTTGTCCTACCAAATGAACGAGAGCCACGCATGGGCCACTCCCTGGTTTGGGCTTTCTGAAATTATTAAATGTCTGACATATCACATAAGCTCTGCCTCTTCCCACTCACTTTGAACCATGGTTAATGTGATCTCTAAAAAAAGCTGGGGATCTCTGCTTTCCTAGGGACAATGTGATTGGACACAGGGAACAGACAGCTCCTCATGAGGGCTGGTCACAATGCTAGGTTGGCACCTGTGGGGGTGGGCCCGTGGGGCTTCCTATATTCATCCTACTAGAATGACTCCATGTTATGCCAAAGGCAGAGCTCACCAACATAGTAAGGGCAGCACTTTAACCTGTCTCCCTTTGTGGGGAAGCCAGAGCCAGGATTGCCATACTCGCATTCAGATGGCTTCTTGTGGGACCAGGGAAGGCTATGCCCTGGCAGGGAGTTGGGATGGCGACCATGCAGTGGGACTGGTCAGTAAAGGCAGGGAGGGGAGCACTCTGAAAATATGCCCACCTGCCATCAACTTGACATCCTGCCTCTTAATTCCCCACTTCATAGCCCTACAGAGCCACATCACTAGCTGGGATCCTTATTAATATGTGGTATCCTCAGGCCAATGTGCCAAGAGATTTTGTTAAAGGGGCCCCAAAAAGACCTTTAAAAAGTGATGCTGAGTTAGACACCTCACCAAAATAACGCTGAATAAATAAAGCCGAATGCAAAAGAGTATGCACCATATTGTTTCAGTTACACTAAGTTCTAAGGCAGGCAAGGCCAGAGGTTGGTGACAGACGGGAGAGGGTACAAGGGGCTTCTGGGGGTGGGATGGTCCTCTAAGGCATAGTTCTTTTTCTTTTTCTTTTTTTAAGGGCTGTGCTTGCAGGATATGGGAGTTCTCAGGCTGGGGGTTGAATCAGAACTCCAGCTACAGGCCTACACCACAGTCACAGCAATGCCAAATCTGAGCCACGTCTGTAACCTACACCAAAGCCACGTCTGTGACATACACCACAGCTAATGCCAGATCCTTGAGTGAGGTCAGGGATTGAACCTGTGTCCTCATGGTTGCTAGTCGAGTTCGTTACTGCTGGGCCACAATAGGAACTCCTAAGGCATAGTTCTTGATCTGGGTGATAGTCAGTCACACAGGTGTTTCACTTTATCAGAATTACTTGTATATTTATCATCCATGTCTTACTTCAACAAAGATCAGCTTAAAATAAACAAATGAACTAACAAGAGTCCTGGAAAAGAGGTTCAGGCTTCTGAACATTTGCCCAGGTAAAGGTGGTGGAGCCAGAGAGAGGAGGGAGGTGTGCTAAGGGTGCACAGGATCATAGGAAGGGCGCTGGTCTGCTCTGGGCAAATGTCAGGACTTCTAACACAACACTCCTCATCTCGAACTTCTTTTTAAACGGCATGGCATGTTCTACCAAACACAAAGAGAATCTCAAAATACGCCTAGAGAAAGATCCATTAGTCATCTCTTTCATCGAGCACACTGTACACAGAAAGCTGTTCTCTGTAGAAGTACATAGTACACTGCTGTGGAGGTGATACCTGAGCTACTGGTTAAAGTACTGTCTGTGGGTCATTTCAAATATCTTTTTTAAAGGCACCCCCCACCAAGACATTTGATCTACAGACCTACCTTAGTTCATTTTCAAGTAAGAATTAGAATTTTTATTATTTTTCCTTTTAACATTGTTTCTAAGCTTCCAATATTTCAGCTTTTCCATCAAAACCTTGAAAACTAGCCATCGGGAATCTTTTTTTTTTTTTGCTTTTTAGGGCCATACCTGCAATATATGGAGGTTCCCAGGCGAGGGGTCGAATCAGAGCTGTAACTGCCAGGTTATACCATAGCCACAGCAACGTGGGATCCGAGCCTAGATCACAGCTCATGGCAATGCCAGATCCTTAACCCACTAAGCAAGGCCAGGGATCAAACCCGCATCCTCACAGACACTAGTCTGGTTGTTACCACTGAACCATAACAGGAACTCTGCCACCAGGAATCTTTACATCTCTTGTATGAATAGTTTCCTCAAGGTGAGTGATTTGATCTAATTTGTTTATTATAGAGTGAAGCTTACCTTCTCAAAATAGATTTGTTTTTTCAATGAGCATGAAGGTTTTTAAGATCCCAGGCTGTATTTGTAATTCCAACCAAAATTTATACAGGGACCAAAAAATCCTTTCTCCTAGGAGCAGAAAAAAGACCACTAGATTGAGTTTTCAGGTACTTCCTTCTTCTCTCCCTCCTCCTTCCTCCTTCCTCATCATCATCAGCAGCAGCATTACAACCAGTGAAAAGAGAACTAGATGGAAAAAGGTTTTTTGGCTGACCATGGTCAATTGGGGTTCTTCCACTTTGATTTTGACACTTTCATTTTTTAAACAGAAGAGTACATTTTACCAACATATTTCTCTGTGAAATGAGACCTGATTTGGATATTATGGTCAGTCTTCTCAAATAACTACCAAAATTCAAGGAATCTCTTTTTGTACTAAACTCCACCCATGTACCAGCTGACACATAAATATGAAAATACAAAAAGACTCACATTATTTTATATTTAGGATAAAGTCTTAACAAGAATCAACTCCTTTGTTTTTATGATTTAAGCTTCCTGGTCACAAAAAGAACTATCCTCACCACTCTTCAGACTAACCCTGGGGGCTTTACTCTGCACACTGTTCCCTCCGGACTTACACCATCAGATTATAACACGTAACTTTCCCCTCCCTCTCATCAGCCAGAGACCAGGGTCATTTACATGTGTGGCTAACTCACTTCTAAATAAATTGTTAATTTCCTCAAAATTTCTAGAGAAAATCCCTAAATCCCTAAAACAATGCCTCATTTGAAACTCTTGGACCTGGATGGGTTCCAAAATCCTAACTTGTTTGTTTTACACTTTAGATAGGTGATTCTGGATGTGTCATACTACGTCTTACCTATTATCCCCGGCAGCAACCTGTAATCAAGTACACTAATTATTTATATAGCAAAATGAAATGTATGGTTAGTCACTCCAAGTGGGGTAAATAAAAACTATAAACGGCCTCACATCACCAGATGAATTTAGGCCGGTCAGGTTTTGTTATCCATTGTCCTGAAAATATTTCTGCTTTCAGAACTTTCTGGGTTTCAGAACTGAGGTCAAGGGGTGGTGGATCAGGATGACAAGTAAGTAGACGGGGCTGCAGCTTTTCAGCTCAAGTGCCCAGGTCCAAGGTCAGTCTTAGGAGAAACATTTACTGACCCCCTATTATGCACCAGGCATTGTGAATTTAATGGTGAAAATACAACAGACTCTGTGCTCTGAAGATCAGATCATCTTAGTCTGTGGTGGGCAAGGAGGAAGCCATCCTATCACGGTGAAGGAAGTCTATGAGAAGGATGAGCCTCGGAAGACCTGGGCACGTCCAGCTTGGCTTCGGGAGCCCAGGGTGAGGAAAGAATTCTGTGCCCACACTGCCTTCCACATGAAAACCATCTTGTACCTTAAAATGAGGGCAAGACATCTACCAAAGTCCTAATTCAGCCCAGGTGGACTACAATGCTTTTCTTGAAATTTCAAACATTAAATTCTTTGAGAGAAGAAACACTGATTTCTTCTCCTCTGCCCCTACTGTGCTGGTCTGTATACCGATGTTTTAGTCTGTCTATAAGGTACAGACAAGTTTTACTCTTCACAAATTCCATATTGGGAAGTCCGCCATTTGCCAAAATTCTTTTGTAACTTCAAGATCAATACTCCTTGGTGCTGTGTGGTTATTCAGGGACACACACAGAACAGTGAAAATCTTTAATCACCCAAAGCCCGTGTCCCCAACTGAGGTATGATGGGATGGGGCTCTGCCTTCTTGTTTCAGCTTTCACACTGTAAAAAAGGAACTTCTTCATGGTCAATTCAACTTTGCATTTGGGGGCTTTCTGTTGACAATTTCCCTGTACAAAATGGCCCCCAAGCTCAGTGCCCAATTGTAGTCTAGTGCACTTAAATGCCCAAAGGCTAGAATGTGTCCTGTGGAGAAAACATGTGTTAGGTGAGCTTTGTTGAGGCATGAGTTATGGTGCTATTGGCCATGAGTACACTGTTAGTCAATCGACAACATGGGTGAAACAAGGTGTCCTTAAACAAAAACGCTAATAAAGCAAGGATATGTACTGATTGGTTAATGAAACTATTGTGACCAGAGGCTAACACTGTCCTCCCATTGTTGCAAGTTTGCTAACTCAGTGTCTGCAACAACTTTACAGAACAGAGCTGCTGTGAATAATGAAAAGTGACTGTAACTTGGTACTGACTACAAGACCACAGAGGAGAGGCGACCATTTCCGTGGGGACAAGGGGGTGATGATGGAGAAGGTTTCCTATTATAAAAAGTGTCATCTAAGCTGAAACATTCTCAAGGACTATGAGGAGCTGTCCACGGCATAAAAGCGGGAAGGAGGTTTTAGTGCAGTGGGAGCCATGGCATCATAGAACCAGCCAACGGCCCCATTAGATCTCTGGCTCCATCCTCAGACCGCAGAACAGGTTGGCTGCATTCCACAAGGACTAAACATTGTTTGTGACAGGAAGGAGAGATGCAGGTAAGATGGTCTATTTATGAGAGACCTTGACTCTTAGAACACAAATTCCAAAATACCCATGGTTTCAGGTTCTCCTTTTTTCTCCCCCATTAAATCTCCCAGGACACTGATGTTTATAAACTAGAGCAGTCAGGCGCCACTAGCCTCTCCAGACCACAAGAATAGACTTCTCCTAACCTCAATCCAGGCCCCTGTCAAGATCAGCGTGGTCAGCAGCTTGGCACATACACACCAGACCCTGGTGGGCACAACCACCTCTCACGTGGAGGAAATGTAAAAATCAGCTAATGTAAAAGTCAGCTCAGGCTTGATGTATTCAATGACTGCCTTAGAAAGCCTTGGATTTGAAAGCCAGAGCAGACAACGATGCTGACAAATGCTCATTTACAGAAAATCAAAACTGAGAAAGGCTAATTTTCTTAATGCTTGCTTATGTTCTCTCAAAAACTAGTTCAACTAAAGTGAAAAGCAGTGTTCTATCAGGACATCTTCAAGTGACAGCGCTGAGCCCATCCAAGGGGAATTTTAAAATCGGTTTAATAAAAGCAATTGATAATCAACAAGGCACATTTAGTTTCTCTCCTGAATCAAGCCTTGCTACTTAAAGCATAGTTCCTGGATCAGCAGCAGCAATATCTCCCCAGAACTTGTTAGAAGTGCAAAAGCCGAGACCCCTGAACCAGAACCTTCATTTTCTTTCCCTGTTTTTTTCATCTTTTCTTTTTACAGCTGCGCCTGCTGCATATGGAAGTTCCCAAGCTAGGGGTCAAATCAAAGCTGCAGCTGCCAGCCTATACCACAGATACAGCAACACCAGATCCAGGCCGTATCTGTAACCTACCCCGTAGCTTGCAGCAACATCGGCTCTTCAACCCACAGAGAGAGGCCAAGGATCAAGCCCACAGCCTCATGGGTCCATAACCCACTGAGCCACAATGGGAACTCCAGACTCTGCATTTTAATAAGCTCCCCAGGGGATATAACGCTCAATAAAGTCTGAGAAGCGCTGCTTCAGCTGTGACATGTGAGAGTGATGACTCTGACCACCTTATTCTGGCTCTCAGCATCGCTCATTCAGTCTTTCCACATACCAGGGAGGATGGGAGGAGCATGAGGCTCTTCCTCATTCCTGGGTCAGCTCTTGAGGGCTAAGCATTTGCTATCCCTTCACACATTCTAGAAAGGGCGGCCTGACTCTGCCCTTGCCCTCTCTCACCCAGAGCATAAATCTGAACCCTTAGCCTGCATCTACTCATTAACCTTGGGTCCAAGTCAAAGTGCAAGAAGCCCTTCTCTAATGGCCCTCTGGCTCCAGAGTTCTCTCTATGGTTTTTCTTCTAGGCCAGCTTGACCCTGAGGCCCATTCCCAGAAACATCTCATCTCTTGGCCCTGATTCTACAAAGCCGGGGTCAGCTTCTTTCTTTGTACAGAATCTTCAACCTCTTCAGGGACTGCTCCCAAGGTCAGGCTCCAGAAGTCTGCCCCTGATCCCTCTTCTGTCCATTTAGACTCGGCCTCTTGCCCGCTTCCACTGACCTCCACCCACTTCTTCCTTACCACCACATACAGGACCTCCCAACAAGTAACCTCTACCTCCAGGTCTCACCGAAACAATGCAGCAAATTCAATTTTCATTCGCTCATCCAATAAATATTCACTGAAAGTACTATGTGCCCAGGCACTGAGCCAAACAGACAAGGATCCCACATGGAGCTTACACTCCTGTGGAGGAAAAGATGAACAATAAACAAAAACTAAGTAAACCTAGAGCAGGCTAGATGGCATAAATGATATGGAAGCAAGAAGGCTGAAAAGTGGCCCAAGAGTGCTAAGGGCAAAGGGGGTTCATTTTTTTTTAAGTGTTTAGAGAAGACCTCACTGAAAGGTAACAAAAGGGAGCACATACACTGAAGAGTCTGAATTGAGGAACCTGGCTTTAGGCTTGCTCTTTACAGAGTCCATTTCTTCCTGGCTTGAACCTCCAGCCCACTGACCTTAGTACAACACTCTCATCTACCCTAATCTCAGTCCTAAAAGCCAGGGGGATGTATATCCATTCCCACGAGGCTGTTTCTAAGCTCCGGATGGTGTATCCACACCTCACACGTTCCATCGATTCCACTGGAGCCTGATACCCAACCTATGTTGTCCCAAGTTCCAGGAAAATGACAACAGGCTATCTTACTTCTAAAAAGGATGACCTAGAGCTCCTGCTGTGGTGCAACAGGACTGGCAGCGTCTTGGGAGCACTGGAATGCAGGTTCGATCCTCAGCCCAGCACAGTGGGTTAAGGATCCAGTCTTACTGCAGCTGTAGCTTAGTTCGAGACTACAATTCATATCTGATCCCTGGCCTGGGAGCTCCATATGCCTCAGGGTGGCCAAAATAAATAAATAAACAAATAAATAAATAGGAAGACCCAGAGGTTTAGGAAAAGAGGAGAAAAACTCTGGCTAAGCCAAAGTTTTACAGCATTTCATCCATCTATAAATGTAAACTATATAAAATACTTGAGAGATTAGGAATGCATCATTCGAAAGGTAACTTTTCCCTGCTAAGAAACTGTGAAAGATGACAGAGGAAGGCCTCCTGCTCAGCCCCCAGGACAAGGGTGAGGTTCCTAGCAGGTCCACACCCCTGGTGTGGGTGGCAGATGGGGCATTAAAGGAGCAATTAATTCTCCTTTAAAGACGGAGCAGGCCCTGCTGTTGAAATCTACACAATTGCAGGCTGGAAGAAACCTGATAGGTAACTGATTCCAGGGTTGTTCAGCAGAGCTTTACATAATGACAGAGACGATCCAGGTCTGTGCTATCCAACACGGTGGCATCATGTGGCAACTGAGTATGTGAAAGGAAGTAAAGCAAATTTTCTTTTAATGAATTTATATTAAAATAGCCTCATGTGGCTAGGAATATAAAATTGGACCACACAGATCAAATGTAAAACCTGCATTTTCTGGGACAAAGATGAAGCCTAGACAAAGCTAAAGCCATAGGGCTGCCGTGATCTGGAACACTCCTGTTGCACCCGGGCACATGGCTGGAGGGTTTTTCCAGCTAATTCCATACGCATGAGCCCATGCAGTCCTTTCCTCAGCCACATGGGCTAAGCAAATACATTTGACTCTCCACATTTCACCAGGGCTCGGAGCAAACCTGTGCCTGATGCCACAGGGTAAACCCGGGGGATGGCCAGGGCTTCTAACATGCAGACCTGCTGTGTGCTGGCTCCCATGAAAGCAGTGACACCACATGGGTTATCAGAGGGCTTAGTACCTACATGAGACAAGATGCTAGAAGACCACACTGGCCAGAAGAACCATTGAACAATCTCTCCTACATTGGCGGATCCAATCCTTGACAAAACATTCATGCAGATTAAGTCTCCTAGCACAGTTTCAGCAGGATGGGAACTACAATTTATTCTCTATTTTAAGATAGTGACTGCAACTCTCAGCAAGCAGGTCTCAACTCGTTTGCTGGACATCTCTTTAAAATCCTGTGTTCACTTTATCATCAAGACACATAGGCCAACACTCTGCTATAATTAGAACTGAAGAGTTGCCAACATGTCCAATCACACCCAAATTACTACCTACGAAAATTACTGATTACTAAAAATAAGAATGAAAAAGTGGCTCCAAGATATCATTTGACTAAATGCAGGAATCCACAGTGCAACTGAAAGCTGCAGTCAGATGGCTGCTAGGTCCAAACCTGTTGGCTGAACAGCATTTCATGTTCCTCCAAGAACTGGATGCAAAAGCTTAATTATGGTTTGATTCCAATGATGTTATCAAAACACTTCCCACGTGGGGCAAGAGATGTAAGTGCTTTTCTCCTTTCATTCCTTGTGAGGGCATCCAGGTGGGGTTTTTCTTGGAGCCACCTCACTCTGAAGACATGAATCCAGCCCCACAAGGAGCACTTGACAATAAAGCAGGGAGGGCTGATGGCAGGGCGCGTGTGGGGCCAGGCTTTGATCACAGCTGCAGCTCTCACCTGCTTAAAAAGGCAGCCGCGGGGAGGCAGCGCTTCATCCCCTTGCTCAAAAACACTAGAAATCAGCAGAGGTAAGCTGACGGGGAAAACATTACTCAAACCGCTGACCCTGCTGCAGGCGGAGAAGAGCTGCCCTGGCTCGGCTTTGATTTTCCAGAGCTGAGCCCGAGGGAAGAGGCGGGCGGACTTTCTTCTTTCCTGGAACCCCTATGGCAAGGGGCAGGCCAATGGAGCCCAGAGGAATACCAAGTGCAGAAGAAAGGGAAATAAATAAATAAATAAATAAATAGGAACCCAGGCAAACCTGAGCAGTGGTGGAGCGCTGCCATCAGCAGCTAGGAAGAAAGAGCATGTCCCCAGGGAAAAGCCACTAGGGTTTTGCAGGTTTTTGTGAAACCATGCGGAGCTGGGAGCTTTGGCTATGATCTCTGTCATGCTGCTATCCTGCTGGGGGAGGCAAGTAAGTATGTGTGCTAAGTCTTCCTGATGCATTTCTACTCCTGTTGTTTAGTGTGTGTCTGAGAAGAAAACAACAGCAAACCTCCCCGGTCCGGGAAAGCAGCTGGAAACAGAGCAACACATGACCAGTTTTTTTTTTTCCTTGATACACACCAAGCCCATTCTCTACTTGATAAGCAGCCTGTCTGCAGCTTAATGGTCATTCACAATTTGCCTTTTTAAAGACAGGGTTTAGAATGAGCTAGCGGGTTGACTGGTGTAAGACTCATCCATCTGTGTTCAGCTTCAGAAACTGAGTCCACTATTACATGGTCACTGCTGTCACACTGATTGAGAGCCCAAGGTTTGTGGGTACAGCAGTGCACAAGCAAAGCCTGGCTCCTGCTCACATGGTGCTTGCAGTTTGGCAGAAAGAAAGGACAGGGTCCTCAGATCCAGTATCAGAGCCTGTACCCATTAGGCCAAGGTCACAGACTCGGCAGCCCTCACGCAGATGGGGTCAAGTGGAAGGGGCCAGGGTCTCTGTGGCACAATGGTGCACACTTGTCCCACATGATGGAGACAGCTGGCCTCAGCTCCAGCTAATTGTCACCATGTGGGGATGCGAGCTCAGCAACTGCTGGACTTCTGTCAGTTTAAGAACAGCTGTAAATCTAGACTTTTACATTAAGTCTTCCAATTTTCAGTGCTGACAACCAATTCGAAGTTTTAAAAAACTTACTGAGAACTAAATGTAACCCAGGCGCTTCTGCAGACTTAGCCGCATTTCCTCAATTCTTTAAAATATTCTATATACCCCAACACACACCTGCCATACCAACGTGACCAGTTTACCACTGCTCTCACACCTAGAACAACTGTTTTAACGTTGGGGATTTGCCTCAAGTTGTACCCCTGCCTAATACGCCTCCCTCCGTCCTCTCTGTGCCAGGTCAGATCCCACCCAGCTTTAGTTCCCAGTTCAAGACTACTATTCCACTCAGCCCTGCACACCACCCCAAGTGCCCCCTTTTCTGATTGAATATCTTTCTTATAACTGTATCACTGGCAGCAGAGTGGGGATTCACTCCAGTCTTCAATTCTATTTCCATGTCTTATCTCCCCAACAAGACTAAATGCTCAATAACAGAAAACACACAGGAACTCTGTCAACAGAGACGGAGCATGCAGTGCTAATGGAAAAGGAGTGCTAATGTTCTGGAAGCTGACAGGGGACTGACTGATCACAGCAAGGCCATTAAGAGCCCAGGTTCTGAAGGCCAGCAGGACAGGGTTTCTTCATCTCTTTGAGGCTGTTTCCATACCTGTAACCTGGAGCCATAATAAAATGGGGACATAACCCAAATCGTATGGAGCCTGAGAGTAAAAGAGATGATGAATATTAAGCACGGAGCACAATGCCCGGCATGCAGTAAGCTATTATTATTATAATAGACCAACTGCCTGATTCAGCCAATGTCATTATTAAGCAAGCACTGCCTCAATGGGGAGCTTTGTTGTCTTCAAACCATTAATTGACTACTTTGTGTTAACATGCTCCAGACATATTGCATTTGTTAGCTCATCTAATTTACCTAATTCTGCCTATTTTATGGATAGTCGAAGCACAGAAACCTTAAATGACTTATCCAAGGCCACACAGACCTGAAGCCAGTCAAATGGCTCCCATACTCTTAACCATACTACTACAGAGGCCCTCCACATCTCTAATGGCAAGGGACAACTTTCTGACATTGACATTTTTGAATCAAAAGCAGGATTTGGCTTTGTGAACCATGGCTTAAGATTTCAGAATGATCAGGGCTTGGCTTGGGCCAAACTGTATCTTAGAAGTTTTAGTAGGGATGGAGTAAGCACAGGTAGTTGTAGAAGTTGTAGAAGTCCCAATAAAGAGAAAAACCTAGGTTAATAACTACTCAAGAAAGCCATCAGAACAAAGCAGGCTAGCCTGACTAGTGGAGGTGGAAGAATTGCCTCAGGTTGCTGGGTGGAGGCTGGGATGAGGCCTGCATTCAGATTCAGACCAGAGGGAGGAGTTTGAGGACTGCCCTTCTGCTGAGGTGAATACACACCTTACAGGATACTAAGGAGGAGCTACTGCTCTAACAGAGAGGAAGAGGCAGTCTTTTTCAACCCCTATTCCCCTTGGATGATAAACCTGTAGCCCACCGGGTCCTGGGGGCAGTGCTTACGTGCCTGCCCGCTAGTACCTCTCACAAGCATCCTGTCTTAATAAGTCTATTTCTTGCCTATCACTTTGTCTCTCGCTGAATTCCTTCTGTGCGGAGGAATTAAGAACCTGAACCTCAGTAAGTCCAGACACCAGCTAAGTGATTCTAATTTAAAACTGTGGTTCAAGCCCCAATCTGGGATTATGCTGGGTTTGAGTTCCTGGCACATGGGTTCAAGTCCCTATGTGGGTTTAGGCTGTGTTCAGGCCATTTTCAAGGAATTTGCTTCTCTGTCAATTGGATCAAGGGCTGTCATTTGTTCAATACAAGGAGAATGATGAGCATAAGAAAAATGTCCAGGAAGTACCATAAAATTATAACTTCTTATGTAAGACAAAAACTGTGACATAGATTAATATAAAAGGCATTTTGGGAGTTCCTAACACGGCTCAGTGCTTAACGAATCCGACTAGGAATCATGAGGTTGCGGGTTCTATCCCTGGCCTTGCTCAGTGGGTTAAGGATCCAGCATTGCCGTGAGCTGTGGTGTAGGTTGCAGATGTGGCTCGGATCCCACGTTGCTGTGGGTTAGACCTCTAGCCTGGGGAACCTCCATATGCCAGAGGAGCAGCCCCAGAAAAGGCAAAAAGACCAAAAAAAAAAAAAGGCATTTTGTTGATCATATTAAAAACTGGAGAGGGAATCAGAACAGTATTTCTAGCCACCAGCATCCATAGAGAAAACAGAAAAGAGGTAAATGCATCTGGTTTAACATTTAAAAGGTGAAGAGGGGAAAGTGATGAAACCACAGAGAGCAAACCGCAAATCTATGAACTCCAGGCATTAGAAGATGAAGTGATCCCCAGGAGCTGGCACAGGTTCACAAAAACTGAGGCCATCCCTTGGACTGGCCTGGACCTGGGAGCCCTGTGCAAAGACTGTGCGTGGGATTTAAGAAGGCATATGACTATTTCCTGTGTCTTCTTCAGGGTGAAATACAGAACATAGGGTATATGATTATAAAGCTGACTGGATTCACATCTGACCTTACAGATAAGGCTGATTTCAACCCGAAGGAAGGGATCTAGTAGAAAGGTAAAAAGCTTTGACATCAGACTTCTTCGACAGTTCTTTACTATTTCAGGTAAAAATATAGAATGTTCATTCTAATTCCTTAAGGGCAGAAACCTTACTAATTCCTCTTCAGCTCCCTAGTGCCTCATCTTATGTTTCGAACACAGAAAGGGCTCTAAAAATGATGACTTACTGGAGTTCAGGAGTCAAGTTTACATAGAGCATTACAGAAGTAAAAAGATCAGGAGAAGATCAGGAAAGAGCTGGGATGACAGATGTTCGTTCCCAAAAGATTAAAGTAGGTGGATGGAATAAACCGAATCCGACAAGGCAAAAACCAAGGAACAAATACAAAGCTCTTTGAGAGCTGATGAAAATGAGGAATTATAATTAAACAACAATATCTGAGACAAAAACCTTAATGGCTTTGGATAATGGCAAACTGAGAATGAATAGTGGGAAGAGGTTTCCAACATTAAGCAGATGAGCTCCCAGGCCACATTAACACAGGAATGGGGATAAAAACCAAAAGCAACAGCTCCTCTTTACTTTCTGGCCAAACCTGGAGAGCTATACTTAACCTGGAAGATACTTTAAAAGGATACTGAGCCAAAATGGTACAGGGGGAGGAGGGGGAACTGATAAAGTAGTGTGCCTAAAAAGAGACCAGGAAGGGCAAAGAAGTGGAAATTCTGGAACTGTAAGAATCATTTAAAAGCAGAAGAGGCTGACCTAGAGGCTTTAGAAGGGATGAGGTAGTAATCCTCCAGATGGATAAAAATAGATACTTGAAGAGAGAATGGACTTTTTCTACATGGGTTTGGAATTGAAACTAATGTAAAATAAGTAGATTCAGTCCAATTCAAAGGAGAGCTTTCAAACAATCTAAGGTGCTTCAGAGTAGATCCCGTCCCCTCATCCACCAGTCAGTCTCCAGGCACTGGAATGGTTCAAGCCAAAGGATAAGCCATCACATGCTGCCAAGAGTGCACGGGGAATTGACCCACCAAATAAAGGCTGGCGAAGAAGGAGATGTTGCCAGACACTTTGATTCTATGACTGACTGAATTACAATGATCATCACCAAGACAAGTGATGCCAGTGTTAGCTTCAAGCCTCACAAGGGAGAGATGACTTTGTTGGGAACGTATGAGGGAGCTCCAGGCAAAATATATCATTTCTGGCAGGGAAGACTGCATGTGCAAAAGCAATGAAGAGCTGAAGCTTATGGCAAATTTGGGAACTGGTGAGTGCATGTGACAGGAGAGAAGGAGGGTGCCTGATCAGCAGGAGTGGGGGCCAAAATATGAAAGATGAGGAAGAGGACAAAAAGCTTCCTGAGCCCAGCTCAGGTACACATTTGTTAGGCTTTTATCCTTAGCAAAGGGAAGTCATGGAGAAATGCTGAGCACAACAACCACAATCAAAAGGGCACTTGGGATGATAGCACTGGCACTGTCACTAGAAGAAAACAAGATGGACAGTGAGAGGAGACCCACCTTGGCTCAGTGGAAATGAATCTGACTAATATCCATGAGGACGCAGGTTCAATCCCTGGCCTCGCTCAGTGGGTTAAGGATCTGGTGTTGCTGTGAGCTATGGTGCCACAGACACGGCTCAGATCTGATGTTGTTGTGGTTGTGACATAGGCTGGTGGCTACAGCTCCGAATTCAACCCCTAGCCTGGGAACCTCCATATGCCATGGGTGCAGCTTTAAAAAGACAAAAAAAGGACAGAAAGTGAGACTGTGAGGGCAAGTTAGATAGACAGGACATTCTGGCAGGAAATGAGAAAATATAGATCTGAATTAAAGGAAAGGTAGTGAGACCAAAAAGAAGAATTTAAGTGAAAGAAGTTAAATAGGGAGAATTTGAAAGACCTGCTGGACTAATCCACTGGGAAAGCAGACACAGACACACTTGAATCAGGGAACCAAGACATGTCACCTTACCTAACAGTAAGACCGAAATCCCCAAAACATCTAAAGTTACAACTATTCCCAATTACTGATCCATCATGGTTTTATAGGGTACATTCAGTATTTTTCATGTATAAAAATTATAAGATTTTGTAGTTATCTTTGAATCTGAAACAGTCACCAAAAGTCTATTGAAACAATGTTCGCAAAATTAACTCCTCCAGGGAGTTTCCAGCATAGCACAGTGGGTTAAGAATCTGACTGCAGTGCCTCGTTGCTGCAGAGATGCAGGTTCAAAAATCCCCAGCCCGGCACAGTAGGTTAAAGGATCCAGAGTTGCGACAACTGTGGCTTGGATTCAATCCCTGGCCTGGGAACTTCCATATGCTGGAGGTGTGGCCATAACATTAAAAATAAATAAATTCTTCCAGGGACAGAAAGAAAATATGCCAGGCAAATACTGACCAAAAGAAAGCTGTATGGATAGATTAAAAAAATCTCTAGAAGAAAAAAAATCAAGATGGCTATTTGGGTAAGTTTTACTGAAAATTCAAGGATGGGGGAGTTCCCGTCATGGCTTAGCGGTAAGAAGCCCAACCAGTATTCATGAGGATGTGGGTTCGTTTCCTGGCCTCACAAAGTGGGTTAAGGATCTGGCATTGCCATTAGCTGTGGTATAAGTTGCAAATGTGGCTCGGATCCCTTGTTGTTGTGGCTGTGGTGTAGGCCGGCAGCTGCAGCTCTGATTCAACTCCTAGCCTGGGAACTTCCATATGCTGTGGGTGGTGTGGCCCTAAAAACAAACAAACAAACAAACAAACAAACAAAAAAAAATTCAAGCAAGAGCTCCCTTCAATCTTACACAGGCTATTTCAGGGAACAAAAAAGGCAACATCCCCAAATTCACTTTATCAGGCTGTCATAATCTTGATAACAAATGCAGAAAAAGCAAAAAAGAATGGAAAATCATAGGCTAACTACCTTCCCTTCCTATCTCTTGCATATGCAACACACAAACACACAGAGTTAGCAAACCAAATTCAGGATCATTATTTAAATAATGCATCATAATCAAGATAGGTTTATTCCAGGAATGCAAGACCTCACTTAAGCTATGTATTTTATAAACGCCATTCATAACATTAACAAATCAAAGGAGAAAATCCTTAAGATCATCTCAAAAGAGGAAAAATATGCAATAAAATTTGAGGGCCATTTGAGATCAAAACTAAGATTAACAGGAAAGTTTCTTAACTTGACATAGGCTATCTACAAAAGCCTGCAGCAAACATATTTAATGATGAACCGTTGAAAGCTTTTTCTAAAAGATAAAGCGCAAGATAGGGAAGTACATTACCACCCTATCTGTTCAGTATTTTACTAGAAGGTCTAGCCAGTACAGTATGATGAAGAATAATAACAACAACAACAAAAAGAAAGATAAAAAGAATGGAAAAGAAGAAACCAAATTATTATTATTTGCATTGCTTTATTGCCTATATCGAATAGTAGGGAGAATCTGCCCCTAAGTAACAGAGTTCAGCAAGGTAGCTGGATATAAAAATCAACCTAAAAAAGGGAATTACATTTTTACATTAAACAAAGAGTTTAAAATAAATTTTTTTTGAAAAATACCATTTACAAAAGCAACACCTAAAACGAAAGAATAAATCTACCAAAAGATGTGTACAGTTTTTACGGAGAAAGTTATAAAATGCTATTAAAAGGCATTAAAGAAAATATAAAAATCACACTATGTTATTGCAAAGAGGCTAAGTGTTTTAGTCTCCCCAAACTGATTAACAGATTCAAAGCAATTCCAATCAGAGTGCTATTCATGGAAATTGACAAGATGATTCTAAGATACAGAGCTTCAGTAACTAAGAAAGTCTGGAATTGGCACATGATAGACAAGTAAATCAGTGGAACTGAAGACACAACCTGAAAACAGATCCATGTATATATGTAAACTTCATATATGACAGAGTGAGCACTGCAGGATGCATGGGGGAAAGGATGGACTATTTAATAAATAAAACTGGAATAAGGTTATCCATATGGGGGAAAAAATGAAACTCGATCCCCTATCTCATAAAATACACAGAAATAAGTTCCAGGTGGACTAGAGACTTAGATGCTAAACCCCAAAGAATAAAAATTTTACAAGAAACTATATGAGAATATCTTTATGACAAGCAAATCAAAAATCTTTCTTAAGAAACAAAAAGCATACCCATAAAGGAACATATTGATAAATTCTACAACATTAAAATTAAAAACTGCTGTTTATACAGACACTACAAGGAGACTGGAGATAAACTACAAACAGGGGAGAAATGTTTGCAACATATTTAACCAATAAAGGACTAGTATCCAGAATACCAGAGAAACCTAAAAATCAAAAAGAAAAAGATAGCCCTAATAAAAAGTAGGCAACACAACAGACAGACATTTCACAGAAGAAGGGATGTGAATGGCTCATAAATACACGGAAGGCTGTTTAGCTTCATTAGTTACCAAGAAAATGAAAATGAAAAATAAAAAGAAACTCGTTCACACCCACGGAGAATTTCAAATTTTAAAATTTGAACAATACAAGTGTTGGCATTAAGACTGAGCCAGGGGAAAAAAAAAAAAAAAAAAAAGGAGTTCCCAGTGGCTGCAGCTCCGATTAGACCCCTAGCCTGGGAACCTCCATATGCCGTGGGAGCGGCCCAAGAGATGGCAACAACAACAACAACAACAACAACAACAACAACAACAACAACAAAGACAAAAAAAAAAAGACTGAGCCAGGGAAATTCTCATACACTGCTGACAGGAGTGTAAGTTGATATAAACGGGTACAGCCACTTTGGAAAAAAACTTGGCATTACCCACTGAAGTTTATCTGGCCTACAACCACCCCCTGAATCCCAGAAATGGACTCACTCACTCAAAAAGTTGCACAAGTGTACCACGAAGCATGAACAAAGATGTTCAGAGCCATATTTTCCTAAAAACCCCAAATGGAAACCATTCCTCAACAATAAAATTTACATTACAATAAACAACTTGCAGTCAATTCAGGCAGCAGCGAAAGAACTAAATAAATTAACTACATCTCTGTGCATCATCATGGATAAATCTAAAAAAAGAAAAAACATTACCTGAAAAATGCAAGTAATAGAAGAACACATACACAATGATGCTATTTACCTACAGTTCAGAAGCCAGTAAAACTAAAACTACACTTGGGAAAAACATATAGATGGCAAAACCGTAAGGAAAAGCAAGGCAATGATTAACACAAAGTTCAGGGTTGTGATTACTAGAGGGAGGAGGGAAATACAATTGGGACTGGTCCCATTGGGTGCCTCTAGGAAACTGGTAATATTCTGTTTCTTAAGATTGGTGGTAAGTACACTCATGTTCACTTTTTAATTCTTCTTTGAACAGTACCTATATTTTTAGATTATTATAATATTTCATAAGAAAATAACTAAATTCTATAAACACACAAAAAAGGCAAATAAGAGGTAGCCTTCAAAAGATAACTGAAACCAATAGTTCCTTTAAATAATTTAAAAAAAAACCCCAAAACCCAACAGAGGCAAAGAAAAAAAAAAAATGAGCCATTACCCATAATTATGAACTTAAGTGCCAATCACCCCAAAAGAGGCTAAATTCTGTAAACAGAAGAATTTCTTTAACAAAAGCCAATAGCCCGAGAATTATTTTTCCCAAATGAAGTCTTATCATTCATTCAGCCATGCAAGTCACCAACTCAGCCGTCATCCTCCGAGGTGCCTTCTCCCTCTCTCTCCAAATCCGTCCGAGTTCCAAGTCCTGCTTCCCTGGTCAGGCTACACTCATCCCTCACAAGGACTTTTCCAGCTGGTCTAACAGGCAATTCACACTATTATCCAGTAATGTCCTCCCAGAAAGTGCCTAAAATCCTTCACCAGCCTCCCACTGCTCTTAAGATCAAAATAAAAATTATCATTATGTAGAAAGTGCTATACAGTCAGGCTTTGCCTCAATCACCAGCCAAATCTTGACAGATCCCTCAAAACCACACACATATGCCTTTTATGTTTCAGTCACCCCAGCTGAACATCCTATGTCCTTTCAGTTTCTTGAACACATATACAACTGTCTCCTGTCACAGAGACTCTGTAAGGGGACCTTCTACATCTTGCGAAATCCACCATCTCTCTTAAGTTAACTCCTGCTTGTACTTCAACACTCAAAGCAAATACTTCCCCGGAAAAGTTTCTCTGAACATTACCTGCCCCTTCTCCTACCCCTGCTACCAGACCAGGTCAGCTATCACCTGCTTTCACAGCAGCATGAATCTTTTTTCTTGCAGCACTTTCCAAGATTTTGCTTTTCCTTTTTGTGTATGTGATTATTTGATTAATATCTCTTTCCCCCTAGACCATAAGTTCCACAGTGGAGGTGGGGAGGGGCATTCTGGTTTTTCGCTTATCAGTGTAGGCTCAGAACCTTAGCCTAGAATGCTGCACATAGCAAGAACTCATAAATACTTGTTGAATGAATGGATGGATGGCACAGACACTCCAGCCTAAAGTAGTCAGAACTTAAAAAATCACTATACCCCCACTTGATAACAAGACCCCAAAAGATGTGAATCAGAGTAGGTATATGGCCTCATCTCTCACTCCAAAACCTCAAGAGGAGAGCCCATTTTATGTGGGCAGGTGATCTTTGAAAAAGTATGATCAAAAGAAACATGTTACACTGTCCCATAAGATGAGAAAATTTGTGTAAGCTTTCATTTAAAAAACAAAACCAAAAATGTTCTCAGATAAATCTGGAGCAAGGCTGAATCTTTCTGATAAAAAGATAAGACAAACCTAGTATTTACCTCCTAAACATTCTAGATTTGAAATTTCCTTTTGAAATCAGGGGTTACAATCATGCTTCTGAAACATACATATGTGTAGTGCGGACATGTTCAGAATATAAGCTTCACAATTTCTTGAGTTTTATAATTAATCTAGTATTTAGTAAAGTGGAGATCCTTTGCCAATAGTTTTATTCATATGGCTCCAGTTTACCCAGCTTAAGTGAAATCCTTTTAACTCTTGTACCCCTTAAACCAAGTATATAGGACATTTGCTGACAACTGTAATTTTAAACATCAAGTTGAAAATGAAGTGAATTTCTTTCAATAAAAACTAAGTCCTGGAGTTCCCTTGGTGGCGCAGTGGTTAACGAATCCGACTAGGAACCATGGGGTTGCGGGTTGGATCCCTGGCCTTGCTCAGTAGGTTAAGGATCTGGCGTTGCCATGAGCTGTGGTGTAGGTTGCAGACGCGGCTTGGATCTGGCGTTGCTGTGGCTCTGGCATAGGCTCACGGCTATAGCTCCGATTGGACTCCTAGCCTGGGAACCTCCATGTGCCGCGGGAACGGTCCTAGAAAAGGCAAAAAGACAAAAAAAAAAAACTAAGTCCTATTTTTCTTGAAACTTTAGGATAGTCTAAGGATAGAAATAAAATCCAAATTGGCTGGCAAACTTTCTTGGAATGGCCACAGGTACTTAAGGCTGGATGAGAGAAGATGTTTTATTCTTTGCTCAAAGTGTCTCTGGGTTCTAGGTAAGGTATCAAAAATGACACTGCCAGCGAATAAGTTTGGATGTGTATGTGGCTTGAGGGTACAGCACAAGAAAGGGCCTGAAGAAAACAAGATCATCTGAACAGACATCACTTTTCACATTGCACTCTGTCATTTAAAGCACACCACATAATTATAAATCTGTGATGTAAAGTGATATCCACCACAAGGCTAACAGCAGTTCATCTGCACAAAGGACAAATATGCCAGGACATTAGAGTCTATTCTACGATCTGATGTGTTGTTGTAAAACTGAGAACACATGCACAGTAGACTTTTATCTGCTGTCTTTTTTTCTACTCTATAATTTCCTGTCAATAATAATATGGTACACCCAACAAGGAGATAAACTCATTTGAAAATAATGTCAAATTACTACTTGACCTAAATGCTAAATTCATATTTGAGAAATCTCAAGCAAGCATTGATGGATTATCTAATTATTGTCTATTTCATTGCATTCAGGGCGCAAGGGCTTTCTTTTTTCATTTATTTACTGATTTAGTTGGGCCTTGAGCGCAGGCCACCATACTTTTTACTCAATCGGTTCTTTAATATTCTGCTACATTTGAGGGGGAAAAAATAACAAACATCATCCTTGTAATTTCTTAAAATGCACATCACGGAAAAAATAAAATTCATGTTCACTGTAAAACAAAATGTTTCATGTTCACTTTTATACAAAAAGTTAAGTACAAACAGAAAGGCCACCTATAAATCTACAAGCCAGAAATAACTTTTATCAACATTAATGTGCTTCCTTCTAGGGTTTTCAATCTGTGAATACATATTTCTTAATGTGATTGAGCCGTTTTAGCAAATATGGCTTTATATATACATGGCTATTTCCATTTAACTTTCCAGTTATGATTTTTCATGATAGTGTAGTATTGTTAACCTTCTGAGACAGTGGGCTCCTTGATGCAGGAATTTTGACTTGAACTAACCTTCAGCACTGAGTACAATGCCAGTCATAGCAGACGCTCAATAAATTTTAGATTCAATCAGACTCTGAACTCAAACAAATTAGCCATGAAGAAAAGAAATATGTATAATTACAAATAATTGAGTTCAATAATTATCATTGATACATTATTAATAATTAATAAGCAATTATAAATATTTCAGATGAACATGGTTGGAGCTAAGAAATTATTACACACAAGTAGCTCCCTTTTGGAAGGAGAATTCAATGGAATGGCTCTCCATGCTCTCCTTCAGCTACACAGTAGACCACCTGGTCTGTCTCTTGCTCAGGTGCGCACAAACTGGAGATGATGACGAGAGGAACGTCTGGAGTTGAAGGTTGGGGTACTTTCCTCCTTCTCAACCAGCTCATGTTCTCTGTCTCCAGAGGAGGGGATGGCACCTGAATGCAGGTCCCATGATGGTCAATTCCTGCACCTCTCTCCTCAGGGAAATGGCAGCGCAGTCCCAATGCCACCCTCTTGGTCAATGTTGCTCAGTAGTAAGTAAGGGACAGGGAAGGGATCTAAACATCCATCCACCCAACTCAACCATCTAGACACCCACGCACTGCTCTCTCTACCTGTCTCTCTCTCTCATATTCCTCCAAACTATGTAAATACATCTCTGCAAAAAGTTACTTTACATTTCCTTTGCCATTCATCTGGATACATAATATCTGTGTAGGTAACAGCATATATCCTTTTTTTGTGACTAGAATAAAAAGAATGGGATATACACTGAAGGTCCTAGAGAGAGAGGTTTAGTATTCTGTAACGAGAGGGTAAGACTGCTATTTTTCTTTTTTCTTTCTTTTTTTTTTTTTTTTTGTCTTTTTGCTATTTCTTTGGGCCGCTCCCACGGCACATGGAGGTTCCCAGGCTAGGGGTCGAATCAGAGCTGCAGCCAATGGCCTACGCCAGAGCCACAGCAACTCGGGATCTGAGCCGCGTCTGCAACCTACACCACAGCTCACGGCAACGCCGGATCGTTAACCCACTGAGCAAGGGCAGGGACCGAACCCGCAACCCCATGGTTCCTAGTCGGATTCGTTAACCACTGCGCCACGACGGGAACTCCTGACTGCTATTTTTCATTTAAGCTTTTTACTGAATTAGAAAATTTTCAGTTCAATGAGCATTTACTAATAAGGGAAAGGCATTTTGCTAGGCGCTAGGCTATCAAGTTGAGTGAGTCTTTTGCCCTTTATGACATTCACAGTACAGATTTCTTTGGGCCCTTCTTCTTTGGATCAGCAATTAACAATGAAGTCACAAAATCATTCCTCACAGAATCATACATCTTGAGATTGAACTTCTATCACAACCCACTCCCAGGTCTATATAATCACTCATTCCAAATTTCATTCTTTTCTTATAACGATACTCAGCTTTTTGTTTTTAAAGTTTTAAGTTAACACATAGGACTCTGAAAAGCAAAAGATGTCTCTGCCCAAGAACTACATGCTGCCATCATGACAAAGGCTTGGCATTCCCAGAGGCTTCCTTCACTCAGCTACACAAGCAGAACATACAACTGAAGAAGGAAGTGACCATTTTGCAGCTGGCATAAATCTCCAGCTCTGGAAGTTGAGTTTCTATGTCTCCAACTTAGTTCAAGCGACTGGCAGAGACTGCCAGGAGTCCCTGAACCCCAACTCCAGTTTCTCAGGCAAGGCAACCGCTCCGTGGCCATACTTTGGGCATTTGAGAATCAATGTACAAAGTGCTTCCTTTTGGAAACCAGGATGGTTGTTCTTCTAACCTTCAGATCAAGTATCCTGTCATTTAAAAAGGTTGGTACCCACAAAATATGATTTTTGCTGCCGATCCATAATTAGATACTAGCGAAGTTTACTTTTCTCTTAAATATAAACATAGATCTATTACAATCTTCCTGCACTCTAAAAAGGTTGTTTTATGCACTTTATGGGGTAACTGCACTTTACTTTGGAGGCCACTGCAATAGCAGGTTTGGAGAATAAATGTTTACATCAAAATGACAATTTTACAATATGAGAAAACTATCCAGGAAAAAAAGGTAGGAAATAAAAATAGAAAATAGTCTGCTTCACGAAAATACTAATTTATCATTTTAACAAAAGCAGAAGCTTCTATGAGGAAAAGACAACACACACCTGTGTAACAGCTGACACTTTTTTTAAACCTTCCAAAAGGCCATACTCAGTGAAAATATCTAAAAGTGGATCAGAAATTTGCTGATACCCATCCATTTAAAATACAATCTGTCAAATTCTTTCAATACTCTATTACTGTCTGTATTTTATAAGAGAAAAACTATTTCCTGGAAAGTTATTTAAATTGAGAACAGCAAATAAATAATCAATGATAAAATTATATAAACATCATACATCACTTACAACCTAAAATATACCCCAAGAAGGCCCTTTTCCAACATCTTTCCCCATCTCCGGGAGAACAAAACTCTCTATAGCCCTATTTATAATTTTCCCGGCTTCTATTTATTCAGAGAAGTAGTCAGAGCAGGAAATGGGACCAGTCAAAGGATCACAATCAATCTCATCACCTTCACAACATGCTGTGAGTGTAATTAATCCTCTATTTATTTAGGGGACTTCACACCCCTTACATTAAGGCAGCAACTCCCTGCTGGCTTCGGTTGAGATAATTATGTTATAACAAGGATTGGGTTTCAATCATATTTGGCAGAAGAAAAAGGAAATTGTACTTGAAGTTGTCAGTTTTTTTAAAAAGCTTTCTTGTGACTCCATTCAAAGGACGCTCTTGACAAAGCTCTCCTTAAACAGAGCACTTTCTAAGTACGATAACCGCACATATGCCACATTAATCAATGTAAGCCTCTTCTCTGAATGAGACATGAAGACCATCCAAGTACAGGGAAAACTCTATCTGCAGGAAAGAACATGGCTTTACAAAACCTGACTCGATCAATCCCCACCTGAACCCACTTGCTCCTGCAGGTGGGTCTCATCCACCAAGAATCCTCCCAAGCCTTCTGACTGGCAAAAATACGTTAGAACAGGGAGGTGAAGGAAAATACCAATTTGCTCACACAGTAGCTAATTATAGCCTGTGAAAAGCCAGGGCTCCGGCAAGCCAAAACCAAGGATTTGAGAAGTCTGGAGCCAAGTATCCGGAAAGAAAACGAGTAAGGACAGAGACAAAACCTAGCAAAGCCACGGCTCGCAAATGGGCCTGACACACAGGTGCCTCCACGGACCTGCTCTCCAACCTGGGAGCTGCCTAGCCATTCCTGCCAGGTTCTATCTCTGTTACAAGAATTTAAGAGTCTCAATTTCCCCTCCACCCTCCTCCTCATTTAGACAATTAATATGATATATGAAGTCTTGTCCATTTTATTTTTATAAATCTCTATTTTTATTAATAGAGCATGGCACAATGCCCACAGTAGATGTAGGACTAAAAATGATAAATTATCTCCAAATTTCTAAAAATTCTCCAATCTGCCAAACCTCTTTTTTTTTTTTTTCACGGTCTGGATTAGAATGTTTGTAGGTATTCTACCCTTCCTCTCAGGTATCTCAATATATCTCAATAATATTTCATTAACCTTTCAATAGTATTTAAGCTCTTGGAAAAGCAAAATGTGCAAGCATCTGAGCTTTACTGATGTGAGTTCCAGTTCTTAGTGAAAAACAAAACAAAATGTGCTCTCCTGGAACTGGAAAAGGACGTTAAGTAAAAACTTGGAAAATCGAAACAAACCCATGGAACTTAGCTAAAAATAATGCATCAATAATGGTTCCTTAATTGTGACAAATGACCATACCAACGTAAGGAGTTAATAACATTGGGGAAACTGAGTGTGGGGTGTCTGGGAACTAACTCTCTGTACCATTTTCACAATTTTTCTAAAACTAAACCTAAAACTCTTCTAAAATAAAAAGATAACCTTAAAAGGAAAAAGAAGGCTAGAAATTACAAACAAAAAAACAATGAAAAACGGCACAAAACTTGAACATTCTACAGAATTCTTTGGCTAGTTTTCTCCATGTGTACAGTTAGAGCAGGCATTCATGTCTTTACAAAGGGTTATTTCAGCCTGAAATCTTTAGGAACATCCGTAATCCCATGATTTATTGGCACATTTCTTGTTTGAGAAGTCTAATGAAGAGCAGCAGCCCCCAGTGGGCACTGCTGAACTACTGGTGATAAGGTGAAGGCCCATTAAGTAAATCCCTTCTATATGAAACCGCACTGAAGGGCTACAAGTGAATGGATATTGGCAAGTACTAATCTTTTCTTATGGAGATAAAACCCACTTCCGTCCAGCATGAATTTGTGGATTTAATTAAAAATAAACAGTAAAACTAAAGAGCAACTTGACATGCCAGCATAAGCGCCTTACCAAGAATGATTTCAATTCAAGGGAGGTTTAACTTGCTTGAAATTCTGCACAATTGTTTCTTGAAATTTCTATATGCTAATCCATTAGCAGCTAATGTAACACTTAACGATGAACCATTTGTCAGAGAAGTAACTTCCCCTGCAGAAGTGAAACCACCTAGAGTGTCTGATCATCACTGGTATGCTTGAAGTGGACACACCTCGGAATCACCCTCAGCCCTGTATTTTTATTCTGAGCATCAGTGACACAGGGCACCATAGCTGTCAGCACTCTCCCAGTTGTGGCTCACAGTGTTGTCCTGGGATTGCAGCAGGGTCCTGTTAAGGTGTCTGCCTACCCACATGCACCCTTCTCTGAGAAACGCAACAAGCTAGTGACAAAGTGAGCCCTGGGACCATGTGTATACCAACCACTTTAGTGGTCACCCTTCACCCCAAGCCCACTGTGACCAAGGTAACTAGACCAGGAGAAAACACTGACCCCTGCTGGGCCAACCACATTCTCCCTCTGCGGGAATCAGAAACCAGTACTCTAGCCCAACTCACCTGAAACCAGACACAGGGAAACTCAGAGCCTTGCAACAGCCATCCTCCTATGCATGCAGCAAGAGAAGAGGGCAGAACTTGCACAGAAGCAGTTTGAGGGACCACAGGTCACCAGAAAGTAAGCTGATTGCCGCACTTCGTGGCTTGAGCTCTTGGGGCCCAGCTGCACTCCAGCACCTGGGTTCCAGAGGATAGCCTGCAGCCTCCTAAAAAGGCCCCACTTTTACTAGAAAAGTCTGTGCGGGTTTCTCGTACATAACCAAGTGATTTCTAAGTCAAGAACACAGCGAGAGTCTCCAGCATACTGAATGGAGAAATAAGGGTTTCATATCTGCCTCTGTTACTAAAACATCGTGACCCCAGGCTAACTGCAGACTCTCTAATTCAATAATAAAGGGGTACTATTAGGACAGATAAAACTGTGATCCAAATGCAAAAAAAGCCTCCTGTCTATCTTTGCCCTTCCAGTGCATCAAAGCTACAACCAGGAAGTCTATTCTCTGGGTTGCTTACATGTCTGACTTGCCTGCTTCTCTGCATGATGTTATTTTCCCAGCCAGGAATGCATCCACTCCTGATTATTATTATACTCATATGTGTAACTGTCCTGTGTAACCAGATACCATTTTTTATGTTTTGCTATTAATTCACATCCCTTCTCCGTCCAACTCTTCTCCAGACATCTTTTCCAGCTGTGATCCAAATGTTCCCGACTCTCTCTTTATGGATGCTCCTTAGGGACCTCAAATCAACATTTCTGAAACTGAACTCCTCATTTTTCCTCCATCTCACTACTCTTCCAACCTACACCCTCTCCAATATTATTTATTTCAGCAACAGCCTAGTTAACTGGTCAAATCCAGATCTCACCTTTGACTGCTCCCCTTTTCACTCTCCCCTAAGATCCTATCATTAACAAGTCCTGTCTTGCCTACCCCTTAAATCTGACCACCAGTCTCCTTCCCAACTCTCACCACCTTGGCTCAGGCTACAACTTCCTTTAGCCTGGATCACCCACCTCCAAACCAGCCTTTGAGCATTGAGTCTGAGCCCCGCCCTCACTCCAATTCATTCTCCACGATATGACCTGATGGGTCTCCCCAGAATTTAAAGCTCACTGTGTTACTCAGACAGATACTCCAGAGCTCAACCTCTACAGTGGCTCCACTTTCTATCAGGACAAACTTCAAACATCTCCATGGGGCCAGGGCTCTATAAGAACTCTCCTGTCTCATTTCTTTCATTTCTTTCCTCCCATTTCAGTACCAAGGAATGGGAGCTCCAAACATTGTGGGTGTTCAAGCTCTTTAAAAGGACCTTTTCTTCAGTCCCTGCTATCTAAAATACTCTTCACCCCTGCTTCCTCATCCACATCTGATTTTTCAGCTCTCAGCTTCAACTCTTCCTTCCTTCCTACCCCTCAAGACTAGGCATGTGGCCTCCTGTGTGCTCCCACAGCACCCATACTCCCCACTGTGACCTCTAGCAGGCTAGTGCACAATATTCCCCTGGCATCTGTACTCCCCACCAGAGGACCAGCTTTTAGGTGGCAAGTCTCTTGATCACCAGAGTATCTCAGCACCTGGCAGAGAGCAGGGCTCAACAATTAGTGGTTGAAAAGAATAAATAACTCCACTTTTACACTTGGTGCTAATGTTTCACCTCTGCACATGAAGTATTCACTCCCTCGGCTTTTGGCAGATAAACCAGGAGCAAGAGAAAGGCAAAAGGAAGAGATCTAGGAGTTTCCATTGTGGTGCAGCAGAAACGAGCCTGACTAGGATCCATGAGGAAGCGGGTTGGTTCCTGGCCTTGTTCGGTGGGCCAGGTATCCAGCGTTGCCATGAGCTGTGGTATAGGTTAAAGACGCCGCTCAGATCCTGTGTTGCTGTGGCTGTGGCCTAGGCCAGCAGCTGTAGCTCCAATTCAACCCATAGCCTGGAAACTTCTATATGCCATGGGTGCAGTCCTAAAAAAAAAGGGGGGGGGGGATGATATCTACACTGTTGTCAGGAACATAACGCTATTTCCTACCAAAGCACGTAGACAGAGGATAGAGCAATGATACGGTCCTAAGTTTTCTAAACTGTTAAGATTCCAGAGCAGAAATGGCTTGGGCTTATTCACAACAGAGGAGAGTGAAGTCTCAGATTTACTAAATGAAACAAAACTATTTAGTGGCAGAGTTGTCTCACTCTACAAACTTTGTACATTAGTGTCCAAAGTGTTGCAAAATAAGATTTCATGGGGGGGAGGGGTAAGAATGCTAAAAAGGGGTGAAAAAAATATATGCACCAAGAGTATTAATCACGGTAAACCATTCATCAGTTCCATGAAAAAAGGTTCAGCATTTCAAAGACATGTGCTTTCCTTTTCTCTTACAACTATTTACCTTAAAAAACTACACTGGAGAAAAAAAGATTTAAAACCTTCATGGCAAGCTCAGTTAGGATTTTAGACTTCAATTTCTTTTTTCACAATAAGGAACAACCAGAGCTCCTGCTGTGGCTCAAAGGGATGAGCAGCATCTTGGGAGCACTGGGATGTGGGTTTGAACCCTGGCCCAGCAGAGTGGGTTAAAGACCTGGCGTTCCCGAAGCTGTGGCTTAGTTTGTGGGTGTGGCTTGGATCTGGTTCCTGGCCCAGGAGTTTCATATGCCATGGGGCAGTCAAAAAAAATATAAATAAATAAATAAATAAGGAGCAACCAAAATTTTTCCATGCAGAAAAACAAAATAATACTATACTCTATCCAGTGTCATTTCAAACAACACTACACATTAAAATCATAAAGTATCGGAGTTCCTGTCGTGGCGCAGTGGTTAACGAATCCGACTAGGAACCATGAGGTTGCGGGTTCGGTCCCTGCCCTTGCTCAGTGGGTTAACGATCCGGCGTTGCCGTGAGCTGTGGTGTAGGTCGCAGACGCGGCTCAGATCCCGCGTTGCTGTGGCTCTGGCGTAGGCCAGCGGCTACAGCTCCGATTCAACCCCTAGCCTGGGAACCTCCATATGCCGCGGGAGCGGCCCAAGTAATAGCAACAACAACAACAACAAAAGACTAAATAAATAAATAAATAAATAAAATAAAATAAAATCATAAAGTATCAAATTTTCTTCAGCGAGCATAAACTTGTAATGAGGAACTGATTAGATTTTTTTGAACACTATGCTACAGATATTATGCTATAAAGAAAAAGGATTTATAGAGTACTATCATAAGTATTAAATAAGTCACAAAATGATATGCGCAGCATTATTTCCACTGGTTTAAAAATGCACTGGAAAAATAACTAGAGAAAATATTAAAATACTAGCTCTGGCTGCATTAGATGAAGTCTCAGAGTAACCTGCTTATTAGGTCTTATTTGAGAGGCAGGGCTGGAACACGTATGGTTTTTTTAATGGTACAAGCTTTTCCACCCCAGCTCATACCAAAGGGTGTAAAATGCTAAACTTTCAGAGGATCAGAACTACCAGTTCTCTTTGTGAGTACAGCCCACCAGGAAAGAAATCAGGGGAAAGTGAGATCTTGAGTGTAGCTAAAAATTTCAATGAAAGTAAAGTTAGAACTGATTCAGTTTGTTTTTGTAAAACAAGGAGAAATGCTCCTTCAACTGGCCTTACTAGGTACCATTCAATCCAACTAAAATTTACTATGTTCACAAAGGGCTACGATGGGCCCAGAGAGGTGTCCATTCCCATGAACTTTAACATTTTATTTATTTAAAAAAAGTATTTTTTGGAGTTCCTGCTGTGCCATAGTGGGTTAAGAACCCAACTGTAGTGCCTGGGGTCGCTGCCAAGGTGCAGGTTTGATCCCTGGCCCCAGTGGTTTAAAGGACCCCACGTTGTCATAGCTGCAATGTATGTTGCAGCTGCAGCTCAGATGCAATCTCTGGCCCAGGAACTGCTATACGCCAAAGGTGTGGCCATAAAAAAAATTTTTTTTAATTTTTTTAAATTAACGTAGAGTTGCTTTACAATGCTATGCTAATTTCTGTTGTACAGCAAAGTAGCTTAGTTATACATATATACATTTTTCTTTTTTTTGTATTGCCTTCCATTATGGTTTATCCCAGGAGACTGGATATAGCTCCCTGTGCTATATAACTTTAACACTTTGGAGGGAGAAAGAGATACGCACCTAAATTACTACAATGCAAGGCAGGCCCAAATGGTCTCTAAACCAAGTGTCATTGGAACATCCTGGAGGAAGATAAAGGAATCCTTAATCTATCATGCTACAGAGAAAAGCTCTCTACAGGTAGGACTTTTTTCTCACTCTCCATCGCCTGCAACCCCATACCATGGGCAAAGACAACTGCTTGTCTAGGTGGCATATCTGGAAAAACACAAAATCCGGACCCAGAAGACCCGAGACTATGACAGACCTATCTCTTATAAGGTGTATGACCTCAAGAAAACCACTTCCACATGCTCCCACCCAGGGCCTATTTGCTGCAGTCGCCACCACATTGGAAACCTCCAGTGAAGCTACAGTGAAGGATGGTAGGGAGTGTTCCTTTTCAGAAAAATTATTTGTAGAGTCTGTAACTTGGAATAAAAATACAGGAGCTTCAGTTTTTAAGATCTGCAAATATGCTCTACAAGACGCAGATATCACAAGGAAAACCACGAAGCACTAAAGCAAAACTTCATAATTGTTGCCCTAACTTCATTAATTTGGTTTAAGGATGACTTCGCTACCCATATTCCAGTAAGTTTTTGCCAAAGCAAATGTCTGACTATAAAAATGGAATGCTAGTCAGAATTCAGCACTTGTCCGGTATTTCAAATAAAATTTTATACAGTCATCATTACAATCAAATAGAGACTGAGGAAAAGGCAAAACTATTTTAAAACATAAAAATAAGGTGCTAGATTTCACTAATAAACTGTATGGGAAAGAAATAAAATAGGAGGCAAAACTATTTTAAAACATAAAAATAAGGTGCTAGATTTCACTAATAAACTGTATGGGAAAGAAATAAAATAGTAAGGAAGAAATTAGTTATGAAAAGTATGGACACTCACTGCAGTATTATTAATTCACAGCCAAGAAAGTTCACACAAAAGATGATACTGGAAAGCTCAATTATACTGTGCTTGAAAAATTATGAATGAAATTAGACAATTTAATTAAAATTAGGTTATCTTATCTCAAAGGGGAGAAAAAATAGCTGGGCTAGACCAGAGTTAAAATGCAAAACACAGAGTGAAAACAAGACAGACTCTTTGGCAAAAGGAAAGTTACAGTCAAACGGGTAAATTTGAAAAAAATGTTCCCAAACTAATTTGAAGAGTTCCTGCTAGTTTCTCTCCTCTATTTCACTCCCCAATAAGCTAATATCTTTCTAAAAATTATTATTATCCTAACAATGACTAGGAACCTAAGAAGGTCGTTTTATTTCCTGCAACTTAAAACCAAGGGAAAAAAATTTTTTTTAAGCACAAGAAAGTCCTATTAAACCCCACATCAACTTGAGGGCATACACCCTTCTACTTCAATGAAACACGATCTTCTCTCTAGTTAATAAAGAATGCCACAAACAGAGAAAGGAAGCACTCATGGAAACGGGATCCTGGCACAAACCTCAATGCTCATTACATGCTTATAAAATCCTCACCCTGAAAGAAAAAAGAAAAACCTAAACCCTCACAAATAGACTATTTCAATTTAATTTTATTATGAAAACAACAGGAAATGACAGCAGGGTATTTGATAAGCTCAATTAGCAGGAGGATCAAATGAAGTGATGACATACCATTATGACCTCAGGGGTTAAAGATGCAATTTTCCATCTGGCGAAATCTAGATTTCCAACATGAATGCTGACACCACCTGCTGTATGTTATTAGGCATTATCCTGAGCAGTCCCTAAGCATTTTGCTTACAACAGGTATAGCCTCAAGTTTTTTTCTTATTGCACTCTGCAATATCGTGAAATTGCTTCTCCATGAATAGAAATCAAAAATAAATTCTATATAATGACTCACTCAGAACAGGCATTAAAAGCCACCCTAAAGCATTCATTTACCAATCATAGTAATAGTAAAAATATCATGATCATTTTTCTTCTAAGTCATGAATGATGTTGTGCCATCATTTTCAATAGCACTTATGAATTCCAACCAAAGGCTTTCATTGTATGTTCTCAATTAACAGTCTCCTGCTCCTGAAATAGATATTTTGGGCATGTCAGATAAGAATCAGGTCTATAGAACAACCTGCACAAAATGAAAATTCACCGCACTTTTTTTTTTTTTAAATGGCTGCACCCACGGCACATCGAAGTTCCCAGACTAGGGGTCAAATCAGAGCTGCAGCTGCCAGCCTACACCACACCACAGCTTGCCAGATCAGAGCTGCATCTGTAACCTACACCCACAGCTCACAGCAATGCCAGATCCTTAACCCACTGAGAATGGCCAGGGATCAAATCTGCATCCTCATGGATTCTAGTTGGGTTTATTACCACTAAGCCACAACAGGAACTTTTTTTTTTTCACTGCACTTTTAAACTTGATATACTTCCTTGAGCGAGGTAATTGTAAATATATATATATATTTAACATACCAAGTGCAAGGGACGCATTTGGGAGTGTTTAGACCCTCAGAAACATTTTATTAGGCTCTGAAGGTCACTGTTCTTATACTTTGAATAGTGGATTTCATAGGTCAGTTGTTAACCAATGAGGGCACAGCTCTCACTGTGGTTAGATTTAGGTCTATAGCCTGTGATATTTACACATACGCCCCCACATACATATTCATACCTCACTGTAAGTCAACTTACAGACACGGGTTCAGATACCCAGTCTTGAGATTTCACTGAGGACAGTCAATACCATAACAATGAAGAGTCAGAACTGTGTTTTAACACTTACTTTCCAGGCTATACCAATTTTTTCTTGTAAAATAAACTTTTCATCACCTGTGCCTCTTCCCTAACAACTTCACCAAGCTCTCCTTGTTGATCCAGTACTTCTTAAGTGTATGGTAGCTGTATGGGTTTCTCTCTCATTAAAACTTATTCTCCAGGTAATTTCATTTTCTTCCTCCCTGGAAGGCAGGTACATGCTCTAGAAATGCATGTAAAACTTGTAACTCAAAACTTACTTGGCTTTCTGAATCCACACACAGTAGTCTGATATGTAGAGATCATTTAGAATGTAAGCTGGATCGTTTTCCTGAAAGATTTTGTGAATGTCCAGTAGACACTTTAAAACTGCACTTTTACCTGGAGGAAATTGAAAAAAATAAAATTATCCTTAAGAAAAAACACATGATTTTTTAAACTGAGAAATTCACATACTGGGGGGTACTATATTTACAGCAACTCAGAGTTTTAATGATTTTGTGAATATTTTTCATATTTTTTGATTGTAAGAAATCATATCAGTACTGTTAAGTCCAAATTCCTTTATTTCTTAAGAACTATGAAAAATCTTTATACTCTATTGTTATAGTTGAATAATTGTGGTTGCCATAAAAACACCATGAAACAAAACTAGGTATATTAAATGACAGGGAGAGAAGTTTTCCTAAGTAAATGAATATTTAAATGCGTCGTAATTTTAATTAGATTATGTTTTAATTAAAGCTTTCAAAATACCATGGGAAAGTATATTTTAGTTTTCAAACTTCTCTATTTCTTATGTCAACTATTTTTGCCAAAGAATCATCGAGTACAAACTTAAAATTTACTCACCTGAAAGAATTGAGGAAAACTCAGCTGAAAAGTAAAATATCATAGCACTACTTCAAAACGAAGCCAACAAAAATCACTTGGAAAAAAGCTCAAAAGTACTAAAGTCTTGTTCAACCTAATTACTTCCTCCTGGCTGTGAAATGAACCTAATTTTAATCCAAAGCAAAGCCTACAAAAGGAACCCTTCACAACTCAACAATTCCCTATGCGCGCCCAACTTCAAGATAGTCCCTGAAATTTATTAAGTATAAGGCAAATTACTAAACCTATACTGGTACTACTTCCTTTGATCTGTGAAACACAGCATTTTCTAAGTCTGTTTCATTCTTTATAGTTCTAAAATGTGAAACTACTGTCTGATTAAAGAAGACAGTGGATGTGCTTTCATCAACATTTCCCACTTGACTATTAGATGTGATAAAGGAATTGTGAGCTATATAATGACCTCTCAAGATGCCAAAATTGCTGCCACTAAACTTTTAACACAATTAACACTAGAAAGTCAGCTTGAAAAGATCGGGGACTTCTGTTTCATGTGGTGGTTAATCCCCAACACCTAAAACAGAATCTTGCAGCAGCAGATTTTAGCATTTTAAGAATGAATGAATAAATGACACAGTAATCGCTTGCTTGAACCCTTGCAATGTGTTCCATTTTGTGGCCCCAACACACCAGGCCCTGATGAGTCTTCCCTGGAAATGCCTCTTGCAGCTGCCCTTTCCTCACCACTCCCTGACCACCAATCCTCACTCACGCCTAAATGAGACACTCTGCCTCATCCCTCGGATTCCACTCTCTTCCCCTCTTGCCCTCTGAAACACATTTTTCTTTTTAATGATTTTTATTTTTTTCCATTTTAGCTGGTTTACAATGTTCTGTCAATTTTCTACAAGCAAGGTGACCCAGTCACACATACACATATACATTCTTTTTCTCACATTATCATGCTCCATCATAAGTGACTAGATATAGTTCCCAGTGCTATACAGCAGGATCTCATTGCTTATCCATTCCAAAGTCAATAGTTTGCATCTATTAACCCCATATTCCCAGTCCATCCTGCTCCTTCCCCCTCATTTTTAAAGCACTGCTTTTGTTGAGTTCCCTCCCTGCAGGTGCTTTCAAGGCTCTGTTGACTTGTTCATGGCCCCTTCCCCACACCTGGAATGCCTTTTCTTCTCCCTTCGACCTGGCAGAATCCTAGCCAGCCTTCAAGGCCAAGCTCAAGTTTTCATCCCTCAAGAAGCCTGGACTGACTTCCCTAGTCCTCAGGGCTCTTTATTAAACCCTGCAGAGGACGAGTCCCGATATGGCTCAACAGGATCAGTGGTGGCAGCTTGGGAGTGCTGGTACACAGGTTCAATCCCCAGCCCAGCACAGTGGATTCGATGTTGCTGCAGCTTGGTGCATGGCTGAGGCTTGGATCTGATCCCTGGCCTGGGAGCTCATATGCAGCGAGGCGGCCAAAAAAAAAAACCAAAACTGTGGAGGAAAGAAGCAGAAAGGACACTCAGCTGATTCTCCCTATAACCTCCCTTGCTCATCACAGGAGAAACTGAGGCTCAAGGGTGGTAAGATACTCAGAGTGCCACTGAATTGAGGGCCCAGGATCCAAATTCTGATCTTACTGACTCCAGACTATCTGTGTGTTCTTGGGCTACATCACATTTTTATTACTCAAGAGTTAAGCAAGTAGTAAGCTCAAGATAGGGATCATGTCTTTTTCAGAAATGTTCACTATTTATGTGACTTCCTCATATGCAGAGAGGAAGAAGGTGGATAAACTCAATGGGTTAAGAGAAAAAAATACTTAGAAGGCCTAAAACTACACTAGGTTAAGGCAAGGTCTTTGTGACTTGTCAGAGTGGCCCAAGTTAACTGATTAACGTGGCTTCCTCCTACCCCAACCACAAGTCTATTTCATTTACAAAATAGGATTTCAAGAGTGTGATGGCAGGAGGAGGGATTATGATCAAAACTCACAGAACTGATGAAAGCCAATTAGCCATGTTACCCAAATAGGAAAAAGTCAAGAGAGAACTAAATAAACTGTGAGAATTTTTGGAATGGTTCGAACTGCAAAAGAGAAGAAAATGTCAGGGCAAGCATGTGCCTATTTCTTACTTTCTGTCTCTTCTTTGTGGGGAGGGGTCAGGGCAAAGGAGTTTGGTTTTATGACAACTACTAACTTCAAGATTTAGAAGTCAACCACATGTCTTTACCAAAAAAATAAACTGTTCACTTGAAACTTGTATAAGCTCCTCTACAGCATACCGTCTCTCTCAAGATGGAACGTCTTACTAATACAAGCAGGTTAATAGAAAATGCAGGATTTGGAGCTGGGCCTCACAGCAAATAATTCAGTGAGTAAAGGAAAGGGTAGGTATGACAGCTGGAGGATGGCTTAAAAAGGAGAAGTGGGACTTAAAATGGGGTGGGTTGGGGAAACAGAAAAAGACCATTTGGGTGGAGCAGATGGTTCAAGGAGGAAAATGGGGAGTAAACAGGTGATCTTGGCAGAAGTGAGACTGTGAGAAGGAGATGAATGCAATCAGGCAGGACTGAGGGGAGATGGGCTAAGGGGAGGTGTGGACAATAAGGATTAAAGACCCTACAAGCCAGAGATGTGTATGAAAGAGTATGGAATTAAGGTCATATATTTAATGAGAATCCACTGCAACCATTAACTAATGAGATTTTTTTTTCTTTTTTTTTGCTTTTTAGGGCCGCATACATGGCATATGGAGGTTCCCAGGCTAGGGGTCTAATTGGAGCTACAGCTGCCAGTCTACACCACAGCCACTGCAACACAAGATCCAAGCCACGTCTGCGACCTACACCGTAGCTCTCACAACGCCAGATGCTTAACTCACTGAGCAAGGCCAGGGATCAGACCCGCAAGCTCATGGTTCCTAGTCGGATTCATTTCCCTTGCACCACAATGGGAACTCCTTAACTAATGAAATTATAGGAGTTCTTTTTCTATGTGCTAGGTGGGATGCTGCCCAATTCATTAATGGTGGATAAAGCCAATTAAATCTTTAAATTTAAAAAAAAATTGTCTAACTGGCACAACACTGTAAATCAATTATATTTTTTTAAAAATTCCTAGCTTTATTTAGCAGACATGCCTAAAGTGAGGCTGCTAAGGGACACAGGCAAATTCAAATCTTCCAGCTATCACAAAAGAAAAATAAACATAATAAAAGCAACATCCAAAGTTATTAAGTTTTTTAATTTAAAGTGAAGCTACATGAAGCTTGCATGTTTTGATCTCTATTTTCCTAAAAAAAAAAGAGAGAGAGACAAATACACATGGGAAAAACCCTTAGGTATACCCAAATGTATTAATGGTATTTGTCTCCACACTTACTGAACAAATATGTGAGCCCCTGATGTCACGTGGGATTACAGTTTTTTATTCTTCTTTACATTTTCCCCAGTTTCAAAATACTCCACAATAATTTTCCATGAACTTTTTACTCATTTAACAAAAAAACCAGACATACCTGACTACATAGCCAAGCCTTGAAATAACGACAAAGGATGTTAAAATTTCTAAATTCACATTTAAATTTTCTTTACCTTGTATTTTTGAGCAACTGAGAAGAAATATTTAGAGCAGGTAATTTCAGAAAGTCATAGACAAGGCAATTTTGAAAGGGAAAGTTACACACTCTTCAAAAGCTTGTGTTTTCATTTTAAATCTTACTCAAACTATTTTTGCAGGGTGCTATATGACAAATAAGGTAGAAGACAATGAGGCTACTGTGAGCTGGCAATCTAGAACAAAAAAGTACATTAAACCATCCTGCTCCCAACAATGACTACTGTTACTCAAGGTCATACTGGATCTCGTCTGTTCCTACTAAATCATCAGAGATGATTATGGCACCATAGCCAAGAGACTCAGGAAGCATATAGTTTTTCTTATAAACATCTCTTTTGCATTGATTGCTCTTCTCAGGTTGCCAATCACTTATCCAACAGCTATCAGCAAAGGAAAGGGCTGGCCCTCCAGGCTGTCACACAACCAGTGGCTAGAAGGGGACTCAATGCACCTGCCTCCTGTGGGGATTTATCCAGTCGTGGGCTCGTCACACATTATATGGGCGTACAAAACTGCTCAGGCCTAAATCCAAGAGAATCATTTCTGCTGAAAGGCACTGCAGGAAAGTTACCATTTTCTGTCAGTTCACTGCCTGGCCCAGGGCAGGAAAAAGCAGGTACCTTGCACATAACCACGGTAACTATTTTCCCTGCAGCAATCCACTAACAGGCCTCTCCAAAGAGTTAGGGATTTTCTATGCATGACCAGGTCCTCAGCGACGCCAACTCTATCCACTCAAGAAAGGCTTCTGACACCAGGATCTCTTCATGAGAGTTCAAAACCAGTGAAGGCAAGTTTAAAACTTATCCTGGTATATAAATGACAAGTGTCATGAATGTTTTTACCTCAGGAAAAATGACTGTCTAATGACAACAGAGAAACATAAGGACAATATAAAAAAATATGGATGACAGTAACAAGCAGGTGGGCAGTAAACAATATTTAACACAGTCTCTGCCTACACATTCTCCAGCTTTCCTTTAAAAGGAAAGTAAACTGAGAACAATGTGCTTTCCTGTTCTGGACAGATGTGGCTGAGGTCTCAGGTTAATGTATCTTAAAACAGAGACAAGATTGAGCTGTTCTAAATTAGAATCCATTGGCTATTTGAAATCTTCCTATCAGCCAACTGGGTTTGGCAATAATCACTCACTGACAGACCAGCTCATGGTTGAAGGCACTTAAGAAATGGCTCCCATCTCTAGGAGATTATAAAGACAGTGGATGTTTTTACCGGCTAAAAACCAGCACAGAAAAAAAAAAACAATATAAACTGCTAACTCTATACAGTAAGAGCTAAATTTCTTTTCAACTCTTGGTACATTATAGTTATGATGTATCTGGCTGTGGTTTTCTATGTATATAGTTTTCGTCTTTAAAGTTGTGAGCTACACAAGACAAGAAGCCATAAAGAGTAAAGGAAAAAGAGGTGGTTATTCAAAACCCCTGGTGGAAAGCACTGCCTGGCTTTCATTTGTAAAATTGCCTCAAAATAGAAGCCACCATGGCTATCATCCCTAAATACCTAATTTAATAGATATCTGGCTAGAATCCTGGGATTTTGATGAGACATTATCAGGAGGGATAATTTATGAATTATTTTTAACATTAATTATCATAGATCATTTGATCATAAAAAGGGAAGACAAGAACTGTGTCAAATTATTCAAAATTAAGGGAATCAAAGTACAATAATTTGCTTCAATATCAGGGCCTGTTAGAAAGTAGCATAAAGGCAAGTCCCTAACAATTAACACAAACATGCGTTCAATTTAACTTTATGAAAGTTGCTCAGTCTATTTATACTTTTATCCTCAACTTCCTCCAGATGCCATTTAAGCTCTTATGTTTCTGAGTTGTAATAAGAAACACATACCAGAAGCAATGACAATTATTATTTTGAGCACAAATTCATAGTCCTATATCAATTTTTAGATTCTTTTTTGGTATTAAAATTACATTTTTTTGGCCACACCCACACCACAGTTGAAGCTTGTGCCACAGCTACCGCAATGCTGGATCCTTAACCCGCTGTACCATACGGAAATTTCCAAAATTACATATATTATCTGCATAGCCAGAAACAAAATGAACACAAAGCAAACATATACTGTGAAAATGTTTCCTTTGCACAACCCTCAAGCCAACCCTAATTTACTATCAAGTCTCAAAATGGGCATTATTTCCTTAGGAACTGACTTCCAACAGCCTCTCCTAATGCCTAGCACATTGTCTGTTATGGTAGTTGACAGCTACCCACTTCTGCTGCACCAAGTACTTTCCATACATTGCTTTACATAACGCTACTAGTTCAGTGCTTTCTTGCTCATTTCATTGGTGAGGAAACTGAGGCTCAAGGTAATGAAGGGGTTGGTCAAGATCACAGCTAAGAAGCAAGAATCGGACTGAAAATAGGTACATTTTCCTCCCAGCCACAACATAGCACGGTACCATATTTATCAGCTTGGGTGGAAACCTCCTTGACAGGAAAGAACACAGCTTCTCATTTGTCTTCCCTGGTCTAGAACACTGTCTGGCAAATGATAGGATCCTGTTCAATAAAGGCTGGTTGTTATTGTAGCCAGGAGTACACAGAACCTAAGTTTAAAAACACCGGTCAAATTAGTCAGTTAACATGTACTAGTTATAGCACCTTTGTGACCTGTGCATTTAAGCTATGGAGTCAGGACAAATGTGGGGTATACAATGTGTTTGCCTTCCCTTTTAATTTCTAATCCCTGATAAGAATATAACTGTGCCAACTTTCTTACATCACCACACCATCAAAAGTTCAAATAATGAATTTAACCCAGGGCTGCTTTTTGCCTTTTCTGCTCTAACAATCCCTGCTGGATTTGCTGGTTTGAAAGGACAGCCTTGACATTCACTCGGTCCTCCTCCTTAAGTCACCTGTCAAAGCAGTGGCCGTGTCAGTTTAGAAATACATGTCCGGATGTCATCAAAATTACATAATGGCAGCATGACTAATTTCCATTTCTTTAGACAGTTAAGAATGAGGCATCTAAGTTCAAGGTGGAACATTTTTAAAAAAATCCCATCTATACAGTAAGTACAAAAATAGAAAGGTTAAGAAGTTGAACATGCATAGCAAAAAGCTCTTGGAACAGTTGCAAGCTAGACCTGAATTTTTAAAAAACTCATAAGCATCGAAAACTTCTTAATTCTGTGCATAAGGTTTTAATTACAACTATTCCACCTAATGTAGACAGTATGTGTCTCAATGCCTGGTAGCTCAATTTAAAATAAATTCTTGTGTCGTTACTTTAATTAGGACTATTCTGGGGAGTTCCCTTTGTGGCTCAGTAGTAATGAACCAGACTAGTATCTATGAGGACATGGGTTCGATCCCTGGCCTCACTCAGTGGGTTAAGGATTCAGCATTGCCTGAGCTGTGGTGTAAGCCACAGAGGCGGCTCAGATCCTATGTTGCTATGGCTGTGGTGTAGGCCAGCAGCTATAACTCTGATTTGACCCCTAGCCTGGGAACTTCCATATGCTGAAGGTGAAGCCCTAAAAAAACAAAGAAACAAACAAAAAACCAAGAGACTATTCTGGAGTTCCCACTGTGGTGCAATAGACCAGTGGCTTAGCATGCAGGTTTGACACCTGGTCAGGTACAGTGGGTTAAAGATCTGCAGGGTGGCCAAAAAAGAAGAAGAAGAAAAAAGACTATTCTACTTCATTTTTCCAGGCGGTAAAACTTAATACGAAAACTTATGACTTATTTTTTGGAATTAACTCAGTTTTGAATTGGGAAAACTAAGACTGTGCATATACAAAGCAGAAATACACAGGAAGAAATGTATAGGATTCCTCAAATGGCGCATAAAGGGGAAAAATAAACCCAGTCCGACCAAACTTATGAGTCCCCTTTAGGGATGTGAAATACTGATCAGTAGGTCATAGTAAAAAGAAAGAACCAAACCCTTTTGACACCCTCACTGTATTACAGTGAGAATATTTGCTGACTGCTAAATGGTTTACACACTGTAGAACTAAGCTTATGCTTCTTTACATTTAGTGTACAGTAAATATAATCTAGTAAAGATGATGACAGGTCTGTATCTTCATGCAAATTTAATTTATCTTAGCAAATGACATTTTTGGGTTTTTTTTGTTGTTGTTGTTTTGTTTTTTTGGTCTTTTCAGTGCTGCAACCTCAGCATATGGGGGTTCCCAGGCTAGGGGTCTAATCGGAGCTGTAGCTACTGGCCTACGCCACAGCCACAGCAACCCCAGATCCGAGAGGCATCTGTGACCTACACTACAGCTCACGAGACCCAGTCTCCTCAGGGAGAAAGACAACTACTATACAGTATCATTTATATGTGCAATCTAAAAAATACAACAAACCTGTGAATATAACCAAAAAGAAGCAGACTCACAGATAAAGAGAACAAACTAGTGGTTACGAGCTAGGGGTGGGGCAAGACATGGGTCAGAGAGTAAGAGGTAGAAACAATTTGGTTCAAAATAAGCTATAAGGATATATTGTACAACACAGGGATAGTCAATATTTTTTAGTAACTGTAAATGGAATATAACCTTTAAAAATTGTATTTAAAAAATTAAAAAATTAAATTAAAAAAGGACCCCATATTCTTATAAAGCACTGTAGGCGTTCACAGCCTCACCTCAACATACTGCTCCCGCCTTTTTCCTACAACCCCCCTTCACAGCAAAGCCGCCAAAGTGGAATATTTGTCATTTCTTGAACATATAACTCCTTTCCTTTCCTCTCTCTGGTGTTCTTTGCCTTCTACTTTCTCAGGGAACACCTTCCTCTACTTCTTTTCTAAATCCTACACATTCTTTGAGCAATAAGGACCCTATCTATATATATATCTCACTCACCAGGCCCACATTGCCTGCCTCTCCCATGTCTTGCCCCTCCCCCACCCATATCAGAAGCACCATCTGGAGTCAGAGTAAAATTTAGTGCTGGAATCCTGTGTCTCCTCACCTCCACTTTGACCAGGCCTGGCTGAGGAGGATAATAATACAAAAGCAAGTAGAAAGAGAGGTAAGGGGTCTGGGTTTGGTTTTGTTTGGATTTAATAAGGTTTCTGGTCACAGTCACTGAGAGAATGCAGGTCATACACACCCTCCCGCCATCGCCTCTTGGCACCCACCCAGAGTTGACACTGGGTCTCAAGCTGTGATGGGTGGAGCAGAGAGCTGTCCGGGCCCTCACTGCCAATAGAAGATGGCAGGTCCCAGAAGCTTGGACAGAGACAGGTGGCACTTAGCTTGCTTAAGAGTTCAAGTCACAAACTGATGGTCTACACGGCCTGACTTGGGTGCTCACGCAGACCTGCCTCTTACAGCATTACATTCAATCTTCATGTCGTTGTTCACATTTAAACTTTTAAACTACCTTGTAACAAAGACCATAACTTTCTACTTCTTTTTAAGTCCCTAAAGGTGGCAATTCTACACAACCACAGGGCAATAGGCTACTGATGGGGCACGTATGTCTCAAGTTCACACAGGCACAATTACTCCCATGTGTGTTCCTTAGACTCTGCCATCCTCCCTCATTCACCTGCTTGACCAAGTAGGCATCTCAGTTTATTTCTCCTCATGCTGAGGGACTGCTGAGGGACAAACTCTAATAGGAACAAACCAGATCACCTCCATCTCATCCTGGGCTGGTGCAGGTGGGGAGGGAGAGAAACAGATGACACGATAGGCTGAATGTTGGCCGCTATTTAAGATGGAAAGCAGCCAAAGACCTCGGCTCACTTCAAGAGGGATATCCTCCAAACCTGTACACAGCGACCCTTGAAGGAGAAGATGGTTAATCTACACATAACTATAGTTGGCCTCAGTATCTGCAGTTCCATGCCATTCACTGATTCAACCAACCACTGACTGTGGAGTACTGCAGTATTACTGCTGAAAAATACCCACCTGCAAGTCGATCTACCCACGTTCAAACCCATGTTGTTCAAGGGTCAACTTCATATATACCTGTGCCTACAGCAAGCCTACTACAGCAAGGAGAGGTACATGTTTTTTCTGTAAAGATCCAGAGAATAAGTATTTTGGCTTTGCAGGCCACATAATTTGTTCCAACTACTCAATTATGCCATTATATCACAAAAGCCGCTGTAAACAATACATGAGTGAATAAGCATGACTTGTTCCAATAAAGCTTTATTTATGGCCACTAGAATTTGAAGTTCACATGATTCACATGCGTCATGAAATACTACTTTCCTTTTGATTTTTTTCAACATTTGAAGATATAAAAAGCATGTTTAACTCACAAGCCATCCAGGATGGATTTGGCCTATGTATGGTAGTTAAGCTATTTTCTACGTTTTTTAAATTTATTTTTGTTTTTTATTTTTTTTAGATTTTTATGTTTTCCATTATAGTTGATTTAACTGTTCTGTCAATTTCTACTGTACAGCAAAGTGACCCAATCATACATATATATATCTTCTCTCATACTATCTCCACCATGTCCATCACAAGTGACTATATATAGTTCCCTGTGCTATACAGCAGGATCTCATTGCTTATCTACTTCAAAAGCAATAGTTTGCATCTATTAACCCCAGACTTCCACTCCATCCCACTCCCTCACCCTCCCTCTTGGCAACTACAAGTCAGTTCTCCAAGTCCATGAGTTTCTTTTCTGTGGAAAGGTTCATTTTTGCTGATTAGATTCCAGATAAAAGTGATACCATATGGTATTTGTCATTCTCTTTCTGACTTATTTAGTATGAGAGTCTCTAGGTTCATCCATGTTGCTGCAAATGACATTATTTTGTTCTTTTTTATGGCTGAGTAGTGTTCCATTGTGTATATACACCATATCTTCTTAATCTAATCATCTGTCAATGGACATCTAGGTTGTTTCCATGTCTTGGCTATTGTGAACAGTAGTGCTGCAATGAACATACCGGTACATGCATCTTTTTCAATGAAAGTTTTGTCTGGATATATGCCCAGGAGTAGAATTGCTGGGTCATATGGTGGTTCTATGTTTAGTTTTCTGAGGTACGTTCATACTGTTTTCCATAGTGGTTATACCAACTTACATTCCCACCAACAGTGGGAATGAAAGGGTTCCCTTTTCTCCATACCCTCTCCAGGTTTTGTGATTTGTTGACTTGTTAATAATAACCATTCTGACTGGTGTGAGGTGGTACCTCACTGTAGTTTTGATTTGCATTTCTCTCATAATTAGTGATATTGAGCATTTTTTCATTTGCCTGCTGGCCATCTGTATGTCTTCTTTGGAGAAATGTCTATTCAGGTCTTTTGCCCATTTTTCAATTGGGTTGTTGGCTTTTTTTGCTGTTCAGTTGTATAAGTTGTTTGTATATTTTAGATATTAAGCCCTTGTCAGATGCATCGTTTGAAACTATTTTCTCTCATCCCATAGGCTGTCTTCTTTTTTTTTTATGATTTCCTTTGCTGTACAAAAGCTTGTCAGTTTGATTAGGTCCCAAGTTTATTTTTGCTTTTATTTCTGTTGCCTTGGGAGAAGGTGTTTTCTTAACAGGCATTCTCCCCTGTAAATTGTAAATACTTTTATTTTATAGCTTAATTTTTGTCTTATTTTTATTACATGATAAACACAAGAGCCAAGGTCAAGTCATATATGTCCTCATAATTCTGCTGATTCTGTTATAACGCTTTGCATAGAGAAGGGATTTGATTTGTATCTGTTGAATAAATATCTGCTTGTTTGTTATTTTTCAATATTAATTCCTATTTAAAGGAACTCTAAATTGCAAAAATGTAATTCTTCCATGTTTTTCAAATAACATAAAAAGTATTATTCAATTTACTTCATCTAGATCTCAATATTACCATGTATTAGTACTTTCACTCATTAAGGTCAAATACAATATTCTCTGCCCAAATTTGTCTTAAATACATGCATTTTTCTGCTTTCATCCTCTTACTTAAAGAAAGTAAACTTATAGTTACTTCCTTAAAAACTCAGACCAATAAATAAAAATAAATAAGTAAAAATAATCTCAAAACTGACATTAGATTTATTTAAGAAGCACTAACTATAGAAGTTTTTTTAAAGCTATAATGTCAAACCATGTAACTAACCTCCTGAGGTTTTTTTTTTTTAAAACATCACTCAGCTTAGAAATTGCATAAATTAACAAACCATCTTAAATAAATAGTATAGGAACTACAATGTAGATCAAAATTGGAGATGTATATACATGTCAATATTTAAGAGAGCAGCAGATTTTGAGCCATCATCCATTAGGTAAGATACTTTAAGTGATTTTTTTTTGGGGGGGGAGCAGAAAAACCATAAGTTCTTAATCATCTGTGGCCATTAAAAGGCAATTTATTATTTGTAAACCATACAGGAAATGCTGCCCCCTACAGAGTATTTTAAGAGAACAAAGAATATTCTATATAAATGTAACCCAGCAATTACCAAGAGAGCAATCTAAAAAAATTTTAGTGATTAACAAGATTATTGGGGAAAAAAGCATCTATGGAGTTGACTGGAATTTGATTTTCTTCCCTTTAATGTTTATTGCTCATACACAATATCCTTCCACACAAAAGTATATATATAAACCCACAAAGGCTCTGAGGATAAATAATATCTATAGCAATAACGTGCCAATTTAAGAGCTGGGAACACAAATGTGGGCTCTGAGGAAGAGGTGAGAGTAAAAGGAATTTGCTTTGCCTGGTGGAAGAATCCAGGGTGAGAGAGCACCAAGGCTGGCCTACCAGGATGTCATACAGAGCGTTACTCTCTCTCACACACATTTCAGCTATAGCTCACACACTCTGGGGCTCTAAGCCCCTCCTTTCTTAGGTTGGTTGGTATGTAAGTAAGTGGTCAGCAAAAACAGGTAAAACAGTACTTCAATATTTGATCTGAATTCCAAGCTACTAAAATTTCTTCAAAGCACTACAGTTGTTCCATTCTTAGAAATTTTTAAAGTATGAAGAGGAATTGACTAGGAAATAAAAAGTTTGAGAACAATTGAGAAGGAAGAAGAAAACAGAATTATCATGTCCTGGCTGAGGAGCAGGGAATTATGTGATAATATTAGGGAAGTAGAGAAATCAATGCTAGAGACCAGCTAACTCAGGAAGAGAAAGTTAACTCGGGTAGGAAAACTATCAACTAGTTTAGTGGGGCAAATCTCAGGGTCAAACAACATATCAACTCCAAAGTTTCACTGATGAAACAATTTTCGTCTATGAACTGCGTCATGTCCCTCACTCACAATATTAAGAACACTTCCTTCCATCCTTCTATGTCTAATTCTTCAAGTCCCAATTCAAATCTCAGTTCCTATACGAAGCTTTCTCTGATTCCCCAAAAACATCACCTCTCCCTTTTCTGAACTACTTCACTTTGTATAAGATGCCTACTACTGCCTACTATGGATTTTACATTTTTGATGGACATCTCAGTTACTCATCCACATGCTCCCCAAATACAGTACCTGAATCTAATTCATATGTACAGGGCACACTGTATCTAATAAGTAGCTTTTTCGTAGGTACTGACAAAATCCCTGCAGAATGAAGAAATTAATAGATAAGGTCATGAAACAATTAAGAAGTACTTCAAAGCAAAAAGAAATCTTGGAGGAATTGAAAATTGGGAGTCAAATAAGGCAGAAGCTCCCCTCTGTAGATAGTTATACATCTTAAATGACTTAGAGCTAAGCCAGTTTTCCTAGCTTTCTACTTTCACCACCATGGTTCTTCTTTGAGTTACTTATTACACATGTAATTAAAAAACAAAAAACAAAAACAAAAAACAAAACAAAACAAAAAACACCTGGTAGTTGTGTTCTTCCATGGCCCCCATTAGAATTTGAAGCTTTCTGAGGGTGTAAGTCAGATCCCTCCTGTTCACTCCTCTATCTTCAGACCCAGCTCAGCACCTTGGTGAAGCAAATGCTCAACAAATACTTGTTCAATGACCCTCAAAATCATTTTACATAATGTTCTTAACAACTAGAAATTAAAAGGTCTAACAATTCTTTAAAATGTCTCTAATTGGGAACCCACTAAATTAAGATTAATGTCAAAATTGGAAAATCCTAATGATTTCATCTTTTAGTTTCAAGTTTGGGGTAATCTTTACAATTCAATAAAAAGAAGCATTTGGACTTCAGACTACACAGAATTCAAATGCTGAAAACAAACTCATCTTTCAGGCTGCATCAGGACCCACAGCTCATACAATACACTTGCCTTATCTCAGTTTCCTCAACGGTAATTTTTCTTGAAGAAAAAAGTTAGGCCCAAGCTCTGTGCTTTGCCTCTTCTCTTTCACACTGATTGTGTTGTTATCTCCATCTACAGAAGAGGTTAGTAAACCGGTCACTTCTGAAAAACTGATTATTGAGCTGAGTAAAACTTAAATATGTAAGAGCTATTAATGATATGAAGTAATGTCAGCTTTTAGTCGGTAACAATAACTAATCTCCTGAAGGCTGTTTCTTAGGATATAGCCACATAGCTACCAATCATCAAACCTCAAATGTGCACAGAAAAGGTAGGTTTCTGATTAGCACTCCAAACAAACAGGAATAGAGTTCCCTTCGTGGCTCAGAGGAAACAGACCCGACTAGTATCCATGAGGATGAAGGTTCATCCCTGGCCTCACTCAGTGGGTTAAGGATCCCGTATTGCCATGGCTGTGGGCGGCAACTACAGCACCGACTTGGCCCCTAGCCTGGGAACCTAGCCTGGGAACCACATGCTGCAGGTGTAGCCCTAAAAGAGGAAGAAAAAAAAGGGGGCCAAAAAGTAATAACTCCAAATGTGTATCAGTCAAAAAAATATATACACATGTTTGAACACAAAGTATGTCTTCTACAAAACGTTTCCACAAAATTTAAAATACAGATGTAAAAAACAAACAATAACAACAAAAACCAAAGATATGCAGGGGTTAAAAGTCCAAACTTAAGAAAAATAAATTCTTACACAGGAAGATCACAGCATGTACAAAAAGAGACCACAGGATCCCGAACTCCTTGGAGCTCATCACCAAGCTTCGGCAAGTACCAACTCGTGGCCAACCCCGTTTCCTCCACACCCTGCCCGTTTCCCCCGACCCCGCTCTGGATTATTGTGAAGCAAATCCCAGGCTTCAAATAATTTCATTTATATAACAATTTCAACCCTTCAAAAGGGCACAGACTTCGAGTCAGACAGACCTGGCGCCCAATCCAGGCTCTATTGACTCTGGCTGGGTGACTCTGGGCAACATGACTGAACTTTCTTGAGCTTGTCTTCTCTCTGCAAAGGGGAGATGGAGTCTGACCTCCCAGGATGAGAGTGTGGACAATGGGAGCTAAGGTACCTGAGGCACTGAGCCTGGTGCAGGCACGTGGGGAAGAGTCAGTGTGGCGCGGAGGCTGGAATGAGGACAGTGCTAGCACATGAAGCCAGACCTCTTTCTGACGCACTCCCAGAGAGGCTCCCAGGACAAAAGAGCTATCAAATATTCCCATTTTTAAAAAGAGACACTAAACCCTCTGTGCTAAACTTGTAGGGAGACTAACAAAAAAACTGATCCATGACCCTAGGCCAATATTCACCTCCAGAAATATAAGGGAAAAGAGGTCCAGAAAAATCTCTTTGGCTAAGGCTGCTGGAGTGCTATGGGGTTCCCACCACCTTTCATGAGCTGGGAGAGAAGGTACTCTCCTGTCACTTTAAACCAAGAGAAAGGAGGGTAAGGAAGGGACCCTGAAGAGTATAACCAACTCGTCCTGGAAATTGTGGGGTACAATGACTTGTGTTTGACTCAAACCTGATAAAAGGCCCCCCTTGGAGAAGCAGGAAGGGGCAGCCTGTGGCTTAGTGGAGGACTGCTCTGGAAGCAAGCAGTGCTTCCTGCCACAGGGAGAGCAATCCCCTCCCTATCACTGGCTTCCCAACCTGAGGCAGGCCTGAGCTGGAGAAGGCAAGATTTATTTTTTTAATCAAGTTCAAAGGGAACATTTTTTTGGAAGTATTGAAATGAAACTCTTCTTATAATCTAAAACAAGAGAAAAAGTTATAGAATATGTATCATATATCATAGGATACATGTGTGTGATGTGCTATTTATAGGATATATATTCCATCCAGAAACAATAAAAGAAAGACTCCACAGAATGAGCTCAAAGGGGAAACTGGGAGAAAAAAATTAATTTTTTTTCCTTTTACCCCATGACATTTAGCCCTTTTAATCTAATGGTTACCTTATATGTCCAATTGAGGCATAAAAGTATACAAGAAAAGTAAAGAAGGCCTTTAGAAAGATGAACGAAATACACACAGTAGAACAAACAGTAAGTTGTGCGAACAATGTATAATCAAATACTAAACTATATCACTTTTAAAGAGAATAAAATTTCTTAAGACACATTAGAAAAGCTGCTCTCTTTTGGTTTCTTCTCTTTTTTTTTCCACTGATTTCCAGTAACAGCAGCTCAGTGATGCTTCCATGAAAGGGTCTTCCCACTCTTCCCAAAAGAATAGAACAAGGAGGGGGAAGTGAAAATTGCTACAGATAGGAAGAGAGGCAAAAAGAGGGGATGACCATGTGCCCCAAGATCAATTCCATGGGTGCAGCCGTATGTTAAACACTAAAATAATGCTTAAAAAGACAAAGTAAGTCTTCTGCCCTTGCAGGAATCTGAGCTAGGCATATAATAACAGTATGAGATAAATGTAGTCTTCTGGAGGGTGGGGAAGGTGTAGTAGAAAGACTATAAAATTGATAACAGTCAAAAGTCCAATAAAGAATCCTTGTAGGAGTTCCCGTCGTGGCTCAGCGGTTAACGAATCCGACTAGGAACCATGAGGTTGCGGGTTCGGTCCCTGCCCTTGCTCAGTGGGTTAACGATCTGGCGTTGCCGTGAGCTGTGGTGTAGGTTGCAGATGCGGCTAGGATCCTGCGTTGCTGTGGCTCTGGTGTAGACCGGTGGCTACAGCTCCGATTCAACCCCTAGCCTGGGAACCTCCATATGCCACAGGATCGGCCCAAGAAATAGCAACAACAACAACAACAACAACAAAAAAAGACAAAAGACAAAAAAAAAAAGAATCCTTGTAAAAGCTCCTGTACTATCAGGTAAAGCAAATTCATGGCTCTTTAAAAACTTAGCTCTTAGTCCATCCTCTGTTGATTCTGATACCAGCCTTCCTTCATTGGTTTGGGAAGTTTGTTTCACTTAAGACCAGTATTTCTTTTACGAAAGATTTATTAACTTTCAAATATGGAAGCACTATGTAGATCTTTTAGTAAAAGCATGATCGTTTTTTTGAATTATAAGTAGGCACAAATTCTTTCTTAGAAAACATCAAAAGCCAAACCAGAGCTACTGCACCTAAATTATGGGGTGTCCAAACAACTGAGACTCTTCAATGGCATTAATGGTACCCCACTGTCACCCACCTGTACAAACATAGGTTTCCAACCCCAACCAGAGCTCGTCATCCCACAACAAGCCAACAGCTCAAGGCTCAAATGTTAGAAAACCTGGCTCAGTGCTTCAGCACTAAGTAGCCACAACCCAAATTAGCCACAGAATATACTATGTGTTGTTTATAGAGGGCTGGGATTCATTTTCAGTGTGCTACCTCAGGTTTTCTGTTGCTACTGCAAAACAGCAGATAAGCCTATTTCTTGTCAAATAAATAAGGATGGAAAGTTAAGTCTAAATTTTCAATTCTGACCTACCTACTGAAACTGTTTGAGTAATTGACTACAGTATAAGTCAAGGCAATCAAATTTATTTCGGGTTATACCATCACAGAATTGATTACTTTTCAAATAAAAATCCAGAGAACTAGATTATTTCCCAGAATAAAAAGCAAAAAGCAATGGAAGTGTGTGTGCATGTGCATTTGCGCATGGGGGCTTTGCCGGTTTTCTGTCTGGAAGCCATGATATAACAAGATAATCACAAACTGTATTCTCACTGTTTAAATCTATGAATAATGCACAGATAATCTAGCATGACTCAAAACAAGAAATTAATTGTGACATGTAACTCAAGTTCAACAGTCATTTATAGTAGATCAATTTTTCAAAGTAATTTTTGCAGTTCAAAAAAGAATGAACATGCAAAAATAAATTTTTAAAGCGAGCTTCCCACTGTTTAAGGAGACAAATTCCTCAAAGGTAGTAGCTCTGCTTTTTTTTTTTTTTCATCTTTTTGTCTTTTCTAGGGCCGCTTCTGCGGCATATGGAGGTTCCCAGGCTAGGGGTCCAATCGAAGCTGTAGCCACGGGCCTATGTCAGAGCCACAGCAACGTGGGATCCGAGCCTCGTCTGCGACCTACACCACAGCTCACGGCAACGCTGGATCCTTAACCCACTGAGCAAGGCCAGGGACTGAACCCATGGTTCCTAGTCAGATTCGTTAACCGCTGAGCCACGACAGGAACTCCTGCTTTTCTTATAATCAAGAATCCTTTAAAATAAAATACATCTAGTCTAAACCAACCAGATGAATAAAAAAGTATCCTTCATTTTAAACTATTATTCATGCTTACAATTATTGCCTACTTTATAAGAATCTACTTCAAACATGACTTTCCCCCCACGGCAAAAAGAGTATAGGTTACACGGAAGTCAAACAAATAAACAAACACACAAACAAAAAACCTAGATAAGCCTCCAGAAGGGACAAAACCATAGAGGTGGGATTCTTTCCATTAAGCCAATGAAGTCACCTGGATATAAAGGAAAGAACTTCCTTTCTTTCTCCTTCTTAGCCTCAAGTCTGAAAACTAAGCCCCCAGAAGCATTTTTATCTGAGGACAAAGAAATGATGAGACTCCCCAAGGAAACATGTAAGAAATGATCATGAAGTACAGCAAGTGACTTTTAAATAAATGTACCAGAATTAACACATACAAATGGATGTTGCCCCCTTCAAAGTTATTACCTTAAAAACTATATACCTAATCCAGTGATGCTGTCAGAGGCACTTGGGAATTTGTTTCAGAGCTTAAAATTTTCTACACCCTTCAAATGAGCAAGTATTTGTCTTTTCAAGCTGGATTTAGCAATGGCCAAAAGTCCTCAGAGTTGCTGTGCTTTCCATGGAAAGCCCTTCCTGATCTCCCAAAACAAGGTTCCATGCTTCATCCTATAATCACTGCTCATTCCCCAGCAGATAACTTTTCAGAGTTGGACATGCTTACTTATTTACCATCTGTCACCCTGACAAAACTGTAAACTTCATAGAAGCAGGGAACCTGTATTATTTATTACTATACTCATAATCCTACAATAACATCTAGAAAATTACAGGCATGTGAATGATACAGAAGTACTGAATGACACAATCCACTATTAATATAAAATGGCTTGTAACAATTTCTCTATTTACCCCTTGCCACTGCTCTATGGAAAGAGTACCACACTTCTCTGTGTGACTATACATCTATATAGAGGGACTATTACTTTACATACCTGGGAGGAAACATGTTTGGATTGGATCATTGCCATTACTTATTAACATATAGAAAAAGAAAGCAAAAATCACGACTACATCTTCACAGACTAAAAGCACATAAACTTTTCATTCTCAAATGTGCAGTCACAATAATATCTTACCTAGTTGCAATATCTTTATAGTGTCTCTGTAGGCTTCCATCACCAGCTTGAAATGGCGGTGAAGTGGGTAGCACAAAACTCGTCTTCCAAAAGACACCAGGATATCATGAACATTAGACCAAGTCTGTGAAGTATCATTTAAATAAGTAATCATTTCCATATTACACGAAACAAAAGCACACAACAAACGCATAACTATTCTCAATTAAAAACTAAGTCTGGATCATCATCAAGCCAAGTGGAAGACAAATACAAAGCCATGGAATGAGACTCTTTCTTTACAAATCACAATATAATTTTTATCTCAGTCATAATTTCTCACACTTTATCAACATATCAAAAATGCTCCTTAAAAATCACATATATAGCAGGAAAGTTTTTAAGTCTTTTAAAAGTTACCAATCTGAATGCAAAACATATGGCACTAACAAAATACAGATGCACATAAAAGACATTTCTAAATGATCTATGTTTCATGTTTTTGTCTTTTAGGAGCATTCAAGATAATGTAGATGAAAAATACAGAACTCTTGAGTGAAGGGGGTTCACAGTTCCCCTCTTCCTTTTCTCTCTTTTTCTTTAGCTTTTGGCATTTACTTCAGTAATTTGCTTTCACTTATCAAAGAGAAACTACTCATTTCTTTATCTTGACAGGTATCAGACTGATACCATTAGCAACACAAAACTTACTGAAAACACTAGAAAAAGATAAATTTTTACAAAAATTTTTAAATTGGGTTTTAATTTAAAATGTATAACAAATGTAACCCATATATAATACTTAAAATATAAAATTAAAACTGAGAGTAACATCATTTCCATGTATGTATCCTTTCCATGTATGTATGTATTTCCATGTGGGTATCCTTAACGAATAAATCATCTGATTACAAATACCGAGCACCCAAAAAGAATAATTTACAGCTAAAAAAAAAAAAAAAAAGGAACTTTTAAAAAATTCTGTCAAGAAGTGAAATAAAAGTATGACAGAACTATTAACATGTCTGGCAATTCTGTTACCTCGAAAACAATAAAAATTTCAAAATAAAGTCAAATAGGTCAATTTCTTCATGTAAATTTTAATAACTATGAAATTATATAGTCACCAACTACTTTGTTTTCAGTGTAAGTAATCAAGTGACCATTACAAAAGCCAGTTTCTCCATTAATCTACTGATCATGGAAATATGCAGAACCCACACGAAATCCAAAGAATAGCACTTCTCCATCTTAAATATGCATACGAATTCCTGGAGATCTTGCTACCTAGTTAACTCAGGGGGTATGGATTGAGATTCTGTCTTTCCAACAAGCTGCCAGCAGAGGATACATTATCTGCTAAGATTCTCTGATAAAGTTAATTATTTTGGTTCCTGTTTACATCTTATCTATTATTTGAACAAAGTGATTCCACAGACACAATTTTGATTTTACAACTTAAAATGAACACTATCTAGGATTTAAACTGGAAACACACACACACAGAAACAAAACTAGTTGCCTTTAATAGATGATACAATTATCAATTATTGAAATCAGCATTTTTTGAAGCTTCTTTTTTGATGTACGACAGTGTGTTCAAAGCTAGTAGATTTAAGGATACCATCCTTAGCTATTTTTGTTTTGTTTTTTTCTTTTTTTTTTAGGAATGTACCCACGGTATATGGAGGGTCCCAGGCTACGGGCTGAATCGGAGCTGTAGCTGCCAGCCTACGTTTAGCTATTTTTGGTAAGATCTACACAACTATTCTCTGGAAAATAGATTATAAAAACAATTATTATTATACTAGAGAGTTATCAGATCTAAACATACTAATTGTAGGACCTAAGCTAAGTTATTTAAGCTATATGTTACAAGTTTCCTCATCTGTAAAATATCAACAAGATTTATCACACAGACTTACTGAAGGGAACAGGTGAAGTAATATACACCTATACTTAAAAGGCTTGGCACAACCCCTGGTGGCAAGTTGCAGCTAAGAATATTATCACCTAGATTTGCTGCCCATCTGTGAGCTCTGAACCTCAATACATACCAACCTACCTCCATGCCTCAAACTCCACCCATATCCTGCCCCAAAAGACTCTGTCCCCATTCCTTCTCCAGAGTTTGTGCTCCCTTTCCTGACTTCCAAAATATCCTAACTGGTCTCATTATTATACTAGGATTAGAGTAAGAGTAACAAATGGAATCAGACTTTTATTAAAAAGATGGAAAGAAAAAAAATTGGACAATAAAGCTACCACTTTTTAAAAATCAAGGAATTGCTTGGTTGACCCAAAATAAACTAATAACAACAAAAAATAACTCTCTGAACAAACAGAATCAAAGCAAGTACAACGGAAAATCATACCTCAAACCAGCACAGCGTTGGACTCAGTTTTCTGATATTCCATGCAGATTCGACCTTATTTGTTTTGAAGAAAAGGATACTGTCACATTAGAGACAAAGTCATTTAAAAACAAAGCAAATACATCCACTTATTCAACTAGTATCATATAAGAACTAAGAAGCATTTAGGACTGCGGGAAAGTAATGACTTTAATGATGCCAGGGTGATCAAAGGCGAGTTTCTGCCTACTCTGTTTGGAATTTTAGAAAGTAAAGCTTTCACACTGATAAGAGTACCAGAACACAAGAGCACATAAGCAAGGGCTTTAAAGCTAAAGCAAAGCAATGCGTGCTCAATTTCTGTCCTTCCCAACTAGGTTTTACTTGCCTCCCAGATATTTATAAATAATCTACCAAAGAACTGAGAGATAATGTTCAAGTATTCTCTGTGGCACTTAAAAAGCTGCTCAAGCATTTGGCCTTTCAGAGAACGCTTGTGAGAAGAAGTACATTCTAGAGAGCAATCCTGAAGTTTCAGGACGTCACAGTTTTAAATATGTGAATGTAAAAATAAAAAATGCTAGGTTTTATCAAGCATAACTACATATTCTCAATCTCCTCAAGCAATATGAAGCACTTTTTCTGTCGAAGAAAACATCTTCTACAACTATGGTATCCTAAAAAGATAAGTGGAAAAAAAAAACCTTTTTCAGTTACAGTATGACCTCAATATACTCATTAATATTCATTTTGGAGTCAAATGCAAATCTCAAAAATCACTGTTGAAATTTTCAGAATTCTAACAGCAAAAAATTTGGCACATATCGACTCCTTCTCCTAACACTAAGCAAATGCTACCATGTTCAGTGAGAAAAGCAGGTCAAATAATAGCATAGGGAGTTCCCTTCATGGCTGGGAGTTCCCTCCATGGCTCAGCAGTTATCGAACTCAACTAGGATCCATGAGGATTAGGGTTCGATCCCTGGCCTTGCTCCATGGGTTGGGGATCCGGTGTTGCTGTGAGCTGTGGTGTAGTTCACAGACACGGCTCGGCTCCCAAATTGCTGTGGCTGTAGCATAGGCTAGGGGCTGTAGCTCCAATTCATATACTAGCTTAGGAACTTCCATATGCTGCAGGTTTGGCCCCCAAAAGCGAAAATAAATAAATAAAATAAATAATAGCATATACTATAACCCAATGTAAATACACATGCAAACAGGTGTACCATAAAAGAAGACTGCAAGAGAAACATCACCTTGCAACAGTGGTTATTTCTGATGGCAGAGATGGTAATTTTAATTATCTTCTTCCTGAGAGTATTTTCCTTCACAATGATATGAATTATTTGTGTCGTTTTAAAAGGCAGGGGGAGGGGAAGAGGAAAGGGGGAGGAGACTAAGAGGTGCAAACTATTACACATAAATAAATATTAATGAGTATAAGAATATAATGTACAGCACAGGGAAATGTAGCCAATATTTCATAATAACTTCAATTAGAGTATAATGTATAAAAATACTGAATCTATGTTATACGCCTGAAACTAACATTGTAAATCAACTTTACTTCAATAAGAAATGTTTTTAAAATAAATAAATGAAAAAGAGGGAAGCATATGCACAGCTCAAAAATAACCGCTTCAGCAAGGACAATTATAAATAGCTGCAGGGGAGTTCTCTGGTGGCTAAGGAGGTTAAGGATCTGGCCCTGAACTTCCACATGCTGTGGGTGTAGCCAAAATAAATAAACAGGTGCAGGGACTTATTAACTGGGAAGACTTTTTTGTTTTTCAGCCTTTATATATACACAATCAGTGATATAGGTGAGGAAGAAGTTTAGCTCTTCGTTTACAAAATCAAATGTGGTTTAAGAAGAGATACAATACATTTTTATAAGAAGATCATTTAAGAAACAACAAACTTTACAGAAAGATTTACTTTTACAATAGGATTTCATCGAATAGCAAAAGGATACAATGCGAGTTTTTAAAATCTGATTTAATACAATTTTTCAGAAGTATACATACTATTTAAATTGAGGGACACCTCAGATTTCCTTTTTTAAAAAAATACTATGCTTTACATCTGTGAAGGAGCAGTTCCGAGAAAGACTCTAAATAGGTTTGGTAAAGTTTACCCCTTGCCAATGTCAAGTGTCGCATGGCAAGAGCCCACTCAATTGGTCAAATGACCTCCTAAAAGAGATGAGAGCTCAGGATATTGTTCTCTACCCTCACTTTTACTTTCCCACTCCACTACTGGGTAGAGATGAGTGCTGAGAGAGAAGGGAAAAGATGAAACAAAAACATCAGGCTTTCATGCTGGTACCCAACACCAACACACCTGTGCACCTCCGCCTGGAACATCCCTATGTAACTCATCACAACTGGTCGACTCATGACCGTAACACAGCTTACTCCATACAAGAGTCTATGCCAACAGGCAGAGACACACTTACATTCTTCTCTCCTTCAGTGACACGTGTTTCATAGCAATATGCCAGAAGGATATCTATCAAACTGTAGTAGACCTGACGATGGGCTCTCTTGTCTAGCAGGTAAGATTTATTGACAAAATTTCGCAGCTGATATTTCTCTTCTTCAGAAAAAGACACTAGAAGAAAACGCATTTAAAAATTAGATGTTCCATTCTGCTTTATAAAATCCCCACTGTAGAAGATTTGTCAAAAACATAACTTTGATTATAGAATCGGAAGTAAAAGTTACTTAACTCCGGACCAGAAACAACTTTTTTTTTTTTTTGTCTTTTTGCCTTTTCTAGGGCCGCTCCCGCGGCATATGGAAGTTCCCAGGCTAGGGGTCTAATTGGAGCTGTAGCCACCGGCCTACACCACAGCCACAGCACCGAGGGATCAGAGCCGCGTCTGCGACCTACACCACAGCTCACGGCAACGCCAGATCCTTAACCCACTGAGCAAGGGCAGGGATCGAACTCGCAACCTCATGGTTCCTAATCGGATTCATTAACCACCGCGCCACGAAGGGAACTCCAGAAACAACTTTTTAACTAGACTTCACATTTTTATTAAGAGCTATGTACCTGCTCAAATCCTAGTAGGGCTAAATAAAGGAAAAAATGTCTAAGCAATATCTATTCCTTTTTCCAGACCTCACCCCAACCCTACTCTTTTTTTGCTACACTGCTCTGTATTCAAGGTGGCTAAATAACAGAATTACTGACTTTTAAGTTAAAATAATTACTTTTTGACAACAGAAAACGTAATAGCTAAATGAAGCACTCTAAATATTCATTATCCATTTTGAAAGTTCTACACAAAGTAATGGACCTATTCCCATATATCAATCAATTTTAAAGGCATAGTATTTCATAAAGTATCCTTTAACACAGCAAATGTGACCACAGAGCACAAAGGATGCTTCCTTTTCTTCTTTTGCTTGGCACCTCTTCTTTTCATCTTCATTAACAGTCTCTTCCATGTTAAGAATCTAGTATATATGTCACTTCACACTTTTCTTTACAACCATAGAGACACAAACATATATACATGGGAGTTGATACCTTTTTCCCCCTCCAGAGAATGAGATTTTTTTTTTCCATCCAGCCTATCTCACTCAACAATACTTCTTGCAAATTCCTCCAAGTCTGGTACTTAGCTAATTTCTGCAAAGGAGTAGAATATCTCATGGTGTAGCATGCTCTATCCAACCACTCCCCCTACTGATGGGCATTCACTTTGCTTCCAGTTTTATGCCACTGCTAAGAATGCTGCAATAATGAGATTCTTCTATACAACACTGGGAACTATATCTAGTCACTTGTGATGGAGCATGAAGCAGGATAATGTGAGAAAAAGAATGTCTATATGTATGTGTGACTGGGACACTTTGCCATAAAGTAGAAAATTGACAGAACACTATAAACCACCTATAATGGAAAAAGTAAAAATAATTACAATAAAAAAAAAGAATGCTGCTATAAATATCACCATCATAATGTCATCAGATACTGGAGGTTTCCATTTCTATAAAATAGACTCCCAAGTGTGGATTTCTTGTTTTTCAAAGACATTTTATTTACTTATTTATTTATTTCCTACACACATCTTTTGCCCACTCTCAGAAATAAATGCTTTTTAAAAAATCATTTTCAGTTTAATGGATAAGAAGTGACTGTGGTAAGAAAAAAATTCTAAGATGAATCCCAACGAGTCACATCACTTGGTGTGGGGAGGACCTGCAACTTGCTTCTGTTCAAAGGAATATGGTCATGGTAATAGGACAGTCACTATTACGATTATGATGATTATGTTCCATTATCAGTAGATGAGCCAGAGACCCACCTGCTGATTTTGAACAAATAAGACGCTATGCGTGAGGAGGCTATGCAGCAGGGAACTGTGGGGTCCTCTAAGATCTAAGAGTGACCCACCAGCTGGAAGCCAGCAAGAACATGGGGGCCTCAGTTTCTATAGCTGCAGGGGTGAAATTCTACCAACCATCATGTGAGCTTTAAAAAGTACCCTGGGCTCCAGAAACTTAGCTGCCAACACCTTTTTTTTTTCTTTTCTTTCTTTCTTTTCCTTTTTTTTTTTTTTTTTGGCTTTTTAGGGCCAAACCCACAGCATATGGAAGTTGCCAGGCTAGAAGGTTAAATCAGAGCTGCAGCTGCTGGCCTTCACCACAGCTCAAGGCAACACCCGGGAGTTTCCACTGTGGCTCAGTGGAAATGGACCTGACTAGTATCCATGAGGATGTGGGTTCAATGCCTGGCCTTGTTCAGTGGATTAAGGATCTGGCATTGCTATGAACTGTGGAGTAGGCTGGCAGCTGTAGCTCTGACTCAACCCCTAGCCTGGAAACATCCATACACTGCGGGTGCTTTAATCCTAAAAAGCAAAAGGAAAAAAGGCAACACCAGATCTTTAACCCACTGAACAAGGCCAGGGTTCGAACCCACACCCTCGTGGATACCAGTCTGGTACATAACCCACTGAGCCACAACAGGAACTCCTCCTATACCTACTTTGAAAAAAAAGGAATTCTCGTTGTGGCTCATGGTTAAGAACCCAACATGGTGTCCGTGAGGATGCAGGTTCAACCCCTGGCCTTGCTTGATGGGTTAAGGATCCAGCATTGCTGCAAGCTGCAGTGTGGGTCGCAGATGCAGCTCTGGTTCGACCCCTAGCCTGGGAACTTCGGTATGCCTCAGGTGTAGCCGTAAAAAGAAGGAACAAAAAGGAAAGAAGACAAAAGAAAAGATAGCCATCACTGTCTACAGCCTTGCAAGACCCTGGGCAGAAGACCCAGCTAAGCTAGGGCTGACCCCTGACCCACGGAAACAAGAGACAAATTAGAACTTTGTTCCTTGTTTGTAACTTGTCATGCAGCAAGAGAAAACCAATACAGTGGCATATGATAGTTACTTAGGTAGTATTTCTCTAATTGCTAAACTTTGAACATTATTTCATAGGTTTGTTGGCAATTTGGAATTGCTCTCTTGGAAAATACCCATGTGAATATGTTTTGCCCAGTTTCTTCTGGATGGCTGGTCTTGTCAAATATTTAAGAACTCGTCTATTATAGATATGAACCCTACTCATCTCTCTAAATCTACTGCATCTTGACTGACTTTGTTTAGGGAATCTTTTGCCACTGAATTATTTATTTTTGTGTGTAGCCCAATTACATCTATCTTTTTTTTTTTAACAGATTGTGAATTTATGGCCTTTGATAAGGTTTCCTCAACCGCTGAATTGTACATAGAGACTCTCAGCTTTTCTTCAAGATTTACTGTTTCCTCTTTTATATTTAAGTCTTTAATCCATCTGGAAGTTATTTTTCATGTTTTAAGATTTCAGTTAATTCCAGATGAAGAGTTAATTGTGCCAGCACAGTCTGTTCAGTAATCCATCTTTTCCCACAGTACTGAACCACCAACTTTATCAACAAGATCTGCGCTTTTCTTGCTAAAAATTACTTCCAGGCATTTTCAGTTTTTGTCACATGCAAATACAATATTTTTCCCCATTCCCAGTAAGTTACTGACAGATGAGAAGCGGCACTTTCTTTTTAAATACAAGTCACCTTACCAAATGTTGGCTAACCAGATCAAAAAAATCTAACTACTTAATAAATGCAAATGGTTTAATAAAAATGGAGTTACCGTTGTGGCTCAGCGGGTTAATGACCTGATGTTGTCTCTCTGAGGATGTGAATTCAATCCCTGACCTCACTCAGTGGGTTAAGAATCCTGCACTGCCACAGCTATGGCACATATGGCAGACATGGCTTGAATTCAGTGTTGCTGTGGCTGTGGCACAGGCCTCAGCTGCGGCTCCAATTTGACCCTTAGCCTGGGAACTTCCATGTGCCACAGGTGCAGCCCTGAAAAGGAAAGAGAAAAAAAAACAAAAAACAAAAAACCTTTAACTATATATTGGGAAGGCAAGCAAGTCCAAGAGTGTAGTGCTTCCAAGCTTCCTTTGAGGTCTGTAATTCAGGCAAGCTATCATAGGATACATCTTCTCACATTAACAATATGTGAGCATTATAGGTTCCTCATTAACTATACACACAAAATAAAATGCATCATGTCTTAGAGCAAGATTTACAGAGAAACAGCTAACAATGTAGATATGCTGAATTCCCAGCTTATATGAACAAAATATGCCCACTACTTTCTTAGAGCAATTCTTTTTTTTTGCCATTTCTCAGGCCGCTCTCACGGCACATGGAGGTTCCCAGGCTAGGGGTTGAATCAGAGCTGTAGCCGCTGGCCTACGCCAGAGCCACAGCAACGCGGGATCCAAGCCGCATCTGCAACCTACACCACAGCTCACGGCAACGCCGGATTGTTAACCCACTGAGCAAGGGCAGGGATCGAACCCGCAACCTTATGGTTCCTAGTCGGATTCGTTAACCACTGCGCCACGACGGGAACTCCTCTTAGAGCAATTTTTAAGGAAACTTAAGCATCTAGATTTACTATTACCTCTCCATAAGAGTGTTATCAATCTCTTAACTTTCGAAGTAATCCTTCATTTTCCTTCCATGTCCTATTAGACAACCACTTTCAAGTTCACTTTAAAAGTCACTAAGCCTAGTCAAGAGGATCATTCAGCTTTCACCACTCGTGCTTCATTGTCAAAGTAGTACCAAAATAACACTGAAGACTTTTTGTCCAGGTTTGAGAACCGTCCTTTCTACTGAGGTAAGGACAGGCTAAACTGCTGTAACCAACAGACCCAAAATACAGTGGCTTCGGAAAGACAGTTGCGGAGTTCCTTTATGGCTCAGTGGTAATGAACCCAATTAGTATCCACAAGGATGTGGGTTCGATCCCTGGCCTTGCTCAGTGGGCTGGGGATCCAGCACTGCCGTGAGCTGTGGTGTAGATCACAGATGCGGCTCAGACCCCACATTGCTGTGGCTGTGGCGTAGGCCTGCAGCTGCAGCTCCAATTCTACCCCTAGCCTGGGAACTTCCATATGCCGAAGGTGCGGTCCTAAAAAGGGAAGGGAGGAAGGAAGGAAAGGAAGAGTTGTTTCATGCTACTACCCTGAGTGAATGATCCCAGACAGGTGGGTGTCAGAGTCTCCACCAAATAACTTCCATCCAGACAGTGGGAAAAAAATAATAATAAATTAAAAAAAAAAAAAAAAAAACTTCCATCCAGGATGCTGCTCTAACCAATGGGAAAGCAGGAGAAGAGGATGACAAACGCCTTCTTTCTAAAGACTTGATCCACAAAGCGTACAGAGCACTTCCACTCGCTTCCCCATCATCCAGGACTTGGTCTCCTGACCATACCCAGTGGCAAGGAAGGAAGGAAATGTGATCACCAGCCCATGGGCCCAGCCCAGCTCTAATGCAGGAAGCCTCTTCTTAGGGGCAAAAGATTAATAATAGACACATGGCTTCTTGGACACCTTCTCAAGAGACCAAGAATTATTAAACTGCCTTTTTAATATTCCCAAAATACTCTCCTGAAAGCTAGCGAAGCCCCAGTCCCTTTCTGTCTCTGCTCAACAAGAGGCTGTCCTTCTGCTCCTCACAACTGGGCAAAAGCCAGAAGGAAAGGAATATGATTACTCCCACATAATGGCCCCTTTTCACATATCGTTTTCCAATCCCACTTCTATGCTCTCTTAGGAGTCTTAAGTTTAACATGGCTTCTTTTTGCTGTAAGGCTTCCTTCCAGCAGTTTTTTGTAGTCCGTCCTCTGGGAGAGAAAAAAAATCTTAAACACACTTACTTGAAATTACTAGAAGCGATATTCCTTTACTCATTTAAATACATTAGAGTAAAAAAAAAAAAAAAAAAAAGGCTTTGACATAAAATATAATTATTTTTTCAACTATATTTTTAAAAATTTAATGTTTGTACTAGCAGTACTTCTATAAACAATAAATAACTTACATCAGCAATAAATAATGTATTTAATTTGCTGGCCAGCAACATGAAGAAAGGTATATATTTTCAAACTTAATGTAGGCCTCAGATTTGATGCCTGGCCTGAAGCATTCTTTAAAGACTGACATTTAAAAATGAAATTCATGGGAGTTCCTGTTGTGGCTCAGCAGGTTAAGAACCAGACATAATGTCCATGAGGATGCATATTCAATCCCTGGCCTTGCTCAGGGGGTTTAGGATCTACCACTGCCCCAAGCTGTGGCACAGGTCGCAGATGTGGCTCAGATCTGGTATTACTGTGGCACAGGTTGGTAGCTATAGCTCCGATTCAACCCCTAGCCCAGGAATTTCCACATGCTGCAGGTGCCACTGTAAAAAGAAAAAAGAAATTCGTGGAGTTCCTGCTGTGGAGCAGTGGATTAAGGATCCAGCATTGCTGCAGCTGGGACAGAGGTCACAGCTGTGATTTGGATTTGATCTCTGGCCCAGGAACTTGCCTTGGGTTCGGCCAACAACAACAACAAAAAAGAAACTCATATGACAGGTAAACTGAGTGGTGATTGTTCCCTTAAAGGGCTCATATAAAGATTCCTCAATTTAACTAGAAGCTCTCAGTTCATTTAAAGTAAAGTAAGGAAACTGTAAGAAGGAATATTTCTTCACCACATGAAGAAAGCGAACCTGAAAAAGTATTTTAAGATCTGTGGTACTTGGCAAGAAGATGTGAGAGGATATTCCCTTAGGTATAGTTTTGGAGATGTTCATTGATTCAGTTAATAGGAGGAGTTCCTGCTGTGGCACAGCAGGTTAAGGATCCAGTGCTGTCGCTGCAGCAGCACGGGTTTGATTCCCAGCTTGGTGCAGTGCATTAAGTATCTGGTGTTGCTGCAGCTGAGGTGTAGATTGTAGCTTTGGCTCAGATTTGATGCCTGGCCTGTGAACTTCCATATGTCGCAGGTGCTGCCAAAAAAAAAAAAAAAGTAGCTACTAGGAAAGTGCCAGGTGTTCGTGTTCACTAGCCTTTACACCCTACTTGGCTAATAAAGACATCTGCTTCCATGTAATTCTGAATCACAATGTAAAGAGGCTCAGAACCATTGAATAACACATCAACCCACCCACAGGTTTATTCATTACTCTTAAGCCATCACACAGTAAGTGCTCAACAATTTATAAAGGATGACCTGGGAAGTGTGGGTTCTGATGTTACATTACCCACAGGTGTTTTCACACATCACAGGTCACTTTCCATGACCATACACACAAGGAAAGTCAACTTGAAAGTACTCTTTTGAATTCCAGAATCCTGGGTGCCCCAACCTTCCCTTAAAATACCACCACTTTTTTCTGAGTGTTTTTGAGTTCCATTTTGGCCTAAGCAGTTCATTGATAATATACAGAAGTATTTAAATTCTGAAACTCAAGCAAAGAAACCAGAGATAATAAATAACAAAAACAACAAACCAGGACATCACCAGAGAAACCAAAAGTCTGAGCTCTCCCAGCCCTTTTTTATTAGAGCTGTAAATCAAATCACCCAGAGGAGAACTTGGGGAGGTTTGCACACCATTGGGTCTAACCGAGCAACAGCACTGGAAATAACTAGATGTGGCGCCAACAATACTTGGACGATTGCCACCACCAGTAACATTTGTTGAGCATTTGCATGACTTAGCTATACCACAAAGCAGCTTTGCTATATAGTTCACAACATTTTTGGTTAATTACATTTCTATAAATAATCTACAGTCAAACAAAAGTCAGCTGAATGTTCAGTTCATTTGGGAGAGAAACTGGTGCCCAAACACTGAAGCAAATGGCCCAAGACCACCACCCAACATTAAAAACCCCATTAATACATTTGGGGACTGCCAAGAGGCTCCCATCAAAACGGAAAGGGACCTTGTCACTCCTCTTAGAACCTTGTCTAGTTTTGTTACTTTGACATTTTCCCTTCTGTCAAAATCCCTCTTCCAAACATCCCTGTCTTCTGTGGGTCAACAATTAAATCATGTGTGATCTGCCTCCTCTGAGAGAAATGCAAATCCATTACATTGTACACTTTCTGGAAACAGATTAAGGGAATCAGGAGAAAGTGTGCTGCATGTAAGCCCTTGGCCTAAACTAGCAGCCCTGAGGTGCTGCAGCTTTCAGAGCCGACACTGACAGTTCGCCTGAAAACACTGGTGGCAAACAGGATGTCCCTGCTAGGAAGCTCATTGACTATAAAAGTTATGTGGTGTCACAACAAGCAGTCACGTGGCAAGATTCTTGGGCTGAGATTAACCACTGAGAGACAACACGGGAAATGTGGTAAGTTCATCCTCGTGAAACCAAAGCTCAGTGGGAGCACAGCATTTAACACTTCCATTTACAAGCCTTTAGGGAGGGCGATCCGGATCATTACCAAACAGAAGATGTCAATGAAACGCAGGGTGACACTGAAAATGACAAGCACTGTAACCAAGGCAAAGACAGGGGCAAAGTTCACCATGTTAAGGCTTATCTGGAAATCAAAACAATCCAGCTTAGTATTTTATGAGGGGAAGGGATCAAAGCTGCACTCCTAACCTACACTACTATATTCACCTGGCAATGTCCCACTGCAATGACAAGAAGGCCCAGGAGGCAAAGGAAAAAAGAGGGAGAGGAGAAAGGGAAAAACTACAGCAACATGCTGCTTGAGTGAGCTGGGAACTTCGAAGTTTATTTTTTGGTTTATTTCTTTTCTCCCATATTTGAGACTGGTTCAACACACTTCAATTTACATCTCCAAATGTGGGTGTCTCAAATATTCAAACAAGAAAAACAAAAATTGAGGGAGGAATCGTGTTAACAAAGAACTTCCCCCTAAAGCTGTGAAATGCACAAAAATTGGAATTTCAAAGGGAAGCCATTCAATTTCTGGCTCTCCTGCCACTGACTTACTCTATAATGACAATTTCTAAGACTTAGAATATGCTACGGGTTTTAAGGACAGCAGTGTCTAGCTCAATCCTCACGATAACTCTCTGAGGTAGATACAGGATTTCCACAGTGACCCAGAGAAGTTGCCACATCACAGAGCCAGCCTGTGGAGGAGCAAGGCGTTAAACCCTGAGCCCCATATTTACTTTATAGCCTATGCATATCCCCACACCTGGCACATTTACAGGATGTGAATTCAAATTCTTCCTTAATCATGTGCCTTGCTAATTTTTTAACGTTCTTTTTTTTTTAGTAATTAACATACATCATGAAGTGATTATCACAATAAGTTTAGTAAACAGCCACCGTCTCATATTGACACGAAATTAAAGAAACAGAAAGCAATACTTCTCTTTTTTTAATTTATTAATTTTTTAATAGTTATTCCAATACAATTTTTTTCTACTGTACAGCATGGCGACCCAGTTACACATACATGTATGAAAGCAGTATTTTTCTTGTGATAAGAACTCTTTAGATCTATTCTCTTAACTTGCATACATAACATAAAGCAATGTTAATTATATTTATCATGTTGAACATTACATCCTTAGTACTTATCTTTTATTTTTAAATTGAAGTGTGGAGTTCCTGACGTGGCTCAGTGGAAACGAATCTGACTAGGGACGAAGGTTCGATCCCTGGCCTCACTCAGTGGGTTAAGGATCTGGCATTGCCATGAACTGTGGTGTAGCTCACAGACAAGGCTCAGATCTTGCTTGCTGTGGCTGTGGCACAGACCATAGGCTATAGCTCCAATTCAGCCCCTAGACTGGGAACTGCCATGTGCCTCAGATTCAGCCCTAAAAAGTAAATAAATAAATAAATAAATAAATAAATTGAAGGACAGTTGATTTACAATGCTGTTAGTTCCTGGTATATAGTAAATCAATTCATATATATATATATATAATACACACATATATATATATATATATACACATATATATGTGTATTTTCTTTGTCAGATTCCTTTCCATTATAGGTTATAGCCTAGCTATTTTTAAAGGTGATTCTTGGAATGAATCATCATAATAGCTTAACTGACTATGACTGTGCCTAAAGCACCATTCTGGATATATACCACGGGTCAGATAAAGATAAAAGATCAGAAAGGCGGTGGTTAAAGGCACATACTGGCTGAACCTTCTACTAAAATTATACACAGAGAACTAAAAGCATGATGACATAGAAAACAGGACATAGAACAAGCTGCAACTGAGCAAAGGAGAGTAAGTTAAAATTTAAATTAAAGAGGGAGTTCTCCTTGTGGCTCAGTGGTAACAAACACGACTGGTATCTGTGAGGACTCGGATTTGATCTCTCACCCCGCTCAGTGGGTTAAGGATCCAGTGTTGCCATGAGCTGTAGTGTAGTTCGCAGGCAAGGCTTAGATCCAGCATCGCTGTGGCCATGGTATAGGCCAGCAGGCTACAGTTCTGATTTGACCTCCTAACCTAGGAACTTCGTAGGCTGGGGGTGCAGCCCTAAAAAGACTAAATAACGTAATAAAGAAATAAAGGTAAGGCTGTCTCTTGATTTTTAGGGCAACTAGCTCACCCTTGTGGACAAAAATTTTAACTGCGCAACCACCGACTCCTTCCCAGACCACTTCAGGAAAATAAGGCACTCAAACTGGAGAAACTGAGTCAGACCCCTCAGAAAGCCTTGATGATTCAAGTTTGAGCAAACTCTCTGAGCAGATCTACATGGCATACACAGTTAACTGTTTAAATTTTTTATTGTTATTTCCCCAATACAATTTTTTTCTACTGTGCAGCATGGTGACCCATTTAAACATACATGTATACATTCTTTTTTTTTTAATTATCATATTCCTCCATAAGTGACTAGATATAGCTCTCAGTGAAACTATTTAAATTGTGTTAGCAAAGCCACATTTAAAAATTCAACTACATGATTTGAGAAGTCCCTGAAAGACTCTTAAATCAAATACAAAACCAAGGTTTGGTTGAAAAAAGTCATTATTTATAAATGATTTTCTGTTATCCAACAGAGTCAATTCTAAAAAACTACAGTGGCAACGATTCACCCTGATACAGATCACCTAAGCTCTTAACAAAACCTAACTACAAGAATATTTAACAGGAGTTCCCGTCGTGGCGCAGTGGTTAACGAATCCGACTAGGAACCATGAGGTTGTGGGTTCGGTCCCTGCCCTTGCTCAGTGGGTTAAGGGTCCGGCATTGCCGTGAGCTGTGTTGTGGGTCGCAGACGCGGCTTGGATCCCGCATTGCTGTGGCTCTGGCATAGGCCGGTGGCTACAGCTCCGACTCGACCCCTAGCCTGGGAACCTCCATATGCCGTGGGAGCGGCCCGAGAAATAGCAAAAAGACAAAAAAGAAAAAAAATATTTAACTGCAATATTTACTTATTCTATAAATATTTATTGAGTACATATTACATAACAGACACTACACAAGACTCCAGAAGTAGAGCAAACAGCAGGCTACTGCATTGTTATACAGAAAATCAAAATATTGTGATGCAACAGCTACTTCAGAATGAGTGATCAAAGAAAGCCAGTGCAGAACCCTGAATGCCCGCCAGTAGTAAACAGCCCAAATGTCCACCAATCACAACATCAGCACACGAGGCAGGTATTAAAAGCTTCAGGTAGGAGTTCCCTTCGTGTGCAGTGGAAACAAATCTGACTTGTTCGATCCCTAACCTCGATCAGTGGGTTAAGGATACAGCGCTGACATATGCTGTGGCTCTGACATAGGCCAGGCCAGTGGCTGCAGCTCCAATTAAACCCCTGGGAACCTCTATATGCCAAGGGTGTGGCCCTAGAAAAGACATACACACATGAAAAAAATAGTTTCCTCTATGAGGCAATTATATTGTGCTTAGGAAAGACGGTAAACAAATGCACCTAATTTTGAATTTCTTACCTAATGCAGTAAAATCTTCTGGCTCCTGATTCCTTTTTGAAGAGGCCATAATTTTTGAATATAAATCAGTCCACCAAGGAATATACTCCAAAACCTGTTTAACTGCCTCATCTTCAAAAAAGTCAGCTCTGGAGAAAAAAAAGAACAAAAACATATGTATGTATGTGTATGTATAAAGGGGCCTGTTACATAGAATTGGGCTGGTTTTCACTTTTTTTAATTTTACCTTAAAATGTATCACAAATGCACTAGAAATAGAGACTAATGCAAAGTACATTTCAAGGCAAGACTGAGCAATGCTATTACTTTCTTTGTGGTTACTAATCATCATAAAATGAAAAATAAGCATTGACCTTAAAGGATATTTGGCTCTTATGATCTCTTTAGGTTGAAGGTACAAAGAAGACCATGCTCTGTACCACAGCCATGTGAGATGAAGCAAATCTGAACACACAATGGACTAAAGCCTAGCACTTGTGCAAAGTTTCCAACCAGCACAGATTTTTGGTAAGGTTACAGTGAAGGAAAGAATCTTTTAACTTCACCAACAAAAAAATAAACACATGAGAAGAATATTTAGAATACTGCATATCCAGAGGTCACATATACACACACACAGACACACACACACATAACTTATTGTTTAGCATGTGCACTCATGTTTCTTACCATGATGCAATCTATTTTACCTATTTAGCTAAGCTAATCTTAATAGGCACTTAATTTAAAACTACTGCAAAAGATAAAAGCAACCTTTGTAGAGAATAGAAAGTTAATCCCCCTGCCCTTTTTCTCAGTTTAACTAGAAAGACAATTGCTACATTCAAAATATACTCTTGGAGGACACTCATTCAGGAAATACACTGTCTTGCATTCAAAGATGGAAATAGGTATCCTTGGGAAAAGAATGACAAAAAGCATAATGCATAGTGGAAAATTCACATATCTTTCCATTAATTAGAAACTTAAGGCACTGGCTGTTTTGATAAACTGGATTTTCCAGCTTATAAGTTTTATGACCTTAAACATTTTTCTCTCAAGTGAGATACTAAAATATTTTTAAAATTAGGAAGATCACAGATAACTTATTGAGTTCTCTGGATGTGCCAAGCACTGTACCAAGCGCTTTTGAACTGTTATTTCCTTGAACCCTCACACCACCACCACCACCGGCAGGGGGTGCTAATACTCTCCTTTCGCATGGGTGGGGCCAGCATGGGGACCCACTTAAGTCTTAGTCTGGAACCCAACTATTAGCCAACATAAACATTCCATTTTTATGACTGAGGATATAAAATGCATATTGGACAAAACAACAGTTATTTTGAAATAGTAATTTTCAATAACAATTTCTGTCAAGATTAGGCTGCTGCCCAGGATTCTGGCCACAGCAAATTAACAAACCAACAAATTAACAAATTAACAAATTAACAAAGCCTTTTGCAGAGACAAGAACACGAGATGTTAACAGGCATGACTTGGCAGGGAATGGCTTCCTCTTGGGACAGGCTGTTCGAGGTGTCCTCGTACAACATATAAACAGAGACCTGTCTAACAGGTAGTCAGACGTGCAAATCTGATGGTAGTCATGAGCATTTAGACAGTTACTAAGGCCAAAGAAGAGGAGAGAATGGCTCAGGGAGAAGTTCCCATTGTGACTTAGCGGTAACAAACTTGACTAGTATCCATAAGTACTCAAGTTCAACCCCTGGCCTCGCTCCGTAGGTTAAGGATCCAGCATTGCCATGAGATGTGGTGTAGGTGGCAGATGCAGCTCGGATCTGGCATTGCTGTGGCTGTGGTGTAGGCTGGTAGTTGTAGCTCCAATTCAAACCCTGTCCTGGGAACCTCCACATGCCGCCAGTGTGGCATTAAAAAGACCAAAAAAAAAAAAAAAAAAAAAGACCAGGGAGATGGCAGAGTGAGAGGAAAGGGCACTGAATGCTGCTGAAGCACTGGGCACATATGTCAAGGGTAGAAGAAAAGCCCGTCTGAAAAGATGCTGTTTTCACCCATAGGAGAAAAATAGGAGGGGAAATGCTTTTCTAAAACAGTACCTCTACCACCTTCAAGTCCCTTAACAAAATATTTCAAAATGTTTTAAGTGACTGAGTACAATCTCACTAACACAGTCCCCAACCTACACAGTGATGGTTTATTCTTTACGTTGCCCAAGATCTTAGGTTGAATGTTGTACTTTTAGGAGTAAATACTTTTCAAGTTGTTAAAAGCCATTCAGTCAATGAGCATTCACTGAGTACCCTCTAAGGGTGGCGTCAGGGAGAAGATGACCAGTAAGACACAAGTCCCGCCCTTCATGACACCACAAATGACTATGAACCACAGACACAAACACAATGTTATAAAATGAGGTGAAAACAAGATGAGCTATAACACACAAGCACTCCCTATGTCGAGTTGCAAGGGGGGCGCAAGGGCGTGACAACTGAGCCTAGCCTTAAAGGGTAAGTCAAAGTTACTAAGGGCAAGTGAGAAACGAGCTGGCAAAGGGATACCAGGAGTAAAAAGTGTGTGAGGAGGGAGATGGAAACATTCATTACAGCCATGGCAATGGCATAACATGGACAAGAAGTGGCAAAAGAGATGCTACGAAGGCAGGCAGGATCCAGAGAACTTCCTACATGTGCTCAGGAGTTAGGAGCCTATGCTTTAGGCAAAGGAGAACCCAATAAGAGTTTCAGCGCATTTTCACTTTCAGTACCTAAGACACCATACTGGTGGTTTTACAGCTGATGGATCTGCAGAAATACAGGCTGGAGTGACAGGTGCCAGCTGGCCAGTTAGGAGACAGCTGCAACAAACCAGACCCAGGCGAGGGCCAGGAAGAGTTGGAGTGAAGGAAAGAGAGAAATGGTACAATTTCAGGACTGATCGAAAGTATGGGAGGAGAAAGAAGTCAAAGTTTCTCACCTGGGTAACTGGGATGAAAAACAAGGTATCCCACCCAGGAGAAAATTCAGCAAGATTTTACTGGTAAAATGATGCGTTCCATTTTTTTTTTTTTAATCTTTTGTCTTTTTAGGGCCACACTAGCAGCATATGGAGGTTCCCAGGCTAGGGGTTGAATCGGGGCTATAGCTGCCAGCCAACACTACAGTCACAGCAACACAGGATCAGAGCTGCGTCTGCGGCCTACACCACAGCTCATGGCAACACCAGATCCTTAACCCCCTGAGCGAGACCAGGGATCGAACCTGCATCCTCACGGACCCTAGTCAGGTTCGTTAACCACTGAGCCACAACAGGAACTCTCCATTTTGAATATGATGAAATAGAGGAGTCAATGAGAGACCCAGTCCCTCTCTAAACCCTGAACCCAGCTTTTCTTCACAGCACTTATCACAATCAAAATACCGTCCACTTTCCCAGGGAAGTGTAAGCTCGTAAGGGCAGCTACTTTGTACCTGCCACACTCTTCTTGCCATCTGCAACACTGCCTGGCATGGAAGTCATTCACACAAATATTTGGTGAACAAATAAATGCACATATAAAAAATGAATAAGTGACGTTTCATTCCAGTGCTTTTTGCTAAGCTTTCGACTGTGGATAAAGACCACCTTGGAAGCAGGTGACCCTCTTTCCAGTCTCATCATTACCATGTGACATTCTGAGATCACCTCAATAAATTGAGAAGCCTCACCAGTCTCCCATCTTAACAAATGTACAGCACTGTACATTACAGTTTTAAATGACATCCCAGATTAACAGGTACAACCTACTCTGTATAAAACAAATAAACTAAAAGGATATATAGTTCAGCACAGAGAATATAGCCAATATTTTAATAGTCGGAGGACCAGATGGGACACTGGGCTTTCCTTTACCTCCTCTTCCTTCCTCCTTCCACTTTCTGCTTTGCAGCTGCTCCATCCCACCTGTAAACCAATGGTGTCCTCTCCTGTCTTTTTTTGGGGGGGTTGAGGGGCATACCTGTGGCACATGGAAGTTCCCAGGCTAGGGGTCAAATTAGAGCTACAGCTGCCGGCCTACACCAGATCCTTAAACCACTGAGGGAGGCCAGGGATCAAACCTGCATCCTCATGGATACTAGTTGGATGTGTTTCTGCTGTGCCACAACAGGAACACCTATAGTAACTTTAAATGGAGTATAGCCTATAAATGTTTTGAATCACTATGTTGTACACTTAGAACTAACATAATGTTGTAAATCCACTATAGCTCAATACAAATAAATAAATAAAAGAGGGCCTTCTCTCCCCTCAAAAAAGGCACCCTAAATATACACGATCATTTTTGTCCCTATCTCATAGATAATTTTTTGAATGTCAGTTAAATTATTTTACTTTCTCCCAGAGAAGGAAATAAGTGAGATTTTATGAACTGGCTAAAATAAAAAAATGCCAAAATTAAAAAACATGGGAGTTCCCTTCATGGCTCAGCAGTTAACAAACCCGACTAGGATCCATGAGAATGCAGGTTCGATCCCTGGCCTCGCTCAGGGGGTTAAGGATCTGGTGTTGCCATGAGCTGTGGTGTAGGTCACAGAAGCAGCTCAGATCTGGCATTGCTGTGGCAGTGGTATAAGCTAGAAGCTGCAGCTCCAATTCAACCCCTAGCCTGGCAACCTCCATATGCCACAGGTACAGCCCTAAAAAGACCAAAAAAAGAAAAAAAAGAAAACAAACAATTTGCCTGGGAAGGAAAAAAAAAACAAAACCACGTTCAGTAAGAGAAATATGAAAACTTAGCTATAATAAGCAAAAGACAGACTATTTAGGAATGTTTCAAGACACCTTCAAAATATTTTATTGTAAAAGTAATATTCAAATGGAATTATAAATGGCAATAAATGGATAATAATTTTAAAGAATAATTGTTTATGGATCACCTACGCACCTAGCATTCTGCCAGGCTGCAAAACATAGGGGGGAAAAAGTCACACACTGGCACTCAGATTTTACAACAAAGGATTTTTAAAAGCAATAATAATCTACAGTCACATACATGGGCCTTTAAAATGTATAAACTTTGGTACACAGTTATAATTTACCTCACGGTGTTCTCCTTTAAAGTAAAATTAAAATCAGTTTTCCTTAAGCTCCTAAAAAACCTGACAACACAAAGAGGCATCATGACATGTAAAGACAAGTCAAACGACTTGAAAATGTCATATTATATTGATGTCATGTATATTAATATATTACACATGCATATTACACTTATATACATGTGTAATATAATACATACAATGTATTGTCTGCAGGGTAGATAGAATTTAAAGTAAGGAGATCCCTTTGTGGCTCAGCGGTTAATGAACGCGACCAGGAGCCACAAAGATAGGGGTTTAATCCCTGGCCTCACTCAGTGGATTAAGGATCCGGTGTTGACCTGAGCTGTGGTGTAGGTTGCAGATGTGGCTCAGATATCGTGTTGCTTCGGCTGTGGCACACGCCGGCAGCTGCAGCCTCAATTCAACCCCTGGTTGTGGAAACTCCCTATGCTGCAGGTACAGCCCTAAAAAGCAAAAGAAAAGAATTTATAAAGTAAACCTTTTCTTCCACTGTATTAACCATTAAGAACAACAAAAAATGCACTAAGCTCAAAAAACTTTATTGATAATTTTAAAGAATTTTATGCTCACTTAATATATTTGGATGAGTCAGTCAACAAATATAAATAATGGGTAATGCAAAAACTAAAATTAGCCAAAGTCACAAAGAACCTTTACCTCCTAACTCCAGCTTGTCCACGACTAAATTTAAACTGCTCATATAAAAAGAACTCTTTCTTGAGAAATGCAAAGACCATTTCATGCATACTATTAAAGAAAATGTGCTTCTGGATAAAGAAACCAGAAGACGGAGAAAAATACAGGCTGCATATAATATCACTCTGCTAACTATAAATTCTAATTTCCTAATTCTCTCAGGCCATATCGCTATTCTTCAAGTTTTAGAAGAGAAGAGATAGGCAGTTCTGCTAATTAAGCTCCCTCCCCCTCGAAATTTCAGTCTTGTAAAGCTCTATCTGTTTTCATGCTTGCCCGGGAAACTTGCTGACAATGAAATTTCCACTTTGATATTCAGAATGATTTTAAATAGGTTTCTTCAAATTATTCTTCAGTGGACTTTTAAAATCACAATTGGAGAGATAAAGGTAATTAAAGTGGCAGTGTCAATGGAGTTGAATCTCTCAGATGTCCTCCAAAATAAAACATACCCTGCTCTTACCCTGGTTCCCTTAGGATGGTGGAGAGTTCTGCCATTCATGACTACACATCACTCAAAGAATTTGCACACCATAAGATATATTTCTGCCATTCCAATTAGTCTCCCACTGTGTCACGGGAGATATAATGTTAATCATAAGAGCAACAGCAGTTAAACCGAAATCGTGGACATGAAATGGAAATACAATATGACAAATGGAAAGATTCTCTTCAAGTTCTGGTTGAGCCACTTAGTGGTGTGACCTTGGGCAAGTCCCTTAACCTTCTTTCCTCAGCTGTTGTGAAAATTGAATTAAATGATCACACGAGAGCACTTGAGAAGCTGAAAAGCACTATACAAATGTAAGGGAATATGATGATTATAGCTGCATATGTAACAATTTAGAAACTGCTGATCCAGAGCTTGGGAAGAATAATAATTAAGGTCTATATCCAAACTCGACTCACATCCTAGGAAAGCCAAATACCCACAGAGGCCTGGGGACAATCACTTCCTTGGAAGAAGCGCTGCTATCGTGGCCAACAAGAGATAAGACCATCTCTCCACAAGTGCTTGTTGACCTACCCATTAATTAGATCCATTTCTTAGACAAATATAAGCCTGATAGAGACACATGAGGCCCAAAGACACAATCAATGCAGATGGAATATATAGCAAAACGTAAAATTAGATCTCATTTACACTCTATCCCAATAAACAATTATTTGTTAATCTCAATTACAGATGCTATTAGATGAAAGTGCTGGGAAAACCCTGAATCAGCCAAGAAATGGGGTACAAGGAGATTCAGATTCTTAAAGAAATTAAAACATGTTTTCATTTATATACACCATTAATCACAACAAAGAGTCTTCAGAAGAGAATGCTATATATCCTCATGAATCACTGTTCTTCTACTACTCAGCTATTAAAAGGAAAGAAACAGTGGCACTTGCAACAACACAGATGGACCTAGAAATTTTCATGCTAAGTGAAGTCAGTCAGACAGTGAGACACCAACATCATATGCTACCAATGATATGTGGAATCTGAAAAAAGGACACAATGAACTTCTTTACAGAACAGATACTGACTCACAGACTTCGAAAAACTTATGGTTTCCAAATGAGACAGGTTGGGTTGGGGGCAGGGGGGGGGAGGACAGGGGGTTTGGGATGAAAATGCTATAAAATTGGGTTGTGATGATGGCTATACAACTATAAATGAAATAAAATTCATTGAGTAATTTTAAAAAAGCAAAAAAAAAAAATGAATGCACTATTCTATTTTTAAGACTGGTGAGAAAAAACTCAAAGAAGTACACTAAAAGGCTTCTCCGGTGTTGGAATGAGGTTCTAAGAAACAGCATCTTACAGAGATCAAGAGGTGTAACAGGTGTAAGTTAATTCAAATGTCAAGGTTTGGGGCCATCACTAATTTCAAGAATCCAAAAAGCACATGCCTAACATAAAAAGATGCCCGAAATTTTTAAAATACTAAATGTCAAAGGCATTATTTAACTCTCAAGAAAACTCAATACTCACAGATAATGATCAGGATCAAACTTGGCCAGCTCAGCAGCAAGGCGTTTCTGCCTTCGTTCAGCTGCAGGAGTGAAATCTGGATCCTTAATATCGATAACCTCACTCAATTCATCCTAAGAACACCCAAAAAAGAAAGAATAATTGCTATCTCTCCTATTTTAGCCGTGAAAAATCTAATTTCATACAAAATGCCAAAACACGGGAAGAATCTAACTGATCAGCGAGCCATGATACCACCTGTGGCATTTAGATTCAAATCCAGCAAATGTTACAACTACTACTTGCCAGGCCCTTTTAGAAGCTTTCGCATATTTCATTTAATCCTTACAAAAAACAAACTATTAAAGATTAACATGAAACACAGAATAGGATAAACCCCTGCAGGTGAACAGGAACATTTAATTCTCCATTCATTCCCCAAGTACTCCCGGAGGTTTGAAAGTTATGAAAGGTAAGTTGAAATAAACTGCTAGACCCAAGATGGAGCTGCTTCTGCCTTGGGCAGGGGGACGTCAGCAAACCAAAACTTAGATCTAACTTTCAAGTCTCTGAAAATACAACTCTTGAACAGCCATACAGTATATCCTCCAAGGAAAAGCCAACTCTGGGCTCTATTTATTTCCTTGTTCCTTCTCACCCCTAACAACAATTTTTAAGGACAATTTTGATGTATATGACTTTCTATTTGAAAATTTAAAAATCTAATCCTAAGTAATACTCAACTTTACCATAATCATCTTCACCTAGATATACACATACTGATACATAGCATGTTTCCTAAAAACAACTCCACAGAAAACAGGTATATCAGTAAAACTGCCTAGGACATCATACGGTCTTTTTTCTTGTGATCAGAATCACGAAGGAAAGCAAGTTTTACAGGGCAAAATATTCCTGAAGCCCTATCTTTTTTCTTTCTTCAACATACCCCTTCCTACTACCAACCCCAAGAGAGAGGTAAGCAAACTGCAAACAGCTTGAAGAATATTAGCTGAAATGAAATCAAGGGAAATAACTTGGTAGAGCATCGTGGAGGCAAACTATTAAAACACGACTTGTAAACCCAACAGTTGACTAGTGCCTAACACCTGGTTTAAAGTCAACAGCTATAGTCCAGCAAAATCACTACAATGAAATGAGCTATATGGACTCAGCCAGGGAGACACTAGAAAACAAAGCCTCCCAACACCATCAAAATTTCCACATTTAAAAAAGTTGGAAAAAAAAAAATCTCTCATCTCTAACACAATTCATATAGCTCAGGTTAACTTCAACATTTAATCTAAGCACGTTCGTATAATGAAAAGCCCAGAGAACTTAATTCCTTAAAGTACAAACACTCTGGGCAAAAAACAGATCAATGGCTGTTTCCAAACTTGGAAAAATTTGCATTCCCAAAGTTCTTTTACAACTTACTTCGGGGAGACTCAGAATGCTTTTCCCTATAGACATGCTATTATATATAATAGATTCTTGGGGCAGCCCACAAGTTCATTCAATTCAAAATAAACTAGAAGTAGAACACTCACAACACAAAGAGTTTACAAGTGTGCAGCAATGCTTCTTCAGGAAAATGCATTCAGAGTTCTAGTGTATTCCATGCAAAACACCTCTTCCCCAGCAATGCAGCCTGGACTCCTCCTCACTTCTCTGCCTCCCCACCTACCTGAAGTCACCTCCTGAAGTGCTCAGAGCCACTTCCTGCTCGTGGACCCCATGGACCCCTCCCCAGCACCCTCCAGTCCCCTGATTTCTTCCCTCCTTCTAGCCCCAAGGAGTTCCCCGCCCCAACCTTCCCAAACACACACACACACACACACACATTTCAGAAAACAGCCTCATGAAGCAGAAAAGATGTGACTCTGGAGTTAGAAAAACCTGAACTTGAAACCCAGCTGCAGTATAACTGTACAACCTCACTGTGAACAGCTAGACAGACCTCTGTCACAGGGTGGGCACTGGTTGCCTCTCGTCACTGTAACAAACTACCACTAACATGATGGCTTGAACACAAGCGAACTCTCTCATGGTTCTAGAGGTCAGAAATCCAAAGTCAGTCTCACTGGGCTAAAATGAAGGTGAAGGCTGCTCTGGGTCCTTTCTGGAGGTTCTGGGACACAATCTATTTCTTTGCCTTTTCCACCTTAGAGGCTGATTCCCCTCATTCCTGGGCTGGGAGCCCCTCACCACAAAGATCCCTCTCCCTCGGCTTCTCTTCTCACATGCTCTCTACTTAGGTCTTGTAAGGACCCTGTGCTTAAATAGGGCCCACGTGGATAATCCACGCTCATCTCCCCATCACGAGATCCTCAACTTAATCACGTGTGCCTGGTCCTTTCTGTCATGTAACATAACATATTCAATATTCTGGGGATTAGCACATGAACATCTGGGCAGGGACAGGGGGAGGGAGCATCATTCTGGCTCCCATAGGCTGCCACAAGGATTAAATGCAGTAGTACAAGTAAGGCATAAATACAGGGCACGATCATTCAATAACATCGGTTTCTTTCCCTCCGACTCCCTGCTCCACTGCTGTTCCCTGCTGCTCAGGGGCTGACTTCCTACCCAGAGCACACACCCTCCCTCCTCTTCAGCTTCCTTGTTTTCAAGTAGCAATAAAAAGTTTAAAAAAAAATTAAATTTTAAAAGGGATTAAAATGTCCTGCTTCATTACTTCATCTGAACCAGACATGAGGTATAATCTTGCAGACTCACGTTTAATGGGATAACTGGACTAAAGAAACCTCGGACATTTCAAAGCACTAACTGCATAGAGAATAAACCTAGACTCCGATCACAATCAAAGTTCTGCAGAATCCAGCCCCTGTCTTGAACTTCAACCTCATCTCCTACCTTCCCTTTCTGGCTCAAATATGCCCAAGTCACAAATCAAACTTCTTGCCATTTCTGGAACTCTGAGTCTCTGTGTTTTCAGTATCCTCATCATTCAGGACTCAGTGCAAATGTCACCTCCTCAAGAGGCTTCCTAGCCAAGGTAGCACACTTCCTAATTCTCACATCACCCACTTATTCACTTGTCATCACCTGAAATTACCTTGTGGATTTGAGCTTTACCCAGTTACTGCACACACACCCCCCACTAGAACATTCCATGAGGCCAGAGGTCTGGTCTTTTTTTGCATTGTATCCCAGCACAGTGCCTAAGGTTCAGTTTCAAATCATTCATTCAGCAAACGGTGTGAGGCCTGCTCTGAGCAACATGCTGCTCTGGTGCTGGAGACCTGGAAATAAACACATAGACAAGGCCTCTCTCCTGTGGGGCCAACAGTAACAACCAGCCTCCACCCTCTCTCCCTCCACCCCCAGCCTCCAGACTCACACACAGCTACGCAATGCCAGGCCCAAGAATGCAAACATTTGCAGGAGTGCAAGCCCCACTCAGGCCTGTCCTTTACACAACCATCCACAGTGGCCCTGTGCACACTGGACACGCAAGAGAAACTGGAACAAACTAAAAAGTGAAGGTAGTTTGGGGTAGTGATATCTATTTAAGGCATCAGTCAACCAAAGGGACAGGAGAAAAGAGGATGAGAAATGGTACATGACAGCAGGGCTTTTTTGTTGATGTTTTTAAAGCACTGTTATGGTCACTACCAGGAGAGTTATTTAAAGATGGGTGGGGCCCAGAGAAGCTCATGCAGGATCTAAATCATGCTAACATAAGTTTCGTCAGAGCTAAAGCAGAGACCCTCCAAAGAACAAGTCAAGAACTGTGTGCCCATTGGGCCAGTAGGGCTTCTGGAAGCAACGGCCTCGGGTTACTAGCAGAGCTGAGGGAAGGAAAGAGCCAGCAAGCCAGCATCCTGTGGTTGCTGGCAGCAGTGGTCCTGGGAGCCTGCTGGGTTGGTGCCCACAGACTTGAGGAGTGTTGCTGCTGGCAGCCACGGCCGCCAGGAGTCTGCTGTGAAGCTCTGACTTGAAGAAGCCAGGGCAGTTTTCCAAAGGCACTCCGTGGCTGGCAGTGATTTCAGAAAGGAAAGAAAGAGTGTGAGTGTGTGTGTGTGGGTATGTGCACACGCACATGCATGCATGCATGTGTGGGAGGAGAGTAGTGACAGAGAATGTTTCAGCAAAAATATTTTTACCTCCTTCCTAGTATCAGGATAAAATATAGACGTTCACAAGCAAACTCTGTGTAAGTGGCTGGAGGGAAAATAATATGAAAGACTATACCCCTCCCCACAAAAAAGGATTAAATTATTCAACTAAGAGAAGATACCTGGGTATTGGAATTATGGATGCTTTACTTTGTTATACTGTATTTTCATAATGAATATCTATTGCTTTTCTTTTCTTTTTCTTTTTTTTTCTTTTTAGGACCGTACTCATGGCATAAGGAAGTTCCTAGGCTAGGGGTCGAATCAGAGCTGTAGCTGCCGGCCTACACCACAGCCACAGTAATGTGGGATCTGAGCTGCGTCTGCGAGCTACACCACAGGTCACAGCAACACTAGATCATTAACCCACTGAGTGAGGGCAGGGATCAAACCTGCATCCTCATGGATACTAGTCGGGTTTGTTACCACTGAGCCACAACAGAAACTCCTCTATTGCTATTATCATTAGAGAAATATGAAGCTGTATTTCATTTAATAGGGGGGAAAAGGAGATTGTAAAAATACTAGTAAAATATGAGTAGTCAACAAAAATTTATGGATATTTTCTCATCCAAAGGCAGAACTAGAGGAACTATAAACTTGTGAGAAAACATTTTATCAGCATTTGAGAAAACGATGGTTTTTAAAAAACATTATTTTAGGAGTTCCCGTTGTGGTGCAGTGCTTAACGAATCCGACTAGGAACCATGAGGTTGCGGTTCGGTCCCTGCCCTTGCTCAGTGGGTTAAGAATCCGGCGTTGCCGTGAGCTGTGGTGTAGGTTGCAGACGCGGCTCAGATCCCGCGTTGCTGTGGCTCTGGCGTAGGCCAGCGGCTACAGCTCTGATTAGACCCCTAGCCTGGGAACCTCCATATGCCGCGGAAGCGGCCCAAAGAAATAGCAAAAAGAAAAAAAAACAACAAAGCAAAACAAAACAAAACAAAAAAACATTATTTTAAAACAGAAGAGCTGATCTCAAAGCTCTTTTGTTTATGCAGTAATGGTCTTGGTGCCCTCCAGCTGGATTACTAGGAAAAAAAGGTCTCACATGTTACTCTTAAATGATCACTCAGTTTTTAACCACGTGATAGACAGGTATAAATGCAAGAGAACTCTGCAAGTAATACCAATTAGCTAAGATTTTTGTGGCATCATCTCATGAAACACATCTCCCTTAATACCCCAAAGGGAGTGTCCCTTAATCACTGTTCACATATGATTTTTGAAAGTTCTGATATTTCCTGAAAATCATGAATGATTTGAAAGATACCATAGACCTCATACTCAATTCATGTGAGTAAACACAATATTCTTTAAGGACTACATATTGGTGTGTCCACTGATAAAATGCACATACGTGAAAGTGGCGAGTACACGATGGAGTCATGATGTAAAGCCAATATACACAAGAGCCCAGCCTGGTGCCGCTCAAGGACACACTCAGCAGCTGTCAGCTGTCACTGCAGTCAGTGGAGGTCCACCTCTGTTACCCGGGTTGCCTGGACAGAGGTGAGCTTCAGGATTCAGACTTTGAAGAGTTCAGAAAAGTAATGTAGTGCACGCACATACCATGTTTTATTTAACCCCCTCCTGAAGTGTGATGGCAGCACCTTGTATTCAAATTCATTACTATTTCTTCAGCAAAGTCTTTCAATATGCACACTGGGTAAGATTTAAAAAAAAAAAAATGCCATTGAAAGATTCACATCAGTTCAGATCAGGTTTTGCCATCAAACTCAATATAAAAAACTTTTAGGAGTTCCAGCTGAGGTGCAGTGAGTTAAGAATCCCACTGTAGTGGCTCAGATCACTAAGGAAGTGCGGGATCAATCCCTGGGTGCAGCAGGCTAAAGGATTCGGAGATGCCACAGCTGCAGCATAGGTTACAGCTGCAGTTCAGATTCAATTCCTGGCACAGGAACTTCTATATGCCACAGGTAGAGCCACGAAAAACAAACAAAGAAAAAACTTTAAGTTTCAGAATTTTTTTATGACCCCTGTACTGTACATGTAGGATTATAATCCTAAACTGTTAACAGTATTACCATTTACAATAGTCTTTAGAATTTTCTCAAATGCACCTTGGTTTTTCCCTACATTGGGGAAAAAAGGCATTCAAATTGTTTAGAACAGCAATGTTTATTCAATGGAAATTTAAAGGCCAGTTTAAAGATTTTAGACAATCAAGCTGTTTATGAAGATTAAACATTAAATTCAGTGGTTCATTCAAGGAGGAATAGAAAGTGTAGTCAGAAAAAGACACACAAGGGCTCCAAAAATGCCAGTATGGTTTTATTTTTTAAGCTGGGTGACAAGGATCTAGAGATTTGGTGCATTAGTTAAGACATTCAAAAAGATAAAAAGAACAGTTTTTCTTAAACCAATCTAAGTTACTTACTTAGTGAACATTTTCAACAGACAAGAAGAATATATGACCTCACAATCACTGGCCTAGGCTCATAACATGGCATCAATGCATCTTCTCAGCAACGTGGCAGAAGCCCCTTGAAAGGATCTTCCCTCAACAGCAGCAACAATTAAGAAACCAAGTTCCAGAGTTCCTGTGATGGCTCAGTGGAAACAAATCTTACTAGCATCCACGAGGATGCAGGCTTGATCCCAGGCCTTGCTTAGTGGGTTAAGGGTCCAGCATTGCTGTGAGCTATGGTGTAGGTTCCAGACATGGCTCGGATCTAGCATTGCTGTGGCTGTGGTGTAGGCTGGTGGCTACAGTTCTGATTCGACCCCTAGCCTGGGAACCTCCATATGCTGTGGGTGCAGTCCTAAAAAGACCGAAAAAAAAAGAAGAAAAAGAAGCCAAATTCCCTGACCTTAAGAAGCTCTTTCAATCTAAACATACTATCTGTCTTTAGACTGTGTGACTTTTCTTTTTCATTTATAGCTTTAGACGGGCAAGCCCTAAATAGACTGACCACAAACCAGCTCTTTGCTAAACAACTGAGGTCCATTTGCTGTAGTTTCTGCTGTAGACAAAATGTGACTCTATTCTTACGACCACAGAGATAACCAGGGAATGTGATTAGGGAGAAAGACTATGTAGAAACCATAAATCAGCAGAAAAGCACATAGGTTTATGAAGGAAGTATTTTATTGGCATTATTCGCTCTTAAGTAAATCCCAATTTTGTTTCCTTTAAGAAGTCTTGAGAGCATTTTATATTTCCCAAGGGCAGAGGTCTTTCAAGCATTCTATTCTTTTTTTTTTTTTTCCAAAGACTTTCCACAATGTAGCATCTCCTTAAATTTTCTAAATGGCCTGATATAGTTAGTGAGAAAATTTATCATTATTTTACAAAAAGGAGACAAAACTTAATTTGTGGTCAAATAACTGGTCTGCATCCCAAATCTAAATAGAGGTAGAGGTGGAACCAAAACATAGGTCCTTTACCTTCCCTTAGCAGACTCAAACATTTCTTACTATAATAAACCAAATGCTAAGTAGGTCAGATAGGGATGAATTTTTTAAAAAAAGAAAAGAAAAGAAAAGAAACCACTGTTCATCAATGTTTCTTCCATCTAAAAAACATTAAGACACTAATTACACTGTTTTCTATAAAACAATGTTAAGTACAAAATAATCCAAAATCTCCATTTCATTCATGAGGTAGGATTTCCTACACTATTTGAGGAAGAGAAAGAGTGGTATCTTTCCTTTTTGGCCTAAAAATATTCAGATTTTAACAAGAGATGACATAAAACCCCCAACAAGAGTCAACAGACAAAAGTGCCTACTGTACGCCAAGAACAAAACAATTTGACCAAAAGACATAAACTCATTCTCACCAAGAATACTATGTCTCATTTACATATAGAACAAGAGAAGAGTTCCCTGGTAGCACCTGATATGGGTTGCTGCTGTGGTACAGGTTCAATCCTTGACCTGGGAACTTCAAAATCCCACAGGCTCAGCCAAATAAATAAATAAAATGAGAGGCATCATGCCAAAGGTATAAGATTTTCATTTTTTAGAAGAATGAAACATAAAGATTTTTAGGAAGTATGAGAGAGGTGTTCTGTTTTATATTTTGAAAACTTCATGTGTAGAATAACAAATGAAGTAGAGAAAAAAGAAAGTACCAGTACATTTTCCACCTGTAAGGAGAGTGCAACTGGGCAGCACAGTCAGTGTAATGGAAGCAAGGGCAAGTCTGTGTAGCCACTACATATAAGGAGTTCTCCTTTGTGCTCCAAACATGTCCCCATGCACATAAAAAGTCTCCAGGAGGAGTTCTTGTCATGGCTCAGTGGTTAATGAATCCGACTAGGAACCATGAAGTTGCAGGTTCGATCCCTGGCCTTGCTCAGTGGGTTAAGGATCCGGCATTGCCATGAGCTGTAGTGTAGGTTGCAGACACGGCTCGGATCCTGCATTGCTGTGGGTCTGGCGTAGGCCGGTGGCTACAGCTCCGATTCAACCCCTAGCCTGGGAACCTCCATATACCGCAAGAGCGGCCCTAGAAAAGGCAAAAAGACAAAAAAAAAAAAAATCTCCAGGAATGAGAAGAACAGAAATCAAAACATGCAAATGGTAAAACCCTTGGTGTATACCCAGAACTTTTAGAAAAACATACCTGTAACCGCTGAAACACCCCTGATCGTAAGTTTCCAAATCCATAGCGGCACTCTGGATTCAGAGCACTTTCGGGTACCTCTTCATAGGGGGACTGTTCAATTTCCCAATCAAACTCTTCATCGTCATCTTCTACTCCTTCCTCAGAAACCTCAGAAACACCTAAACATGTGAAACACTAATTTTTTTAAAGCACTGGATTTCCTAAGTACGACCCAGGGAAGAAGTATAGGAAAAAAATCGCCTGCCCATGTACCCTAACAGACAAATATAAGAACATGCATAGGTGAAAGTAGGAGGGGGGAGGGAAGGATAAATTAGGAGTTCAAAATTAAAATATACATGCCACTGTATATAAAACAGACAACCAACAAAGGCCTACTGTATAGCACCGGGAGCTATACTCAATATCTTGTAATAATCTATAATGGAAGAGAATGTAAAAAGGAATATAAATATATTTATATATATATATAAAACTGAATCCCTCTACTGTATACCTGAAACTAACACAACATTGTAAATCAACTATATTTCAATAAAAATGTTTTAAAAAAGAATATTCATACTTTCACTGTTCTTTTTTTTAATTGAAATATAGTTAATGTACAATATTGTGTTCATTTTGGGTATACTACACAATGACGACATTTGCGGATATTACAAAATGATCACCACAATAATTCTAATAACCACCTGTCCCCAAAGTTATTACATTACTACTGACCATATTCTTTACGCTGTATATTATAATCCTTGTAGCTTGCTTATTATATTGCTGGATGTTTGTTTGTCTTAATCCCATTCACCTATTTCACCTACCCCTTGCCTCACTATTCTTATTATCCAAAAAAAAAGAAAAAGGAATTAACCCAAAGTTCCATCAATAGTAGGATGTATAAATAATAAATGCAATGAAGCAAACAGACCTCAGCCATCTATGGATAAATCTCACAAAAATGTTATAAAAGAAGCCAGATAACAAAGAACACCTACAAAACGAATTTTATATACAATACCACAGGCAAAACTGGGAGTAGGGGTTACCCTGCAGAGTAAGGAAGGGAAAAATAACCAAGAGGGGACAGAGGGGAAGACTCCAGGGTATGGGAAATGTTCCATTTCTTGACCTAGATGGTGTTCCCTGTATGTTTACAATGAATTATAGGCTTCTGATTTTAGCTCAAAAGGCTAATACTTTGCCAAACAGAGATTCTATTTCAAATGACTGACCTACTGGTTCAATAGAGTTGTTTATGTCTTTAAATTATTGGTCACCAAATGAGCTATTTTCACACAGCATCATATGACCTCCTTAGCCTGTCACTGGAAGAATTTTCTCCAATCTTCTATTTGCTATATCCCTTTTCCCCTACAAACATATAGCCTTCCAAACCTTCATTTACCTTTATTTCCTCCCAAATGCAACACACATACCTATTTCTTCAACAAGTAGCTTTGCAGTCCTCGACTTTCTTGGTGCCAGCAGAGCAGTTAACATATTCAGCCCTTCAAAATGCTGGCCAGGAGTTTCTTTAGGCAATCGAATGGTAAAAATTCCTTAAAGATAAATTGTTTTATGCTTAAAACATAGATTAGAAAATTCAAAGACTTCACAAATATATATAAAAAATCCGTATCTTAGTATACTATAATTCTATTTCACAGAGCTCCAAAATTATGCCCTTATTATGTAGTGATGAAAAATCAAGATAGAAAGAGGCTCAAACAAGGCTTTTCAGAACTGCTGATTCAGCTGTCATCTCCTGGAGAAATTTATCTATTAAAGCACACAGAATGCTTAAATCTTACTCCAAATCACTTTAACCTATTGAGAATATTAAAAGGTCATGTCAAAAACTCAATGATCTGAGAAGGCAATAGCTTAGTTCTGGCCAGTAGCTATTCATAAGATTTATTTCTGGACTAGGGGGTGGAAATCAGAATATCTAATCCAATAAAGAATAGCAGCAGTTACAAGCGTATACAAAATCTTAAATAAGGCAATGACGGCTTGATAAAGTTCTGTGATATCTCAAGAGATATATTCCTGAAGTGTGTCTAACACAGACTTAATTCCATCCATGTTCTTTTCTTTCCTTGATTCTGTTTATCAGCCTCATCTAGGCTCCCCTATGAACAGATTACAGTATTCACTACTCTTACATTTTAAAACACTGTATTTCTTTCAGTGTACCTGGCCGTATTCTAACATATCTAATATGACTAAACCCAAACAGTTCCACATATTCCTTCCCAAGCCCCATGTGCTTTCAAAATGTAATAACTTTGCTTCAGTATGCAACTTATCTGCAATTAAAAGCTGATTTACTACCTAGAAAGGCAGTTTTCTTATACTTCACTGTGTTATGGGTTAGAACTTTGTCATTAAACTCTTTCATTCCAACTTTCCTCCCTTACCCTATGTCACTGAGGTCAATAAATATTCACTTAATAAATCACACCACAGTACACAAGGTATTATTATTCCAGATACAGTGACAAAGGAAAATCCAGTGGCTTCTAGAGTAGGAGAATAAATGGTTTCAAGAAGAGCTGAAATAAAGGGCTTATCAACTAAGAGAAAAATTCAATTAGTTTTGTTTTTTTTTGTTTTTTTTTGTTTTTTTTTTTTGTCTTTTTGCTATTTCTTGGGCCACTCCTGAGGCATATGGATTTCCCAGGCTAGGGGTCCAAATGGAGCTATAGCCACCGGCCCACGCCAGAGCCACAGCAACGAGGGATCCAAGCCGCGTCTGCGACCTTCACCACAGCTCACAGCAATGCCGGATCCTTAACCCACTGAGCAAGGCCAGGGATCGAACCTGCAACTTGACGGTTCCTAGTGGGATTTGTTAACACCGCGCCATGACGGGAACTCCTAGTTTTTAAATGCCCCTATGGACAGTTTCTCTCTCGCCAACATGTAATTAAATTTTAAGAATGAAAACTGGAGTTCCCGGCGTGGCGCAGTGGTTAATGAATCCAACTAGGAACCATGAGGTTGTGGGTTCAGTCCCTGCCCTTGCTTAGTGGGTTAACAATTCGGCGTTGCCATGAGCTGTGGTGTAGGTTGCAGATGCGGCTTGGATCCCGCGTTGCTGTGGGTCTGGCGTGGGCCGGTGGCTACAGCTCTGATTCGACCCCTAGCCTGGGAACCTCCATGTGCCACGGGAGCAGCCCAAGAAATAGCAAAAAGACAAATAAATAAATAAATAAATAAAAATACTTAAAAAAAAAAAAAGAATGAAAACTGTACCAGAAAGAAGGAAATAGATGTATGTATAACTGAATCACTTTGCTGTACATCTGGAACTAACACAACATTGTCAATCAATTAGGCTTCAATTAAAAAAATAAATTTAAAAAAATTTTCAAAAGAAAAAAAGACAAAACTCAACTCACAACTTACAAAAATCATCCACATCTTTTCTAATCTGTCAACTGCCACAATCCAACTTCAACTTTTAAACACTTACTACATGTAGGGAAAAACAGGAAATAAAACTTCTAGAAAACAGAGCCAGGGTACTTAACTAATTTAACTTTAAAGAATATTGTAAAGTACTACAAAGGATTGAGAAAATTATTAACTGTTAAGAAGACCTTGAATAACAGGCACTGACAATTAAGAAACAGTAAACAGTAACAGAAACAGATCGCAGTTGCCATACACCTAAAGGTCCCCAGAGTACCTTGAGATTATTACCAAGCTACTCCAACATGAAGAATCCAAAGAAAAAAACTAACAAAAATTTCAAAGTCAATACCTTTATCTGCATCATAGGATCCCTGCTCACTTCCATTTTCTACAATTCTTCCAGGAAGGGTTAATCTGCAGATTTAATAAAAGGTCTCATGAAGTCCTTAAATTACAAGGCCTCGTAAGGGACCATATGGTGAAAGTATGCATCTACCATTGAAATCTATCAACCATTTTCAAAGGATATTCCTCAGCATTTAAATGTCACAAACTAAATAATTTAGATTTCTTTCCTAGCCAAGAAAAAAGAAATCAGAGATGACTCATCGTTTGGTTTGAGTAGGTGCTAGTCACTGATAAAATACTTGAAAAGCCACAATAATTATTAGTTATCACTACTGCTATAACACTTTCCCCTTTCTAATGAGAGTTATTTATATACCTGGTGCCTGAAAGAGCAGGGGGCTCACTAAAAGTGTACTAATTGGCTTACCCCCTCAAAAAAAAAGAACCACCAAAAAATAGGAAAGTATAAAGAACCAACAAAAACAATCATTCATACTGGGCAAATTACTGCTTAAAAGGGGGGGGGGGAAGAGGCAGAAAACTAAAGTATTTTTTTTCAAATCTCATTATTACTACATAGGGATTTCCCCCTCTTTCCTACTAAAGGAAATGAACTGATTTCTCTACTTGTAGTTTTGCCCTGAGTCAGTCAGTCTTCCCCAAAGGACCCAAAGGAACTTTTCTAAAACACAAATTTGATGGTCACTTTTATATTAAAAAAACTTCTATGGCTGTTTGATACTGATTAGATAATTTAAATTCACCAGTACTATACATCAGGGCAGCTCCAGTCTATTCCAAATTTAAAATACCAACCTCTTTTCCTTCCATACCCCTCTCCTCCTTGCTTCCTATTCTATCATCATCATCATCAGACTTGGCAGACCCCAAAAGGTCCAGGGCTTTACAATCTACTTACCTTTGAGCCCAATATTTCCTGGAGCTATAACACATTTTCTGAGCAAAAATCCCTCCTAGGACTTCCTATTGTGGCTCAGCAGAAACAAACCCAACTAGTATCCATGAGGACGCAGGTCTGCTCCCTGGCCTCGATCAGTGGGTTAAGGATCCAGGGCTGCCGTGAGCTGTGGTGTAGGTGGCAGAGGTGTTGCTGTGAATCTGGTGTTGCTGTGGCTGTGGTGTAGGCCCGCAGCCAAAGCTCCAATTCGACCCCCAGTCTGGGAACTTCCATATTTCTCGGGTGCAGCCCTAAAAAGACAAAAAACAAACGAACAAACAAACAAAAAACCTTCTAAACCCAACATAAGGATACAGTTATTAATAAGTCATCTTGTTATAATGGGTAGAAACATTAACTTCACTATCAGAATCTGAATTGAGTCCCAGTTCTGCCATTTATCACCTCTGTCACTTGCTTTGTGCAAGTTAATTCAGTTCAAGGCTCATATTCCTCATCTATAAAAATGGAAAAATAACAGAATTTATCCATGGGTTACTGTGAGAAAGAGGATAATGCAAAAAGCTTAGTGGCTGGTACAATAGGCAAGCATTCAGAAAATATAAGCCATTATTATCAACTCTCTTCTCCTAAACTTTGTGTAAGTACAGAGTTAATTTTTTTTCTTTTCTTTGTGTGTGGCACAGGATCCGAGCCACACCTGCAACCTTCGCCACAGCTCATGGCAACACTGGATCCTTAACACACTGACCATGGCCAAGGATCAAACCTGCATCCTCATGGACACTATGTTGGATTTTTAACCCACTGAGACACAACGGGAACTCCAGAGTTAAGTTCTTAATGCATGATGGTAAAATTACATGTGTTCACAGATCCACCTTCCCTGTTAATTCCTCAAGGAAAGGGGTGAGGTTTTACTCATCTTTGGTATAGTGTAGCAAAACTATATTTTCAAAGACAGCCCATCTCACCTCACTCCTCGCAACAATGCAATCAATGTTTCCTCTCCTAAAAACTGAGTGGGCCTCTGGAAATGTTTTAACCTAAACAATAAAGCAAAAGTGACACTGTAATTTCTGAGGTTAGATTATAAAAGGTGATACAGATTCTACCTTGCTCCCTAGAATATTTGCTCTTAAAACCTTCATCTATTATGGTAGAAGTCCAACTCCCTGAAGGAATCACAAACTAGACCATGAAATAGACCATGGAGGGAGGTTCTGAGACTACACAGAGATTCCCTCCTCCACCTACCCCATCTGTCCCAGCTGCTTTGGCCCTTCCTGTCTCAAGTCCAGCTGCCATCTGATTACAACTAAATTAAAGACGTCAGGCCAGAAGAGCCAAGCCAAAGTCTTACCAAATTCCTAAGGCATTAAAACCAGGAGAGAGAGTAAATGATTGCTATTTTACACCATTAGGTTTGACTGATTATCTGGCAACAGAAAACTGCAACAGTAGGCCCTCTTAATAAATAATAATACTTACCATTTATTAAATACATACTTAATTACCAGGCTCAATAATAAGGATTATGCATGCATTATCTCAATCCTCATATCAACTTTTTAAGATCACTAATACTAGCCCCATTTTACAGATCAGGAAACTGAAACTGAGTAACTTCTCAAAAGTCACATAACTTTAAGTGTACTGAGACCTATACGTGCCCAACTCCCAAGCCTCTGTTACCCAAGGAATGAATCAGTCTGCATAAAGAATACTCTTTAGGAGTGTGGCTCAGCGGGTTAAGAACCCGACATAATGTCCATAAGGATGCAGGTCTGATCCCCAGCCTCACACAGTGGGTTAAGAATCCTGCGTTGCTGCAAGCTGCAGTGTAGGTCACACATGCAACTCATATCTGATGTTGCTGTGGCTATGGGGTAGGCCTGCAGCTGCAACTCCGATTTATCCCTTGTCCGGGGAACTTCCATATGCCTCAGGTGAGGCCATAAAAAGAGAAAAGGAAAAAAAAGAAATACTCTTAAAACTGCTTTACATAGAGCCTACTATTTTGTCTTCATCAAAATTCCCAAGTTAAGCAAGTAGCTTTTATTCTGAAATTTTTATTTTATTGTATTTATTTTACAATCTTACCCCATTTAAGATCTTTTTTCTGAGCCTCTGATTAAGCATTTGTAATGTGGGCAAGTAACAGAACATACTTTGCAGGCTTATCTTAAAATCAAGTGACACAGTTCACATAAAGACCTAATTTGCAGCTAAAATTCAATAAATGTTGGAGTTCCCGTCATGGCTCAGTGGTTAACGAATCCACTAGGAACCATGAGGTTTCGGGTTCGATCCCTGGCCTCGCTCAGTGGATTAAGGATCTGGCGTTGCCGTGAGCTGTGGCGTAGATTGCATTGCAGACATGGCTCGGATCTCGAGTTGCTGTGGTTGTGGTGTAGGCCAGTGGCTACAGCTCCGATTGGACCCCTAGCCTGGGAACCTCCATATGCCGCAGGTGCAGCCCAAGAAATGGCAAAAAGACAAAAAATAAAATAAAATAAAATAAATGTTTGCTAACAACATCATCATCATTCTCCCATTCTTCATGTTTCAGCTTAAACAGCAAATCTTCAGAAGGGCTTTCATTCTTTATCAGTGCTCTTTATTTTCCTTCAGAGAAATCACAACATTTATAGTTATATGTTAACTTGTTCGCTTATTGTTTTTCACTTCCCATTAGAATGTAAAATACATAAGACATCACTATATTCCCAATACCGAAAACAGCCTGGAATAAACCAAGAGCTCAATAAATCAGGCGAGGAATGAATGACTGAAGAAACAGCAAAGTGCAACATGCTCAAGGAGATGGATTAAGTTAAGGCCTAATGGATATCTGAGCAAAACTGCTTCAGGCCCAGTGAAGGAACCAGCTTGACTCAAGAGGAATGTTTGTATGGGGAAAAACTACTTGGGCAGGCAAGTTACGCTGGAACTACACTTGATAAGAAAGACGAGATTTGAGGGAAATGAGAGAGCAAGATATTGACAATGTTGAGGAAGAATAACCTGGCAGTGTCCTCTGTAAAATGGGTCTAATGTGATAATACCTATTTCCAAAGATGAGAGTCCAGGTAAAATGAGATAATGTACATAAGCACTTAAAGGCACTGCTTGCCCACCACACAGAAGGGGAGTAATAAGTGTTAGCTGTTATTACTGCTGTTACTATTCTGCAAGGGGAAAAATGCAAACAGAGAATTGATGAAGGCCCCTACTGAGGTTGGGGGCCAACAAGCACAATGAAGGGGCAAAATCAAAACGAGAAGGAGCAGACAACGAGGAGGTGGAGCATGAGACTATTTAGGTCAGGGGTCCAAAAAAGGCGAAAATTTCAGGGAGTAGGGAGCGGCCAGCCAAGAAGAAGGGCTGAGAAAACCGACAAGGACAGGTCAGCTGGGAAGTCAGTGCGCGCCGTCCCAGGGCAAGTAGGACTAACGCAGAGAGAAAATAAAACAGCAAAAGGGACAAGCACTAGGAAGATAGGACAGAAACTGTAAAGGTGATATGGTCCCAAACCTCATGTTATAAAGTGGCTCCGAAATCTCTTCTACGCGGGAATGTAAGATTTAAGAAGAAAATGAGCTTCTGCAGCATTCAGAGCGCAGAGTTCGTTTTCTCAGCACCTGCTGCGGAGACCCCGGTAAAAGGCATTTATAATGCCGAGAAGTGCTCCCCTTGTTCTTTTAGCCTCCCTCGATAAGCAGTTATCTAACGAGTGAATAAATGAATGAATTCCTGAAACATGCTCTCCCCAGCGCCAGACCCCCGGAACTCGCCTGAGAAAGTACGGCTTCGCGTAGAACTTGAAGTCGAGCCCCTCGAAGTAGACGTCAAACTCCGAGACCCGGGCGTAGGGCACGCGGATGGCGATAGTCAGGAAGTCGGGGTCCTGGCTGAGGTCGAACGCCGGGGTCAGCATCGCTGCGCCGGACTCGGTTGCCCAGGTCGGTCACTGTCGCAGCAGCCGCGATCCCGCCACTCAAAGTCTCCAAAAAAATCCCCACGCGCCGTTACCCGCTCGGTGAGGTAAGGCGCTTCCGGCTCAAGGCGGAAGTGCTCGTGCGTGTGAGAGGAAGTCCCTCCTCACGCCGATCTCCATAGAGACGGGACGCAGTTAGTGGGGAGGTAGAGTAGGGAAGCGGTGAATGGGGCTTAGAAATTGAACCCAGGGCATAGCTTAGAGGAACCCCGGCAAGAGTTCGTCTTAGATGCAACAAGCCTCTGTGAAGGTTCTTAGAGATAATTTTAACAACATTGGCACTGCAGGCAGTGAGTACCCTTTGTATCCCTTCTCGCCCACCCTAAGCTGTAACAACCTTGGGAAAGTTTCTATGTTTCAGATATCTATCTTTTCTATAAAATGAAGGTAGAATTTAGCCTCATAGAGATGATGTGAGGGTAACATGAAATTATTCATGTAAACCTCTAACGACGTACTTGGCAAGTTGTCAGTGCATGGTGTATTGGAGCAGTTACTCAGTAGCCACAGAAGCGTCATTACTGTGGTTTTTCCCTAGTTCTCACATGCTTTGTCAACAGTTTCTCTTTCTCTCTCACTCTCCATCTTTCTCTGCCAATTTCTCTCTCCTCCCTCTCCTCCCCCGCATCTCTCCTGTTTTTTTTTTTCCCCTGCCACTTTCTCTCCTCTAATTCCTTATTGAAATAGTTTTCTTGTTTAGAGAACGTCCATCCCACTCAGCTCGTTTAATTAGAGCACGAACGCCAAAGAACACGACTCAAAGAGGTTAAGCAATGTCTTACAGTCATGCATTTTACAATTACCAAAATCCAGAACGTCTGACTCAAACCCTGTTAGTGCCTGCACTGACGAATTGCAATGCCTCGGTACTTTCCTTCCTTTCCTCACATTTAACCTTACACTTATTCGAGGCCCTTTTCTTTTTACCTTCTCTTCCTTTTTCTGTCTTTTGTTTTTTGTTTTGTTTTGCCTTTTCTAGGGCCGCTTCCCGCGGCATATGGAGGTTCCCAGGCTAGGGGTCTAATCGGAGCTGTAGCCGCTGGCCTTCGCCACAGCCACAGCACCGCGGGATCGGAGCCGCGTCTGCAACCTACACCACAGCTCACCGCAACGCCAGATCCTTAACCGACTGAGCGAGGCCAGAGATCGAACCCGCAGCCTCAGAGTTCCTCGTAGGATTCGTTTAACCACTGCGCCGCTAAGGGAACGCCAATCTTCTCTTCCTTGTATTTCCCCTTCTTAGTCTATGCTGTTCATACTTTCCCAATGCCTCTCTCATACCCTCCCTCTTCCCTAGCATATTCCCTTGGCCTTCCTTCTCTCTCATTTTATTTCCTGTTGTTCTACCAGTAACTAGAATAGTCCAGGAAATGTTTTGATTTCCTGATCTTAAATATTAGTGGAAGATGCATCAAAGTCATCTCCGGGGACAGTGGACCAGGTAACCTCAAAAGCCTTGTCAACCTCCAGTGTATGAGTCTTGAAAATTAGGAATCAGACAAGCATATTAAGAAGAGTAAATAAAATTTTAAAATTCAAAATGAAAAAAATCCCTCTGCTTAAACCTGGTGTTTTGAGAAAGGCAAAATAAAAGGTTGTGTGTAAAACAATTTAAAGAGTGCTCTTTACATATTCATCCATTCCTTGGGAGTAGACAGATTAACTGAATTGATGAATAGTCACTATGTCTCAGTACCGCACCATATCCTTTACAATGATCTCACTATCAGACAGCTCAATGAACTGGGCATTATGTATCTCCATGGTTTGCCCAGGATTATAAGGCTAGTGAATGGTGCAATGGGATTTAAAACCCAGATGAGTCTGATCTAAAATACTACAGATCTGTCTCCCTCTAATATTACTAGCTATGCCCCTTGTTTCACATTGTGAGCACAAGCCTCCTTGCTTTAGACCATACTGAGCCTTACAAATAATAGGCACTCAATATTAAAAATGAATTGATACAAATTTGGAATTAGTAAAGCCTTCAAAAAGTCCCTTGAGAAGGCCTTTGGCTGGATTGTTCCAAATTAGTGTCTCTAAAATGAATCTTTTTATCTACCATGGGACCTCATTCCTGCAGATTGACTAGCATTAATATTTTTAAATTATTAATACCAAAGAATTGAGACTGAAGCTATGCATGAAGAAACACTATTTGAAAACACGTTGCAAAGTAGAGCTATGCACTTCCTGGTTATTTCACTCTTTGCTTGGCAACACAAACACACACACACAGGCTTGGAGCACAGATAGACAGACTGTATAGTACAATGCTGCTGCTGCTATTTATTTATTTATAGGAAATAGATATTACATTTGCTGTATCACAAAATACTGATAGATGCAACTATATAACATAGATTTATTGTTATTTTATTTGCAAGCTATAGTTCACTTTATTTTTGATTTCTAATTGGTGGTAAATTATACAAGTCAAAAGTTCATTCTCTTTTTTAAAAAATAAAATATTATAAAGTTCCCTTGACTGCTGTCCAACTCCTTTCTCCTACTTCCCCAAAGTTAATCCCACTAGCCACTCTTGCAGAACTTTTTATATATCTATATAATTTGTGGGTACCCCTGTTACTTTATATATGCATGAGTACATTCTCAGCCTATAGATGTTAATCTGAAACATTATTTTATTATTTCTCTTGGTTACTTTCTTAGGCATATCAGCATTGACTCAGAGATCTAGTCATGTTCCTCTTCTAGATGTAGACATTGCTTGAAAATAAAGACATTATTCCAACATTTCATGTTAACTCTGTTTAGAGGGAAGACAAACAAGAATAAAGATTTTCATCATTTTTGAGCATTCATCCCATTTTCTTAAGGATTATTTCCAGGTTGTCTTAAAAATTAATTATTTAATGGAAATAATTTTTTTTTCTGTGGCCACTGTATTGAGTATAAGTTTATAACCTGCCATCTCCAATAATATTAAACTAGCCACTTTTTTGGTCTAACAAACTTAATTGCGATCCACAAGGCTCAAAATTGAATGCTAACTTTAAAAAATGTTGTCTATAAACAATTCCAATTTCAACCATATTATGAAGTTCTACTGTTAGACATCTTTTCATGATGCAGTGCCCCTTGCTTCCAGAAGGTGGCAGACATACAGGCAAGAATGTTGTCAAAGTTTTGGCCTATGTTGGAAAGAGCTTTCCTGGATAAGCTGTTTTAACTCTAGTTCATCCTCTGAGCCATTTGAGGGAGATGGTGGCATCTTACACAGACCTTGAAAACAAGCTTACCAACTGTTATTATTTTGGTATGCATCTTTTCAGTCTCAGTCTTTTCATAAAATTCATTAAAAAGTATCTTTCTATACATAAAAAGTATAGGAAGCATTATATAGCATTATATATAATAATCATAGCATTATACTACTTCAATTTGATTTCTCTTTTTGTCAAGTATATTATACCATAATTGTACCCTTCTTATTTATCAGTGTTAGTGTGGTTAACTCTGAAGAAGTGAAAAAGGAAATGATTCATTTTGAGAGAGGAGAAAAAAATGAAACCAATAGTAGATCATAAACAGAGATCAGAAAACTAGAATAAAAGTACAAAACCTAGAATACGAACTAGATTACACATTTTGAATTCTGGGGAAAAAAAAGATATTCTTTCACATACAATGGAACTAGATGTCCTTAAATTTTGCAATTATAAGTTATAAACTGATTCTAAGAGGGCTTGGATGAATTCATGGACAACCTACAGACAAATACTAGATTTTAAGAGAGGTTTAAGGGATGGTCCCAACAGGATACAGACAGATGCAGTCTGACACTGGTGGTGCCTCCTATGTTTTTGAAACCCCTTTATAGTAAAGCACTACTCTTTTTGATCCTTGCATCAATTCTTTAACCCATTCAAATTATAGTTATTAAAAGAGCACAGCTTTAGCAATATAAATACAACACAGTATTTCGGGTAAGATTTAGTCCAATTCCAATTGTATACAAGCTCAGTAATGTTCTGAAGAAAATTTAAAAGAGCTAGAGCTGATTTCAGGGAGTTGTTTTTTTTTTTTTTTTTTTTTGACATTTTTGTGCAGTGTGTAGCTAAGGGCTTAGCAACATATATATCAGGATGCTAGTCCCATCCCATTAGATGAAATGCAGACCACAAGGAAATGCTAACCAAATAGCATTTTGAACTTCCTTCATTGTTTAATGTCATATATCTAAAAGACATCTACGGAAGGCACTGTTTTGATGCCCTGCCCAGATGCTCTTACAGAACCAGGGAGACCATCTGTCAATGGCAGCAAATGTTGTGGGTGACCTCTTCTCCAAAGCCTTGCCCTAGCCCAGGATTTCTCCGTTTCAGGTATTGGAGCTGGATAATTCTTGGTTGTGGGGGCTGTCCTGTGCGTCCTAAGATGTTTAGAAGCATCCATGGCCTCTTACTTCTTAATGCTGGGACCAGCCCTGCTGTTGTGACAACCATAAATCTCTCCAGACTTTGCCAATGTCTCCCAGGGGACAGATCTGCCCACAGTTGAGAATGACTGCTCTAGATTGATGAGAGGCTCCAGGAAGTAATTACCACCACCACCCTCCCAGACCCATAGCCTTGAGGACTGATGTGGGATACAGACGACTGCCTTAAAGGGCAAATGACACTGGTGTGGCTTATGCTCCAGAGTTCCTTAAGTGATCAGGCCAAAGGTAGATTTTCCCTGAGCCCAGCTCAGATTTTCCTTGCTCAGCAGTTTCCTATTCCTTCTCCTTCACTTCCTCCCTTATAGGTTTCTCCTGCATAACACCCCCTATAACAAGTCACATGCATTCAAATCCTTGTCTCAGGCTCTACTTCTAGGGAATAGGTCTAGGGCACCTGACCTATGTCCACATCTGGAAGAACCCCTTAACATTCCTTACAGTCCTGCAGAACTGCTGGAGAAAAGTATCTGTAGTATCTATGGAGAATACATGACACAGGTTTTTATATTAGGGTTCTTATAATCCAGTTATTCTTTTCCTTAATTCAGAGTGAAGCCTTCTCAGTTCTTCATGTAGAAATAGTTTAAATGTACCTCTTTTGGCATCAAGGTTGTGGTGAGATAGTAAATTGTTGCAACCATCTTAAAAAATTGTTTTGCAGTATCTACTAATGCTAAACATATGTATGCCCTAGTACCATACGATTCCTTTCCTTGATGCATAACAGAAATGAGTGGTAATTGTCCGTTAAGAGACATGTATAAAAATATTCATAGAGGCATTATTCATAACAGCCAAAATAGGGGGCAATTCAACTGACCATCAAGAGTGGAATAAACATGGAGTTCCCACAGTCTTGCAGCAGGTTAAGGATCTGGTGTGATCTCTGTGGCAGTGTGGATTTGATCCCTGGCCTGGTGGAGTGGGTTAAGGATCCAGCATTGCCTCAGCTGTTGCGTAGGTCAAAGCTGTGGCTAGGATGCAACCTCTGACTCGGGAACTTCCATGTGCTGCAGGTACAGCCATTAAAAAAAAAAAAAAAAAAAAAAAGTAGAATAGACAATTTGTAGTGTATTCACTCGGCATTGCTAAATACTAGTAAGGTAGCGGACTACAGCTACACGCAGCATGTATGAATCACATAGGCATTTGTAAAGTCAAAAAGACCAGATTCAAAAGGGTTCATACTGGATATTTCCACTTACATAAACTTCAAAGCAAGCAAAACTTATCTATAGTCATAGATGTGAGAATAGTGATTACCTTTGTGAGTATGTTTATTGACTTGGAGGATGCATGAGAAAGCCCGCTGGGTGCTGAAAATTTAGTCTTAATCTTGGTTTGGATGGGAAGTACATGGATATAAACATACGTAAAATTCATAGAGCCACATATTTAAGATTGGGCACTTCAATGTATATAATTAATCAATATAAAAATTATGTGGATGGCTAGAAAACAGTCAGAAGAATTGAACCACCCCTGGAGCCTGATGACTCACAGCCATGTCCCTCACATGGCATTGCCCTTGCCTGCAGAGAAGTAAGTTGTCCAAAGTTACCCTGCTCCAGAAGGCTAATGCAGGATATGAAGGCGTAGCTTCCTGTCTCAGATGGGGCAACCCTAAAAGCCCTCTTGGCTCCTGAGCTCTCTGCAGAATTGGTAAAGGCCTTGGTTGTAAAGGCCCTGTGGGCCTCTGTCCAGTGCCACTTTCTCTTCTTACAGGTTTACCTCCCAAGAGCAATGCCCCCCCCCAAAAAAAAACCATGTGCATTCTATTACGCTTCTGAGAATTTGTTTCCAGGAACCCCAATCTAAGATGCTGTCCATGCTACAGGTCTACTTCTCCAAATAGAATGGAATGCCGACCTTGTTTTCAGTATCAAAATCCCCAAAACTAACTCTACAGCCTTTTTTTTTTTTTTTTTATTGCTTTTTAGGACCACTTTCCCATAGCCACAGCATCACCAGATCCCTAATCCACTGATGGAGACCAGTGATGGAACCTGCATCCTCATGGATACTTGTCCAGTTCATTACCTGCTGAGCCACAGCAGGAACTCCCTATAGCCTCCTTCTTAACTTTACTGGCATTTCTCCACTAAGTGATCTTAAAGCCATGATTTTGCCTATGGTAGCCACCCAGAAGAAAATCAAGCTTGTAGAGAAAATACTCAACGAAACTATGAGCTCGGAGTTCCCGTCATGTCTCAGTGGTTAACAAACCTGACTAGTATCCATGAGGACTTGGGTTCACTTCCTGGCCTTGCCCAGTGGGTTAAGGATCTGGCGTTGCCATGAGCTGTGATGTAGGTTGCAGACGCAGCTCAGATCTGGTGTTGTCAGGTGTAGGCCAGCAGCTGCAGCTCTGATTGGACCCCTAGCCTGGGAGCCTCCATATGTTGAGGGCATGGCCCTAAAAAGACAAAAGACAGAAAAATAACCATGAGCTCTAAGAAGGAGAAAAATAGGTCCTCCTGCAATTTGAAACAATTTCTGTTGATTATGGGTATTGGAAACTTATTTTAAGTACTTTTCTGTAAAGTTGAAATAGCATAACTGGGTTATTTTACATTATTTTTCCCAGAAGAGTTCACATTAGACACTCTTTTTTTCCTAAGTAAGGATAAATCCTTTCAACGAGAGACCCTGACATTTGAAATGCATGTAGTAATTATGTCATTGTCCATGGTTCATAATCAAGACACAGCCACGAACCCTTCTCCCTGTCTTCTTCCTTGGCTTTGCTCCATTCTGCGCCTGATTTTTGCCTGTTTTCTGAGTATTCTTTCATCCCCCAATTTATTTACATGTCTACACTGACATTTTCTTTGTTTTCACATCAATTTTTTTTCCTTATGGCTTTTGTTTATTTACACTTGTTTTTCTTGGTCACTTCAGTATTGTGATTTTTTAAAATCATAGTTTGTAGCGAATCAGATGTCTTCACTCTTTAGAAAAAACATAAGGAAACAAGCAAATTTAAACTTATGTCTTCATGGCAACAGAAGTTCCAGCCAATGGAACAGAGCCTGTTGCCACCATTATCATAGTTTATGGATTTTTTTTTCATCCTGGAAAATAATATTTGAGTTCTTTCTTTTTCCTCTGGGCAATACTGCCCACAAGTTATCATATATTTATGGTATAAATTTTATCAGTGATAATATCTGGTATTCATTGGTTGCTTATTGTATATGAGCCATTTTTCCAAGTAGTTTGCAAACAATATTATTATTTCATCCCCCATATCAGCTCTAGGAGGAAACAACCATTATATCGCCACCACCATCATTTTACAGATGTGGAAACTTGGACTTAAGGAGGTTTGCTGACTGCCCAGGTCCTCTGGGACCCCTGAGCTTATCCCACTTCCAGTCCACTGTCTATAAAACACGTTTCTGTTCTTGATGATCTGGGAAGGGAGAAGAGATAATATAGATGAAAGGATACTCTGATTTTTCTTCTGATCATATAAATCTTTCACATTTTACCTTTTAAAAGATGAAAGAAATGATCTCTAAATTTAAATAATTTAGGAGTTCCCGTCATGGCTCAGTGGAAACAAATCTGACTAGCATCCATGAGGATGCAGGATGGATCCCTGGCCTCGATTTATGGGTTAAGGATCTGGCATTGCCGTTAGCTTTGGTGCAGGTCACAGATATGGCTTGGATCTGGCTTTGCAGTAGTGTAGACCAGCAGGTGCAGCTGGAGTTCAACCCATAGCCTGGGAACTTCCATATGCCAGGGGTACAGCCCTAAAAAGACCCAAAATAAAATAAAATAAAATAAAAGGATCCGGCATTGCTGTAGTACACATAGGTATGTGGTCAGTCCCCGACCCAGAACTTTCATTTGCTTCAGGTACAACCATAAAAAATAAATTATTTTTATAGAAAGTGACTGTTTCAAATTGTAGGTTTGGGGGAGGTCTGCTGTGCAGCAATGGATGAATGGAATATCAGTGAAAGACAATCGAATGTACAAATGAAATCAAAGAGATCCAGAGATAGAGAAATGCATGGGGTTTGAAACAATTGCAAAAGCCTCATCTCTGATAAGTCTGGGGCTTGAGCTAAGGCTCCCAGGAGAAAAAGTACAGATAAATGAGGTTGAACCCAGGCTACCTTATCTGATATGGCAGACATGAGAACTGAAGCAACAAGCAATAGCATTAGAAACAGAGTTCAGGGCAATTGGTGAGGGTGGTGAATGTCCAGGAAAAGAATTCTACAACTGAACAGGACTATAAAAATCATGTGGTATAACCCACTATCTTTTTTAAGATACAGAAATCAAAACTCAGAGAAATAAAGTGATTTGGGAAAGGTCACATAGCAGGTTGGTGGCAAAAATTAATACTCAAGCCCAAGACTTTTTCTCTAAGAACCCACAGTTGTTTAAGGAAATAGAATCACTATTCTGTGTCTGAAATTAGATAAGCTTTCTCCCCTGGCATCAAAAATACAATGGTATATGCATCCTAAACATCTGGACAGATATTGTAGTGTTGAAAGCTAGATTCTTTCGACTAGTATCCATGAGGTTGCAGGTTCAATCCCTGGCCTCGCTCAGTGGGTTAGGGATCCAGCATTGTCATGAGCTGTGGTGTAGGTCACAGATGCGGCTCAGATCCCGCATTGCTGTGGCTATGGTGTAGGCCAGCAGCTACAGCTCCAATTAGACCCCTAGCCAGGGAACCTCCCTATGCCTCAGGTACGGCCCTAAAAAGACAAAAAGACAAAAAAATTAAAAATACAAACCAAAACCAAACCTCTAAACCTTTTAGTCTCTAAACTTTCACCAAATTCTCCATTAAGTTTTTTTAAACTTTACGGGGGCATAAATTACATTTCATAAAATTCACTCTGTTTTGAGTGTACTAGTCAGCAATTTTTACTATTGAGTTGTGCAATCATCACCTTAATCCAGTTACAGAAAATTTCTATCACCCCAACAAAACCTCTGTGCATCTGCAGTTAACACTTGTTCCTGCCTTGAGATGCAAGTAACAAATACTTTACTTTGTGTCTCTATAGGTTGGCTTTTCAGGGCATTTCAGATAAATGGTCCATACAATAAGTGGCCCTTTGTGTCTAGCTTTCTTCACACAGCATGATGTTTTTGAGGTTCATCCATGCTGTAGCGTGAATCAGTAGTTAATTCCCTTTTGTAGCTGAATAGTATTCTATTGTATGAGTTTACTGTGTTTATTTATCCATTAACCAGTTAATGGACATTTGACTTGGTTCTACTTTTAGGCTATCATGAATAAAGCTGCTTCCACTGATTTTCTTTTAAATTTTTTATGGTTGTACCCATGGCATATGGAGGTTCCCAGGCCAGAGATTAAATCCCTGCAGCTGAGGTCTACACCACACTGGATTCTTTAACCCACTGCTCTGGGCCAGGGATCAAACTTGTGGCCCTGTAGCAACCCAGGCCATTGAAGTTGAAATCTTAATCCATTGCACCAGAGTGGGAACACCTGCTTCCATTGATTTTTAAAAGTAGTAAGGATTCCTTGGTATAAAGGAGTCTTTCGCAGAAGTTATGGGGTTTTTTAGGAGATCATTTATTTAAATAAGAAAATACAAAAAAAGAAAAAAAAGAGTATAAGTTCACCATTCAGAGATAGCCAAACTATTAAATTCCATACTTTTTTGCCAAGTATGTATAGACTTTTTCCTTGCAATAAGTACATGCTTTTTTAAAAAGCTTATTTTATTTTATTTTTTATTTTTGGTCATGCCCATAGCATGTGGAACTTCCTGAGTCAGGGATCAAACCTCCACCACAGCAGCCCCTGGAGCTGCAGCAGTGACAATGCCAGGTCCTTAACCTGCTGAGCCACAAGGTAACTCCCCAATAGGTTATTTTAAAATTAATGTCATCATGAATAATCTGAGTTATTTTGTATTGAGGTATCATAATTTGTTTATCTGATATCAATGATTAAGTAATTCAATTGCATCCAATTTGCTTCCCATTATAAACAACAATGACCTTGACTATGCTCACAAGTTGTCTCCAAAACTATTTACTCTTTTACAGTTCATTGTTTATAGTCAGCTTTTTTTCTATCCTGAAGATAGTTTGGCATTTGTTCACCCCCAAAGTCGTCCTTTCACACTGACTTAAAAAGCATTCCTTAAGGAGTTCCTGTTGTGGCTCAGGGAGTTAAGGATCTGATGTTGTCTCTGTAAGTTTGATCCCTGGCCCCACTTGGGGAGTTAAGGATCTATCATTGCTGCAAGCTGCACTATAAATTGCAGATGCAGGTCGGATCCCATGTTGCCCTGACTGTGTAGACCTCACCTGCTGCTCTCCTAGCCCAGGAACTTCCATATACCATAGGTGCAGCCATTTAAAAAAAAAAAAAAGTGCATTCTTTAATGCACAGATTAATATTGTCCAGAATTATTTCTTAGTTTATACTCTATTTCAACAAATGACTTCAAGTCCCAGTTCCATCCTGTTGTAATCAGAGCTGACTAGAGTGTGATCAAATACGTAGCAGTGTTTGTTTCCTCTTGACGCTATCATGTTTCATAGCACCCAGTTCCACATCAAAAAATCTTGGCAAATTGAATTTTAGTTAATATTTGCAGCCTGAAAATTTTGATAAAATTCACACATTTTATTACATTATTTATTTATTTATTTATTTATTTGCTTTTTAGGGCTGTACCCGAGGCATATGGAGGTTCCCAGGCTAGGGGTCAAATCGGAGCTACAGCTGCCGGCCTACACCACAGTCACAGCAATGCAGGATCCGAGCCACATCTTCGACCTACACCACAGATCATGGCAACACCAGATCCTTAACTCACTGAGCGAGGCCAGGGATTGAACCCGCAACCTCATGGTTCCTAGTCGGATTCGTTTCCACTGCACCACAATGGGAACTCCAAAATTCACACATTTTAATAGCAAAATTGTTTTTGGAGTTTGTCAAGAGAATTCCTGTTCAAAGGGACTTCAGTGATTTTCGGTGACAAAGTCACCTTAGGGTGACTACTTATAATAGGTATCACCATGGGACACCCCCCCCACCCCCACCAAAGATTGGTTGGGCCCATTTTTGCATTTTAGACAAATAAAATCAAACAGTTTGTATTCAGCTGTGTCTGGCTTCTTTCCCTCAATATTAGGGTAGTGACATTCACTCACTACTTGTATGTAGCAGTATCTTATTTAATCTCATCAATAGGTGGTATTCTATTATATGAATATACCACTAAGTATCCATTCTTCTTTTGATGAACATTTGGATAATATGGATAAATATAAGTTGTTAGTAATTATAACTAAAACCGCCACGAACTTTCTTTTACATGTATTTTGGGGCCCGTATGTATGAGTTGTATTAAATATTTACTATACCTAAGAGTAGGATTTCTGGATCATAGAAAGTACATATGTTTTCTTGAGTCACCACTGTTTCTTTCTTCCTACCCCTTCTCCGGTTCAATTTTCTTCTTCTCAACATAACTCTCATACTGAGATACTATGAGCAGTAAACTTTTCAACTTCATGTGTCCATATTTTACCCTTTGTGTTAGTTTCCTAATATGAATTTATTTGCTTACAGTTCTGAAGACCAGAAATCTAAAATTAATTTCAGTGGGCAAAAGTCAAAGTGTCAGAAGGGCAGGATCCTTCTGTAGGCTCTGAGAGAGGATCTATTTCCTCGACTTCTCTAGCTTTAAAGCTGCCTGAATTCCCTGGCTTATGGCCCTATCTTGAATTGCTCCTGTCTCTTGCTTCAGTCCTCCTATCAACTACCTCCTCCTTTTACCTTCTTGCCTCTCTCCTATAAGGACCTTTATGATTAGAGTACATTTAGGATCCACTTGGAAAAGCAAGGATGTGAACAGCTTCAAAAGGCAAGAGTGGCCCAGTATCATCTTTAACATCTATATTTCTACCAATAGCCTAAGGGAAATCTAAAGTTTTTCTATCACCTGCCTCAAAATTCTTCTACACTCAATCTATACCCACTTCCAAAATCTATTCAATATTTTTAGGTCTTTATTACCTTAGTGTCCTCCAAGTTGGATGACTATTTTGCAGGGTATAGAAGTCTAAGTTCATACATTTTTCCTCCACACAATGAAAACATTATTTCACTGTATTGGCTATGTTATAGCTGATGATAAGTCTGATTTTTATTCCCTTGCAGGTATACAGACTTTTTTCCTTGTGAATTTAAGATTTTCTCTTCTTCCTTTACATTCTGTAATATTATTGAAATATATATAGGCATAGATTCCTTTTTAAGTTACCCTGTTTACAACTTATTAAGCTTTTTCAGTATAAGGACTGGTATTTTCTTTCAGTTCTGTAAAACTCTTAACCACTTTTTTTTAATTTCTTTTTATAGCCACACTTGCAGCAAATGGAAGTTCCCGGGCCAGGTGTTGAATCAGAGCTGCAGCTGCCACAGCCATGGCAGCACTTGTTCTGAGCCACATCTGCAAACTACTCTGTAGCTTGAGGCAACACTCGATCCTTAACCCACAGATCAAGGCCAGGGATCAAATCTGCAGCCTCGCAGAAACAACATCAGGTCCTTAACTCACTGAGCCACAACAAGAGCTCCCATTTTTATTTTTAATATGCCTTCTCCAGCCCCCATTCTTTCCCTCTGGAAATCTGATGAGAAGTATATTAAATCTTCTCACAATACACTTCTTGTCTTTTACCCTTTTAATTTTTTTTATTTCTGTAAGAGATACACTTTCTGTATCTCTTTGTGCTACATTTTCAGTAACTTCCTTTGATCTAGTTTCCATTTTTTATAGCCTACTCCTCAACTAGAAGTTACATGCTGTTTAACCCATAAATTGTTTCTAATTTTAATCATTACATATTTTACATTTTTAGAAGATATATATTTTGGAGTTCCCGTCGTAGCTCAGTGGTTAACTGATCCAACTAGGAACCATGAGGTTGCGGGTTCGGTCCCTGGCCTTGCTCAGTGGTTTAAGGATCTGGAGTTGCCGTGAGCTGTGGCGCAGGCTGGCAGCTACAGCTCAGATTAGATCCCTAGCCTGGGAACCTCCATATACTGCAGGTGCGGCCCTAAAAAGACAAAAATAAATATATAAATAAATAAATAAAGACAAAAAAAGATCTTAACTGGAGTTCCTGTTGTGGCTCAGTGGCTTAAGAATCTGACTAGTATCCAAAAGGACATGGGTTTGATCTTTGCCCTTTCTTAGCAGGTTAAGGATCTGGCATTAATGCAAGCTGCAGAATAGGTCCAAGATGCAGTTCAGATCTGGCATTACTGTGGCTGTGATGTAGGCCATTAAAAATAAATAAATAAATAAAGATTTGAACAAATAACATAATCTTGTTCAATTGGCAAAATAACATCATGGAGATGTTAATTCACTGTAAATTAATTTATGAATTTGTCTTAATACCACCAAAGTTCTTAAAATTTTAGAACAAGACAAATTCTGGGGTGATATAAGAAAATAAATAGGAATAGCTTGGAAAGCTCTAAAAGAATAGGACTCATCCCACTAGATACATAAATACATTACAATGCTAAGTAAATAAAACCTCCCTCTTATGTGGGGGACAGAGATATAAAATGGAAGAGGAAGCCCAGGAATATTCCGAAATACACATGGGAATGCAGCACACAATCAAGGTGCATCTCAGCTTGACGTGGGAAATATGGACTGTGCAATATGGGTGCTGAGTAACTATCTGAAAAAAAGTAACTTTGGGCCCACCCCCAACCCAGGGAAAACTTCAAATGAAGCAAAGATTATAATTTAAAAATGAAGCTCTATTTATTGATAAGAGTTCTTTACACAGGAGTTCCTGTCGTGGCTCAGTGGTTAACGAATCCGACTAGGAACCCTGAGGTTGCAGGTTCGATCTCTGGCCTCGTTCAGTGGGTTAAGGATTCAGCATTGCCATGAGCTGTGGTGTAGGTCGAAGATGCGGCTCGGATCCTGCGTTGCTGCTGCTGTGGTGTAGGCCGGCAGCTACAGCTCCAATTAGACCCCTAGCCTGGGAACCTCCATATGCCGCAGGAGCAGCCCTGGAGAAGGCAAAAAGGCCAAAAAAAAAAAAAAAAAAGAGAGTGTTCTTTACACAGATTCTGGAGAATCCTACTAACCAATTAAAGACAGGCAATCTTTAAAGACTAGAGCAGATATTTCATAAAATAGAATGTCTAATTGGGTCAATACATACATGAAAAGATGCTTACCTTCATTAGTTCTCAGGGAAATACAAATTAAAACCACAATGAAATACCAGTACACATCCACCAGAATGGTTAAAATGGAAAACAAAAACAAAATTTAGAGAGGATGTTTAGCAACCAGGACTCTCAGGCATTGCTGGGAGGTGTGTGAGTTGATAACAATCACAGGGGGAAACTGTTGGGAGGCATCCACTGAAGCTAAGCTTATGCCTACTTTGTAACACAGCAATTTCCCACCCATATCCAGTGCACATGCATTCACATGCTCACCAAAAGACAAGTATGAGAATGTTCACAGCAGGTATACAGTGAAAATATTTCTTTCCACCCCTGTCCTCCATCTGTTCTCAACTTCTTACTATGTAAAGATAAAGATATCTTTATTATTCAGTGCTTGCTACTCAAAATGTTGGATCACCACTAGCATCAGGAACACCATCTCAGACCTTCTTAGAAATACAGACTATCTACCTGGCCCAGAAATACTACATTGATATCTGCATTTTAACAAGATCTCCCAATAATTTGTCCACATATTAAAGTCTGAAAAGCTATAGTTTAAGCCGTGGTTTGTCAGATATTCTTCTGTTCCTTCTAACTGCTACAGACATAACCCCCAAATCTCCTGTCCTGTTCACTGATGTATTTATTGGCTTCCATCTTGTATAGCTCAGTTTACACCCTTCTCTTTGTTCAAGCAACAGATATGCACTATACTCAGGGGAGCACAGTTCACAACACAGACAGGTGAGCCACAGGAGTTAAGCAGAAGATCCCATATCTGCTTTTTTTTTGTGGGGGGGGAAGAAAAGATTTTCTTTTTTAGAGAAAATTTTTTAGGTTCACTGGAAAATTGAGGGTAAGGAAAGTACAGAGTTCTAATACACTTACTATCTCCACACATACTCAGCCTCCTCCCCTATCAGCAGCCCAGCACCAGAAGGGTACATTTGTTACAATCGATAAACATACACATTGTTATCCCCCAAAGTCCACACTTGAGATACTCCACTGTCTGCATGCAGAACACTTTATGTATCTACTCACCTGCTGAGGGACATCATCTTGGTCATCTCCAACTGTTCATGATTACTAATAAAGCTGTTATAAGTATCTTTTCATTCACTTAGTTGCTATATGTATATTATCTGTGACGAAGTGTCTGTTAAGATCTTTGGCCCATTTTGAAATCAAGTTGTTTGTTTTCTTACTGTTGAGTTGTAAGTGTTCTTTGCCTGTTTTGGATAACAGTCCTTTGTCAGATGTGTCTTCTGCAAATATTTTCTTCCAGTCTGTAGCTTGTCTTCCAATTCTTTTAATTGTGTCTTTCACAGAAGTTTTCTTTTTTTATTATAAAAGAATCCAGCTACTCAATCATTTCTTTCATGGATTGTGCCTTTGGTATTTTATCATCGTCATACCCAGGGTCATCTGGGTTTTCTGCTTTGCTATTTTCTAGGAGTTTTATAGTTTTGCATTTTACATTTAGATCTATGATCCATGGAGTTCGTACTGTGGCACAGTGGGTTAAGGATGCAACTGCAGTGGCTAAGGTCCCTGCAGAGGCGTAGGTTCAATCCCCAGCCCCAGTGCAGTGGGTTAAGGATCCAGTGTTACCACAGCTGTGGTGTTAAGTTGCAGCCTGGCCTGGGAACTCCCATATGCTTTGGGTGTGGCTGAAAAAAATCTGTGATACATTTTGAGTTAATTTTTGTGAAGGGTCTAAGGTCTATATATACATACTTTTTTTTTTTTTTTGGTCTTTTTTACTAGGGCCACATCTGCTTCATATGGAAGTTCCCAGGCTGGGGGTTGAATGGGAGCCACAGCTGCTGGCCTATACCACAGCCACAGCAACACAGGATCAGAGCTATGACTGCGACCTACACCAGAGCTCATAGCAATGTTGGATCCTTAACCTACTGAGCGGGGCCAGGAATTGATCCCGCATCCTCATTGATACTAGTCAGGCTCATTACCACTGAGCCACAACAGGAACTCCATTTTTGTTTTTGTTTTTGCATATGGCTGTCCAATTGTTTCAGTGCCATTTGTTGAAGAGACTATCTTTACCCCATTGTCATAGATCAGTTGGCTATATTTACTGGGATCTATTTCTGGGTTCTATATTCTGCTCCATTGATCTGTTGTTTATTCTTTTACCAATACAACAATGTCATAATTGCAGTAGCTTTACAGAAGTTGGGTAGCATCAGTCCTCCAACTTTGTTTTTCTTTTCCAATATTATTTTGGCTATTTTGAGCCCTTTGCCTCTCCATAAAATGTTAGAACCATTTTATCAATATGCACAGAATAACTTGATGGTATTTTGAGATTGCTTTGAACAGATATCTTGACAACATCAATTCTTCCTATCCATGAACATGAAATATTTCTCTATTTATTTAGTTCTCCTTTGATTTTGTTCATAAGAGTTTTGCAGTGTCCCACATATAAATCTTGTATATTTTTTGTTGGATTTATACATAAGCATTTCATTTTTGGAGGTGCTAAGATAAATGGTATTGTGTTTTTTTTAACTGTACAGTTGCATTATTTAATTATAATTATCATAAATTCTTTGATGGAGAGGAAATCAGAATCAGTTCTAAGAAGACTTCAGCATTCCAAGAATGATGTCCAATGACCCCCTTCATGGTGATTATGCACTTATTTACTATGAGATAGATGTATTTCTTCTTCAGAGATTCCTTGTTTGTGTATCAATTGTAGATTTTTGGTTTGCAATTATTCTGAAGTTTTGATATGAGTCTATATGTATATGAGATTGTTTTTTTGTTGTTGTTGTTGTTGTTTTATTATTTATTATTATTTTTTTCCCACAAAGTTGTTGTCCTCTTAATTGCAAGTTCATCTCCAGTGCCCTGCATTTGTACCCACCTCTTCTCATGATTTCTGATTTTGGTGGTGTAATTGTGCATGGATGATTTCGTATCTTTACTATATATATACCTTTACTGGTGAGCCTTGTCATTTGTAGTATTTTTGTTTCTGATTGCAGCCTTTTCTTTTCTGCCTAGAGAAGTTCCTTTAGTATTTGTTGTAAGGCTGGTTTAGTGTTGCTGAATTCTCTTAGCATTTGCTTATCTGTGAAGGTTTTGATTTCTCCTTCGAATCTGAATGAGAGCCTTGCTGGCTAGAGTCATCTTGGTTGGAGGTTTTTTGCTTTCATCACGTTAGGTATATCATGCCACTCCCTTCTGGCCTGCAGAGTTTCTGCTGACAAATCTGACGATAACCTTATTGGGGTTCCTTTGTATGTTACTTGTATCTTTTCCCTAGCTGCTTTCAAGATTTTCTCTTTGTCTTTAATTTTGGTCAGTTTGATTAATATGTGTCTCAGGGTGTTCCTCCTTGGGTTTATTTTATATGGTACTCATTGTGCCTCCTGGATTTGAGTGAGTGGTTCCTTTCCCATGTTAGGGAAGTTTTCGGCTATCATCTCTTGGAATATTTTTTTCTGTCCCCTTCTCTCTCTTTTCTCCTTCTGGCACCCCTATAATACAGATGTTGTTGCATTTCACATTGTCCCAGAGTTCTCGGAGACTCTCTTCATTTGCTTTCAATCTTTTTTCTCTTTTCTGTTCTGCATCCGTAATTTCCACTAATCTGTCCTCCACCTCACTTATTCATTCTTCTGCCTCCTGTATTCTGCTGTTAGCTGCTTCTAGTGAGTTTTTTATTTCAGTTGTTGTATTTTGCATCTCTTCTTGTTTAAGTTTTATATCTTGTATCTTTTTGCTCAGTGTTTCCTATAAGTTATCCATCTTTGCCTACAGTTTATTTCCAATGTCTTGCATCATATTCAGCATCAACAATCTAAAGTCTTTTTCCTGGAGGCTGAGAAATCTCCTCATTGCTTAGCTGATTTTCTGGGGTTTTTCCTTTCTCCCTCATCTGAGTTATAGTTCTCTGTCTTTTCATGTTTATAGGTTTTTGTGTGGTGACCTTTTTACAGATAATAGAGTTGTAGCCTCTCTTACTTCTGATGTCTGCCCCCCTTGTGGCTGAAGTCAGTATGGGGGTTTGCTGTAGGCTTCCTGATGAGAGGGGCTGATGCCTGCCCACTGGTAGGTGGAGCTGATTCTAATCCCTCTGGTGGGTGGGGCTTAGTCTCTGGATGGGATTAGAGGCAGCTGTGTGCCTGAGGGGTCTTTAGGCAGCCTGTTTACTGAGGGGCAGGACTGTGATCCCACCTGGATTGTTGTTTGCCCTGGGGCTTCTCAGCTCTGACTGAGGGGTGGGGCCAGATTTTCCCAACATGGCCACCTCCAGAGAAAGGCACTGCTGCTGAATATTCCCCAGAGCTTTGCTTTCAATGTCCTTCCCTCACAACAAGCCACATTCACCCCTGTTTTCCCAGGATGTCCTCCAAGAACTGCAGTCAGGTTTGACCCAGATTCCCATGGAGACTTTGCTTTACCCTGAGACCTGGTGCACGTGAAAGTCTGTGTGCGCCTTTTAAGAATGGGGTCTCCATTTCCCCCAGTCCTGTGGAGCTCCTTCGCACAAGCCCCACTGGCCTTCAATGCCAGATGTTCCAGGGGCTCTTTCTCCCAGTGCTGGATCCCCGCACGTGAGGGTTTGATGTGGGGCTCAGAACTCTCACTCCTGTAGGTGAGTCTCTGTGAGCCAGTTAGTTTTCAGTCTGTGGAGCTTCCCACCCGGGATGTAGGGGGTTGTTTATATCGTGAAATCATCCCTCCTACCTCTTGATGTGGTCTCCTCTTTTTCTTCTGGAGTAGAGTATCTTTTTTAAGGTTTCCAGTCCATTTGGGTGGATATTGCTCAGCTTTTCGTTGTGAATTTTGTTGTTTTTAGGAGAGAAGTTGAGCTCCAGTCCTTCTGTTCCACCATCTTACTGGTATTGTGTTTTAAATTTCAAATTTCACTTATTCATTGCTGGCCTATGGGAAAGTGATCAAGGTCTATATACTAATCTTGTATCTTGCAAACTTGCTATAATTGCATATTAGTTCTAGGAGAGTTTTTCTATCAAGTCTTTTGGATTTTCTACATATACAATTATGTCATCTGCAAAAGAGAGTTTTATTTCTTCTTTCTCAAATTGTATCAATTTTACTTTCCTTTCTAGTTTTACTGAATTATCTAGAAACCACCAAAATGGCTGAAATTAAACTAGCACACAAAATCAAGTTATAGGTGAGGATGTGGAGTAAAATGTAGAACTTACCCTCCACTGATGGGAGTGTGAGTTGGCCTAATCATTTCAAAAACTGTTTGGCAGCATTTATGAAAACCATATGACTCAGAAATTCCACTTTTGGACATACACCCAAAAGAGAGGTGTGCCTTTGTCCAGCAAAAGATTTGTATAAGAAGGGGAGTTCCTGTTGTAGCTCAGTGGTAATGAACTCAACCAGTATTCATGGAGATGTGGGTTCAAACTCAACCAGTATTCATGGAGATGTGGGTTCAATTCTTCGCCTTGCTTAGTAGGTTAAGGATCCAACATTGCTGTGAGCTGTGGCGTAGGTTACAGATGTGGCTCGGATCCTGCACTGCCGTGTCTGTGGCTAGGCCAGCAGTTACAGCTCTGATTCAACCCCTAGTCTAGGAATTTCCATATGCTGCAAGGGAGACCCTAAAAAGCAAGGGAAAAAAAAAAGTCTAATTATCCTCAGTAGTAAAATGAACAAATAAATAGTGAACTATGGTATATTCATCAATTCATATAATAGAATATTATCCATCAAAAAACAAATAAATAGTAGTTCCCTTGTGGTCCAGCAGGTTAAGGATCTGGCATTATTATTGCAGCAGCTCCCATCACTGCTGTAGTGAGAGTTCAGTCCCTGGCACATTAACTTTTGCATGCCATAGTTGCAGCCAAAACACACACACACACACACACACACACACAAATATACAAAGAAACTTACAGATAAATGGTAAAAGATGAATTAGCCTCACAAACAAAATGTTGAATGTTGTTGAAGAGGAGTATTGTATGTTTACATAAAATTTCCAAAAATCAGAAAAATTAATCTACAATTATAGAAATTATCAGTTATTACCTTTGAATATAACCACTGTGAAAGAGCTTAAGGAGTCTTCTGAGATGCTGGAAATGTTCTTAATCTTGATCTTTGTGGTATATCAAGCTGTACACTTGAGAATTATGTGGTTTACTCTCTATAATTCCAGCTTAAAAATAGATAGATAGATAGATATTCATGTATATATGTATATACACAATTTGTAGTAAGTGTTGTACAAGAAGCAAAGTAGGCAAATAATAGAGCATTATGGGAGGAGCAATATCTCCTTAAAGAGCATGGCTAGAAAACATTTTTTAAGGAAGTGGCATTAAGCTAAGATCTAAAGCTTAAGCTTCCAGAGCCTAGAATCAGGCAAGAGAAACCACAGTGCAGAAGTACTGAAGCAAGTTAGAGCCAGGAGAAGTAGAGGTCCTGATGGCAGGCCAACGCAACGAGAGTGAGTTCCAGAATGGATGCAGAACAGGCCAAAGTCAGGGGCCAGATCGTGTTGGATTTAGAGGCCATGGCAAGGAGTTCAGACTTTTCTAATCAGCCAGGAAGAACCCTTGAATAGTAGTAAGTGGGGAGAAATTGGGATCAATTTATGTTTTTGAAAGAATTATTCTGGTTTAAAGATGGGAAGAAGTCATGGGAAAAAAGCAAGAGCAGTTGGAATGTTTCTAGGCCCTAGGATAGCCGCATCATACAATTCAGAGTGGTGGTGGTGGGGTGGGAATAATTTATGTGAAATACAGTGGGAATGAGACCATTAGGAAATGTGCACAAGTTGGTCTTTTCAAGCAATCACTATTGACAATTCGGGAGAGAAGTAGATAAATGCCAATGATGTTTTGGAGGTAGAGTCGACAGAATTTCCTAACTCTCTGGATAGGGGAGGTGAAGGAACAGCCTTCTTTCTAAAGGGCTTCCAATAATCCTTCTAGAATTCAGGCCCTTATGTAATCCTCTCCACTTGAGTGCAGAAAGGATTTAACCACTTGCTTTCAACAAGTTAAACATGGCCTTGTGATGGGATGTCACTTCCAAAAATAGATAACAAAAGATTGTCACTTCTGTCTCAATGGAATTCTCTTACTGGCTCTTTCTGACGTGTTTATCCCAATAGAGCAGACCACCTGGCAAGGCAATGAAGCCAGCCTCTGGCCCAGAGCCAGCAAGGAACAGAAACTCTCAGTCTAATGACCTGAAAGAAAACAGTTCTTCCAACAACCATGTGTGTGGGCTTAGAGCACACATGGAAGAGGATCCTTCCCCAGTTGAGCCTTCAAATGAGACCATCAGACTCAGACCAATATTTTGTTTTTGTTTCAAATTTTATTTTTTGGTCACATCTGTACCACGTGGAAGTTCCCGGGCTAAGGATCAAACCAGCAGCAACCAGAACCGCTGCAGTGACAATGCCAGATTCCTAACCCACTGTGCCACACAGGAACTTCAGACCAACATTTGATGACAGCCCTTTTAGAGCCTGTGAAGCAGAGGATCTAGCTAAACTGTGCAGGATTACTGACCCATAGAAAGGATGAGATTATATATTTATTATCCTAAGCCATCAAATTTTGGGGGTAGTTTGTTATCAGCAATAGACAACTAATACAGCAAGTGAAGGAAACAGAGAAACCAAGCTAGCTCCTACTTAATTCCTGGCTTGAACAATTGATTATCAAGATATGCCAAATTTCCAAGGGGAGATATAGATTTCTGTTTATGGCGACAAATATGCAAGCAGTTAGTGTATTAGACACCCATGAGGGAAACTGGGTGAGTCACAGGTATGGTATCTGGAAACCTTTTTCCATGATATTAGATGTCAGAGCAGTAACTAAAAGATGAATTTGGACTCAGGGGAAGGTAAATCAGGCCTTTCCTTTTATCCTAGCAAGGCTTAGGAAAAAAGAGTCCTCCCATCAAATTTAGCTGTCTCAAGTTCTGCTTTTGGGTTTGAGGTCAAAACGCCAGGTATTAATCAAGTGTTACTTTCGCCTCGTTTTATCCTCATTACATGTGTCTTACTGAGGAAGGGGGAGGTGGCAAGAGAGAGTTTTGGAATCCTTGCTTCATTGGGCCGCATATCAACATAATAGTGGCCATTCCTAAACTTAGAAGGCCTGAACACCAGGCCTTACTTAGCCTAGCCCAGTGTTTCTCCACAGGGCCACCATGTTGGCCCCTGGCCCAGGACAACTTTGTGATGCAGAGTGTCCTCCTTATAGGAGGTCTCTCCCATGCCAGTAGAACCTGTCAGTTATTATAACAACCCAAAACATCCTTCCCACAATTTCAAATGGATCCTGCTGGGATGGTACCTCGCGCTCAGTGAGAACAAATGGATTCTTTTGTGCTTGCTCACCTGCAACACCTGCCATCTCACCTTGAACCTTTGCCCAGCTATTTCCTAGATGCCTGACTGGTGAGAGGTTCTAGATGTTTAAATATTCTTATTCCTAGATTTTAAATACAATGGGATCTCAAAGAATTAAAATAGAATGCTAATATGAGAAAAATTTGGAATATGACTGAATTTTAGATGATTTAGAAGGCCACATGGAATCTTACAGAAGCTCAGAGACAGTCATAGCTGGTGTTCTTTGTTCCATGGCTGTGCTGAAAAGAGTTAATCCAACGTGGCTGTCAGTTCATGGTCAATAAGAGGAGGTGTCCTCATCCTTCAGATTTGGGGACGCTCCAAAGAATAGCTGGAAAATTCTGGAACCTTGATCTGGTGGTTGCAGCTGTTGAAGTCTCAGAAGAATTCATTTCTACACTGGCCTGTGAAGTTATTACTCTCTCTCAAGCCTATGCCAGAAAGGAATTAAAATGTGCATTTATAGGAGTTCCCATCTTGGCTCAGGAAAAGGAATCCAACTAGGAACCATGAGGTTGTAGGTTCAATCCCTGGCCTGGTCCATCAGGTTAAGGATCCTGCCTGCATTGCTGTGACTGTGATGTAGGCTGGCAGCTGTAGTGGGCGCAGCCCTAAAAAGCAAAAAAAAAAAAAAAAAAAGTGAATTTATGTATATACAACAGCTACGTTTTACTGTATTAATTACAAGACAGCACCACTTGTGAGCCAGGCCCTGTGCTAGTTTCTTGGAATGCTTTGTTCATTGTAATGCCTGCAAAATGCCGCTGCGAAGAGCGGCAATGCAATCCCAGTTCGCATGTAAAGAAATTAAGGATCAAGAAAGTTGTGCAACTTACTCAGGATCAACTAGCCATTGAATGGCAGAGTCAGATTTCACATCCAGACTCTCAAATTCATTCTGAAACTTGTTTAAAGACTACATGGATCTGGAATGATGTTACCCTACTCATATCCACCAAGTGCCAGGACCTGAACTGGGCAAACCGGGCAGAGACGTCCATGCCTGATTGGATGTATGCATAAGCACATGAGTGCCTGGATAGATAAGACAAAAATAAATGATGTGGAAAATGCAAGGAGTAATGAGGGCCTCCAGTGAAAAGGGGATGAAATAGGAGAGTGAGTGTGTGAATTGAGGGAAGTAAACGATAAAACAGAACGGAGTGGGAGAGAATGAATGAATGAGCAAGTGAGGAGTTCTGAGACCACCCTACCCGAAGTCTGAGCGCTTGGCGGCTGGCCGGTGGGCGGACGGGCGGCTACTCCACACAGTACGGTAGGCGCGGGCAGCTCCTCCTTGGGCCCCGCTCACGCCTCCTCTTCCCTCCCCCTTCCTCCTCCGTTGCCCGCCCGCCCGTCGGCCGGCGGGACCCCAGTCCCCGGCTGGCGGGCGGAGGAGGCGGCTGCCGCGCACCGCTGCCCTCGCCCCGCCGCCGCTGCCGCCGCCGCCGCCCAGCGCGCCGCGATGCGCAGAGGGGCCGCGTCGCTCGGGGGCCGCCGCCGCCGCGCCGCACCATGAAGCTCCGCAGCAAGGCGGCGGCGCTGCTCCTGCTCGCGCTGGCAGCGCTGCTGCTCGCGCTGCTGTCCCTGCGCGCCGGCCGCGCCGCACCCCCCGCCCCGCTCGCGCGCCCAGCGTCTGCCCTGCCGCGACGCCCCGTGCCGGCCCCCGCGCGCCTCCCGGGCCTGGGCGCCCTTCCCGGGGCCGGCCAGGGCCCCCGCCGGCGCTCGCCACCGCGTCTACGCCCCCGAGCCGGCCGTCGAGGCGCTGCGAGCCTGAAGAAGTTGGTGAGGTGAGTCGTGGCAGCCCCAGAATCCCATCTCCGGACCGGTGTCTCCCTCCCTCCACCCGTGCCAAGTCAAAGGGAGGCTTTGGGCTCCAGGGACGCACACTCCAAATTCGCCCACCGACTGCCCACTCTGTCTCTTACCCGACTAGAAATGAAAGACCGGCTTCGTGGAGTCCTCGTCACAGTGCAGTACTGGTCATCACGTACCTTTTTGTAAGAGAAGTGTCAGGGAAAGTGCATTGCATAGTAAGCTCTTAACTGTCAGGGTAAAGCTTATTTTTGGATCCTTGCAAACATGCGCCCGTTGTTTAATTTCTCAAAAGCCATCGCTATGCAAGAATGCTTTATCTAATTCTCATATTTCACTGGCTGTTTTCTGGAGGGGTTTTTTTGGGGGGGTTGTTGTTTATTTTGTTTTGTTTTGTTTACCAAAAACTTAGGTCTGATTGAGTTGGAAAAGTTAGATGTTCACTGAGGACTGACTGCTTCTCATTGTTGAACTCGCCCTGTGCTTCCAACAGAAGGAGGCACTGGACCTGAGTGTATTAAAAAGAAGTTTTCTCCTTGGAAGGAGTGATGTGTGGCACGAGAAGACGGGGCGGGCATCTCTCTTCCTCCTCCTACTCTGGATTCGTGTATGGTCAGAGTCCTGGAAAGGAAACATCTCAGCCTCGACGTTATCTTTGATACCCTCTTTCTCTACACAGAGCTTAACCTGCTACAGCTTTTCCTTCTGGTGTTTTATCTTTGGCCCTAGGGTTTTTGGAACGCCCGCAGGTTAGGGATTCGCATTCATTTACTTTGTTGTGGGGAGCTTTTTAACAATCCTCTCTTCTAGTGTAGCCGGTTTGTTTCTTCTACCCTTTCTGAGGTTGTTGATGTTTCTAACTGCCAGTTAGAACGTCCACGTTTGCTGGGCTCCTTAATTATTTGACAAGAGTGGAAGAATTCTTTTTGACTGTAATGACTAAATCTTGTTTGACGTTTTTACTGTAAATGAGAGAAAAGTCAGGAAACTTCAGCAAGTAGCTGTGTCAGCTTTTGTTTCTCTTCTGCCTGGTGAGAAATGTTCAGATGGGTACTGACAAGTTTTAGGGGGAAAAACCCAAGGAGCTATAGAATTGCTTTGAAGAATGTAGAACCATTTACAACCTCTTATGAATACAGTCACTCCTTAAAAGAAGGATATCTCTGTGAGGAACCTAATAGGGTCTTCTCTCCTGTGTACTGAGGTTTCTTGTAATGAATTTTATTACGATTTCACTACAGATCTGCTATGATCTCTAAGCTGATGGGACAGCTTGGAAGATGATAATGATGGACACTACGTATCATGGCTAAATTCCTACCAGCATAGTGTTAACAGCAGTACATTCAAATAGGCGTTGTTAGCACTTAGGTTAGTTCTTTACGACATCCACATCATAGCCCTATGATAGTGGTTCTCATAGAGTGAGCTTTAAAGCAGCAGTACCAGCTGGGGCTTTGTTAGAAATGCAGAGGCTCCCCCCTCCCCTAGCCCCACTAAATCAGAACATCAGGATGATGAGGTCAATAAGCTGTGTTTTAACAAGCTCTGCTCTGGTTTTGATGCACACCAAACTGTGAGAATCTGCTCTGTAAAGTAAGCATGAAATCAGTACTGACATTATTCCCATTTTATGGATGAAAATACTACACAAGGTTTAGCAATTTGTCTGAGGTTCAGAGATAAGGATACAGATCCACACGGTCTGGGTCCAGGTTCAGCCCTTTCCTGCTGTGCAGATGTCATACACTAGCTTGCCTGCATTTCATAATTTTACTGAGACTTTCTCAAGAAACATCGCCAATTTTTGGAACCATCTTCATTCCTCAAGGTGTTGGGGACATTGGGGCAGCACCTTCCTATCTGTACCTGAACAAATTGGCTCTCACTAGGAAGAGATCATGAATAGAATCCAAATGGATGTTTTTAGGGAAGGATTATTTCCATGAGCAACAGAACTGCCTGAAGCCATTTTTCTTTTGAACATATCTCTTAGATTATCACAGAGATCATGGCTAACATCATAAGAATAAAGGACAACATTTTCAAACTTAGGAAAGAGTGCAAAACAAAACAGAAAAAGGCCATAGCAAGTCTCAGGCTCAAATGCATCAGCATGAAAGCCTAGCATCCTCTGCAGAAGTAGACATTTCTGGGGACTTATAAATATTTCTTTTGCTACCTGAACTGAAATGGCGAGAGAAGATCGTGAAGCAGTAAGGGAGCAGCAGGGAAGATGTCTGCATGAAGTCCTTTATTGCTTTCCTAATCCTGCCTGGGTTAAATTTTTGTGGTTTAGGAGGAATTTCATTTTAGGGAGGGAAAAGAAAGCCTCATGTTTTCAGAAAATGAGTGCTTTAATCTCTGTACGTGGCTGGAATCCAGAAGAGATGAAGGCTCTGTACGTGATCGCCTATCTCAGGCCTGGGGAGCAGTCAGCAGAAAGCGTGGAGTTGGACGTGACCCAGCCCACCACCTGCTGACCATCCATGGACCCGGCTGTGCGCTCCCCCCAGGCTCCTGCTGTAAGTGAAATCCTGCCACGTCAGCGAAGGAAGCAGGGCACTCTCCTTCCACATCTTGTTTTCATTTCAGAGAAGTTTCCAGGGACTTGCCTAGTGAGCAGGCAGACCCTACAATTTTATAACTAGTCATTTGTATGCAGTCTGTCCTGTGGTGGCCTCCCCTTTCTATAAATGTAAAGCCAGGAGGTAAAGTCTGAGGGTTTAGGTCAAGGGTGGCCACCACACTGTAAGTAGCGGTTCTAGTGCACAAAAGAAGTGAGATCTTCCTTCTACTTTTTTTTTCTTTTTTTGGTTATTTATACCTGGCTGACTTCCAAAACAAATCTGAAAAACTAACAGTAAAAGACATACAATAAGGCCTTTGAGATACTTGTAAAACATGAAAAGTCACCATGAGGAGGGGGAAATAAGCACTGTTTGTCAAAAACTAAGGCCACTATTGTTATGAGGATTAAGTGTTAAATTTAGCTTTAAGCTTCCTGGTGGCCAGGTCAAAAAGGGAGCCAAGATGCCTTGCCTTCTTTTCTTTGAAGGATAAGAGGAAAAATTTACCAAGAGAGATGATTTGGGTATTCATGCTATGGCACAACAGGATCTCTACAGTGTCGGGGATGTGGGTTCGATTCCTGGCCCAGAGCACTGGGTTAAGGACCCAGTGTTGCTGTGGTGTAGGTCACAGCTCCAGCTCAGATTCCATCCCTGGCCTGGGAACTCCATATGCCTCAGGGTGGTCAAAAAAGTAAAAAATAGTAAAAGATGACTTGTGTTTCAAGGAACTGAATTCTGCAGTGAGGGTGGTACATTAGAATAGGCTTCAGACTTTGAAGGACTCTCTCCAGACTGCTTCTGAAAACTCCTCTTTGAGCCTTCATACAGAAAAGGAAGCTTAATACTTCCCAACAGCGTGATATGAAAAAGGATATGGCATCTGAAGTCCCAAGAAATTGGTTCTAGTCCTGAGCCATTTTGCCTTAATTTCCTTATCTGTCAAATGAGTGAGTCGATTCAAAAGTTTTCTAAATATCTCTTCTAGCTCTGATATTTGGTGGTCCTGTGATGAGAATATTAAGTTTAGCTGCATAATCCCAACTATGACTGTTGCTTAGCCCTTTGCTCCGCCTCTTGCAAAATCATTCTGTTTCTCATTTGTTGGCTGGAGTCTAGAACCCTTACTGATTACTCAACCTCACCCCTTCCCTGAACTTTCTTCTTCTGTGTCAGCCTGGATATTGCTGTTGTCTCTTAATATGGTTTCTAAGGGAGACTTGGGCTACCTCTAAGCTCCTCTGTCATTTTATTTCACAGTCATTGAGCAAGTGTTTATTGTACAGGCATTTTGGGCCAGGTACTCATTGTGCAATGGTAAATGGAGTTGCTTCCCTCCAAGAATTTGGGGGAGGCAGGAGTGGGGAGATGATACAGAAACACATTATACACTTGGCAGCCTCCCCAGCTGCCCCAAAGAGAGGAAGCAAGTGTATTTGCTCATCAAGAGACGCCACTTCCTGCAGTTCCCTTTGGTCTCTGAGATAAATCTTCTCAGTGGGTTCAAGCCTGAAAAAAGGTCTCACTAAAGAAATATCATGTTATACAGAAAAATGTCAAGCCTGTGGCCATCCTGAAATTAACTGGTCTCCTCAGAGCTCATTAATGATCTCTGGATCTTAGGGACCATCTATGATATTTTATCATTGTGAATCTTGATTGTAGTCACATTCATTTTTGTTGATTAGCCCATGAGACCCCTCTTTCATCCTCTCCATGTATTCAGTTATTAAGTCCTCTTGGTTTTGTCTCAAAATATAATCCTAGTCCCACCATTTCTACCACTTCCATGGTTCCTGCCTCCTAAACCCAATAGTTTGGCATCTGGACCACTGCAGCAGCTTCCTCTCTGGCTTGGGGTATCCACTCTAGCACCCACTTCAATCCATTTTCCATACAGTTGCTCGAATAATTGTGTGTGTGTATATATATATGTGTGTGTGTGTGTTATATGTTAAAGTATAGTTGATTTACAGTGTTGTGCCAATTTCTTCTGTACACCAAAGTGACCCATCATACATATACATACTTTCCCTTATATTATCTTCCGTCATGTTCTATCCCAAAAAACTGGTTATAATTCTCTGTGCTATACAGTATAATTGCTTAACCATTATGCTCATTGCTTATCCATTGAAAATGAAATAGTTTGCAATCTGCTCACCTCAAACTCTCCATCCATCCCACTCCATTCCTGGAGTGATCTCAAATATGTAATGGAGATCACTTTGCTGGTTCCAGTCACTTCCCATCATGCAGAGTAAAATTCAACCTAGTGTGGCCTTTGAACTCTTTCCTGATTTCAGCCCCCTTAACTTTCTGGCCTCAACTCATACCCATCCCCACTTCATTCACTCTGCTTTCTAGCCTTCAAATGCACTCATTCCTATCTCAGCACTGTTTACTTGTTCCTGTGCTGGAATGTTCTTTGCTCACATCCTTGCATGGCCAGCTCTCTCACTTCTTTGAGGTCTATACTTTAAGGTTTTCTCCTCAGAGGGGTCTTCCCAGCTGCTTTAGGGGAAGATATCCTGCCTCCTTACCCTATTTAGTATTTTTTTTAAACAGCACTCCATGTTATATGAAAATTCTCTTTTATTTGCTCCTCTCCCCTTTCACATGCACTCGGTGTCTTATTAATCATTCCACGGCTGGTACCTTTAACAGAGATGATCTCACAGTAGGTGATAAATATTCCTCAGATGGCCAAATGAATGGAATGAATGAATGTGGTACCCTTCCTCTTGTGCCAGCACTATGTGAAGACTTTACTTACATTATTAAATTACATATTATCTAATAATGTTCAAAACAATCCCACACCCTTTAGGGGAATGGTATCTTTACTAGTAACATCCTTCCAAGACAGCGAATGTTTTTCTTTTTAATAGGTTTTCTTCTTTAGAACAGTTTTAAATCTGTAGGAAAATTGGGGTCTAGGGAATACAAAGAGTTTCCATATACCCTGCACCGAGTTTCCTCTGTGGCTAACATCATACACTAGTATGATTTATCAAGTAATATCAAGACATTATTACCAACATTGAGTGTGTATTTAGATTTCCTTAGTTTTTACTTAATGCTCTTTTCTGTTTCAAGATTCTATCCATGAGGAATTCCCCTTGGGGCTCAGCAGGTTAAAAATCTAACACAGTGTCTGTGAGGATGCAGGTTGGATCCCTGGCCTCGCTTGGTAGGTTAAGGATCTGATGTTGCTGGGAGCTGCCCTGTAGGTCACAGATGCAGCTCTGATTCAGCCCCTAGCCCAAGAACTTCCATATGCCACTGATGTGGCTGTTAAAGAAAAAAAAAAAAAAAAAGATTCTATCCACGATACCGCATTATCTTTAGCAGTCATGTCTCTTTAAGCTCCTCTTGGCTGTTACAGTTTCTCAGATCTCCTTGTTTTTAATGACCTTGTGAGTTTTGAAGAGCACCTGTCAGATGTTTTCTAAGATGCTCCACTATTGGCATGTGTCTGGTGTTCTACTCATGGCAATACCGGGGTTATGGATTATTGGGAGGAAGACGTAGTGGCCAAGTGCCATTTTCCTCACGTCATATCAAGTGTATGTATTATTGATATGATTTAATGTTGGCCTGGTGACCTGCCTGAGGTGATGTTTGTCAGCTTTCTCCACCCCACATACTCTTCCTATCCCGCCTCTGCTCGCACATACTGTACACTTGAGAAAGAAATCACTCTGCATGGTCCCCTCCAAAGGACTGTGGAATTATGTTCCCTTTCCTTGATGGTAAAGTAGCTCTATATAAATTATTTGAAAATTTTCTGCATGGGAGATGTGTTTCCCCTCGTTTATTGATTCAATCATACATCAGTATGGATTCATGGATATTTATTTTATACTTTGAGTTACAATCTGATATGACTTAATTTTGTTGCTAAAATTGTTTCAGTTTTGGTCACTAGTAGCTCTTTCAGTTGGTTGCTGTGCTCCTTTGACTGACCCCCATCAGTATCTTTTTGGTTTTTGTTTTCATTTTTGTCTTTCTGAGTATTTCCTTATTACTCTGGCCCTAAAAGATGCTCCAGGCTCATCTTGGGTATTTCCTGTTTCAGTCTTAGAATCAGCCATTCCTTCTAGGAGCCCTGATTTCTCTGATTGGAAAATGGTATTAGAAACCTAGATTTGGGAGTTCCTGTCGTGGCTCAGCAATAACGAACCTGATTAGTATCCATGAGGATGTGGTTTCGATCCCTGGCCTCACTCAGTTGGGTTAAGGATCCAGTGTTGCTGTGAGCTCTGGTATAGGTTGCAGATGCAGCTTGGATCTGGCATTGCTATGGCTATGGTGTAGGCTGGTAGCTACAGCTCCAACTTGACCCCTAGCCTGGAACTTCCATATGCTGTGGGTTTGGCCCTAAAAAGACGAAAAAGCAGATTGGACACTAGGTGTACTTGTTGCTACTGGAGTATCATTTGCTTTAGCCCTCACAGCTGACAGAGAAAAACAGATATGTGTGTGCATACTATCCTGTGTATGTAAACATATCTATGAGGTTTTCCATGTGTAACCATATCTATCTATGTTAAGTTAAATATGGGTTTATAGTGATGTCTCCAACTATAATCCATTACCACATGGATCATTCTAGCCTCTTCCTTGCCTCTTTGAGAAAAGGAATGTTTTTATTTCCTTGAAGCCCCAGCAAATGTTTTCTCCCATCTTATTGGCTCTGGCTGCTTTAAATGCCTATAGTAGATGGGGAAGTGGGAAAAAATAAATGGGATCAGCTAATTGAGCTAAACCAAGCAAGGCCCACCCCTTGATTTTGGAATGCATCCAGGACCACCCAAACCACCCAGAGGTGGGGGATGGTATAATAGACGTTGTGGTTAGCTCCTGACCTCTGTTCTCCCAATCCACCCCCAGCTTCTCAGTGGACCATATCTCCAAGAAACAGTCTAAGCCTGCCATGACTGTCTCAATGTAAACTTGGTCAATTCAGGACTGGGAAGTTCAATAATTTCATTTCTTTGGCAACAGTTACTGGCCCATAGGTATTCCATGACCCTGGCTGACCCAATCAGCTGGAAGAGATTTGGGCTTATTTTACATCATGGGACATTATTTTACTAATTTTGCATTATCGGACAAAAGACTTTATCCTCTAAATAGGAACAGAGGAATAAATAGCTGCTTGTCACTACAATCCTTAGAGAACCAGCTTGGCTGAAGTCATCACCACAGCCAGTAGAGAAAGAAGGAGATAATAGGTCCTTGAGGACAGTGCTGAGCCCTGGGACCCACAGATCCTGAGGTCTGCCCTATCCTGAACCCTCCTGTTCCATGTTAGAGTTGAGGTTTCAGTTACTTGCATCCAAAATCTTTTTAGCATAACCTTTAAATCAAAATCTCGGGGGTTAATGATGGAGAGAAAGGGGAATGGCTGCAGGGGGCACTCAGGAGCCACCATGCTGTGCGCTTGCCCTTGTCCCAGATAGCAGGTGATTCAGGGGTAGGTTCCCTGGCCAAATTAGAGCCTTTCTTAGGGATTTTAAAAATTGGCATCTGAGACAGGATAGGGCAAACTGTTGCCAGTAGCTGAAGCTGTATGATGGGAAACTCAAGATGTGGCAGGTGTGTCTCTGCCAGGTGGAGAAAGCTGGTCTGCACAAAGAGCTCATGGACAACGCAGAGGGATGAGAAGCAGTGCGGAGCACCTGGGCTGGGGGCGGATCCTAACGTAGCTCCCAAGAATGCCTTCCGCCCTTCACTGGCAGTTCTGTCCCATCCCTGCCCCAGCTCCCATGAACTGAGTTTCTGTCACTCACTGCCCAAGAGTCCTAATGTGGATATGCCACACCTGCCTTTAGGAACTTTAGAAAGTTCTGTAAACAGTGGCCACATGGGCATTTTAGCCTCCTACAAAGTCACAGGTGAGATTCCTTGGAAGAAAATTTGAGAACAGATTTGTTTTCCTTGGAAATATTTCTGTGTTCTAATTCAAGTAGGAAAATAAGAGATGAAGTTTTATGTTACATCTGTTTTTACCACCATTTAAAATATTTTTAAAAAAAGAAAGAAAAGAAGGGGGAGTTCCTGTGATGGCTCAGCAGGTTACAAACCTGACTAATATCTGTAAGGATGCAGGTTCAATCCCTGGCCTCACTCAGTGGGCTAAGGATCCGGCACTGCCATGAGCTGTGGTGTAGGTTGCAGATGTGGCTGGGATCTTATGTTGCTGTGGCTGTTGTGTAGACCGGCATCTGCAGCTCCAATTTGACCCCTAGCTGCAGGTGTGACCCTAAAAAAAAAAGAAGAGGCTTCAGGTGAAGATGGAATTCATTTTGTGTTCCTCTCCAAGTCTTCCCTAGTACTTGATTTATTTCGTAATGGGAAATTTTGAAAACTGCCCCTGGAGAGGGTAGTTTCTCAACTTGATGCCTTTATTGGGATTCCATGATTTTTTTTTGGCAGCCAAGAATCACTGTGGTATATTTGAGGGTGATGTTTTAATTCCTGCCCTTACCCCCTCCCCAGCCTCTTTTAGCAACACAGAAGATAGTAATCTTCTGGCAAAAATTCATCACGGTACAATTCAGGATCCAAGCTTTACACACGTAAGAGACAATAGAGAACATATCATCAGAAATGTGATTTCCTTTTATATGGGAGAGAACTGGGGTCCAGAGAGCTAAAATAATAATAATGCACCTAAAGCATGCTGCACAGGGCTACCTCACAGTGATCCCGGAGCAAGGGACGTGCTTCTATGAGTGCTATTATTGTCCATGGTTGCTTTATTATTTAGGAACTGAATCCTAACTAGATCCAGCTGACTGGCTGGGCGGCTTTGCATGAGTCAGTGCTCCTCGGCAAATCTAGGCTTTCTCACAAGTTCAACAAGGAAATGAAATGATGCAAGTCAAAGGCTGGCACAGTACATGCAACACGAGAAGCTCTTTACAAATGTTAGCCAGGGCTAAGAGGTGGATTCAGGCAGGCTTTTCGTTAGGTTGTATCTTGAAGACTCAGCTTCCGTATATAATGAACGCTACCCCAACCCCAGTGTCCTGGTCCTTAGTAAAATCTGGAGGAGTAGATGGGACAGGACCCTTTGCACCCCCATCTCATAGAGTTGGGCAGTTACTATGGAGACTTACAGACTTGGAATTCTGGCTCCGTGTGGCTTTGATTTCTACTCAAGGGCAGAGAGCTATTGTTTGCCAGCTTAGAAAAGCCGAGGGAGAGAGAAGAGTTGGCGAGAATTGGGAGGTGTCCTCAGGAACCCAAATGTGGAATTTTGTCCACAGACACTGCTCTTCAGGCACCTGTGTCTCTGGATGGGCTTGAACCCTTGCTCTGCTCTTTCTTCTTCCCAGTTTTATGGAGTTACAAGAACCCCTGTTGTTTGACCACTGGCCCCAAAGTAACAAGCCATAGTGTTCAAGTGTCACATTTTATGCCTCAAGAGGAATGGGTTAACGGATGTTGGTGTTCAAGTCTGAGAAGTTTAAAAAGTTTACAAAACCTTCCAGTCTGGTTTGCAATAATTTTGAGTATGGACACTTACAATAACAAGTGTTTTGCTGCTCTGCTTAGCCCATTGTGGGCATGTATATAAAAATATTTGGAGAAAAAGGCTTCTGATGCATCTAAGTTAATATCTAATAGTAATACCGACACTAACAGCTGATATCAGATGGTGACTTCAGCATGCTGGGTGCTGTATGAAGCATTTCACCACATGATTTCATTTAATCTTCATAACCACCTAAGAGGTAGGTACTATCATTGGACAGGTCAGGTTCTTTGAGTTGCAAGTGAGACTCCCAGCTCATCAGCTGATGTCACTTAATCCTCATAAGGGATTTACTAGCTCACAAAACTGTAAGGTGTAAAGGAGATAAAACTTCCATTACAGGTGTGTCTAGGATGACTGACCACCTTGTTTCCATCTTTCAGCTCTGCTTCCTTGTGTGTGGCCCACACTCTTAGGTAAGTTTTATTCATGCTGTAGTTCTGACAGATCTGGGCTTCCATCCTCCTCCCTTAGAGACCTTGAAGGGAAAGGCTTTGTTCAGCAAGAGTCCCAGGGCTGCCTCAGTTTGGCATGACTGGGGTCACATGCATACCCAGTCACTGATGGCCACCCCTGGGGGAGGAAGCATCAGCCCCCCTAAACCTCATGGGCTGAGAAGAACAGTCCTTTCCCCTAAAGAAAATGGAGGTGTTCTTACCGGCAACTCCTGAAAATGGCTGCTAATAAGAAATACCAAAACCTGGGAGCCACTAGAATCAATATGCCCATTTTACAGATGGGGAAACTGAGGGTTAGAGGTGGTTAAAGCACTTGCCCAAGATGAAAAGACCTAGAATTTGAAGCCAGGTCCCTGTGCATCTAGAGCCAAATTGCTTACAACCATGCTGAACTTGGGAACAAATCTTGAAATTTGATGGCTTTCTAGAATCCCTTTGAAGAAGGTCCCTTTGATACAACCCCTCTCTCTTTAAATTTCAAAATAGTCCATACTTGTAAGGGGAAAAACAGATTATAAAAATCATCCCATTCTTTAAAAGTTTTGTATATTTCTGGGAATTCCCTTCATGGTGCAGTGGAAGGAATCCAACTAGAATCCATGAGGATGTGGATTTTATCCCTGGACTTGCTCAGTGGGTTGGGGATCTGGCATTGCCGTGAGCTGTGGTGTAGGTCGCAGATGCAGCTCGGATCCCAAGTTGTGGCTGTGGAATAGGCCTGCAACTGCAGCCTCTGATTTGATCTCTAGCCTAGAAACTTCGGTATGGCATGGGTACAACCCTAAGAAGCAAAAAAAGAAAGTTTTTATATATTTCCATATTTATGTACACATTCCCACATATATTAGTTATAGTTCTGGAAGATGGTGTACCAAAATGTTAACAGAGTTTATGAAATTGGGTACCCATCCTTTTGCTTTTCTGTATTTTCCATTTTTCCTATGATAAATATATGCATTACATTTGTAATTTATAGAACAAGTTAAAGTATATAAATTATCGTAAAACTAAAAATTCATTATTGGCCCGAGGCATACAAGGATGGAAATGAGTGTGGGAAACCATTTTTCCTCCCTTTGAGTTGGTAAGTCCTTCATGATCTTTTTCAGGAAATGGGACAGAGATGCCCATTTGCAGAATATGTAACCCTCATCCTTCTCCCTCCCTTGTCACCAGCTGGCTCATGTTTTAAAGTCTCAATAACATCTTAATTTGAAAAGAGGAGGGAGATGGAGAAATAGAATCCCCTTTGTGTCAGGAACAGTCGTAAGGGGGAAAAATGAAATGAGAATTAGTCCAGGCAGCATTATAGAGTTTTGGAAGGAGGAGAATTTTAAATGCCTTTGTGTGTAACTTCGTCTAAGGGTGGATGGATGGGTTACGGAGGCAGAGATGGTGCGAGTATCCTGTGGGGGTCACACCTGGCGAGGCTGTGAGTGGAGGGGCTGAAATCCAGTCCACAGTCTGTCTGATCACTGAGTCAGGAGCTCTGAGGGAAAAAGCCTTCATCCACCTGGAGGGGGCGCCTTTTCTGACTTGTGTATCCCCAAATACAGCATCATAATTAAAAGCAGGGTCTCTTTAATTCCAACTCCCTGAGTTGGAATCCTTGCTCTGCTCTTTGCTAATCATAAAGCACGTGCATGTGTACAGTGATGGCTAGAAGCAGACACACATGCACATGCAGACACATAGACAAAATCACCCAGTTTTAGTCTTTGAACATCTACTGTGCAACAGACCTAGGATCACAGCCATGTTTGAAATAATCATGATCCAAACTAAATGCAAACTATGAATAACTGAGTGCACTTATCAAATGATTTTATTGTCTCCCCCTCATGGCTGATTTTTTTGGCATTGTGTCAACATGAGGCATGTAATGCGGAGACTTCAAGGCAAATGTCAGCTTTTCGGTCTGTCTTGGATGATTAACGATGGTTGACTTAACTCGAAACCATGGGTCATTAAAAGTGATTTAACTGTTAGCACAGTCCTTAGCGTCATGTCTGGGTGTCTTAAGTGAAGGCTCTGCTCAACTTCAGTGCGGAAATTTTTTGTCAAGGGTTTCATGTGTTTCCAAACCTGTGGTTTGCGAGGAACTTCACAAATACCTCTTGCTGCCAACATTTGACGTGGCTATTATCACCCATCCCCAAATTCTCCCACTAGGGGCTGAATCAAGGTGTTTCCACTTCTTCAACTGCCACTCTGACCTCATTTGCAAACCTTCTCCATGTTCAAATAGCCATGGCTTCCTCTTGTAAAAGATTCCACTGGGGAGGGGCATTCTGCTAATCTAGTCTTCCCCTAAGGTGAGCATATTCAACCTCTTAAAATTTATCTCCTTCCATCCTCCCTTCCCATATTTCTGTGTTTCCTTCCCTGTTAAAACTAGTCACCAACAGCACTCTTTCCAGCTGTATTTGCAAGAACTGTGATTTTCCGTCACGCTCACACTGTCTGCCGCTATCAGAGCGTCAGCTTTACCTGAGTTAATTTCGCCTGTCAGTTAAGGGGAAGCCCTGATAAGAGGTTGCTGGAGAGGCAGAACAGAGGGTCTGAGTAGAACCAATTACTCGCTTTAATAATTCAGTGTGTTTTGCAGTAATAGGCTCCAAAGTAAATAGCACTACACATAAATGCCATATTTCATTATTTATACACTCCACAAATTGAAGTTTAATTAAGTCACACGCTTGAGACTTTTAAGCAATTAAGGAGACTCTCTGTCTCGGGCATCGTGGAGGCAGTGAGGCTGTTTCTGAGCCTTTTCTATTATTCAGAGCATCATTACTGGAGCACAGGGCAGGCTTAAGCCAGGACAGTTGAGGCGGTGTTTTCCAAACCTCGGACATGCCCTATGTCAGTGTCACGATTCTTATGACTACACTACTATATGCTACCTTCGAAAGAAAAAAAAATTAAATCTATTCTTGTTATAAATATGTACCTTTTGTACTTATTTAATGACAGCTTTATTGCATTGTAATTCATGTGCCTTTGAAAAGTGTATGGTGTGGCTATTTTTTGTTTATTCATGAAGTTGTACAACCACCCCAGCTAGCGAATTTCAAAACACTTTCATCACCTGAAAAAGAAGCCCTATATCCGTGAAGTAGCCACTCCCCATTTGCTCCTATTGTGAGTCCCTAATCAGCCTTATGTCCCTCTGGACCTTCCAATCCTGGACTTTTTGTATATATGGAATTATAAAACATGTGGTCTTCTGTATTTTCACAAGGTTCACAGTACATGGTTTTAAAGGTTCATGTATGTATCAGTACTTCATTCCTTTTTATTGCCAAATAATATGCCAATGTATGGATATTCCACATTGTATTCATTCATCAGTTGGTGAACTTTTGCGTTTGCATTTTTTGCTTTTGTGAATAATGCTATTATGAACGTTTATAAATGTCCAAAGTTTTTTTTTCCACCTGTAGCACATGGAAGTTCCCAAGTCAGGGATGGAACCCATGCCGTAGCAGCAACACAAGCCGCTTCAGTGACAATGTCAGACCCTTAACCTGCTGCACCACAAGAGAACTCCCTAAATGTACAGTCTTTGTGAGGATATATATATTCATCTCTCTTGGGTGTGTACCCAGGAGTAGAATTGCTGAGTCATGTGGTAGTTCTATATTTAATTTTGAGGAACCATAGAACTGTTTTCCAAAGTGGCTGTACCATTTTGCAATCCTACCAATAATGTTTGAGGGTGCTAATTTCTGCACGTTCTAAGTATATTTATTTCTAAAGGAAACTATATCACTGCCATAAACTGTCAATGCTAACATAAATAGGAGGTAATTGTTTCAAACACCAAAGAAAACTAAACAATGTTGTTTATTTCTAACTTGGTACTTCTGTCTGCTGAAGATTCTCTGTCTGAGGTCTGGTGGGTTTTCAGTTGAAAGGGAGGAATAGGCAGTGTTAGAAAGGTGTTCAAGACATAGCAGCATCAGCTGACCCTCTTTTATTGATATTGTTGGAAAAGAACTGAAGATGGAATAACTCTCACTGTGAGAGGCAATGTTATTTGATGCAGTGTCTAAATGATAACTACAACCTAGGTATCACCCCTTTGAAACATAAGGAATTTGGAAGCACTGATGCCATATGCAAGCCTGTTGCATCTTGTTTCAGCAGTCGGCTCTTGGTTACCTCATACAAGGGTCTCAGAGGTGGCTGAGCTGGTATTTGTTATGTTTTTTTTTGTTTTTCTTTTCATGGTCTTGTGTTTTCTAAGAGCTCTTGAGTGAATTTGAGAGTCATCACAATTACCACATTCTCGATAGGATAATAGCTATTAACCCAGTAAATCCATTTCTGGAAATGTGGTGGAAGGAAATAATGGAAAAGAAGGAAGAAAAGCTATCAGCTCACACATGTTTAGTCTAAGGTTTTGTTTTGTTTTAATAACTGAGAATAGTTGGAAACAGCCAACAAAAAGGAAATGATGATAAGCTATGGTGTTTTAGTTGGATGGAATAGTAGATAGCTGGTTAAAATGATGGTCCTGAAGACTTAAAAAGTAACAAGAAAGGTTAAAGAATCAGATTTAAAAAAGCAAAATATAAAATCATATGTACACCATTAGTGCAGCTGTAAAAATATGTATCCAATGAAGTAAAGACCAGAATGTAGTATTTTAAAAAAAAATTTTATGGGGCAAGATTATTTTTCATGTACCAGCTTTACTCACGCAACACATAATGTTTTATATATTTTAAGCTGAAAACATTGTGTCTTATTCTGATCTTATTTTCTAAAGGTATTTTTAATTTACATTGTCCTATAATGACTGGAAATAACATCATGCACTTGCTATAAATTACAATGAAAGGACATATAAATCACCAGCTGAGGTAAGGTTTTGGAATCAAATAAACAAAGACTGTGATAGAAAATAAAAGGCAGGGGTGCCTCTTCAATGAGGTGGTCAGGGAAGGCCATTCTGTTCAAAAGAGAAGGAGGTGGCTATGCAAAGAGCTAGGGAAGAACATTCCAGAGGGAACACAGTTTATGTGAAGGTCCAGGATACGAGCACGGCACTGGGTGTCTCGGGAAGTAAGAAGGAAAAGGTGGAGGCTGGGCAGCTCCCAAAACTAAAGGATCCAGGTGGTAGAACCATCTTCTCAAGAGCAGTTGAAGTCCCTCCTGTGATGACAGGAGCTGGGGTGGGGAGACATACTGAGAGCAAGAGGCTCACCTCCTCAGGAAACGAGGAGGAGTAGCCGGGAAGCTGAGAGATACCACCAGCGAGGAATGGGGGATAGTTGCATCCACAGACTTTGCCATGAAGCCCTGTTCCACAGCTGGATGTGGCAGTGAGGAGCAAGAAGAAAACCACCCCATCCACTGCCTGGGATAGGAGAGGAAGGGCTTCCTCCACCTGAGGAATCTCCTGGGGAGGTGGTACCCTCATGAGGGAGCTGTGCTTTCATTAAGGTGAGAGGTGACGAGAAGCCCTCAAGAAAAGGCCGAGGACAGAGTGGGTGTTGCTGAGGGCCTGGGAAGAGTTTGGGAGAGAGAGGAGAGGTAAGAGGTCAGCTCAGGTGGTGAGTGCCTGGCAGGAGACAAACTGTGGGTGGTTGTAGGGCAAGTGTGTTAATGTGCAACTCCAGGGCCTCATCCAGGACCCATGGTCTCACCATCTCTGTGGGCTGGGGGTCCAAATACTAACACACACTGCCAGTGATTATGACACACAGCTAGGTGGGGAAGCCCCCCGCCCCCGCACTGGGTGGTGTCTGGTATCCTTGCCACCTGTGAAGCTGGTGCAAGGATGAGGATTTACATCAAGGTCCTAGCAGTGAGCTACAAGCAGGGGATGGGTTCACTGAGCATTTAGGGATGACTCAAGGTGAGAATATGAGAGGCAGAGTGAGTCCAGGGTGATTGAAAAAATTATGTTTTTGGCTGCACCCGCCACATGCATATTTTCCCAAGCCAGTGATTGAACCTGCACCACAGCAGTGACCCAAGCTGCTGCAGTGACAATGCCCGATCCTTTTTTTTTTTTTTTTTGGTCATTTATCTTTTCAGAGCCGCACCTGTGGCATATGGAGGTTCTTGGGCTAGGGGTCTAATTGGAGCTACAGCTGCCAGCCTACACCACAACCACAGCAACCCTGGATCTGAGCCACATCTGCAACCTACACCACAGCTCATGCCATCGCCAGATCCTTAACCCACTGAGTGAGGCCGAGGATCAAACCTGCTTCCTCATGGATGCTAGTCAGATTTGTTTCTGCTGAGCCACAACGGGAACTCCAACAATGCCAGATCCTTAACTTGCTGTGTCACAGGAGCACTTCAGAAACATATATTTGTTTTCTTTTTAGGGCCACACCTGAGGCACATGGAAGTCCCCAGGCTAGGGGTCAAATTTGAGCTGTAGCTGCCAGCCTGCGCCACATCCACCGTGATGTAGGATCTGAGCCAAAATCTTTAACCTACTCCAGATCTTTAACCTGCTGATCAAGGCCAGGGATTGAACCTACATCCTCATGGATACGAGTCAGGTTCTTAACCTGCTCAGCCACAATGGGAACTCCCAGAAACATATTTTTAAGACCTACATTTAGACTTTTTTTTAAATTTAATATATTTTTTATATTGGAGTTTGGTTGATTTACATTGCTATGTTTGTTTCAGGTGTTCAGCAAAGTGTTTCAATTATGCATATACATATATCCATTCTTTTTCAGATCCTTTTCCCATATAGGTTATTACAGAATATTGAGTAGAGTTCCCTGTGCCAGTTTTTGATGCTGAGTTCTAAGCTTGCTTCCAGCTGACTTCAGCAGAGGAGAATTGGCTTGATAATGAACTGCCAAGGTTAGACTCAGGTGCACCTGGATTCAGGTGCTCAAATCTGACTCTACCTTGTGGCTCTGTCTTCCTCTCTGTTGTGTTCCTTTCAGGCTCTACCAGCACAGTGGTCAAGGTGGTTGCCATCAGCTCAGCCTCAGCAACAGGTCTTTAAAAATCCTGGGCAGCAAAAGGTCCACTCCAGTCTTCTTTTATTTATTTATTTATTTTTTAGTTTTTTGTCTTTTTTAGGGCTGTACCCACGGCATATGGAGGTTCCAAGGCCAGGGGTCTAATCAGAGCTACAGCTGCTGGTCTATGCCACAGCCACAGCAACGCCAGATCCTAACTCACTGAGCAAGGCTGGGGATCGAATCCTCAACCTCATGGTTCCTAGTCGGATTCGCTAACCACTGAGCCACGATGGGAACTCCCAGTCTTTTTTATAAAGTGTAAATAAATGTAGTTAGCCATCAGTCAGAGTTTGGGAAGTACAATTCCCCATCTCCCATCCCCCACCAGTGCCTCGTGATTCAAGGGATTAAGAAGTCTTAGGTTCATAGACTGGACCTCCCTTCATCCTTGTAGAGTCTTCAGGTGACATTTGAGAGGGGTTGAGTGTGGCTTTGGTAGGAGTTGGTGAAAGGCACACCGTTTCAGCGCCCTTAAACTTGATTATTCATTGTGACCTCACTACACACATGCTTATTCCTGAAGCCTAAGATCTTTGATGTAACATGAGAGGTAATAGAGTGGGGGCAGCAAACGTCTCGTTAAACCCCAGCCACTGATACTTGAACTGCCACCAGGAAAAGCTTTAATTTTTCTTTCTGAGTACTTGTCATCAGACACCAAAAAAGACTGCACGCCCCAGCCCCTGTGCTTTGTACCATGCAGGCCCAAATCACTGAAGCCTGCAAAGAAGTAACCTGCTGTGCTCCAGGGAAGTGATGATTTTCTTAATTAAAAAGAAAAAAAAGTATTTATAGTTTGGGCCCATGAATGATATAGACAATTACATCATGAATTTCTCTGTACCCTGCACTCATCTTAAGAAATAAAAACTTGGAGTTCCCTGGTGACCTAGTGGTTCAGGATTTGGCATTGACACTGCTGTGGTGCAGGTGCAATCCCTGGCCTGGGAGCCTCCACAAGCTGTGGGCATGGGCAAAAAATTAAAAATTATATAAAAATGGAGTTCCCATCGTGGTGCTGTGGAAACAAGTCCAATTAGGAACCATGAGGTTTCGGGTTCAAACCCTGGCCTTGCTCAGTGGATTAAGGATCCGGCGTTGCTGTGAGCTGTGGTATAGGCCAGCAGCTATAGCTCTGATTAGATCCCTGGCCTGGGAACCTCCATATGCCATGGTTGCAGCCATAAAAAGCAAAAAAAACAAAAACAAAAACAAAAAATTAAAACCAAAAATTCTTTAGTCCCCAGAGATTATCACTACCCTGCTTGTGTTTTTCATCCTCATGCATGATGACTTTTCTTCTATGCATCTGTGAACAGCATACAGTGCTATTTTGCTGGGTTTTAAACTTCATGGAAATGGTCTCATTCTATCACCATCCTGCTCCAAATTGGTCTTTTTCCTCTTTGTCCTTATGTTGATACGTAACTTTATGAGTTGTTCATTTTCGCTGTTGTGTAGTATTCCACTTAAACTTGTCAAATGTGTTCGTGATTACTCTGTTCATGGACAGGAAGGTGTTTTCCACCTTTTCACTCTTACAAAGGAACTGCTGTGAATGTTCTTGTGTAGGTCTTTTGCAAAGATGTAAGAGTTTTTTCAGGTTGCATATGCAGGTGTAGACCCAAAAACGTGAGGGTGGATATATATATCTTCACTCCTGCTAGATGTTGCCAGAAGTCACTCCAAAGCATTTGGGTCAACTTCCACTGCTTCTGAGCTGTCCCCCACCTCCTATACACTCTGAAACTCATATGATCTAACGTTTGTTTTGTTTTTGTTTTTGTTTTTTTGGCAGTGTCTGTGGCATGTGGAAGTTCCTGGCCGGGGATCAAACCCATGCCTCAGCAGCAACCTGAGCCACTGCAGTGACAATGCTGGATCCTTAATGCTGGATCCACTGTGCTACAAGGGAACTCCGCCAACTTTTATTTTTTAAGTTTTGCCAGTCCAAGACCAAATGGAACATCTTTATGGTTTGAATTTGTCTTTCCCTGACTGCTGAGGTTAAAACTTTGTATCATGTAGAAGCCCAATGTGTAAAGCCACATTATGCAGAGGTATTCTGTTGGAAAGCAGTGTAAAGGTCGTATTTAAAGTATCTAAGGTATTGCATTTATTATTTTAGTTCCTTTGAATACCTGTGTTCCTAAATATTGAGCATAACTTTAAGCAAGTGAGTTTGCATTGTCTCTTTTGTAGCATATTTTGGGTGATATTTTGACTATCTTTGTTTAAATTGACTATGGTTTTAGTGTTATCTGTGACACATCCATCCAATCTTTTTACATAAATAAGTTGGGAGTTGGCTTTAATAGCAGGTATGAAAACCCACGATTAAGTTGAGGGAGAGAGGACATCTAAGCCCTGAAGGCATGGGTTCTGGAATTGACCAGGCATGTTCCTGCTTTAGTGCCTTTGCTCTGACTGTCCCCTCTGTCTGGAATCCTCCTCTCTGAGAAGTGCATGTGACCACTCTGTCCCCACCTTCAGAATATCATTGGACCTCACTTTCTCAGTGAGGACTCAGTGTTCAGTGAAGACTTCTTTAACATTGTACCATATAGTATGTTCCAGCCCATCAACCACTCCTGTATCCCTCCTGGCTCCACTATGTATTTCCTCTTAGTGCGTATGGTATCACTGGATAACTTTCTATGTAAGTTACTTAGTTATTATTTACTTTGGCTGTTACTCTGTCATTCCTCTACCAACTGTAGAATGTAACTTCTGCTAAGGCAGGCATCTTGGTCTGTTTTGTTCACTACTGTCTTCTTGATGCCTAGAACAGTGCCTGGCACATAGAAGGTACTCAAGATAGATTTGTGGGCTAATAAATCAGCTGGACTTAGCAAGGAAAAGAGAGCAGAGAATTTCCTTTTTATTATTTTTTAAAATTAAAGTGTAGGAATTCCTGTCATGGCTCAGTGGCAACGAATCTGACTAGGAGCCATGAGGTTGCGGATTTGATCCCTGGCCTCACTCAGTGAGTTAAGGATCCGGTGTTGCTGTGAGCTGTGGTGAAGTTCACAGACACAGCTCAGATCTGGCGTTGCTGACAGACACGGCTCAGATCTGGCGTTGCTGTGGCTGTCGCATAGGCCGGCAGCTACAGCTCCAATTTGACCCCCTGGTCTGGAAACCTCCATATGCCGCAGGTGCAGCCCTAAAAAGTAAAAAAGTAAAAATAAAAATATAGTTGATTTACACTGTTGTGCCAATTTCTGCTGTACAGCAGTGAGTGAATAATACATATATATTCATACATATATATATTCTTTTTTTAATATTATTTCCCATCATGGTCTCTCCCAGGAGATTGGATATAGTTCCCTGTGCTATACAGTAGGACCTCATTGCTTATTTGTTCTAAATGTAATAGTTTGTATCTATTAACACCAGACTCCCAGTCCATCTCACTCCCTTCTCCCTCCCCCTTGGCAACCACAAGTCTGTTCTCCATGTCTGTGAATTTTTTTCTGTTCTGTAGATAGGTTCATTTGTGGCATATTTTAGATTTGCATATAAGTGGTATCATATGGTATTTGTCTTTCTCTTTCTGAGTTACTTCCCTTAATATGAGAATCTCTAGTTACTTCCATGTTGATGCAAATGGCATTATTTCATTCTTTTTTGGGGTGAGTAATATTCCATTGTATATATGTACCACATCTTCTTAGTCCATTCCTCTGTCAATGAGCATTTAGATTGTTTCTATGTCTTGGCTATTGTGAATAGCGCTACATTGAACATAGGGGAGCATGTCCCTTTTTTTATTACTCAATGAATTTATTACATTTGTAGTTGTACAATGTCATCACAATCCAATTTTATAGGATTTCCAACCCACAACCGCAGCACATCCCCCCACCCCCCAAACTGTCTCCTTTGGAAACCATAAGTTTTTCAATGTCTGTGAGTCAGTATCTGTTCTTCAAAGAAGCTCATGTCAGTGAAAGCATTTGATGTTGGTGTCTCGTTGTATGGCTGACTTCACTTAGCATGATAATTTCTAGGTCCATCCATGTTGCTAAAAATGCTGGTATTTCATTCCTTTTAATGGCTGAGTAATATTTCATTGTGTATATGTATCACATCTTCTTGATCCACTCCTCTGTTGATGGACATTTAGGTTGTTTCCATGTCTTGGCTGTTGAAAAGAGTGCTGCAATGAACATTGGAGTACATGGTGTCTTTGTGAGTCATGGTTTTCTCTGGATAGATGCCCAGGAGTGGGATTGCTGGATCAAATGGTAATTCTATTTTGAGTTTTCTAAGGAATCTCCATACTGTTTTCCACAGTGGTTGCACCAATTTACATTCCCACCAACAGTGTAATAGGGTTCCTTTTTCTCCACACCCTCTCCAGCACTTATTGTTTGTAGCCTTTTTGATGATGGCCATTCTGGCTGGTGTAAAGTGGCACCTCATCATGGTTTTGATTTGCATTTCTCTAATAATGAGTGATGTTGAACATCTTTTCATGTGTTTCTCAGCCATCTGTATGTCTTCTTTGGAGAACTGTCTGTTTAGATCTGCCGATTTTTTGATGGGGTTGTTTGTTTTTTTGGTATGGAGCTGCAGAAGGTGTTTGTAACTTTTGGAGATTAATCCCTTGTCAGTTGATTCATTTGCAAAGAAGCATGTCCCTTTTTGAGTTATCATTTTGTCCAGATATATACCCAGGAGTGGGATTACTGTATATCATAGTTCTATATTTAGTTTCATGAGGTACCACCATACTGTTTTCCATAGGGGTTGTACCAGCTTACATTCCCATCAGCAGTACAGGAGGGTTGCCTTTTCTCCACACCCTCTCCAGCATTTGTTATTTGTAGACTTATTAACGATGACCACGAGAAAAGCATTTCTGAGAGAGAGTACATATGCCAAGACTAGAAATAAGATGGAGAGCAGTCATGTATGTAAGCGTGATTATGAATGACTGTCCATCCAGGCTGGGAGTGCTGGAGGCAATTACAAGAGATATAAGTAGGACCACGATCAGCAGTTTGGACCTGATCTTGAAGGCAGTCAGGAGCCTTTACATTTTTATTGAGGGAATAATGCAGTCCTATTTGCATTTTAGAAGAACATCACTTGGGCACCCAACAGGAAGAAATCACAGGATGGGGGTTAAGGATCAGATTGGAGGCAGGTGGATGATCCCGGAACTGTCACAGTGATCCAGTGAGGGAAGATGGTGACCTTATCAGGTAGCAGTAGGGGGATGAAAGGACATGGACAATTTCAGGGGATACGAAGAACATCTCTACTGTCTTCCTGCCATCCTCCAAGTAAGTGGAATCTGAGTAACTCTGCATCTCGACTTAAGTTAGCCAGGAAGCCATGCCCTTACAAAGCATACTCTTAAGTAATCAAACTGGGAAGCTCTCCAAAGTGCTCCACCCACATCTTCAACTTCCCCTTGGATCAAGAAATCTGGAGCAAGACTGCCTTTGTTTGACTGAGCAGTGCATAATGGAGCAGCACGCTGATGGAGCTCAAAGTTTTTGGAAGGAAGGTAGCATTCCTCGTCCAAGTTCCCCTGGTCTCCAAATCTTTTGTGCAAGTAAATTAGTTTCATTTGTCTCAGGGCACCTTTTCCAGGCCAGCTTCTTCCAACTTGCTTGCAAATGTTTCTCAGTGGTGTGTTTGAGGCTTGGCTGTGTCTCCTTGTCTGGAACAAATCTTTTATTACGAGGAAATAGCTGGATGATGATTCTGGACTTTTGGAGCCTGTTCCCCTCTCAGCTGTTGACTCGGTATATGAGACTTTGGTAGTTTGCAGCTTAACCTGCCCCTTCTCCTGCCTGCTTCTTGTTAATATGCATTTTATCCTCGAAGCTGAATTTCATACCTACCAGCTCAGCACCATGAAGTGAGATGGTTGGAATTAACACCTGTTTCTTCAAGACTCTCCGGAGATGCCGTGGAGGGCCATGTGTTGTTTTCTTTGCTCACCTCCCGGGTTTGCATGATTTTTCCTTTGGTGCGGTGGTCACGCATTCCTCGGCAACCTAAAACCCTCCAGATGATGGGAGTATCGTGTTGCTCTTTTCACATGGGAAAGCCACTGCCCACCCTCCTCTGTTCAAGTTGCATTCAAATCTAATTTCCATGGCCCATGTGAGTGGGAGCTTCACAGCCCTGTGTCAGCTGTCAGAGTTTAGCAATACCATTTCCAAACATGGGCCACTAGGCAGCCAGCAGGCACTAGACAGTTGAATGCTGGCAGCAAAAGCCTCAGACACCTAGAGCCGTCCAAACACTGACTCACCCTGCTATTGCCAGGATAAATATGGGAATAAATGGTATTTTTTTTTCTCTAAGCAGGAAGAATTGTCAAAATGCTTATCACTTTATAAAATATAACAGATTGTGCCTGTTCATGTTTTGAAATGTTCCAACCCTTTACTAGCTTTTTTTTTTTTTTAAGTGAATTCAATAATAGCTCTAACCTGTTTTTCTTCTTTCTAGGAGGCCTGTAGAATCCAGAAGTTTCCAAGTTGTGCTGCCCCACGAGCTCTGGATCCACCTGGCTGTGGTGGCCTGTGGCAATCGGCTGGAGGAGACGCTGGTCATGCTCAAATCGGCCGTGCTCTTCAGCCACAGGAAGATGCAATTTCATATCTTCACAGAAGAATCTCTGAAGCCAGAGTTTGACAAGCAGGTGAATGTGCAGAAATTATGACCATATTTACTGAGTGCAGGCAGACTGCATTTTGGGAAACGCGTATCCTATTTCCTACTGTATTTCTGCTGCATACTCAGCTGTGTGCCCATGAACCCTTGACTCCGAGGCTTGCTATTCTCATCTATAACATAGGGAAAATTACACCTCTCCTTCAAGAGAGATGGTGAGGATTAAATGAGATGATGCATTTGACCCAAGGCAGCAGCCCTCCTGTTGTTAATCACATTGTTCCCGCTGGGAGTTAGGGAGCTTATTTCTGTCTATCTATCTATCATCTATCTATCCATCTATTTTTTGAACAACAAATAATATATTCTCATCACAATAAATTCAAATAATATCAATGTTGTAAATTATAAATGTAGAAGTCCTTGCCGCCCTTCATTCCCACACACGAAACTAGTGGAGTCCACACTTTTGAGGGATTCTTCCATGTTATCTTTATATACAGGTGTGTGTGTATGTTTATGTATCTGCGTGATTGTGTATGTATGTATGTATACCTGTGTTTTTATGTAAGTATAGACATGTGTAACACGTGTGCATGCATGTGTTGTTACATATTTATAAACATAGAAATATGTTTATTTAAACATTTACAGAATCAAGATTGTTCTCCATGGATCATTCTGGAACTTGCTTTTCCTCGCTTAAAACCATGTCATGAGAGCCTTGTTCCTGGTCAGAACTCATACTTTCTCACCTCATTCCTTTTTGTTGACTACTTAGTCTTTGATAGTCTTTCATGATGTGGCTGGGTCATCATTTGTTTCATTCTTTCTGTGCTGAGGAACATGTAATGGTCTCCTCCCTGGAGAGGAGCTGTGGAAATGCCTCTTCTCCAGGGCATGGTTCTTGTGTGACTGCAGACTGTTCTTCCTTCTCCTTGAGAGTCTTCTTGTGTGGTGAGTTCCTGAGTTACTGGCAGAAAGAGAAGCTGTTTCGTTTTCTATCTATTAACTTCAGTCCCCGGGGCTGCATCCACCCCCCCACCCCCCTCCCCGCGGTAGCCACCGAAAGGGCAAAGCAGCATGTTGGGCAAAGAAAGGCTAATCAGGGAAAAGTAGAAAATATGTTATGTTTTTGTAAAGAAAAAAAATCACTCTGACATCCTCACCAAGAGATCCAGGGAAGAAGCAGTCCTGGGGCTTTGAAATGGATTGGAAAATGCTTCGAGAAATCTCTGAGTCTGGGGAAGGGGCAAAGAAAAACTGAAACACCCAAGGGTAGCATGTCTGAAGCTGGCGCGTAAGGGGCATTATAGTTAATAATAGTAGTAGTAATAATAATAATTTTAAAAGTAAAATAGCCTTTCTCAAGGGCTTATGATTTATGATTTACTCCTTTTTTTTTTTTTTTTTTTTAGGACCACACCTGGATCATATGGCAGTTCCCAGGCTACAGGTTAAATAGGAGCTGTAGCTGCCAGCCTACATCACAGCCACAGCAATGCCAGATCTGAGATGCCTCTGCGACCTACACCACAGGTCATGGCAATGCCAGAGCTTTAACCCACTGAGTGGAGCCGGGCATCAAATCCATATCCTAGTCAGGTTCATTACCACTGAGCCACAATGGGAACTCCAATTTATGATTTACTCTTATTTTAATCCTAACCACAATCCTTTGAAGAAGGTAACAACCATGCCCCTATTTTGCTCTCTGAGATCAGTGCGGCTTAGAAGGTGTCAGTTCAAGGTTACCAACTCAAACTTCCATGAACTTAGTCACTCTGCTGTACTTCCTCTGTAACTAATAGATGGAAGGCTGGAATTCAAAACTCAGCTCCATGTTCACTTACTGCGAGATCTTGGGCAAGTCTCTTGGGTTTTCTGGGCTTCAGTTTCTCCTTCTGCAGCTTGGAGCCCGCAGGAGTGAAAAGAACTGCTTCTCTATAGTTGGGATAAGCTAGATCAGGCTGCATTGAGAGCTGTCAGGAAACCAGACATGGTTCATGCAGGCAGTGGGGGCTACATGGTTCATGCAGGCAGTGGGGGCCTGTCCACTCGGCCCCCTTGGTCTGGGACCACAGTTGACAGAGATGGTTCATGTACTTAGCCACAGTTGCTAGAGCATTTGGCCCCTGCAGTTCTTGAGATACCACTATAGGAAAGAGAGGGACGGCCACTGTGCTTTTTACTCCCTCAGCTTGACAGTGACATTTCTGCTCATATTTAACTCCTGAAGCAGTCACAAGGCCTACCCAACTGCAGGGAGGCTGATAAGTGTTCACAGGGATGGAGGACAAGTGGCTCCGGGCCAATACTAGTCATGTCCTGTATAATATCCACGGAACAAGTGTTCATTGAATACCTATTGCATGCAAGAAGTTGAGGCATGAGGATGGAGCAGGACAGAGTACAGACTTGGACTTTAAAAAGATGAGAGAAGGAAGATCTGTATATATAACTATAGATGTATAACAGATTGTGTTTTCCAAGGTGTCTCCAGTGGCCCAGCCTCCTGCTGTTCACACCTCTGTGTATTTCTCATCTGTACTGTCCCAGGGCTAGTCTGCATGACAGTAGCTTAGGGAAAATGTGATGCTGTGTCACTTCTGAGCCCTCTTGGTTTCCTCTTTTGGATTCCTTGCTCTGGGGAAGGCCAGCTTTAAGTCTGAGTAGCCCTCATCAAGGCCCATGTGTTAAGGAATGAAGCCCTCTTGCTGACACTCAGTAAGTGAGCTTGGAATCAGGGCTTGCAGCCCCATCCAGCCTTCATATGACTAACCCTCATGGGAGGTCCTTATCCTAAGAGATTATATGAGATAATGAATGTTTGTGGTTTTAAGCTACTAAGAAGCTACTAAGTTTTGGGGTAATTTTTCATCAGGCAAGAGCTAATCCAGATATATCTACATACATAATATATATGTGTATATAAAATAGAGTATGCCAGGAGTTCCCATGGTCGCTCAGCAGGTTAAGAATCGACTAGTATCCATGAGGATGCAGGTACGATCCTTAGCCTCATTCACTGGATTAAGGATCCAGAATTGCCACAAACTGCAGCACAGGTCATAGGTGCGGCTCAGACCCAGTGTTGCCGTGGATGTGATGTTGGCCGGCAGCTATAGCTCTGTTTCAAGCCCTAGCCTGGCAACTTCCATATGCTGCAGATGTGGCCCTTAAAAGGAAAAAGGAATAGAGTATGCAAAATGACCTGCTTGTGACATCTGAGGCCACATCCAAGAAAGGATACAGCTCCTGCCTGGTTTTTTCTTGGGGTGCCTGACCCTGGAACCTGACCACCATGTGGTAAGGAAATCCATACTCACCCATAGGGAGAGTCCCACACAGAGAAGAGCTGATAACTAACCTGCACCACCAGATATGTGAGAAGGAGCCTATAGATGATTCTAGCCCCTAGCCTCCAAGTCTTCTAGCTGGAGCCCCAGATGTTGAGCAGAGTCAAGCCATCCCTCCTGAGTGTCTGAATTCCTGATCCTTGGACTCTCCAAGTATAAGAGATGGTTGTTTTATACTACTCAATTTTTGGGTAATTTGCTATGAGCCATAGTAACTGGGACATTATAAATCAGGAACTAAGGTCTGGGAGAATTCTTGTAGATACTTGTCAGGACGTACCATGTTTTGTGCTGCCCTGATGACTTTATTCCTCTGATGGTTTATTCCCTCAGGTCTTTGTTAGACCAGCGAAGCTCAGTTGACAAAGGAAATTAAAATTGGGTGTTAAAAATCTCAACAGGGTATATGGTGTCACCCCTTTCTTGTACTTATTTCAGAGTATAATTGTGAGGCTGAAACAGATAATCTATTGACTCTCTTGCCACAAAGATTCCTTGGAACATCTCCCTGTGCTGGGCACTGTGTCAGCCCTGAAACGGTAGATCAGCAGCAGTTGGTTTTTGTTCGGCTGCATGAGTTGCTGGTGTGGGAGGAACAGGTTACACTAACCTTCTCAAGGCTGTCAATTTCAACACTGAGGCATTGTGGGAATATCCAGAACTTCTTGTGATAACTTCATGGGAAGCTCAGGGCCCCATACCTCAGGGTCAAAACAAGATGCTAGTTGCCATCATTATCCCCCTGGAAACTGCATTGTTATGTTTAAGGAGAATTTTTAATTTTTTTATTTATTTTTATTTTTTATTTTATTTTTTTGTCCTTTGTCCATTTAGGGCCGTATCCGTTGCATATGGAGGTTCCCAGCCTAGGGGTCCACTCAGAGCTGTTGTTGCTTGCCAGAGCCACAGCAGCGTATATTTAAGTAGGTTTTTTTTAAAGCTGCTGAACTCTACTGGTTGTATTTACCATCTACATTGTTAATATTTAATATTTGAAAGTTTCATTTATTTCTGTCACCTTCTAACATAGAAGCTGAAAATGTCAACTGTTGACTTCCTAGCCTTTTCAGGCAGTTCAGGATCAAATATATGATTTTTTTTTCTTTTTAGGTACACACCTGTGGCATATGCAAGTTCCCAGGCTAAGGGTTGAATCAGGGCTGCAGCTGAGGCCTATGTCACAGCCATAGCAATGCCATATCTGAGCTGCATCTATGACCTATGCCACTGTTCATGGGAATGCTGGATCCTTAACACACTGAGCAAGGCCAGGGATCAAACTCCCATTCTCATGGATACTGGTCAGGTTCTTAACCCACTGAACCACAATGGAACTTCCAAATACATGATTTAAGTTTGGCTAGTCTGTGCTCTTGCCCCAGACTCAGAATCAAGAAATAGTGGGACTCAAAAGTGGGAATGGCAGAGTTCCCGTTGTGGCTCAGTGGGTTAAGAGCCCAACTAGTACCCATAAGGATATGGGTCTGATTCCTGGCCTTGCTCAGTGAATTAAGGATCGTGCGTGGCTGTGAGCTGTGGTGTAATCACAGGTAAGGCTCAGAACTGGTGTTGCTATGGCTGTGGTATAGGCCAGCAGCTGCACATTCAATTCAACCCCTAGCCTGGGAACTTCCTTATGCCATAGGTGCAACTGTACAAAGGAAAAAAAAAGTGGTGATAGCCACCAATGTATTCTGGGATAGGTGGGGCCCATGGTACATTGACATCCTGTGTGTGTGTGTGTGTGTGTGTGTGTGTGTGTGTGCACGCGCATGCATGTGCAAGCCATGGGAAAAGGTGTCAATAGGAATTTCCTGTGGCTGGAATCAGTATACTATGCAAATAAAGAGATAGAAACAGATGTAAATGAACTAAACGTTCCACTGAAAAGACATAGTTTGGTAAAGGTTGATAAACCCTTTTATAAGAGAGGTTGCTAGAGCTCAAGGAATCAAGCAAATTCATAGACCACGGGCCCTTTGCCTTCTCCTACTAGGGCTGATTTGGGACCATCGTGCAGTGGCACAGTGGTCCTGGGTGTTTGAGCCCAGTGTCCATTCAGGTTGGCTGTTGCTATTCCCCTGAATGTTTGTGCCCGTGTCATTCCTGATATGCTCGTGCACCTGTACTGGGTGTTGTGCCTGATGTGGGTTTTGCTCAGTCAGTGCCCTTCATAAATCAGTTGTCAAATACTATGACTATCATTCCTATTCTCCTTATGCTGAGATTTCTCTCCCAAATAGTCATCTCAAAATTGCAAATTTAAAGTATTCCCAATGGCATATTTTTTCAAAAATTGTATACAAATATATAAGCAATGTATGTACATTGTAAAAAATAAGTTATAAAATCAGAAATGAAAAAAATCATCCTATTGGAGTTCTCATTGTAGTGCAGTGGAAACGAACCCAACTAGTATCCATGAGGACATGGGTTCGGTCCCTGGCCTCACTCAGTGGGTCAAGGATCCAGTGTGGCCATCAGTGTGGTGCAGGTTGCAGACATGGCTCCGATCCTGCATTGCTGTGGCTCCAGCATAGGCTGGCAGCTGCAGCTCCAATGTGACCCCTAGCCTGGGTACTTCCATATGCTATGGGCGCAGCCCAAAAAAGTAAAAAAAAAAAAAAAATCATCCTATTAATGCTGAGGAGAATAATTTTGGTGTATGTATTTACACTTCTTTTCATATCAACATCAGAAGTGGAATCACAGTCTATATTCTCTTTCGTAATCTTTCACACTGTCTTTCATAATGTAATTTCATAATAACTGACACTATGTTAGTGCATTTCTTCTTAAACAGGGGTTAAAAAAACAAAACAAAATGGAGTTCCCGTTATGGCACAGCAGGAACGAATCCGACTAGGAACCATGAGGTTGTGGGTTCGATCCCTGGCCTTGCTCAGTGGGTTAAGGATCCGGAGTTGCCGTGAACTGTGGTGTAGGTTGCAGATGGGGCTCAGATCTGGCATTGCTGTGGCTCTGGCATAGGCTGGCAGCAACAACTCTGATTAGACCCCTAGCCTGGGAACCTCCATATGCCACTGGTGCGGCCCTAGAAAGGACAAAAGACCAAAAAAAAAAAAAGAAAAAAAAAGAAGGAGAGAAAAAGAAAAACAGGGGTTTGACCAACCTTTTCTGTAAAAGACCAGCTAGTAAAGCTAGTAACTATTTTAGGCTTTGCAGAGTGTATGGTCTCACAGTTACTCAACTGTATATCATAAAAGTAGCCATAGGAATATGTAGACAAATGGGTGTGGCTGTGTTTCAACAAAATTTGTAGCTATGGACACTAAAATTCAAATTTCATATGATTTTCACATGTCACAAAATGTTACCCTTGTTTTTATTTTTTCAACATTTTTTTTTTTCTTTTTTGGCTGTACCCACAGCATGTAGAAATTCCCAGACCTGGGATGGAATCCAGCCTATATCTCAGCTTAGGCAACACCAAATCATTAACCTACTATGCCACAGAGGGAACTCCTATTTTTTTCAACTATTTTATTTAATTTATTATTATTATTTTTTTAGGGCCACACCTGTGGCATATATAAGTTCCTAGGCTAGGGGTTAAATTGGAGCTGCAGCTGTGGCCCACACCACAGCTCACAACAAGGCCAGATCCTTAACCCACTAAGTGAGGCCAGGAATCAAACCTGCATCCTCATGGATACTAGTCAGATTTGATACCACTGAGCCATGACAGGAACTCCTATTTTTTCAACTATTTTAAATGTCTAACCTGTTCTTGGCTTGTCTGTTATTTGTAGCAGGTCGGGTATGGCCCTTCTACTACCATGCTTTGCTGACTCTTGTTCTGCAACCCTGTCACTGAGAGCTGCGTAGTATCCCAGAGCTTATTTAACCAACTTCTTATTTATATTGTTTTCCATTTGTCACTCTTACAAACAATACTATAATAAATAACCTTGTAATAAATATCTATGCACTTTTGGAATTTTTCCTTAAGGTAAATTCTTAGAGGTAAAGTTACTGTATCTTTGAAAAGGCATTTACTAAAAAAAAGTTAAGGATGAAGTTCCTGTTGTGGTTCAGTGGGTTAAGAACCCAACATAGTGTCCTTGAGGATGCAGGTTCAATCCCTTGCCTTGCTCAGTGGGTTAAGGATCCAGCAATTGCTGCAAGCTGCTATGTAGATCACAGATGCAGCTTGGGTGAATCCAGTGTTGTTGTAGCTATAGTGTAGGCCAGCAGCTGCAGCTCCAATTCGACCCCTAGCTAGGGAACTTCCTTATGTCACTGGTGTGGCCCTAAAAATAAATAAATCAAATAAATTTTAAAAATAAAAAATTAAGGACATACACAGATATATATAGGCACATAAGCATATAAAATGATGCATAAGATTCCATGTCATTAGAGAATTGTAAATGAAAGCACTAAGATACCACTACCATTCATTAGAACCACTAATATCCACAACAATGACAGCACCACATGCTGATAGGGATGTGGAGCAACAGGAACTCTCACTCATTGCTGGTGGGAATACAAAATAACACAGCCACTTTGGAAGATAGCTTGGCAGTTTCTTAGAAAGCTAAATGTAAGCTGACCATACAGTCTGGCAGTTGTACTCCTTGGTATTTACCTATATGGGTTGAAAAACTGTCCACACAAAAACTGGCACATAAATGTTTATAGCAACTTTTTTCACAATCACCCAAAACTGGAAGCAGTCAAGATGCCCTTCAGTAGGCAAATGGATAAGCAAACTGTGATGTATCTATACTATGAAATATTGGTCAGTGATAGAAAATAAGTTATGAATCCATAAAAAGACATGGAGAAAGGTTAAGTGCATATTGCTAAGGAGAAAACCCAATCTGAAAAGGCTAAATACTGTATCATTCCAACCTTATCACATTTGTAAAAGGTAAAGCTGAGAGACAATAAAAATATCAGTGGTTGCTGGGAGTTCAGAAGAGAGGAGGGAGGGAGGAGGAATGAATAGGTGGCACAGAGTGGATTTTTAGGGCAGTGAAAATATTTTGTATGATGCTGTAGTGGTAGATACAGAACAACATGCCTTTGTTGAAACCCATAAAATTATACAACATGAAGAATAAACCCTAATATTAACTCTGGGCTTTACTTAATGTATTGGTATTGGCTCATTATTTGTAGCATACGTGCCAGTTTAACACAAGATATTAATGATGGGAGAAACTGGGGAGGGGGAGGAATAAAGGAGTGTATATGGAACTTTCTGTACTTTCTGCTCAGTTTTTCTGTAAACAGAATTGCTCTGAAAAATAAAGTCTATTCCTTGATGTAATTTTATTATAAAATTAATATATGCAGGGAAATTAATATATACTTTCTGTAAAAGTTCAAAAGAGTATAGGAATACAGACCTAGAAAATGAACAGCCACCAACCACACCTCGACAGGTACTCACTTTTAACAATTTGGTGCAACTGTTCAGATTTTTTTCTCTGTGATAAAATATATATACATATATTTTCTCCTGTAAGATAGAGCAATATTATAAATTTCTTTTTGCACTTTGCTTTTCCTGAAAAGGTAACTGTATGTCATAACCATTTTTCATGACAGCACATACAGGTCTACTTTATTTTAACTGTCCACTGGTCCATTGTGTATTTTTATCATGATGCATTTGCCCAGTTCCTTATTATTGAGCATTTGATGGGTTCCCAAGGTTTCTTTCTTTTTCTTTTCTTTTCTTTTTTTTTTTTAAGTATTATTACACACTATGTTTGGTGAAAGTCCTTGTACCTCTGTCTTCGGGTTTGTTGTTACCAATTTCTAAATTGCCCTCCTGGAAGTTTGTTCCATTTACCCTTGCAGTGTTTAGGTGCCAGTTTCCCATCATCCTTGCCAACTCTGGATGTTATTTTTTTAAGTCATAGCAATAGTCTTTTAGTCAATGAGTATTTATTGTGGTGATAGAGTTAGGCTTTCTGTGTATGCTGCCTGAAGGATTTCCACCTGGAGTTCCCATTGTGGCTCATCAGGTTAAGAACCTGACTGGTATCCATGAGGATGCCGTTTGATCCCTGGCCTCGATAAGTGGGTTAAGGGTCCAGCGTTGCCTTGAGCTGTGGTGTAGGTCGCAGATGTAGCTTGGATCTGGTATTGCTGTGGCTGTGGTGTAGGCTGGCAGCTGCCGCTCCAGTTCGACTCCTAGCCCAGGAACTTCATATGTTGTGGATGTGGTCCAAAAAATTCTACCTGGCCACCCAGAAGCTTTAGGTGTTTTCCATCTTTCTGAGGTCTTATGACCCTTCTCTTCCCTTCCATGTTTTTCAGCTACGACAGTGGCCTGACTCCTATACAAAGAAGTTTGAGCACAGAATCTACCCCATCACATTTTCGGTTGGAAACCCTCAGGAATGGAAGAAATTATTCAAGCCCTGTGCTGCCCAGAGACTCTTTCTACCGGTAGGAACACCTGCTTTTAATAAGATGCTGCTTGGAAGAGAATTGTGCTTGGAAACATCGTGGAATTAACTAGGGTGTGTTTAGAAACATTTTACTGACAGTTGGAAATATGTTCCTCTTGGATTCTGTAGTTGATGCTTTCAGTGTTCAGGTTTATCAAGAGATGGTCCCTGGATTTGAGAAATTGTCTTTCCCAAGGTTTGAGTGACCAATTGAAGAGCATCCAAAGCATGTCTTGGATTCTGTGTCTTTGTGACTATGGCTCCACCATTTACTGGCTCTGTGGACTTGAGAAAAATCACCCAACTTCTCTAAGACTCACATTCCTCCATAAGTTAGGCACATGGTTGGCCCCCAGATGTTATTTTCAGTTATTATTTCTCTTATAACAATAGCCACTACCAAATGTAGCCATGCTAAGGGATGATTCAGAGACAGTCCAGGGTTCCAGCTCACCTTTTCAGTTTTGAATTTTCAAATTGAATGTTTTTGTTTCCTTTAAAAAAAAAAATCCTAAACATGGAATTCCCTGGTGGTTCAGTGAGTTAAGTATCTGGCATTGTCATTGCTGTGGTGTGGGTTCAGGAATTTCCACATGCTATGAGTGTAGCAAAAAAATCCTAAATAGAGGGAGTTCCATGGTGGCTTAGTGGTTAGGACTCAGCATTTTCACTGCTGTGGCCCAGGTTCAGTTTCTGGTCTGGGAACTGAGATCCCACATCAGGCTGCTGTACACTGTGGCCAAAAATAACAAACAAAACAAAAAACAAATGAAAATCCTTAATAGAAAAATCACTGAAGATATACCAGAACTGAGACAATTACTGAATGAAGATGGAAGCTTTGAACCATGAATTGCAACCTTGACACTTGTGAGGGCTCACACCTTCAGTAAACATTTCTTGAGTGCCCATTAGGTGCTAAGCCCTGGCTTAGTGATGGTGATATGGTAGTGAACAAGATAGCCATGATCTTGCCTTTGTGGAATCTGAGTCTAGCAAGGCATTGAACAGGTAGTTAGTAATGGTATCCATGCTGAGGTGGAGGTAACATGGGTTTCCAACTGGTCTAGGGCATGTGTCGAGAGAGGGTTCTTTTGAGGCATGGCTTTTACGCTGAGATGTGAAAGAAAGCACAGTAGGGGTCACTGAGTGACAAAAGCCTGGAAGGTAATGAAAGAGAAAAGGGTTCCATGCAGATGGAATAGTAGGTCCAAAGGCCCTGAGATGGGAGAGAGCATGTATGAGAAGATAGAAGTCCCAGTAACCAGAAAATAGAGTGTGGTAGGATGGAAGAGGTCAATAGGGGCTGGAGTTAGCAGACTCTCTGAGCTATGTTGAGATGTCTCATCTTTGTGTTAAGGGTAGTCAGAAACCATTGAACAGTTTCTAGCATGGAAGTGAGATGATCTGACTTAGGTTTTAGAGAGGACTCACTGGTTCACTGTAATGTGGACAGTAGAGTTGCTGAGGCCGTTTAATGATGACTTCTATGGTAGGTGTCCTGGAGCTGGATACAGAATATGCCTGAGAAATAGAATTACTAGTTCTTGTGATTGGCTGGCTGGGAAAGTCAAAGGGTAGTTAGAGTGGTAAAGATTTCACCCAGGTTTCTGACCCGAACAACTATTAAAGTTGACCCATTTGAAATTGCCAATATTCAGGTATTTGTGACATACCAAAAAAGGCATCTTTCTTATGGTTCAGCCTACAAAATGGATGGCAATGCTATTTAATAATGGAAAAAGCTAAAGAAAGACCATTATTTATAAGGGAAGAGATGAGTTTAATTCAGGTCATATTTTGATTTTGAAGTGCCTGGAAACATGCACACAGGGAAGTCTTACCATCTCTTGATCTGAAATCCCAAATGGCAAATGACATTTTTAGCATTTCTACACAGAACCTGTGGGAAAAAAATAAGGCCTGATGTACTCTTAGTGCTGATTTGCTGTACAAGTCCATCACTATCAAATAACCTCTTTTTTACATGCCATAGCCTTTTACACATGTTGTGAGATGGGATCTATTGCATAAAAATGAAAAGATTCCCTCAAATTGGAAGTAAAATCTCTAGGTGGGTGATATGAGAATTAACTCCCTACTGTGCGATATCACTTATATGTGGAACCTAAAAAAGTTAAATGAACTAATGAATATAACAAAAAAGAAACAGATTCACAGATAAAGAGAACAAACTAGTGGTTACCAGTGGGAAGAGGGAATGGAGGAAGGGCACGGTAGAGTTAGGAGATTAACAGGTGCAATTACTGTGTATAAAATAAATAATCTATAAGGAGGAGTTGCCGTCATGGCTCAGTGGTTAATCAACCCAACTAGTATCCATGAGGACATGGGTTCGATCACTGGCCTCACTCAGTGGGTTAAGGATCTGGTGTTGCCACAATCTGTGGTGTAGCTCACAGATGTGGCTCAGACCCAGTGTTGCTGTGGCTATGGCATAGGCTGACAGCTACAGCTCTGATTTGACCCCAATCCTGGGAACCTCCATATGCTATGGGCATGGCCCTAAAAAAATAATAATAAGCTACAAGAATATATTACACAGTACAGGGAATATAGTCAATACTTTATAATAACTATACATAGAGTTTAATCTTTAAAAATTGTGAATCGCTGGAGCTCTGCTGTGGTACAGTGGGTTAAAAATCTGACTGCAGCAGCTTGGGTCACTGTGGAGGTTCAGATTCTATCCCTGGTCTGGTGCAGTGGGTTAAAGGATCCAGTATTGCCACATCTATGGTGTAGGTGGCAACTGCAGCTCAGATTCGGTCCCTTGGTCCAGGAACTTCCATATGCCGTGTGTGCAGCCATTAAAAAAAAAAAAGTAAAAATTGTGAATCACTAGATTGTACACTTGAAACTTATATAATATTGTACATCAAATATGCCTCAATAAAAAAACATTTAATAGGAGTTCCCTAGTGGCCCAGCAGTTAAGGGTGCAGTGTTGTCATTGCTGTGGCTCAGGCCACTACAAGGCATGTGTTCGATCCCTGGACCAGAAACTTCTGCATGCCACAGCTTGGCCCCAAAAAAATTTAAATAAAAATTACCATTTGAGAAGATGAGAGAAAAAAATCTCAGGTTTCTGCTTCTTATCTCTGTTTTAGGGGAAAAGAATATTAGAAAGCTCAAGTTATGTTGGAAAATTGTTTCCCCAACCTATCTAAAAATATAATAGCAACCCTTTAGAAAACATTTGAAATTTCCCTGACCTTGAATTGTGACTATTGCTGCTGCACACACACAGAAAAAACAAACCCCACTACATGATGGTTTTCATTCATTCCCAGCTAAACAAGTCTGTGCCATTTTGAATGACAAATGGGTGCTGGCGTTCCTTATCTGCTTTTGATAATGGAAACTAGCCCTTCTTAAAAATAATAAAGAGAGATTGTGGTTGACAGGACATTTACCTTCCCAGAGTTGTGTATCATAATAGCAGATTATAAACATGGTGTTTCTGGACATCAGTGAGATATATTGATCCTCAGGGTAATTTGAAATAAAGTCTAGGTGATGTTTTCCTTGAAATTCATCTCTATAAAACCAAATCAGGTATGCTGCTGAGGTAACACAAAGGAAATGGAGATTCTAAAATGCAAGCATTCTAGCCCTGGCCAGTCTTTTGACTTAGAATCACAGTCTCAACCTTTTTTCCTAAGGGCGTGTCATCTACCCCAAATCGATAGATGAAACTCTTTCTTAGGTAAATTTTACATATCAGAATAGGATCAGAGCACAGCCTTGAGTATTAGAACTCGAATATTAGATTCTCAAGTACAATTAGTGGAATTCAGATTCCTCCAATTCAAGAGTTATGAAGTCCTAAAAATCAGTGGATGTTTACTTTTCTGTTCCTGTGAATAATGGACCTGCGAGCAGGACCATTATTAGTGCCACTTAAACAGCAGAGAGTATGATTAAGCTCTCTAGGCTGCATCCTGCTTTCGGATAATTCAGAAGCTCAAAGTATTTAAAACAATATGCCAATCACAAATATATCAAATCTATCCGTTCAGTTGATCCTGGAGGACTTTTCCCTTTTTCCTTAGTAAAGGTTGGGAGCCTTTTCTTTTCTTTTCTTTTCTTTTTTTTTTTTCCTTGTCTTTTTAAGGCTGCAACCATGGCATGTGGAGGTGCCCAGGCTAGGGGTCGAATTGGAGCTACATCACAGCCATGGCAATGCAGGATCAGAGCCGCATCTGCCACCTACACCACAGCTCATGGCAATGCCAGATCCTTAACCCAATGAGGAAGGCCAAAGATCAAACCTATATCCTCGTGGGTGCTAGTCAAATTCGTTTCTGCTGAGCCCTGACGGGAACTCCAGGAGCCTTTTCTTAATGTAAGAAAAATTGTTTTGTGAATTTATAAAACTTATCTCTCATTTAAAAGGAATTAGTGAGGTTTTATAATGGACATCCATATTTTGTTATACAGTGTGCCTATTTGATTATAAAGATCTATAAATAATCTTCTTGTCTGGAGATTCTGGACATATTTAAAATATGACAAGAGATCGTTGGATTGCAGAATCATCTGATTCTGATTGCAGAACCTTCTTACATTTGGCAAGTGACACCCAATATGGTAATATGAGGTCGGTTAAGGCACTGTCGAGGCTTCACCCTGAGAAAGGCTTTTTTAACCAATTTTCTAAATTCCAAGATTATAATAGTGTCTGTTGTCTTTCTTGCCTGTAATGTGCCATGGTCATCCACATTCAAGGAAGGACTTAGGGAAGAATATTGTCAAGAGAGACAGGATAAAATTGCTTAGAGTCTTGACCTATAAATATGTCCTGAGAATTTCCTAACTCTGTAGTTCCAACAAACTTGTCCCATACTTTAATATTTCAAAGTAGCATCATGCCAAAGAAACAAAATCTTATTACTTAGATTTTCTTTTTAAAAATTTTTATTTTTAATTAAAGCATAGTTGTTTACAATATTGTGCTAATTTCTTCTGTACAGCAAAGGGACTCAGTTATACATATACATACATTATTTTTTATATTCTATTCCATCGTGGTTTATCCCAGGAGATTGGATATTTTTCCCTGTGCTATACAGTAGGACCTTGTTGTTTATCCTTTCTAAATGTAATAGTTTGCATTTAGTGACCCCAAACTCCTAGTCCATCCCTCTCCTTCTCCCTCCTTCTTTGGCAACTACAAGTCTGTCCTCTATGATCTGTGAGTCTGTTTCTGTTTTGTAGATAAGTTCACTTGTGCCATATTTTAGCTTCCAGATATAAGTGATATCATATGGTATTTGTCTTTCTCCTTCTGACTTACTTCACTTAGTATGATAATCTCTAGTTGCATCCATGTTGCTATAAATGACATTATTTCATTCTTTTTATGGCTGAATAATAGTCCATTGTATACATGTACCTCGTTTTCTTAATCCATTCCTCTGTTGATGAACATTTAGGTTGTTTCCATGTCTTGGCTATTGTGAATAGTGCTGCAGTGAACATATGGGTGCACATGTCTTTTTCTGAATTACAGTTTTGTCTGGATATATGCCCAGGAGTGGGATTGCTGGATCATATGGTAGTTCTGTTTTTAGTTTTCTGAGGAACCTCCATGGTTTTTTCCACAATGGTTGCAGCAACTTACATTCCCACCAACAGTGTAGGAGGGTTCCCTTTTCTCCATACCCTCTCCAGCATTTTTGATTTATGGACTTTTTAAGGATGGCCATTCAGACAGGTGTGAGGTGCTACCTGATTGTAGTTTTGATTTGCATTTCTCTAATAATTAGTGATGTTAAACATCTTTTCATTTGCCTATCTGTATGTCTTTTTTGGAGAAATGTATGTTTAGTTCTTTTGCCCATTTTGCAGTTGGGTTGTTCAAATTTGTTGTTGTTTTTGAGCTGTATGAGTTGTATGTATATTTTGGAGATTAAACCCTTGCCGGTTTAATCATTTGCAAATATTTTCTCCCATTCTGTAGATTGTCTTTTCATTTGTTTTATTAATGGTTTCCTTTAATTACCTAGATTTTCTTTATCACATCAAGAGCAACAACTTATCATCTTCCCTTTTTCAATTTTTAATTTGTTAAAGATGTCTTTATTTGGTTCTAATATTTGGAAAACTACTTACTTACCATAAATGTTCTAATGAGTTTGCCATTGGCCAGTGGAAAAGAGAGGTTTACTTGACTTATTATAACCTTTTATAATCAAGGTCAGGCTTCTTTATTGTTATTATTATCAATATCTCAGAATTAGCAATTAACATTGAGACTTGGAAACAACCCTTTGTATATTAACAAATACTAACAGGTGAATAGGGGTATATTAAAAATCCTTATTAAAAGGAACATCAATTAGAATCATCATAAATGATGTCTATGTATTTTATCAAATACTAAGAGACTTTAAATTATCAGGATAAGATTAACTACCTAAAAGATCACATGAAAATAACTCTAGATACCAATTTTGTGGAACAATTTTTATTTTTCCTTTTTTTTTTTTTGCTCTTTAGGGCTGCACCTGTGGAAAATGGAGGTTCCCAGGCTAGGGGTCTATTTGGAGCTACAACTGCCAGCCTATGCCACAGCCACAGCAACACAGGCGGATTCAAGCCATATCTACAACCTACACCACAGCTCACAGCAATACTGGATCCTTAACCCACTGAGCGAGGGCTGGGATCAAACCCGTAACCTCATGGTTCCTAGTCGGATTCAATTCTGCTGAGCCACAACAGGAACTCCGGAACAACCTTTCCACAGTACTTATCATTTACTCACATATTATTAAGAGTTTGACATTCATGATAATAGTTACAACTTTTGGTCGCATGTGAGAGAAACTCAATTTCAACTAGCTAAGCAAAGAAAGCAATTTATTCACTTATCTGACTGTGGAGTCCAGATGATAGGGCTAATCTTAAGCACAGCCAGATCCAGAGACTCATATAATGTCACTAGGGCTCTGTCTGTCCCTCTCCCAGTCCCTTGCAAGGCTCAGTCTGTGAGAATGCAGATTGCCTGAGGCAGCCTGAGATCCAAATTCTAGAAGCTTAGCTATTATAGCAGAAAAATACCCTGGCAAGGTGGTGACATCTGAAATGGTGACATGAGAAGCTAAGTGAAATCACTCCCAAATGAAACAAGCATAACTGATTAAAATTATTTGTAAAACAATTATCTGGACTCTTTGAAAATTTTCCTAAGGGCCTAAAGAAGAAACATATTTCTGACTCAAGAAAATCTACTAAAAGTTAAAGAGTGAGAGACTTTGACATTTGAATCATGACCCTCCGTGTCCCTTCCCCTTCTAGCTCAGCATGATGGAACCCCAACTCTAGGCAGTTCAGTTAAGTACATAGTGATCCTCCAGTGTTGTTACAGCTGTGGCATAGATCACAGCTGCAGTTTGGATTTGATCCCTGGCCCAGGAACTTTCATATGCCACTGGTGCAGCCACACCTCCCTAATGAGGTCTATGGTATTTCCTCGGGAGGAGCAGGTCGTCAGCATTTCTCATCTCTACCAGCTATGTGTTACAGAGCTTAAATTCCTGACAAGTGTGGCCAGGGTTTCAGAAGCTCCCTCCGTTAAGAGGAAGCTCCATGAGAGCAGCAAGCTGAACTACAAGCCAGTTAGTTTACACGGGAGAACCAGGGAAAGAGACAAATAAAAAAATACCTTCCTAACTCTATCAGAACAGAGTGCAAAGACCAGCCTCTAAAGCTACCCCTGCAAATAGACCTGGATTGAATGGATCAGACTGCAGAGCAATTTAGGCTCAGGCCATTGTGAAAATCAGTAGAGCAATCAGTTGGCCATTAGTAAAGGATATTAGCTGGGTGTAATACCAACAGAAGAGGACAGTTTAAGAGAATGATTGGAGGAAGAGTTAGTCAAAGAGAGCCCTGAAAAAAAAAATTGTCATCCTGGGTGACTGTGAGTTTGCACAGGCTGCTCTTGTTGAAGAACAGCATCATAGGTTTCACACAGTGGGTGAAGTGGACTCCGCTGTAATAGTCCAGTCAAGATACTAAACGAACAAGCAAACAACATCAACCAGCCCTGCATGTCAGGTTGGGGTGTGGGGTGGGGAGGGGAGATGATCATTATCCAGCGTTTCCACTATATATTATCTAAAACATCCTAAAATGTATTATCATGCTAAAATATATTAATGTGAAAATAGTATCTAAATTTTTTTCAACAAAAAAAATGAGACAGGCAAATAAACAGGAAAGTGTGACTCATTCACAGAGAAAAATACAGGCAACAGAGACTGCTGCTGAGAGGACTCAGCTGTCAGATTGCATAGAGAAACACTTAAAAACAGCCATTACAAATATGTTCAAACAGCAAAAGGAACTTGTGCTTAAAGAAGTAAAATAACATATGATGGCAATATTTCATAAAAATAAAGACTATCCATAAATAAGTTTGTTATTTTTTTTAAGAGCCAAATAGAAGTTCTGCAGTTGAAAGGTAAAGTAACTGAAATAAATAAAAAAAAAACTGGAGTTTCCGTCGTGACACAGAAGAAACAAATCTGACTAGGAACCACGAGGTGGCGGGTTTGATCCCTGGCCTTGCTCAGTGGGTTAGGGACCCAGCATTGCCGTGAGCTGTGGTGTAGGTTGCAGACGCGGCTTGGTTCCCGCGTTGCTGTGGCTCTGGCGTCAGCTGGCGGCTACAGCTCCGATTCAACCCCTAGCCTGGGAACCTCCATATGCCGCAGGTGTGGCCCTCAAAAAGACAAAAGACCAAAAAAAAAAAAAAGAAAAATCTTTGGGAGGGCTCACTATTGCTTTAAACCTAAAATGGAAAGAATCAAGATGGGATTAAAATGGCAGAATAGAAGGACTGGAGCTCAACTTCTCTCATTAAAACAACAAATTACAACCAAATGCTGAACAACCTTCAGCCAAATGGACTGGAAACTTTCAAAAAGATATCCTACTCCAGAAGACAAAGAGCAGGCCACATCAAGAGGTAGGAGAGGCAATTACACAGTATAAGCAAGCCCATCCCTCCCAGGCAGGAAGCACACAGACTGGAAAGTAACTCTATTACAGAGACTCACCTATGGGTGTGAGAGTTCTGAGCCCCACCTCAAGTCCCCATGCCTGGGGATCTGGCATTGGGAGAGCCCCCGGAGTATCTGTCATTGAAGGCCAGAGGGGCTTGTGTGCAGGAGCTCCGTGGGACTGGGGGAAATGGAGACCCCATTGTGGAAAGCCGCACACAGACATTCATGTGCACTGGATCCCAGGGCAAAGTAGAGGCTCCATAGGAATCTGGATTGGACCTGACTGCACTTCCTGGAGGATCTTCTGGGAAAATAGGGTGACTGTGGCTCATTGTGGGGGAAGGACATTGGAAGCAAAGCTCTTGGGAATACTCATCAATGTGTGTTTCTCTGGAGATGGCCATTTTGGGAAAATCTGGCCTAACCCATCAGTGCTGAGAAGCCCCAGGCTGGGATCACAGCCCCACCCATCAATAAACAGGATGCCTAAAGACCCCCCAGGCACACAGACACCTGTAATCTCACCCAGAGACAAAACCCCATCCACCAGAAGGATAGTAATCCACCCCCACCTACCCGTGGGCTGGCCCCAGTCCCTCCAATCAGGAAGCCTACAGCAAACCCCCATATTAGCTTCAGCCACAAGGGGGGGCCGACATCAGAAGTAAGAGAGGCTATAACTCTATTGTCTGTAAAAGGGAGATTACACTAAAAACCTATAAAAATGAAAAAGCAGAAAACTATAAATTAGATGAGGGAGAAAGAAACCCCCCCCTCCAAAAAACAGCTAAGTGATCAGGAGATTATCAGCCTCCAGGAAAAAGACTTTAGACTGAAGATGATGCAAAATATCTGAAATAAACTGGAGGCAAAGATTGATAATTTACAGGTATCACTGAGCAAAGAAATACAAGATTTAAACCTTAAGCAAGCAGATATACAAAATGCATTATCTGAAATAAAAAATTTGTTAGAAGCAACCAACAGCAGAATACAGGAGGCAGAAGAACGAATAAGCGAGGTGGAGGACAGACTAGTGGATATCACTGATGTGGAACAGAAAAAAGAAAAAAGGTTGAAAAGAAATGAAGACAGTCTCAGAGAACTCTGGGACAATGTTAAGCGCACCAACATCCATATTATAGGTGTGCCAGAAGAAGAAGAGAGAGAGAAAAGACAGAAAAAATATTCGAAGATATAATAGCCAAAAACTTCCCTAACATGGGAAAGGAATCACTCACTCAAATTGAGGAAGCATGATGAGTACCATATAAAATAAACCCAAGGAGGAACACCCTGAGACACCTATTAATAAAACTGACCAAGTTAAAGACAAAGAGAAAATACTGAGAGGAGATAGGGAAAAGAAACAAATAGCATCCAAGGGAACCCCAATAGGTTATCGGCAGATTTTTCAGCAGAAGCTCTACAGACCAGAAGGGAGTGGCATGATATATTTAAAGTGATGAAAGGAAAAAAACCTCCAACCAAAATTACTTTACCCAGCAAGGCTCTCATTCAGATTTGAAGGAGAAATCAAAAGCTTCACAGATAAACAAAAGCTAAGAAAATTCAGCACCACAAAACCAGCTTTACAGCAAATACTAAAGGGACTTCTCTAGGTGGAAAAGAAAAGAAACAAAAATACCACAAATGACAAGGCTCATCAGTAAAGGCATATATACAGTAAAGGAAGGAAATCATCTACACACAATTATGCTACCAAAATCAGAAATCATGAGAAGAGGAGGGTACAAATGCAGGACACTGGAGATGCACTTGCAATTAAGAGTCCAATAACTTGAAACAATCTTGTGTATATATAGACTCCTATATCAAAACTTCAGGGTAACTGCAAATCAAAAATCTACACTTGATAAAAAAACAAATAAGAGAAATCAACTCAAATACAACACTAAATAGAGTCACCAAACCACATGAGGAGAAAACAAGAAAAGAAGGGAAGAAAAAAGAGCAACAAAAACAAATCCAAAATAGTTAATAAAATGGCAATAAGAACATACATATCAATAATTACCTTAAGTGTTAATGGACTAAATGCCCCAACTAAAAGACGTAGACTGGATAAGTGGATATAAAAACAAGATCCATATATATGCTGTCCTCAAGAGACCCACTTCACTTCTAGGGACACATACTAATTGAAATTAAGAGGATGGAAGAAAATATTCCATGAAAACGGGAATGAAAAGAAAGTTGGAGTAGCAATACTCATATCAGACAAAATAGACTTTAAAATGAAGATTATTTTAAGAGACAAGGAAGGACATTACATAATGATCAATGGATCAATCCAAGAAGAAAATATAACAATTTTAAATATATACACACCCAACATAGGTTCACCGCAATATATAAGGCAACTGCTAACAACCTTAAAAGGACAAATCAACAATAACACAATCATAGTGGGGGACTTTAACACCCCACTTACAGCAATGGACAGATCATCCAGACAGAAAATCAATAAGGAAACGCAGGCCCTGAATGAAGCATTAGACCAGATGAACTTAATAGATATTTATAGGACTTTCCATCGCAAAGCAACAGAATACACATTCTTCTCAAGTGCAAACAGAACATTCTCTAAGATTGATCACATCCTTGGCTACAAATCAAGCTTCAGTAACTTTAAGAAAATTGGATTCATACCAAGCGTCTTTTCCGACCACAATGCTATACGACTGGAAATCAACAAGAAAAAAACTGGAAAAAACACAAACACGTGGAGACTAAACAACATGCTACTAGACAACTGATAGATCATTGAAGAAATCAAAGAGAAAGTTAAAAAATACCTCAAAGCAAATGACAACAAAGATACGACACTCCAAAACCTATGAAATGCAGCAAAAGCAGTACTAAGAGGGAAGTTTATAGCAATATAAGCCTACCTCAGGAAACAAGAAAAAGCTCAAATAAACAATCTAACTTTATATCTAAAGCAGCTAGAGAGAGAGGAACAGACAAGACCTAAAGTTAGCAGAAGGAAAGAAATCATAAAGATCAGAGCAGAAATCAATGAAATAGAAATGAAGAAAACCATGGAAAAGATCAATGAAACTAAAAGCCAGTTCTTGAAAAGATCAACAAAATTGATAAACCCTTAGCCAGACTTATCAGGAAAAAAAGAGAGAGGACTCAAATCAATAAAATTAGAAATGAAAAAGAAGTTACAAAGGACACCACAGAAATGCAAAGGATCATAAGAGACTACTACACGCAACTATATGCTAATAAAATGGAAAACCTAGAAGAAATGGACAAATTCTTAGAAAGGTACAATCTTCCAAGACTAAACCAAGATGAAATAGAAAAGATGAATGGACTAATTACAAGAACTGAAGTTGAAACTCTGATTAAAAAAACTTCCAACAAACAAAAGTCAGGAACAGATGGCTTCACAGACAAATTCTATCAAACATTTAGAGAAGAGCTAATACCTGTCCTGAAACTATTCCAAAAGACTGCAGAGGAAGGTACGCTCCCAAACTCATTCTATGAGGCCACCATCACCCTGATACCAAAACCAGACAAAGATACCACAAAAAAAGAAAATTACAGGCCAACTTCACTGGATTAACATAGCTGCAAAAATCCTCAACAAAAGACTAGCAAGCTGAATCCAACAATACATTCAAAGGATTGTACATCATGATCAAGTGGGATTTATCCCAGGGATGCAAGTGTTCTTCAATATCCACAAGTCAATCAGTGTGATACACCACATTAACAAACTGAAGAATAAAAACCACATGATCCTCTCAGTAGATGCGGAAAAAGCCTTTGACAAAATCCAACACCCATTTCTGATAAAAACCCTTCAGAAAGTGGGCCTAGAGGGAACCTATCTGAACATAATAAAGGCCATATATGGCATACCCAGAGCTAATATCATTCTCAATGTTGAAAAGCTGAAAGAATTCCTGCTGAGATCAGGAACAAGACAAGGATGTCCTCTCTCGCCATTACTATTCAACATAGTTTTGGAAATCCTAGCCACAGAAATCAGAGAAGAAAAAGAGATAAAAGGAATCCAAATTGGAAAAGAAGAAGAAAAACTATTACTATTTGCAGATGACATGATACTATGCCTAGAGAATCCTAAAGATGCTACCAGAAAACTGTTAGAGCTCATCAATGAATTTGGCAAAGTTGCAGGATACAAAATTAATACACAGAAATCAACTGCATTTCCATATACTGACAACAAGAGATCAGAAATAGAAATTAGGGAAACAATCCCATTTACCATTACATCAAAAAGAATAAAATACTTAGGAATATACCTACCTAAAGAGACAAAATACCTGTACTCTGAAAACTATGACACTTAATGAAAGAATCAAAGATGACGCAAAGAGATGGAAAGACATACCATGCTCTTGGATTGGAAGAGTCAATATTGTCAAAATGACTATGCTGCCCAAGGCAATCTACAGATTCAATGCAATCCCTATTAAATTACCAAGGAGATTTTTCACAGAACTAGAACAAAATATATTAAAGGTTTTTTTTTGGAAGCACAAAAGATCCAGAATAGCCAATGCCATCCTGAGAAAGAAAAGTGGAGCTGGAGGAATCAGGCTCCCTGACTTCAGACAATACTACAAAGCTACAGTAATCAAAACCATATGGTACTGGCACAAAGACAGAAATATAGCCCAGTGGAAAGAATATATAGGATAGAAAGCCCAGAAGTAAACCCACGCACCTATAGTCAACTAATCTATGATAAAGGAGGCAAGAATATACAGTGGAGAAAAGGCAGCCCCTTCAATAAGTGGTGCTGGGAAAACTGGACAGCCACATGGAAAAGAATAAAATTAGAACACTTCCTAACACCATACACAAAAATAAACTCAAAATGGATGAAGATCTAGATGTAGGACCAGATACTATAAAACTCTTAGAGGAAATCATAGGCCATACACTCTTGAACATGAGTGACAGCAACATCTCCTCCTATAGTAATGACAATAAAAGCGAAAACAAATGGGACTTAAGTAAGCTTAAAAGTTTCTTCACAGCAAAGGAAACCCAAACAAAATGAAAAGACAGCCCACAGAATGTGAGATAATATTTGCAAATGAAGCAACTGACAAGGGATTAATCTCCAAAATTTATAAACACCTCCTACCACTCAATACCGAAAAAAACAAACAACCCCATCAAAAAATGGGCAGATATAAACAGACAATTCTCTAAAGAAGACATATGGATGGCCAAAAAACACATGAAAAGATGTTCAACATCACTCATTATTAGAGAAATGCAAATCAAACCCACAATGAGGTACCACATTACACCAGCCAGAATGGCCATCATCAAAAAGTCTACAAACAGAGAACTTTGTCTAGATACTCATGTTGCAACAGAACAAAGGGTGGGGGAAAAAAATGTAATTGTAATAACCTGACCCCCTTGCTGTACAGTGGGAAAATAAAAAATTATATATATAAAAAAGAATAAATGTAATGTACCAATAAATGTGAATAATGTTCAGCAATTTAAATAAAAGATTGTACTATGATAAAAAAAAAGTCTACAAACCATAAGTGCTAGAGAGGGTGTGGAGAAAAGGGAACCCTATTACACTGTTGGTGGAAATGAAAATTGGTGCAAGCACTGTGGAAAACAGTATGAAGATTCCTTAGAAAACTCAAAATAGAACTACCATTTGATCCAGCAATCCCACTCCTGGGCATCTATCCAGAGAAATCCATGACTCGAAAAGACACATGTACTCCAGTGTTCATAGCAACACTATATACAATAGCCAAGACATGGAAACAGCCTAAATGTCCATTGACAGAAGAGTGGATAAAGATGTGGTACATATACACAGTGGAATATTACTCAGCCATTAAAAGGAAAGATAAAAGGGCATTTGCAGCAACATGGATGGACCTAGAAATTATCATGCTAAGTGAAGTCAGTCAAACAATGAAACACCAACATCAAATGCTATCACATGTGGAATCTAAAAAATGGACACAATGAACTTCTTTGCAGAACAGATACGGACTCACAGACTTTGAAAACCTTATGGTTTTCAAATGAGACAGGTTGTGGGGTGGGGGGATGCCCTGAGGGTTTGGGATGGAAATGCTATAAAATTGGGTTGTAATGATTGCTGTATAGCTATAAATGTAATAAAACTCATTGAATAATAAAAAGAATCAGTAAATTTTTGAATATAATCAATACTAGTTATACAATCTGAAGAACAAATGAAATAAAAAATAAAATTAAACAGACTCAGAGATATAAAATACCATTAGACCCACTGGGACATATATAATGGGAGCACTAGAAGGAGGGAAGAGAGAAAAGAATAGAAAAAATTTTTGAAAAAGTAATGTTTGAAAACTTGCAAATTTGATGAAAAATAATCTATACATCAAAAATTAACTGCAAGTAAGATAAGCTCAGAGATCCACACAAAGATAAATCATAGTAAAAATTCTAAAAGACAAAGAGAAAGTCTTATAAGCAGCAAGTGAAAAATTACTTCTAACATATAAAGGAACTCCAATAAGAGTAACAGCTGGCTTACTCATTAGAAACTGTGGAGGCCGTATGCCATGAGATGACATTATTTGAAGTGCCAAAAAAGGTGGGGAACAGAGAGGATTGTCAGCCAAAAATCTTTTATCCAGAAAAATTATTTTTTAAATGAAGGTGAAATAAGCACTGCCAGATAAACAAAATATTAGCCAGTTCATTTATAGCAGAACCATCATAAAAACAAAAGAAATTCTTCAGGCTGAAAGCAAGTGACTCTATATAGTAATTAAAATGATATTTTTTTAAAAGAGCACCAGTAAAGGCATTTATGCAAAAGACAATGTAAATGAATATTTCTTATTCCTTATTCTCTTGATTTATTTAAAAAACAATTGTAGGAAACATTCGTGTATACACAGTGGGCCTATAACATAGAAATGTAATATATTTAACAATAATAGCACAAAGGAGGTGGGACTAGAGAAAAATTGTATGAAGTAAGAAAATGACACCAGATAGTAATTTGAATCCACAGGAATAAATGAAGAAAATTAAAAAATGGTAGGTATATAAGAAAGTTAATGTAACAAACTTCATAAATATATGCTTCCTCTTCTTCCTCTCTTAGCTTCTTTAAAACACAAAATTATATGAAGTAGCAGTTATACTGTTGCATTTGTAACATAATAGATGTAATATGTATAAGAATGATGTCATAAAATGGAAGAGAAGAAATAGAGTTATATATGACTAACACTTGTGTATATCATTGAAATGAGGTTAGTGTAAATCTGAAGTGTGGAGTTCCTGTCGTGGTGCAGCAGAAATGAATCCAACTAGGAACCATAAGGTTTCGGGTTCAGTCCCTGGCCTCTCTCAGTGGGTTAAGGATCCGGCATTGCCTTGAGCTGTGGTATAGGTCACAGATGTGGCTCAGATCCCAAGTTACTGCAGCTCTGGTGTAGGCTGGCACCTACAGCTCCCATTGGACCCCTAGCCTGGGAACCTCCATATGCTGTGCGTGCGGCCCTAAAAAGACAACAGACAAAAAAATGCTACATTAGAAAATACTCAGTGCAGGAGTTCCTGTTGTGGCTCAGCAGAAAAGAGCCTGACTAGTATCTATGAGGATGCGGGCTCCATCCTTGGCCTTGCTCAGTGGTTTAAAGATCCAGTATTGCTGCGAGCTGTGGTGTAGGTTGCAGTCGTGGCTCAGATCCTGTGTTGCTGTGGCTGTGGCATAGGCCAGAAGTTGCAGCTCCGATTCAACCTCTAGCCTGGGAACTTTGATATGCCACAGGTGCAGCCCTAAAAAACAAAAGAAAGCAAGGAAGGAAGGAAGGAAGGAAGGAAGGAAGGAAGAAAGTAGAAGAAAGAAAGAAAGAAAGAAAGAAAGAAAGAAAGAAAGAAAGAAAGAAAGAAAGAAAGAAAGAAAGAAAGAAAGAGAAAGAAAGAAAAAGAAAGAAAATAGTGCAAAAGAAAGCACTAAAAGAAGCCTAAAGGAATATAAAAACATAAGACATTGAAAACAAAAGTAAATTAGCAGACATAAATTCAGCTTTAACTGTATTAACATTAAATCAGATTGGATAGAAATCCAGTCAAAAGACAGAAATTACTAGAGATAGGTGAAAAAGAATACAATCTAACTCTGTGCTATTCGCAGGAAATAGACCTTAGGTTCAAAATACATACAGGTTAGAAGCAAAAGGATGGGAAAATATGTCAATCAAAGAAAAACAAAAAAGCTGGAGTAGGAGTTCCCATGGTAGCTCAGCGGAAAAAATCTGACTAGCATCCGTGAGGATGCAGGTTTGATCCCTGGCCTCGCTCAGTAGGCTAAGGATCCAGTGTTGCGGTGAGCTGTGGTGTAGGTGGCAGATATGGCTCAGATCTCGCATTGCTGTGGCTCTGGTGTAGGCCAGCAGCCATATCTCCAATTTGACCCCTAGTCTGGGAACCTCCATATGCCACGGGTGTGGCTCTGAAAAGACAAAGGACAAAAAAAAAAAACCATCAAAAGCTGGAGTAGCTATACTAATATCAGATAAAATAGAATTTAAAAGGAAACATTACTAGAGAAAAACTGGCATATTTTATGATGAGTGTGAGTCCACCAAGAAAATATAACAGTTATAAATAGATATATAGCTCCCAAAATACATGAAAAAAAAATGGACAGAATTAAAGGGAGAAATATGCAATCCACCAATAATAGTAGGACTCTTCAGTGCCCCACATTCAGTAATGGATTAAGCAGTAGGCAGAACATCAACAAAGAAATAGAATACTTGAACAACACTGTAAACCAGCTGGACCAATAGACATCTGTAGAACATTCCACTCAACACCAGCAGAACACATATTTTTCTGAGTGGATATGGAATATTCTCCAAGATAGACTGTATGTTAGGCCATAAAAAGAAGCCTTAATAAACTTAAAAAGACTGAAGCCATGCAAAATATATTCTCTGACCACGATGGAACGAAATTAGAAGTCAGTAACAAAACGAAATTTGGGAAGTGCGCACATATATGAAAATTAAACACCACATTCCTAAATAACCAATGAGCCAAGAAAAAATTATCAGGGAAATTCAAAGATGAATGAAAATGAAGATACAACATACCAAAACTTATGGGAGGTAGCTAAGGCAGTAGTTAGATTGAAATTTATAGTTGTAAGCTGCTACATGACAATTAAAGTTTTCAAATTAATAACTTAACCTTCGACCATGAGACACTTGAAAAAGAAGAACAAATTAAAACAAGCAGAAGGAAATAATAAAAGTTAGAGTAAAAATTAATGAAATAAAGAATAGAAAAACAATAGTGGATAACAACAACAGTCTAAGAGAAAAATCTCTTGATTATAGTAAGGTTGTAGCATACAAGGTTAATATTTAAAAGTCAATCACTTTCCAGAGTTCCCTTTGTGGCTCAGCAAGTTAAGCCCAACTAGTATCCATGAAGACGCAGGTTCGATCCCTAGCTTCACTCAGTGGGTTAAGGATCTGGCATCACCACAAGCTGTGATGTAGGGCACAAATGCGGCTTGGATCTGGAGTTGCTGTGGCTGTGACATAGGCCAGCAGCTGCAGCTCTGATTCAGCCTTTAGCTTGGGAACTTCCATATGTCACAAGTGCAGCCCTCCACACCCCCCAAAAAAGTCAATCACTTCCTTACATGCCAGCAATAAAACACGGGGAATTTGAAATTAAAAACACAGTATCATTACATTAGAACTCCCCCCAAATTAAATACTTAGGTATAAATCTAACAAAATATATGCAAAGTCTCTATGTGGAAAACTACAATATTCTGATGAACGAAATCAAAGATGAACTAAGTAAATGAAGAAATATTCCACGTTCATGGATAGATAGGAAGACTCAATATTGGTAAGGTATCCATTCTTCCCAACTTGATCTATAGATTCAATGCTATCCCAATCAAAATCCCTGTGATTTTATATTATGGATATGGAAAAGACTGATTATAAAAGTTTATATGGAGATGCAAAAGACACAGAATAGCCAACACGGTATTGAAAGAGAAGAACAAAGTTGGAGGACCCACACTACGCAACTTCAGGTTTGACTATAAAGCCACAGTAATTACTATTAGTGTTCTACATTGTTTACTGTGAATGGGTAAATTGTATGATATGTAAGTAATATTTTACGAAAGCCATTACAAGAGAAAGTAAAAGAATGATGCCTAATAACTCTGTCATTAAAATCTTGGAGTAGACTATGTTTTGCTCAGTAGTGTTCATATGCTTCTCCCTAAACAATTATTTATATGGCTAGGAAAATAGGATATTCTGATTGGCTTGACTTAAGTTACATTCTCTCACCTGGGCGACAGGGACCAACTGTATCTAAACTATGTGGATTCAGTTTTTCCCCTGGAGATGGAGTTGCTCTTGTCAGAATTTGGATGATGATAGGCTGGGGTGACCAAACAATAGATATCAATCTGACTTAAGAATGAATAATTCCATAACATCTCTTTTCAGGCCTTCTGAGAGGTCCTTTTACTCTGTTAAGGTGAGGGGTATATATAAACACAGAGAGGCCTTTAGGAAACTTAATCATCAGTATTGAGGAAGCATTTAATGGAGACAGAAATTAATTTGAGATATATAGAGGCAATGTAGTATAGTTGTTGAGCCCACAGGCTCTAAAGGCAGTCCAAGTATGTTCACATCTTGCTTCTACTCCTCTACTTACTACTTTATAACCTAAAGAAATAATTCTATCTTGCCTCAATTTTCTTATTTGTAAAATGAAAATAAGAGAATAAAATTACCAACTCATAGTGTTGTGAACATTTAAATTAGTTAATGCACTGAACACCATTAGGAATGACGCCTGGCACACAATAAAGTGTTAGCTGCCATCCTTATTATCATTGCTGTTTTCGTGAGGACTGATGAGTAGCGTGGAACTACTGAAACCATTAACTTCTTTCCCAAGAGGATAGTATCTTGGTTAACAGCAGCAAGATTTTTTTGGTCTAGTTGGCTAAGCTATAACCAACAGTAAACAATTATAACATGCCCTAGCAGAGAACGCTCCCATTATGATGTCAGACATATTGTAGGGAATTGTCTTTTTGACCCCACCATGATTACCGTCTTAGTAGTTCTGGGATTATCAAGCTTGTGCTGAAGCATAGTCTAAGAATCGTGACTCAATACTGGTGATGGCTGGAGGAGAAGGAAGGAAGGTAGAAAAAAAGGAAGGAAGGGAAGGAGGGAGGAGGAGGATGGGTGAATGGATGCCTGAATGGATGGATTTATAACAAGGTCTTTGCCAAGTTCATCAAGGGATTGTAGGGAGGATTTGAAGATAACAATGCTTATGAAGCGCTCAGACTTAAACCTAGTAAATGTTAGTTGGATCTGATTTTCCCCTACAAAGAAAAGGAAAATTTTCTTTAAAAACCAGTCCAATTCAAGTGAAGAGCTACAGTTCCTTGTGACACAGTGATCTTGTTTCCAGCAACACCCTAGCAGCAAGCACATCCTCTGGGGAGGCACCATCTGACTAAGAAACTGGACTCTGCTTTCGGTGAGAGTTGCCATGGTTAACAGGATGTCTACAGCCTACAAGAGAAGATAGTATATTCTTGCTGGCTGGGATTGCAACACCTGATAAGAGGAGGAAGCAAGCCAAAAGGGATGGAAGCAGATGGAAGATCTGAGAGGGCCATTATCTCAGAGCACCCCAGAGAAACGAGACACCTTTGGTAACGCAAGGCCTGTGGAAAATGTCCTGCATGCAGTTTTAACAGTTGGCCCCACAGCTGAGATGATGAAATCACAGACGAAACACAAGCTTGATGAGCCAGAATTTTAGAAAACCATCCTGAACAAAGCCATCATTGATTTGCCCAACTCAGAGGCAATCTGAATCTTGTTTGCCTGGAGATCAAAGGTTAAACTGATCAGAAGAGTCTATTTCATTGATGGGAACATGCGTGAATATAGCCATGACATGGGTACAATCTGCTCTTTGTTAAAACTTCATAAAAATGAATATGTAAGTTATATGTCATTCCACAAGAGGGCACAGTAGAAGCAAAAATAAAGATTGATATACTTTAATTTTCTCCTGTACCACTGCATTTTAAGCTAACAATTTAGTGACCCTTAAAATCTCAAAAGTATTTAAATGGTGGGTCACTATTTGATCTAGCGGTTATTTATTTTCATACAAATTCCCAAAAACAAACAGGAAAAAAGATTACTATATAAGAATGATACTTTCCAACTATTCATAATTCTCTCCTATCTTAAACTATTTTAACATTATAAAGGGTATTTAAAAACATACAGCATTAAACAGAAATGCTTTCTTTGTCCTCTGTACATCCAAGATGAAAATATCCCAAAGGAAATAATTAGAAAGTATGTATAATGTGAATCCATTGGTATTTTTAAAGTTACAAAAGCATGAGTGTTTGTGTACAATCATTCATATACACAAACATACATGCATCAATACTTATTGAGCCCCAACTATTGGACTGGCCTTGGAAATGTGATTGTCAACAAGATATCTAAATGTCCTGCTTTCATGAAGCTTACATCCTCCTCAGGGAAGAATGACATAAACAATTAAATTTAAGTTAATTTCAGGTAGCTATAAGAATAATAAAAAAATAATAAAGCATTTAGAGAGTGGTGGGCAATGAGGTTCTCTGAGGAGTTAACAATTGAATTGAGATCTGAATTCCTGGCCTTGCAAAGATCGCATATACAGATAAGTGTAGAGAAAATGTCTGGGGTGATAATCGCTGAACCATTATGACTAATTAATTCTTAAAAGTGAGGGTTGTGGGGACTTGGAGTCATGGCATGGTAGGGATAGGCAGAAAAACAGCAATGGAATTTCTTAGTCTGTGGATTCCCAAATTGTCCATACTTTCATAACACACAAGCATGAGTGTGTGTATTGTGTAATTTAGACCATTTTTTGAAATGGAAAACCAGTAAGAAGGAAAAAAAATTAAGAGCTTTTCACAATTTCCAATACAAAGAAAAGGAAAACTTTCTTTGAAAACCAGTCCAATTCAAGTGATGAGCTACAGTTCCTTGTGACACAATGATCTTGTTTCTTGTGAATGATCTTTTCGCATACAGACACACCAGAATTTCAGAGTGATAGGAAATACTGGCCTTTTTCTGACCAGGTGTTCTGGTTCTGGGTATGTTTACATTAATACAAACAGTAAATGTGGCAGTGATAATAGAGAAAAGGTTGATTGTACTGATCTATTTCTCTGGCACCTGTGTCCCTTCCTTCCTTTGTGCCACTCCTGTATTTTTGGATTTTGAATGCTACTCTCCTATTGATTTTCAGCTGAGAGCCTACCCAGAGTTCCTGTTGTCTTCTTGTCAGATCAAGTTGCAACCCCTCAGCCTGGGGTTCAAGGCCCTTTGCATTCTGACCAAATTAATGTGTTATTTTTCAGCATTATTCCCAATCATGAATTCCCATTCCAGCCAGGCTTGTCTGCCACTATCCTCTCAAAATGCTGTTGGGCATCCCCTCCCACCCATACTGTTATGTGGACACCAAGCCTCTCCACTCTCCCACCTCCAGCCTCACTTATTAAAATAATGACCAGTAATTCAAAACTCAGCCTAATACCCTAATAATTTAAGCTCAAAATAGTCTTTCCCCTTTAACAAATTATCTCTCAAAGGCACACGCATAAGTTCCTGAAATCAGGTATCAATATGGATTCTTGTTTTTGTTTGGTTTTTGCTTTTTAGGGCCACACCCACGGCATATGGAGATTCCCAGGCTATGGGTCTAATCGGAGCTATGGCTGCCAGCCTACACCACAGCTCACGACAATGCCAGATCCTTAACCCACTGAGCCAGGCTAGGGATTGAACCTGAAACCTCGTGGTTCCTAGTCAGATTCGTTTCCACTGCACCACAACGGGAGCTCTGATTCATTTTTTTTAAAACAGATGATAGGTAGAGAGAGAGAGATGAGAGATATGGGAGTATATAGTGGTTAGTGTACATGTATTTCCTAGAAATTGACTGAGAGAGGCTAGAAGCAGTGACACCCCGGTAGCAGTGAACACACCTTACAACCAGATCTTGGTTTCTAAATTCCATCCTCCAAAGAATGAAACCAGGGCTCCTTGGAGAATTTGTTGACTGTAGAGCTTAGGGCAGGGAAAGTACATGACAAGCATGGAGTGTCTTGTAAAGCTAGAAAGCTTACTTTCTGTGCAAAAAGAAAAAAGAGAAAAAAATGAAGGGCATGCATATTGAAAGGGCATAGGAGCCAATCTAAAAGAGCAAACAGCTTGAGCAACAAAATAATGATAGTATTTAAATTATAACCCCCCCAAAAAATAATTTTCCTGATTCCATACTGATATAAATGAGTAATTCAACAAGTAAATGTATGGGAGAAATGACAACTCTTTCTTACAGAAAAATTCAATTAATAGACATAGAAATAAATGAGGGAAATAGAAAATCACCATTAGAACACTATAGTACTAATTACTACAGGTAAAATCTACTAATGAGTACTAAAATTAAGAGAACTAAGTTTAACCAGAAACAGGATATTTTCCTGGTTTCAAAGTGTCTTCTTGACAGTATTTAGTAATTGCAGAGGGAAAATAATAAGTTTACTGTGGAGAATATTGGCAGATAGGACCTTAGCCAAGTGATCAAGGGTCACATAACCAGTAATACACTGCACCATCACATACACCCAGAGAAGGACATGCATGCAGAAAGGACACTTCACCTCTGTAGTATTTTTCCTAGTGGTGCATAACCTCAGTCTAATCATGAGAAAACACCCCAATTGAGAGACTTTGTACAAAATAGCTGACTAGTATTCTTCCAAAGTGTCAAGCTCATGAATAGACAAGGAAAGACTGAGGAATTGTCATGGATTGGAGGAAAGTATGGGCAGCTCAGTGCATGGTGAGATCCTCAAGTGGATTTTTGAACAGAAAAAAGACATTAGTAGAAAAATTGGTAAAATCAGAGTAACTCTATAGTTAACAGTATTGTACCAAAGTTAATCTCTTAGTTTTAATAAATGTTTGGTGGTTATGTAAAATATTAACACAAGAGAAACTCAGCCTTTTTTTTTTTTTTGGACTTTTTGCAACTCTTCAATAAATCTAAAATGATCTCAGAGTAAAAGATTTAAAAGCACACATGGGAGTTCCCATCATGGCTCAGCAGGATCGAATCTGACTAGTATCCATGAGGATGCAGGTTCGATCCCTGGCCTCACTCAGTGGGTTAAGGATCCCGCATTGCTGGGAACTGTGGCATAGGTCGAAGATGCAGCTCGGATCTGGCATTGATGTGGCTGTGATGTAGACCAGCAGCTGCAGCTCCGATTAGACCCCTAGCCTGGGAACCTCCATATGCCATGTGCATGGCCTTAAAGAGATAAATAAATAAATAATCACATGTGTATGTACATATGTGCACATTCTGAGGGCCCATGTCATACCTTATAATTCAGAATCTGGAAGTAGGGCTTGGGAATCTGCATTTTAAACAAGTTTCTTAGATGATTCTCATGTAGACTGAAATTTAAGAACAATTGCTCTGACACAGCCGCCTCTATCATTCCCATTGTGAATATGTATGGTTATTGCTTTGTGTCAGATGGAAAACAACATGGTGGAGCAAAAGGAATGTGAGCTTTGGTGTCTAAGAACCCTCGTTTCATCCTATTGCTGTCATTTACTAGTGCTGAGGCATAATCGCTTACACAGACTGTGGCTTTTTTACTGTACAGATGAATTGTTGCTATTCTAATTATATTCAGCTCTCTTTGTTTTTCATATATGTGGGGGTTGTCTTCCCTTGGTTAAAAAAAAGAGAAGTAGGGAATTCCTATTGTGTCTCAGTGGAAAGGAATCCAACTAGTAACCATGAGGTTGCGGGTTCGATCCCTGGCCTTGTTCAGCGGTTAAGGATCCAGTGTTGCCAGGAGCTGTGGTGTAGGTCCCAGACTTGGCTCAGATCTGGTGTTGCTGTGGCTGTGGTGTAGGCCAGCGGCTGTAGCTCTGATTCGACCCATAGCCTGGGAACCTCCATATGCTGTGGGTACAGCCCTAAAACGCCAAAAAAAGAGAGAAGTGTTTCTTTTTTCCTTCTTCGTGAGACCTGTCCTTTCCTCCTCTCTGTTTTCACCTCCTGCTTTAACCCTCTTTAAATATTTTTTCTTCTAGTAATAATCACTAATATCATTTACCAGAGATACCCCCTCTGGAATTCAGTCCTCCATGAATCTAAATGGCTGGTTTTGGCTTTGCATCTGTTCTGTCCGTTCCCTCTTTCAGCTCCCTTTCCATTGCTTCAGTTTCTAGGGTCTTTTAAAAATGGTGGAGAGGTAAGGGAAGAATGGTTTACAATCTTAGTGACTTAGCTGTCCAATCAAGGGGCCTGAAGGGTGATGTACTAAACAACAGCAAGCAAAAGAATGATGTTCAACATGGGAGGTGTTAGGCTAGTTTTCTCTTTGGAAACTTGGGTCTTTTTTTCTTCAATTATTCATAGACCTTTTCATTTCCCAGAACCTGTCCTTACTCCTGCAGTCAGCCTTGAAGCATATTTAACATTACAATGGTTCTGAGACAGTTCAGAAGTTGAATACCTTATTTTGTGTGAATATTTATTGGATGCCTAATATATTTACTAGCCATTGTATTAGGCATACAAACTTCAGAAGTTTATTGGACTCTGGACTTTCCTTTGTGGCACAGGGGTAGCAAACCTGACTAGTATCCATGAGGATGTGGATTCAATCCCTGGCCTTGCTCAGTAGGTTAAGGATCCAGTGTTGCTGTGAGCTGTAGTATAGGTTGCAGGCATGGCTCAGCTCCCACATTGCTGTGGCTGTGGCATAGATCTGCAGCTGCAGCTCTGATTCAACCCCTGGCCTGGGAACCTCCATATGCCACACGTCCAACCCAAAAAAAAAAAAAAAACGAAACTTACTAGATCCAGAAAGTCCCTGCCCCTATGGGGCTTCTTCTACTTGGGGGAAGCAAGCAATAGGTGAGAAAATAATTTAACAAAAGGCCATTGGTTATGGACAGAAATAAGTATAGTGATGTGACGGAGAGACTGGAGGAAGAGAGGAAGGACGCTCTCAGGTAAACCTTTCTGAGAAAGTGACACTTGAGCTTTGATCTACAAGATGAGCTGGGCATTCAAGAATGGTAAGTGGAAAGCTCTGCTTCACATCGAGGATGCTATTGGTAGCACTTTGCCACAGGCCTGGGAAGATGCTTGTCCTAAATCACAGCAGCTCCCGCAGAGCTTAATCTCCAAACCCAAGGAAAGGAGGAGAAATGTGAAGTTACTACTAATTGATTTCTGTCAACACATACTATTTGAAGACATCATTCATTTTCACCCTGATCATAGTTTTGACACTTTCAGCAATGACCTAAAATGATAGCTCATAAACCTGGAAAACGACTAAAGCATCAGGGCTGCACATATTTTTCATAACCGATAAACCCACTGTATTTCAGCAAATTTGAGCACCTTGAGTGAAGTGAGTGAAAACATCCCAGAAGACAATTCCATTGTTAAGATAGCTTCTCATTTATGTTTTCTTTCTGAAAGCCAGAGGAGGGGGACTTATGTGTTCATTTCTATCTAAGCCTAGACTTAAGAACACCTCTGACAGAGGAAACCCTGGCCATAGGCAGGAAGGGAAGTAGGAGCTCATTTGCTCCCTTTAAGTTCATCTTGATTTTGCTTCCTATATCCTGTTGATTTTGACAGTAACTGAGCCATAATGAAAAGTTGAAGACCCTAAAGCTGAAAGAACCTTAGGCTGTCTGAAGAGCTGAAAGATCACCACTGACAGGAACTAGGTTGCCCTTAGGGACAGAGCCTGTCCATCCTGCAGAGGCTTTTTGGGACCATGGTTCATGTGTAACACAGTGGAGTGAAGAGCCCTAAAGAGGTGTAAAGATGAAAGTGGCATCCTCTAATGTAAATTCTTTTTTTCTTTTTCAGGCCGCACCTGAGGCATGTGGAGGTTCCCAGCTAGGAGATACAGCTGCCAGCCTACACCACAGCCACAACTCACAATCCAAGCCATGTCTGTGGCTGCACCATAGCTCATGGCAATGCCAGATCTCCAACCCACTGAGCAAGGCCAGGGATCCAACCCACATCATGGATACTGGTAGATTTGTTTCCACTGTGCCACAATGGGAACTCCTAATGTAAATTTTTTAAAAGCCCAGGTATTTCAGTCCTTCAGGAAGATGTATTCAGCCTAAATGGGTATGCACCTAATAACAGAGGGCCCAAATCTACAAAGCAAAACCATGCTTAGACAAATAGAGAAACAGACAAATCCGAACTCAGAGTTGGAGACTTCAGCACTCCTCTTTTGATAATCGTGTATTAGTGTGAAAATGAATGATGGCTCCCAAATCGTATTTGTTAATATAAATGAATTTATAGTGACTTCATATTTTCCCCTCTTTCTTTGTGTCTGAAGATTAAAAACTCCATAAAGCTCCTGTGGTTAAAATAAGCAAACAGAAAATGAGTTAGGACTTAGAAATCCTTGACAACACTATCAACCAACTGACCTAATCAGCAGCTATAGAATTTATAGAATACTCCACCCCACAACTGCAGAGTAAACATTCAACATTCACCAAGATAGAACATATGCTGGGCTATAAAACAAGTCTCAGTGAATTTGAGAGGGTTGTAATCATGCAAAGTATTCTTTCTGACTACAAGGAAATTAAAGTAGAAATGAGTAATAAAAAGATATCTGGAAAATCCCAAATGTTTGGGAATGAGGCAATACTCTTGTAAATAACCCGTGGGTCAAAAAAGAAATCACAATGGAGATTAAACATCCCTCTGGCTACTCTCTGAGGAATAAATTAGAGGAGGCAAGTAGGAACACTAGGAGACCTAGAATTCTGGAAAAGTGCATTGGATGTACCTTTCCAGAATTCTAAGGGAGCTGCAGTGTTGCCTTGGACTCAGAATGAGGCTGTGGAAAGAGAGAAAAATGACAGATTCAGATTTTGGAGGAAGAGCATATGGGGCTTGCTGAGGTTTGGATGTAGGCATCCAAAGGAAGATTTCTGGTCATGTCATATTCCATATTTCCATTGCTCTTAGGATCAGGTCCACATTGGTCAGCATATCTCTTGATGGAGCCCCTGCCCACTTTGCTAGCCTAATCTCTTAACCACTCCTGGCTCCTGGCCGTCCCACTTGTAAGCTCTGGCTCCACCAAACAGCTTGCCATCTACCCCTGTGCATTGTCCTCTCCTGGTCACTGGGCCTTTACACATCCCATTCCATTTATCTCCAACACTCTTTGCCTTGCTCTTCACTTACTTATCTCTTGGCTTAGATGTCATTTCTTCTGGGAAGCCTTCCCTGTTTCCACTCTAGAACAGTTTAGGAGCACTGTTGTGTTTCTCTACTATCCCTACCATTAGCCATGCCTTTCTTTGCTTTGCCTTTTACCTGTCTCTTCCACTAAAGCTCCCTGAGAACCGAGAATATCTCATTTTTTACTACTACTAGTATTATTGCTACAGTACTGCTACAAGTACTACTACTGTTGTTGCTAGTACTATTGCTAGTACTGCTGCTGCTGCTAGTTCTACTAGTAGTGCTGCTACTAGTACTACTACTGTTGCTGCTGCTAGTGCTACTAGCAATACTGTAGCGAGTACTACTAGTAGTACTGTTACTAGTACTGCTGCTAGTACTACCAGTAGTCCTGCTATCTGTACTGCTACTAGTGCTGCTGGTGTTCCTATAGTTACCGGCTAAGAGTCAAAGAACCAGCCCTTGTGAGAGTGAGACGATGAGAATGTCATGTAGCATTTATTCAGTCCTTATTGTATATACAGAGGCTTCCCACACATTATTTCATTTAATCATCCTGGCAGCACTCTAAAGTGAAATGACCAGTCGCACCTACAAGTTAAAGAAACTAAGGCTGAGAAGGCTTAAAGCAGCTTGCCCAAGGCCACAGTCAGTAGTGTATGCAGAATCTAAACGCAGGAAGTTAGATTTCAAACCCAGAGCTTTCAACCACAAAGTTGTGCTGTCCAATCAGAACAAGCTGGGAGCAAAATGACCTTGAAGAAGAGATAGTGGTCCCTGATCATCTTGCTGCCCATGGCGACCCTTGGTCCTTACTTAGGGCAGAGAGTCAGGGTTCCCTGAAGGCAGCTGCCCAGGTTGGGGCGGTGAATGGAGCGGGGGCAGCATCATATACAAGTAGCTATTGTGTGCTGCCTCTTTTCCCCTTTCTCTAAGAAAACAAAGGCCTCATTTCTACTGCTGACTAATTTCCATAAGGGAATTAGAATGGCTAATTTTATATCCTTTCGGTAAATATTCCTCTGCCCATTAGAACATAGCCACAGTAATCCTCTTCAAATTAATCCCAGCAATAATTGTTGCAGAATTAGCCTCCAGAGATGCAATATTATAGGAACAGTGGGGTTTTTTCTGGTCTTTTGTTTTCCCAGATAAAAAGTTAAAAAGGCCTTGTGTTCTTGTTTTCAGTTGAAGTACTAAGTGGATTATGGTATTAGAAAGGTTCAAAAACTTCCATTTTTCTGTGCTTGACTTTGACTATATAAAAGATGTTTTGTGGTCGACATAAGCTTTGAAGTGCCATGGGCTTTGATGCAAATGGTAAAGAATTACATTTGACACTTTCAAAGGAAGAGCATAGAGACTTCTTATAGTAACAACCTGGCTATTTACTGAATGCTTACTAGGTACCAGCCACTGTACTGAGTTCCTTGTGTGTTTTATTTCACAGGGTGATTGTGACGACCTGGGGACAGGGGAGGTGGTAGAGATCTTGCTTTCCACTTTGTACAAATTAGGAACTGTGATCTGGGAAGACCGAGGAGCTTGTCCAGAGTCACAGGGCTCATGATGCCAGGATTTGAACTCAGGAATGCCAGACTCAGGATTCCAAAGGATTGTCCTCTATCCCAACTCTGAGATGTACAGTTAGGATGATTTGGTGTGTCTGTTTGGAAATATTATCTACATACCATGAAGAGCCCACCAAAATGCTATATGCTTAGTTTAACAAACTCACACCTGTGTGACCGCTGTTGTGGTCCACAACTAGACATAGAAATCACTGTCAGTGCATCCCTTCCCAGGCCCATATGGGCTTCTTTATATTTCAGGAAGAGCAGAAGCAGAGGAAGAGGGAGGGAGGGAGACTTCAGCAGCTGCAGACTCCGATACAAATGTGCAAGGGCCAGACAGGTAACACAGGAATGACACACATCGGGTGCAATCTCAGTTAAAGGTGATCCCAGCATACCTGCTGCTCAGGTTAAAACCATGGAGTTGCCCTTAACTCTTCCCTCTTTGCACATTCTACCTCCAGTCTGTTGGGGAAATCCTGTTGGCTCTATTTCAAACTATATTAAAGATTCAAGCATTCTCATCCCCAGGTTGTTATCACCTGGACCAGACCACCAACACATCTCAGGTAAATTGTTAAAATAGTGTCCTGATATTATTAAAATAGGGTCCCTGCTTCTGCTGGGCACCCCAGTCATCTTAATGCAGCATCCGAAGTGATCCTATAATCTAAGGCAGACCATGTCTCTTTTAAAAGCCCTTCAATGTCTACCATATCCCTTAGAGTAAAAACTGAAGTTCTTTCAAAGCGGTGAATGAAGTGACCAGCCCACTCACCATTCTGTCCTCATCTCCAGCTCTTCTCATTTCTTGCTGTGGTGCGGCTGCCCTAGCCTGCTGCCCTTCTGAGCGTGGTGCAGCCACGCCCCCATTATTTCTGCCTGCCCTCCTCCTTCTCAGCAAGGCCCTTCCAACGGCCCTATTTAAAATCACAAACCCAGAGTTCCCGTCATGGCTCAGCTATTAACGAACCTGACTAGTATCCATAGGACTTGGGTTCAATCCCTGGCCTCGTTCAGTGGGTTAAGGATCTGGTGTTGCCGTGAGCTGTGGTGTAGGTTGCAGATATGGCTCGGATCTGGCATTGCTGTGGCTGTGGTGCAGGCTGGTAGCTGTAACTCCAATTGGTCCCCTAGCCTGGGAAACTCCATATGCTGCAGGTGTGGCCCTAAAAAGACAAAAAGACCAAAAAAAAAAAAAATTGCAAATCCAGAGTTCCTGATGTGGCTCAATGGGTTAAGAACCCAACTAGTGTCCACAAGGATATGGGTTCAATCCCTGGCCTCACTCAATGGGTTATGGTTCCAGTGTTGCCACAGGCTGTGGTGTAGGCCAGCAGCTGCTGCTCCAGTTCAACCCCTAGCCCAGGAACTTCCATATACCGCAGGTGTGGCCTTAAAAGGAAAAAAGAAAATTTAAAAAATAATAAAAATAAAAACGTAAATCCCTCCCAACCTAGAACCCTGTCCCTAGCCAGGTTTATTTTTCACCTACTTCTCTACTATATAATCAATATATTTATCTTGCTTATTGTCTGACTCCCTCATGAGGACAGAGATTGTCTGCCTTGGTCATTGCCGGTTACACCTGGCACCTAGTGGATGCTCCATAAATATTTATTATATGAATGAACTGAGAACATGGTGGGGGGGGCAGGGGTGGCTGTGGCCAAACACACTAGTAGATTTTTCCCATACAGGATGCAGGCTATTCTTTGTAGATAGATAGATAGATAGATAGATAGATAGATAGATAGATAGATAGATAGATAGATAGGGATAGATTTTTTATATATATATATAAAATGATTTTTTTCATTATAGCTGGTTTACAGTGTTCTGTCAATTTTATGCTATATAGCATGGTGACCCAGTTACACATCAATGTATAGATTCTTTTTTCTCACTTAATCATGCCCCATCATAAGTGACTAGACATAGTTACCAGTGCTACACAGCAGGATCCCATTGCTAATCCATTCCAAAGGCAATAGTCTGCATCTATTAACCCCAAGTTCCCAATCCATCCCGCTCCCTCCCCCTCCCCCTTGGCAACCATGAGTCTATTCTCCAAGTCTATGATTTTCTTTTTTTTTATATAATGATTTTTATTTTTTTTTTCATTATAGGATACAGACTATTCTTGCCTGAGTTATAGATTTTTCAAAAGAAGACAAATATTTGGATATTATTATGAAATCTCCAGTTTTTAAAAATGTGGCAACTCATTCAAAAATGTCAAATCACTGTATATTTTAAAAATCCAAAGTTTCCACTGTGGCGCAGTGTGTTAAGAATCCAACTGCAGCAGATCGGGTCGCTGCAGAGGCATGGGTTCAAACCCTAACCCTGTGCAGTTGTTTAAATGATCCGGCATTGCTGCAACTGCAGTATGAGTTGCAGCTGCAGCTCAGATTCATTCCCTCACCCCGTAACTTCCATATGCCACGGGTGTAGCCATTTAAAAAAAAAAAAAATCCATCCATGGGCTGAATTCATTCATTCAGGTCCTACTTTGTAATCTGTAGTTTAGGTTGAATTGGACTTTCCACCTTAATGAAAGACTTGCAGCTTACCAAAAGCAGCAGCTATGTATTTATGGATGTTTTTCTTCCTTGTTCTTCAATCCCAGTCAGGAAGTGTGTCTCAGAATCAAACCCCATCAGGGGACGGATTAGGTATGGTTCTGGAGGAGGACTGTGTAAAGGGCCTGCTGTCCTGAGGGTTCTGATCTGGGGCCTGTGTGGTGGTATCTAGTAGAAACCAGCACTGTTATTCATGTATCCCTCTATGCTTGTCGCTTGCCTTCCATACATGTATCACCGTCTGCCACCAGGCTAGATGCCACAACCAGCCCACTGGCAGGAAATTTGGAACTAAAACGAGTTGTTAGACCAGGACTGTGGGAGGTCTTTCAGCTCCCTAGAGTCTGATCATCCGCTGTGCTGACAGAGATGAGGGGAAAGAGGGCCCCCTTACCTTGCTGGTTGGAGCCTAAATTTACCCACTTCTAGGATGTAGCTTGGGAAGATCTGTCACATTCACACATGCATGTATTCTTTGACTAGGGAATTACATTTTAATGAGGATACACTTTTATATATTTGAAGTGAATTAAGAGGATTTTTTTTCAGTGTGACATCGTTTGTAATTAACAAAAGGTTGAAAAGAACCTAAATGTTTTACAGTAAGTGGCTAGATAAATTGCGGAAGTTCCATACAATGGAATGCTGTACAGACATGTAAAATAAATAAAACCTATATGTACTGGAAGATCTCTTGTGGTGCAGTAGGTTAAGGATCTGGCATTGTCACTGCAGTGGGTCGTCACTGCTGTAGTGCAGGTTTAATCCCTGGCCTGGGAAATTCAATATGCCACAAGTGCAGCCAAAAAAAAAAAAAAAAAAAATCTGTATGTACTGATATGGAAAGCCCTCCTATATTTATTTTTTGGGTTAATAAAAAAGTAAGCAGGCTGGTGACATTTGTGTGCCCTCTGCTGCCATTTGTGGTGTAAAAGAGGGAATTGTGTATGCATGACTGATTTTTCTTATGTGCATGAAATATCTGTGGCACAATACAGAGCAGTCCAGTAACATGGGCACCCCTTAGAACAGGACTTGGTGATAGAAACACAGGAAAATTAACTTTTCAGGGAATTAATTTTTTTTTCTTTTTTGTCCTCCCTGAATATATCAGATCCTAGCCTCATTTGCAACCTACACTGCAGCTGCAGCACTGCTGGATCCTTAACCCACTGTGCCAGGCCTGGGGATCAAACCTGTGTCCAGTGCTCCAGAGATGCCACTGATCCCATTGTGTCACAGTGGGAACTCCAATATGTTTTTATTTTTGAAACATGTAAATATTTACTAAGTTAAAAATAAAAAGAAATGCCATATTATGGGTTTAAAATTTTCCCTAAAAATAACCCATTGTAGTGTTGTTTATTTGTTTGTTTGTTTTGTCTTTTTAGGGCCTCACATGAACTTCCCAGGCTAGGGGTCTAATCAGAGCTGTAGCTGCCAGCCTATGCCACCGCCACAGCAATGCCAGATCCGAGCCACAGCTGTGACCTACACCATAGCTCATGGCAACGCTGGATCCTTAACCCACTGAGCGAGGCCAGGGATAGAACCTGTGTCCTCATAGATACTAGTTTCTGCTGAGCCACTATAGGAACTCCTCAGAATCGTTTCCGCTGAGCCACGATAGGGACTCCCTGTAGTGTTGTTTATGATAGTAAAAAAAGAAAAGTGGAAGAAATTTGCATATCAAATAAGGGAATATTAGTTCAATGAAAATGTTAACATTATTTAAGTTTGTTCTGATATTATAAATTTTTGATAACATTTTTTGTCTTTTTTCTTTCCTGTTTGAAGATATTGCTTGTAGCTTTGTAATGGAATGCCTCCATCCTAGGAAATTTTAGGTTATCCTTTTCCAGATCTTTCTCCAGATCTTTTTTTTTTTCTTTTTTGTTTTGATGAAGGGCAGTAACTTTTATTTTATAGAAGAAAGTCAGGAGTTCCGTCATGGCTCAATGGTTAATGAATCCAACTAGTAACTATGAGGTTGCGGGTTCCATCCCTGGCCTTGCTCAGTGGATTAAGGATCCGACGTTGCCGTGAGCTGTGGTGTAGGTTGCAGACGCGACTCGGATCCCGGGTTGCTGTGGCTCTGGCGTAGGCTGGCAGCTACAGCTCTGATTAGACACCTAGCTTGGGAACCTCCATATGCTTTACCAGAAGCAGCCCTAGAAAAAGCGAAAAGACAAAAAAAAAAAAGTGATAATTTTAACAATAATATTAAGACCAAGGAAAAAATTAATCAAGTCATACAGCTTGAATTTTGGGGCTAGATGTCCACATAACCTTTAACTTATGAAAACATTAATATTATATGATTTCATTCAAGGCTTAGATAATCAGCCATAAAGAGAAATGTGTTTTCTTTCACATGGGTTGAAATAGCTTTCTTGTCTACTCTCATTCTGTAATTATAAATTAGCTTTTTAGTGAAACACTGTGCAGTCTTTTATTTTGTTAAACACATTCTAGAAAGTGACTTTTTTGGAGTTCCCATCATGGTTCAGCAATAACGAACCTGACTAGTATCCTTGAGGATATGGGTTCACTCCCAGGCCTCACTCAGTGGGTTAAGGATCCAATGTTGCTATGAGCTGTGGTGTAGGTCACAGACAAGGCTTGGATCCCAGGTTGCTGTGGCTGTGGTGTAGGCTGGCAGCTGTAGCTCCAATTCGACTCCTAGCCTGGGAACCTCCATATGCTGTAGGTTCGGCTGTAAAAATACAAGAAAAAAAAAGAGAGAGAGAGACTTGATCATGTTATAACCTTATTAGCCAAACTCCAGCAATTCTTAGTATTATTTGACACACTTGCTTGGACAGAACACTTTTCCATGCATTAGTTTTCCTTCGAAGTAAAATAAGATTGGCATGATGTTGAGTTCTTCAGAGGGTCTTAAGCATACAAACCATCAAAACTGCATTTATATGTGATACATAACTTGTATCATAATTGTGTCTTTTACTAATACGTTTGTCCAGAGTTTGCCCTTTCTCCACAGCACTCTGGAGCTGTGATTAAAAAAGAAAAAAATTCAGGAGTTCCCTTGTGGTACAACATGTTAAGGATCTGGCATTGTCACTGCAGTAGCTCAGATCACTGTATGGTATGGGTTTGATTCCTGGCCCAGGGAACTTCCACATGGCTCTGGGCGTGGCCCCCTCCTCTAAAAAGAAAAGAAAAATTCAGCAGACTGGTGCTAATCTTTGTTAAAGTTTTTACCTTTCCATGGCTAAAGAGAAAAAAGAAGTATGATGTGGTAGATTTTTTTGTTGTTGTTTAAATATGTGTATTCAGTTTAAAGAATTCATCGTAATTCTGGAATTAGGATCTCTAAATTGTTTAGATGGATGTTAAGATAATCTCCTTGTATGATGTAGGAGATGATCATTATTGACTTGTAATTTCATTTGATTGACTTGTAAATTCCATTCCTCTAGTAAATGGGGAAGGGAAGGTACGTCCTGCAGCTAATTGTGTAAATGTGGACATCTCCATGATGCCCATAACTCCATGATGTCCATGTCCATTCGTTTTAAATGTTGGGATCCCAGTGGAATGTTGTCTTAGCTGGCCATAACAAAATACCACGTCTGGGTGGCTTGAACCACAAAAATATATTTTCTGGAGGCTAAAAGTCTGAGAATCCTATCTAGAGGGTCCACCCTCAGGACCCCATCTAATCCCAGTTACCTCCCAAAGACCCCATCTCCAAATACCATCACACTGGGGGTTAGGACTTCAATGTAGAAATTTTGGAAAGACACAGATCTTAAGTGCATTACAAATATTGTTAGGATTTTAGGATGATGATCCTTCCTTGGTTAACCTACCTCTAAATTTGGGGAACAATGGCAAAACAAGGCAAATCACACTATTCTGACTAAGGCTTTGAAGCCTCAAACCCCAGAGCAAAACTCTGGTAAGCTAAACATTTAGCATAGGAGAACTTATTTACTCAAGGTGGATGCCTCATATGATCTACAACAGAGGTAGACGAACATACCCCGTAAGGCAAAAATGGTTTTCGTGTTTCCACTAGTTGAAAAAAAATCAAAAAAATGTTTCTCCGCACCTGAAAAATAGATGAAATTATGATTTTAGTGTACTTAAAGTTTTATTGGAACCCAGCCATGCTCATTTGTTTGTATATTGTCCGGGGCTGTTTTGATGCTGCAACAGCCGAGTAATTGTAACAGAGCCCAATATATTTTCTCTCTGGCCCTTTAGAGTGAAATGTTAGCCAGTCTGCAGACAAAGCAGGCCAGTGACTCACTTTGCCTATTCCCAAGTCTAAATCATAGCTGAAAATATAACTCCAAAAAGATGCAGAGCCATATCCATCAACACTAGAAAAAAAATCCACAGACAAGAGCATTTACTTTAAAGCCTGGTTTAAAGATTGTCCACTTCAAGGGATCTAATGCCAGCCCTAGCTGTTCCAAGAAATAACTGAGAGAGAAAGACTGATGATCTTATTGGAAGATGGAAGAAGAAAGCCACAGTCATTTGCTGATGTTTGTATTCCTTGGGGAGTTCAACCCTTACCAAATATAGTCCAGGGTTCTGGAATTGGACCAAACTGAATCAAGATTGTTCTTCCTTTGAGTCTCTGCCCTTTGACACTTATCTATAAAGTCCAAGGAGAAGGGAGGAATGGGGGCTAAGAGTGGTACACTTTCTAAGATTAACATTATTCAATGACACTGATTGACCTATCAGGTCACTTTCTGTTGTTCTGACTTGTTTTGTTTTCTCCCTCCTCGCCCAATATGCACAAAGGTGATTTTAAAGGATGTGGACTCCCTTCTTTATGTGGACACTGACGTTCTCTTTCTGAGACCTGTCGATGACATCTGGAAGCTTCTGAGGCAGTTTAATTCCACGCAGCTTGCAGCCATGGCCCCTGAGCACGAGATCCCCAAGATCGGCTGGTACAGCCGCTTTGCCCGGCACCCTTTCTATGGCTCTGCGGGAGTAAACTCAGGAGTCATGCTGATGAACCTGACTCGGATAAGAAGTGCACAGTTCAAGGTAAGGAAGTATGTTATACCTCCTTGTTTAAACACTGGGACTTTGTATTCTCAGCAGTGATGTTCCTGGAGTGTCAGTGTGCTGATTTTGGAAGTAGGTGGCTTATAGGTGAAGACGGGAAGAGCCAGGGAAGATAAAGGACTTTGGAAAGTTACGGAATATTTGTTGGTTTAGGAAAACCCCAGGTGATTATGGAATTCCAGGCTTCTGTAGTGTTACTATTCAGGAATATCATGTGGCATTTTTCTGAATTCCATACTTAAACCCTGTGTGAATATCAAGCTTCAAAAACCATGGACAACTTCTTGGAATTATCCAGGGATATATTTACATCAATATACAGAGAAAAATGTACAGAGCTGTTCTTGGCCTCCTCTTTTATCCTAGCAAAAAACTGGAAAAACTTATCTGAATATCAGTAGAGAACAAATATTAAAAAATTATCTTCCAAAAAAAAAAAAAAAAAGGAGTTCCCGTCGTGGCGCAGTGGTTAATGAATCCGACTAGGAACCATGAGGTTGCGGGTTCGGTCCCTGCCTCTGCTCAGTGGGTTAACGATCCGGCGTTGCCGTGAGATGCGGTGTAGGTTGCAGACGTGGCTTGGATCCCACGTTGCTGTGGCTCTGGCGTAGGCCGGTGGCTACAGCTCCGATTGGACCCCTAGCCTGGGAACCTCCATATGCTGTGGGAGCGGCCCAAGAAATAGCAACAACAACAACAACAACAAAAAAAGACAAAAAAGACAAAAAAAAAATTATCTTCCCATTACAAAGAATTAGGTAAATCTATAAGTGAGATAAGATCTCTTAAAAATATTAATTGAAAAACTTAAAATGCAACAAAGCATAATACCATAGAGTGTGATCCCTCTTGTGCCTTAGAAACTTCCACAAGAATGCTTCAGAGACTGGTCATGAATTGTGCATACATCTAGGAAAACTGGGAGTGGGAATTGTAGGAGGCAGGGAGAAAAATATTTTTACCTTTTTTTTTTAACGTTTGTATGCTATTTGAATATTTTAGTCTGAGTATGTTTGCCTTTTGTCTTTTTTTAAATGGCCTCACATGGACATTCCTGGGCCAGGGATTGAATCTAAGCCGCAGCTTTGACCTATGCAGCAACTGTGGCAATGGCAGATCTTTTAAACCATTGTGCTGGGCCATGGATTGAACCCATACCTCTGCAATGACTCGAGCCTTTGCAGTCAGATTATTTTACTATTTTGCTTTTTTTCATTAGGGATGTATCCGCAGCATATGGAGGTTCCCAGGTTGAGTCAGAACTATAGCTGCCAGCCTAGGCCACAGCCACAGCAACATGGAATCCAAGCAGCATCAGCGACCTATACCACAGCTCATGGCCATGCTGGATCCGAGACCCACTGAGTGAGGCCAGGAATCAAATCCGCATCCTCATGGATGCTAGTCAGATTTTGTTTCTGCTGTGCCAGAGAAAGAACTTCTGGGGTCGGATTCTTAACTCACTGCACCACAACGGTAACTCCTCTTTTTCCTTCTTTTTTTTTTTTTTTTGCTTTTATTTTAAAAGTAAATAGTTATTGTAAGATAAGGATATTTTTTCTTAAGATACCTTAATTATGTTATCTGTATTTTATTCCTTCACTTTAGAGGCAGGAATTAAGCATAATAAAGAGAGATTCAATTGGGGGCATGGTTTTCTGAGCCTTAGGCCCAGCTACCAGTTCCTGGTCCAACTGGTGTCCATGTGTACACCTATATAATCTGCAGCCCTAGATTTGCTTTGTTCCAAGCCTTGAGGCCAGCAGGACCCCTCCTCTAATTTATTTCATGTTCCTTCTATGGGGCGGGGGTGGGGGTTCAAGGGAGAACAAGTGCCTCTGACTTGATTGTCAGTGAACAAGATGCATAGCTGTGCCTTAGCCACTCTGATGGTTTTCTCTTTTCCAGAATAGCATGATTCCAACAGGCTTGGCTTGGGAGGACATGCTGTACCCTCTGTACCAGAAGTACAAGAATGCCATCACATGGGGAGACCAGGACTTGTTAAATATTATTTTTTATTTCAACCCAGGTAGGTTCTCCTTTGAGAATGCCGTGGGTGGACTCCTCCACCCACCTCCCCACCCAGAGCACATTCTAGCCCTGGGCCACCCTTGATGAAGTTTGAATGGTGCCTGTGTCCCTTGTAAAGTGTGCCCTTTCATCCGCCCCCGGGGTCTCACACAGGCGGTCCTTGCACTCCTGACACAAGAGGCCAAATGTTGAAACCTATGTGGGCTCCATTTTCCAAGGGTATCTTTTAGATCTGGCCACGCCTTTCTTCTGAGAAGTATATGCCAAACCAGTGGGCGGCCCAGAACTAAATGCAAACATTATTATCTAGGCTCAAGACCCTACAGAGCCTGAACAATGGCTAGACTGCAGGGAATTGCTTCTTGGAATCCCTACAGTTAAGTGACTTGTTCAAGGGTAAAAGCGTCTAGAATAAGGATACCCACATCCCTTTCTTTTCATCTTGGGCAAAATAAAGTCTTCTTTATTGTTAAGTCAGTGATCTGGTGGAATTGGGAAAGGAAGGGAGATGAAAATTTCTCGTCTTTTTTCTTTAAATTTTATTGGTGTATAGTTGATTCACAATGTTGTATGAGTCAGGGGACACAGCAAAGTGAATCAGTCATATGTATAAATATATCCATTCTTTTTTCTCATATAGGTTATTACAAACCATTGAGTAGATTTTCCTGTGCCATGCAGTTGGTCCTCGTTAATCATCCACTTTATAAAGCAGTGTGTCTGTGGACTTCCCTTGTGGCTCTCAACATAAAGCAGTGTGTCTGTTTTTATATTGACACCTAAAGCTAAAAATGGTGCTTCTTTCATCTTTTCTAAAACCTTATTTAATGTTATGAAAATCAAAAGCATGTTTTTTTTTTTTTTTCCTTTGAAAAAGATCTCTGGGGATGGGCAGAGGGGAGTAGTCCTCACCCTGATGTACTCAAGCCTCTCCTTTTTCTTTAAAAATCCTGAAATAGAGATTCCTGTTTACAAAGACTTCTGTGTATGGTAGCTTATTACCTTAGAAGCACCTACTCTGTACCTTTGTTTTTTAACAATATTTGGAAATAAATTCAGAAATAAAACCTCACCTCATATGCCTTTGGATCAAAAAGGAGCAAATCCTGGAAAAGGAAAAAAGCAGACTGGTTTGAAATTCATTTCTAGGAAAGATTCTTAGTCCTAATTGATTAGATGACAGGAATGTCTTGGCTATTTGCCTGTGGCATGTTTTAATCCATTTCTCTCTGATAGCAACAGGGATTTTAAAGCCTGTATTTCCTACTCTTTCTTTCTCTCTCTCTTTCTCTCTCTTTCTTTCTTTCTCCCTCCCTCCCTCTCTCTCTCTCTCTTCCTTCCTTCCTTTTTGTCTTTTTAGGGCCACACCTGAAGCATATGGAAGTTCCCAGGCTAGGGGTCAAATTGGAGCTGCAGCTGCCAGCCTACACCACAGCTCACAGCAACACCAGATCCTTAATCCACTGAGCAAGGCCAGGGATCAGATCTGCTTCTTCTTGGGTACTAGTCAGGTTCATTACTCACTGAGCCTCAATGGGAACTCCACCTAATTTTTCAAGTAGATTTCATCTTTTTTAAATCTAGGTGTAGTGTATTGATTAGGATTCTTGACTGCAAATACAAGAGCTCTAGAGTTAGTCTAAGCACAAAGGATACTTTCTTTTTAAAAGGTGACTTTACTTATTTATTTATTTATTTGGCTTTTTGTCTTTTCAGGGCCACACCCGCAGCATATGGAGGTTCCCAGGCTAGGGGTCTAATCGGAGCTGTAGCCACTGGCCTGCGCCACAGCCACAGCAATGCCAGATCCAAGCCGTGTCTTCGACCTACTCCACAGCTCACAGCAACACCGGATCCTTAACCCACTGAATGAGGCCAGGGATCAAACACGCCACCTCATGTTTCCTAGTTGAATTTGTTTCCACTGCACCATGACAGGAACTCCTAAGAGGCAACTTTTAAAAAAAGTTTTTATAAACTTTTTTTTTTTAGTTTTCCATAGAAACCTAAGGCGGTAAGTCCAGCAGGCTGGGCCCAGGACCTGAAGTAGGAAAGGTTAAAGGATAAGCAGTCCAGGCTGGGCTTTCCTTCTCCCACTGAGCTGTTGATTCCTCTCTTTGAATATTCTCATTCTGTGCTCAGAGTACCAAGGTTTTATAGCCCAGGTCCAGCCACACAGAAAGACTTACTTCATCCCAGTTCCACATTCCCAGGGGAGAAACCAGATACTGCCAGCGTGGGTCCACAGTGATGTGGGAGCAGGAGCTAAAGAGTAGTGGCTGACGTTTGATTATGTACTGTCAGGTGCTCTTCTGAACATTACCTCACAACAACCCTGAGAATAGAATCCTCACTTTAAAGACAAAGTTACCAAGGGAAAGAGAGTTAAATAATCTGCAGTCGAGCTAATGCATGCCAGAGCAAGGGAACAAACCCAGGCCACTCCAACTTCACCTTTGTGTGGGGTGGGGGGAGAGGAAGGTCTCAGAGCCAGGAGGTGGGGGGTGGATCCTGGACTGCTGGACAGGCATCTCCAACTGTGCCTCTCTCCCTCATTATTTCTGTCCTTTCAATATTGCATTTTTCCTTTCTTGTTGTATGGCTAAAACCCTCTTCCATAAGCCTATCTCTTTGTATTCCCAAACTGAGAAATTCAGAAGATTCACACAGTTGCCTTCCCACAAACCCTCTTAGCCTGTTGCAGATTATTTGAGAATTTGATCAGTGAATAAATAATACTCAGAGGTGGTTCCAAGCAGCTCTGAAATTAGACACAAGCCCCTTGTCTTTAATTAGGGCTGAAAACCAACTGAGTTGGATGGTGTCACACTGTCCCGTCTTAGATCCTCTGAGTACAGGGATATTATAAAATAATTATAAAGTTGTTCTGAAGCCTGAGTCTGAGCAGTAGCAAGTATAGCAGAATTTCCTAACTTTAGGTCAGTATTAGTTAACACCTTGATTGTTCTTCATATGGCCTGCCTTTGATCTTTTGTACTTTATCCAGGGACTTCATAAAACATGAGCTCTTTGACCTGAAATCCAGTGAGAGCCATCACATTGAAAGCCTTTTCTTTGTTTATATTGATGGTGAGCACTTTCTCTAAATCAGAACAAACTATATTTGAAAAAAAAAAATCTGAGTTCCCGTCATGGCTCATTGGTAACAATTTCGACTAGTATCTGCGAGGACATGGGTTCGATCCCTGGCCTCGCTCATTCAGTTAAGGATCCAAGTGGCTATGAGCTGTGGTGTAGGTCACAGACGTGGCATGGATCTGGTGTTGCTGTGGCTGTGATATAGGCCGGCAGCTGCAGCTCCAATTCACCCCTAGCCTGGGAACTTCCATATGCTGTAGGTGCGGCTCCCCGCCACAAAAAAAAATTGTCACCTTTATCCCTGGGAAGGAGAGAGGGAGAGAAGATTGGCCCCAACCCAGGAGATAAACATGCTTATTGTTATGATTCTTTGGGTTGCCATGGGTGAAGCAATACACACAAAACCTGAGACCTGAGCCCATGTCTAGAATGTTTTTATTATTACAGCCTCCCCTAGCCAATAACATTGCTTTTAAAATGTGTTTAAAAGTCATTAGCTCAAAAATGTTGTAAAACTGTTGCTATAATTAGATAGTAAATGCCTGTGGGTGTGTAATTGCCCTGCTGGGTAATAGACTGACTCAGGAGGAGACAGCTGAAGCCCATGAGGGCATGCGGGGAGTTCATCTCCCAGGACGTTTCTTGGCAGGTGAGCCAAAGCAGCTTCTTCAGAGGATGGCAGGCTGAACTCACATCTTTACAGGTGAATTTGAATCAAGAGCAAAGTTCTTAGGGTAAAATTTGTGGGGTTTTTTTGGGGGTTTTTTTTTTTTGGTGTTTTTTGTCTTTGTAAGACCACACCCATGGAAGTTCCTGGGCTAGGAGGCAAATTTGAGCTGCAGCTGCTGGCCTACATCACAGCCACAGCACCATGGGATCTGAGCCCTGTCTGCGGCCTACACCACAGCTTACGGCAGTGCTGGATCCTTAACCCACTGAGTGATGCCAGGAATTGAACCTGCATCCTCATGGATACTAATCAGGCTCTTAACCCACTGAACCACAGGTTCTTAACCCACTGAACCACAATGGGAACTCAAGGAAGCATAAATTTGACAAGGGCTAAAAGAGAACCCTGTGTAGAAAGATGTGCTTGGATTCGTGCATGTTGGTGGCCCAGGTGCCAGCCCCATGAGCACATGGATCAGATCACACCAGGCCTTAGGAGAACTAGTTCTGGGCCAGTGTTCAGGACCAAAGCTGATTTCTTCATCTGTCAAGAGGCTGATTTCTTTTCTCCATGCCCATCTGACTCCATTCCACCTCTCAGGCAGTCTACTCTGTTTGCACATGGCCCAACCCTGAGTCAATACAACCTTATAAGTCCATACTAATGGTAATGGGTTTGCTATGTTTCCCAATTCAAATTCTTAAAGAAAAAAGAGAGAGATTGGCCTGGCATGGCCTATGAATTGATTGTCAGCCCTGCTATGAACCAATTTGCTTCAGATAGGAAGACCACCCTGGATCTGATAATCAGGGGCCAGAGGAACAAACCATGTGGCATTTTCCTCTCTCTAACATGACCACCTAGGTCTGACCCTTCTTCAGGAGAAATTTTTAGAAAAGTGGGCTGTGGGTAGGGAAGGAAGGGAAACCAGCCCAGTAGAGATGAGAAGGTAGGGCATCCAGCCTGAGTAGAAGCAGTTGGATTCCAACCACAAAGAGAGAGAGAAGAGTTGAAAGGCCCATGGAATGTACATAGATTGCCCATGAATGGGATCCTGGGAAGTCAGGAGGGTTTGCTGGGGCCACAGGGAGCAGGACACAGAGTCACATGGAACAGGCCCCTTCGGTGGGCTTGCCTTCTCATCCTGCCTGGGTTGCTGGAGCTCTTGCTTCAGTGTGCAGTGTACTTACTCCACCCAAAGCACCCAGCAGCTGGCAGTTATGAGTGTGTTTTGGGGTGGACAGGCCCAATTATTTTGTTTTAGGACCATCCTGGAAAACTGGTCACAGATCATTGTTTTGGGAGCCTAGCAAGTTCATGAGCCCTGACACAATGCACAAGAATGAAGATTGTAGGGTCCTCATGGGAAGAGGTCATGCTACTTTGTCTTCATTGAGTGATTGATTCCATTGCGAGGTTTGATACCTTAAATGGAGTTAGTCTTTAGAAATGTTGACTGCTTGGATGAATGGACTTAAGAGAAGGTCATGAGAGATGGAAGGAAATGGAAGAGAAAGAGCACATCCAGGAAAGCAAGAGGAAAGGATTGTGGGGAGAGAAAGGAGAGGAAGAAAGGAGCAAAATACAGATGGTAGAGGAAGGTATAAACTTTCATTCTTCTGTTCATTCAGCAGATATCTTTTGAGCACCAACTAGGAACCAGCCACAGGGTTAGTGTCGGGGATAGGCAGCAAACAGGAGTCACTTCCTACTTTCCTGAAACCTATCTTTTATAGGGAAAGGTGAACTTTCAAAGAGTAGCAATGAGTTGTTCAAAATCACAAATTGAGGAATTCCCATTGTGGCTCAATGGTTTAAGGACCCAACCTTGTTTCTGTGAGGATGGCAGATCGATCCCTGTTCTCACTTACTGGGTTAAAGATCCAGAGTTACTGCAAGCTGTCTCGTAGGTCCCAGATGTGGCTTAGATCCAGTGTTGCCATGGCTATGACCTAGGTCACAGCTATAGCTCTGATTTGACCCCTGGCCGGGAACTTCCATATGCTGCAGGTGTGGCTGTAGAAAAAAAAGTCGCAAATTGTGATCAATGCTATGAAAAGACAGATGCGGGTTTGAAGAGAGCTGTTATCAAGGCTGGGAGAGAGGGTTGCTTCTTTAGATTATGATTCAGAAATGTCTTCTTGGAGGAATGAATTGTCCTTTTCTGGAACAAGGTGCATTTGGGAAGAAGGAAGAAGAGGCTAGGAAAGCTCCATTCCAGAATGAGACATAAACAAACAAAATGCTATGAATCGTGCAAACAGCCTCTGTTCTTTTGACAGAGTGTAGAGAGTAAATAGCAAACCTATTTCACCACGAAGTTAAAATGATCAGGCATAAGCTACTCCATCATCTTAGAGACCTCAAGAGTAGGAAATGATAGGAAATGTAAGGGCCAATCAATTCATACAGTACTTTGCAAGTAGTTAGGAGACTCTGGAAATAAATAAATGTAGGCTCCTGAAGCTATCACTTAGGGATTTCAGTCTCATGAATAATCAATTAATGAGCTGCTTTATCCATGTAAAATCAAGAGGAAAAATAGCAAAGACCCAGGGTCTGAAGAGAGGTCAGCTTGAAAAAAATGTTTTTAATAAATTGCCATGGTTTGAGGCTTTGGGGATTTGGAATTTAAAAACTATTCACTGTATTATTTCCTCAGCAGTAGAAGAAAATAACCTGCACATTTCACCATGCTGTCATTTTTAAACATTAGATTTTGACAGCCATGATAATCTTGCTTAAACTAGATTCGTTTTGGAGTAGTTATTGATCATGTGCCAAGTAGCCATCATTAATACACGCTATGTGTTCATTGGCTGGCCTACAGCGGTTTCCATCTTCACCCCACCCCAGGATGCTGGGTAGCCCCTCTCCTCCTCCTTCCCCTGTTAACAACGTGGAGATTTCGTACTGTAACCCACGTAAAATGTATCTGTGAATAAAATGGCACATCTGCTATTTTTGCCTGTGCGCTTTTTTTTTTTTTTTTGGCCGCTGCAACAGCATATGGAAATTCAGAGCCAGAGATCAAACCCATGCCACATCAGTGACAATGCTGGATACTTAACCTGCCACACCACCAGGGAGCTCCTCACCTGTGCACTCTTGATTGCCCTTTCTTTTAGTAATGGCACCCAGTTTTCTTGGGGGGAATTCCTCTTCCCCCACTGCATATAGTCTCAGAGTCCTGCCTGCCCCTGACTCTGACTGAACCAGTCAGACTACCTCCTGGGGACCTGAGTCTGGGAATCCAAGACAGAAAGTAGGCGAGGCTCGTTCATCCTGGCAGCAATGCCAAGACACTGGTTAATTAGTCCCCACACTTGGGCCCCAGGCACTGTCCCACTTGCTGCCCCAGTTCAGCTTTCCCTCAGATTTTATGAAATGCCTCCTCTCTTTCCAAAGAAGAAGAAAAAAAAAATTCTTTTGCCTCACAAGTTAGAATCAAAATTGGTAACTTGCAACCAAAAATAGATTTACATTTCTTTTTTTTTTAGTTTCAATATCTGTTGGTTTTTTTTCTAATTGACATGTAGTTGATTTACAATATCCTGTTAGTTTCAGGTGTACACAGTGATTCAGTTATATATATATATATATATATATATATATATATATATTCTAGATTATTTTCCTTTATAGATAATTATGAAATATTGAGTATAATTCCCTGTGCTATATAGTAGGTCCTTGTTGGTTGTCTATTTTATATGTAGTAGAGTGTGTGTGTGTGTGTGTGTTTTAATCCCAACCTCCTGATTTCTCTCTCCCTAGATTTATATTTTTTGAATATTTTAGGTCAAAGCTATTTATTTGTGTGACAGATTTCCTACTTTTAACTGCTTTGAAGAAATTGAATTTAGCCCAGAAAAATTAAATGGCTTGTCTTTTCTGAAACACACTCTGATTTCCAAACTCTTCACCATGAGCAGGTCATTTTCTTCTCCTCGAATGCTCTTCCAAGGCTTCTATTTTTAAGTATCAGGATCCTAGCCTCACTATAGAAGTCTAAGTTTAAATAAATCTTTATTGATATGCCTTCCTTTCTATGAACTCTGATAAAACGTGTTCATTTTGATGACACTCTGTGCTATTTCCCTTATAAGTTTACAAGTAAAACTCCTCAAGGGCAGAAGCAGTGCCTTATCACCCAGTGACACCAACGCCTTGCATTGTGGTGAACAAATACTTGTTTCAGTTATATTCTCAATGTATTTTGTGTTTCTTCCTCTCGAAAATTCAGAAGAGGAGGTAAACATGTGAATTGAATTTTGTTTGGGACTAAACCTCACATGTAGCTTTTAGGACATCTGCAAACCCCTAAACTTGTAAGCAAATATTCTTCTCATATTTTTTCAGAGACACAGTCTAAAGCTTTCATTAGAGTCTCAGATCTGTGAGTCATAAAAAGGTTCAGAATGACTGGCCACTGCAGGTCTAAAGGCAATTGCAGTAAAACATTTACTGCTGACATACTATACATCAGGAACTATGCTAGGCTTGTTCCATTTAAGTTCTCTTGTTTTATCCTTCTAGCAGCCTAATGCAATTGTTGTTGTTACAGCAAAAACAATGATAATAGTAATGATTACAGCTTACCTTTACTCTGTGCCTTCTATTACCAAGCACTGTTCCAAGTACTTGAATATATGAACTCATTTTAAAAATATTTCCCCAAATGCTAATGGACAAGTGACATTTAAAGTCTTCCCCCTTTTACAGATGATGAAACTGAGGCCCAGAAAATCTATGTAATTTGCTTGAATCCATGCAACTAATGGCAGAGTTCTATGTTCAAACCCAGCAGACTGACTCCAGAGGTTACTCTCTCTGCCACTCTGCTGTTCAGTCACAGCTAACACATGATAAACCTGGATCTCAAACCCAGATCATTTAGCTTCTCTTTATTGGTTCTAAACTGAGGTCAAGTTGTTCAGTAACTCACTGAAGTTTTAGAGCTAGAAGGTTGAAGCCAACTTTGAAGCTACATCTCATTCCCAAGTCTTTTTTTTTTTATTATTAGAGTGTTATAGTTGATTTACAGTCTTGTGTGGTTTCTGCTGTACAGCATAGTGACCCAGTCATACACATATATACACTCTTTGTCTCATATTACCTTCCATGATATTCTACCCCAAGAGACTGGATATAGTTCCCTGTATAATACGGTAGGACCTCATTGCTTATCCATTCTAAATGTAATGGTTTGTATCTGCCAACCCAAAACTCCCTGTCCATCCCACTTCCTCTCCCCTCCCTCCTGGCAACCACAAGTCTGTTCTCTATGTCTATGAGTCTGTTTCTATTTTGTGGATAGGATCATTTGTGCCATATTTTAGATTCCATATGTAATTAACATCATATGGTATTTGTCTTTCTCTTTCTGACTTCACTTAGTTTGAGAATCTCTAGCTGCATCCATATTGCTGCAAATAGCATTATTTCATTCTTTTTTATGGCTGAGTAGTATTCCATAATATATATGTATCACATCTTCTTAGTCCCAAGCCTTTCTGTTTCATCTTCTGCCTTAGAGTGATGCCCTCACTGGGCTTACTCCTCTAAGGAGAGTGCAAAAAGAGGACAGTTTTCCTTTGGTGGTGGGATCGCTTCAGGAAGAGATAAAAAACCTTCATCACCAATCTTAAACACCATGAAGGCAGGATCTGTACAGAGTAGACACTAGATAAATATTTGTTGATTCCATCAATCACTGTGTATACAAAAACAGAGATGGAGTCTAGGGCAATTCTTTCAGCAGAGAACATTATCAGGTACCTAATGATTCTCAAATGCATAATGCCAGGCAGGCATTAGAAAGGCATGAAGTGACTCACTGTGTTTAAAAAAGGCAGCTCTTCCAAAAGACAAATGCTAGAGAGGGTAGGGCAAAAAAGCAACCCTCCTACACTGTTGGTGGCACAACCACTATCGAAAACAGTCTGGAGGTTCCTCAGAAAATTGAATGTAGAACTATCACGTGATTCAGTAATCACACTCTTGGGCATCTATCTGGATAAGATTACAATTCAAAAAGTACATGCACCCCTGTGTTCATTACAGCACTATTCACAATGGCCAAGACTTGGAAACCACCTAAATGTCCATTCACAAATGAATGGATTAAGAAGATGAGCTACGTATGTTCAATGGAGTACTACTCAGCCATTAAAAAGAATGAAATAATGCTATTTGCAGCAACATGTATATAACTAGAGATTCTCTTATTAGATGAAGTAAGTCAGAAAGAAAAAGCCAGATACCATATGGTATCACTTACATATACAATCTAAAATGTGGCACAAATGAGTCCTATCTACAAAACAGAAACAGATCATAGACATGGAGAACAGACTTGTGGCTGTGGGGGGCGGGTGGGAGGAAGTGAGATGGACAGGAAGTTTAGGTTAATCTAAACTATTACATTTAGAATGGAAAAGCAATGAGGTCCTATACAGCAAAGAGAACTATATCCAGTCTCTTGGGATAGAACATCATGGAAGATAATATGAGAAAAAGAGTATATATATGTGTATGACTGGGGCATTATGCTGTACAGCAGAAATTGACTCAACATTGTAAATCAACTACACTTTAAAAATTAAAAAAACAAATTTAAGAAGCAGCTGTTGGGCTGAGGTCAGGTCACAGTTCAGAAGCACATGAGCACGTTTAGATATTTTAACTCCTGTTATCCTCACATCCACCCTCTGCACTGAAATGTAAAAAAATCACACAGCAAATACAGCGGCTGGGATTCACATCTTCATAGTATGACTCCGGGATGAGCAGGACGCCCTCCTGGCTATGGATTATGTAAGTGCTAGCATGAAGGTGAATGCAAGTAAGAGAAACCTCATGGTGGAATGGGGTTGTCCTGAAGAAAGGACAATCTCATAGTGTGTTGCGAACAGTTAGGAATTAGAGGGTGCCTGAATGTCACAGTAGTGTGTAAGTTCACACCATCTGCCAGAAGGGAGGTGTAGTGTTGTCTTGATCCTTTGCTTTCCAGCTTGAAGCTTTCTGTAAATAACCCCCGAGCCCTCGACCTTTCCATGAGAAGGAGATGCCATCAACTCAACCAAAATGTGTGTCTTTATATTGCCTTTCTGACAGGGGTAATTGATTTGCTCTAATCCTGTGCTTTCACATGGGGGCGTTGCTCATGATCAGTGACACATATTTGCAAAGAGCTCTGGTTCATCCTCCTCTAGACCTGGCCCTTTAAAAGGCATCTGGAAGGAGGAGCCAGGGAACTCAGGGGTTATGAACTTACTGTTAATTTTATATTCCTAGTCACCAAGAGGAGATTTACCAAGTCCAACAGGGTTAGAGCAGAGTTTCTCGACCTTGGCACTACTACTGTTGTGGGGGCTGTGCTCTTCACTGAAGGATGTTTCCTGATCCCTGGTCTCTACCCACACTGGATGCCAGTAGCACCCTCCTTATGTATGATAAGCATTGTCTCCCTTCAAACACTGCCAAGTGGTCCCAGAAGACTGGGGTTGCATCATCCTTGTCTAAGAACCACAGGATTAGAGATGTAAATACACACAAGTATGCATGTGCACATGCTCACCCACTGTGTATATTTTCACACTGTTACCTTGATTTGGAGACTTTTTTTGGTTTTGCTTTTCTTTATTTTAGGTCACACCCTTAGCATGTGGAAGTTCCTGGTTCAGAAATCAAACCCAGACCACAACGTTGACTGGAGCCATAGTATTGACAACACCAGATCCGTAACCCTCTGAGCCACCAGGGAACTCCTTGTTTTGCTTTTCTGTTGTTTTTTCCCCCTTCACTATTGTAATATTTTGTTTGTTGTTTTTTTCTTTTGTTTTTGTTGTTGTTTTTTGTTTTTGTCTTTTTGTATTTTTGATGGCCACACCCACAGCATATGGAGGTTCCCAGGCTAGGGTCTAATTGGAGCTGTCGCTGCTGGCCTATGCCACAGCCACAGCAATGCCAGATCCAAGCCGTGTCTATAACCTACACCACAGCTCACAGCAATGCCGAATCCTTAATCCACTGAGTGAGGCCAGGGATTGAACCTGCAAATGGTTCCTAGTCGGATTCATTTCCACTGCACCAGGACAAGAACTCCTGTTGGTTGGTTGGTTTTTAATCCAAAAAGGAAACTTTGCTTCAACCTTGACTCTAAAATTCATTGCACAGAACTTCTCCAAAGAGTTGATTATAACTGTTAGCACTGCTGGCCACCACTATGTGCTTGACATTCTCATATACATTTTATAAGCGCTTTTAAAAAACTGAATCATCAAAGTAAGAGGAAGATCCTATTATGTTCCTCTTGCAGGTGCGGAAACTGAAGCACAGGGCAGTTAAGTCACTGCGCCTTGGTTGCACTGTTTTTAAGTGGCAGAGTTGGGATTCTGACTCCAATTGTCTGCTGCCCTTGTTTGCCTTCTTGTCCAAGATGCTCTACTGCCCTCTTCTTTGGGGCGAAACTTCCAACCGCACTAATGGGTGCCCCCTCAATGCCTGACCTCAGAATATTGACAAAGGTGGTGAAATGTGGGATATGAGTCACGATCACACTCTCATGCTTTGAAATACCATGTGGTATGCAGTTGATGGAAACACTGATTTCATCCTTGGTGCTGACTGTGCACATGTCTTTCTCTTGTCCCCACGCACCCCCCCCTCCCCAGAGTGTCTCTACGTGTTCCCCTGCCAGTGGAACTACCGTCCTGATCACTGCATGTACGGGAGCAACTGCAGAGAGGCTGAGCAGGAAGGTGTGTCCGTCCTGCATGGTAACCGAGGCGTCTACCATGATGAGAAGCAGCCGACTTTCAAAGCACTCTATGAAGCAATCCGGGATGTAAGTGTCTTCTCACACCAGTTCAGCAGAAAGTGTCTATCATGAGAAGCTGTGCCGGTGCTTTGGTCACTGTCCATTTGAAAGCCGAAAATATTCCCCAGAAGCTTTGAGTTCTACCAGTTGTCCCCCACCTCAGGCACTCTGTGTTACTCTTTTCACTACCACCTCATACTCTACTTTGTCCGCTCTTGACTTAATATTTCCAAGGAAGTCACCATTTTCCCCCCAAACAAGTTCACTTGTTTGAAAGAAGGAAATTTCATGTCAGAAAAAAAAAAAAAAACCCACCTGTGCCAGTTGTCATAATAAAGGGTCATAAGTTAGGGTATAAATTCTACAATACACATAAAACGATATTCTTCAGCTCAAGCTAAGTGTGTTTCCTGGTTGCCAGCTCCACCCTGCCAAACACACAGGTGTTGGGATGGTCAGTTAGGACAAGGAGCCAAACCAAAGTAACCATCAGGTCTGTTTCTGGAGTGTAACAGTACAAGCGAGAGGCAAGCCAAGCACTAGCTCCCAGTGGTCCATTTTTATGGGCCAAAGGATGCTGGGCAGGGTCAAGTGGCTGCAACACAGAGGCAGGAATATCTCCTGAACAAAAACTTCTGCATCTTTATGGACCCATGAACCAGGGGGAAGAGGAAGAAGGAGGAAGATGGAAGGAGGAGAAAGGTATAACCCCCCTTCCAAAGGAGACCTCAAAATAGAAGTGCCTAGGACCAGGATGCAGATATGGGGTGGAGGGTCTGAGTCCTTGACTGCAGCTCTCTCAAGAAAACTATTATAGCTCAGTGCCTGGGCACCAAATCTGGATTGGGGAGGGCAGCTTCTCCTCCCCTCCCCCTACTCCAGACCTGCCAGGAAACCTTGCAGTTGCTTCTGGTTAAGGATAAAGATGCAATTTGGTCTGGAACTGAGGCCCCCTTTTACTACCTTGAAGAGATTGGTTAGTGAGAAATAAGGAAAAGTTAAAGCCCTCTGTGAACCGTTATCTTGCAGTGAATGGGAAGATTGAAAGGACCTGGCTTTGTGGTCCACCACCTAGTACTATGCCAGGTACTGCCCCATAGTACTGCATTCCTCACTTTGGGAAACAGTGCTTTCCAAATGGCCTTTCACCTTGAGATGGCAGAGGGAGGACCAGCAACAGCTACTTTCAGAGATTTTCCTCTTGAAACAGTCATTCCAAAACATAGAGTATAGGAGTCAGCCAACTTGGGCCAAATCTGGCCTGTTTTTGCAAGATCTGTAGGCTAAGAATAGTTTCTTTCTTTTTTTTTTTTTTTTTTTGTCTTTTCTAGGGCCACACCTGCAGCATTGGAGGTTCCCAGGCTAGGGGTCTAATCAGAGCTCTAGGCACCAGGCTACATCAGAGTCACAGCAACGCCAGATCCAAGCCGTGTTTGAAACCTACACCACAGCTCCCAGCAACGCTGGATCCTTGACCCACTGAGCAAGGCCAGGGATTGAACCTGCAACCTCATGGTTCCTAGTTGGATTCATTAACCACTGAGCCACGATGGAACTCTTATTATTATTATTATTATTATCATTATTGTATTTTTAGAGTGGCACCCGCTGCATATGGAGGTTCCCAGGCTAGGGGTCCAATTGGAACTCTATCTCCCAGCCTACATGCCACAGCCACAGCAATGCCAGGTCTGAGCCGTATCTGAGACCTACACCACCGCTCACAGCAACGCTGGATCCTTAACCCACTGAGCAAGGCCAGGGATCGAATCCACAACCTCATAGTTCCTGGTTGGATTCGTCTCCTATGAGCCACGATGGGAACTCAAAACATTTTCCTAAATAGTTGGATAAAAATGAAAAGAAGAATGTTTCATAATAAGAGGAAGTTTTCTGACATTCAGCTTTCACCATTCCTAAATACAGTCTTATCGGGACACAGCTACAATTGTTCCTGTATATGTTGTCCATGGCCACTTTTGTGCTTCAACGGCAGAGATGAGTGACTGTGACAGACTGTGTGACTAACAAAGACTGAAATATTTACAATTAAGCTCTGTACAGAAAAAGTTTGCCAACCCCTGACCTAGAACATGCGTATTTTATTAAGAGTGTTTTTTCTTGAACCCTTATGATTCATGAACAGGCTTTATCAGGAGTGAGGGGGGGCTGAGTCCTGCAGCATAGTAACACAACTTTTTTTTTTTTTACAGCCACACCTGCGGCATATGAAGGTTCCCAGGCTATGGGTCAAATCGAAGCTGCAGCTGCTGGCCTGCGTCACAGCCACAGCAATGCAGGGTCCAGGCTGTATCTGCGACCCACACCACAGCTTGCAGCAACACCAGATCCTTAACCCACTGAACAGGGCCAAGGATAGAACCCATATCCTCACATAGAGAACGTGGGGTCCTTAACCCACTGAGCCACAAAGGGAACTTCTCGTAATACATTTTGCTAAAGAAAATCCCAGTGAATTGTCTTCTTTGCCGGGGTAGAGTTTCAAGTGCCTGTAAGCTAACACCTCTTTCTTCCCCTAAGTTTCCTCCTATTGGTTCTCAAAGGCCAGGTGATTTAATTACACAGAAAATCTGTTCTGTACTTACTAATTCTATCACAGATATTCAAACGCTGGCCCCAGGAACAAACCCCTCTAGGAGTACCTGTGGAAGTTAAGTAAGTATGCAGACGCGGACATCAGAACCACAGTCCAGGTTGCTCTGTGATCTGTCAGCCTGACCTGGGATTGAGCAACTCTGGTTCTTGAGTTACAGTCCATCTTGTTTGTTTTCTGGGTGGATCAGAAAGACAGCCAAAAAACAGTTTCATAAATTATCCTGCCTAATACACTCACTGACTTTCCTCAGTTGGTCCTAAAAAGACGATTTTCATTCAAGCATGTCAGTCAGAAGCATCACTAACCCCATCCTGAAATGTGAGTACATATAGACAGACTGTATCATGAAAGTTGTATTTCCCCACTCACCACTGGGCACCATAGTGTAGTGGGGTCAGGACTTGCCATGGGGCGTTGACAGACCTGGGTTCAGGTTCCAATTTTGTCACTTTCTGGTGAATAGTCATTAACTCTGTGTTCTTGCCTTACTGAGCTTTTTTCCTCATGTGTGCAATGGAGATAATGATATTATCTACTTCATAAAAAGCTTTGTGAGAATTCAAGAAAATGATGGTTTTTACACTTTTTTTTTCCCGCCTTGCCTCTCTCTCTCTCTCTCTTTTTTTTTTTTTTTTTGCTTTTTTTAGGGCCACACCTGCAGCATGTGGAAGTTCCCAAGCTAAGGGTCAAATTGAGCTGCAGCTGCCAGCCACAGCCACAGCAACACTAGATCCCATCCCACTGAGTAAGGCCAGGGATCAAACCTGTGTTCTCATGGATACTAGTCGGATTCGTTTCTGGCACGCCACAACAGGAACTCTGGTTTTTACACTTTTAAGTACAACTTACCTAACAGAGTTGTGCTCAGTAATTAGTAGAAGTTGTTTGGATGGTAACAGTTTCACAGTTTTTCCTCTACCTTGTCCACATTTTCTCACTTGCTCTCTCTCTTCCTCTCTCTATTTTTTTCTCTCTTTCTTTCACTAATATATGTCTTTCTTCCTTTGTCTCTCTGAAAATAATTCCTCTTCTTCCTCTTCCTTCTTTCCTTCCCTTCTCACTTCTCCCTTTCTCTTTCCTCCCCCCCTTCACACACACACACACACACACACACACACACTAACCTTGTACGTATGATTCTGTAAAGGAAAGTCATCTACCAGGCAGACATTCTGTCAGTAAATCTTTCAGTAATCATCTCAGGAGAAGCTATTTTTTCTTTTCTTTTCTTTTCCTTTTTTTTTTTTTTTTTTTTTTTGAGCCGCACTGTGGCATATGGTGGTTTCCAGGCTTGGGGTCGAATCATAGCTGTAGCTGCTGGCCTACACCACAGCCACAGCAATGTGGTATCCAAATCGCTCTGCAACCTACACCACAGCTCAAGGCAATGCCAGACCTTGACCCACTGAGCAAGGCCAGGGAGTGAACCCGAGTTCTTATGGATACTAGTCGGGTTCGTTAACCACTGAGCCACGATGATAAGTCCGAGGAAATCCTATTTTATGCAGGAACGATTTTTGGTTCTTGGAACTCAGAAGTCAGCAAAACTGAAAAAGCGCAGTCCTCATGAAGGGTGTATTCTGGGTGGAGGAAGCCAGACAGCACTCACATAATCCAAGAACCAAGTGAAGTCAAGGCATGAAGGGAACCAGGGCAGGTGACAGGCCAAGTCCCAGCCAGAGACCAATATTCACAAGCTCAGGTTAGGGATGCCTCTGCCAGCCTGATCCTTGATCCCTGGAGGCACCTCCCCAGGGAAACCTCGGGGGAGAGCCTGCTAAGTGGAAGAAATAACCCAGGAAAAGTCCCTGAGGTAGCAATAAGCTGTGTGCCCAAGACAGAGGAGAGGCCCCTGTGACCAGAAGGACTAGAAAAGGGGAGAGAAGAGGAGATGCAGTGGAGAGGGCCAGGTCACACTGATCCTTGGGGACAAGAGTTGGAATCTTTTTTTTCCCTCTTTTCTTTCTTTCTTTCTTTTTTTTTTTTATTTTTTCTTTCTTTTTCCTTTTACTCTTGCATCTGCAGCATATGGAAATTCCCAGGCTAGGAGTCAAATCAGAGCTACAGCTGCTGGTCTATGCCATATCCACAGCAATGCTGGATCTAAACCACATCTGTGACCTACGCTGCAGCTTTTGGCAATGCCAGATCCTTAACCCACTGAGCAAAGCCAGGGATTGAACCCTCATTCTCATGGAGACTGTGACGGGTCCTTAACCCACTGAACCACAGTGGGAACTCCTGGAGTCTTATTCTAATTGCTCTGGGAAGCCCCTGGAGGAAAATGATATGGTCTGATTTATGCTTTAAAAATAGGTCCTTGGGAGTTCCCGTCGTGGCGCAGTGGTTAACGAATCCGACTAGGAACCATGAGGTTGCGGGTTCGGTCCCTGCCCTTGCTCAGGTTAACAATCCGGCGTTGCCGTGAGCTGTGGTGTAGGTTGCAGACGCGGCTCGGATCCCGCGTTGCTGTGGCTCTGGCGTAGGCCTGTGGCTACAGCTCCGATTCAACCCCTAGCCTGGGAACCTCCATATGCCGTGGGAGTGGCCCAAGAAATAGCAACAACAACAACAACAACAACAAGACAAAAAGACCAAAAAAATAAAAATAAAAATAGGTCCTTGGTAACTTGGCGGCAGGGGTGCAAGAGTAAAAGCACAAAGACTGTTTATGAGACTCATTGCAACCATCCAGGTGAGAGATGGGACTAGCATGCACTTGTGTGCTCTCGGAAAGATGGGAGGAAATGCCATACTCAGGTTACGTTGTATAAGGCAAGAATTAAGAATGACTCCAGGAGTTCCCGCTGTGACTGAGTGGTAATGAACCGACTAGTATCCATGAGGAAATGGGTTCAATCCCTGGCCTTGCTCATTGGTGTTGCCATGAGCTGTGGTGTATGTTGCAGACACAGCTGCAGCTCCCATTTGACCAGTAGCCTGGGTCAGCCCTAAAAGGGAAAAAAAAAAAAAATGACTCCAAGGTTTTGACCTAGTCTATTCCTGTCACTGGGGATACAGTAGTGAAAAGAAGCTTATCATTGGTCTCAACTGTACTATGAAACAAAGTGTCCCAAACATGGTCTCGGACAGAACCTTTTCTGCATTACATAATGTATAATCTCCTTCTGGGAAGAAATTTACATTTCTGATAAACATGCTTAAGCAGTATTTCTGATGAACTTTAAAGGGATTAAGAGTTCTGGAAAACTAAGCTTAAAGACGGCAAGATTTGAAGATACAAAAGAAAATAGAAAAAAACTTAAATGGAATTTTCAAATTTCAAATAAAAAAGAAAAGTTCAAAATCTAAAGAAGTGCAGAAGTATTTAGATTGAAAGGGATGACTGATTTCCTGACACAATAAAAAAGAGAAAAATATTGATTTTTAAGAAACTTGCCTTCAACTAGTTATGGACCAGCTAGACACAATGAGTTATGACAGCAGGGCAAAAACACAATATTTATTTTATAAAAGATAGAGTTTTAAAAATGAATATATAGACTTATTATACAATAAATCACAGTAATATTTAAGCAAAAAAAAAAATCCTAGAAAATTCTAGACACCCACTATGCTGTCAAGCAGTAGTATACTGACTTTTCGTCATTCTTATTTTCCTTTTTTTTTCTCTAGTCTTACTGTTTAAAATATCTTTGCCAACAATGAATCCTTGACTTGACCTACTCTAGCCCTTTTCCCTTTCAACAGAATTGTGATAGTTTCAACCAAACTTTGATTCACGCTTATAACTAGGTGATCTGAAAGATTTATTTTGGAAAATACGCACACACTCCATAGGAAAACAAAGTGATTTTTTTTGCCTTTTTTTTTGGAGATGGGGGGCCATACCTGTGGCATGTGGAGGTTCCTAGGCCAGGGGTCAAATCGGAGCTACAGATGCTGGCCTACACCACAGGCAATGGCAACGCCAGACCCTTAACCCACTGAGCAAGGTCAGGGATTAAACCCGAAACCTCACGGTTCCTAGTCAGATTTGTTTCTGCTGCACCACAACGGAAACCCCCCAAGGTAATTTTTTTAAAAAGCTGAGAAACTAATTTTTCTGAAAGCTGACAAAAGCTAATTTTTTTGAAAAGTCTGACAAACTACCTCAATGAGATGATCAGGTTAATATCAACAGTGGTAAGTATCTTGATAGTAAGTAGTATCAAGATGGAATGTGTAGGATGTGATAGGAATGGCAATTTATCTCTGTGATTATCTTCCTCATAGAAACTCATAATCACAGTCTGTAATTTTTAAAAAAAGCTCATTATTAATTGGGGAAAAAACCAACCACCAATATTTGGCACCTGAACTATTAAAGTACGGTAATGATATGTTTTACTAGTAGTGTTAAACTCTAGACTTCGTGACATTACCATCATTTCTTCTTTAAGATTGCTACAAAGTGCAAAAAGTATGAAGAATTCAGTGTTTTACTGTCATAGATTTTCAAGTATCTATGTGAGTCTTGCTTCTACTCCTTCTATATATACTCATGCTATATGTAGAATATCCTGTCCTGGGAGATAATACTTTTATATTTTAAGAGCTTTTAAAACTCAACTGAATTATCTTTTTTTTTTTTTTTTAATTTTAAAAAGGAAAGAAACTGAGGTACCAAAAGGGTAAGTGACTAACTGGGGTTGCATAGGATTGAATCAGTGTTTGAACCTCAGCACTCAGAGGTCATTTCTGCTTTAAGAACTTACCAACCTGGAGTTTCCATGTCACTCAGTGGGTTCAGTATTAGGCATTGTCACTGTAGTGGCTTGAGTCACTCTTGATGTGCAGGTTTGATCTCAGGCCTGAACTTCTGCATGCCCTGGGTGTGGCAAACAAAAACAAAAACAACATACCAGAGTTCCCATTGTGGCTCAGTGAGTTAAGAACCTAACATAGTGTCCGTGAGGATTCAGTGTTCGATTCCTGCCTTGATCAATGGGTTAAGGATCCCACGTTGCTGCAAGCTGTGGTGTAGGTTGCAGATGTAACTTGAATTCAGCGTTGGCTGTGGCTATCTATGACTGTGGTGTAGACTGGTAGCTGCAACTCCAATTTAACCCCTAGCCTGGGAACTTCCATATGCTGTAGGTGTGGCCCTAAAAACAAAAACAAAAACAAAAACAAAACAACTTGTGCCTGCATGTTTGCTGTAATTCCCTGTCATTTCTCAGTAAAAGTTATTTGCATTTTAATTGGTGTTTCAGTAACTAAAAATAAATTTTCTCTTTTTTCTTTTTTTTATATCACCTTTCAGTTTCCTTTTCAAGACAATCTCTTTCAATCCATGTATTACCCTCTTCAGCTGAAGTTTTTGGAGACTGTGCACACTTTGTGTGGACGAATCCCACAAGTTTTTCTGAAGCAAATTGAGAAAACCATGAAGAGGGCTTATGAGAAACATGTCATCATCCGTGTGGGCCCCAACCAGATGCACTGAGTAATTCACATTGTTGCAAGGCAATTAGGCATCTCACCAAGGAGGAAATACCTTCAAGCTGCCTGGATCTCTTTTACCTGAATATTTCATGGTGCTCTATGAAAGTTAACTTTAAAAAGCCTTGTTAAATGTTGCTGAATTAGTTGCCCCTAAAAGGAAATGTTTTAATTTTTTTTCTCAAATGCTATTTATCTCTTTCTTTGTCTTTTTTTTTTTTTTAATGACCTTGTTGCTCTTTAACATTGTTGCAGCAGGTTGAGCTAGCTGTGAAAAGGAACTCTTGTGAGCCTTCCAGTTTCTAAATGTCTGACGTAATGTCAGTGGCATCTGACGTGGCATATTTCATCCAGCACTCTTTCTGTGCAGTCGGTTCCCCCAACCCTTGCTGTCGTTTTGGGGGTTTGTGTGTGTTACCCCCTTTCCTTGTTATAAAAGTAATACATGATAGTTGTAAAACAAACACATTTTTAAAACTTATAAGGAATATATAGGTCAGTGGACCAGAATCAAGGTGAGATTAGTTATAATCCTGTTCAACCAGGGGAAATGATTGTTTTTTTAGTGTAGTCCCTTTTAGCCTTCTTCTCCCTGCCTCTATATTTATCTGCTGGTTGTCTTCTCCAGCGTAATATATATCTAAAACAGGTAGCCTAAGTAAACATCAGTCCCTGTTCTGAGAATTTTATGTCAGAGATAAGAAATATAGACAAAATGATTGTATTTACAGCACTTTATTTAAAATCTGGGAGGATCACATTTTAGTTAATTGGGCAGTGGTAAAGGATGAAGCATATTGGGGGGGGTGTTTTTTTAAGAAAAATTTGTTTAGATTTTCCAAGTCATAAGAAATAATTAGGAGTTCCTGTTGTGGCTCAGTGGTTAACAAACCCAACTAGTATCCATGAGAACACAGGTTCGATCCTTGGCCTTGCTCAGTGGGTTAAGGATCCAGTGTTGCCATGGGCTGTGGGGTAGGTTGCAGACTTGGCTTGGATCTGGTATTGCTGTGGCTGTGGCATAGGAATGCAGCTACAGCTCTGATTCGACCCCTAGCTTGGGAATTTCCATATGCTGTGAATGTGGCGCTAAAAAGACAAAAGACAAAAAAAGAAAGAAAAGAAAAGGAAAAAAGAAATGGCTATTCAGCCACAGCTTCTGAAATTCAGTAATTGTGTTAAACCTAAAGAGGTCTGTTTAGCAAAGAGATGTGATAATGTGATTTTTTTTTTGTCTTTTTGCTATTTCTTGGACCGCTCCCACAGCACATGGAGGTTCCCAGGCTAGGGCTCCAATCAGAGCTGTAGCCACCAGCCTATGCCAGAGCCACAGCAACGCAGAATCCGAGCCGCATCTGCGACCTACAACATAGCTCACGGCAACACCGGATCGTTAACCCACTGAGCAAGGGCAGGGATCGAACCCGCAACCTCATGGTTCCTAGTTGGATTTGTTAACCACTGCGCCACGACGGGAACTCCTGATAATGTGATTTTATGTTTACCAACAAAAATAATTTACCTCTTTAGTAGTTGTGGCCTTCTCTCTTTAAACTCTTGGAAAATAGGTGGAAATTAAAGGCCAACTTGGAAAATCATGTGTATAAATCCATAGTTCAGCAGATTCCATTGGCAAGAAAATTCAACTTCCTACCAGCCTTCAAAAATTCTCTCAAATGTTTTTTTCTTCTCTAGGGTTATCTGGCTGTTAGCCAAGGAAAAAGGCAGGTCTTATCACCTAGCTACAGTAGAGGAAGTTCTATATTCTTTCCCCAAAGGGATCTAAGTTAAGCTCTAGTTGCTCATGTAGCTACTCTTAGCATAAGGGCATTTTGCGTAAGGCTTGATTTATCTCAGAAAACTTTTGCATAAATGATCTTGATGTTTGCAACAGCCAAGTGAACTTAGTAGGGGCCTGTATCATCTCCACAAGGCAAATAAGGAAATTGTAACACAAAGAAATAAATATATCCAATATAATTACTGTTTTTTAAGGCATACAGATGTGTACAAGATGCATCTTGTTTTACAGAGAAATTTTTGGAAACAAAAATATTAAATACTTTTCATCGTATATAGACAGTGATCTGAAAGTATAAAATGAGTTTTTTTTTAATTTTGGTATTGCAAATGTGGTATCCTATATATTTGAATCTGGTAGGATATCAGATTCTATAGCAGCAAAAGATGTCTTACTTTGCAAAAATGTTTGAAAACCTCAGCACTACCAAAAAATACGTAAATGTCAATCAATATTAATATGTAGCACCATTATGGTAGTAACAAATTTAAACCTAAAATGGTTGAGTAATAACCCATACTTTCCTTTTGATATGTTGGGTGGCCTGTGGTTTGTTATTTTTGTTAAGGGAAATTACCATTATGATGTGAAACTCATCTTTGCTGTTGTATTTTGTTTCCTTATTTCACCACTAAAGGTGACATCACTCATTATTTTATATCTAATGCATGTGGGAGAATTTCTGAATGGGCTTTTGGATGGGGAAAATGCATCCTATACACCCATAAAAAGAGTTTTGATGGAGGAGCCAGAATATAAGATGATTCCCTGACTTCCATTCAAGTTTTCTTTCTACTTGTTCAACATAGCCAGTAAACCCCACACATGTCACTCAGATCTCCTGGTGGCTCACAGACCTAAAGAAGTTCCTTTCCTGCTTTCGCAAGTCCTGACAAAAAAATCTGTTTGTAAAGACTTGAAATACAACAGTGCCTTTTCTGACAGCCTTGTTTACCCATAACTCTCAACTATTGGTTCTGGGCCTCAAGATGCACAATACAATTTCCAGCAAAGGTCAGTGTTAAAACTCTAGAACATTCTAGAATAGTGCATTATGAGCATGTGAAAACTTAGAACTTGGTATGGCTTTCTGCATTGTAATTCCTTTGCTGTAACCTGAAAGGTTAGGTGAGTTTGGTAGAAAATTTAGAAAAAAATCTCATCTTCCAATCCCCACTGCAAACATGCTCATTGTTTTCTGTAGTTAGGATGTTACCACGAGGGATTATTTTCTCTGCCTTGGATAATTTTCAAAAAACTACTACATTAGCACCTTTGAAATATGATGACCACAAATTTAAATTCAGTGGACTCCTAAAACATTCAGTCTGTGGTCTAAAGTTTGCCAAAGGTTGTGTTGCCCCATGTGGCACATTGAATCTGTATGGGTTGAGCCTGGGTCTGGGTTTCTGCTGTCCTCCTATCTCTTGTCCTGTCTTCTTCTTGTTTCCTTTAAAATTTTGTTTAATGCTTGACTACAGAGTTCTATTGGAGAATGAAAGAACACTTTCTTTTTTTTTTTTTTTTTTAATTTCCTTTTTTAGGGCCACACCTGTAGCATATGGAAGTTTCCAGGCCAGGAGTCGAATCGGAGCTGCAGCTACGGGCCTATCCAAGCCACATCTGAGACCTACAAAACAGCTCATGGCAATGCTGGATTCTTAACCCACTAAGCAAAGCCAGGGATTGAAACTGCATCCTCCCACTGAGCCACAATGGGAACTCTGAAAGAATACTTTCTAATAGCAAAATATGGTAATATTTTTGTGTGCATGACAGTCGAGACTGGCAATAGCATGGTCACTCAGAATGCTGACCGTATTTGTCACGCTGAGTTTTCTCCCCAATAAAAATCTCTGAAATTGTGACTTACATTGGAAATTCCAATTTTTGAACAATTAACTGGCTAAAGAATCTTAAGTTGTTCTTCAACTTCCAAAATGACAATTTAGGGTATATTGCTCCAAGCTTAATTATGTATTTGAAATGTCTGTCATATTCAGTGCCTCCATTGCAAATTATTGTGACTTCTACTGAATTTATTGTTGAAATAGATATGTATACAGACTCATAGAGGTTGGTGAGTATTTATTTCATTGGAATTTATGGCAGGTAAATCATAAAAAACCTTATTCACAGTCACAAAATAGTGATCCAATAATGGAATAATCCCTGCAACCCACCCTAAAGACAGCACAGCATTCATACAGATTCAGGATTAGGTATAAATATTGTATGATACTTATACAAAAAAAGATAAATTTCATGTGTAGGATAAACCAAAAACATGATTTCATGACTGAACTCAGAAATACATTGAATTTAGGAGTTCCCGTCGTGGCGCAGTGGTTAACGAATCCGACTAGGAATCATGAGGTTGCGGGTTCGGCCCCTGCCCTTGCTTCAGTGGGTTAACGATCCGGCGTTGCCGTGAGCTGTGGTGTAAGTTGCAGACGCGGCTTGGATCCTGCGTTGCTGTGGCTCTGGCGTAGGCCGGTGGCTACAGCTCCGATTCAACCCCTAGCCTGGGAACCTCCATATGCCGCGGGAGCGGCCCAAAGAAATAGCAAAAAGACCAAAAAAAAAAAAAAAATCTATAAAAAAAAAGAAAAGAAATACATTGAATTTAGAAATACGTATCATGCTGTGGGAGTAAAAATCATTATGTCTTCATTTATTAGTATGGTAAACAAGTTTCCTTATGTTTTTCTGCATGTCGCCTACATTTTTATCTTCATCATTCTTTTCTTTTTTTACCTGCACCTACAGCATGTGAAAGTACCTGGGCCAATGATCAAACCTGAGCCACAGCAGCAACCCCAGGCCACTGCAGTGACAACATCAGATCTTTAACCCACTGCACCACCAGGGAACTCTTCTTCTTCATCTTTTTTTGTTTTTGCCTTTCATTTCCTGTCTTTGATGTTAGCTTCCCAGGGGCACCAAGATGCTTGGAATCAGTGCCAGAGCCATGACACCTGGGATCCCTGTGCCGGCAGATTGAGTTCTGATCCTAAGGTCAAATCTTTATGATGAGAAATTTCCAAAATTAAAAAAATCACACAACATGTACACACACACACCACAAGCCTTTTAAAAAAATACTCAGCGTTTGTTGTGCTTTATTTGTTGTGCTTTGTTGAAGGATCATAGTGACCCCTTGGGTGAAATCATTTCACAGTTGCCATGTTGGTTTTTAAAACTGGCAAACAGAGAAATTTTTACAGGTCAAAACTGGAAATACTCTCTTGAGCTTTAAGATAAAGTGCTTATGTTTGTATCACCACGTGCATGAATATGTAAGAATCAAATGTAATTTCTGCTTCATCAGTTTTACATGTTTGTGTTGTCACTGAAAAGTGCACCTGTTGTTTATAACTCCCAAGGAGAACCTGAACGCATTTTTATGATGGAAAACTTTTATTTTTTAGTAATTCTTTTCTTTGGGAAGAAGTGAGCAAAAGAAAGAACACTAAAGAAAAAGAATTATTACAGCAAATTAAAAAGAACATGGTATTATGACTTAATTACTATCTTGTCTTTTTAAATGCCATCTCTTTTACTTTTTTTAATTAAAAGTTTTTTTTAAATTCCTGTCTTTTGCTGTTATTTTAGGAGTGTGCTTATTTTATAAGATTTCAAGTTTAAGATTTTATAATATTAAATAGTAATATTTAAGTCCTTCTGGCTGCTAAAGAGATAGTTGATTTAGCAAGTAGCTTAGCTTATTATTTTATTTTATTTTTTTGCTTTTTTTTGGGAGGGGGGGCTGCACCCATAGTGTATGAAGATTCCCAGGCTAGGGGTCTAATCGGAGCTACAGCTGCCAGCCACAGCCACAGCAACGCAGGATCCGAGCCGTGTCTGCAACCTACACCACAGCTCATGGCAACGCCAGATCCTTGACCCACTGAGCAAGGCCAGGGATCGAACCCGCAACCTCGTGGTTCCTAGTTGGATTCGTTTCTGCTGCTCATGACGGGAACTCGAACTTTTTAAAAAATCATTAAAAATCTTCTTTGTTTATAAAAATACTGTACTATGAATTATGTTATTTGGGAAGTTCTCATTGTGGCTCAGCATGTTAAGGACCTGATGTTTTCTTTGTGAGGATGTGGGTTTGATCCCTGGCCTTGCTCAGTGAGTTAAGTATCCAGAATTGCTGCAAGCTGCAGAATAGGTCACAGATATGGCTGGGATCCTTGGTTGCCATGGCTGTGGTATAGACCTGCATCTGCAGCTCCAATTCAACCCCTGGCCTAAGAACTTCCATATGCCACAGGAGTGGCTGCATAAACAAGCAAACAAACAATGTTATTTGGTTTCAAAGGTATTTGGTGTTTGAGATACAATGAAGAAAATTTGGAAGATATGAAATCAGTTCTCACCTTCCTTTTTATTTAGCAAAATCGAGCTGGACTTGTTATCTAATAACATCAAAAAAAATAACGTACCAAGTATTTTCAGTCTTTATAAAGGTTTTTCCCCCCAGTCCCAAGACTCTTTTTAAAATCAGCAGAAGGTACTCAGTTCATCTACTGAATTTTCCCTATGTTTTAAAACATTTAAAATGCTAAGGCATTTGGATATGGATTTCTGGAATAACTGGGAGCCCACCTCAAATTATTACGTAAGATAGAAAATTCATCTACTATATTTAGACAGCATTTAAATCCTAGTTCTGCTGTTTTCTGACTGCGTATGACCCAGATGACCTTTTTGAGCATCTTTGCCCTTCAGACTTCCCATTTATAAGAACAAGGCCGACAATCCCTCATAGACTATGGAGAAATAAACACAAAAATATGAAATTTTTGAAATTCTAAAAATTCCTTGTTTGTGGCCCTTGTTACCTCTACTAAATTAATGGCTAATGGGTTTTTAAAGAGTATCAGATTGAAAAAAATGTCACTTTTACTTATTAGTCTGCCATGGTGTCAGATGTTTACCTGTCAGAGTGTCCACATGTGAAAGTTCTGCCCTCCTTGTCTTTTTAGGGGAACATTTGTGGAAAAATTTGAGCATCTCTGGCTTCCATAGTTTTACCATTCCCAAAGCAATCCTGTTTCTGGTTGGTTCCTACCATGCCCTTTAGCTCTTAAATAGCTCAGCAGTAGTTCTGTCCTTCATCATGATCTCATAATGTTCCCCTTTCGCTTCCTTCACTCTTCCATAAATCAGCAAATGTCACCACCATCCGTCCCCTGCCTTATCCTAGAAGCCTCAGCATTACTCATCTCCTCCCCATCTCTGATTTCACATCACCCTCATTGAGTCATCACACCCCCGCTGAAAAACCCAACTCCGGGTACCAGTCCTATAAGTCCCTTCAAATTTTAAGTGACAACACAAACAACTCAAACTAGTGCAGGATATCTTAACTCCAAAATATTCAGTGTGTCAGCCTCCTTAGTTTATCATCCCTGTTGTCTCCACTCTCCATTACTCTCTGGGTTGCTGTCCTCCGTGGCCTGGATTGTTGTTCTAATGCCTTTCTTATTACTCTGCATTCAGTCTGGTCCTCTCTGAACCATAGCCCACCCTGACCCTGTGTAAAGCTACTCATTTTTTCCTGTTTACTCCTGGGATAAGTTCCAAGCTCTTTTCCAAAGTTCTCAGAAAGTCCCCATGTATCTACCTCCTACTACCTCCCTGGCTTCATTGAGTTCTCCTTCCTCACTCCACTACTGTTCACTTATGGTGGTTTGTTTTCTGTTCCTTTGAGAAGCCAACCTCTTCTCAAAGGGCTTTGCACATGCTTGGAGTCATTTACCCTAGAAATTCACCTGGGAAATTCTACTATACTTTACTACTGCCTACATAAAGACTGTTCTCCCTCTTATATTCACTCACAATCCTCCACTTTTTCTGTGCAGTCTGTGTTATAACAGCAACAGTACTTGTTTGGGTAAGTCTCTTAGTTTATTGACTGCCTTCCTCACTAGATATGAAATTCTTTGAGGGAACAGTCCTTGCTGATCTTGTTCCCTCCTCTGTGTGCATCACCTAACTCAATGACTAAAGAATTTCTGGTGCTCAAAAATATTCATTCAAAATAAAGTGAATCTGCTACATCATGAACTGGGACCAGTTCCTATAGTGAACCTTCATAATGTACTATATTTGAGTGTTGTTCTCAAAATCTATTCCTCCTACAAATATTCAGGTTGCTGGGTTATAATAACCCATTCTCTCAAGTCTCATTCGCTAAAAATATAGTGGTTTATTTAATTTCCTGGAGATTTATTTACTTACCCATAAAATGACATGGTTGAGTCAGATGATATTTAAGTTCCTTTTTACTTGAATGTTCTATGTTTCCAAAATCTCTTTTTTATGTCTCTGTTGTAGACATTTGTGGGATTTTGGCTGCCTGGAAAAACCCCACTTCTGGTGCCAATTTCTGTATTAGTTGAAAACTTTTAAAATTGCAAGTGACAGCAATACAATTCAAACTGATTCAGGGGAAAGAGGGAATGCACTAGCTCATGTAAGTGAAAAATCCAGAAATAGCTCTGGATTCAAAGGCTTGAACAATGTCAAGAGAAATCCGTCACCCTGACAATGCTTTTTGCATTAATATTTGATTGAAAACCACACTTCCTTCTAGGATTCCAGCCATGAAATTTTCATGTCATTTCAATAGAATCATTGAATCTTTGGAAAAATACATTGTCTCTGTGTCCGGCTGAAAAAATGCTATTGTTAACTTGGGTTAATACATCAAGTAAATTGTTCTCTTGGTGTATATTTTAAAATAACAGTAATAGATGTTTTCCCCCTTATTGAGAACTACAGTTAACCAGATAAAGCCTTCATACCAGAAATGATTCAGCAATCTAAAATTAATCAACAGGAGTTTCCTCATGGCTTAATGGGTTAAGGATCTGGCATTGTCACTGCTATGGCTCTGGTTAATGCTGTGGTGTGGGTTTAATCCTTGGTCCAGGAACTTCTGCATGCTGTGGGCACAGCCAGAAAATTTTTAATTTTTAAAGATAAAATGAATGATTGGGGGTTTTGGGGGGATGCATTTTTGTGAACTGTTGGCAAGAGTGGTTTCATCATTCCTCAACTCCTCAGTCCCCATAGATTCATGGAGGTGATAGGCAAAACATGAGTTTCAATGTATCTTCTTAGGCTATGACTATAAGCAGACTCCTGGGAATGTCTACACCTGTCTCTTTACTGAGCATTTAGGTCTTACCAAAATAATAGCACCTCCTTTTTTTTTTTTCTTTTGATTGCCAGGAGGTATGAGTATGAGGGTTTTTTTTTTTTTTTTTAAGCTCAATGAATTGTATTACATTTATAGTTGTACAGCAATCATTACAACCCAATTTTATAGCATTTCCATCCCCAACTCCCAGCCCATTCCTCCACCCCCCAACCTGTCTCCTTTGGAAACCATAAGTTTTTCAAAGTCTGTGAGTCAGTGTCTGTTCTGCAAATTTCATTGTGACCTTTTTTTAGATTCCACATGTAAGTGATAGCATATGATGTTAGTGTCTCGCTGTCTGACTGACTTCACTTAGCATGATAATTTCTAGGTCCATCCATGTTGCTGCAAATGCCATTATTTCTTTCCTTTTAATGGCCGAGTAATATTCCATTGTGTATATGTACCACATCTTATTTATCCACTCCTCTGTCGATGGGCATTTAGGTTGTTTCCATGTCTTGGCTATTGTATATATTGCTGCAATGAATATTGGAGTACATGTATCTTTTTGAGTCATGATTTTCTCTGGATAGATGCCCAGGAGTGGGATTGCTGGATCAAAACGGTAATTCTATTTTTAGTTTTCTGAGGAATCTTTATAGTGTTTTCCACAGTGGTTGCACCAATTTACATTTCCACCAACAGTGTAACAGGGTTCCTTTTTCTCTACACCCTCTCTGGCATTTTTTGTTTGTAGGCTTTGATGACGCCCATTCTGGCAGGTGTAAGGATACACCTCCTTTTTTAGGATTGCTGCTTTGGGTCTAGTGATGAAGTCTAAATGTCACATTAGGAAATTGAGTCCTCTTGCACCTAAATTATTGTTACTAGAAATGATTGCAAGCACACAGAGATGAAAGAAAAATAAAAGGACTGATACCAGCTTTGGTATAGTAAATGTGTAAAACTTGATAGCTATTTATAATGATAGCTGATATTCAGCTGTCATTTGCATGTGTGTGTTGGTTTAGGAGAGAACCAATATAAAATTAAGAGCTTGTGTTCAATTGAAATTAAATTTAGATAAGGTCAAGAATTAATTCAGAGAATAGTTAGTGTATTAGGTGTTGGAATTTAAGCTTCTTGGAGTTCCTGCTGTGGTGCAGAGGAAACGGATCCAACTAGTATCCATGAGGACGCAGGTTTGATCCCTGGCCCCACTCATTGGGTGGGGGATCCAGCATTGCCACGTTGCTGTGGCTATGGCATAGGCTGGCAGCTGCAGCTCTGAAAAAGAAAAAAAAAAAAAGAAAGAAAGAATGAAAGAAAAGAAGTTTAAGCTTCTTAAGATTGCTGTCTCTTTAGACCTCACAGTATGTGGTACATAACAGATGACCAGCACAGCATACCCTGACATTTCTTTAGCACACATTATTTTCATGCATGCCAGCTCCAAATATAATTTCCAGCCCTTGTGACTCTTTGCCTGAAGACTCTTTTTCCAACCTGGCCTGCTCTGCTTGCCTATGGGTAGGCTGGACATGTTGGAAAATCAGGACATCTGGGAGTAGCTTTCAACCATTGACTGAGAGGACTTGGTGGATAAATACCACAGCTCCCTCTCTTCTCAACTTTTAGCTGTCTTCTGGAATTCTGAGCCAGAATTCTACAATGGGAGCATGTTCAAACCTCCCACATTAGTAACTTCCTTGATAATATATTCCCTACTGGCTTTTTTCCTTTCTCTGTCTCACTACCCCACTCTTCCATTAGCCTTTCCTTGGCTATGGCCTGAAATAAATCACTTGCGCTAGATCTTTATTTCATCATCTGTAACTGACAATTTTTTACATGAGTAACACAAATAAATTTTAAATAAGATATTATTTTACTTATAAAAATTCTTCTTCTCCTCCTCCCCAGCCTCTCCCCCTCCTCTTCTCTTCTCCTTTTCTTCCTCCACCTCCTTCTTCATCATGTCTGTTTCCATTTTGGAAAATTTAAATTAACTCCTTGCACACAATACTTAGAAATTAGAATTCTTATACAGATTCCTAATTACTTTTCTCCTACCACTAGATTTTATTAGCTATTATTATTTGACATATTCAAGGTTTATAACATTTACATTCCAATTTGTTTAGAACATTTACATTCCAATGGATATTATTTTAATTTTATTATGAATGATACCATTGTTGGTATTAAGTTCTATCATGTTTTATTAAGTTCTAAAGATCCCCAAATGCTTTGAATTCTATTATCCCTTATTTTCCCTTTTAAGCTGCATATTTTAAATACATTGTATTTTAGTTCCCATTGTGGCTCAGGGGATCAAGAACCCAACTGGTATCGTGAGGTTGTGGGTTCTATCCCTGGTTTCACTCAGTGGGTTAAGGATCTGACATTGCTGCAAGCTGTGCTGTAGGTTGCAGATGCACCTCAGATCCAGTGTTGCCGTGGCTGTGGTGTAGGCCTGCAGCTGTAGCTCCTATTTGACCCCTAGCCTGGGAATTTCCGTATGCCACAGGGGCAGCCCTAAAAAGAAGAAAAAAGAAAAAAAATACGTTGTACTTTAGACTAGGGTTTTTATTTAGTTTTTGCATTTATGATTTGTGTTTGGCTAGTCATTAATATTTTGTACAACTTTTGTTAAGGTATAATTGAAACATGATAAACTACTATATTTAAAAGATACTATTTGATTGATTTTAACTTATGTTCCCTTCCTTGAAACCATTTCACACTCAAGACAACAAATATTTCCATCAACCCAATAGTCTTTTTATACCCTTTCAATCCATCCCTTGCTCCACCCCATCCCCAGCTAAACTGTGACTTGCTTCCTATTACTATACATAAGAGTGCTTGCTCTAGAATTTTATATAAATGGAACCATAAATTAAGTGCTCTTTTTTTCTTGGCTTTTTCCACTCAGCATAACTCAGATTCATCCATATTGTTGCATGTATTGATAGCTCATTCCTTTTTACGTCATTCTCTTATTGATGGATTTGCTTGTCTCCAGTTTTTGGCTTACAAATAAAGTTCTTATAGACATTTGTGAATAAGTCTTTGGACATGTTTTGCCATTCTGTTGGGTAAAATTTAGGACTGGAATGACTAAGCTCTATGGTAAGTGCATGTTAACTTTTCAAGAAACTGTTTAACTGTTTTCTGAGTTGGTTGTACCACTTACATTCCCACTAACAGTTTTCTCTTTCTCCACGTACTTGGCAGGATTATATGGACAATCTTTAAAATTTTAGCCAGTCTATGAGTATGAAGTGATATCTATCTCATTGTAGTTTTAAGTTGCATTTTCCTAGTGACTAAGGATATTTCATGCATTCAACATTCATATGTAAAATGTCTGTTCAAACCTTTTGCCCATTTTTTTAAAAATTGAATGGTCGTGTCCTATTCTTAAATTTTGGGAGTCTTCACATATCCTGGATACAAATCCTTTGATATATATGTTACAAATCTTTTTTGTTAGTCTGTGTCTTACCTTTTCATTTTCTCAGTTTATCTTTCCAAGAGCAAAAGATTTTTTAAAAAATGATATTTGACATGCCCACAGCATGTGGAAGTTCCCAGGCCAAGGATCAAATCCATGCCACAGCAGACCCTTAACCCACTGTACCACGAGTGAACGCCAAAAGATTTTATGTTGGTAAAGTTCAGTATCTCAACTTTATCTTTTATGCTTTGTGGGTTTGTGGGGTTTTTTGGCTATGCCTGTAGCATGCAGACATTCCTGGGCCAGGGATCACATTTGTGCCACAGCAGCAATCTAAGTCAAAGCAATGACAAAGTGAGTCTTTAACCCACTGAGCCACCATGGGACTCTTGTGCTTTTTGTTTTAAGAAATGATCACCTTTCCCAAGTTTCAAAGATTTTTCTTCTGTGTCTTTTTCCAGAAATTTTAGTTTTAGGTTTTATATTATTATAGGCTGAATGCTTGTGTCCTCCTCAGATTCTTCTGTTGAAATGTAAACCTCATGTGATAGTACTAGGAGGTAGGTCCTTTGGGAGATAATTAGGGTGTGAGGGTCAGCTAATGCCCTTAGAAGAAGAAAAAAGAGAGACACCATTTCTCTCTCAACCCTGTGAGGATACATGGTCCATTTTGAGTTAATTTTTATGTGTAGCAAGAGATAAAGTTGACCTTCATTGATTTCCATACAGTTATCCAATTGATTCAACAGTTGATCCAATTGACTTGTGTTTAGCAAAATATTAATTTGTATCAATGTTGGATAATGACAGTCAAAGTTAGTAGACCCTTATCTTATTCATTCATTCACTAAATACCTCTTGATTATGTATTAAATGCCCTAGTAGGCTTTGGAGACACATGATGAATAAGACACGACCCCATCCTTCAAATATATTACACTTTAATTAAGGAGATAAGTATCTAAATATTTAATAAATCTTTTAAAAATTTCAATGTGGTATGAGAAAAGTATACTAAAGCTGTGTTTCATACCCCAGTCAATTTAAAAAGTTATGGCCAACTTAGAAAAATAAGACTATCAGAGTATATATTAAGGTAAGTATTATTTGGATTTCCTGTCGTGGCTCAGCAGAAAGGAATCTGACTAGTATCCATGAGGACACAGGTTTGATCCCCAGCCTCATTCAGTGGGTTGAGGATCCGGCATTGCCATGAGCTGTGGTGTAAGTCACAGATGCAGCTCAGATGTGGCATTGCTGTGGCTCTGGAATAGGGCGGCAGCTATAGCTCTGATTAGACCCCTAGCCTGGGTATATCCATATGCCGCAAGTGTGGCCCTAAAATTTAAAAAAAGACCGAAAAAATAAATATTATTTTATAAAATTGTATATTAATTTTGTGTAATAAATCAGCATATGGTTATTGGGCAGCATGATATGATGAATTTTTTACTACTAGTCTTGGTCAAAATAGTTTTCATGCTCTTATGTTAGAGATGTGTTCAACATGTCAGGCAGTCCAATGAAAGGAGCAACAAATATCTAGCAGAGAGCTGGGGAACACTCAACTCAGAAGGGATAACATTCAGACAGGGTGTTGAGGAAACTCTTGGGGGAAGGGCATTACAAGCAGTAGGAACAGCATGTGCAAAGGCCAGGAAGTATGCACAGTCATGACAGATTCTAGCAATGGTGAGAATTTTTCTGTGCCAAGAGCAAAGAATGCCAGCGGATAGCCTAGGGCAGAGAGTGGGTGGGAAAAGACTAGCCAGAAAGAGAGGCTGGGGAGATATTAGGAAGGTCCTTTATGGCAGGGTAAGCTTAGCTTTAGTCCCTGCTGCCTGTGTTTCTCAAAGAGTGGTCCCAAGGATCACCTTTATGAGAATCGCCCTGGATAGTAGTTCTTAAAACGTGGTTCCTGGACCCGTGGCCTCCGTGTTGCCTGGGAACTTGTTAAAATGAAGATTCTGGGGCCCCACGCCAGGCCTCCTGAATCAGAAAGTTTAAGAAGTGGGGCCTACTAATCCATGAATTTGGGGTTTGGCTTTGCTTTGGGGGAGGATTGTCTCTTTTTGTAGGGTCGCACCCACAGCATATGGATTTTCCCAGGCTAGGAGTTGAATCTGAGCTGCAGCTGCTGGCCTACACCACAGCTCACAGCAATGCTGGATCCTTAACCCACTGAGCAAGGCTAGGGATGGAACCAGTGTCCTTATGGATACTAGTTGAGTTCATTACACTGAGCCACGATGGGGACTCCAATTGGTGCTGTGGTTTAATAAGGCTTCCAAGTGCAGGCTAATTTGAGGACCACTGACCTGGGGGTTTGGTGAAATGGAAATATCTGGCTCCTACCTCAGGCTTTACTAAATCAGAATCTCTGGGGTCAGGACCTAGAGTACCCACTTTTATCAAGCTCCGCAAGTAATTCTACCTCACTCCAAACTATGAGAATTACAGTCTAGGTGGTGTGTCATCAGTTTTGGGTTTTAGAAGGCTAGAGGAAATGACAGGAACTGGAAATCCCTGAGAGAAGGCCCCTGGGGTCGGGGGGCCTGGAAAGGAAGACTGGACAAGAAACTCCAAGGATTTTGACAAATAGAAATTGGATCATGTCATTTTCTTAAAACATTCCACTTCCTATCACACTCACGATCAGAAGCAGACTCATTAACGGGGCTTGGAAGGATCCAGAGTTTCCAGCTTCTGCCTCCTTTAGCCTTGCTCTGCTCTCTCCTCTCTCATCATCCAACCCACTTCCAGATTCCTTGAACACATTATTCCCTGTCCTGTCTCAAAACTTCTGCATATTTAGTTTCCTCACTTCTCCCTCAGCATGGTTACTTTTCAAGTCCACAACCCAAACACCTTCTTTTCAGAGAGAGACCACCTGTGACCACCCCATCCAAAGTGGCTTAGCCAATGGCTCTCAGGCCATCCTGTATATTTCCTTATTATCCCTTACTAACGTCTGTAACTCCTGGGCCTTCATGGAGTGGACTACTTCCTTTACATCCTCTGTCCCACTAGACGGTAAGGCCGAGGAGGACAAGGATCCTGTGTGCCTTGCTGAACACTGTCTCTGTGATCAGTTCCTGCTGTAAAATATACACTCTCAGAATTTCCTGAGCTCTGCTTTATGTTCTGTCTCTATGACTTTGCTGATATAGGCTGATCCTTTCCCTACCATCCTACTCCACACTTCTGGGTGGGGACACTAACAAAATCCACCTGCCATCAGGCCATTGCAGAAGTGACATACCTTGTGGAGACCCAGTAGATAGCCAGATCCCAAGAGTGTGATTTTGGATTGTCTGGAAAGTCTTTAGGGACTTAAATGTAATGAAAGGTGAAACTACACCCTGGGGAGGGGAGGGAAACAAGGAAAAAAATGTTCCAACTGATGGATACATCTTGGAAATGAAAATCGCAACACAGAGGCATTTTGTTTTGTTTTGTTTTGTTTTTTACTCATCAGATTGACAAAAATTACTGAGTCCACAAGTATGGACTCAGTAAAATATGTACAGTCACATATTTTCACAAGGTGACAGTGCTGTTTGAGGAAGTCCATTGTCAGTGTCGATATAGGATGTCTATCCAGCAACTGCTCTCCTGGAGAAATGGTTGCAAAGAGGTTTGCAGGAGTAGCCACAGCAGCACAAGTAATAATAGTATAAAAACATAGTAATAGATTTGCCAGGTCCTACCCTAGGATCTCTTTTAATCCTCAGTCTTTTTTTTTTTTTTTTGCTTTTTAGGGCCGCACTTGAGGCATATGGAGGTTCCCAGGCTAGGGGTCGAATCAGAACTACAGCTGCCAGTCTATGCCACAGCCACAGCAACGTGGGATCTGAGCTGCATCTTCGACCTACACCACAGCTCACAGCAATTTGAGGCCAGGGATTGAACCCACAACCTCAGAGTTCCTAGTTGGATTTGTTTCTGCTACACCACAATGGGAACTCCAATCCTCAGTCTTTTATAAAGTGAATACTGTCTTTATTTTATAAAAGAGGACACTGAGATTTGAATTATACAAGAGCTTGTTTATAATAAAGAAAAATTGAATAGCCCTACATGTCATGCATAGAAGACTGGTAAATAATAATATTCCATCTATACTTCACAGTACAAAGCAAAATAAGATTTTAATTAGTATCTCTAAGATAAAACAGAAAGATCCCAAGACATACGGTTAGTAAAAAAAACAAAAATCAAATTGCTGAAGACTGTGTTACCTTTTGCAAGAAGTTTAAGCCAAAAAGAACAACTTGAATATGTTTATGCAATAAACATTTATTTATTGAGGCCCTGTGACGTATAGACACTGCACAAGGCTTCAAGGCACTTGGGAAAAACCTGTGAGCAAAACAGTTTTCTGTCCTTGGGGTGTTTATGTTCTAGTAATACAGAAAGATGAAATAAACATAATTTTAAAAGGAACTGACATAATATGTTACAAGATGAAAAGAGCTAGGAGCAAAGAAACAAACAGAGCCTGGTTGGGTTGGCGGAGGTGGTCAGGGGTGCAAGGGAGGTCAGGGTGCCAGGGTAGCCTGAGGAGGCCTCATCAGAAAGGTAGTTATCAAGGAGAGGAGAAGGTCACATGGATGCCCCTGGGAAGAGGGATGCTGGCAGAAGGAAGAGCTAGGGCACTGTCCAAAGTGGGGAGTATGCTCATAGGTTTAAGGGTACATCCTGGAGGCCAGTGAGGCTGGAGCAGCTTGAAGAAAAGCTGGGGGGGAGGGGTGGTGGTAGGACATGGGGGAGGGGGAGGGGAGTGGCACATTGTGCCTATAGGACCCCAGTATGGCCCATGGCAAGGACTGTGGCTTCTCCTCTGAGTGAAATGAGGAGTAACTGTGGGGAGTGGAGCATGATCTGATCTTACTAAAAATGTTGGCTGCTGTGTTGAAATAAATTGTAGTAAGGCAAAGATGGGAGACAGGAGAACAGTTGGAGACTGTTGTAACAATACAGGTGAGGAGTTCCCGTCGTGGCTCAGTGGTTAACGAATCTGACTAGGAACCATGAGGTTGCGTGTTTGATCCCTGGCCTCACTCAGTAGGTTAGGGATCCGGCGTTGCCGTGAGCTGTGGTGTAGGTCACAGACATGGCTTGGATCCTGCGTTGCTGTGGCTGTGGCATAGGCCAGCAGCTATAGCTCAGATTGGACCCCTAGCCTGGGAACCTCCATGTGCCATGGGTGCAACCCTAGAAAAGACAAAACAAAAAAATTAATAAAAATAAATAAAGGTGAGACACGTAAACACCTCTAAGTCTCAGAGCAAACTCATAAAGCTCCATCATGCCATGGTGGGTATTGGGTGGGGGTGAACATCTTGAGAGATTTTGCTTGTCTCGTGTTCTTTGAATTTCTTTATAAAATATTATTTATTAGTCATTTGAAAAATTAAAGGTGACTATTATTATTATGAATATTAATAATTTATACTGTTTCTTCCAGACTAATGAAAGGTCAAACCAGTTAAGTATGGCCAAGAGAAGTAGGTCTGCAGGGTGGTGGGGGACAGTACCCTGGGATAGGATGTCAGAGCCCAAGGGAGTAAAGGGACTGGTGACAGGTCACTTGCATACCGGGGAGATTGATAAAATAAATGAATATATTGAGGAGAATGGCAGCCAGTCTCTTTATTGTTGGAGAGTTAAGTATATGGAAAGGGAGAAAACTGGAATGAATCTTCTAGTGTTGGACTGGAATTAGAAGCTTGTGAACTCATAGTTTTCCATATATATATATTTATATAGATAGATGTAGAAATAAATATATTCGTGGATGTGTCTGCCAAGAGAGCTTGGGAGCAATGACATCCAAGTGGCAATGCACACCCTAGCAACCTCATTAAATTCCTAACTGTCATCCTCCACTTAAAAGGAATCAGGTCTTCTTGGAGAAAAGGCTAATTCTTAGAGAATGGGTTAGGGAGGAAGACGCAGAAGCCTGGAATACATTTTGGTACCAGATAATAAAGAAGTGCTCCAAGAAGTTTGGGGACATGTCCAAAGGATGTAGAAGGTAGCTTAAAGAAGGTCCCATGGCCAAGTCTAGGAAAATTTAGGTATCAAAATAAATAATGAGAGCAGTGGATCATAACCCCTTGAATAAAATAGGGATCAGTGAATCTAAAGTATTATAAGTAAAAACAAATAAATGAGAGAAGATGACTCTTTATTGTAGGATGCCAAATGTAAATGCAAAAGGAATGACGGAATTAGAAAACCACCGTTTGGCAACCATCACAGGAATGATAAATTCAGCCAAGAAACATCAATGGATGCGAAAACTTGAGAGCGAAATTTGGAGTTCCTATTGTGGTTCAGCAGCAATGAACCTAACTAGTATCCAGGAGAATGTGGGCTTGACCCCTGCCTCCGCTCAGTGGGTTAAGGATCCAGCGTTGCCATAAGCTGCAGTGAGGTCACAGACTTGGCGTGGATCTGGCATTGCTGTGGCTGTGGTGTAGGCCAGCACCTGCCACTGCAATTTGACCCTTAGCCTGGAAATGTCCATATGCTGCAGGTGTGGCCCTAAACACACACACATACACACACACACACACACACACACACACACACACACACACAGAATGTAAATTTGATGAGAAATAGGATATTTACAAAGTTTCAAAATACCTTCCCACATAACAATTTTAATTGCTGTGGTGGAGCGAATAGTAGACCCCAAAATGATACATCTGCACCCTTATCCCTGGAACTTGTAATTGTCACCTTACTGGGAAAAAGAGTGTAGATGTAATTTACATTAAGAATCTTGAGCTAAGGAGATCAGCCTGGATTATCCAGATGGGCTCTTAATCCAATAACTAGTGTCCTTTTAAGAGTAAGGTCAAGGGAGATTTGACAGACAGAAGAGACAATGTGTGGAGGAGGGGGAGAGTTCCTGGATAATTCAGTGCTTAGGACTCAGCTCTTTTACCACTGCAGGCCCAGGTTCAATCCCTGGTCTGCTCCCACTCCCACTCCAAATGGCAATGTGACCACAGGGCCAGAGAGGGGAGTGATGCTTGCAGTCACAAGTCAAGGAATGCCCAGAATAGGCAGGAATTTGGAGAGGTAGAGAACAGATTCCCCCCAGAGCCTCCAGGGGATGTGATCTTAGACTCCAGGCCTCCAGAACTGTGAGAAAATGTTTTTCTGTTTTTTAAGCCACCCAGTTTGTGGTAACTTGTGATAGCGGCTACAGGAAACTATTACAAAGGGGAACAGACCAATCTAAAAAGGAGAAATCTGGGAGTTCCCATTATGGCTCCCATTATGGCTCAGTTCCTATTGTGGTTCTTATGGCTTAAGAACCTGACTTTGTCTTTCTGAGGATGCAGGTTCGATCCCTGGCCTCACTCAGTGGATAAAGGATCTGGCGTTTGCCTCAAGCTGCATGGTAGTTCGAACACAGATGCAGCTCAGATTCAGTGTTGCCATGGCTGTGGCATAGGCCTCAGCTGCAGCTCCAATTCAGTCCCTAGCCCGGGAACTTCCATTTGCCACAGATATGGCTAGAAAAAGAAAATAAATAAATAAAAATAAAAAGGAGAAATCTGGCAGTCGCTATCTTAATCACAAGGTTAAAATGAACATCCTCAGTAATGGGACAGATTGCAATTGTGGGCCACTCATGAGAATGGAATGAAAAGAACATAGTGTCCCTGCCATGGCATTCCTGCCAGGGATGCATCACCTGAATTCAAGTGTGAGGAAATGCCACGCAAAGCCAATATGAGGGACCATCTACAGCTGTAATCTTCAACAGGATCAAGGTTATGAAAGTCAAGGAAAGACTGATAAATTCTCTCAGCCTGAAGGAAACCAAAAAGCAATTATACCCCAATTTTAAAAAAATTATATATTAAAAATATGAATTAATTATATTTTACATAATTATAAAAATATGTAATTTGCTATATATTAAAAATATATAGTTGCTATATATATATATATATACACAATTTTTAAAAATTATATATTAAAAAAAAGACAGAATAACTGAATGGAACAAGTGATCCAGGATTGGATTCTTCTCATAGAAGGGCCATTATGGAGTAAATGGCTGCATCTTAGATTGGGTCTGAGAATCAGATGGAAATAATGGGTACTAACTTCCTTATCTTGATAGCATTGAGGCTATGTAGCACAATATCCTTCTCGGAATTGCATACTAAAGGGCATGTCATTTCAGTGGTTTTAAGGTACGTGTTCATTAACTCAAGTCTCAAATGGTTTAGAAAAAAAAATGTTCTTTGTACTGGTTGCAACTTTTTTGTGAGTTTGAAGTTATTTCAAAAGAAAAAGCAAGCAAAATCATATTATTTTGGCAATTCTTTTTTTTTTTTTTTTTTGCTTTTTAGGGCCGCACCTATGGTACAAGGAAATTCCAAGGCTAGAGGTCACATCGGAGCTGTGGCTGCCCATCTACACCATGACTTCAGCAATGCAGGATCCAAGCCGTGTCTGCGACCTATGCCACAGCTCACAGCAACTCGGGGTCCTTAACCTACTAAGCAAGTCCAGAGATCAAACCTGAGACCTTGTGGATGCTAATCAGATTAGTTAACCACTGAGCCACAATGGGAACTCCTATTTTGGCAATTCTTAGCCTAAATAACAACGGTAGCTAACATTGGTCAAGTCAGATTACTTGCTTAATTCTCGTGCAAACCTATGACTCAGTTACCAGTATTAACTCCTATGTGCACATGAAGAAACAGACATTTTGACATGAGTCATTTCCCAGAGTTCATATATCTTGGAAGTGATAAACCAGGAATTAAATCCAGATTTGTTTGATTTTAGACCATTTCCTCCTAAACCGTACACCATTTAATTTTTCCATATTCAATTACTGAATAAGGTGGGTATATATGTTTCTGTCTTTATGTATGCAATATATGTATTTGTCAGATATCTGCAGGGAAAACCAATAGGATGTGTGGTGTGTGTGTCTACTTGGGCATGTGGGCATCTATTATAATGAATTGGCTTATAGTAATTAGTAATTATGGAGTTGGGCAAACCCCAAGATCTACAGGGTCAATCTGCAAGCTGGAGGCCCAGGGAAGCCAAGGGTTGAATTTCAGTCTGAGTCTGAAGGCCCAGCAGAATCAAGCGGTTAGTTCTAGTCTGAAGGCCAGTAGACTGGAAACCTAGGAAGAGCCCATGTTTCACTTTAAGTCCAAAGGCAGGTCAAAAAGCCAATGTCCCAATTTGAAAGCCATTAGGTAGGAAGAATTCTCTTTTACTCAAGGAGTGGGGTGGGTATCAAACTTCTGTTTGATTCAGGCCTTCCACTGACTGGACGAGGCTCATCCACATTAGGGAGGGCAATCTGCTTTACTTAGTCTACTGCTGTAAATATTTTTCTCCTCTCAGGACACCCAGAATAATGTTTTATTGAATATCTGGGCACTCTGTAGTCTAGTCAAGTTGACACAAAAAATTAACCATAACTGTGTGTGTGTGTGTGTGTGTGTGTGTGTGTGTGTTGTGGGGGGGGGTTGTTGGGGGGAGAGAGAGACTAGGAGAGACTAGGCTAACAAATGGTGATAGGAAAGAATTGATGCCTGAGAGAGAGGGATGTGTACTCTTCACAAGGAGATGGGGTGGTATTTGCAAAATTACCCACAGTCAGGATAAACTTTCTTTCAGATTGCTCATTTGCTTAGGCTCCACCTGGCACTATCCTGCCTCCTACATGAGTTGGGTTAAGGCCAGTTAGTCCCTATTGTCATCACCTTTGGGGGGGCTCTGGCCACTGCCCCCCTACTTCTCTGGAAATCTCTACTCTTGGCCTGACAGATTCCCCCACCCCTACCCCACTGCTGCCAATGCATGGCCAAAGCATTTAGGTTTACCCTAGAAGATCTTGTGCTCTAGGCCACAGATGAGTGGATACTGGCCCCATGTTGGGTCAGATACTCCGACTGTGACTAAGAGATGCTGGTCAGTTGTCTCAGTGAGTCACTGGAAGACCTTTTTCTACTGTGGTCCACAAACATCGATTCAGAGACAAAGAGAAATGTGCCGAGCTGTAGAAGACAAGGGCTATTGGGTTCATGAAAGTGTGCTGGATCCAGTGGAATACTCTTCTCTCCCCAAAAATTCCCCTTTTCCTTCACACAGTTTGGAGTGAACCCCACAATTTCAGTCAGGCCTAATGAAGGCGTCCACCCAGCCATACTTACTGCTCTTTGCCAGCCTCCTCTCCTAACACTGTTCTGCAACCCAACATGGCCACCAGGAGCAAGTGCATCATTGCAGCACCATGGGAAAAAAAACCCTGGATCTTTTGGAGTAGATCCTTTGTTGTCCTTATTTCCAAACAAAACAAAACAACAGCTTTTCAAAGTCTCTGGAAAAAAAGGTTAACCTTAATGATATGTGAAGCTATTCTCTCATTTGTCTAGAAAACTGTATTTACCCTATTTTGTCTGCCTTCCTACATCAGCTTCATCTTGGTATCCATTGTGATATACAAATAAGGACTAAGAAGCATGAATAAAAGGCCGTGAGAATCGAAGACCCTCCATGTCTTTCTGTAGTGGTATTTTATCTCAGACTGTTCTGTGTAATTCAGCCCTTGTAGATGGTCTATGAGTTTTTTCCTAGACTTTTCCTCAACCCCCTCTTGTTCCTCTCACAAAATCATCTCAGAGGGATGGCTCAACTCCAGGAATTCTCCCTAGGGTTACGAGAAGATCCTTGCACACTGTTTGCGACACAGACCCAGCTGTTTCCTCTTTCCCCTTCTATGTCCAACCTCTGCCTTCTATTCTGTGTCATTGGGCTTTTCCTTCTTGTGTATCCCCAGGGCCACGGGCCAGTCTTCTTGCCTGTTTATGTGCATTTAAAGTTCATCTCCTCCATTACACCCTGACTCTGGATGGAAAGAAATTCCATGCATGTCTTCTCCCCAGCCCCTACGAGGTCCTCGCAGACTGTCTGCCTGGTTAATACCATTTCCTCTGCATAGAAGCCTCTTCTCTTTTGGTGCGAATCTTTTCCAGTCTCTGGTGGAGGCCCTTCCGAAAAACAACTTCTGTCCTTGCCTGGAAGAGATATCACAGAGTTCCGACCACCAGATTTGCATTCTTGCTTTCTACTTTGCATCAATGTCTATACTTATGTCTTACCTCTCCTGGTCTTTTGCCACCTTCTTGAGGACAAGAAAGAGTCTAGGACTTTGAAATCAGTCTAGGTTTGAATTATGGGTCATTCACTTGCCTGTGTAGTTGTGTGACCGTGGATGAGTTAGTTCACTTCTTTATACCTCAGTTTTCTATTAAATGGGGATAATAATATTGCTTATCTCATAGGATTATTGCAAGGATTAAATTAGACCTTTTTTTTGGATGTGTCCTCAGCATGCAGAAATCCCTAGGCCAGGGATTGAACCCACACCACAGCCATGACCCACACCACAGCAGTAATAACACTGAATCCTTAACACACTGAGCCAGCAGGGAACTTCAAATTAGATATTTTTATAAAGTGCTTAAAAGTATACTAGCCATATAGAGAGTGTTTGCTAAATGTTAGCTGTTACTCTTAACATCCTCCTTTGCTGCTTCAGTTATCTAGTGCTATGTAACAAATCATCTCAGAATCTAGAAGCTAAGAATAATTATAAACATTAGTCATCTTTCATAGTTTCTGTGGATCAGGAATTAAGGCGCAGCTTAGTTGGGTGGTTCTGGCTTGGGATCCCTTACAAGGTTGCAGTGGTCTAGATGCCAGCTTGAGCTGCAGGGATGTGAAGGATTTCCTGGGGCTGAAGGACCCATGTTAAAGGCACCAGTTCTTCTCCATTTGAGTGTTTCCCTAGGGCTTCTGTGATGTTCTTGCAACCTGGCAGCTGGCTTCCTCTAGCGAGAGCAATCCAAGTACCCAGAGCAGAAGCCTCCATACCTTTTATAACAACCTCAGAAGTCAAGTACCATCCTTTCCTCCATGCTTAGTGTTTACACAGAACTGCTCTGATTCACATAGGAGGAAATTATACTGGAACATGAACCCCAGGAGACAAGGATCATTGGGGACAATTGTCAAAGCTGGATGCCCCCCCACCCATTTTGTTTTTCTGGCTGTGTCAGGGGCATGCGGAAGATCCTGGGTCAGGGATTGAACCTAAGCGTAGCAGTAACCTGAGCCACAGCAGTGACCACACCAAGTCCTTAACCTCTAGGCCACTAGAGAACTCCCTAGATGTCTTTTTTTTTTTTTTGCCTTTTCTAGGGCCCCACCCTTGGCATATGGAGGTTCCCAGGCTAGGGGTCTAATCGGAGCTGTTGCTGCCGGCCTACGCCAGAGCCATAGCAACGTGGGATCTGAGTCGCGTCTGCGACCTACACCACAGCTCACGGCAGCGCTGGATCCTTAACCCACTGAGCATGGGCAGGGATCGAACCCGCAACCTCATGGTTCCCAGTCGGATTCGTCAACCACTGTGCCACGATGGGAACTCCAGATGTCACATTTTAGTTTGTTTTGTTCTAAGAGAATTTGTACCAGTGAGAGGCTCTAGTAATCACAGACATTGGGATATATGCTAGATGCAGAAGAATTCCAAGGAAGAAATGAACCAAAGGAAATATTTCTTCAGCCTTATCCCTTGTATTTTCTGCCTTTGCCAGACTGAACCCACCTGGCACTTCTGTCTCATTTCAAGGTCCATGTACCTATAGCTTTTCTCTTTAAAAGTTTCTCCTCTCCACTTCACTTATCAACCTTCCTCTTAGAATTCAGCTCTTAGTGCTTCCTCTGGGGAAACTTTCCAGATTCCCTTAGGCTGTCACTGCTTTGTGCACTTTGTCTCCTTTAATGGACCTTATCCAATTTTTGGAAGTCGAGGCATCTCTAAGTGAGGGGGACAGCTGATAAAAAGGAACGAAACAAGGTGGAAGAAATTAGCATGGACGTTCTTTAACAGAAAGTTCCAGAAGAATTTTTTGGTGATCGTGGCATTTTCTCTCAGTGTTGTACAGCACAAAATCCACTAGCCACTTGCAGCTATATTGCACATGAAATGTGGCTAGTTTGACTGAGGAAATGAATTTCATTGAAGAACTCATGAACTGAATTTTAAATTTTATTTAATTTTAATTTGTTTAAATTTAAACACCCACACATGGCTAGTGGCAACTGTATTGTTCCACAGATGTCTTATGGGAAGACACCTGCCTCAAGAGAGTACAGGGGCAGAGAGAGTGGAGGCTAAGCTTTGCTACATAGAGCAAAGGCTCCTTCGGACTGGAAGAAACCACAATAAACTAAATCTAGTGCCTCTGAAGTGCTGGCCAAGTGTAATGGTGCCCCCCCCCCCCCTTAAGACTATTTATAATTTGAGCAGGATGCTTGGAACAATGAAATGGTCTAAAGATATTCCAAGACTGGTTCTCTTACGGCCAAATTGAGAAAAGTTTTTTTTTTTTTTTTTTTTAGGGCCACACACACAGCATATGGAGGTTCCCAAGCTAGGGGCCAAATTGGAGCTGTAGCCACTGGCCTACACCACAGCCACAGCAATGCCGAATCCTTAACCCACTGAGCCAGGCCAGGGCTTGAACCTGTGTCCTCACGGATACTAGTCAGATTTGTCTCTGCTGAGCCATGGTGGGAACTCAGAGAAAAGTTTTTTGGTTTTTTTTTTTTTGTCTTTTTGCCATTTCTTGGGCCGCTCCCATGGCATATGGAGGTTCCCAGGGTCGAATCGGAGCTGTAGCCGCCAGCCTATGCCAGAGCCACAGCAATGCGGGATCTGAGCCAAGTCTGCAACCCACAACACAGCTCACAGCAATGCTGGATCCTTAACCCACTGAGCAAGGTCAGGGATTGAACTCGCAACCCTGTGGTTTCTAGACGAATTCGATAACCACTGAGCCATGACGGGAGCTCCAGAAAAGTATTTTTTTTTTTTTTTTTTTGAAGGAGGGCTTTTGTCTACCTCTGCCACCTGGGGTCAGGGTCAGAGCCACTATCTTTTCAGAGGGTTAATATTTACAGTGCCTGTATCCAAATTCGCAGTTTCAACACCAGTCTAGATAATAGCCTTCTGCCCTCCCTTCGTTTCATGGCTTTGTACTAGGCTTTGAGAAGAGAAGATGGAACAATTCAGTATCTTTTCCTTGAAAAGCTCACAGACAAGAGAAGATAATAAACATGGCCACACACTAGCTGGTTGCCAGATGTTCTAGGCTAATGCTGCTATTTTGCCAGACTAGCTAGCTCTCTGTGCCTCAACTCTCCCATTTGTAAAATGTCAGGTCAGGAGAGGACTTCTGAGGTCTCCGCCCTCTCTGACTTCCTGGGCACTTACATAACGTAATCAAAATTATAATGATAATAATAACATCAGCCGCATTAGCAGAGCCGCATTATGAGTTCTAGGCATCGCGCTCCATGCTCCAGTGTCGTCATTTCACTCAATCCACAGGACTGTTTTCTTAACTCCCATTTTGTGGATAAGGAAACTGAGGCTACTTGAGTTTAACTAACTAGGTCACACAGTAAATGGTAAATAGTAAATAGCAGTTGGGTTTTAAATCCAGGGATTCCGTTGCCTAAGCTTCTAATCCCTTTGCTGTGTGCACTGCTTCTCTTCAAGGGTGGATCAGTGAGGAGTTCTGGATTCAAGCAGGGAGGTATTTTTGTCACGATTATTAGCAATGACTGTTTTTTGTGCGTACTCTGACCGCTATACTGTATACGGTGGTCCATACTAGCGCCCTCAGTGTACAGATGGGGAAGTGGGACTCAGGCTCAGTAAACTGCTCAAGGTCACACAAAGAGCAAATGACAGGGGATCATATCCCGGAGGTCTGCCCCCACCCTCTCCACCTCCAGCTCAGCTCCTGCACCTCAAGCGCCGGGTTAGGGAAGAAGCAGAAAGGCCGCCGCGGACCAGGACTGCGGGCTGGCTGGGTCTGCACGCCTCCGCCGCGCACGCGCTCTCGGGCTCCGGGTCCGGGCGCGCCGCGGGCGCGAGGACGGCAGCTGGGAGCGTGCGCGCGGTGACGTGCCGGGCGCCATGTTGGAGGGCTGGTGGTAGCGGCTCGGGGAGGTGCTCGCTCTCTCGGTCTCGCTCTCTTGCTCGCTTCCCCCGGCTCCCTTCGGTGCCCCCCCCGGTCGCCTGCGTGCCGGAGTGTGTGCGAGGGAGGGGGAGGGCGTCGGGGGGGTGGGGGGAGGCCTTCCGGTCCCCGGGAGACCCGCGGAAGGAGGCGGAGGCTGCGAGGGACTCCGGGAAGCCATGGACGTCGAGAGGTTGCAGGAGGCGCTGAAAGGTGGGGGTTGCTGCCCCCTCTCCCTTCCTCTCAGTCTTCGAGGCCCTCTCCTTTTCCTTTTGCGGCGGGGGGCTCCGCGGGCCTGGGCCGGGCTGGGAGGAGGGCGCCCTTCACCAGCTCCCCTCCCCCTCCCACCTCCCCAGGGGCGGGGAGCCCCGTGGGCAGCTCCCTCCCGCCCCGCTCTGGGCTTTGTGTCGGCCGCCGGCGTCTGGGCTGGGGGAGGGGAGCCGGGAAGCTTTCGCTGGGGCCCCGGCCCCTCTCGTACTCCCCGAGCCTGGGTCGTGGGCCCTCAGCCCCCTCCCAGGCGAGCTTCGTTCTCCATCAGGCCCCCGCACGCCGGACTTCGTGGGAGAGAGAAAGTAAAAGGTTTCGGGGGGTGGGTAGAGGGGCGGCAAAGCAACTTTCAAGTGTCTCGGAAAGCCTTTTTCGGGGCCTCTGAAGTCATTTCTTCACGCGCCCTAATTTTAAGGTGGTTGCCTTCCCCGCTCTGAATTGGCAGGCTGGCCTTCCATGCAACAGGCTTGGGAACAGTGGTTCTCAAACTTAGGATAGCGTGATTTCAGCGTTTTGAGAAATAGGCGTTTTTGGGAGATAGCTACAAAAGGTAGTTGGTGTTTCTTAAAATGTAGATTTATGAACGTACCCTAAAAACAATTTGTGGGCATCGGGATCTGGGGTTTGTATTTAATCAATCTCAGAAGGATCTGGTCTTGGTGTTGTTCCCTTGGACCACACTTTGAGAAGCATTGCATTAAGGATGGTTTGTGGAGAAATTGAGTGCCCCCTTTAGGACGAGTCTTGTTACCTGTGAAGAGGTACATTTGAAGTCGAGCTAGGAGAGTCAAGAGGTGGATATTTGGTTGAGAGGCTGATTTTTAAAAATTTTTAAATTGATGCTTAATATGAGGAAGGACTGGGAGGAAAGTTTGTTTTTAGAGGACATTGGAACTGGTTGGTGCACTTTGAGAAATACTAATAACTTTTCTTTCTTTCCTTATCTAGATTTTGAGAAGAGGGGGAAAAAGGAAGTTTGTCCGGTCCTGGATCAGTTTCTTTGTCATGTAGCCAAGACTGGAGAAACAATGTGAGTGAAAACACGTAGTCGTTGTTATAGTTCAATGTATCCTTCAGAATTGCTTAGACAAGGGACTAAAGTCTATTTCAGAAGCGTTGAATAATTCATCTGTCTAAACTGTACAAGCCCCAGTAATTTAAAGCATGTATTAAGTGTATATGCTTTATTTACTTCATAGTGCTCTATAATGAATTTTAAGAATTTGTTAAAATTTTCTTTGTGTGTTTGCACATGTAGTATTTATTATTCTCGAAGAGCTAGAGAAAGGAAGACTGCATATTCCATTATGACCACTTTTGGCCATAACAAACAGGCTTATTTCCAGAATTTTGTGGCTTTGATTCTGTTTCAGATTCTTTTGGTGGTATTTTCTCATATTGTCCAGTATTCAACCTTTTGTTGTTGTGTTTATATATGTGGGTGCTTGAAGTTTCACTTCTGTTTATTCTCTTGAGCTCTTAGGGTGATTATCTGACATATTCCAGATGCTACAGTTTTGACTATCCTGTAAACCTTCTAGGATAGCTAGCTTGTTAACATATGCTCAGCATTTTATTAGGCTTGTTTCCAAATGTTGTGAATCTGAAACTTATATGATGAAGTTTAGAACTGTTTCCAAAAGAACATTTTAGTTCATTGTTGTGTGTGTAGTTTGTTTGCCAGGAGTTTTCACACTGAGTCTACGTTTATTTGTAGAGAGAAGTGCAGATTTGGTGATTTACTTGTAATCTTTGTGTAAGGGATAGGGAGCTGGAAGGGGAAAGGTTTCTTTGGATGTAGTATTAAAAGGGGGGCTCTTTTTGGCTCCTCTATAAATGCCTAGTTTTAATTTTTTTTTTTTTTGAGATCTAATAGAAGAGTATTAGCTTCCGCAAGTGATGTATACTTGCTTTGGCTTTATTACCAAATGTTCGTTTCTCACAAGATTGCTTACATTTGCAACTTAGCCTTCTGATAACTAGCCTGATTTTAGAAAGAAAAAAACAAACAAACTATTTTAATGGTCAGGCAGGCAAGCTGAAACTCTTTAGTGCTTATTAAAATTACTAGTCATCTTAAGAATGTGACATGATATGTTCAATCTTAAATTTTTTATCTAGTACTTTTAAAAATGGAACCCTTTACGGGAAAAAAAAGGCTAATTTTTGCCTCAAAAGTACAGTAGCTCAGATACCTTGATTTAAAAAAATTGATGCAGAATGACTGATTTGTATTTGTATTGGTTGCTAGTGGTCCAGACTTTTACCTGTCTACAATATCAAGAGGAATAGCATTTTACTTTCAGAGTTTTGACAGACAAGATTATTTGGAGTTAAATACTTAAAACCTCTAGGTCTATACAAACTGCCTTCCCATTTTGATAAAATGCATTGACCGTAAATGCATAAGTAGTTGAAAGTTTCTATAAGAAAGCTTTTAAATATCCGTCTGACTGGATCACTAAGTGCCTGGGGAAATTTAACCTGATTTTTCTGGACAATTATTTTTCCTGATAGAGGACTTAAGAGGTCATCAGTTGTCTCAACCCTGTCTGTTGTCCACCCTCACCCTCCAATCCTTAGGGGTTTTTTTTACATTTACTAAAGTATTTTGTATAAAAATGATTGGTGGTGTTAGTTTCTTCATGGAGTTTGAAAAATATTTTAAAATTTATGATTGAAATGGTTTTTACATTTAGCTTTTATTTACCCTTTGTTGATTTTTTAAAAATCAATATGGGCATACCTTAATTTTTGATACATTAATTTGTAGTTTCTGTCATCATTTACGGGTAAACTGAGTTTGGTCTAACTTGTAACATTATAAACATGAGAGTGAAGACCTAAAGAATAGCAGTTCAGATCTTTTTAATGTTAGGTTGGATGGGTCCCTTAATATTAAGAATTCTGGGAGTTCCCTTCGTGGCTCAGCAGTTAATGAACCCGACTAGGATCCATGAGGATACCAGTTCAGTCCCTGGCCTTACTCAGTGCATTAAGGATCCGGCGTTGCTGTGAGCTGTGGTGTAGGTTGCCGACTTGGCTTGGATCCCTTGTTGCTGTGGCTGTGGGGTAGGTCAGCACCTGTAGCTCGGATTCAACCTCTAGCATGGGAACCTCCATATGCCACGTGTGGCCCTAAAAAGGAAAAAAAAAAAAAAATTTGGGACTTCCTGTTGTGGCGCAGCGGAAACGAATCCAACCAGGAACCATGAGGTTGTGGGTTCGATCCCTGGCCTGGCTCAGTGGGTTAAGGATCCAGCGTTGCCATGAGCTGCAGTGTAGGTCACATACGTGGCTCTGATCTGGCATTCCTGTGGCTGTGGTGTAGGCCGGCGGCTACAGCTCTGATTAGACCCCTAGCCTGGGATCCTCCATATGCGTATGTGCAGCCCTAAAAAAAAAAGACAAAAGACAAGAAAAAAAAATTCTGTAGTTCTCTTTGTTTTCATTGATACTTTATAGCAAGAAGCACAACAAGAGGTATGTAAACCTTTGTTTATGGACAAAAATTAGTGACAGCCTAGGCTATTTATCTTTCATTTAAAAAAAATTGATTTTTAGCTGTTTTTAGCTTCAGAGATATTCTAGAAGTTTAGGTTCTTACTGAGGAGGTTGTTGTAGGAAAAATTACAGAGCATTGGAACAGTTTTCTTTCTAGTCTATTAAAAATTACCTGTAAACATCTAATATGGGAAATTGGGAGATGCCAAGACATGGGTTATTGAATGGTATGAAGAGAAGATTCCTTGAAGCAATCCCCAAATGAGTTGCTTTTGGCTACTTCAAAAAATTATTTTTGTGTTGGTAAGTTTACTTTCTCCTGAAAATGGGACATTTCCTTGAGCAACACTTTTCTGAAGGTAACAGTAAATGCCAAGTATAAAGTACTGAATAAGCAGATACACATGTGGTAGGTTTCAGTCATGAATTTAAACAAATGGGTTTTAATTGCAGTTACTCTATTTGATGGCCAAATTATCCCATATTTGGCCAGTGGGAGCCTCTTCTACTTGTTTTCCAGAGTCATTTTGACTTGACCCTAATGGTTTTTGATAGCACCCTTACTTTTCTGTTATGAGAATATGTTCTAAGCTCATTCCTGTCCCAGATCTGTAATCAGCCGTTTCTCAAGAAGCCCTGTCTTCTTTAAGTGGGAAATGGTGTTTAAAGACTACAGCTTGGGTGCTAGAGAAGCTTTTACTGAGTTTGTCATTGTTTCTAGCCTCTTCAAGAGACAGAACTAGATAAACTACTTCATGAATCATACTTTAATTTCTTCCAAACCAGTAATCATGGTTCTTAGGGACACGGGTTGGTAGAATTAGGGTATCCCATAATTATTGACTATATCTAACAAAGTCTAAAAATCATACCAATACCATTAATATAATTACTAAGAACATAAAATTTTTACATATGGTCTCCCAATTTCTAGCTCCTGTATAGGAAAACTACTTGTTATCTACATTATCTGAGCATAAAGCTGTTAAACATAATTTTCCCTTTTAACTGTCACTTAGTCCTAATTTTACAGTGGTTAAGTATCCATTGCTTTCTACCAGTCTGTATATCAGTGTCCCTAGTCAGTTTGGCTGTCTGAAGCTCATTTTTTTGGGGGGAGGGTCTATTTAGGGCACATGGAGGTTCCTAGGCTAGGAGTCCAGTCAGAGCTGTAGCCACTGACCTGAACCACAGCCACAGCAGCGTGGGATCCCAGTCACATCTATGACTTACACCACAGCTCATGGCCACGCCACATCCCCAATCCCAAATCCCCAATCCCCAAATTGAGGCCAGGGATTGAACCTGTGACCTCATGGATACTAGTCAGATTCGTTTCTGCTGAGTCATGATGGGAACTCCTGAAGCTCATTCTTTAGTAGATTATTTAGGCAGGGCGCAGGAGAACAATATGTCTTGAGTGAGTTCTTGTATGTTGCTAACAGTTTGTCTATGCCCTTTATTCTTAAAGGTCAGTTTGGCTGTAAATAAAATCTTTGGTTTACGTATTTTGTCCTTGAGTAGCTTAAATGTGTTAATTCCAGTGTTTCCCCCCAATTTAGAGTTACTGTCAAAAAAAATCTGATAATCTGATTTCCTTTACCTATAAATCACCTATTCACCTTGCCTCGATTCCCAAAGGATGTTTTCTTTAAGGTGCAGTAGTTTTTCTAGACTGTGTTTTCGTGTTGGGCTTTTTGGGTCGGTATACTCAAGTATGTGATATGCTCTTTGAACATGTATTTTCACATTTAAAAGAAAAACTCAGGAAAATGATTCTTGAATTATTTCCTTTGGCTTTCTTTTTCAGGGATTTCTTGTATTTCTCTGTTGAATTATCTTTGCGTAACTTCAGTATTTTTTTATTTTGTCCCGGAGTTTTTCCCCTCATTCTTGTTTTTAGGAGAGAACTTTACTCAATAATGCTGTTTTTTTTTTGTTTGTTTTTTTGTTTTTGTTTTTGTTTTGCATTTTTTTAGGGCCACACCTGCGGCATATGGAGGTTCCCAGGCTAGGGGTTGAATCGGAGCTACAACTGCGGGCTGACGCCACAGCCGCGGCAACGCTGGGTCCCTTAACCCACTAAACGAGGCCAGGGATTGAACCCGCAACCTCATGGTTCCTAGTCAGATTCATCTCCTCTATACCACGACGGGAACTCCCAATAATGCTGTTTTTTAAAACTTCATTGATGGAAAACAGTTAACTTCATTTATGGAAAATATATGGTTTGGTAAATTTTGACATCTACACTCAGTGAAAAAAATCACCACACTCCAGATTGACAGTATATCCATTACTCTGAGAAATGTCCTCTTTCCCTTTGTAATCTTCCTTTTGTGTGCTCTCCTCCCCTCAGGCAACGAAAGATCTGCCTTTTGTCATTGTAGATTATTTAGCATGTTCTAGAGTTCTGTATAAATGGAATCATGCAGTATATTCTTTGCCTTTTTTTACTCAACATAATTTGAGATTGATCCATGTTGTTTAGAAGTCAACAGTTCATTCCTTTTACTTCTTAGCATTCATTGCATGAATATCCTACTTTTTTGGAGGTGAGGGGGGGTGTGCACCCGAGAAGTAGAAGTTCCTGGCCAGGAACTGAGCTGCAGTTGCATCCTGTACCACAGCTGAGGCAACACTGGATCCTTAACCCTCTGAGCCACACTGTAACTTGCAGATACCCTACAATTTCTGATTTGTTCACCTGTTGATAGACATTTGGGTTATTTCTAGCTTTTTCTTTGCCTTTTTTTTTTTTTTTTGGTCTTTTTGCTGTTTCTTGGGCTGCTCCCTCAGCATATGGAGGTTCCCAGGCTAGGGTTCTAATCGGAGCTGTAGCCCCTGGCCTACACCAGAGCCACAGCAACGCAGGATCCGAGCCCTGTCTGCAACCTACACCACAGCTCACAGCAATGCCGGATCCTTAACCCACTGAGCAAGGGCAGGGATCGAACCCGAAACCTCATGGTTCCTAGTCGGATTCGTTAACCACTGAGCCATGATGGGAACTCCCTAGCTTTTTCTTTGTTAAAAACAGAAACAAACAAAAAAAACCTGCTATGAACTTTTGTGTGTATGTCTTTCTATGCATTCTTTTTTCTTGGTTAAGAACCCAAGGGGAGTGGTTGGATCATGTGATAAGTGTATGTTTAACCTAAGAAATTGCCAAATTGTTTTCTAGTGTGATTGTACTAGTTTGCTTTTCCACCATTATTAATGGGAGTGGAGATCAGTTTCTCCACATCCTTTCCAACACTTAGTATGGTTAGTCTTTCTCACTTTAGGTGTTCTAATAGGTGCATTGTGGTTTTAATTTGTATTTGCCTAATGACTCATGATGTTGAGCATCTTTTCATGTATTTATTTGTTCTTTGTATATCTTCTTTAGTGAATTGTTTCTTCACATCTTTGTCCATTTTAAAATGGGGTTTTCTTACTGGCTTTTAAAAATTTCCTCCTTTGAAGGGCTCTTACTGCATTATCGTTTGTGATCATTTGCTCTTGTATGGTTTCTAGTTTAGTCTTAATCTCATGAAGTAATTTTTTTTCCTCTTCTAATTGTTGTATTCTGTTGCTTCATTTTTCTGAGTTTCTCTGATTTTGACTTCTGTCATTTTTCTGTGTCTTTAGCTCATTTTGAAATAGTGTAAGATTTTGATCTGTTTTTGAACAAGTCTTTCCAGCTTCTCCTTGCTATCCTGAGGGATGTTATTCTGGTCCTTACTTTCCTTTTTTTCTTAAAATGATTTTTTTTTTGGCTTTTTGCTTTTTTTTTTAGGGCCACAGCTGCGGCATATGGAGGTTCCCAGGGTAGGGGTCAAATCCGAGCTACAGCTGCTGGCCTACACCACAGCCAGCACTGAGTTGTGTCTGCAGCCTACACCACAGCTTGCAGCAATGCCGGATCTTTAACCCACTGAGTGAGGCCAGGGATCGAACCTGCAACCTCATGGTTCCTAGTCGGGATTGTTTCCGCTGTGCCACAACAGGAGCTCCTCTTACAACGATTTCATATTTGATTTGTCCTTGATATTTTTCTGTTGGTTCATTTTTATGTGATACCAGTTTTCCTGAATGTTGAGGAAGAGGCATGGTTCATAGTAGCTATTCCATAACTTCACAGAGCTCACTCATTGTTTTTGTGAAGTGTTAAGAATGTGGAGCTTGCTTTCAAAATTTCTGGACTCTGTTTTCCTATTTTTATTTGGACCTTATCTTTCCTTCATCTCTATTGTCCCTTTCTTTTGTCTGTCAGCTCTTTGCTTGGGAGCTCTGGTGGGTCACTTTCAGGAGCTCATGGGAGCAGGGCTGCTTCTCTCAGCATTAACTGGACGTCCTTTCTGTTCACTCCTTACTAGTGTGGGCAAAACTTTTCTTAGTTTTAGGTGCTATTCTCAGATTGATCTGCCATTATTTCTTGGGAACTACTGGCTCTTTGTGGTTCTCTTATTTGTAGGCCTTTCAGATTCACTACAGCTTGTCTGTTTTCTCTTGTAGAGATTCTCATAATGTACAGATTATTTGACCATCAGTTTTTCCTCATCCACTTATTTTTTGGGGGTTTCTGAGACAATCTTGTCAGCTAGTTTTGTTGCAAATGTTTTTGTTTATTGGTTTTGGTATTTGCTGTCTAGTTATGTCTGATATATAGGGTTTTGGATAGATGAAAAATTGTAGCACCTCTGCCATCCTCTCAAAATTACACTTTTTAGGAGAACTTTTTAAGCCAGTCCTTATTAAGATAGTAGTAGTACCTCATAGTATGAGTATGTAGTACATAGAAAACTTAGGACACTGCTTAGTAAACAGAGTAAATGATCAGAAAATTGTAGTTGTTTTTATGTTGATAATGCTTACATTGAGTTTGCATCCACCACCCCCAACAGTTTCAAGCTCTTTATGTTCAGCAATTTTGACACAGCAGTAAGAAAATAAAAGTTAAGTTACTTAGTCATGGTAGTGAACAACAAATCTGCATTATTGTAAGTAAAATTGCCATAAGTCCATGAGATCCATCTTCTGTGGGCTTCTTGGGAATTTTTGTTTTGATTAACATAATTTTTATTGAACACTTCAACATTATTTCTTTTTTTAAATAAAACTTTAATTTTAGTTTTTATTTTTTTAATGGCTACTCCTGTGTCATATGGAAGTTTCCAGGCCAGGGATTGAATCTGAGCCATACTGCACCCTTCACCACAACTGTAGCAATGCTGGATCCTTTTATCCACTGCACTGGGCCAGGGATTGAACCCGCATATTTGCAGTGGCCCCAGCGGATTCTTAACCCACTGCACCAACAGCGGGAGCTCCCTGAACATTATTTCTAAAATGTCAGTTTTAGACATATTACTGTCACATACTTTCTTACTGATTTTTCCCACGTTCGTAGAACATCTGTATAATTACTTACTTAATGCTCTTTTTTAGGTCAGCTTACTTTTTAACTTTGATGATTAAGATAGGACCATGAGGGAGTTCCCACTGTGGCTTAATAGTAATGAACCCAACTAGTATGCATGAGGATGTGGTTCAATCCCTGGCTTTGCCCAGTGGGTTAAGGATCTGGCATTGCTGAGCTGTGGTGTAGGCTGGCAGTTGCAGCTCTCATTTGACCCCTAGCCTGGAAACTTCCATATGCTGCACATGGGGCCCTAAAAAGGAAAAAAAAAAAAAGACCATGAAGAAAATTATAGTTGTTTTCATTTGTTTCATCACATATTGCTGTTAACCTGATGTGTTATGTATGCTGCACAAAATCTACTTAATGATGTGCTAGAAGCTAGGCATGCCAAAATCGTTTTCTTACTAGAATTAACCGCATCTTCAGTCTTTTTGGTGTGCAGGTGGGTTCGTATTTTCCGTGTTCAGTCCAGATTTTTACTAGTAGTTGGTTAGTCCCCTAATTTCATGAGAGTTAGCATGTGGTAATGTCATTTTTAGAAGGAGCGTGGCTTGATTTTGAATTTAACTTGGCAGCTTATCGGTGCAAATTAGGGCAGATCATTTGTGAGTTTGTATCCTCAGTTGAAAAATGGGGTTTACACCATATATTTGCCTTGGCTATGGTGAGGAATAAATGAGAATATGTAGCTGTAGACAGTAAAATTTGGGAGATAATAGAAGTTAGAATGTTCTCTCTGTTGAGCATGCAGCAAGTCCGGGGTACTGCATCCTGTGGAAGGAGCTCTGGTTTGAGAGTTAGGAGAGCACAAGACAGACCTGGATTTGAAATCCCAGCTCCACCACTTGATTACTCTGTTGCCAGGGCTGACTTCTCTGTGCCTTAACTTCCTTGTAAAATACGAGTAATAAATATATCTTAAGGATGTTGTAGAGATTCACTGAGTTTATGAGTGTATAACGTGGTGATTAGCACATGGTGACACTCCCCTCACCCCCTGCTACTATTTTAGTCTCCGTTAAGTCACTTAAATTACTGTGGGCCACACTTCCCTCAGATACTAAGTGAGGAGCTTGTAAAAGATGATTTCCAAGTTTCCTTCCAGGTCAGAAGCCTATAGGAGTCTATGTTTGTGATAGTAGTTGCCCCAGTGGTATTGTGATTAACAGTGATTAAAGGTGGGGCACAGTCACAGTGGTTCTTAAATGTCTACTGATGGTGAAGATGTTAACTGTTGGGAATGTGTTTGGTGACAGTGAAAATATTGAAAATCATTTGTCTATACTTAGATGAGGGAGAACAATCAGTGTTACCACTGACTCATGAGAACCACAAAGGGGCTTCCCAGAATGCCTGTCTTCACGTTACCTATTTGTACATGTGTGGTTTTTACCTTCATCTAGAGATGCTTTTTGTACCTTCCAGTGAATGAGGGTTTGTGATGCTTATTGTGGAATATTACTGGAAGCCTGTCACCAACTTCATGTTGCTTCAGAATTTCTTGTTAGTAAGAAGATAAGGAATTTATGGTCCAGAATTTACAGTGATTTATTTGCCTCTGTTTTGTGGACTGTAGGTTTTGGATATGGGAGTTTATTATTGGGGTAAGTAGGTGAGTGACGAGTGTGTGTGTTTGTGTCTGTCTACCTAAATCAATTTTTAGTATCACTAGCAAAAAATTAAATGATTAAAACAGTATGGACAGTTGAGTATAATGGCTGTTTTATTTAATATATATAGCTACAAAGGCATTATACTTTAAAATACCTAATGAATTTGAGAATGTTTTTCACATTTTCATTTTTGCTAGGCCCCCAAATGTGTTCAGTTGTTCATCCTTGTTCTGTCTGGTTTCACCCATAGCAATCCTTTCTGTATATCAGTCTGCCTGGGTTTTGTACTACTCGTGTGGAATCTACCTTGTATAGTAGGCACTTCTGTAATAACCCCAAACTCCATTCCTACCAAAATAGATTGAATGTTACTGAGAACATACACCATTGTAAAGCATATAATAGCTAATTTAAGTCACAATTTAGTAAAAGTATAGAATAATAGTAATAGTAACCCATTGCTTTTAAAAAAATGTGCCGTATATGTGGTAGTTCAATTACGGCTTTTTTGTTATCATCTACCAGTTTAACTTTGTAGAGGGGGGAGAGAAAGCATTATGAGAGGATTTACTCTAGAGTGAAGACACCCTTGGATCTGTATGTGTCGACTTATCTCTGTTATCCCTGTCCTTGACCCTAGGTTATCAGGCACTCATGGTTAAAATTCTAGTTTCATTCATTATAACCTATTTGAATGATCATGGTGGAACAAGTTTAGTCACCTAAGCTATCTTTTCTTCTGTTCCTCAGCTGAAAATGTGAATAACGATGCTTAGGTCTTAGAATTTTTTGTGAAATAGCAGGCATTCAACAGATCTTATATTCTTTTGTTTATACACTGTGATGTAAGAAATAAAAATTAGTAGTCAAAGTAACATTTATTTAATACCAGTTTTGATACCTAAAAGTTTTTGCAGCTTACTGAAATGAAGCCCTAAGTTTGAAAACATACCGACTAGTAATAGTGATCTCTCTCAAGATCCAAAAGTTCCCTAATCTCATCAAGCTGAGCAAGCTGTTCATTTGGCTTGCCAAAAGTTTGCTTCAGCTATTATGTTTTCTTTCTTTCCTAAAGCTAGGTCTGACTTAGATTCTCTCAGACATGCAGTACCTGTTCTTGTACTTATGGTTTGTCTGGCCTTATGGTTTGTCTGGCCTCGCTGCAGTGGGTGGGACCTCTTCAGTACTTTAAGTCTCATTCTAATGTTATTTTTTGTTTTATGTGGTGTTTTTCAGTACTTTTATCTACTTAGAGTCTTTGATTTTAAAATCTTTATGGTACTAGGACTTTCATATAAAAACTTTGTTTTGGGTTATTGTTCCTTTTCTTCCTAAAAGACTTTTAATGAACATTTATTTTGTACCAGACACTATCAAATGTTTTGATAATCTAATCTGATCTTTACTACTATTCTCTGGAGTAGGTGTTGCCCCTTTTTAAAAATAAGGATACTGAGACTTGCACAACTTAAATAATTTTAAGATTGTGCAACTGATGAATGACAGAATTGGGATTTAAAGCCGGGCATTCTGGCTCAGATTCTCTCGTTACCTGTACTTCATACCACTTGTTACTTGTTGTCTTCTCACATCTTTACTCTATCTTTCTAGAATCCTTCAGAACTACTCAGAATTTGAAGCTATGCATTTGGTAGGAATTTATTATGACTGTTGTTTTTGTAATTTCCGAGGCTTTAAAGCTGCTTATCTAAGCCAGACCCCATGTACCTGTCCAGCTCTCCTTTCCTTGTGCTGTTCTATAATATGACCTTGTAGGTACTGACACCACAGATAGTTTTCTGGGCCAGGGAGGGGATTGTGGCAAGTATGGGAGGAGGCTGGTTTTGGTGGTAGGTGATTTAAGAAAAACTATAGTAGGGGCTATTTAGTGAAAGGGTCAACAAGTAGGTGACTTGATGTACACTCACATTTTTGATTTTGACCATTTTCTGGTGATTTCAAAGACTGAAAACTTTCAGTAATTATAATTTTGCAGAGGTATAAATTTGAAGCATGTAGGTGGTGTAACTGATGTATGAATTTCAGCTGGAAAGTGTAAGCCTCTGTAATATATGCTTCTTGGATTTGTTATTCTCAGTCACCCAAAAATCTTACCTTTGCAATATTGGGAGGTAGTTGATAGTATTTAGAGGTGGTGAAACCTCCACTAAATGTATGCTACAGAAGGATTTGATATTTGAGAGATGTAAGAGGTCTTGTGAGTATATTTATAATTTTTGCACTATTGTGTATTATTGGTGGGAAGGAGGGTGAGGTGGCTTTTCTGTTAACAAAATACTTCTATTCAGAATTATTTGTACTAAAGTGAATTTAATATTTTTGAAAATTGTCAGCTATTGTCCATGAGGACTCCTGGGTAACTTTTGAGATTATGGCTATTTCTGTCTCAAAGTGGTTCTTGAACTGGAGGCTTGTCCACCTTTTCTAGGGCTTTTGTGCACAAAAGTGTTTCTGCTAGGAGTAATCTTGAATGTGAGTCGAATGTGGCCTGGTTTTCTTTTTTTCTGCCATTGAGGACTTTTGGTCAACTGTGGCTTTTCCTGTTCATAGGCTGTTGTAAGACAGCTTGTTTTTCTTTTCCTGCTGTATAGATATTAGTTCCTCTCTAATTTTGTCCTAACCTTTATCATATTAGAGGCTGAGGGATAAAACCTTGTTACTGTGTCATCCACTTTTGTAAATATTGTCCATAGCATTTGGTTTTGCTGTCTTATTAGTTGCCTCTAGTATATGGCGAAGTTAATGCCACATCCAGGATGTTGCCACTTGAAAAAATTCCAAAATATTAAGTGACTATACTAACAGTTGATATATATTAAATACTTATTTTAGATACTTTCAGTCTTTCTGAAAGTATCTTAAATACGGAGAATATCATATAATGCTTTTAATATAATTTTTTTTAATTTATTTGGCTTTTTTTTTTTTTTTTTTTAGGGCTGCATCTGCTGCACATAGAAGTTCCCAGGCTAGGGGTCAAATCAGAGCTGCAGCTGCTGGCCTACACCACAACCACAACAACTCAGGATCTGAGGTTGCGTCTGTCATTTACACCATAGCTCACAGCAACACCAGATCCTTAACCCATTGAGCAAGACCAGAGGTCGATCCCTCATCCTCATGGATACAAGTCTGGTTCATAACCTGCTGAACCACAGCTGGAACTGGCATAGTTTTTACTTTTAATTTTTGAATTTTTAAAAATTTTATTGGAGTATAGTTGATTTAAATATTGTTAGTTTTAGTAGAGTGGTTCATTTATACATATACATTTATCCATTGTTTTCCAGATTCTTTTCCTATATTATTACAGAATATTGAGTAGAGTTCCTGTGCTTATACAGTAGGTCCTTGTTGGTTATCTATTTTATATATAGTAGTAGAGTATATATGTTAATAATACCAGACTCCTAATTTATCCTTCCCCTCTGACTCCATGTTTCCCCTTTGGTTACCATAAATTTGTTTTGGAAATCTGTAAATCTCTTTGGTAAATAAGTTCATTTGTGTCCTTTCAAAAATTAGATTCCGGAGTTCTCTTTGTGGTGCAGATGAAACAATCCGACTAGGAACCATGAGGTTGCGGGGTTTGATCCCTGGCCTTGCTCAGTGGATTAAGGACCTGGTGTTGCTGTGAGCTTTGGTGTAGGTTGCAGATGCAGTCCAAATCTGATGTTGCTGTGGCTGTTGCATAGGCCGGCAGCTGTAGCTCCAATTTGAGCCCAAGCCTGGGAACCTCCATGTGCCATGGGTGTGGCCCCAAAAAGCAAAAACAAAACAAAACAAAAACAAAACAAAAATTGCACATGTAAGTGATACCTTTTTTATTTTTTCTGTACATTTTTTCTGATTGAAGTGTAGTTGATTTAGTGTTGTGCCGATTTCTGTTGTATAGCAAACTGACCAAGTCTTACACGTATATGCATTCTTTTTCTCATGTTGTCTTCCATCATGTTCTATCCCAAGAGACTGGATATAGTTCCCTTTGCTCTACAGTAGGACCTCCTGGATTATCCATTCTAAATGTAATAGTTTGCATCTAGTAACTCCAAACTCCCAGTCCATCCTCTTCCTCCCTTCTCCCCCTTGGCCACCACAAGTCTGTTCTCTTATGTTTGTGATTCTGTTTCTGTTCTATAGATAGGTTCATTTGTGTCATATTTTAGATTCCACATACAGGTGATAACATGTGGTATTTGTCTCTTTCTTTCTGACTGACTTCACCTAGTATGATAATCTTTAGTTGCATCCATGTTGCTGCAAATGGCATTATTTTGTTCTTTTTTATGGCTGAGTAGTCTTCCATCGTGTATATACACCACATCTTCTTAATCCATTCATCTCTCAGTGGACTTCTAGGTTTTCATGTCTCAGCTATTGTGAATAGTGCTGCTATGAACACAGGGGTGCATTCTCTTTTTGAATTGTAGTTTTATCTGAGTAAAAGAGTGGGATTGCTAGATTATGTGGTAATTCCATATTTAGTTTTCTGAGGAGCCTCTTTACTGTTTTCCATAGTAGTTGTGCCAATTTACATTCCTACTTACAGTGTAGGAGGTTTCCCTTTTCTCCACACCCTCTCCAGCATTTGTTTTTTGTAGACTTATTAATGATGGCCCTTCTGGCCGGTATGCAGTGGTACCTCACTGTAGTTTTGATGTGCATTTCTCTAATAATAATCAGTGATGTTGAGCATCTTTTCATGTGCTTTTTGACCGTCTCTCTTCTTTGGAGAAATATCTGTTTGTGTCTTCTGCCCATTTTTTGATTGGGTTGTTTGGTTTTTTCTTTTTCATATAGAGCTGCATGAGCTGTTTGTATATTTTGGAGATTAATCCCTTGTTGATCACTTTTGAAAAGATTTTCTCCCATTTTGTGGGATGTATTTTTTTGTTTTCTTTATGGTTTTCCTTTGCTGTGCAAAAGCTTTTAGGTTTAATTAGGTCTTATTTGTTTATTTTTATTTTTATTTTCATTACTTTAGGGGGTGAATCCGAAAGATACTGCTGTGATTTGTCCAAGAGTGTTCTGCTTATATTTTCCTTTAAAAGTTTTTATAGTATCTGGCCTTGCATTTAGGTCTTTAATCCACTTTGAGTTTGTGTATGGTGTTAGAGAAGGTTCAGATTTCATTTTTTTTTTTTTTAACATATAACTGTCCTTTTGCCCAGCACTACTACTTAAAGAGACTGTTTTTGCTCCATTGTCCATTCTGCTGACCATAAGTGTGTGGGTTTATTTCTAGGCATATTTTGCAAAAACCTGAAAAGGAAACGAGTCATAGTTTAATAAATGAGAGAAGATAGAAAACTACGAACAGCAGTAAACAAATGGAATGATGCTGGTGTAAAATAAAGAGGCCAAATTAAAATGAGATACCAATTTTCACCCATCAGATTTTCAGAAGTGACAGTCACTCCAATTTCTTTGTCCCCAAATGTGCTTAATATTTACATGATCTCAGTAAAATAAAAAAAAACAATTTAGTAAGTAGCCTTTAAAGAAGTCATCAGAAAAAACTAACGTATACTTGAGCAAACCTTTGTGTTTTGAGGAATTAAATTCAGATTTTTCAGGTATACTTGAAAAAAGAAATCCAGTAGCCCTTTACAAATAAAACTGGATCAACTTGGCTTTTTTGTATTCAGTTTGAATGCTTTTTTTTCTGAATTACAAAGTTTCGCCATTTGTGGTTTAATTTTTCTAAATTTGTAATTTCACTGACTTTAAGCAGTTATCTTTTTTTTGTTTGTTTTAGCCGTAACCCAAGGCATATGGAAGTTCCTGGGCCAGGGATTGAACCTGAGCTGCAATTGTGACCTATGCTACAGTTGTGGCAATGCCGGATCTGTAACCCACTGCACCACAGTGGGACCTAATTATCTTTTTTATACTTTTTAAAAGGTGAAAAGCTCATACTGAAAAGAAAAATTTTATACATATGATTGGTTGAAATGTACAAACTTTAGTCTTTCAGATTCATAAATATACTTACAAATCAGATCTAATTTTTAACGTAGGAAAATCAGACTTTTGGCCTGATGCAGGAGCATTTATATATTTTGAAGGCCTAGGATATTTATATTGGAAAAAGATAAAATTCACCCAACCATAGTCAGTGTTGAAGTTCAAATTAGGAAGAAAGTAGCCATAAAATAATATGTCATAAAGAGATTATTAGTGTGTATAAGACATTCTGGATCTTTGACAATCTGGGGAGTTATATGTGGAGAAACTTAAAAACCCAGTTCTCTGAATACCGTGGGTATTCTGCTAGATCGAATTCTCAGATGGCTCATTTGGGAAGGCCACTCAGACTTGAATTAATGTACTACTGTCACAGCATTTTAAATAATAAAATATAAGAACTAAACTTTTAAGTTGTAATTTGAAAATCCAGAAGAGACTTTTTTCCACAGCTCAGATTTCTGCTTAAACCTAGAGCATTAAAGATTTAATCCCAAAGGAATTTTTAGCTTCCTGAAAGCATGAAATTAATTTAAAACTTTTTTGCTTTCAAGCATCACAAACTGATTTTGGTTCACATAAGCCCAGAAGAAAACAAGAAGAGAAAAAGATTTACTGGAAGAATATTGAAGTAGTGCTTGGAATCAAAGGTTGAGTTATACCACCAAGCCAAGGATGTGAGGATGGGATACTTCACGGCATTAGCAGTAGAAGTTGCTGGAGTTTTTTTGGTTTTTTTGTTTGTTTGTTTGTTTGTTTTTATAAGCTCCTGACAAAGGAATAGCTCCAATAAATTCCTTTCCCTGGACTCTTTCTATTTTGGGCTCTTCCTATTTTATGTTGGCCTACTTCAGGATTAATTCACTTTTAGCAGGGGAGCAGATGGTATAGGCAGGGAACCAGCTGACTACTGCAGGTCCATCTTCATATTCTTTTCTAGGAAAGGAAAGTGGGAAAACAACTCATTGGTATATGCTGTCACCAGCATATGTGTATACAGTATCCTCAATTTTTGTTATACAGGTAACATGTATTAAAATGGGCTTAAAATTGTGGTGAGGTTATAGCTCTGACTTACATATGAGCAGGAAATTACCTTGACTTTTAAGGACCTAGGTAAAATTAGTACTAACCCCTATTCTATTGTGAGAAATTTGGTATTCTTACCAACCTCTCTGAATTGCTGAAATGCTTAATTGTGATTTAAAGCTGTAGCTTTTGCCAAGTTAGTATCAAAGTGTTTTCATGACAGAGTTTCCTCCCCAAAGAGAAATTCTGTTGAATAATTTTTAACTTCTTAAGATTCCTAACCAGATCTTGTAAGGAAAAAAAGACATAGAACTATTGCTCATGGTCTGGGGCAGAATATAATAGTTGTTTTAAGGGTTAAATAAATAAACTAAGTGTTTTGGGAGCAGTAGTGTCAGAATTTGATTTCTGGCAAGGAGAATTAGGGAGAGCTTCATGGTATAAGGAAAAGCTAGAAGGAAAAGTGAATGAAGGAATAGTCAGAAAATTCAGGGCTATGAAGATAGATTTGGGATAGATCAGGGAGTGTTTTGTTATCACACAGAATTTTGTGTTTAGAAAGACTTTACAAGTTATTGATGATTTTTGAGCAAGGGAGAGATAAATCATAGCTTTGTCTGGGGGAACTTGAGTCTAATTCAGGGGAGTTAGGGCAGTCACTTAGGAGGCTGTTTATTACCAGAATTTAAGCTAGAGGAAAAGAGAACTTAAAATAGGGTAGTGTTAGTGTGAATGGACAAGTGTGAATGGACATGAAGATTCAAAGATCACATCAAGTTATGATTATTTAGACATTATCTTTCTATCATTTTCCTCTTGCTTGAGTTTCTGTCTAGGCTTTCTAAATAGTTTCCTAACTGGAATTCTACTTGCCCTTTTTAGTCTGTCTAATCTATGCTATTATCAGTGATTGTGCCACTATGTAAGTATGTTCTTCCCATGATTAAAATCTTTACTTAGCACCTTCCCCCTTGCTCAGGTAATAGTTTAAGATAATTATAATGACATTTAAAATGTATATGATAATGGAGGTTGGCATGTGGCACAGCAGGTTAAGGAAGGATCTGGTGTTGTGGAAGTTGTAGCACTGGTTGCAGCTGTGACACGGGTTCAGTCACTGGCCCAGGAACTTCCACATGCCCCTTGTGTGCCCCCCCCCCCCAAAGCATATGATTGTTCATGACTCTACTTGGCTAATCCTCTGCTTTGCTGCTTTTGTTTTTCTGCTCCTAAACTACTCGCAATTCTCAGGTAAATCACTCTTCCGCATCTTAGTGCTTAAGCATATATTGTTTCCTCTCCCTGGAGCAAAGACCTTTCTTTTCGTTTGTGTTCATCTTTTAGGATATATACACATTGTCTGAAAAACCTTCCATAACCCTGGATTAAGTGCTTCCTAGCCTATTCTAGAATTTCATTGATTACTTCTGTCATTGCATTTTGTTAAATTTTTTGTTTAGCTTGTGAATTCCCTGAAGGCCAGTAGACTTTTTTTTTTTTTTTCCTGTCACAGGATAGCTTAGAGATAACATATTTGCATTGATTGGGCTTTGCCTTTTTGGTGAGGGCAGGGTTGTGGGGGAGAGCTTATTGTTTTCGCATAACTAGATGTATTGACTTATTAAGAGTCAGTGGATTCTGAAGCCAAAATGCCTGGGTTGAAATTTTGGCTCTCTTGCTAACTAGCTCTGCAACCATGGGTAGGTTATTGAACCACCTTATTTCTTGGTTGCTTTGTTGGTACTAAAATAAGCGAAATAATATTGTTTAACTCATAGGGTTGTTGTGAGGGTTGAGTTATTAGATACATAGTGCTTAGAACAGTGATGCTAGTTGTGTGTTTGCTGCTCTTAATATTTTGCATTGCATTTTAAATATGGATCTATGCTTCTATTGCTAAAGTAACAGTTGCACATATAATATTTCTCAAAGCTACTTGGAAAGTGGTACTTTTCTTCCTGATTTCTTACACTGTAGATGAATTGCTACTATTATTCTAGAGTAGGCTTCAGGATATTTACCAAATAATTACTGAGCACTTATGTTTGCCAGACATATTATTGGTACTTGTGTTATATATTGGTGAACAAATATGTGAGCAGACAAAAATATGTAATAAATACATAGTGTTAGGTTACTGGATTATACGATCAATGGAAGAATAAGAAATATAGTAAGGGAAATGAGAGTTTAAAGGTGGAGAGGTAGTTGTAATTTTAAATAAGGTGGTCAGAATAAGCTTCGTTTTTAAGGTCATATTTGAGCAAGACATCAAATTGGCCATGCATATACTTAGTAGAAGAGCATTCCAGTTACAGGACTTGCAGCACAATGGCCCTTAAGAAGGAGTGTGTCTCACTCTTTCAAAGACTAACAAAGAAGACCACTGTGGCTGGAGTAGACTACAAAGGAGAGGATATCAGAAAGTTAAGGGGATTGAGGTCAAATCATGTAAGGCAGTGTGGATCATGGTAAGGACATTAGCTTTTACTCAGTGAAATCAGGAACCACTGTGGAGTTTTGAGTTGATAAGTGACATCAGATTTAACTATTAAGAGAATTGTATGAACAGTTTTGCTGAAAACATGCTTTAGGTAAAGGAAGCTAGAAGCAGGGGTTGTTGTTTAAAATATTTTTGAAGAGATGAATTAAGTGGTAACAGGAGGTGGTGAGAATTAGTCACAGTTTTTAAATATTTTGAAGATACAGCTGCCAGGATTTCCTGAAGATAGGGTGTGGTATGTGAGAGGAGTAGTGTCAAAAATGGTGCCCGTTTGCCTTAGCAGCTGGAGGGATGGAATTTCTCCACAGCTGACATGGGAAAGGCTGTGGGAGGAACAATGTGGAAAAGACCAGGAGCTCAGTTTTGGACTTGCTGAATGCTCTTTTGATATAAAGCAGGTGGTCGGATGGGTGAATGTGGGGATCCAGAGATATCAGTGGCAGATAGATATTATTTAAATTCTCCAGTATTACCAAGTGTAGAGAAGTGATTGACTAAGCTTTGGATCATTTCCAGCATGGAGCAGTTTGTGAAACCAGGAAAAGACAATGAGCAAAAAGGATCAGCTAGTTAAAAGATAGTATAAGAAAGTAATTAAGGGAGTTCCTGAAGTGGCACAACAGGATCTGTGGGGTCTCTGCAGTTCCTGGACGAAGGTTCTATGCCAGCCCTGTACAGTGGGTTAAAGGAACTGGTGTTGTTGCAGCTATGGAGCAGGCCACAACCGCAGCTCAGATTTCATCCCTGGCTCTGGAACTCCATATGCCTTGGGGTGCCAAAAAAGGGGGACGGGGAGTAATTCAGGATGAATGATCAACTATGAAATACTCATTAAAGGCCAGTTAAGTCGAGATGTGAGGAATGATCATTGAATTTAGTGGTATATGGAGGTAATTGATGATCTTGATAAGAACAGATGAGTTTTAGTGGTGGGACTAAAAGCTTGTTTGAAGTGAGTTTCGGGGATTATGGGAGACAACTCTTTCCAGGAAGGAACAAAGGAGAGTGAATAAATTATGTGGGGGCTAGGAGGGTAAGTGGAGGGAGGAAAAAATTTTTGAGATGAAGGAAGTGCAGATGTATTTGTATGGTGGTGGAAATGATCCATTAGAGATTAAAAAGTTGATATAGTTGATGAAAGGGAAGAATTAACACAAGTGATGCTTTTGAGTGGATACACAAATGGAGAATATGGCATATGGGTAGATGAGAGCATGGATAGTTTATAATAGTTGGAAATTAAGAGTGTGTTCATGAGTATGCTAGTGGGTGGGTAAATGTGGGACTCTGGAAATTCAAGGTCTTTGAGTAGGAGAGTGAGGGGGGAGAACTTATTGAGGTTGAGGGGAGAGAAGATATGAAATACTTGTCTAGAAGAGTCTTAAGAGTGAATAAACTAGACAAATATTAACCTGGGAGTTCTCTTGTGGTGCAGTGGATTAAGATCAGACATTGTCACTGCAGCTGCTTTGGCAGCTGCTCTGGCGCAGGTTCTATCCCTGGCCTGGTAACTTCCACATGCTGTGGTCATGGCCAAAATAAAATAAATATTTTTATTTTATACATCGCTGGGATACTGGAAACCAGGCAACATGGTGATGTATTTTTCTATAACTTGGTGTTTGTACCCATGTGTGCTGCTGTATAGGCTCAGATTTGGTAGGAATTGCATTTTAACCAGTAAAATTGATCCTTGTGAGTACAGTGAAGCCAGAGAGGGACTAGAGAATCAACTGTATGCAAGGGGTAACTAATGATAAATTAGTTAACATCCTGAGTTTCTTGAGGGCAGATAGATAACCATTGTGTGCTTCCTAGATGTCAGTTACTTTGCTAAGCACTTTGCTTACACTAATGTAATCCTCACAGCAGTTCTGCGAAGTAGATACTGTTACCCCATTTTACAGAAGGGAAACAGAGGGAGACGAGAGCCATAAATGGAAAAGTGACTGAACTAAAATTGGAACTCAAACAAGCTTTCAGACCCTAGAACAGTGCTTTTAAATTTTTTTCTTTTTTACTATGTTGTTTTTACCTTTTTTTTTTTTTGGTCTCTCTGCCTTTTCTAGGACTACTCCTGCGGCACATGGAGGTTCCCAGGCTAGGGGTCCAATTGGAGCTGTAGCCACTGTCCTACACCAGAGCCACAGCAACGTGGGATCTGAGCCATGTCTGCGACCTACACCACAGCTCATGGCAATGCCAGATCCTTAACCCATTGAGTGAGGCCAGGGATCGAACCCGCAACCTCGTGGTTCCTAGTCGGTTTCGTTAACCACTGTGCCACGATGGGAACTCCTGTTGTTTTTACTTTCATCGAAGTTTTACACCTGTGAGATTTGGGGAGTTTATTAATAAACACAGGTAACAAAAAGAACTTCTGTATTCTTTCCTTTATTTCCTGTTTCCTAGAGACAGACCCTGTAAAAGTCATTGGTTTTTTTTTTTTTTCTTTTTTTTTCTTGAGGGGAGTAGGGGTGTTAACTTGCTTATTTCTAAGTTATGGTCATGCAATATTACTTTTTTCTTTAGATTTTTAAAATCAGTTAATTAATTTTTGCTTTTTAGGGTTGCAGGTTCGACATTTGGAAGTTCCCAGGCCAGGGGTCAAATTGGACCTATAGCTGCTGGCCCATGAGCGAGGCCAAGAATCAAACCCACATCCTCATGGATATGAGTCACATTCATTTCCCTGCGCCACAATGGGAACTCCCAATTATTGATTTCTTAATAATAACAGCGGAGGATTTAGTTTCTTTTACCTGCCCTCCCTGGCTCCACTTCTCACTTCCATTGCCCATTTTCTTCAGTGTAATTACATTGAAACTTTAGCTCAACATTTGTTACATACATTGTTTTAGTGAATGCTGCTTTTTCTTTTAACTTTCATTATATTTATGGCTCATTCAACCCCAGACTTGAGTTATTTAGATCTCATTGCAAAATACGAGTTGTATTGGGTCTTCTGTCAATTTTATATTAAAAAAAAATAGTAAAACTCTTGTGGAGCCTTTTTAACTACTCCATCCTAGACTGATTGCTCTTAGACCTGCCTTAATCCTCCCGTCCTGAAATCTGTCTTTATCATCATCCTGAAATTCACTTGTCTTGGGTCTTTAGTTTCCTAGCTATCATGTCATACTCTTTCTTGGTTTATTTCATTGTTCTGGTGGAGTGAGAGAAAGCAAGTAGCAAATACATCTTTTTTGTACTTTCAACATCTGAAAGTGTGTTTTTCTTCTACTCACACTTAAGTGGATAGTTGGGGAACAAAATTCTGGGTTGAAGAGAATTCTCTTCAAATTTTCAAGGCATTTTCCTTTTGCTTTCTTGCAGTGAAGCCCCATACGTGACCTGTTTTATATCTCTGGAATTTTGTAGAATCTTTTTGATTCTAGAATTACACAGTTTTACTATGATGTCTTATTAACCTGGGTCTGTTTGTTAGGCTTTGTGAGGCTCTCTCAATTTGAAAAGTAGTGTTTTTTAAATATGAGAATTTAAGTTTATGTATTAAATTTATATGTATTTTTTACTATGATGAAAAACACATAAAATGTATGTACCACTTAGCCATCCCCCCAGTTTTACTTGAGACATAATTGACATATAACTAACCATTTTTAAGTGTAAAGTTCAGTGACATTAAGTATATATACAATAGTGTGCAACCATCCCCACTATCCATTTTCAGAACATTTTTATCATGACAAACAGGAATTCTGAGCCCATTAAATAATAACTCCCCATCCTCACCTGCCCTGAGCCCCTGGCAACTGCCATTATACTTTTCTCTATAAATTTGGCTGTTCTAGTTTATCTCATATAAGTGAATCATACAGTATTTTTTTCTTTTGTAGTTGGCTTATTTCACTTAGCATAATGTTTTTGAGATTTATCCATGTTATAGCATATGTCAGAATTTCCTTTTTTTAACAAGGCTGAATATATATGGGAATGTCCTTTTTTAAGGTCGAATACACACCCACATGTTTTGTTATCTATTCATTTGTAGATGGACATTTAGGTTGTTTTCACCTTTTGGCTGTGGTAGGTTATGTAGCTGTTAACATCGGTGATCAAGTATCTGTCTGAGTCCCTGCTTCCAGTTCTTTAGGGTATGTCCCTAGGAGTGGAATCACTGGATCTTATGGTAATTATGTGTTTTAACTTTTTGAGGAACTGTTTCATGTGGCTGTACCATTTTACATTGCCACTAACAATGCACAGGGATTCCATTTTCTCCACATCCTTGCCAGTGCTTGTTATTTTCTGTTTGGAGGAAATGTTTTTTGATTTAAAATGGAAATCCATTTTCTGTGTCCTTATTTTCTTTGAGCTCTGATCATGGAAACCTTGAACTTCTCATGCTACCCTGATTTTCTGATAGCTTACCTTTCTTTTTTTCTGTTTCTTAAATAGTAAACCTTTTAAAAAGTGTGTTAAATGGAAATGGTGCCATTATTAAATTAGAAGTTCTTCTGTGCAGAATTACCCAGATACTGAGAAAACTCAATAGAGATTCCTATTGCTCTAATTTTTTCATATTAAAAAAATCCTAATTCTATTTGATAAGTATGAGTAGTTTTTTCCCCTTCAAAACATTAATAACCCTTTTATTTGAGGAGCTCAGTGCATTCCTTTTTTTCCCCTCCAGCTCTTTTGAGGTAAAATTGATAAGAAAGTTAAACATTGTGCTGATTCTATATATATATATATATATATATATATATAGAAAGGATTCCTCCCATCTAGTTAACTAGTGCATCTGTAACTTCACATATTTATGTATTTTCTTTTTTCTTTTGATTTTTTTTTTTTTATTTTGAATGAGAATATTTAAGTTCTACTGTCAGCAGATTTCAGTTATACAATAGTGTTACCAAACTATAGTCATCACGTTAGGCATTAGATTCTCAGACTTTATTCTTCTTTTTTTTTTTTTCCTTTTTAGGGCCATACCTGCGGCATGTGGAGGTTCCCAGGCTAGGGGGTGAATCAGGTAGAGCTGCCAGCCTACACCACAGCTGCAACGCCAGATCCTTAACCCACTGAGCAAGGTTAAGAATAGAACCTGCCTCCTGAATGCCATTGAGATTTGTTAACCTTTGAGCCACGACGGGAACTCCAGACTTTATTCATCTTAGAGTTGCACGTTTGTACCCTTTATCTTCCTCTTCCTGTTTCTCCAACCCCAAGACCCTGGCTACCACTTCATGCCCAGAAGTTGGATTTCTGGATCATATAGTAGTTGTCTCTAATTTTTGAGGAATCTCCATGCTGTTTCTCATGGTGGGTGTACCTGTTTATATTTCCACAAACAGTATATGGGCTTTTCCTTCTCTACACCCTTGCCAACACTTACCTCTTTTTGATAATAGCCATCATAATAGATGTGAAATGTTAGCTCATTGTGGTTTTCATGTGCATTTTCCTGAAGAGTAGGGATGTTAAGCGCTTTTTCTTGTACATGATGGCCATTAAATGTCTTGGTTGCAAAAAAATCTCTGTTCAGATCCTCTGCCCATTTTCAAATAAAGTTGTTTCTTACTATTGCATTGTATGAATTCCTTATGTCTCTTGGAACCGTGAGACTGCCACAATGGGAACTCCTAATGCAGTCTGCAAATAGAGATGGTTTTATTCTTCGTTTCAGACATGGTTGCCTTTTTTCCCCCTTGCCTAGTTGCTTTGGCTAGGACTACCACTACCACTAGTGAGAGTGCACATTCTTGTCTTATTGACATTAGAGGAAAAGCTTTTAGCTTTTTGCCACTGTGGGGGCTTGTCAGTTAACTTGTTTTTAAAACATTTCTATTTAAAAAAAAAAAAATCCAGTTTATCCTCTTAGTTTCATTTTATGTAGATGGAGATTTTCAGGAAGGGTTATCCATTTCAGTGTTGATGTGTTCATTTTTCTCATATTCAGACAATTCTTGGACCAGAATACAAATCGTTCTTGCAGTAGATGCTATACTTCTAGTGTTTATTATTTTGCTTCATTTTGACTATGTAGATGCAGAAAAATGTTTTCTAAATAATTATATCTTTATTAGTAATTGTAGCCCATAACACTGAAGCATACTTTAGAATACTAATAAAAAATTCTCTCTATATATATGAAATAGCACAAAATAGACACCTACCACACTATAAAAAAACCAATATTGCAAACACTGTAAGGACACTTGGAGCTTTACCTTTAGACTCTAAAAAGGATTCTCCAAGATGAAACCTCTGTACTAGAATATACAATAATCTGCCGCCACTCCTGTGTCAACTCATTTTATATAGCAGTAACAGATTATAAAGAGTAATCATTTATGTGTGTTCACTCCAGCCTCTTTAAAATGGTATTTCATTGCTGCTTTTGTTTTGCACCACATGGGTTGGTCTCTGGGTCCACATGGAAAGGTTTTTTTGTTGTTTTGTTTACTTCACTTTTTTCAATGAACAGACGACTACACCAGAGAAAAAAATTCTAGATCACATTTCTACAGCACATTTTCCTGTATGACTGGAAATTATTCATAAGGTAGATTTTAATGCTAATGAATGTTTATTTTTTGAATGAATTTTAGATTTTAGAATTTTTCTTCTGCTTCTTCACACACACACACACACACACACACACACACAGACACGCTATTTTGTTCTTCACATTTTGTGAGAGTTTGGTCTTGTCCCTCTGATTTTCCCAGCCTTAGGGTTTTTGAGAAACCAGTGTACTTTCCAACTAAAGGGATTGTGTATTGCAGTGCTTTTCAAAGGGTGCAGCTCCCCCACCTCCAGTTCATTTGGTAGTGTCTAGAGACATTTTAGCTGTCACGATTTGGTCAAATTTGTGGTAGGAATTACTGCCATCAAGGTGTAGAGGGCCACAGATGTTGTTGAACATCCTACCACAATGGAGAACCTGCCAGCCTAAAATGTCAATAGTGCTGAGTTTGAAAAATTCATTTACCCATGTTAAACTCCTTCTGTCTTTAAGGTCTATACTGTTCCACTTCCTTTTTCCTTACTCTGCTCATGCTTTTAAGGTCCACTTAAAGTCCAACTTTGTCCTGAAGCTTTTCCTTGATGTTTGTAAACCTGCCTTTCATCTCTCCTTTCTCCGGGTTCTGTTATACCATCACTAACATCTTTGCATGTAAAAGTTTATGCAGTCTTATTTCTATTTATTATCTTTTGTTTTCCAAACTATTTTTTTTTTAAATTTTTTGTTTTTGTCTGTTTAGGGCCGCACCCGTGGCAGATGAAGGTTCTCAGGCTAGGGGTTGAGTGAGAGCTGTAGCCACTGACTGGCCTATACCACAGCTACAGCAACACGAGATCCAAGCTGTGTCTGCAACCTTCACCACAGCTCATGGCAACGCCAGATCCTTAACCCACTGAGAGAAGCCAGGGATCAAACCCGCAACCTCATGGTTGCTAGTTGGATTCGTTTCCGCCACACCACGATGGGAACTCCAGAACACTGTTTCTTGAACTTATTGTTTTAATTGGTAGGGAGAGATCAGTGTGTGGAGGAACATCAGTCTTTAGCCATATTAGAATCCTTACCACAAATATACAGGTTGCCAAAGAAGAAACCCGTTTATACTGAGGCATTATCTGAACGTTAGTGTTACCTATTGAAGCTTTATTTTCCATATGATGAGATCTTTTGTGTGTACAATCATCATTAGGTATTTAAAACTTTTTGAAAAATTCACTTTTAGTGGCAAGTACTTTCTCTTCAGAATTTGTTTCATAATTTTATTGCTTTGGAGCAGGTATTGTCCCATTTTCGAATATGAGTTTCTGAGCAAGGAAATGTATAGCGTTTCAAAGATAATATTTAAATGGGAACAATTAGATAAATATTTTAGTGTCACTTAAACATTTATATAAAACAGCAACTTTTGTTTTTGTAGCAGTTGGTATGAGAACCCAAAAGTTATGTTCATAATTGTTATACAGAGTAACTTTACTTTTTCTATATTACAACGAGAGTAAGAAAAAGACAATTTTAAAGAGGCTGAGTAGGCAATGGTTTTTGTTTTGTCTTTTCTTTTTTGGCTGCCCTACAGCCTATGGAGTTCTTGGGCCAAGGATTATATTCTAAGCTGCAGTTGCTACCTGAGCCGCAGCTGCAGCAATGCCAGATCCTTAACCCCCTGTGCTGGGCTGGGGTTCGAACCCTGCATGCCTGTGCTCCCAAGATGCAACCGATCCCATTGTGCTATAGTGGGAACTCCAAGTGGGCCGCGGCTTTTAACTGGGGATACCTTCTGCCTCCAGTGAACATTTGGCAACATTTATAGACATTTTTTATTGTCAAAACTTGAAGGCGGCGGGTGTAGGTTGGTCGCTGCTGACTTCTGATGGGTAGACATCAAGGATTACTGCTCACGGAGTTCCCATTGTGGCTCAGCGGTAACAAACCCAACTAGTATTCATGACGATGTTGGTTTGATCCCTGGCCCTGCTCAGTGGGTTAAGGATCTCGCGTTGCGGTGAGCTTTGGTGTAGGTCACAGAAACGGCTCAGATCTGGCATTACTGTGGCTGTGGATTAGGCATTGGCTGTGGGAGTAGGCTGGCTGCTGCAGTTCCAATTCGACCCCTAGCCTTGGATCCTCCATATGCTTCAATTGTGGCCCAAAAAATAATTTTAAAGGATTACTGCTCAACCATTTTACAGTTCATTAGGATATCCCCTTTTGATGAGGAATTATCGGGCTTACAGTGTCAGTGATGCTAAAATTGAGGAACTCTGGGGAGAGGGATTGCAAAAGACTTACTCAAACTGAAAAATGTCTTGTGGCCAGTAAACATAGGTAAAAAATACTCGCTAGCAATCAATAAAAGGCAAATTAAAGTGTTTTTCTACTGTTAAACATTTAAGTGTTTTGAAAGCATGCAGTTTTCAAAATAGGTTTTTCTATATTGACAGCACTGTAAATTGATGGAGTGTTTCTCAGGGACTTTTGAAAATATGTATCTAAAATGTTTATATTATGTACTTTTGACTTGGTAATTCCACTTGATTGGAATCTGTCCAAGATAATAAACAGATGCCTATGTTGGAAATTAAGATAACTCTGGCTCAGGTCGTCAGTGAGACATGTGGACAAGGAGAAATTTCGACAAGGCTCTTTACTTCTGCAGAAGGGCACGCGTACTCCAAAAAGCATGCACTTGGAACAAAGGACTCTCCCTTATTTATCCCTAACACAGGTGATTTACCTGTCCTCTTCCCAATGGTCAGGTCAGGGCGCACATTCTTCCCGGTTGGCCTGAAACAAATTGTTGCTGGGAAGAGGTAAAGAGGAAAGGGGTCGTACGGGGTGTTTCAGCTGAAACCGGAGCAAAATGGAGTAACCAAGATTTCCTTTGATAGAAAAGACATTATGTTACTTTCCACACCTACAGAGTTTGTTATTGGGATTTTAACCATAGTTATTTTTAATTGTAATGTGCTGGAAGCAAACCTAAATTCTTTTAAAAAATAAATATTGGTGAAGAAATGGAGTAAAAATGTACTTTAGTAATGATTACTGGGCACATTATGGACAGTTTTCATTTTGTTTCTGTCTTTCTGTGTTATATAAATTTTTCCAGTGACTATCCTATTTATGGAATCAGAAGAAGGGAAGACAGACCAAACATCTTTTTAATTTTTAAACTCTAGTAAAATTTTGTAGTAGTTTTGTCATTTCTCAAAATATTTATTGAAAAGTCTGTGCATATAGCAAGTTCCCATTTATGCGTGGGCCTGTTTCTGGACTGTCTCTTCCACTGATATATTTTAATATTTGCTCAGTAAAGTATAATATATATACTTTGTAATTATGCAAAAGGAATGCTTTTTAGATTGGGGCCCCACTCGTAGAGGTTTTCTGAACTAGTAATTTGTATTTTTATAGTTCATGAAAATGTCATGATTTTGTGTAAGCAGTTGTGTTCTTATTTTTGCTCTTCTTTCACTCATGTAATTCAATATTCAGATTAAATATACTTGTCTTTGTTTGCTTCATTCAGAAAGTTAAGGCTGAATTCTTTGACACTTTGTGTCCTGATTCAAAGTCTGTCACTGTGTGTCAATGACTGGCCCATTAAATTTCCTTTGTTTTCTTTCATTCCTCTTTTTCCATATTCCCCTTTGCTTACAAATGGTACAGTATGTGCTGTTCCTTGGAGGTAATTACAGCACTCCCGTGTTCTCTTTTGTTAGCTTTCCACACAGATTTTGGGTGGAAACAGGCTAAATAGGGAGTAATCTTAGTAGAATTTGGAACTGTAAGAGGCAGCAAGTTAGGATGTGACTTGATACTTCCCCCTAAAATGTTCTAGAACTGGCTAGGAAATAACAGTTGGATTTTGCTCTTGAACCTCTGAAAAAATACCTTTAACCTGAGCATTGTCAGGGAAATATGTTCGTTTTAGTATAGACTTGTGAGTTCCTTTGGAAGAAAAAGGTCATTGTGGTGTTGGTAGGAGGATATATTTATTTGAGTTGTTTTGCCTTTCTAGAGGAAAAGCTGCATAAAGGGAAAAGTGGAAGGGAAAGAAAAGAAGAGGGAGTTGAAGTTACTTAAAAAAATTAATGGATAATGAATTTCATTAAATACTTAATTCTAGCCAAGTAGATTTAAATTCTGAGTATGTATTTTATCTTGGGAGGAAAATTTTATGTGAAAGAATTGATTCTCAAGTTGAATATGTGTTTATGTTTCATGAGCATCTGTTTAGAGTAATTTATTTTCATTTAAAAATAAGGGTTTTTTTGTTTGTTTTTTAGTTTTTTATGGAATGAGTACATTACTAGGAAAATTATTTTTGTTGCCAAATTTTTAGTTGATTTATTCATGGCCTGGTTTTGTGCTCAAATTGCATAATTTCCAGTGATGCATTTTCTACTTTTGTTTTTATCAGATGGTTGTGTTGCGTCAAAATGCATTCTTCCATTTTTTCCACAAGTATTTTTTCTATTGTATATGGCACAGTAACTTTTGAATTGCATCTCAGATCTGATTTAGAATAACTTTACCTGATACATTCGAAACTTAAAATACAAGTTGTACGTAATTGATTTTATGGCATTTAATTCCTGACTGATCTAGAGTCTTTGATGCTCCTCATAGTTTTGCCTTACCTACTAGTTTCCTTCACTTCTCCTCTCCCTATTCCTATTAATATGTTGTTGATGTTTGGATGTCATGGGTAGATTTGCAGTTAATGGGAAGATGGGTTAGAAAACTGTGTGTGTATGGAAATTCTAATTCGTGAAACAGGTTATGACTAAGTGGGTGATTGTTAAAACTACAGGAAGAATTCTTAATTTAAGAAATGAAAAGTTTAAGACTCCTATTTCAGTAACCTTACCTGGTGTGTTTAAGTATTAGTTAAATGTCTGTAGGGAGTGTAGTGAAATTTAAAGATTAAATTTTAGTAATCACTGACAGTAGTATAGTACACAGAAATTAATATTAGGCAAGTCAAAAATTACAATGTGCCACCTCCTGATTGTTAAACCTCAAATTCTCCTTCCCAGAAAAAAACTTGGGAAAGGAGGGAAAAGGTAATTATATAAATAGCTTTAAATAATGACCCTGAACGAATTTTTTAAATAATAATAAAATTTACCTGCCATGTAATTCACTCATTTAACAGAGTGGAGTTGTCAGGTTACATATCAGCTCTGTTTAACTTTTTGAGAAGCTGCCAAGCTAAACTTTTCCAAAATGGCTACACCATTTTACATTTCCATCCATGTATAGGTTTCCACTTGACCTTCATCCTCTCTAGCACTTGTTATTGTCCATCATTTTTATTATAACAGCCTTAGTGGGTGAGAAATGCTATCTTGTGATTTTGATGAGTACTGGCTAATAATGTTAAACATCTTTGTGTGCTTATTGGCTATTTATCTGTCTTCTGAAACTCTGCAACTCATTAAACAATAACCTCTTACCCATTCCTTTTCCAAGCCCCTGGCAAATGCCCTTCTGCTGTCTCTTTGAATTTGACTATTCTAGATTACCTCTGACAAGTGGAATCAAAATATTTATTCTTTTGTGTCTGGTTTACTTCACGGGTTTAGCATAATGTATTCAAGATTCTTTGTTGTAGTATGTGTCAGAATTTCCTTCTTTAAGGCCGTATTTCATTTTACATATATATTGTACATTTTGTTTATACATTTGGGTAGTTCCTACCGTTGCGTATAAGTGAATTTCATGCGATTGAGTTTCTGTTTTCACATTTTTGGGGTGTCCAGAAATGGAATTGCTGAATCATTCGGTAATTTTTGGGATGTCCAGAAATGGAATTGCTGAATCATTCGGTAAATTCTTTAATTTTTTTTTTTTTTTTTTTAGGAGGACCCACCATACTGTTTTCCGTAGTGGCCTCACCATTTTATATTCCCACAAGCAATGAATAAGGGTTTCTTTACATACTTACTGGGCAGTGGTTGTTATTTTATGTGTGTGTTTAAAATAATTAATGTAATGGATGTGAATGAAGTTCTATCTTCCTGTGATTTTGATGTTCATTTCCCAAATGATTAACATTTAATCTTTCCATTTGCTTGTTGGCCATTTGTAGATCTTTAAAGAAATGCCTGTTAATATACTTTGCCCATTTTTTTATAAGTTGGTTTGGTTTTTTGCTGATGAGTTGTGGGAGTTCTATATATATCCTGAATATTTACACTCTACCAGATGGGTGATTTGCAGATAGTTTCTCCCATTCTGTGGGTTGCCTTTTCACTCTTTCTGATAGTGTTCCTTTGATGCACAAGGTTTTTTTGTTTGTTTTGTTTGTTTTTATGACCACACCTGAAGCATATGGAAGTTCCCAGGCTAGGGTCTCAATTGGAGCTGCAGTTGAGGCCAGCCATGGCAACACTGGATCCAAGCCACACAAGAAGGTAATCACTACTAGTATTGTTTGGTATTGCTGCCTTGATTTGTGCAAGTATCGTCCGTTTTACCCACTGCTGTTTTTGCACCTATAATCGTTGCAGATGTCAACTCAGTGAAAAAGTCATCTCTATTCTTAGGGAGACAGCTTTGACCTCTTGGGCCACACTTAGAGAATTGCTGCCTTAGTTTATAGGGTTGCTGGATGGAATGGAAGAGTGACTATGGAGTAGTGGTCTTATCTTGCCTGAGTAGTCTCTTGTCTAAGATGTTTGGAGAAATGGTTGCCATCCCTCACTCTTGTATTTCCTGTAATTTAGGCTATTCAGGCTGGTATCAGCATAAAATTTCCTTATATTAGTGGTAGAATGTGAGGGGACAGGGATAAAAAGATGTTAAATTCATGAATAGATATGGAATGTACATAAGGATATTATGTATTTTTACTTTGCAAGATACATTTTGGATAGAACCCTATGATAAATACTTTTTAAATGACAAAATATTTAAAAAATTAGTTGAAAGCAAAAGAAAAAGGAGAAATTAAAGGGTTTTTTTTTGGTACTTATCAGATACAAGACAAGAAATATTTACTAGTCTTATAAGCATTATGGCTTGGATGATAACAACTTAAGGTATGGAGTCATTCTGATTTGTCCACTTAAAATTATCACTGTAAAGTTGGGCTAGTTTCTAGTAACCTACTTTAAAATGGGGGCAGTAACACCTCCCTGGTTAGGTTTTTATGAGGAACAGAGTCAAAATAATGTTTTAAAAATGTGAATGGGACTTAGACAATAAGCTTTAATTGAGAAATAGTTAATTTTAAAGATTTTAAGCTGAGATTTAGATTTTGTTTGGGTCGGGAGTAGGGAGAATTTAGAAGGAACCAAGTTGGAGTGTGTGAGTCATATTGATCAGGCCTGGTACAGGATACTGAAGAAACACATTCCCACTACTTCTTGTCCAAATCTTAAGCTGTATTTGTGCTTTGTGTTCAAGCTACATGGTATTACATTTTCAAAATTTTTTGCTTATAGGATTCAGTGGTCCCAATTTAAAGGCTATTTTATTTTCAAACTGGAGAAAGTGATGGATGATTTCAGAACTTCAGCTCCTGAACCAAGAGGTCCTCCTAACCCTAATGTCGAATATATTCCTTTTGATGAAATGAAGGAAAGAATACTGAAAATTGTCACTGGATTTAATGGGTATGCATTTAATTCTACTTTTAAAGGTTTAATTTTTAGCTGAACAGTGATTGTTCTCTAAGTTCTGACGTGTCTGGTTCTTTAATAACTGACTATCCATTAGAATAAATTCTGTCTCTTGTGGTATATATAGTAGTTACTGATTTCCAGCTTACATATATTTAAAATAGTTACACCTTTTTTTTTTGAAACTCGAATCATCTTTATATGGTTTTGTGGCATTTTAGATTTTAAATGTGTATGACAGTGGAAATGATATCAGGAAATATTTAAAAATTTTTTCTTTCCATTTTTTACTTAATGTTATAAATCTTTATACTTTGTCTAGAACCTGTTTAACATTGAGATAAGTAACATTTCTTTTAAAATGAAAAATAACAATTTATGGAAGAATTCAGCTTAGTGACTTTTTATTTTAAAAACATTTTTTGGAGTCCTTTTTTTCCCCTCAGTAAGTAACCATTTTAGCCCTTTGTAAAACAAGGCTCTGGAAAGTTACTCTTCACTGAAATGAAACTGACCTTTAAATTGCTGTGTGTCATACTCTATGTTGTTTTAAATATTTCTCTTTTTAGGACTTTGTATTTTTACGGTTTCCTTCATTGAAGGAACGAAGTATTTGTAAAGTTGAATTGTTCAGTATTTAGATTGTTATTAACAATTTGGGTGGTGACAATACCTAATCTGATGTATTGTGTCTGTGTTAACCATGAATTCATATTTACGGTCAGTTTTTATTTGAAGGGATTTCATTTGTATTTTTAGGTAGCATAAATGCTTTTGTTTTTTTCTTCAGATACTAATGACATGGGATTTTGCAACAAGATAGTGTAATTCAGATAACCTTTTGCTGTATGTACTGTTCCCCACTTTTAAGTTTGTTTGGCTTAAAATATCAAATCCTTAAGCTTTGGTTTTAGGTATTGTTGCCAAAATACTTTTCTTTTGGGAGAAATTAAAGCTTTGTCTTTGAGCTGCCCTTGGGGATTTGGAATTGGAGACTTACTTTCACTGTCTACCCTGTTGTACTACTGAACATTATTTAATTGTATGCATATATTTACTTATAAGTACTAATTTTTTTTTAAAGCCCATACCCAGATGAAGCCACATGCTATGTATTAGAAATATGTAAGATTTACTGTTGAAATGAATGTGCCTAAGAGTACCTCTTGGGTGTTTTTTTTTTTTAGGGCCTCACCTGAGGCACATAGATGTTCCCAGGCTAGGGACTGAATCGGAGCTGTAGCTGCTGGCCTGCACCACAGCCACAGCAACGCCAAGCTGCCTCTGCCACCTACACCATAGCTCAGGGCATCACTGGATCCTTAACCCACTGAGGGAGGCCAGGGATTGAACCCGCTTCCTCATGGATACTAGTCACATTTGTTTCTGCTGAGCCATTATGGGAACTCTGTGGATATTGTTAAATAGTGCAGAAGCAGATAGGTAGTACTTAGATATTATGGGAACTCATCTTTTATTTCAATGAATTATGGCTATCATTTTAAGATAAGAGTTACAATGAAACAGGTCAGATTATACCACTACTTTGTGAGTGTGAAGCTACTTTACTTGTGGTTCTGAATTAGTAATACTGTTTTCACTTCTTTCAAATTAAGCTGGATGAAACACAGATATATGGGTATTAAATAAATTAAATATTTGTAATTTCTTAATTTCTGAAACAGGTTATTGACCTACCTTTGAAAATGACTTGGTCATTAACTGCCTAAGCATAATTAAACATAGTTGCTTTTAAAACATTTTTCATCTTTGAACCATAAATGTTTTGTCTGTATATTGATACATGCTACATTGAAATATGTATAATATTTTTCAATTTCACTTTTGTGTTTTGAATATACACAGATTAGTTGTTGGCTTTTAAAAGATATTTTTGCTGGGAGTGGTAGGTAGAAGTATCATTTTGTATTTTTTTTTTCAGTACATGTAAGTTTGTCCTTGCCAGCATACCTTTCCTGCTATTTGTAATAGATTATCTTTCAAATTATAAAAGTGTCATAAGTGTGTTGATAGTTTAAAAAGATCCCTAGTTGTCCTCGGAATATATAGAGAAAAGAAACTAGGATAATGCTAGTTATAGTTTAATTGACTCATCTTCTTTTTTTTTGTCTCTTTGCTATTTCTTGGGCCGCTCCTGCGGCATATGGAGGTTCCCAGGCTAGGGGTCGAATCGGTCAAATCGGAGCTGTAGCCACTGGCCTACGCCAGAGCCACAGCAACTCGGGAACTGAGCCGAGTCTGCAACCTGCACCGCACGCAGCTCATGGCAACGCCGGATCGTTAACCCACTGAGCAAGGCCAGGGATCGAACCCGCAACCTCATGGTTCCTAGTCGGATTCGTTAACCACTGCGCCACGCCGGGAACTCCTGACTCATCTTTATATCGGTATATTTACAGCTTCTGTGTATTTGAATTATTTTCTACTATAAGAATAGATTATATAGTTTGTTTTCCCTGTTCCCATTGGTGGTGGATGTTTGGCTGTTACAAGTGCAAGTGCGTACAAGTGTGCATCCTTGTACATAGTTTTTTGTGTTGGTGAATGTCATATGTTGAATATATGTACAGATTGTTGCTTTTTTTTTTGGTTTTTAGGGCCGCACTTGCGGCATCTGGAGGTTCCCAGCCTAGGGGTCCAATCAGAGCTGCAACTGCCAGCCTGTACCACAGCTGTAGCAAAGCCAGATCCAAGCCCTATCTGCGACCTCCTCCACAGCTCAGGGCAGTGCCGGATCCTTAATCCACTGAGCAAGGCCGCAACCTCATGGTTCCTAGTTGAAATTTGTTTCCCCTGCGCCATGATGGGAACTCCTAGATTGTTGCTTTTTTTTAATTTGTAGAAAAGGAGTTAATAGGTCATAGTGTATGCACACTTAAAATTTCTATTAATACTGCCAGATAGACCTTACAAAATGTGTTCATTTATGCTTCTGTGTGTATATAAAAGCAGATAGTTTATTTTTTCAATATTTTTGTGGGTGTGTGAATTTGTGTCTCTTTGATTGCAAATGAAATTGAACATCATATCTTTGATGAATTGTGGCTTTATATCTTTTTTCATTTTTCTTTTGCTGATTTTCTTATTGGTAAGTTCATATTGTTACTGTTTTTGTTTTTGCTTTCATCTAGTAAAACCTCTATTAAATACTTCAAAATACTTTGGCATGAAAAGATTATCCATTTTCCAAAATTAGTGTTATTAGTATATAAATATTCCCTCTTCATAAAGAGGAAATTGTCAGTTCACTTGATTGATTAATCTGCTTGATCGATTGTTTGCTTGATTTCCTGATCTTGGATACCAGGGGTGACTATCTTTTTCATTACAAGGCCTAGAATAGTGAATGCCTGAACATCATAGCTCTCAAATAGATATTGAATGAGTGAGTGAAAGGAATAAAAGCATGTTTCTCTATCTATATTTTGTTTAATGGGGCATGGTAGATAGAAGTCCATAGTTGAATGCTTAAAGGTCTTTAAAAAAATTTTGGTCATATTATCCTTTTAAAATTATTTTTGAACTTTAAAATTTTATAGGAGAAAATGGATTGTAGCTACTCTCCAGAACTGAAGTTAAAGTTTCTTAGGTGAGAAAAACCAAAAATTAAAAATCAACAAAATTTAAAATTTCAATGAATGGTCAATTAAAAGACATTTGTTAGCGTTTTATGCCCTCTGTGTGGGATTAATACGGGTTTACTCACACTGGGGCCATTTATGAAAATCCTCTTCCTATCAAAGATACCATGAATAAATTTAGAAACTGCTTGTAGCTAGTAGTTCATTCCTATAATGGTACACAAAGATTTTGAGAGGTAGAGAGAATATAACTTAACTTACATTCCTGGTAGTTTAGAAAGATCATTTCCTCTAAAGTAATGAAATGGAAGAATAATGAATTTAAATTAATTGCTTACATCTTCTTCCACCTTTGACAGTCTCTATTAGACCTAAGATCTCTAAAGTAAGCAGTAAGTCTCACTTATGGTGAGTAGTTGACTGAAAGGTCATGGCTATGTATTTATGACAGGGTTTAAGCAAAGTGCACAACAATTTCACGCCTAATAATCTTTAATTGTTACATCATCTCTAAGGCGTCATTTTGTAACTGAGGAGTGCTTACCTTTTGTCATGTTAGTCTGACTATTGAATTTCCTCTCCAAAGTTATTTTAATGTACATAATTGTGTTTTGCCTAAGTCTTAAAAACATTCATGATTTTTTCACATATGTGTGTGCACAGATACGTTTTAAGTTTCTACCCTTGAGATTTTGCCTCTTCATACTTTTTTAAAAGGTTCATATGCAAAGTTTTTAATACTTGTAAATCTAGACTTGTAGATTCAAAACATTCACTCCTTTTCTGATTTTGTAATGTTTTACAATATTATTACAATCTTATTATAAGATTACTCAGGAATGGGAAGAGGGGTTCTATCTAGCCTTTTGTACTTTGTTCTTTTCCTCCTGTGACCTGTTTTATTGCTTGCTGGAGTGTCTACTCCTCTGTTCAGAAAAAAAAGAGTTTTTGCATTTTTTGTTAATTATTTGTGTGAGTATTTGTTGAGCATATTGAATCTATTAGGTGAAATTTTTTTTTGTCACTCCTTTTCTTAGTATAACTAGTTCAGAATAAGAATTATTTAGTTAACTTCCCTCCTTACTCTACTTCCTGCCTTGCCTTGTTTAATAGAAATAGAGTTTTATGTGATTTTCTTTCCCATAAAATATTATAATTGAAAGAGGAAATAGCAGAAGTATATTTTTTCTTAAGACATTTATTTGATGTGAGGAAAGTTTAGGCGCTACAGAAAATGATAAATTTGATTAAAACTTGACAGTTGCTATAGATTTGTTTTGGTGTGGGGAATAGTGCAGATACTAGTTCAGGGTTACTTAAAGGAGTTAATTTTTCATTTTCCTAATTTTTTTTTTTTAATCTTTTGAGGGCTGTGCCCTCGGCATGTAGAGGTTCCCAGCCTAGGGGTTGAATTGGAGCTTTAGCCGCTGGCCTACACCACAGCCACGACAACTCAGGATACACATCTGTAACCTACACCACACGGCTCACGGCAGCGCCGGATCCTTAACCCACTGAGTGAGGCCAGGGATCAAACCTGCAGCTTCATGGATACTAGGCAGATTTGTTTCCGCTGAGCCACTGTGATGGAACTCCCTCAAGAAAAAATTTTCTTAAGTTTTTATACTTGCCATTTTACAGTGCTGTTTTCGATAAATTTCAGAATTTCTAACATTTGATATAAGGTATAAAATATATTCATATTAATATTTATGATGTGCATATTTATATAGATGTTAAGTAAAGCCTGATACAGAAACAGCATGTTTAAGTAAGATGATGTCGCTTTAAGTAAGGTGATTTCTGACTTATTTAGGACTTGGGTAAATAAAAACTTAACCCATTTAACCTTTGATATTTAAGAGATATTTAAGTTAGTTTCCACTTAAATGGTTCAGGTAGTACTCAAGTAATTCTGTAACAACCAAGGCACAATATAAATATGGCCATTGGGAAAATTACGTCTTTATGTATAAAACAAAAGTAAATTGTTATATTAGCATTTTTTAATAGGATGTCTGATTTTATGGTTATCTCTCTCCTTTTTTTTTTTCCTGCCCTTTTTTTTTTTTTTTTTACAGCTGCATCTGGGGCTTATGGAAGTTCCCACGCTAGGGGTCTAATCAGAGCTCCAGCTGCCAGCTTACACCACAGCTCACAGCCAGATTCTTAACCCACTGAGCGAGGTCAGGGATCAAAGCTGCATCTTATGGATACTAGTCGGGCTCATTTCTGCTGAGCCACAAAGGGAACTCCTGATTTTATGGTTATCTCCTTAGTCTTTTACTCTGATGGCCTCTGTATTTTCCCTCTTTGATCTTATTTTTATGAGTCATGCTCCTTATATAATGTAGATTTAAAGTATAGGTTATCTGATTTTTTTTTTTAATACTAAGACTGAAATGTGCGTTTCTTTTTTTTTGTATGTATCTAAAAAAATACGGCATATCTTTTTTTTTCCTTTTTTCTTTTTAGGGCTGTACCCGTGGCATATGGAAGTTCCCAGGCTAGGGGTCAAATTGGAGCTGCAGCTGCTGGCCTACACTACTGTCACAGCAATGCTGGATCTGAGTCATGTCTTTGACCTACACCACAGCTCACAGCAGTGCTATATCCTTAACCCACTGATCGAGGCCAGGGATCGAACCCTCATCCTCAGGGATGCTAGTCAGGTTTGTTTCCACTGCACCACAGTGGGAACTCCTTAATTGATACATCTTGATGATGAGACATTTATACAGATTAAGATAACTTAAAAGCAAAATATAAATTGTAGTCACTATAATCTTTCTTAGGTTAAAATACAGTATAAAAAATTTCTACCTTTAGGGCTTAGTGTTATTGTTTAAAATTTGCAGGTTTTGCTTAGATTCTTTCTTTGATATTTAGCGGCTTTCTTGGTATTTGAATTCTCATAGTGTTTAGGTATACAAGATTTCATTTTTTTTTTTTAAGTCAGTAGATGGGGCCAGATTGCAGAAAAATTCAGATCTGTAAGTCATGTAAAACGTATGATCCTATTTGATCAGGTTTGTTACTTTCTTTGGAATAAAAAAGAATATTTTTAAAAACATTTTTTGTATTATTGCGCTATAGCTGGTCTTTGGAGGGTTTCTGCGTTTTCAATCTACAACAAATACTACATGGGATTTGGATGATGATAGGAACTAAGATTTATTGAACACTTGGTAAAATATTTCAGACCCTAAGTGATTTATATGTATGGCACCATAGTCATTGCTCATGATAATCACATGAGAAGTGCACATTTACAGTCCTTGACTTCCAGAAAAGGACATGAACACTTGAAGAGATATATTCACTTGAGCAAGGTCTGCTAGTGGACTGGCCAGTATTTTTGTTTCTAAAACTACACTACCTAATATGTAATTTGTAGACATTAAAAGTAGACTGGTTGATTGTATTCTGTAGCATTTTTTAGTAATAACAGTTTGAAATACTTAATTTTTTAAAGTGTTATTGGATATTATAGATGTACATTTTTTTGGTTTGCACAATAAAATGGAAGCTGGTCATATCCTAAAAAGTTTTTCTTTCATTTCCTTAGTTTTCATTTTATGTGGGCAAAGAAGATGATAGATTTGGTAGTATTTTTCAGAGTAAACTGAATGCATTTTATTTTGAATAACCCAAGGTATTTCTTTCCTCCTTTTTTTCTTTTTTTGTCCGTGCCTACAACATGTGGAAGTTCCTGGGCCAGGGATTGAACCTGCGTCACAACTTTGGCCCAAGCTGCTGTAGTGACATTTCTGGATCCTTAACCCACTGCACCACAAGGAAACTCCCTAAAATACTTTTCTAGTAAATGATTTTATAGTACACCTTTGCTAATGAACATCTTCCTCCATCCTCCTCATTTCAGGATTCTGGTTCACATTTTTAATTGAGTGTTAGTAACATTTTTTTTTCTTTTTTTTCTTCTTAGCATGTGTGTTAATTTAGCTAGTGATATTTATTGGGAAGAGTGTTAACATTTTCAGGACTTAGAATAAAGTGTCTTTGTGTGCTTATGTGTAGTGAAAGAGTAACAGAAGGCAGAGCTTTCATATAGTGGTACCCAACATTCATTTTAGATTTATCTGGTTTATTTTTATACCTGCTTTTAAAGACCCACCTCAAATTAAGTTTTCCCACATTTATGTAACCCTGGCATACATTTTATTCTGTTTCCATAGCACCATATATATAATTTTATTAGTATTTATTTTTGTAATTTTTTTCATTTGTAGTTATTTACACTTCTGACAGGTCTGCTATTGAGTATAAATACTTCTAGCTGATAATAGACTTTCTGGTTATATAAAGGCTAAGAATAAGAAGTACAAACTTTATGGAGAGACCTTCAGTGCATTGTCAGAATTACTATGTTGTTTCCAATGGTTACCTTGATTTACAAGGAATGCTGTTAATTTTAAGGCTGTTCACTTGAGGAAAGGGGAAGTTGTCTAACATTTTAGTGCCATCTATTGGACACTTGGTAAAATGACTTTAAAAGCTGAGAGTGCCTAGGAATTGTTGCTAAGAATATGAGAACTAAACATTGTTTGTCCAGCTAGAAAACAAACACATGATTTTTACGTATGCGTGGGTAGTCGAAGAGAAGGCATGGAATTTGAAGTTTGAGAAACTGGGTTTGAGTCTTGTGCTATTAATCACTAGCTGCCTTACTTTGTGGGGGAGAGAGTTTTGTGTTATCAATAAAACTTATTAACAAAAACAAAAAACTTTGTGAATGATAACTATTAATTTGAGGCTTTTAAATTGTCTTTTTAAGGAGAATAAATAGATTTGTGTGGCAAATACTGAAGTCTTAAGCTTATGTTTACTTTTTAGCTGCATTTGTCATATCTCTGCTCACATGTTTGCTGTTAATGTAATTCTAAGGCATGCTAATGTATGAGATAAAACCATTATTTATAAAATGATTTTAGGTCCAATTTATGTTTTATATTTGCTATGATCAAGTGAAAGTTTCATTGTGGTTGTGGTTGAAATATTTGGTGAAGTTAATAATAAGGTACTTACCAAAATATTGAGTGTATTTGTAGGTGTTTTAAGTTTGATGAAACATGTAGGTTGTATATAAAATTGTAACTATGAAACAGAACTATTTTCATTGGTATCATTTGTCAGCTGATAAGAAAACATTTATAGTTTTATTTGTGTGCCTAAGAATATTTGGGAAAGTTTTCGTAAATAAACTCATTTGATTATTTGTGATTCCTCTTGTAAACTTAAAATTGAATTGTCATAGTTCAGAATTTTAATATTTTCATAGTTTTGTAGCTTTCTCAACTTTGGATGTTCTTTCTTAATGCTTTTTAAGGCAAGGGAGGGAAAATTGTTTCTTTTAAGAGGACTGGTGTGCTTATTGTTTTGCCTGTTTTTAAGTAACTCACTCATCCATTCATTCATTTGTAGTGTTTTTGTTTGTTAGACTCAAAAAATCCTTTAATGATTTAATAGGAGTTTCTCAACTACTCTGTTTTATTTTAATAGACAAGTATATCAAGAACAGCTTTGGTGATAAAATTCATAACCACTTCTTTTATGAACCAAATGAATTCTTAATTGTTTTCAGAAATGAATCTCCACCCATGAGACATTCATAATAAGAACAGAACAAATGAAAATTCAGTCTTTTTAAAGTAATGTAGCATTTTCTTTTGTAGCTTAACACAGGGGTGACTGTATAAAGCTTTAAATAGCAAGAGTAGTATTATTCCTAATTTCCTTGATAATTAATAACTTCAAACAATAAAATTATATTCTTTTGCAGTATACCTTTTACTATTCAGCGACTATGTGAATTGCTAACAGATCCAAGGAGAAACTATACAGGAACAGACAAATTTCTCAGAGGAGTAGAAAAGGTATTTATTTTATTACTGGAATTATATTAAAATGTGTATAATAGATTTCAGGAAAGTACTTTGAGTAGGTTCTGTTTCAGGCACCGGCTGCCCCAATATTTTAATACAACTTTGTATTGTGAGATAAATAGGCAAAACAGGCAGCAGATGGCCAGGAGCCTTCCACTCAGCTTCCCTGCAGAACTAGAGCAGAAAAACACAGTAGATACTCAGGTTTCAGTTACATTTGGTACAAAACAAGCAGGATCAAACTGCTAAGTTCTTTAAAGGCTAATTCCCCCAGTACCTGAGGGATATTGAGTCATACCTCTATTCTTCAGGAATATGGAACATTAGTAGTCCCCCTCTTCATTTTGTTTGCAATACCCTGATTGAAACTGAAACAGTTTCAAAATGTGCAAAGGATGAGGGAAGCTACTTCGATCTGGAGTCAGACAACACGCACATTTCCTTGAAATAGGTTTTTCAGCCTACCTGAAGTATTTCCCAAGTTGTTTTCCACATTGTGTTCTAAGTTTTAGAGAAAGATTTAATAGGAGAGAGGCAAAGGAATACTTTAGATCAGTTAAGTTTGGGAAAAGCAGTTGATTATTGTCTCTTGGAAATTCCTAGTATACCTCAACATATTAACAGTTCTGAGAAGTTCTGTAATTATTATCTTAATAGTAGAGGGTTTTGCAAATTTGTTTATCCCCAGAATTAATTTCTTCAGTTTTAGAGTTCAGAGATACGTTATTTGGAAAATCACTCATACAAAGCATAGATACTAAGAAAGATACAGATCGTGTTTAAGAATGAGGGAAACATTAGGTTTTTAGGTAGGTGAGGGGATGTTAAAAGGGCATTCTGCATAAAGGAAACAATCTGAGAAACAAAGACATCCATGTGGTTGAGGGAAGGAAAAGCAAGAAATTATTTTGTCTGGAGTAAAGAGTGAATGAAAGAGCCCTGTGGGAACCAAGACTGGACCTTTAGTTTTGCTAATTCCCTTGGTGACTGATCCTGAAATACAGTCCAGTATTCATTTTGGATTGATACGTTTTGTTGAGTTTCTTCTATACCTTCAATTTATTAATAAGATTCTAAAGGGCAGGAAACTGAGATGATTCTTTAGTACTTATTTTCAGCTCAGAGACTTTAAATAATTAAATCTTTGGCAATCTCTGGATGAAGAGGCAGTGTCACAGTAATCATAGTTGTGTGACCATGGAGTTTCTTGTCCACAAAGTGTGGATTATAAGTCTGTGAGAGGAGAATGAAATGTAAAACATGTACTTGGGCTCAGCAGACTTTGAATGAATATTGACTACCCTTAAGAAAGCTATTATCAGGAAGATTTTATTTTAAAAGAGGTTTGAATCTCTTTCCTTGAGGTGTATGACTGTACACCTCATGCTTTTGATTGGGTACTGCTTTTATAAGGAAATTCTTTGCAGTAGCCCTGAAGACTTCAACTTCTTAAGTATTTGTTTTGATTCTATCTAAAATAAGAGAGCGTGGTTTCATTCTATTGCGTATACTATATAATGTCAGGACTCCAAAGTAACTGGAGTAGAGTTTAAAAGAGAGAGAGACCGGCCAAAAAAGCCATAGTTTAGAAGTTCCCACTGTAGCACAGTGGCTTGGTTTGCTGTGGAGGCTTGGGTTGGATCACCAGCTTGGCCCAGTGGATTAAAAGATCTGGCATTGCCACAAATGTGGTATAGGTTGCAGCTGTGACTTGGATTCAGTCCCTGGTCTGGGAACTTCCATGTGCCTGGCCATAAAAGTAAACAAAAAAAACATAGTTTAGTAGAATATTAGATTTTAGTCTTTTGTTGTTCTAGTTTTTGTGTAGTAGTTTAGTTGTTAGAATTTTTTTTTTCCCTTTGGTCTTTTGTCATTTTAGGGCCATACCAACGGCATCTGGGCGTTCACAGGTTAGGGATCTAATTGGAGCTACACCTGCCGGCCTATGCCACAGCTCAGATTTGAGCCTCATCTGTGACCTTACACCACAGTTCAGGCAACGCCGAATCCTTAACCCAATGAGCGAGGCCAGGGATCAAATCCGCAACATCATGGTTCTTAGTTGGATTCGTTTCTGCTGTGCTACGACAGAAACTCCAGAAGTTTTAATTTTTAACTGTTTATTAGTGAAAACAGAATAAATGGAAACTTAATACCAGGGTGATTTTGAGAAATTAAAAACACATAATTAGGAGTTCCTGATGTGGCTCAATGTGTTAAGAACCCAAGTTGTGTTCCTGAGGATGTAGGTTCAATCCCTGGCCTCCCTCAGTGGGTTAAGGATCTGGCATTGCCATAACCTGAGGCATATGTCATGGATGCTGCTTTGATCTGTTGTTGCTGTGGCTATGGTATAGGCCAGCAGCTGCAGCTCCCATTCGACTGCTGGCCCAGGAACTTCCGTATGCTGCAGGTGTGGCCGTAAAAAAACAAAACAAATTATTAAACTTCATGTTGTATTTTTCTTCATACTAATCACCAATTTTTGTTATTCCAGAATGTGATGGTTGTTAGCTGTGTTTATCCTTCTTCAGAGTAAGTATAAAGATTTTTCTTCTTCTAGTATATTCTTATTATTAGAGAGTTTCTAATATATTGGTCTTAAAAATAGGTTGCATTTATTTTATATGTAATTATGATAACATTTGTAAGTACTTAGGAATCCTACCACCCAGTCCCCTAGGTAGAATATTATTAATGACATTACCTATATGTTTTTGCAATGAAAAGATTTGTATTAAAGAGGTTCATGATTTACTGCAGTCTTAACATTGTTGGATTCATGTACTGTCATGACCTTCAGGACCTTGGGATCCCATCCTAGATGCCTCTCCAGGGCATAACTCATTGGTTTTTAATAGCTACTTGATGACATCATTCTTCATGATGTAAAAGTATTTCCATTCTTCAATTTATATAGTAAATTAAGATAGCAGTTTAGGGTATGCTCCTTGGCACGACTGATATTTTATTATGAGTGGATGTTCTGGGATTACAGGTTTAGCAGTGTCCGTGGCTTCCAGTGAATGCCAGTAGTGTCCCCCACTTCCCCCCAAAAATGTCTTTAGACGTTGCTAAATGTCTCTTGTGGATGAGGAATGAGGGACGGGGGATTATAGGAGGATGTTGCCTCCCATTGAGAAACATTGGTTTAACGGTTAAAGTATCTCTGATTTCATAGAACAACAATGAATTTCTTTTTAAAACTCTTGAAGAATATACCTGTATGTTTTAAAGAAGATAGTAAGATAACCCCATAATTATGTGATTTCTCTCAGAGGTCTTTCATTTGCTTCTGTGACAGTGAGATCTTACCAAAGATCTTTTAGGCCCATGATTCTTATCAAAATTAAAGAACTAAACTGTCTATAAAAGTATTTGTTCTTTTTTCATAGGAAGAACAATTCCAATAGTTTAAATCGAATGAATGGTGTTATGTTTCCTGGAAATTCACCAAGTTACACTGACAGGTGAGATTATTGATTTTTATTATTCAGAGTTGCAGTTTCTTAATTTTGATTAGGAAAATCAGTATACTTTTAAAAAATTTTGAGTATTTTATGGAGCGTATAGGATACCAAACAATTAATTTGATAACCCATGGTTCTGAAACTCAAAATTACAGCAAGTATTTCTGTGATGTGTTCAAATAAATCCTGGGAGGGATGACATTGCAAAAATGGGAAAATGATGTTCATTTTTCTTACTGCAGGTCTAATATAAATGGGCCTGGGACACCGAGGCCACTTAATCGACCAAAGGTTTCTTTGTCAGTCCCCATGACAACAAATGGCTTGCCTGAGAGCACAGACAGCAAAGAATCAAATTTAAAGCAAAATGAGGACAAAAATCACAGGTTTGTATGCAATTTATATGTTTTTTTAAAGTTTTCATAGAAAATTAACATTTACTGATTTTTTTTTCAGCACTCACTATTATTATTTACAATTTACTGTTGTTTTAAGGGCTTGCAAAGGTTTTAATGGAATTTAGAAGGGCTGTGGCTTCAGTTGCAGCATTAGTAAATGCTGACAGTAGAGAAAGGGCTTTTAAAAACAGCTAATTTGGAGAGATCCTATTTATAGGTCTTAAGTAAGTGGTCATGACAGATTATTTTGTTTGTGAAAGTTACTTAAGATACTTGTAAATGAGTAAATTTTTTGAATCATTTTTCACTGTAGATCATCAAAGGATACCTTTTTATTTATATCACATCTTAAATTTTCTCCATCATATTAAGGTAGAGAAGATTGAGTGAGGAGAATTAAATAGTATGTCCCTATGGAAGACTTGTAGTTTTATTACAGGACAGTTAACTTACTGGAGAATTGAACAGATAGGTCATGTAACTTACTGTCTCATTCCTAGTGGGAAATATTTATTTATTAAACAATTTAGGTCTCCTTGAAATTATTCTCAGAGTTCCCGGTGTGGCTCAATGGGTTAAGAACCTGACTAATATCCATGAGGATGCAAGTTTGATTGCCAGCCTCACTTAGTGGGTTAAGGATCTGGCGTTGCATGAGCAGCGATGTAGATTACAGATGTGCCTTGGATCCTGCATTACTGTGGCTGTGGCATATGCCGGCAGCTGCAGCTCTGATTTGACCCCTAGCCTGGGAACTTCTATATGCCGAAGGTGCAGCCCTTAAAAAAATAAAGAATGAAAAAAAAACCTTTAAAGAAATTATTCTCTTGTGTTTTTCTTTCCTACATGTTATAATTTAATTTGGACATTGAAATACAGTTAAGACATTATTAGACCGTTGTAAAAATAAGAATGTAGAAGTTGAAGAAAGTCTTATTAATGGACACTTTAAAAAATTATTTACAGTGACTCTTCAACATCAGAATCAGAAGGTTCCTCAGTGAGCCCTATAAAAAATAAACATCCAGATGAAGATGCTGTGGAAGCTGAAGGGCATGAGGTAAAAAGACTCAGGTTTGACAAAGAAAGTGAAGTCAGAGAGATGGCCAGTCAGACATCCTCCAGTGAAATTTCTTCAGATATGGTAGAAGAAACAGAAGCTCCGTCTTCATCTCAGAATAAAGACAAAGAAAGTAGTTGTACCAGGCAGCACTGCACAGAAGAGGATGAAGAAGAGGATGAAGAGGAAGAAGAAGGTATTTAGAGACCATCTGTAAAAGGGTGGAGTAAGGAGATCCTCAAAATTCTTGTACTTCATTTTTGCGTGAAAGAATTTAACATAATGGAACTCCTTATAATGCTGATGTTGGGCTTTTCTCCCACCTGTATGTAGTTGCCGCTGAGTTTCAGGGGATATGATTTGAACTATAGAATATCAGAATTCATGAAACTTAACAAACTTAACTGTGGAGGTATTTTGAAAAGTAAATTTAACTACAACAACATTTGCTTATTTTTAGAGTCTTTTATGACATCAAGAGAAATGATCCCAGAAAGAAAAAATCAAGAAAAAGAATCTGATGATGCCTTAACTGTGAATGAAGAGACTTCTGAGGAAAATAATCAAATGGAGGAATCTGATCTGACTCAAGTTGAGAGAGATTTACATTCTGAAGGTAGTGAAAATACAGGCCCTGTAAGTAGTGGTTCCGATTGCCATGAAACAGAAGAATTAGTAGGATCCAATTCCAGTAAAACTGGGGAGATTCTCTCAGAATCAACCATGGAAAATGACGAAGCCACAGAAGTCACAGATGAACCAATGGAGCAAGACTAACTGTTTAGAAACATTTAGATGCAGTATTTTACATACAGTTCTGGTTTTACACTGTATAAAACTTTTATGTAATAAAGTGGACCTTTAGTTTTACAGGAGAAGCAGGTTGTAAAATAAAGTACTTTATGGGATAAATCCTGAAAGAGTTGTACATGTAAGAACTGTGACTATCAGCTCCTCTGGGTCCTGCTTACCGCTGACTTTTTTGGGGGCGGGGGGGGGTGGGGGGGGGTCTGGTCAAATCAGTGGTTTGTGTATAGATTTTTTTTTAATTTAGAATTAAAATTTTTAAACTGGAAGATAATTATAATTTTGAAAACTTTTTGGAGATTATCACATTTAGTTTATACATCATACACAAGAAAGCTTTTTGTCTTGTCTTTTTTTCTGACAGCACTAGTAGCAGTTTTCATATTTTGGTCATAGTTTCAGCATTATAACATGTGAATTATAGGGTTTCATGCTGGTTTCCAGATTTTATTGTTTGTGTACAATGGAACTTTAAGTCATATATACACATACATATATATATATTATTCTAAGGGGGGGGAAATGTTATATTTTTCTGTTTCTATAAGAGATGAATACAGTGGATACTTTTTCTATTGGTAATGATTGAGTTCACCTCTTTCAGAAGACAGTTTCTTTCTCTTCTGAGTAAATTCAAATAAAATCTGGCCCTTCTGAAACCCTGGAAATCTTAAGTCTGTTGAAATACCAGGTTAAACACATTCCAAGACATATGTTCAAACTAAAATTCTTTTGTATACTTCTGAGGTGCCTGAGAAAAAGACTTCATTATTTATGAGAAAATGTGCTTTATCTTGGAAATTGTGTTCACACATTAGCTTACTATTTTGTAGAATGAATGCTTCTAAAGCTGACATGAGACCATCTCAGAAGGACCGGACAGGTTCCTTTACCTTTTGCTTGCTTTTCTGAACATTGTGAATATTACACATTTCTTTCTAAATTATTCTAGAGTATGCAAATGTCAGTGATATGATGAAACACCACTGTACTGGAAGAATTAATATATTACTTTAGTAATGTACCCGAGCTAAATGATGAAGCTTTAGAGGTGCATAGAAGCCACCATAATTTGTATGACATTTTGAAGTGAATTAAATATTTTTGAACATGCTTCTTCGACAGCCAGTGTTATATTTTTCAGATCAACACAAAGCACAATGATTACTCTAAACTCAATATTTTCAAATTCACATTTAAAGTCATGCAAGCTTCAACTTCCCTGTCTAAATTACTGGCTGCCAAATTTATACCTGTTTCTTCAGCTGTACCTTTTGATATTTAGAATTTTTAAATTTCTGTAAAGTAGATTTTGTAGAATGTAATGTGTTCACTGCCTTTGTGAAACGGTATATAATTGTATAATTTCTGTGTGTAAACTGAATGCTTGGGCTTTCAATACAGTATTCATATAAAGCAATAAATATTAATGTTATAAAATATTCGAGTACATTTTTATCAAAATATACAAGAATTCCTTTTTTTAATTTCAGATACCTGAAGTACACAGATGAACTTATAAAACTGATGCAAACATTTTCTGACACTGTATCGTATGCTCTGGGGTGATTTGGGCAGCGACCACAGGTTTTGCATTTTTGACTACTTCAATTGCTATGACTAAAAATACCAAAATTAGCTGGCTCCATTTGTCTGTAGGGTATTATACTACTGACTGACTTGACTGTCAGGTTCACAGCAGCTAGATGATGTATTTGTGAATATGTCTTATAGTTGAAATAAGAACTGGATATTGACTTACTGTATCCAAGAGGGAAGAATCACAAGTTGTAAATTTTTTAAAAATTTTTGCAAAAATGTTAAAATGAAGCAAATTTTAAATGTGACATTCATTTGTAGTGACCTATTCTTTATTTTGTTGAGGGATATTTTACCAATGAGAACAGATTTTAAACATTTTAAGTTTAGAAATTTTGAAGTTTTCTTTAGAATATTTATGAAATTATTGTCAATAAACCTATTCTTTAAGATCCTGAGACCTTTTGATATTTTTATTTTAATTGTGCCATGGACCATTTGTAAACTGATTGATTTACTTTTGTTGGATATTAGTTGAAGGTTTAGCATCATGACTTTGAGGTCTGTGGTTTTATTTGTAAACTTGCAATTACTATTTTTGCAAGGGCAAATGTATTTCTTTATTAAATAAAGTACAATAATGGTGAATGTACCAAAATGCCATCACTCAACTCTATGAGAGATCTGCATTTTAATCTATAGTTTAATAGTTTTAATATTTATTAGATATTCTTATGTTGATCTTAGATCAAACTTGTTGCTGTTTATACAGATAATTGTAGAATGCTTATGGAATATTTTCTTTAGCGTAGGTGGAATACTTTAGTAGTTAAACCAGGAAACCTTGTTCAGCTGGTTTAAGATATTGATGCCCGTTGGGAAGTAAATTTCCTCAAGTATGCATAGGTGCACTTACACAGACTTTGCTTCATAAAAATGTCAGTTCTAATAGTAACTGATTGAGATGTGTATTTTTGAAAGGCTAATTTTAGGCACATTTTTCTTAACACATCAGCAAAGTCATATTATGAGATCTAAATGGAAAATTAAGACCTCAGTAATTTAAAATACTATTTTCTGTTTGGCCTTGAGCAGATTGTTTACCTGTTAGACTCTAGACTCTGAACCCAACATGTGAAAAGATTTGAAATGCTGATGAAAGTGAGAGTATATATAATGTTTTTAGCACTTTTCCCTTAAAAGAAAGTGAAACATTTATCCAAGTGCATTAAAAAAAAAAAAGGTATCTTTCTGATTTTGAAAATGTTGGAAAACAGAGATGAGTAGTGGAAAATGCCATATTTTAAATGTTGATTATTAGGTAAATTTATTTCACTTAGAGTTTATTATAACTATTCCTTTCAAAAGTGCGGCTGGAGCAGTGGAATTGCCCATCAGAGCTTTAAAACCCTCTGGGTTGGAAAGGCATCCCAGAAGTCCTGGGTCAGAAGGTGTGGCCTGTTAAAGTATGGAGGTTCAGAGTATTGTGTTTTGCTGTTGTAGATAGGCATGTACTTATGCATTTTTGCATTTGTAAAATCAGCAACTTTTCAAATAATGTAACTGTAATATACTAGTTTACTTATAAAGGTACTTGGGGCAGAATCTGAAGCTATGATGTTTGATTATGAGAAATGTAACATGGTAAGGATGAAAATGCAACTTGTAGAACCAAAGGAAATAAAAATTTTGAATAGTGTTTCAAAATGTCTTCTTAACAGGAATTTCTTAAATATATTGGTTTTTGATCAAATGAAGCTCAGTTCTCTCTTGAGATTTGTGCTAATCATAAAATGGATGAATGCAAAAAAACTTGTAATTTCATATGGAATTATTATAATTAGGTTTATTGGATTATTGGCCTAGTAAGAATGCTAGTATGTATTGGTTAGAATACATCTAATATTTCACATTTTAAAAATAATCAGTACACTTTTCTTCAGCATTTTCTTTTATCTCAACTTGGAGCCTAGATTACTTTGCCAAATAAATGTATTATTTTCATAATGCAATAAAATATAAATTAGAAGACTATCTTTATGTGTGTAATTATTTCATTTGCCATAATAGTACACACTCCTCCTAACACCCCATCTTTGCTCGCCTCAGTTGTCGCTCTAGATCCACAAGCATGTGTGTGTAGGGAGAAGAGATGGCATGTCTGAGGTGAATGAACAGTTGTTCTTTGCTGGGTAGCTCAAACCTGATACCTGAAAAATTCAGACCTACTGTGAAAATGTCTCTGGGCATAATTCGACAGTAGTTGGCAGGCACAGATCTCCAACGTTTGTATTTGAAATGTTTTATAAATGTCAGTTTCAGACAACTACATGGCAAGTGTAGAATGCTAAGTGGAGAGGAAGAGTACCATTTTCAGTTCTGGATTCTCATTTCTTCACAGTATTGCACAGTAGGTGATGGTAAATACCGACCTCTCGCTCTGAACTCAGAAGATGGTACTAATAATGAGCATGTTTCTGGATTTAAGTATTTTTGGCTTTGAGTTTATTCACGTGAGCTCTAACATCCCCACTTACTACTAGATGGTGTAGCTTATACAGAGTTGGGTTCATGATAGGAAGACTGATTCCCACTGATTAGGAATAAAGCACATAGTCTGGCCACTTGCTCATCTAGAATGAAGAGTACACTGCTGCTTTATTCTGTTAGAACAACAGATTACTTACCTTTTTTTTTTTTTTTTAGCTTAAAATTCAGCAGTAAATGGTTTGTGGTCTTTGGCTTTCACGCTTTCAGAGTTTTTCTACCCAAAGGCAGTGCATTTTTTAAAAACTAAAAACAGTAAATACACAAAATATGCCAGCAACTAATTGTCCTTGTCAGAATATGCCACTGTTTTACTCAATTTTATAATCTCAGGCTAGTCCTATGCTTGGCAAGTGGTAACAGTTGAAGTCAGGTGTGTTTTGTGGATACAGGCTACAAACGCTAGTGATTACTGTGACTACTTGCTGCCTCCTAGAAAGGTTCCAAGTTCATCCCTGAAGTCTTTCGTTGCTGTTGGGTTTGTGGAGTTGGGGCAGTACACGCTATTGAATGTCCTGCCTATGGAATTCCACAGGCAGTTAGACTGGGAATTACCAGAAAATGTGCATCCCAGTAAGACCACTTTGACTACAACCAGCTCCCTCTGACATAAAGGCACAGTACCACACCCTTGCCTGATGGGAGATAGGTGTTTCTGTGGGTGCAAAGTTGGTTCCTTAAACTAGCAAGACTAGTGTCTGTGTTTGCTGAGAATTGGGATAAGCACATGGTCAGTATTTGGCTGTATTCATTTTGGATCATAGATTTTCTTTCCATTGCTCACAGTGCTACAGAATTGGGGGTAAAGCCTGATTGATGGTGACTAAGCAAATTCCCATATGCATTTAGGAATGCCCACAATCTCCCACTTTCAGTCTGGGCACCTAAGGTTTTTTGGTGGTAACTTGTATGAATTGCAGTATATTGGCGGGGGCTGGTCCATTTAGTCACCCGTGGAGAACAGTAAACTAGGCAAGTTTTTAGCCAAAGGTGGCCTATGACTTGAAGAGATGCACAGAAACGACATTGTGAGGTCGTGGCAGTCTGGGAAGGCTTCTGTGATGAGGTAGGGTTTGGTTTGCCCTTGAGAGGTGCACGGGGCAGTCTGCGAGGTAGCATGGTGTAGAGTACAGAGGCCACAGGTGTAGGAATTGCCATGATAGGGCTTAAGTCACAGCTTCACTGTCACCATATGAGGTTCCGTGGGTCACTAACAGTAATTCTTTGAGCTTCAGTTTCCTTATTTATGAAGTGGGGAAAATAATAATACCTACCTGGTAGGATTGTTGGGAGCATTCATGGAGTTACAGGTATAAAGCTTGATCTAGTCCAGGACCTGACACTCTTTTAAGGAGGACAGTCATGGACAGGGAAATATGGGTTGTTCCTGGGGAAAACATCAGTATTGCTGAAATCAAAATCAAAATCAAGGTTTCACTACTGGTCAATACCTGGGTAATAACAGAAAGCACCCACTGAATCCTTACTTTATGTGCTATGTATCCTTAGCTTGTGTCATGGATTATCTCATTTAACCTTTCCATGAACCCTATGAGATTCTCAGTATTAGCCTCATTTTACAGATGAGCTATCTGAGATGATAGGAGCTTGTCCCGAACGCTTCGAAAGTGGAAGGCTAGAAATCCAAAGCCTGATGATTTTTTTATCCATTATGCTTAGGTGGCGTCTAGTCTTAGAAGACCTGTATACTTAAGGTGAAGGCAGCAAAGAGGAAGCCATTCCGGGCATCACAAGATTCTCAGAGACACTCAGACCTGCCCACATGCAGGTACATCAAAAGGCTTCACTAGGGAGCTCCTGACGGGGCTAAGTGGTTAACGAACCCAACTAGTATCCACGAGGATGTGGGTTTGATCCCTGGCCTCGCTCAGTGTGTTAAGGATCTGGCATTGCCCTGAGCTCTGGTGTAGATCGCAGACTTGGCTCGGATCTGGTGTTGCTGTGGCTGTGGCACAGACCAGCAGCTACAGCTTCGAATGGACCCTTGGCCTCTGAACCTCCACATGCCGTGGGTGCAGCCCTAAAAAGACCAAAAAAAAAAAAAAAAGGCTTTGTAAGTCACAAACGCAAGCCTTGGTTTCATACTCTGCCTACATCACTTTCTAGCCTCACCTTATTTTTCCTATTACCTTTGTTTTTCCAGCTAGACATTTTGAGTATGTGATTCATTTAATTTTTTTCTCCCTATGCTTTTATAGATAGACTTTATATTTGAGTGTAGTTTTAGGTTCACAGAAAAACAGAGAAAATTATAGAGAGTTTCCATATATTCTCTGTCCCCACACATGCATGGCCCCTCCCACTATCAAAATGGTAAGTAGTGTATTTTTTATAATAGATGAACCTACACTGGCACATCATTATCACCTCGAGTCCTTGGTTTACATTTGGAGGGATAACTCATTGTACAATCTATGTTGATTATTTTTAAGGGGAGAAGCATATTACAAAATAGTATAAAGCATACTATCCCTTGTTCATTAAAAATATGATTTAGAAACTTTTGATCTATGAAACAAAATATTAACGTGTATTATCTCAATGCATTAGTAATGAAGTTAATTTTCAATATGTACATCATATATATATATATAAGAACATTTTATATTCTTTTTTTCTAGTTGTACAACAACCATCATAAACTAATTTCATATCATTTCCAGTCCAAATTGGACTCATCCTCCCACCCCCCAATCTGTCTCATTTGGAAATTATGTTTTTCAAAGTCTGTGAGTCAGTCTCTGTTCTTCAAAGAAGTTCATTGTGACCTTTTTTTAGATTCCACATGTAAGTGATAGCATATGATGTTGGTGTCTGTCTGACTGATTTCACTTAGTATGATAAATTCTAGGTCCATCCATGTTGCTGCAAATGCCATTTTTTTTCTTGTAATGGCTGAGTAATATTCCATTGTGTATATGTACCACATCTTCTTGATCCACACCTCTGTCAATAGACATTTAGGTTGTTTCCATGTCTTGGCTATTGTATATAATGCTGCAATGAACATTGGAGTACATGTGTCTTTTCGAGTCATGGTTTTCTCTGGATAGATGCCCAGGAGTGGGATTGCTGGATCAAATGGTAATTCTATTTTTAATTTCCTGAAGAATCTCCATACTGTTTTCCACAGTGGGTACACCATTTTCATTCCCACCAACAGTATAATAGGGTTCCCTTTTCTCCACACCCTCTCCAGCAGTTATTGTTTGTAGACTTTTTGATGATGGCAATTCTGGCCAGTGTAGGGTGGTACCTCATAGTGGTTTTGATTTGTATTGCTCTAATAATGAGTGATGTTGAACATCTTTTCATTTGTTTTTTGGCCATCTGTATGTCTTCTTTGGAGAATTGTCTGTTTAGATCTTCTGCCCATTTTTTGATGGGGTTGTTTGTTTGTTTTTTTTTTTTTTTTTTTTTTTGGTATGGAGCTGCAGAAGGTGTTTATAAATTTTGGAGATGAATCCCTTGTCTGCTGATTCACTTGCAAAGATTTTCTCCCATTCTGTGGGTTGTCTTTTCATTTTGTTTAGGGTTTCCTTTGCTGTGCAGAAACTTTTCAGTTTGATTAGGTCCCATTTGTTTATCTTTGTTTTTATTGTCAGTACTCTAAGAGGTGGATCTGAGAAGATGTTGCTGTCGTTTATGTCAGAGAGGGTTTGGCCTATGTTTTCCTGTAAGGGTTTTATAGTGTCTGGTCTTATATCTAGATCTTTAACCCATTTGGAGTTTCTTTTTGTGTATGGTGTTAGGGAGTGTTCTCATTTCATTCTTTTCCATGTGGAGGTCCAGTTTTCCCAGCACCACTTATTGAACAAGCTGTCCTTTCTCCATTGTGTATTCTTGCCTCCTTTGTCATAGATTAGTTGGCTGTAGGTGCGTGGGTCTTGAATTCTGGGCTTTCTATCCTGTTCCACAGATCTATATTTCTGTCTTTGTGCCAGTACCATGTGGATTTGATTATTGTTGCTTTGTAGTATAGTGTGAAGTCAGGGAGCCTGATTCCTCCAGCTCCCATTTTTCTTTTTCAGGATGTCTTTGGCTCTTCTGGGTCTTTTGTGCTTCTAAAGAAACTTTAAAATATTTTGTTTGAGTTCTGTGAAAAATGTCCTTGGTAGTTTCATAGGGATTGCATTGAATCTGTAGATTGCTTTCGGCAGTATAGTCATTTTGATAATATTAACTCTTCCAATCCAAGAGCCTGGTATATCTTTCCATCTATTTGTGTCATCTTTGATTTCTTTCATCAGTGGCTTATCGTTTTCAGAGTACAGGTCTTTTGTCTCTTTAGGTAGGTTTACTCCTAGGGATTTTATTCTTTTGGATGTGATGGTAAATGGGATGCTTCCTTAATTTCTCTTTCTGCTCTTTCATTGTTAGTGTATAGAAATGCTGTCGATTTCTGTGTATTAATTTCGTATCCTGTGACTTTGCCAAATTCGTGGATGAGCTCTAACAGGTTTCTGGTAGAGTCTTTAGGATTCTCTAGGCATAGTATCATGTCATCTGCAAATAGTAATAGTTTTATTTCTTCCTTTCCAATTTGGATTCCTTTTATTTCTTTTACTTCTCTGATTGCCGTGGCTAGGACTTCCAAAACTATGTTGAAGAGTAGTGGTGAGAGGGGACATCCTTGTCTTGTTCCTGATCTCAGCAGGAATTCTTTCAGCTTTTCACCATTGAGAATAATGTTCGCTGTGGGTTTGTTGTATATGGCCTTTATCACGTTAAGGTAGGTTCCCGCTATACCCACTTTCTGAAGGGTTTTTTTATCAGAAATGGGTGTTGGATTTTGTCAAAGGGTTTTTCTGTGTCTATTGAGAGGGTCATATGGTTTTTATTCTTCAGTTTGTTAATACGGTGAATCACACTGATGGATTTGCAGATATTGAAGAGCCCTTGCATCCCTGGGATAAATCCCACTTGATCATGATGTACAATCCTTTGAATGTATTGTTGGAAGCAGTTTGCTAGTCTTTGGTTGAGGATTTTTGCATCGCTGTTCATCAGTGAAATTGGCCTGTAGTTTTCTTTTTTGTGTGTGGTATCTTTGTCTGGTTTTAGTATCAGGGTGATGGTGGCCTCATAGAATGAGTTGGGGAGTATCCCTTCTGCCATTTTTTGAAATAGTTTCAGAAGGATAGGTGTTAGCTCTTCTCTAAATGTTTGATAGAATTCGCCTGTGAAGCCATCTGGTCCTGGACTTTTGTTTGTTGGAAGGTTTTTTTTAATGACAGTTTCAATTTCAGTTCTTGTGAGTGGTCCATTCATCTCTTCTATTTCATCTTGGTTTAGTCTTGGAAGATTGTACTTTTCTAAGAATTTGTCCATTTCTTCTAGGTTTTCCATTTTATTGGCGTATAGTTGCATATAGTAGTCTCTTATGATCCTTTGTATTTCTGTGATGTCCGTTGCTACTTCTCCTTTTCATTTCTCATTTTATTGATTTGAGTCCTCTCTCTTTTTTGCTTGATAAGTCTGGCTAAGGGTTTATCAATTTTGTTGATCTTTTCAAGAACAAGCTTTTAGTTTCATTGATCTTTTCTATAGTTTTCTTCATTTCTATTTCATTGTTTTCTGCTCTGATCTTTATGATTTCTTTCCTTCTTCTAACTTTAAGTCTTGTCTGTTCCTCTGCTCTTTTTTCTTCCCTTCTTCCCTTGTTCTCTCCTCATGTGGTTTGGTGACTCTCTTTAGTGTTGTATCTGAATTGATTTTTCTTATTTGTTTTTTTATCAAGTGTAGATTTTTAGTTTGCAGTTACCCTGAAGTTTTGATATAGGAGTCTATATATACACAAGATTGTTTCAAGTTGTTGGACTCTTAATTGCAAGTGCATCTCTAGTGTCCTGCATTTGTACCCTCCTCTTCTCATGATTTCTGATTTTGGTAGCATAACTGTGTGTGGATGATTTCCTTCCTTTACTGTATAAATGCCTTTACTGATGAAGCTTGTCATTTGTGGTATTTTTGTTTCTGATTGCAGCCTTTTCTTTTCTGCCTAGAGAAGTTCCTGTGGTATTTGTTATAATGCTGGTTTGGTTGTGCTGAATTCTCTTAACTTTTGTTTACCTGTAAAGCTTTTGATTTCTCCTTCAAATCTGAAAGAGAGCTTTGCTGGGTAAAGTAATTTTGGTTGGGTTTTTTTTCCTTTCATCACGTTAGGTATATCATGCCACTCCCTTCTGGCCTGCAGAGTTTCTTCTGAAAAATCTGCCGATAACCTTATTGGGGTTCCCCTGTATGTTATTTGTTTCTTTTCCCTAGCTCCTCTCAGTATTTTCTCTTTGTCTTTAACTTTGGTCAGTTTTATTAATAGGTGTCTCAGGGTGTTCCTCTTTGGGTTTATTTTATATGGTACTCGTCATGCTTCCTGGATTTGAGTGAGTGGTTCCTTTCCCATATTAGGGAAGTTTTCAGCTATTGTCTCTTGGAATATTTTTTCTGTCCCTTTCTCTCTCTCTTCTGCTTCTGGCACCCCTATAATAAAGGGTCTCCATTTCCCCCAGTCCCATGGAGCTCCTGCACACTAGCCCCACTGGCCCTCAATGCCAGATGCTCTGGGGGCTCTTTCTCCCAATGCCAGATCCCTAGGCATGGGGACTTGAAGTGGGCTCAGAACTGTCACTGTTGTAGGTGAGTCTCTGTGATATAGTTACTTTTCAGTCTGTGGGCTTCCCACCCCTCTCTTATGAGGTTGCTCTTATCACATAATCACCCCTCCTACCATCTTGATGTAGCCTCCTCTTTGTCTACTGGAGTAGGATATCTTTTTGAAAGTTTCCATTCCATTTTGTTGAAGGTTGTTCAGCCTTTGGTTGTAATTCTGTTATTTTTATGAAAGAAAGTGAGCTCCAGTCCTTCTCTTCCACCATCTTATTGCCATCTCCTCTTCAGACTTTCTGAAGACTCTGGAGACTTCCTCTGTTCTGGAGACTGGAAGTCCAAGGTCAAGGTGCCAGCAGGGCTGGTGTCTGGTGTGGCCACTCTTCCTGCTTTGTAGAAAGCTGTCTTCTGGTTATGGGCTTACACAGCCTTTCCTTGGTGGGAGCTTTCCTATCTCTTCCTCTTCCTGTAAAGGTAGTGGTGATTCATTTTAAAAATTTATTTTAGGGAGTTCCCATCATGGCTCAGTGATTAACGAATCTGACTAGGAACCATGAGGTTGCGTATTCGATCCCTGGCTTTGCTCAGTGGGTTAAGGGTCCGGCATTGACGTGAGCTGTGGTGTAGGTTGCAGACGTGGCTCGGATCCCACGTTGCTGTGACTCTGGGTGTAGGCTGGTGGCTACAGCTCCAATTCAACCCCTAGCCTGGGAACCTCCATATGCCATGGGAGCAGCCCAAGAAATGGCAAAAAGACAAAAAAAAATTATGTTAGGAGCTCCTGTCATGGCTCAGCAGTTTACCGAATCTGACTGGCATCCACGAGGTTGCAGGTTCAATCCCTGGCCTCGCTCAGTGGGTTAAGTATCCGGCATTGCTGTGAGGTGTGCTGTAGGTTGCAGACACAGCTTGGATCCTGTGTTGCTGTGGCCCTGGTGTAGGCTGGCAGTTACAGTTCTGATTGGACCACTAGCCTGGGAACCTCCATATGCCTTGGGTGTGGCCCTAAAAGGAGAGAAAGACAAAAAAAAAATTTCTTTTAGAAGCTAGACAATGCACACCTGGCAAAAATTCAAGTAAAATAATATATATCAGACTTTCTGTCCTACTACTTTTGCTTTCAAACCCCTCAGTTAAATCCCTGCCCCCTCAGCCCCGAGGGAAGTGTCCTTCCCAGCCAGGCTTAGTGCTTGAAGCAAAGATCCCTGACTTTCAGTCCCAAATCTGCCACTGGCTGTTGTGTGATTTCTACATCTGTAAGATGAAGTTGGGGTCCCAACCTCACAGGACTGTTATATTAACCGTTAGAAATGAGTCTGGCCCACATAGGCAATACATGCATATGGGTTTAAAAGTCAGAATTTTAAAGAAATTTGCTGTATCTGAAAATAACCTAAGACCATTGCATGCACAATGTTTTTCCCTCCTCCCCCGATTTCCTTTTCCACAATAAATGCACATAACACACACTGAGATAACCCTGCTCATTTTTTCTTCCAAATTTATTATATCTGTGTGAGACTTTTTCTGCTTTCATACCTGGAAAACCACTCCAGTCGTTTTAACAGCTGTAGAATTTCAGGAGTAGATGAATCATAATTTCTTTAACCAGTCTCCATTAAAGTGACCTCATGATGTTTTGACTTGTGGCCATTTGCTCAGTGTGAGTAGTCTGATTTAAAATCAAACCCTCTTCCCCAGAAACCAACAACTTAACAACCATTGGATTTGAAGTATTTCTTAAAGAATTTTATGTGAAACAGGCTCCTTTGCCCCCAGGAATGTGGTGGAAGAGATGATGGGAAATTATCTCTCAGGCAAGCCACATACTCTATTTCAGGCCATTTAAACTAGGAGTTCCTGTCATGGTTCAGTGGGTTAAGAACCTGACATAGTCTCCATGAGAACATGGGTTTGATCCCTGGCCTCACTCAGTGGGTCAGGGATCTGGTGTTGCCATGAGCTATGGTGTAGGTCAAAGACTTGGCTTGGATCTGTCATTGCTGTGGCAGTGACATTGGGTGGCAGCTACAGCTCTGAATCAATCCCTAGCCTGGGAACATCCACATGCTGGGAGTGGGGTCATAAAACAAAAACAAAAACAAAAACAAAAAAAAAAGAAATGTCTTAGTTAATAAAACCCGCAAATTTGGGAACCACATCTTTGTGTATTAAGCAATGGAGTTGCCAGGTAGCATTTCACAAGCCTGGGTTACAAACTCCTGCAATTGCTGGAAACTTTAAAATTACATTTGGCAGATATGATCATCCAGTGAATTCTTGAGGAACCTCTTGTTAACTCTCACAGTGTTTTTATGGAGAAAGACTCCTTTAAAGAAGAATGTGGCCCAGTCCCCCTCTTCCCTGCTCCTCCCTTCACCCCTAAACTTTGTAATAAGCAGGCTTTGGGTGATCTGTGAAACCTGTGTCATTCAAATGCTTTCTAAAGTATTTTGAAAATTCTTTTAGATCAGCCATCAACTGGATGTTGAAATCAACAAGATAGAAGAGTAAGTCCTTAACCACCTCTCTCTCTACTGTAGTAGGACAGTCTGAAGGAAGGCAGTTATCAAGGGGTGTTACTTTTTAGGTCTTTGAATTTGAAACTCCTTAAATCTTTCCTGGAAGGTCTGGTGGAATTTCAAAGGGGACCTAATTCATAATCCATAGCAACATAGAGACATTTCCTTTATGGACACTCAGAGGTGGCATTTGTCCAGTCATTTCACCTGTCCACCATGAGCATGTGAAGTAATTTAGTGTGACTTTTTTAGCATCCCAACGCTTACAACCAGAAGGACTATTATCTCGTTGTAGAAATTTATAAAAAGGTAGATGCAGAGAAGTTAATGGATCTCTCTAATGACACACAGTTAAATATCAAAAGGGTTCTCCAATGTCAGTTTTCCCTTTTGCCTCAACCCTATGTTAGGGCAACTGATAACATCTACTTACATGTTTAAAACCTTTCCCATTCCCTTCCCCCACTTCTTCCAAATCCATCAAACCATCCCATTTACAATATTATTGAAGGTGACAAACAAGGTGTGTTACTCTCTAAGAAGTTGATGGAGTAGGAATGGCTCTGTTGGTGACAAAAGAGTCTAAGTTTCCCTTTATCCCTTTCAACTCTTCCATTAGTCTGGTTTGGAGATTCTATGATGGAGCAAATTCTCCTGAAGGCCATAACTTACAGAGGTTTTGGATTTCTTTGATCTATGCTTATAGCTTTGACCTGTTTCACATATAACACTTTCACTCAATCCTGATAAAGAACTTAGAAGAATATTTGAGTAAATACGGTACTTTTGTTACGTCACTATTAACTGAAGTCCTGCAATTTGTTATTTACTGTCATTATTATTAATGTTGTTCTCCAAGCCTACTCCTGGAAGGGTGTGGGACCACTGAAAAATGAATGAAGAAAGATTAAAGGTCCAGGTGTTTTCCATCCATTTTACACAAAGCAAAACACGGCCTCAGGGTGCCCTCTCGTGGTCCTACATTTAGTTGCAAGATGGTGATGGAGTTTTTCTTAAAAATTAAAGAAAAAGAAGGAAAAAAAAGGTTGTGCATATGCTTTTAGTCAGCAATAAGTTTTGAGATGTGACAGTCCTGTCAAAACAAAACAATTCAACAAACTTCAAAGTAACCACAACAGAAGATATGTAGACACATATGGAAGCTTAAAGACAGAGCTTTGGAGTGAAATATACCAAAACCATGCTGAAGGATAAAACTTAGGATCTGAAAGGGGAGTGGGGTAGGTCATACTCAGGTGTGTGAGAATGAGGACAAGGACCTAAAGAACACTCACTGAGAAACAGAGGCAGAGAATCAGAGAAAAGGCAGAACAAAACGTCCATTTTCAATTTTCTGGGGCTGAAAGCTGGGTTTGCTGCCCATTTTTTTTTTTTTTTAAGAACACGAATTCTCTAGTTCCTTCATTGATTTCTCTCTCCAGGAGTGCACAAGACAGTGTCTCTGTCTTCATGGAGCTTACATTTGTGGGGGTGGTGGGGGGAGGCAAGATAAACACACAAGGAAAGAGACAAGCGATACAATTTCAGAAAGTGGAAAGCCTCCTGGAGAAAATAAAACCTCATGATGAGATGGAGATAGAAATTGAGAGCAATGCCAAGAAATGGGAGAGAGAGGGGAAGAGAAAAGATTCCAGTGAAAGAAAGTATACTGGGAGTTCCTGTGGTGGCTCAGTGGTAGCAAACCTGGCTAGTATCCATGAGGACTCGGGTTAGATCCCTGGCCTTGCTCAGTGGGTTGAGGATCCGGCATTGCTGTGAGCTATGGTGTAGGCTGTAGATGAGACTTTGATCTGGTGTTACTGTGACTATGGTGTAGGCCGGCAGCTGCAGCTCCATTCGATCCCTAGCCTGGGAACTTCCATATGTCACAGTGGCTCCAAAAAGATCAAAAAGAAAAAGAAAGACATAAAGGGTGCAATTCTGGGTACATATTGAAGGTGGGTCTGACAAGTTCTGTGCACAGATTGCTTTGGATAGTGGGAGGAAATGAGTTAGAGTGATGCCAAGATTTTTGACTTGAGCAACTGCCATATATTGATTTGGGAAGAGTCCAGATGGGTCACATTTGCGAGTCAGGTCTTGAAGATGGTGGGTTTGCAGTTGAGCATCTCGTGGGATATGGTGATTACTTGAGTTGCCCTTTGCCTTCTGGCTCACCTTTGACCTTTGCATGGCAAAACGTAACACGAACAGAGCTACATCCTTCCTGTCAAAGGAGAGTTGAGAAGGCCTGGTCTCCAGGACAGGTGGAGGTGACAGACAACAGCTCATTACAGAGCAACATGGGGGAGGCTCCTGCTGTGGTGCTGTGGGTTAGGTGGCATCTCTGGAGCCCTGGGACGAGGGTTCAATCCCCAGCCCGGCACATTGGGTTAAGGATTGTGGTGTAGGTCACAACTGCAGCTGGGATTCAACCCCTGGCCTGGGAACTCCACATGCCAAACAAGAAAAGAAAAAAAAAAAAAGCATCATGGAAAACACTACGTGGGTTTAGATTAAGTCTCTCCAGGGACTGAGCTTTGAGACTGAAGGACTTGAAAGGAGAGGCAGTGTGAGATCCCCTGGGTGGAGGGGCATCGAGAGAGGGTGACGGGAGTAGGGGCAAGGCCTCATCTCTGCCACTTCAGAATAATGCTCCTGCTCGGTGCTCTGCCTGCTCCAAAACCCCCCAACCTGGGGCTTCAGGATTCTGGGACCCCAGTGGGGGATCCTGGGAACTTGAGTTTTAATTAAGGGTCAGGGTTCTGATGCCAGGATAGCCAAAGAAGCAGTGGACCAGAGCATCTCCAGGGCCCCTCCCACCTGCCCTAATTGAGGCAACTCTTGGAAATGAGCCACACCTGGGCTCCAGGAGGCTCTTGGTCACGCGGCCTCTTATGCTTGGTGCTCCTGACACGTGGGGACGGGGAGGGTCATTATTTCTGCTCCTTATGGTGCTGGGGGGAAGGGAAGAAGCAAAGTGGGCACACCTGGCCTGTGTGGGCTCTGAGTCCATCACTTCTGCCTGCAGAGAAGAATACAGCCCCTGAGTGGGGCTGGAGCACAGGGAACAGGCAGAGTGGTACAGAGCAAGCTTTCTCATCCCCACAACTAAAAGAACAAAAAATGCTCTTATGTGTTTGGAAATGTAACTTATGGACCAACGAAGAAGTCATTGTGGAAACTTCAGTGCTTAGCACATGATTTTCGAGCTTGCCATGACCCAGAGCAAATCTGTTTATAAGAATCTGGGCATCTGCTTTTGGAGCCTGCTAAAGGGGCCTCCAGCCAGTCACATACAAGCAGAGTTCTCTGCCCGTTGAGGTCTGAGGGAAGCAAGCAAACAGGGCTACCAGGCAGGACACAGGATGGCCTGTTCCAGGTGGAATTTCAGAAAGGCAGTAACTTTTTAATATGGGTATGTCCCATGCAACATTTGGGATAGACTTAACCTAAAATATTTCACTGTGTCTCTGAAATTCCACTTGATTTGGGCATCGTATGTATGTGCGCATGTGCAGTTTGAAGGCGGTCACCCTTGTAGGGTGCCACACAGCTGTGAGGGAACGACGAGCTGAGAGTGGAGGGGTGGGGGATGGGGGTGGGAGTAGGAATAGGGGGGCGGGGCTTGAGCCCAAGGCCGTCACAGGGTCCATGGAGCCTGGCGGTTCCTCCAAGGCCTCCCTTCTTCTGCTTCTGCTGGGCCTCGTCCTGTCTCAGGAGGCACACCTGGGTGGCAGAGGGGTCTCCTCTTTCCAGGAGGCTGAGGAGCTGGCCTGCCCCATCTGCTCCATGCTAAGACCCACATCCTGCCCCAATCCCTGGGCCTGCGTCTCCTGGTTGCTGCTCTCACCGGGTGATGCCTGAGCTTGAGCCCAGACTGTGGGGACCGTCAGGACCTCACTTGACCGTGGTGGAGCAGGAAAGACCACACGGGAATGGTATTCCCCTAGCCTGAAGCTGCCTCTTTATTTTGGAAAAACCAGCAAAAGGAATCCCAGCCTGGAGTCTTCAACCAAACAAAAACCCATCCAGCAGGACCTCAGGTAAATCGCCCAAGTTTTCTAACTTTGGTTTCCTTGTCTGTAAAATGGGGAGAACTGCATAATCTCATGGATTCATTATGAGGTCAAGGGAGGGGCTCACGCCTGGGGCCCCAGAACTGGTTTAGGTTTTATTTGGTATTGACGTGGAGAGTCTTAAGGGGCTTAATGTGCTGGGTGGGGGTGGTCTTAAAGCCGCACTTACATGGACATCACATAAACCAAAAATATCACTTTTGAAGGATGTGGTGGGCTGAGATGTCATGGTTTCCGGGGCCCCTGATTTCCTTGTGTCTGGGCTGCTGGTATGACTTGCATCTTTTTGTGCCTGAGTTTCCTCATGTCAAGACTCCTTCCTCCCAGGACTTGAATGAGAACTCACCTTAGCTCTTGGTGCTCTCCTGAGTCAGAGGAGGAACTTTCTGTTACTGATGGTCTTAGGACCTATGTTGCCATGGCCCCCTCTCTCCTGGGTGCGGGAGCCCTGCTGGGCTTCTGGAGGCGAGGGCCTGGTGCATGGGAGCAGGCTGGTGAAAAGTCCCTTTGCTCTAAAACCTTCCTTCTGGGCACACGGGGGTCCACAGGCAGGAAGCATTGGGAATCGTTTGGTCAGACAAGTAACCTGTAGAGAGTTCCAGAAAGTTCCTGCAGGGGCCAATGGGCAGTTGGTGGTATGAATAGAACCGTCTTTTCAAGTCTTTTTCTGTTTAAGTACTGCGGATTTGAATTTTTTCTTAGACATTTGAACAAGCTCTCTCTAAAGCAGAGTCGCTTAACCTACTGTATTTCATGCACATTCTACCTTTTTGTTTTTTATGTTCTGGTGTTATTTCTCAGCCCATAAGATTTTAAATTATGTACAGGTAAATCCAGCAGTTCCCGAATCTGGCTATGCCTTAGATTCCCCTTGGGGGGGGGGAGAATTATTTCCAAAAATGCAGATTCTGGGGCTCTATCCTTAGCTTCAGATAACAGGCCTGGGACGCTTAACAGACTTGGGGATGCTGTATTTCAAGCAGCTGAAGGCAGGGTGTAATTCTGATGGGTAACCACAACTGGGATCTCTGGGTTCAATCTTACTTTTCTGTGTGTCATTTCTTTCTTTGCTTAAAAGGGAGTCAGCAGCCCGAAGATCACAGAGCAGCTGTTCTCAGTGTGGGGCTGTGTCGTCCCTGAGCATCAGCATCATGTTGGAATTGCTGGAAGTGCCAGTGCTCATGCCTCATGGCAGTCCTACAGAATCAGAAACTCTGGGGTGGGGCTCAGCATCCATCCAGTACCAAGCCCTCTGCAAAGAGGAGGTGCTGAAGTATACAAACCACCAGGGGTGCCCTGTGCTTGGCATGAGGTAGTTCCAGGGCCACGCATTGAATCCGCATCACAGCAGTCGGTAATGTTTGGTGCTTTCCATTGAGTTGTTGAATTCACCTGGGATTTAATTTGTGTGCTTTTCCAGTCATTTCCCCTAGTTGTTAGGAATTTATCCCCAAATGATTTATTAAGTGATTCCTCCCATTCCTGAGCTTTGGAAAGCATTTACTGAGCACCCACTTCATACGGGCTGGCCTAGGTATAGGAGCTCAAATGCTCAAAATCTAGGGGCAAATGAGACCCAGACGGGAGTGCCGAAATAGGCTGAAGAAGATGGCAGCAGTTCCAGCAGGGAAATACAGGCAGGAGAGAGGGTGCCTGATTATGGGGAGTTGGGAAAGATGCCTCCGAAAGGACTGGAGCATCTTCTTAACCAATGAGATACAGAACAGAAAGAAAATGCCCCCCCGCCTCACCCCCATCTTGCCCGCTTGAAGTGGCCATGTCATCTGTTTGTAGCCTACTCTTGTTCATGCAAATACATCCCCAATTTTTTTTTTTTTTTGCTTTTTAGGGCCACACCTGCAGTATATGGAGGGTCCCAGGCTAGGGGCTGAATCAGAGCTACAGCTGCTGGCCTACACCACAGCCATAGCAAAGCCAAATCCTTAACCCACTTAGTGAGGCCAGGGATCTAACCTCTGACCTAATGGTTATTAGTCGGATTCATTTCCTCTGTGCCACAATGGGAACTCCCTGCATCCCATACATAAATGCCACTTCCGGGGTATCCTGCACAGGACTCCACAGCTTTCCTCCCTCACCAAAACACACGGTCACCCCTTTTGGTCTGGGGACCAAGTTTACACTCCTGTTTTCTCATAGGGCAGAGTTCTCCTTGGCATGGGAAACATACTCTGATTCAACAGTCTTCCCATTGATGGCCTTCAGCCTGGTGTCTAGGTTTTGGCTGCTTAGGATGAACAAGGGGGCATTTTGGTTGGTACTCATGGTGGGGCGTAGCAAAGAGTCCAGCTCTCTTTCCAGAACAGGGTCAGAAAATTGGGCAGTTTTATACTTGAGCGGAGGAAAACACTTATCAAGAAAGAGAGGGAAGGAGTTCCCGTCGTGGCTCAGTGGTTAATGAATCTGAACCATGAGGTTGCGGGTTCGATCCCTGAGCTTGCTCAGTGGGTTAAGATCCGGCGTTGGCATGAGTTGTGGTATAGGTTGCAGTTGTGGCTCGGATCCCACGTTGCTGTGGCTCTGGCGTAGGCCGGTGGCTACAACTCCGATTCGACCCCTAGCCTGGGAACCTCCATATGCCGCAGGTGTGGCCCTAGAAAAGGCAAAAAGACAAAAAAAAAAAAAAAAAAAACCGGAGGGGGGAGATACTGATTTCTGGCTGGGAAATCTGGGAAATGTCTACACCTTTAAAGTTGTCCTGAGCTTGAACTGTGTTGGGTTTTTCCTGATTTCCAGCGGGCGCTGGCCCCCCCTCTGCCCCCACATTCACAGGATCTGGGATCCTCCTTTGGGGTCTAGGCAGCCATCACACAGCTGGCATCTGTCTCCCTCCGCTTGGCAGGACCCAGCCCCAGCTTTCTGCCCCAAGCCTCCATTTCCCTTCATGCTCCGCCCGGGTGGATTTCCAGGGAAATCACCTCCACTTATTTCCTTAAATTTGCCCCCCCCCCCAATCAAAGAGGATGGCAATTGCATAAGAAATGTTGGCGGCCCAAGGAGTCTGTGAATGCTTCAGATCTGGTCCTCTTAGCAGCAGGAAGTCCTTTCTTGCTCAGCATAAACAAAGGCCCCACTCCCCGCACCTCCCCTTCCCCTCAAGGCTCAGGTTTGCTTTGAAATTTACAGCAAAACATTGGATTGGAGGTGTGGCCTCATTTTGGCATCAGCCTTATTTCCCATTATCTTACAAGTCTGTACCCATCACATATAACTTAATAAAAGTCACATGTGAGGAGGGATTATCCTTCATTCAGCTGGAGTAAAAGGTGGTCTCTGTGTCTTAAGACCATTTACCATTGTTTCCTAGGGGCAGGCACTAGGGGACGAGGGTGGATACTGGTGTTGCAGTTTGAATAATGACCACCAGAGAGAGCACCAAGCTTTGAAAACTACCTAGTTCCTCCTTCCCTTTCTGGAAAAAGGGAGGTCTATTTGCTACCCTCTCTGTATAATAGAGGGGTTGTCATCTCCCTTCCCCGTGTGGAGCAGCTAATGAGATAAGGCAGGAGGGTTCTTGCTGGGAATTTGAGTATTCAAGGAGAGACACATCCAATAATGCAAACATTAGGCTCTGTAAATAATTCACACCACTGGGCAGCTCATGGGTGTGGACGCAGTTGGCTATAATCAAGTGGCCTTTACAGCTCTAAGTAGACAGTGGACAGAAGCTTGTTTCCTGCATTAATGAGTAAGTCAGAACCTGCCTCAGAGGCCCTGTTAGTTTTTAAAAACTGATCTTTGAGCTGAGTTGTAAACAAGTGACAATAATACTTGGTCCCCAAAACCTGTTTCATAATTATCTTCAACTGTCTATAGCAGCTATAAAGAGACCAGTGTCGTGCCTGTTCTGGTAAAATTATGCATTTGGAAGCACAGGGAAGAATAGGAGGTAGCAACAGAACCTGTCATAGCTGGGTTTGCTCTAGAAAGACTTTTGTTCTCCACTTACCCTGCCGGGCACTGGTCTCTGGGCTTTGTGGGCAATATCTCAGTCTTCTCAACCATCTAACAGGGTGGGAGCTTTCTTGCACCCATTAGAAAAATAAGGAACTGACTTAGCATAGTTAGCTTTTTACCCTGGGTCATGTTATGGTAGAACTTGGATTTGAACCTGGGCCTGTATGCCTTCATTCATTCATTCATTCATTCACTCATAGACTGTATGCTGAGTGATGGGGATGAGGTAAGGAATAAGGAAGAGGAGACCCCTTTCCTCATATGGCATGTACCTTCTGGTAGGGGATGGCAGACTCTCAACAAGTAAAGTAAAAGCCAGGCACATTTTTTTTTTGGACCACCTTGTGGCATGTGGTGTTCTTGGGACAAGGATTAGATCTAAGCCTCAGTTGTGACCTATGCTGCAGCAATGCTGGATCATTTAACCTACTGTGCCAGGCCAGGGATTGAACCTGCATCCTGGCGCTTCAGAGATGCCACCAATCCCGTCATGCCACAGTGGGAACTCCTAAACCAAGATACTTTTTTTTTTTTGTTTGTTTGTTTTCTTTGCTACAAATTCCTTTATTTCATATTTTTAATTGATACAGACTGTTTTGTTCTATATTCTTCCTTTTTTTTTTTTTTTGGTCTTTTTATGGCTGCATCTGTGGCTTACAGAAGTCCCAGGCTAGGGGTGAAATCAGAGCTGCAGCTGCTGGCCTGCACCACAGCCACAGCAGTGCCAGATCCAAGCCGAGTCTGCGACCTATGCCGCAGCTTGTGGCAATGCCAGATGCTTAACCCACTGAGCGAGGCCAGGGATCAAACTGGCATCCTCATGGATACTAGCTGGGTTCTTAACCCAGTGAGCCACAATGGGAACTCCTTGTTCTATATTTTCTGATGTTGTTTTAAAATGATAGCCAGGAGAGGTATAGCTTTGGGAATGCAATTGTATGAAAAAGATTAGCAAAATGGATTTATATTCCTTTGGTTTATGGGTAGAAACATCTAGAAATATGGAAGAGGAGTAGAGGATGGACAATGAGTAATGAGGGAAAATATAAGCATGTTTTTGCCCTTGTAGTATTCATTTCTGCTAGAATTCTGCTTTCTATAGCTCAGGTGTCTGTCTTCACTCCATGATTCCTTCTCATTTCCACACTTGAAATAGTTTTTGCAAAACAGAAGGTACTTAGTGACAAAAACTGGGACACAAGGACTGAGTAGCAGAAGCGTTAAGTAAGAAATATTGTCAAATCATTTAGGTATCCCTTTTTGAACAGTCCTTAGCCTTGCTTTAGGTAGATAAAAGAAGAAAATACAAGATGGCAAATAATAATAATACTATTCACCCATTTTTCTCCTTAAATGAGTATTTATCTGTTGCCCACAATACATCAGGCCTATTACATAGCACTTTACAGCTTAAAAATTATAACCATAAATATGCCTAGAGCTGGAGCCAGACTTTGGAATAAAGCTGGAACTCCTTCTTTGGGGAGATTAAAATGTCCTAAGAATTATCTTAGAGGGGACAGAGGTGAGGAGACAAGGAGTGTTTTCTTTCAAGCTGACCTGAATCTCTTTTGTATTTTTATTACCAAGATACTTTGGATGGATGCTTTAGAGAAAATAAAGAGGAAAATTTGATTGACAGTCACGAGGCTGGTGCGGGGAAGAAGGACTGTTTTAAGTAGGATGTTGAGTGGAGGCTTTGTGGAGAGGGGACAGGAGAAGGAAACCTGTGTAGCGAGACGTTTCCATCCGAAGGAGGATAGGGGGAGGTTTATTCCAGAAGGAGGTTCAGCCAGTGCAGAGCTTTGGGATGGGGATGGATGGGCAGGTGGATGAATAGTCAGGAGGCCGGAGAGGCTGGAGCACAGAGCTCTGGTGGGCGAGAGAGCCTTGGGGGGGTGTGTGTGGGGTGGGGGGTAGAGGTGAGGCGGGCAGGATGTAATCTTCTGTCACCACTACCCTGCGCTTCCCCTGAAACTCTCCTCTCTGAGTCAGCTCCTGGACATGTGTGCCACTCTAGGATGCAAGCTGAGCTTGTGGCTGGAATCCAGCTCATTTCACCTTTTTTTTTTTTTTTTTTTTGGTTTAACATCTAATTCATCTTTCCTGGCCTCCCTGATTCCCAAAGGCAGACCCAGCTACCAGTTCACTTTTTATTCTAATCTCTCTCTGGATCCACCATCTGCTTTGGGTCAGGGTAGAAAATGGCCATCTTTACCTCTGCCCCAAGCAAGCCCTCCATCTTTTTTTTTTTTTTTTTAAAAAAAACCTGACTGGCCCTCAGACACCCAGCCCTCAGATCAAGGGCAAGCTGAACTATTGGGACAACCAAAGAACTGAGGAAAAGAGCATTCAGCCGTGTTGAGTTGGAGGGAAAAATACGGGCTGATGCATGCTCCAGGATGGTCATTGTGGTTTGTCCACAAAAGGAGGAAAATGGAAACCACTTAGGTGTCTATCAACAGAATCTGTGTATCAGCTAAAGTCTGGTCTCTTACTAAAATGGTATATCAAGCTACTATTAAAATCATGCCCCAGAGTCATATTCATCGACCTTAAATGATGACGGCCACACATTGTGAAGAGCAAAACGCAGACTAGAAAAAGAGACTGTGGGGAGTTCCCATTGTGGCTCAGTGGGTTAAGAACCATAATGGTATCCATGAGGATGCAGGTTCGATCCCTGGTCTTACTCAATGGGTTAAGGATCTGGCATTGCCCATGAACTGTGGCATAGGTTGCAGATGTGTCTTGGATCTGGTATTGCTGTGGCTGTGGTGTAGGCCAGCAGCTGCAGCTCCAATTTGACTCCTAGCCTGGGAACTTCCATATGCCTCTGGTGCAGCCCTGAAAAGACAAAAAAATAAAATAAAGTAAAATAAAAGAGACTCTGTTCTCTGCTTCTGCATTTACAAAAATTCTCAGTCTGTGCTTGTGACCATAAGTGCCTAGAAAAAGTTTCCAAAGGATCCACAGCAAAATATTGACAGTTGGTTGTCATGTCTGGATGGTGGGATCTGTGTGAATTTATATTTGGATTCTCTTGTTTCAGACCCTAGGATGGTGCTCGCCCCTCCAAAGCTGAAGCTTTCTAGTCCTCATGTGACATGCTCACAAGGCCTTGTGTTGTCCCACCATTCCTGTCCCACCAAACTGATCTGCTCACTCTTGGAGACCACAGGCCATCTCCTTTCCTCCAACCAGCTCTGTCCTTGCCTGTCTCGGGACCTTTGCACAGACTCTTTCCTTTGCAGGAGTCTTCTTTCCTGATGGCTCACCCCACCCACTTGCTGCCTCTCCTTCCTTCACCAGCTTGATCTTCATTTCCTTAGAGACCCGACCTTCCCTTATGCTGCCCAGGCCAGGCTGCCTTCCTCCCCACCCCCAATCCTACCCCTCCATGAAGCGCCTAGCCTTCTCCCCTGCCAGGATGTCAGCTCCAGGAAGGCAGGTGAGGTGTTGGTCTCTCCTCCTATCTGCTCTGTGTCCCTCATAGCAGCTGCTCAGAGCTTTGCTGTTAGGAATGACACAAAAACCTTTCTGCACTCTGTGCATTTCATTTTTTTTTTCTTTTTACAGCTGCACTTGTGGCATATGGAAATTTCTGGGCTAGGAGTTGAATTGCAGTTGCAGCTGAAGCCTATGCCACAGCTGCAGCAATGCCAGATCCAAGCCACATCTGCGACTTACACTGCACCTTGCTGCAATGCCAGGTCTTTAACCCACTGAGCAAGACCAGGGATTGAACCCACATCTTCATGGAGACTATGTCAGATTCTTAACCCACTGAGCCACAGTGGGAACTCTACTGTGTGCATTTCTGTAACCAGCTTTATTTATGCTTCATTTGGGAAAAAACAGTGAAAAATAAAAAAATTTTCTGATATTTCATGGTCATTGCAAAAGGGTGAAATATTTCAGAGAATGCTGGAGTTCCCGTCATGGTGCAGCACAAACAAATCTGACTAGGACCCATAGATTGCGGGTTCAATCTCTAGCCTCACTCAGTGGGTTAAGGATCCAGCATTGCCATGACCTGTGGTGTAGGTCACAGATGCAGCTCAGATCCTGCGTTGCTGTGGCTCTGGCGTAGGCTGGCAGCTGTAGCTTTGAGTAGACCTCTAGCCTGAGAATCTCCATATGCCACGGGTGCGGCCCCAAAAAAGACCAAAAAAAAAAAATTCAGAGAATGTTAAATTATCCCTATTAAATCCCTTTGGGGATCAGAATACCGAAATGATTCTCACTTGGGGGAAAAAAGAAGTAAAGGTCAGACATTTCCATATCTCTTTCTTTCTTGAAAAGCACAATGTGACCAGCTATAATGGAAAAAAATAAAAATCATTATAAAATTAAAAAAATAAAAATAATTACACATTTTTTAAAAAAAGAAGAAGAAAAGCATGATGTGGTTGAATGTGGCCTCTGGAATCAGGCTGCCTAAAATTAGTACTTGCTCAGCAGCAGTCTTGACCAGCTGTGTGACTTTGGGCAAGTGACTTAACCTCTCTGAGTCTCTGTGTTCCCATCTCTTAAAGGGAGAAAGTAGTAATGCCTGCCTATGTCTGTTGTGAAGACCAAATAGATAATGGTTGTAAAGTGCTTAGTACAGGAATTCAACAGTGAATATTCACCTACCCACTCACCCATCTCTCCTTAACTAACCCAGAGCCCAGAGTTGGTCATATGAAGGCTCCAGAAAAGCAGGGACATGGTCTGTTTTTCTCCCTACCATAATTCCAGTCTTAGGATGGAACTTAATACATATTAAGGTTAAATAACTATTTCTTGAATAAATATGAAGAAATTCCTGTGCTTCCTGAGATGCTTGTCAGCCTTAGTTTTCTTAGGCTGTGGCAATAATACACCTGTCTATTATTGCCTTTTCTCTGCTGATTTTAGATGCAGCAGCCTTCAGAGGTCAACAACTCCGAAAGCTTTGGACTTGAGGTCTGAGGAGCAGAAGCCCTCAGCCATAGGAGGGTAGGAACTGCCCCAGGTTGATGCTCTGAAATGATGTTGCCTGTGGTCCCTTGAGATGGAGCCACGTCTGATGGGTGTTTGGGTGTCCGCTAAGCCTTGTTCTCTTGTTGTGCAAGGCTGAGGGACAGAGCTTTGTGGTCAAGTCATGGCCAGATCTCTGTGAAGTTCATGATTGGCTGTGGGCAAACCTCAAAGATGTATCTTGTGTCATCCTCTTTGGCCTCATGAGTTAGATTCAAAATCTTTATTGCAAGTCTTCCTCCTTGCTTTCCTCTTCTTGGCTTCTCTTTGTACATCTACGGGTCATTCCAAAGGGATCCCATATATAGCGCATATATAGCATCATCCTTTTTTTTCGGTTTGTTTTAGGGCCACACTTTTGGCATATAGAAGTTCCCAGGCTAAGGATCGAATCAGAGCTACAGCTCCTGGCCTAGGCCACAGTCACAGCAACACCAGATCAGAGCTGCGTCTGCAACCTACACCACAGAAATGCTTGATCCCAGACTCAGTGAGGCCAGGGATCAAACCCGAAACCTCATGGATTGTAGTTGGGTTCATTACCACTGAGCCCCAACAGGAACTCTCTAGAATCATCTTGGGAAAATGGGGAATGGGCATGTAGGTAAAGAGCTCCAACCAGAATTAATGAATATACTCTCACTCGACTGCATCCCGTTTTCTTTTAAAGAGGCAGTTGGTTCTTAGCTCTTGCCTGTTCATCCAACAAAGCTAAGGTCATAGCTCTTAAATTTCCTAAATTGTTCTCAGAGGAACTTGGGTTCTATAAGATTTTTTCTTTTTTTTTTTTTTGCTTTTCAGGGCCGCAACCGTGTCATATGGAGGTTCCCAGGCTAGGGGTCCAATTGGAGCTGTAGCTGCCGGCCTACACCACAGCCACACTGGATCCTTAACCCACTGAGTGAGTCTAGGGATTGAACCCGCAACCTCATGGTTCCTAGTTAGATTTGTTTTCATTGAGCCACAGCAGGGTCTGCATATAAGACATTGTTTTACATCAGTTAAGCAATCTAAAAATGTGTGTTTGTGTGTGTATACACATTGAACATTTGTTGAATCTGTACTAAGTGATGTAAGGCACTGTCATATTTGCTTTATCTCCATTAACTCAGTGATCCTCATAACACCTCTGTGAACTCAGTTTTCATCAGTGACAAAACAAACCCAGAGAGGGTGAGGAACTTCTCTGGGGTCACACAGTCAGGGGCCAAGTCAGAATATAGACCCAGATACTGGTTCCAGAGCTTACACTTGCCTGCTGTGCACTGCCACCTCTTAAATAGGCCTGGGGTTTGTGACGGCTTGGATTTGGTGTTGTAGGATTTTGCAGAGCCTTTAATATACTGATGTGCATTGTGAAATATTAAACTCCAAAAGTTCAGAGGAGGGAAAAACCTTTTCTCAAGTTCACTTGACTATACCCCCCTTTTTCCAAATACCTAGTAACATCTTTAGGAACTAATGTTCCATGAAAACATTGGACAGGGAACCCTATGGGTTAGGTTGGGTCATTTTGGTTCTTTCATTAGGAATTCTTTTTTAGAATGAAATTTCAAGTGGTTTGTCCCTGGGGTTGAACTAAAACTCTAAACCTGGTATAAAGACGAACATAATTTTGATTCTGTGTCTAATTGCTTTTGCTAATAAATTCACTGGGTTTGCTTTCCTTGTCCTGAGAAAGGGACAGGGCTGGAACTCACTGGTGCCTAGGGATACTTATGAGCTTCAGTGCTGCTGGCACCATCCTTGAACCTCCTCCTGCTTTATCTTGAGGAAACATTTGCCAGTTTGGTCTCAGCTGGTCTGGTGGGCACATGCCCCAGCCCACCCAAGCCAGATGAAGATGGACGTGCCAGGCCTGCCAAAGCCATCCCTTGCCGGGGCAGTGATGCCCAGGTCTGGATTGTGCTATGGGGAGAGTCCGCACACCTTGAAAGTAGGATGCTCCCACCCCCTACTGGCTGGTAACAGGTGCGCATAATAATGGAAACCCATGTAAACCCACCCCAACACCAGCCCTTGCATTCCTAACTTCAGTGAATCCGGCATTCGTTCCTTTTCATGTGGAGTGTTTGGTTTGAGACTGGCTAAGTGCTGCTGAGAATAAGACTTGATTTGTGGGCACAAGGCAGTGGTCCTCAAACTCTAACACTTCTGAATTGCTTGGAGGGAGTGAAAACCCAGATTGCTGAGCCCTGCCTCAGAGCTGCTGATTTAGGAGGACTGGGATGGGGGCCTCAGAATGTGAATTTTTTTTTGAAAAAAATACAGTTCCCTGTGCTGTACAGGAGATCCTTGTTGTTTATCTCTTTTATATTCAGCAGTGTTTGACTCTTAAGCTCCTAATTGACCCCCTCCCCACCCCTTTTACCTTTTGGTAACCATAAGTTTGTTTTCTATGTGAGTTTGTTTCTGTTCTGTAAATAAGTTCATTTGTACCATTTTTAAAGATTCCACATATAAGTGATATCATATGATATCTATCTTTGACTTAGTTCACTTAGTATGATAATCTCTAGGTCCATTCATGTTGATGCAAATGGCATTATTTCATCAGAATGTGCATTTTTAACAAGCTTCCAGGTGCTGCTGCTACTGCCAGTCCAGGAATCACACTTGGAGAATCACTGATTTAAGAAGACCTCTTAGTTAGAGTCCCTTGTTTAAACTCCCAGCTATGTCATTTAAAAAAAAAAAAAAATTGAGAAATTCACCTATCATAAAAATTAACCTTTTAAAAATGAACAGTTCAGTGACATTTAGTTTATTTACACTGGTTTGGCAATTACTGTCTCTGTCTTATTTCAAAATATTTCTAGTTCCCATTGTGGCACAGTGGTTAATGAATCTGGCTAGGAACCATGAGGTTGTTGGTTCGATCCCTGGCCTTGCTCAGTGGGTTAAGGATCCGGCATTGCCGTGAGCTGTGGTGTAGGTGCTGTGAGCTGTGGTGTAGGTCTCAGACGCAGCTCAGATCCCACGTTGCTGTGGCTGTGGCCAGCAGCAGTAGCTCTGATTAGACCCCTAGCCTGGGAACTCCATATGCCGTGCCAGCAGCCCTAGAAAAGACAAAAAAAAAAAAAAATTTCCATCCTCCCAAAGTAAACCTTATACTGATTAAGAAATTTCTCTCTGTTCCACTCCTCCCTTCAGCCCCTGGCAGCTGCCCATTTGAGTTCTTTCTCTCTGGATTCATCTATTCTGGATATTTCTTATGAATCGATCATGCTACATGTAGTCTTTTCTGTCTGTCTTCTTTCAGTTAGCATGATGTTTTTGAGATTCACCCATGTTGTAGCATGTATCAGTACTTCATTCCTTTCTTTAAAAACAAGTTTTATTGCAGTATAGTTGACTTACGATGTTATGTTAATACATCATTCCTTTTTATGCTTTGTTCATCAATTTATCTGTTGATGTCTACCATTTTTTTGAGCTGCGTGTTGTTGAACAAGTTACTTAACTTCTCTGAGCCTCAGCTTTGTCTCTTGAGTACAGTAATGGTACTTCCTACTTTGGGGATTTGTTGTGAAGATAAGTAAGAGAATGTATGTAGGTTGCCTGGCTCAATTCTAGGTACATAAAGTCTCCATGAATGGAAGCAGTTATTAATATACTCTTTGCCTTAATTTGTTACTTCTTACCTCTTGTGATCAGGATTTGAGTGCAAGCAACTTATTTGGGAGATCATCCCAAGAAACATCTTTAGGGGAGTTGAGAAGTGAGACAGAGCAGGGAAAGAGTTAATTTAGATTGTGTCATCGAGCTGGCTACCACTGCAGGCAACTGGAGCTTAATCCTGTGGAAATCTCTTAGAAACAGTGTCCCACAAACTCTCCAGTGCTGTCGCACCACAGGGCAAGGGAGATGGGGTATTTTTTTTTTTTTTTCCTAGGGCTGCACCAGCAGCATATGGAGGTTCCCAGGCTAGAGGTCAAATTGGAGCTGTTGTTGCCGGCCTACACCACAGCCACAGCAACACCAGATCCAAGCCTATACCACAGCCACTGGCCTACACCACAGCCACAGCGGTGCCAGATCTGAGCTGCATTTGTGACCTACACCACAGCTCACAGCAACGCTAGATCCTTAACTCAATGAGCAAGACTGGGAATTGAACCCATATCCTCATGGGTACTAGTCAGTTTCTTAACTTGCTGAGCCATAGCGGGAACTCCTTGGGAGCTGGGGTATTTATACACCAGTCCTTCTTGCTATCTGGTAATTATCCAGCATTTGGGACCAGGGTTAAGTGTGGGACTCAGAAAGATCAGATAAAAAGATGCAGGTGCTGGTTGCTGAAGTGGCACGGCCAGGAGGGTGTGGGCTGATACTGGCAGCATCTTTTCTCTTCTATGCAGATGTTTCTCTTTTCTTGCCAGCGCTTGGCACTTCCCTCCCCACCTTCCTTAGCAGTCAAGCCTATCTACATTTGCATGAGAGAGACAGTGCTGTGAGAAGGGTCTATATTGCATCTCTATCTGGATTTCTCACAGAGCCTTGCAAGGTGCTTTTTTTGTAGAAACTCTTAGAAGGGATCCCACTTAACATCTCATCAGCTGGTGGTGTTTGTCCCTCAATAGAGTGTTCCAGGTGAGGCCCTAGACTTCCTCATGAGATACTTCTCAACGGACTGAGCTGAATATCCTCACAACTCACCCCCAACTCCCACCACCCAGGACTGAGTTTGCTCCCAAACCTGTTTATGTTGATTGTGTTGTAATTTAGAATCAATCACTTCAATTAAGTGAATTAACTAATACATGAATTAAATTGAATATCATAATCCAGTTAGATACAAGTACAAAAATGATCATATCAATGAAAACTACAATGAATGCTTTGGAAAGATAGTTTACTGGGGAAAAATGCTCTTGAATTAGATGTGGGGAAGAAAACTAAAATATTGAACAAGTTTTGTTAGAATCTAGAAGTCTATATTCAGATGGCTTTGAAATTCTTGTAGGTTTTCTCTCTTTTGTAGATGCTGTTGACTGGGTAACTCATGATCTGTTTCTACCTTCTTTCTTCCTGGTCTGTCTCTTGCACAGATCTGGAAAGTTAAGTACATAAATTCCAAACTTTTTGGGAACTGGATATGTCTGTGATTCATTTCTAACTGAAAAATAGGTGAAAATGTCTTGAGGAGGGTGTGGTTCTGATAAAATATATGTTGCTGATACAAGGAACAAATGTGTTAGGCCCTACTGTTTCATCATCTTCCTGCCTTGAATGCAGATGTAATATCTGGAAGTGCAGCAACCATTTTGTGATCATGGGGCTACAAGCCTACACCTAAGGCTAGTGGGGTGGAAAGACAGAAGAAATGTGGGTCTTGCTAGAGCATGAATGCCAAAATGCCTACTTTCAGACTCTTTGGTAAGTTAAATAATTAAATGCCTGCCTTGCTTACACCATTTTTAGTTGCAGCTCAAAGCACTCCTAACTGATACATCCTCTTCTAAGAACTTGTAATCATAATTTGCAAATGGTACATTATGGGTAGGGTTCATGCAAGAAAGATAGTGTACATCTCCAGTCAGGACATCTGTCCTCAGAAGTATTGATCATTCATCAGTATATTAGCTAGTGATGGTACATAAATAAAATGTTATATATGTAATCTCGATCTAGAAAAACATCAGTCAAGCCCACAATAGGGGACATTTTACATTACTCCTCAAGACTGTCATAATCTTGAAAACAAGGAAAGAAGGGGAAACCATTATGGATGAGGAGACCGGGGAGGCGTGACGACTAAATGAAACATGGAGCTAGGACAGGATTCTGGAGCAGAAGAGAACATACATGAAAAGAATTGGTGAAATCCAGATCAAGCCAGGAGTTCAGTTACTAGTATTGTATCATTGTCACCTGGGTTTTGACAAATATATCATGATAATAAAAGATGTTAATGTGACAGGGGAAGCCTGATGAAGCCTATGTGGGATTTTCTGTTGTTGACATTTTATTTCTATAAATCTAAAGTCATTCCAAAATAAAAAGTTTACTTTAAGTACGCTTTGTAAGCATTATTTATTGTTTTCTGGTACCCTCACTTGATCAGAGTCTTGATTAACTTACCAGGTACTAGCCTTTCAAGCTGAGAAATGAGGGCTTCTACCATGCTTGGGGAACTCACTCATACATTCTCCCCTTGGTGACGTGGAAGAAGAAAGATTTTACAAGTGGCTTTCTCTCCCTTTCCAGTTTGCATCTCACAGCCTCACTGCCATAGGGTTTTAAAAGTTCATTTTTTAAGAATTTATTTTATGTACATATCTATTTAAAATGTAAAGTTGTATTAAATTTAAATTATTTATTTTCACTATTTAATTTGTAACACTATTTTTTACTAAATGAATCTGCTGTTTTGCTTTGACGTGTTTATTGTGTGATGCTGGGAGAGCAGATAAACATGTGGTCAGAGTTGACATCTGTTGACATGCAGTGGTTGGATTAGGGACAGTGTAGGGTTCAGGATGTCATTGGTGTCCCTGGGAGTGATGCCCTGTCTTTTGGCTGGGAATGCTAAGCTGATGGATGTCTGCCCAGAGTGGGTGACATCTGTGCCATTGTTAGTGCAGAGGCCTGCATGGCAGTGAAACCAGGGGTAAGCAGAGCCCACACTTAGAGGTGAGCCTTCCTGACATTGTTTGAGCCACTGGGATCCAGCCACGTTCAAATCCATGGCCTTTTCCATTTAACGAGCCAATGAGTTTCCTTGTTCTCTTTTTAAAGCTACAAGGAGTTGGATTTCTATTTCTTTTTCTTTCTTTCTTTTTTTTGTCTTCTTAGGGCCTCACCCATGGCATATGGAGGTTCCCAGGCTAGGAGTTGAATTGGAGCGGTAGCCGCTGGCCTACACCACAGCCACAGCAACATAGCATCTGAGCCACGTCTGTGACCGATGCCACAGTTCATGGCAATGCTGGATCTTTAACCCACTGAGCAAGTCCAGGGATGAAACCTGCATCTTCATGGATGCTAGTCAGAATCATTTCCGCTGAGCCATGACAGGAGCTCTGGATTTCTATTTCTGTCACTTGCAACCACAGGAGTTTTGTTGAAACAGTAGCTGTCCCTGTCCCTCTGATTTACAGTTCTGTTCCTTTCCTCTGCCCTCCCATGGTCCTTAGCACAGAGCCATCCACTGCCTGGTTTTGCGCAGTATTCCTCACTCTACTGGGGAAGCATTCTTGCTCTGCCCCTTCCTAGCTATGAGCAAGTTATAACCAGGGCAAATTCCTTACGTTCTCAGAGTCTTAGTTTCCTTGTTTGTTAAATTGGAACAAAAACCTTGCCTGCGAAAGGCTTATTAGGAGAATGAAATAATGAAACACCTATAAGACATTAACAAGATTTCATATTAAATATTCAGATGTTATTTTTATCTTTTGATAAATAAATGGCAAGGTTGGAGTTCCTGTTGTGGCTCAGTGGTTAAAAACCCTCATGGTTTGATCCCTGGCCTCACTCAGTGGGTTAAGGACTGGTGTTGCCACAATCTGCGGTGTAGCTCAAAGATGTGGTTCAGATCCAGTGTGGCAGTGGCAGTGGGGTAGGTGGCAGCTGCAGCTCTGATTGGACCCCTAGCCTGGGAACTTCCATATGCCATGGTTGCAGCCATAAAAAGAAGAAAAAAAAAGTGGCAAGGTTATCGAGGGCAGTAATCCTGTCTTATTTTCTTTGTATCTTCTACCATACCCAGTATATAATAGGAGGCTAAAACAGTTTAAAAAGTGTTAAGGGCCTCTGTGTTGGTTTCTAGGAATAAAAGGATGAGGAGGACAGTCTGTCCCCTGTAGTTCTTCAAGGCTAGTGAGAGCTGTTGCCCGAGGGAAGGTCAATCAAGAACAAACAGGGCTGTACCAGTTTACATTCCCACCAATAGTGTAGAAGAGTTCACGTTTCTCCATACCCTCTCCAGCATTTGTTATTTGTAGAATTATTCATGATGGCCATTCTGAGCATCGTGAGATTGTACCGTGTAGTTTTTTTTTTTTTTCTGTTTGAAATTAGTCACCATTTATTAATTGACCAGATTACAGAAATAATCATGGTAGATACCTTAGTTCATCCTTCTAATCAGCCTGTTGATCTGGTCCTCCTTGTTGCCAGCATCTCCACCTTCTACAAAATGGGTGGTCTTTTTCTTCATTCCACCTCGTGGGGAAGACAATTATGAGGGCCACAGGAAGTTGTTTGCTTCTTTGAAATGTTTTCCAACAGTATAGATCTCATGAATCAGATCCTCTATGCAAATGATGCCGTATTTACCAAGAGACCACACAGTCAATGCGTTATCTGTCAGGACAATTCACTTCTTGTTGATTTTGCTGTAACCATGCTTGTAGATCAATTCATTTACTGACTTTAGGTTTGGATACCCCCGGGGGATATATGGTTCTGCAATTCTCAGAATGTTAATCGAAGCCTTGTTGAGCTTCACAAAGGTGCCACTGAGGATGTGACAGGGGCAAAGAAGCTGCAACATCTTTCTGACCTTTGGGCTCATATCATTGATACCTCTGGTCCTGATGATAAATGCCGACTTAGGTTCTGCAGTTACATAGAAGTTGCCAGCTTTTCTTGCCATCCTAACCATTTGAATCTCAGTTCTGTACATTTGCCTGTATTCCTTGTTACAGGGCTTAGCTTTTTGTAGATAAGCTTCCTCCTTGCCTTTCAAAGCATCTTCTGGGCAAACTTCTTTCTCAGGCACTTGATCTTAAACTCTGTGAAAATCTTTCGCTTTTTCTTTAGGGTTCCGGTATAGCAGGAACCTTCTTTTTCTTCTCTTTGACATCTGTGCCCTCCATGGTTCCAGCCAGGAAAGAGGGGTACCTCATAGTTTTGATTTGCATTTCTGTAGTAATTAGCGATGTTGAGCATCTTTTCATGAGCCTACTGGCCATCTGTATGTCTTCTTTGGAGAAATGTCTATTTAGGTTTTCTGCCCATTTTTCAATTGTTTTTTTTTGTTTTTTTTGTTGCTGAGTTATATGTGTTGTTTGTATATTTTGGAGATTAAGCCCTTGTCAGCAGTTCTGTGGGTTTTTTTTTTTTTTCATTTTGTTTTATAGTTTCCTTTGCTGTGCAAAAGCTTGTAAGTTTGATTAGGTCCCATTTGTTTGTTTTTGTTTTTATTTCCATTGCCTTGGGAGATTGGCCTAAGAAAACATTTTACAGTTTATGTCAGAGAATGTTTTGCCTATGTTCTCTTCTGGGAGTTTTATGGTGAAATGTCTTGTGTTTAAATCTTTGAGCCATTTTGAGTAAAGCAACACGTGTTTACAATGGTGGGCACTGTGCTGGCAGAGCAGTGTGACAGGTAAGCCCCTGCTCTCACCTGTCAGGTGGTGAGAGGGATGCAGAACTTGCTCATCAGTTTTAGGACCAGGAAAAGAGGTATAGCATAAATGGAGTCAACCCTGAGTTTGAAGGCCACTTGTCCAAGAAGGATCTAAACTTGATGGGCTATTGGATGGATGGACCCAGAGAAAAGCTTTCCCCCCAGACAGGATGGGCTAGATACCCTCTGTTATAAAGGTAGCTGCAACTTTTTTTTTTTAATTCACTCGTCTATTCATTCATTTGAACTCTTTTTTTTTTTTTTCCGGTCTTTTTAGGGCCATACCTGCAGCATATGGAAGTTCCCAGGCTAGGGGTTGAATTGGAGCTGTAGCTGCTGGCCTATGCCACAGCCACAGCAATGCAGGATTTGAGCTGCATCTGCAACCTACACCACAGCTCACAGCAATGCCGGATCCTTAACCCACTGAGCAAGGCCAGGGATTGAACCCTTGTCTTCACGGATACTAGTTGGTAACTGCTGATCCATGATGGGAACTCCAAACTCTTCTGTTTTTGTTTGGTATATTATATATAATTTACCGTTTAAACTATTCTTCTGGGTAAAACTCAGGGACATTAAGTCCATTTCCATTGTCGTGCAACCATCTCCGCTCTCCAAGCTCAGACCTCATCAAACCTAATGTAATCTCTTTTACCTCAAAATAGTTACTCTTATTCCTCCTCCAGAGTCCATGAATTTGACAATTCTAATTACCTCATAGAAGTAGAGTCATTCTCTGTTTCTCCTTCGTGGACTGGCTTATTTCACTTAGCATAATATTTTTAAGATTCATGCTCATTGTTGCGTGTGTCAGAAATCTATTTTCTTTTTGAGGCTGAATAGTAATCCATTGTATGAATATACCACATTTTGCTTATCTATTCATCCATCAATGGACATTTGGGTTGATTCTATCTTTTGGTTATTGTAAGCAGTAGTACTGAGAACATTGTTCAAATATCTATTCAAGTTACTGCATTCGGTTCTTTTTGGCATAGATCTAAAAGGGGATTGGCTCCATCTTATGGTACTTCTACGCTTAATTTTTTTCTACTTGTTAGGTTCTTTTTTTAACTGAGGTGTAGTTGAAATAGTAGTTTCATGTATCTAGCGTAGTAGTGATTAAATATTTTTATAGATTATACTCCATTAGTAGCTGCAAATTTTAAATTCAGACAAAAGAAGCCAGCATCAAACTTGTCATGGGTTTTTAAAAGAATTATTTTCTCTAGGTATGATTTTGTAAATATTAATACAGAGAAAAACAATGTCTCTCACCACTCTTTCTAGAATTTGCCTTAAAAAATGTAGATTTCCTCTTGCTTCTTTTCTTTATGCAACAAAATCACTTAAGAAGCCAAATTTAAGCCATTTCAGAATTGCAGATATGCAAAAATCTTTATGAGGAACATTTGACCTGATTTGTTTTCCTAATTAACAAAGAACCCTCCCCTGAATGGCGTGTTTCACCCCACAGCACATTTTTAATCAAGGCATAAATTGTAGCAAACCAAGGTTTCGAAGTAAACCATGAAAGGCCACCTCTCACCGGAAGGATGGGAGGTATCAGAGCAATAACACAGCAGGGACCAGCATGAAAGGAGTAAGGAGTTAATGTGTGAGGGAATAAACAGTCTGCGATGGAATCACAGCTCCTGCCCTGTCTGGACAAGCAGCAAACGGCCACCAGGAGGTGGCTGGGGGACGTCTCCTGTAACAGCTCAAGGTGAGGCCCAGCTGTCACCAAAGGCCTGATGGCATCTGCTGGCATCAAGAAATGGTTTGGAGAAAAAAGACGTCAGGTAGTGCATTTCCCTGTGAGCAATAATGTTGGGGCCAAATAGCTTTAGTCAAGACTGAGCAGTTACAGTGCTAGGGCCGTAGGAAGAGAGTTCACTGCTGTTCCCTGGGAACTGAAATGCTGAAGGGGTCTGTGCTCTGCTTGGGGCGCAGCTAAACCCTGGTGCTGGAAGGTGGTTTATGACAGATCATAGGTGACCTTGACTTGACTAGCCTCATGGTATAGAAATGAGAGGCTGATCCAGGATCACAGTCCCCCCAGGCATTTAGAGAGAGAGGCTGCATCTGGGCTGTTTATATTTGGGGGCATTGCTGTGTTTCATTTCCAACTTCAAAACATTAGTCTTTGATTGTTCTTGACTATGCAGCAGTCAAGTGGGGAAGACCCTGCATTAAAGGAGGAGCTGAGTTTCTCTCTCTCCCAATCTCCCTGACCCCTTTTCTCCTCTTTACCCCCTTCCTTTTGAAGACAAGTCTTCGGTAGAACTCTTAAATTTAAATGGTAGCTCAGGAGTTCCCTTGTGGTGCAGAAGGTTAATGATCCAGCATTGTCACTTTAGTGGCTGGGTTACAGTTGTGATGCAGATTTGATCCCTGGCCCAGGAATTTTCACATGCCATGGGTGCCCCCCCACCAAAAAAAAAAGAAAAGAAAAGAAAAAAAAAATAAATGCAGCTCAAATGAAGTAGAATAAAAAAAACCCTTAATATACCCTGTTAATTAAAATTCAATCATCTTATAAATACACAATCTCAAAAATAAACATCTCTTATGATCTAATTTCCCAAGGATGATGACTTAGCACATTTGGGTGTATAGTCTTCCAAAGTTATTATTTTTTATTTTTATATTTTGCTTTTTGAGGCTCATACCCTTGGCATATGGAGGTTCCCAGGCTAGAAATTGAATTGCTGGAGCTGCCCGCCTACAGCACAGCAACGCCGGATCCTTAGCCCACTGAGTTAGGCCAGGGATTGAACCCACAACCTCCTGGTTCCTAGTCGGATTCGTTTCTTCTGCACCATGATGGGACCTCCCCAAATTTATTTTTAATGTAAGAACAAACCTGTCTGATTGTTTAAACAGAAATGGGAGTTTTCATACATCTTGTCTTTGCTCACTCTTGGTAGCTATTCACCTTCGTGGTTGCCAGATATCTTTGAACACCTTTGTGATGTTTTGACAGTTTTCCACTTGCTGATCTGCTTTACTTGTTTAGTGATCTGTCATGGAGATTTTTCCATATTGGGATTGATGCACTGCTTCACTGCTGTCTGTGTTTAATGACTGTGGCTTCATGGTATTCCACTCTGTGGATATATCACTTTTTTTTTTCCCATTTCTTACCGATAGGCTGGAGCAGAAGGTATGAATTTAGAATCTCTCTCAACCTCTACACATACACACACAGACAGTTGGAGTTTATAGCTCTGCTCTGCAGGGTTAAGGAAGAGAAAAATAAGGTTGATCTGTGTGCATGCATATTTACACAAACATGCAGGATCTTTATACCTGTGTGTGAATTCAGAGGCAGTGGAATCTCATTGTGTATGAATTACTTATATATGATTATATATATTGCATGAGCGATGAGGAAAGTTGTGCTGGGAAAGATGGTGAAGATCCTATTCTTCCTAGAAAGACTTGATGAATAAGAAAGAGACTGTAGGCAACAGATTCATGCTTTGAGATATGCAGGTTGTGGATGTGCAAAGAATAATGTCAGACCCTGGCTTGGAAAAGAGAAGCAGAGTAGCCACAAGACCTTTATAGGAATACCAGTGCATAGTACGGAGCTGTTAAATAAATACTGTTTCAACTCAAGCAGTGCCTCAAGAATTTGGTGGTTTAGGAAGAAGGATGCTAGGAAAGATACTCTTTTATTCCAAAATGTTTTGAGAGGCAAGCTGGACAGAGAAAAAAAGTAAGAACTAAACTGGAAGTCAAAAGAATTCGGGTTGATGCTCCTTTACCTAGGAATTTTGGGGTAAAATGAACAAGCCCATAACACTCTTATGGTAATTTTCGTGTCCTTGGCTCATGTAGACATGACGAGTTGATCACAGCATCATTCTCCCTTTGAACCCAAGGCGGCTTCAAGTCTCTCTGTATTGTTTCAGATCCATCTGCATGAGTCAGAGTTGACCAGCAAGATGGAATTTATTGGCAGCTCAAATCTGTAGGAGACCTTATCTAGGTGAGGGGTTGGGTGTCAAGGTGATAGGGCTTAGCACGTCCTTTGGTGGGTTCACCTACTGTATCTAAACCTTTGTCATCTCAGAAGGGAAACAGCAATAGCAAACAACTCAGTATGGAATGGTGGAACAAGCAAGGCCTTTGAAGTTATCCAGAGTAGAAGTAAACTTGGAAACCTTGGATAAATTAACTAATTTATCTTTGACTTAATTTCTGCATTTGTAAAGTAAAGAAAAGACTACCCCACAAGACCATAGGGCACATTAAAAAGCGAATAGCATGCTAATTGAGACAATGTAAGTGCTAGGTGAGCATTATTTTCTTATTTATTTATCAGCTTATTTTTATTCTTTCTCAGAAGTTAGGTGAATTTGCATGTTGGTGGGGCTGCAGAGCTCATGGTGGTCAGTTTACACTGTATCTTTTTTTCTGCCCGCTGCAGCCATTTGATCTGAGAACCATGTCTCTCTGACCAGAGTCATTGGTTGAAGGGTTGTTCCTGACACAAATGAGCCAATCATAGTATCCTGTTCCCTGGCTGCTGTGGTTGGTCTATGAGAGAGCACGTCTTCCAGGCCGTGCAATCAGAGTCCTTCTCTGGGCTTTCTCAAATTGGAGCTGGGAAGGAAAAGTCCCAGTTCTCTCTGGCCAAGGCTGCAGGGATATGAGTCGGGAAGCTGGTGTGTGTTATGTCTCTGTGACCTCTGGCATGTGATAGAGGCCAATCTATGGGAAGAGATGCAAGACAGATGTGTAGAGAGATGATGAGACAAGAGGGTGGTGCAGTCTGAGAGGGTCCTGGTTCCTGTCTTTAGCCATCTCAGTGGTCCCATGGTTTGGGAATGTGACTCAAAAATTTCCCTTTTGTCTGAGCTGTCTGGGCCAAAGTTTCTGTCATTTGTAACCAAGAGAGTGTTGAGTAATAGAATGGCCAAGGTGCTAGGCTCTGTTTTTTGTTTTTTGAATATTACTCTAGTTGAATGTAATTATTGGGGCAGAGCTGAGCAGGTGGTTTGGTCCTGAACCTACTGCTGGGCCTGCTGCTGCTTCTGCCACTTCTGAGGCCACAGCTGCACCAGAGAAGGCATGACTGGAAAGAGTAGAGACATTGCTCCTTCCAGAAGGTGCCTGAGTGGGCAGGAAGGGGCCTCAGATTTCAGAAGTTTTGTTTCTTCTTCTTGGGTTATATTCTCTTTAAGGGTCTACCTACCAAGAGAAGCCCCCCCCCCGATGAGTATTATAGAGAATGTGTAGGCTATGAGCAGTAAATTCAGTTTACCACAAAGAGGGGATTTATTGTAAAGACAAAGGTGCACTGCCCAGCACTTTACCTGGATTATTACATAATCATCCCCATTTAACAAATGTGGAAACTGAGGCCCAGAGAGGGTAAGGAACTTTCCGATGAGTATGTAGCTTGTTAGAGAAATACCCCCCCCCTTTTTGGGCTGTGCCCACAGCCTGTGGAATTTCCCAGCTAGTGATGGAACCTGTGCCACAACAGTGACCTGAGCCATAGCAGTGACAACACCAGATCCTTAACCCATTAGGCCACCAGGGAACTCCTAGAGAAACTCCTTTTTTGTGGCTATTCTCTTTCTTGCCTGTAAGTGCCGGGGTACTACTCATGGAATCTTTGACGCTTGTGTCTCTGCTCCCTTTCTTTTCTGGAAGAATCATGTGTGTCTGTGTGCCAGTTTCCTCTTAAAAGGACACAAGTCACTTTGGATTAAAACCCACCCTAATGGCCCCATTTTAAACTTTGTTACCTCTCTAAAGACCCCATCTCCAAATATGGTCACATTCTATGGTACTGGGATGAAGATGTCCACATATAAGTTGTTTCTTTGGTGAGGGGGCAGAATTAAGCCCATAGCTGTGGCAGGAAACAGAGATCACTCTAGGTATCTTAAGCAGACAGAGATTTAATACAGGGGACTAGGTATTTCCAAAGTATAGGAAGGGGTAAAGGAAAAGTCTCCTGGAATGACTCCCTTAGGAATGCTGCAGAACCCACCTACCAAGGGAGCTGCTGTTTCCTCCATAATCAGGGAAGAGGTGACTAAGGACCTTGTCACTGGAACTGTTGACTATAGAGATGCCACCATGGCAGCTTCTCTCTGGAGATTCTGAAGGTGCCGTTCTGTGTTGGCTCTAGAGCCACACTGAGTCAGAGCAGATGGCCACAGGACTTCCACCCTCTGGGGCTGGCTGTGGAAGAATCTGATTCCATCTTTCCACCGTGCTTGCCTGCCATGCAGCAGAAACTTCCATGTTGTTTCTCACATGAGTCTAACTGGTGGACCCTGGTTTCTATGAAGAGCCCTGGTTGCAAGGAACTCTGGGAAGTATGGTGGCCTCAAGGGGGAAGCACACCAGGAAGAGGGCAGAACAGGTGCTGAGCACCCACATTGTCTATCAAGCACATTCCTCATATACCTGTTGCAGCAGCTCTCTGTGCTGACTCAGTGTCTGCTCCTTTATAACCTCAACTTATAAATGGCCTTGACTTGTCATTTTCCCCTGCAGCTTTCAAAGCTCCCTGCCTCTGTTTCTGTGCTTCTCAGATCAAATGTGGATGCAGAAGAGTCTGATTGGCTTTGCTCAGCCTTACAAGCTCGGCCATGACCTTGGTCATTAGACAGCTCTTGGGTTGATTGGCTGCCTGCCCTTGGTCTTGCACCCATTCTCCTCCCATTCAGCTTTGTCCAAGAAAGGTGGGCATGGGGGGCAAATGGTAGGGGATATAGCCTGGCTGCCTTGGCTCTTGTGGCTGAGGGTAGAGGGTTTCACTTGGAAAAGTGTGGGAATATGACAGACAATCACTGATGAATCTGGCACACCTTGCATTCATGCCTCTACTGTGACATGAACACTGCAGCTTCTTTCTCTGACTCCTGGGAGACCCATTCCAGTTTCCATGGCACCGGGTCTGTCTTTAGCACCCCTGTTTTGTTTTACATGTCTCCTTGACCTCCTTACTCAAATATCAGCACCATCCTTCCTTGTCCCCTTGCCAAGCTTTTGTTTTGATTTTATCATTATATATCTAAGAGGTTTTCATCTATTGTTATGTCTCTCTCTACCTCCCACTAGAATGTCGTCTCTGTAGGAGATTGTGCTCAGTGTGTGTTTGTGACTGTATTGTGCTGTTGTTGAGGGCAGAAGGCATAAGTATCAGAGTCTGGGTGGGTGACAGACAAGCAGAATGGCATGTGGTCAAGAGCATGCATGTGAAATGAAATAGAACTAGGCAGAAATCATATTTCTACCAAATTCTAGCTGTGCAACCAGGGGCTTGTTATTTCTTCTCTGAGCCTCAGTGGTTTCATCTGCAAAGTACAGTTACTGGTGACTTGGGAAGTCTTTGACACAGCCAGGGCTAACCCTTAAATATGTTGAGGGTCTGCTGAGGGTGGTGACAGATGAGCATGATGACCAGGGTAGTATGTCCCTGTCTAAAGAAGCAACTTCTTGGTTCCTGCAGAGCATGGAAACCATGGCCTCGTATAGCCAGCCCTTCTAATATTTCTGGAGATGCTGGAAATCCAGATTCTTAAATGTTGTATCCATGAAATAAAACTGCTCTGTGGGCCAGCTAAAAGATAGACACACCCGACACTGTTGGTGTGTTGAGTTGGAGTGTGTGACTTTTTTTAAAAATTTAATATTTACTTTATATTTGGAGTGTACTTGATTAACAATGTTATGTTAGTTTCAGTGTACAGCAAAGTGAATCAGTTATATATATATATATATACATGTATATATATATACACACACACATATATACATGTATATATATTTTCCATTCTTTTTCAGGTACTTTTCCCCTGTAGGTTATTATAGAATATCAGGTAGAGTTCCCTGTGCTATACAGTAGGTCTTGTTGATTATCTATTTTAAATATAATAGCATGTATATGTTAACCCCAAATGCCCCTACCCACATCTTTCCCCTTTGCTAACCATAAGTTTATTTTCTAAGTTTCTGAGTCTGTTTCTGTTTGTAAATAAATTCATTTGTATAATTTTTAAAGATTCCACATATAAGTGACATCCTATGATGTTTGTTGTTATCTGATTTACTTCACCTAGTGTGATAATCTCTAGGCCCCTCCATGTCTCTGCAAATGGCATTATTTCATTCTTTTTTCCATTGTGTGCATGTACTACATCTTCTTTATCCATTCCTTTTTCGATGGACATTTAGGTTGTTTCCATGTCTTGGCTATTGTAAATAGCACTGCAATGAGAGCTTGTGACTTTTGATAAGAGTGAATAGGTAGCCTTTATAAAATTTATAGGTGATTCAAAAGCCTCCTCTTTTCCTATCTTCTCTATGGCTTTGCCAATTAAAAGGAATCCCCAAATAAAAGCCCAAGCAAAAAAAGAAAAATAAACTGAATTTCATCAAAACTAAAAAGAGTTGTGATTCAAAGGACACCATCAAGAAAGAGAAAAGGTAATTCAGAGGCTGGAAGAAAATATTAGCACATCACAGATCTAATAAGGGCATAGGGTCTGGAATATCTAAGAATGCATGCATTTCAACAATAAAGGCAAGTCAATACATGGGCAAAAGATGGAATTAGGTGCTTCTCCAAGAGACATATAAATGGCCAATAATGCTAAAGAGATCAGTGCTTAACAAATCAAAACCACAATATGTTACCACTTCACATCCACTAGGATGGCTACAGTAAAACAGATAGTGAAAAGTATTGGTGAGAACAGGGGCGATTGGAACTCTGATATACTTCTGGTAGGAATGTAAAATGGTGCAGACACATTGGAAAACAGTCTTGTCATTGCCTCAAAAAGTTAAGCATAGAGTGACCATATGACCCAGAAATTCCACTCTAGGTATACACCCAAGAGAGCTGGAAATGTACGTGTGCACAATAGCTTGCCCGTGAATTTTCATAGTAGCCTAATTCATTGTAGCCAAAACATGGAAACATCCCAAATGTCCAGGTAAATGAAACATGGTATATACATACAAGGGAGTATTATTCAGCCATGAAAAGGAAGGTAATACTCTTACATGGATGCATCTTAAACTTGATGCTAAGTGAAAGTAGCCAGACACAAAAGGCTATGTATCGTATGATTCCACTTATGTGAAATGTCCTGAATGGGCAGATCTCTAGAGACATAATGTCAATAGGTGGTTGCTAGGGGATGGGGGAGGGGAAATGGCCACTGGCAATGGTATCGTCTATCCCTTCATCCCCCTCTGAGCCTGTGTCCAGCATTCGTTTCTAACTAGGTTGACAGTGTCAACCTCTTAGCTTCCCCACATCCCATCAATCCTAAGCTATGATGACTCCACTTTCTTTGATTAATGGCTTTCAGGAAGGATTGTATTCCTGCTGGATGTTGATAAATTGTGGGATGAACTGAGGCCACAAAACCTGTTTTCTCTTGTGGCTTCAGTGAGGTTTGAACCCAGGTCTCCAGAGATGAAAAATTACTTTAACCCACTACACCAGGAGTCTCCCCTTAATATAATTCCAGTGGGGCCTGATGCGAGCTGGCCACATGGCTGTTGCGGCAGATCGGCTATTAATCAAAATACCCACAAATGCGGGGAGAGCAACTCCTTGCTGCTGAAAAGACTCAGGTGGCTCAGCTGTGCCATGTCAATAAGCCGTGTGATCAATGAAGGGATGGCTGTAAAGCATCCTTTTGAATCCTTGAAAGGAAGGGAGCATTTACAATAGTGATAGGGGATGTTGGGTATCAAAGGATCAGTCACTCTAGCCATTAAAATAAAGATTTAGGGATTTATGACAGCTTTTTAGGTATTTGCCTCAATTGTGGATGGATGAAGTTTGACGTATGGCCTTTCCTGTTGCTAAAACTCATAGGTCAGTTATTATACATTGCCTTCTCCTACCAGGAGGTACGATAAAGTAAGGAGCTTCCATGTTCAAACAAAGAATGAGTTTGTTATGTCCCGTGTAATGTTATTAAAGTAGGCACCACTCTAAATTCTTTACAGTTACATTCACCAAGTTTAAACAACAATCCTAGGAGCCTCATGCTGTTATAACCCCCATATTACAGATAGGGATACTGAAGCACGGAGAGGTTAAGTGACTTAGCCAAGGTCACACAGATAATGGGTGGTGGAGCCAGGATATAAACTGAGCCTGGACTTCTTTTCAACTACTCTGCCAAACTAACTCTGAGTGAAGTATTGATCATTTAAAGAAGTTTCTGTACTCAAGATTTTCAGAACTTTTACTGTAGTAATAAACCTTATAAACCTTTAATATTTGGGTATAGGATATGGCATTTTTCAAATTGTTTAATTGCCCAAAGTCGGGGCATTGGTAATTTTGTGGAAGAGCTGAATTCAGACCTATACAACCTGGTTCCAGAGCCCAAACATTCATTAAAACATTCTGTCACACTGTCTCTTAATGTGGCCTAATTTTTCAGAGCTGTTTTCCCCTAAAATGAAAAAAATGAGAGTTGTGAATTCTAAATCTATTTTTAGAAGCTGATCACCACCCTAGTGTAACTAAATACAGCCTATCTATCATGGCAGAGGACATCTGTCATTTTTCCTCGCTAGCATCCATTAAATCTTCTTTTTCTTGGACTCCACATTTCCTTTGGGGTCCCACACTCTCTCACTGCATGCAGTCACAGTGTCTTGCTGTTTTCTGCAAAGAGATGAGCACAGGATTGAAGCAAAGGCAGACAGACACTCCCCTGGGAATCTGATTTTTTTGTACTTGCGGTAAAGGACTCAAGTTCAAAAACTGGTGGGGGCAGCTAGGTCCCTGTATATGGGAGCCTTGATATCATTGGGCTGCCTACATCTCCGGGTTACCTCAGTTGTATTTTTTCTGAGGCCTGGCTGTTGTATTAGTTATTGGTAGGCTTACTGACAATATCAGTTATGGTATCTGTTGCAATAATAATACTGTATGACAAAAAGCCATAAAACCCAGTGGCATTTGGTGATAAGCCTTAGTTGTGTGTGCGTCTGGGGTCAGCTGGGATTTGGCTCTACTGATTTCCCTGGGTTACTCACAAGACCGGATGATGGCTGGCTTTTGGCAGATCTAGGATGGCCTTGGCTGGGGAAACTGGGGTCATGTGTCTCTCATCCTCTAGCAGGCTCATTCTGGCCTGTTTTCATGGCCCTGGTAGAGGCACAAGAGAGAAAGTTCTAATACATGAGTCCGTTTACAAGCAAAATTCTAATTTTTTCTCTTAAAAATTATTTTGAGGAGTTCCTGTTATGGCACAGTGGAAACAAATCCAACTAGGAACCATGAGGTTGTGGGTTCGATCCCTGGCCTCGCTCAGGATTAATGATCTGGCCTTGCCATGAACTGTGGTGTAGTGTAGGCCGGCAGCTGTAGCTCTGATTAGACCCCTAGCCTGGGAATCTCCATATGTGGTGAGAGTGGCCCTAAAAAAAAAAAAGCAAAAAATATTTTGAGATAATTATAGATTCTTATGAAGTTGTAAGAAATACAGCAAGATCCCATGTACCCTTTACCTGATTTCCCTCAATGGTGCTATCTTGCCAGACTACAGGATTGCAACCAATAGTTGATGTTGATATAGCCCGCTGATCTTGTTCATATTTTCCCAGTTTATTTGCACTCATTTATGTGCATTTGTATATATTTTGTTCTATGCAATTTTATCACAAATGTAGATTTCCATATCTACCATTACAGTCAAGATACAGTAAAGTTCCGTCAAGACAAATATCCCTTTTTATAATCATACTCCCAACACTAGGTCCTAACCCTTGGAAACCACTAATATTTTCTCCATTTCTATAATTTTGTCATGCAAGAGTATTGGATAAATGGAATCTTATATAATTTGGGGGGTGGGATTGGCCTTTTCACAGCATAATTCTCTGGACATTCATCCAAATTGTTGAGTATAACAATAGTTCCTTTTCTTTTTTTTGGCTGTGCCTGTGGAATGTGGAGGTTCCCATGCCAGGGTTCAAATCCAAGCCACAGCAGTGACAATACCGAGTCTTGACCGCTAGGCCACTGGGGAACTCCAGTAGTTCCTTTTTATTCCTGGGTAGTATTCCAGAGTACTGATGTACCATGATTTATTTAACCATTCACTGATTGAGAAATATCTGGTTTGTTTCTGGTTTTGGTGTTAGGAACAAAGCTGCTATTAATGGTTGCTTTTTATTGTGTACAAGTTTTTGTGTAAATATAAGTGTCCATTTCTCTGGATAAATGCCTGAAGTGAAGCTGCTGGGAGCATATGGTAATTGCATGTTTAGTTGCATAGGTGACCCTTGAACAATGTGAGGTTAGGGGTGCTTACCTGCTTCAAAGTTGAAAATCAGCCTGTAAGTTATAGTCGGTCCTCTATATCCATGGTTCCAGGTATCTGTGGATTCAACCAACAGAGGGCGTAATACTGTACTATTTACTACTGGAAAAAAATCTGTATATGTGGACTTAGTTCAAACCCATGTTTATTCAAAGATCAACTGTATAAAAAACTGCCAAACTCAGCGTGGCTTTACCATTAGCATTCCTACTAGCAATGTACAATTGTTCTAGTTTCTCTGCATCTTGGCATTTGGTTATCACTATTTTTTCTTTTTGTGATTTTGATCAGTGTGCAGTGATACCTCATTAGGGTTTTAATTTACATTTTCCTAATGGCTAATAAAGTTGAAAATCTTTTCATGTCCTTATTTGCCACCTGTATATTATCTTCAGTGAAATATCTGTTCATATCTTTTCCCCATTTTAAAATTGGATTGCTTGCTTTTTTACTGTTCAGTTTTTGAGAGTTCTCTATGTATGCTGTAAGACTTAAGTTGGGTGTACTGTCTTCTAGTCTATAGCTTGTCTTTCTATGCTCTTAACAGGTTTTTTTTTTTTTTTTTGCTTTTTGCTTTTTTAGGGCCACACCCACGCCATGTGGAAGTTCCTAGGCCAGGGGTCTAATCAGAGCTTCAGCTGCCCACCACAGCCACAGCAACATGGGATCCTAGCTGTGTCTATGACCTACACCACAGCTGAAGACAGCACTGGATCCTCAACCCACTGAGTGAGGCCAGGGATTGAACCTTGTGTCTTCATGGTTTCTAGTCAGGTTCATTACCATTGAGCCACAAAAGGAACTCCTTAGCAGGGTCTTCTAAAGAGCAAAAGGTTTTAATTTTGATGCTGTTCAATTTTTCTTCATGAGTCATGCTTTTGGTGTTAAGTGTTCTTTGCCCAGCTCTAGGTCTCCATTTTCTCCTATGTTTGTTTTAAATGTTTTAGAGTTTTACATTTATGTTTATGATGTATTTTGAGTCAGTTTTTGCATAATGTGTAAGGTTCAAGTCACGGTTCATTTTTAGCTTGTGCATGTTCATTTGTTTCAGCACCAGTAGTTGAAAAGGCTGCCTGTCTTTGAAATGCTTTTTCACCTTTGTGAAAAACAAGTGAGACATATTTGTGTGTCTATTTGCAGGTTCTTTATTCTGGTCTATCAATCAGTGTGTCTCTCCCTAAACCAATACCACATTGTTTTGATTACTGCAGCTATACAGTAAGCTTTAATATCAGGTAGAGTGAATACTCCTAACTCTCTTATTTTTCAAGATTATTTTAGCTATTTTAAGTCTTATTCCTTTCTATCTAAATGTTAGAATAAGCTTGTTTGTGTCTATACAAAGCCTTACTGGGATTTTGATAGAAAAGATATGACACCTATAGAACAATTTGGAAAGAATAGACGTCATTAATGTGTTGAATCTGACAATCCTTGTTGTCAGAGTTTTACATTTATTTAGATCTTCTTTTTAAAAATTTTTTTATTTTTAATTTTTTTCTTTTTAAGACTGCACTGCGACATATGGAAGTTGCCAGGCTAGCGGTCAAATTGGAGCTACAGCTGCTAGCCTACACCACAGCCACAGCAATGCCAGATCCAATCCACATCTGCCACCTACACTACAGCTCACAGCAATGCCAGATCCTTAACCCACTGAGCGAGGCCAGGGATCGAACCTGCATCCTCGTGGATACTAGTTAGAATTGTTTCCTCTGTGCCACAAGGGGAGCTCCCTTCTTTGCTTTCTTTATTCAGAATTTTGTGTTTTTCATCATATAGATCCTGTATCTAGTTTGTTGTATTTATACTTGAGCTTTTCATTTTCCTTGATGTAGTTGTAAAAACTATTGTGTTACTGCATGTTCTTTTTTTTTTTTTTTTTTGGCCGCATCCACAGCATGTGGAAGTTCCCAGGCCAGGGATTGAATATGTGCCATAGCAGCGAGCTGAGCAGCTGTAGTGACAACACCAGATCCTTAACCCCCTGAACCCCTGTATGTTATTTTTTAACATACAGAAATGTGATTGATTTTTGTGTGTTGGTTGATTAGTTTCCTGATACTTTGCTGAACTCACATATTAGTTCTAGAAGGTTTTTTTCCTTTTTGGTAGATACCTTGAGGTTTTTCCATGTAGACAGTTATAACATTTGCAAATAGAGACAGTTTTATTGCTTTCTTTACAATCTGTATGCCTTTTATTTCTTTTTCCTGCTTTATTTCAGTGGTTGGAAATTTCATTGATGTGTTAAATAAGAATTGTGAGGAAGAATATCCTACTCTGTCTCTAGTATTGGGGGGATGCAGTCAACCTTTCATCATGAAGTGTGACACTAGCTGTAGGTTTTTGTAGGTTTTTTATACCAAGATGAAGTAGTTCCCCTCTAATCTCAGCTTTCTGAGAGTTTTTTTAAATTAAATCATAAATAAGTATTGGATTTTGTCAAATATTTTTACTGGATCAATTGATATGAGCATAAGATTTTTCTCCTTTAGCGTGTTGATATGGTGGTTTCTACTGATAGGTTTTCAAATATTGGACCATTGAACATAAATCCCACATGCTTAAATCCCATTATGCATAAATCCCACATGATTATAGCATATAACTCTTTGCATTGTTGGATTCTATTTGTAATATATTAAAGGTTTTTGCATCTAGATACCATTTCTGTAATTTTTCTTTGTTAGCACCATGTTTTTCTGGTTTTGGTATCAAGGTAATACTATCCTCATGAAATGAGAAGCATGTCTTAACTCCTCAATTTTCTAGAAGAAGAGATTGTGTGAAGTTGGTGTTAATTCTCCTTTACATTCTCCAGGGGAGCTGTCTGGTCCAGAGCATTTCTTTTTCAGGTAACTTTTAAATTATACACTGATTTTCGGACTAGGGGATTAAGATGGCAGAATAGAAGGACTGGAGCTCAACTTCTCTCCTAAAAACAACAAAATTCATAACTAAAGGCTGAGCATTCTTCAACCAAATGGACCGGAAACCTTAAAAAAGATATCCTACTCCAGAGGGAAAAGAGGAGGACACATCAAGAGGTAGGGGGGGTGATTTCATGATATAAACAACCCCATACCTCCCAGGTGGGAGGGTCCACAGACTGGAAACTAACTGGTTCATAGAGACTCACCTACAGGAGTGAGAGTTCTGAGCCCCACATCAAACTCTCACATGTGGGGATCTGGCACTGGGAGAAAGAGCCACTGGAGCATCTGGCATTGAAGGCCAGTGGGGCTGGTGCGCAAGAGCTCCACGGGACTGGGGGAAACGGAAACCCCATTCTTAGAAGGCACACACAGATTTTCACATGCATTGGGTCCCAGGGCAAAGCAAAGTCTCCATAGGAATCTGGGTCAAGCCTGACCGCAGTTCTTGGAGGACATCCTGGGAAAACAGGAGTGAACGTGGCTTGTTGTGAGGGAGGGACACTGGAAGCAAAGCTCTGGGGAATATTCAGCAGTGTGCCTCTCTCTGGAGGTGGCCATTTTGGGAAAACCTGGCCCCACCTGTCACTCAGCTGCCGAGAAGCCCCAGGGCAAACAACAAGCCAGGTGGGATCACAGCCCCATCCCTGAGTAAGCAGGCTGCCTAAAGACCCCTCAGGCACACAGCTGCCTCTAATCCCATCCAGAGACTAAGCCCCACCCACCAGAGGGATTAGAATTGGCTCCTCCTACCAGGGGGCAGGCATCAGCCCCTCCCATCAAGAAGCCTACAGCAAGCCCTCCATACTGACTTCAGCCACAAGGGAGCAGACACCAGAAGTAAGAGAGGCTACAACTCTTATCTGTGAAAAGTCACCACACCAAAAACCTATAAACATGAAAAGACAGAGGACTATAACTCAGATGAGGGAGAAAGGAAAAACCCCAGGAAATCAGCTAAGCAATGAGGAGATTCTCAGCTTCCAGGAAAAAGACTTTAGACTGTTGATGCTGAAGATGATGCAAGGCACTGGAAATAAACTGGAGGTAAAGATGGATAACTTACAGGAAACACTGAGCAAAGAGACACAAGATATAAAACTTAAAGAAGAAGAGATGCAAAATACAATACCTGAAATAAAAGATTCACTAGAAGCAGCTAACAGCAGAATACAGGAGGCAGAAGAACAAATAAGCAAGGTGGAGGACAGATTAGTGCAAATTACGGATGCAAAACAGAAAAGAGAAAAAAGACTGAAAAGAAAAAAGAGAGTCTCAGAGAACTCTGGGAAAACGTTAAACTAACCAACATCCGTATTATAGGGGTGCCAGAAGAAGAGAGAGAGAAGGGGACAGAAAAAATATTCCAAGAGATAATAGCCAAAAACTTCCCTAACATGGGGAAGGAATCACTCACTCAAATCCAGGAAGCACAACGAGTACCATATAAAATAAACCCAAGGAGGATCACCCAAGATACATATTAATCAAACCGACCAAAATTAAAGACAAAGAGAAAATCTTGAAAGCAGCTAGGGAAAAGAAAGAAATAACATACAGGGGAACCCCAATAGGGTTATCGGCAGATTTTTCAACAGGAACTCTGCAGGCCAGAAGGGAGTGGCCTGATGTACTTAACGTGATGAAAGGAAAAAACCTCCAACCAAGATTGCTTTACCCAGCAAGGCTCTCATTCAGATTTGAAGGAGAAATCAAAAGCTTCACAGATAAGCAAAAGCTGAGAGAATTCAGCAACACTAAACCAGCCTTACAACAAATACTAAAGGAACTTCTCTAGGCAGAAAAGAACAAGAGAAGAAGGAAAGGAAAAAGAGCAGCAAAAACAAATCCAAAGCAATTATAAAATGGCATAAGAACATACATATCAATAATTACCTTAAATGTGAATGGACTAAACGCCCCAACCAAAAGACATAGACTGGCTGAATGGATACAAAAACAAGACCCATATATATGCTGTCTTCAAGAGACCCACTTCACTTCTAGGGACACATACAAATTGAAAGTGAGAGGATGGAAGAAAATATGAAAACGGGAATGAAAAAGAAAGCTGGAGTAGCAATGCTCATATCAGACAAAATAGACTTTAAAATGAAGACTATTTTAAGGGACAAAGAAGGACATTACATAATGATCAAAGCATCAACCCAAGAAGATATAACAATTTTAAATATCTACGCACCCAACATAGGTTCACCACAATATATAAGGTAACTGCTATCAACCTTAAAAGGAGAAATTGACAATAACACAGTCATGGTGGGGGACTTTAACACCCCACTTACAGCAATGGACAGATCACCCAGAGAGAAAATCAATAAGGAAACACAGGCCCTGAATGACGCATTAAACCAGATGGGCTTAATAGATATTTATAGGACATTCCATTCAAAAGCAATAGAACATTCCATCCAAAAGCAACACATTCTCCTCAAGTACAAACAGAACATTTTCTAAGATTGATCACATCCTGGGCTACAAGTCCAACCTTGGTAACTTTAAGAAAACTGAAATCATATCAAGCATCTTTTCTGACCACAATGCTATACAACTTGAAATCAACAACAAGAAAAAAACTGGAAAAAACAAAAACACGTGGAGACTAATCAACATGCTACTAAACCACCAATGGATCACTGAAGAAATCAAAGAGGAAATTAAAAAATACCTAGCAGCAAATGACAGTGAAGATACGACACTCCAAAACCTATGGGATGCAGCAAAAGCCGTTCTAAGAGGAAAGTTTATAGCAATACAAGCCCACTGCGGGAAACAAGAAAAAGCTCAAATAAAAAACCGAACTTCACATCTAAAGCAGCTCGAGAGAGAAGAACACACAAGACCTAAAGTTAGTAGAAGGAAAGAAATCATAAAGATCAGAGCAGAAATCAATGAAATAGAAATATAGAAAACCATAAAAAAATCAATGAAACAAAAAGCTGGTTCTTTGTAAAGATCAACAAAATTGATAAACCCTTAGCCAGACTTATCAAGCAAAAAAAGAGAGAGGACTCAAATCAATAAAATGAGAAATGAAAAGGAGAAGTAGCAACGGACATCACAGAAATACAAAGGATCATAAGAGACTACTATATGCAACTATACGCCAATAAAATGGAAAACCTAGAAGAAATGGACAAATTCTTAGAAAAGTACAATCTTCCAAGACTAAACCAAGATGAAATAGAAGAGATGAATGGACCACTCACAAGAACTGAAATTGAAACTGTCATTAAAAAAAACCTTCCAACAAACAAAAGTCCAGGACCAGATGGCTTCACAGGCGAATTCTATCAAACATTTAGAGAAGAGCTAACACCTATCCTTCTGAAACTATTTCAAAAAATGGCAGAAGGGATACTCCCCAACTCATTCTATGAGGCCACCATCACCCTGATACTAAAACCAGACAAAGATACCACACACAAAAAAGAAAACTACAGGCCAATTTCACTGATGAACAGCGATGCAAAAATCCTCAACCAAAGACTAGCAAACTGCTTCCAACAATACATTCAAAGGATTGTACATCATGATCAAGTGGGATTTATCCCAGGGATGCAAGGGCTCTTCAATATCCACAAATCTATCTGTGCGATACACCACATTAACAAACTGAAGAATAAAAACCATATGATCCTCTCAATAGACACGGAAAAACCCTTTGACGAAATCCAAAACCCATTTCTGATAAAAAACCCTCCAGAAAGTGGGTATAGCCGGAACCTACCTCAACAGGATAAAGGCCATATACAACAAACCCACAGCGAACATCATTCTCAATGGTGAAAAGCTGAAAGAATTCCTGCTGAGATCAGGAACAAGACAAGGATGTCCCCTCTCACCACTACTCTTCAACATAGTTTTGGAAGTCCTAGCCACGGCAATCAGAGAAGAAAAAGAGATAAAAGGAATCCGAATTGGAAAGGAAGAAGTAAAACTATCACTATTTGCAGATGACATGATACTATGCCTAGAGAATCCTAAAGACTCTACCAGAAACCTGTTAGAGCTCATCCACGAATTTGGCAAAGTCACAGGATACGAAATTAATACACAGAAATCGACAGCATTTCTATACACTAACAATGAAAGAGCAGAAAGAGAAATTAAGGAAGCATCCCATTTACCATCACATCCAAAAGAATAAAATCCCTAGGAGTAAACCTACCTAAAGAGACAAAAGACCTGTACTCTGAAAACGATAAGCCACTGATGAAAGAAATCAAAGATGACACAAATAGATGGAAAGATATACCAGGCTCTTGGATTGGAAGAGTTAATATTATCAAAATGACTATACTGCCGAAAGCAATCTACAGATTCAATGCAATCCCTATGAAACTACCAAGGACATTTTTCACAGAACTCAAACAAAATATTTTAAAGTTTCTTTGGAAGCACAAAAGACCCAGAAGAGCCAAAGACATCCTGAAAAAGAAAAATGGGAGCTGGAGGAATCAGGCTCCCTGACTTCACACTATACTACAAAGCAACAATAATCAAATCCGCATGGTACTGGCACAAAGACAGAAATATAGATCCGTGGAACAGAATAGAAAGCCCAGAATTAAACCCACGCACCTACAGTCAGCGAATGCATGACAAAGGAGGCAAGGATACACAATGGAGAAAGGACAGCTTGTTCAATAAGTGGTGCTGGGAAAACTGGACCTCCACATGGAAAAGAATGAAATGAGAACACTCCCTAACACCATACACAAAAAGAAACTCCAAATGGATTAAAGACCTAGATATAAGACCAGACACTATAAAACCCTTACAGGAAAACATAGGCCAAACCCTCTCTGACATAAACGACAGCAACATCTTCTCAGATCCACCTCTTAGAGCACTGACAATAAAAACAAAGATAAACAAATGGGACCTAATCAAACTGAAAAGTTTCTGCACAGCAAAGGAAACCCTAAACAAAATGAAAAGACAACCCACAGAATGGGAGAAAATCTTTGCAAGTGAATCAGCAGACAAGGGATTCATCTCCAAAATTTATAAACACCTTCTGCAGCTCCATACCAAAAAAAACAAACAACCCCATCAAAAAATGAGCAGAAGATCTAAACAGACAGTTATCCAAAGAAGACATACAGATGGCTGAGAAACAAATGAAAAGATGTTCACCATCACTCGTTATTAGAGCAATGCAAATGAAAATCATGACGAGGTACCACCTTACACCACCCAGAATTGCCATCATCAAAAAGTCTACAAACAATAAGTGCTGGAGAGGGTGTGGAGAAAAAGGAACCCTAGTACACTGTTGGTGGGATTGTAAATTGGTGCAGCCACACTGGAAAGCAGTATGGAGATTCCTCAGAAAACTAAACATAGAACTACCATTTGATCCAGCAATCCCACTCCTGGGCACCTATCCAGAGAAAAGCACGACTTGCAAAGACACATGTACTCCGATGTTCATTGCAGCACTATTTTCAATATTCAGGACATGGAAACATCCTAAATGTCCATCGACAGAGGAGTGGATAAAGAAGAGGTGGTACATATACACAATGGAATATTACTCGGCCATTAAAAAGAACGAAATACCAGCATTTTTAGCAACATGGATGGACCTAGAAATTATCATGCTAAGTGAAGTCAGCCATACAATGAGACACCAACATCAAATGCTTTCAGTGACATGTGAAATCTGAAAAAAGGACAGACGGAACTTCTTTGCAGAACAGATGCTGACTCACAGACATTGAAAAACTTACGGTCTCTGGAGGAGGAGACAGTTTGGGGGGAGGGGGGATGTGCTTGAGCTGTGAGATGGAAATCCTGTGAAACCAGATTGTGATGATCATTATACAACTACAGATGTGACAAATTCATTTGAGTAATAAAAAATAAAAAAATAAATAAAATATACACTGATTTCCTTTAATGATTATAGGAGTATCCACATTATCTAGCTTATCATGGTTAATTTTAATAGTGTGTGGTTTGCCAGAAATTTACTCATTCTTCTAATTGGTTGGATTTATGTGTAAAGTTATTTTTTAGTGTGCCCTTCTTCTTTTTATGGATTCAGGATCTGTACTGATTTGCCTGTTTCATTGCTGATAGTTGTGATGTGTCTTTTTTTTCTTCTTTTTTTCAGTATTTCTAGAGGTTTATTTAGTTGATATTTTGCCCTTCAGATAACCAGTTTTGGTTTCAGGGGTGTTCTCTTTTTTCTTTATTTTCAATTTCACTGATTTCTGTACTTATTGTTATTTTCTTCTTATTTTTTGTTTCTTTTCGTGGTTTTTTTCAATGTAGTAAATTAGGTTTAATTTGAGATCTTTTTGTCTTTTCTAATGTAAGTAGTTGGTATTGCAAATTTTTGTGTCATTCTTTCCAGCATTGCTTTAACTACACCACACTTTATTTTTTTTATTTTTTATTTTTTTAGGTTTGCACCTGCAGTATATGGAGGTTCCCAGGCTAGGGGTCCAGTGGAGCTACAGCTGCTGGCCTACGCCATAGTCACAGCCACATCAGATCCAAGCCTTGTCTGTGACCTACACCACAGCTCATGGCGTTGCTGGATCCTTAACCCTCAGTGAGACCAGGGATCAAACCGGCAACCTCATGTTTGCTAGTTGGATTCATTGCCACTATTTCATAATGGGAACTCCTACATCCCTCATCTTTTAAAATGTTTAATTTTTATTAATTTCTTGTATACTTTAATATATTTCCTTTGAGGCTTTCCCTTTGACCCATGAATTGTTTGGAAGCATGTCATCCAAAGTGTTTGAAGATATTCCTTTTGTCTTTCTGTCATTGATTTCTAGTTTGATTCCATTCTAGTTGAAAAACAAACTATACAGTTTTAATTCTTTTATGTTTGTTGTACTTTGTTTTATGTTCCTGGATATGGTTTATCTTGGTAAATACTCCATGGGCACATGAAAAATGTATCCTTCTGTTGTTGATTATTGTATAAATGTCAATTAATTCCTGTTGGTTGATAGTATTATTAAATTATTCTATATTTTTGCCTGTTTTCTGTATAATAGATGTATTAGTTACTGAGGATAGGGTGTTGACAGCCCCAGTCATAATTGTAGACTTATCTATTTCTCTTTTTGGTTTTTAACATGTTTTGAAGCTGTGTTTTGGTGCATCCATGTTTTAGGATCACTGTGGCTTCTTGAAACTGTTTTCAATTGTTATGTAATGTCCTTCTTTGTCCCCTGTCATTTTCTTTGCTCTGAAGTCAACTTTACTTGGAATTAATATAGCCACTTGTGCTTTTTAAAATTATTATTTATGTTAGCATGATATATCTTTTTCCATTCTTTTACTTTCAAACTGTGTCATTGTGTTTGAAGAGAGTTTCTTGTAAACATTATATTGGTAGGTCATGTATGTTTATCCATTCTCTGAATCCTTGGCTTTTATTTCTTTTTTTCTTTTTGAGCTGCACCTGCAGCATAAGGAAGTTTCCCTGAGCCACGCATTGAATCAGAGCTTCAGCTGTGAATTACACAACAGCTGTGGCAACGCCAGATCCTTAACTCACTGTGTTGGGCCAGGGATCAAACTCTCATCACTGCATTGTCTTTGGGGGTGGGACTGCCACTCCCTGTCTTTTAATTGGTGTACTTGGCCTGCTTACATTTCTAGTATCTATTGATATGCTAGGGCTTTTTTCCTCTGTTTCTTATTTCTCTGCTCCTCTTTTCTTAACTTCCTATGATTACTTGTCTGTCTTAAAGAATTCCTTTGTTTTTTTTTTAAGTATATATCTCTTTCATTGTTTGTATTATCTTTTGTATTATAATTTATAGATGTACATTTTCATGGCTGCCATACATTGTATAATATATGTATGGAGTTTATCACAGCCCATATCTGTCACTGGTATTGATGTTTTGTCACAGTGAATGAAATATTGAGGCCATAGTTCTATTTAGTTTTGTGTACTCTCCCTACTTTAAAAATACAATTGTTTCAAGTATTTTCTCCACATACATTAAGCACCACACAAATGGTGTCATAGTTTTTGCTTTAACCATAAAATATGATTTATACAATCCATGAGTATGAGGATGAGCTACTATTATACCCCCATTTTAAGCTATTTGAGTGTGTGTGTGTGTGTGTGTGTGTGTGTGTGTGTGACATTCCAATCCTCCTTCTCTTACCATTCTCATTCTAGTCTAAGAACTACCTTTAGCTGTTCTTTAAGGGTAGATCTGCTAGCAATAAATTCTCATTTTTTTTCTCATTTTGGAGTGTCTTTATTTCCCCTTCTTTCTTGGACAAGAGTTTCACCAAGACCCACAACTCATGGTTGACAGCTAATATATTTGTTGAAAAATGAGTTCAGATGAGAAATACATTGTTGAAATTCGTTGGGAGTTCCCTGGTGGTTCAGTGTGTTAAGGGTCTGGCATTGTCATTGCTGTGGCTCAGGTCACTGCTGTGGTGCAGGTTTGATTCCTGGCCTAGGAACTTCTCATGCCTTGAGTATGGCCAAAATATAAATAACTAAATTTATATTCCCTTGTAAGTGATGTTAAGCAATCAATTTCTCTCTGGTTGCTTTTAGGACTTTTCTTAGTTTTTAGCTTTGTATTGATTACTTTGTTTTCTGCTTTTTTGTTTGTTTGTTTTGTCTTTTTGCCTTTCTAGGGCCGCTCCTGCAGCATATGGAGGTTTCCAGGCTAGGGGTCTAATTGGAGCTGTAGCCCCTGGCCTACACCAGAGCCACAGCAACACAGGACCCAAGCCACCTCTGCAACCTACACCAAAGCTCACGGCAATGCCAGATCCTTAACCCACTGAGCAAGGCCAGGGATTGAATTCGAAACCTCATGGTTTCTAGTCGGATTTGTTAACCACTGAGCTATGACAGGAACTCCATGTATTGATTACTTTGGATTTATCATATTTGAAGTTCAGTCAACTTCTTGAATCTGTAGTTTACATCTTTTGTCAAATTTGGGAAATTCTCAGCCACCGTTTCTTTGAACTTTTTTTTCTCCATGTTTTCCTCTTTTCCTTCAACAATTCCAAATTTAGAAATGCTTATTGTTGTTCCATAGGTCCCTGGATTGCTGTTTTTTTCTTTCTATTTTCTCTCTTTTGCTCAGATTGAACAAATTTGATTTATCTGTTCTCAGGTTGATTCTGTTTTGTCATCTCCACTATATTCTTGAGCCCATGCATTGAATTTTTAATTTCAATTATTGTATTTTCTAGTTCTATAATTTCCATTTAAAATGTTTTGTTTAATTGTTGAAGTTTTAATTTAAGAGTATTTTAATTTATTGAAGAGAATTAATAATTACTCCTTGAAGCAATTTTGCAACATCTTTAAAATCTTTTTTTTTTTTTTTGGTATTTTTGGCCTTTTTGCTATTTCTTGGGCCGCTCCCGTGGCATATGGAGGTTCCCAGGCTAGGGTTCTAATCGGAGCTGTAGCCACCAGCCTACGCCAGAGCCACAGCAACTCGGGATCAGAGCCACGTCTGCAACCTACACCACAGCTCACGGCAACGCCGGATCGTTAACCCACTGAGCAAGGGCAGGGACCGAACCCGCAACCTCATGGTTCCTAGTCAGATTCGTTAACCACTGCACCACGACGGGAACTCCTAAAATCTTTGTCAGATAGTTCTAATGTCTCATTTATCTCAGTCATGGTGTTAGTTGACTGTCTTTCTCATTCAGGTTGAGATTTTCCTAGTTCTTATTCCTATTTAAATTTTTAAAATTTTAGCCGGAAGTCACTTAGTTTCGTGTAGTGTGTATGTTCCAGCCTACTTTTGTGGGCTGTAGTCTTGCTGGCTGTCTCCAATCCCAGACTTGGACCCAGATGCTCCATGCAGCTGTATTTCATTGATGAGGCCGTCACTGTGATCCAGATGTATGCTTGCATCTTCACTATGTTGTATGGTTAAGTGTGTTACCCTTGAACTTTCTCTTAAAATGGCTACCACAGACCACAAATCCCAATGCTTAGAAATCTGGTAAATTGGGCTGGCACATGTAAACCTCCCTATTCATCTTAGGTCATTTGGCTGCAGACCACAGAGGACGATGAGACTTGATCTGGTCTCCCCAGGACCCTAGACTTGGATCTCACAGCTCTCCAGGCAGCTGTGTAGAAAGTAGGCAGAAGAGAGAACTGTGTTACATACTCCTAACACACAGTGACCCTTCTGAAAGGCATTGTGCCCATCCATGGAAACTGAACATAGTTGGAGGACATTTTGCCATGTTACTGGGCCAGGTACATAGAAGCTCTTTAGGTGTTAGTTTCTTTCAGTGTTGTTTATTCTCTGCCGTTTTAGCTTCTGCAGTGATGAAGATGATATTGCTATGAGTAGTAATAGCAATAAGGAACAAGAATTCATTTATGCAATGAATGTTTACATAAACTTTCAAAGTCCTAATAACCATCCTAATAAGTAGGCATGGTGACTCTTTCCATTTTATGGATGAGGAACCTGAGGCACAGAGCATTTGTCTAATTTGAATACTATCTCTTAGCTAGTGAGGAGTGGAGCCTGAAAAATGCTCCCTTAATTCCCTGCTGCTTCATACAACCCCAGTCTTTGGGGAGGAGGAAGGCAGGCAACTGAATTCCCAAAGAAATGATCTCCTCTTTCACCACTGGGGGACCCACACTGATCCTACCTCCAGCAGTTTTTCTTCTCTAGCAGTTTTGCAGTATCGGCGGATGGCCTCTGATTTCTCTGATATAGCTAAATGCCAATTCTGTGCTGCCTATTAATTTTCTCGTAATTTTTGCTTTGATCCTGCACTCTCAGACCACAGCCTGTCTCTATAAGTCACTGTCAGCCACCTGTCTCTGCAATCAGATCGGAACCCAGTCCTAACAGGGAAGGGGAAGGAGTGACAGAGCAGCTGCGCTGCCACTGTCAGGAGTGCCTGGGAAATTAATTAAGAATCAAATATTTGCCTACTCCACAGTGATTTATCACAATTAAAAGGAATAATTATTTGCCCCTTGGGTCAAGTCAGAGATTCCGAGGGTTTGAATGCCGTAATGTGTAAATAAATCAAGCTACAGTAGAGGAGCCCTCAAGATTTGTGAGGCACAGCAGAACTTCCCACTTGTGAGGCCTGTGGGCATTCAGGAGAGTTAATTCCTGGACCTGGGAAGGCTCTAAAGGCAGTGCATCAGGGGGCTATGGAGAGCAGCCCCTGTTATCCTTGAAAAATCCTTTAGGAACGCCTCCTTTTGGAAACCAAGAGTCCATCTCACGTTGTGTCAAACATTGTAAACATCTTCACCTCCCCGCCTCCCCCCGCCACCGAAGTGGAACTCAGTGTGGTTTCTTCATTTGAGAGCAGATGTGATGGAGAGTTGGCTCAGGCCGAGAGTGACTGTGGGGACAGCTGAATCCTATTTCCAATCTCATGTTCGCCGTAGGACATATGTTCATCAAGTGGATGGATGGAGGGCAAAGTCATTTGGACTATTTCAGCTATTTCCCTTTCCACCCTCCCCACGCCCCTTTTTGGGCCAGTGCATGCAATTTGGATTTGCAAAAGTCAAACCCACCATACCCTAGCTAGATACCAAGAAGCTGTGACCCTTCAAAGTTTGAAAGCGCTTTGGTGGCAGTTCTGGAAAATTCCTTCCTAGAAGCCACAATGACAGCTGGTATTGATTAACTTTCACTAATGATTCCGGTCAAGCTAGGAGCTGGCTCAGGTGATCAGACCTGATGTAGGAGTTAAAATGTAACAGTGTCTTGGTGGCAGAGACTTTTGTCTTGGATAAGGCTCTGACAGATCGTGGAGGGATGTTATTTGGAAGCAGGAAAATTTGGGTTGCGTTGAAGCTTTTCTTCAGTGAGAAAGGAGGGCTTTTCTCAAGATTGCCCGAGAGGCATAAAGCTACCCCATGAACTGTTTAGAGGGATCAGCCTGCAGCTCCAGGATATCACACGCTTGTGGAGAGGGGAGAGGTTTTGATTCCAGGGAGAGTGGCTTATGTGCAGAGCCTGCTGCATAGCTGCCTGCCTGCTTGCCTGAGCTGAAGGCCAGACCTAATTAACTCGACACCACCTGCAGCGTGCACCTGCCTTCAGGCTCTCAAGGCCTTTGCCGTCCCAGTGACCCGCAACTCTGCCCCTTCTCCTCCCCAGGGGGCAAGTGGCTGGCCGCTTTGCACTCAGATTGGAGAAGGGAACTGCCAGCAGCTGCCCTCAGATGCCCTAACCCACAGAGAGCTACTGTTCTGTCATCCCGCCTCTGCCCTCCACCCCCGACGTGTTCTGTTTTCTGCTTTAATGACCGAGGCTACCTTTTGGGCCAGCTCTTTCCTAATGCCGTCTGAAATGGAGACTCAAATAGTAAAATATATATAACCGGCCATTTTACCCAGTCATCATTTATGAATATAGCTCGATTAATGTGTTTAGTCAGATGTAGAGGGGCAATAAAAAGTGATTGACTAAAAACAATTAAAACAGTAAAAGTAAATTGTTTGTGTCCATTAAAACCTGCTGAGGCCATCAGTTGAAAATTGTGGGCCTCAATGTGAAAATTAAAACTATTGATTTTTCCCCCGTATGTATGTGAATATCAGAGTTCTAATTTGTTTTGTTTTTACTGGCTGAAAGCCCCTGAGGTCAAAATGAAGGTGGGCTTCCAATAAGCTCTTTTGGTGGAGTTAATAAAGATTTGGAAAGGCAGATACGATAAGAAATGGCTGAGATGTTTTAGGGGAGAATTATGTGTCTGATTGGTACCAAGTTGCGCTGCTGCATGCTAATACTTTGTAATTTATTGCATTTTGGGGATGAAAATGGAAAATCAACTGCAGAATATATGATATTCATAGGTTGAATTTTTAAGGGCTCTGCCTTAATTTATGTGCGTGAGATGGATTTTTTTTATTATTGTCATTTTATTTTTTTTATGTGCTACACTAAATCTTGTATTCCATGAACTATTATTTTTTAGTGTTCAATTAAAATACCAACATAAAAAGAATTTTGCGTGGACAAATTTTGACTCATAAGAAGAAAACTCAGGGGGGAAAAACCCTTTGGATCAGAGGAGGAGGTTTTCAGTCAAGAGATATGATAGGATTAAACCTTGGAAGGTTGTAAAAACAGTGCAGCATGTTTGGAGTTCCAAGTCTTAGGCTATCTATCATTGTACTAGGTTGGGCATGAGTTAATATCAGGTTTTACATTCTTAATAAATCATATAGTGAGAATGCAAGCTGTTATATTTGGTAATTAAATTAATGATCACTAAACAAGTCAGACTTTTAGTCTTTAAAAATGAGTGAGGCATATTTTTTGGAGAAGGATTTATAAGGATAGAGATTTGGTCCTTTGACTATGGCTTTTAAAAAGCTGTTCCATTTGTGAAGTTATCGGAATTTGATTCTTACACACTGATTTTTCAGGGAAAAAATATTCAAATAGCTAATTTTCCCTTTTTGGGGATATATTTTTTTTTTTAATTGCTGCACCTGAAGCATATGGAAGTTCCCAGGCCAGGGATTGAATCCAAGCCACAGCTGCAACCTACACCCCAGCTGTGGCAATGTGGGATCCTTTAACCCACTGTGCTGGGCTGGGGATCAAACCCACCCCTTCTCAGTGACCTGAGCCATGGCAGTTGGATTCTTAATCTACTGTGCCACAGTGGGAACTCCTTTTGGGAGTTTTTGTTTTATTCTCCACCTCTACCCCACCCTGAAGAGTTTTCTGAAGAGAATATAAATTCTTCACCCGTGGGAAATGCTGTGACCTCTGAATTCTTTTTTTTTTTAATTTCATTTTTCCAGCATTTTTGAGGTACATTTGGCAAATAAAAAATGTATATATTTAAGGTGTGAAAAGTGATGATTTGATACCCACATACATTGTGAAATGATACCACAATCTAATTAACATATCCATAACCTCATGTAGTTACTATTTTTTCGTGTGATAATAACACTTAAAAACTGCTTTCTCGGCAGATTTTAAGTATGCAATACAGTATCATTAATTATAGTCACCATGCTATAATTTGACCTCTAGAACATATTCATCTTGAATAAATGAACTTTTGTACCCTTTGATCAACACCTCCCTTGACCCCTGGCCCTGGGAGCTACCATTCTACTCTCTGCCTCTATGAGTTGGATTTTTTTTTTTTTTTTCAGATTCCACATATAAACAAGATCATTCAGTATTTATCTTTCTGTGTTGGGCTTATTTCACTTAGCTTCCTGTCCTCAAGGAAGGTGGAATGTAATACTATTCCATTATCTATATAAAGCACATTTTGTGTATCAATTCATCTGGTGACAAACACTTGGGTTGCTTCCTTGCCACATTCACTGCAGTATTAGTTACAGTAGTAAAGATAGGGAAACAACCTGAATACTTCTCACATCAGTGACTCAAATGCGAGTGAGCTGTTTTATAGATGGACCCCTAGGCACTGCCAGCAGATATTCTACAGTGAGAGGTGGCCAGGTTGTATGTGGATTTAAAAAAAGTGTTGTAGGTGGCCCTGATAGGGGAACTATTAGGACCACACATGGAGATGCATACTTCAGAACAATGATGCTCAAGTCTTTTGGGCTCAGAAATCCTCGAGAATCTTCTCAGAACAATCTACATAGTTTTTTGGTTTGTTTTTCTTTTTTATGCCTTCACCTTCGACATATGGAAGTTCCTGGGCTAGGGGTCAAATCAGAGCTGCAGCTGTGGCTTACATTACAGCCAGGCAATGCTGGATCCAAGCCACATCTGTGACGTATATTGCAGCTTGTGGCAATGCTGGATCCTTACCCCACTGAGGCCACGGATTGAACCTGCATCCTCACAGTGACAACTTTGGATCTTTAACCCACTGAGTCACAACGGGAACTCCTACATGTTTGATTTTTTTTTTGGAAAATGTCTGAATTTTATGGTCTTATATTAAGAATTCCTGCTATAATATTTAAAATGGGGGTGGGTGAGTAGTTTCACCTGGAAAAATTAAGCAGAAAAACACCCAGTTTCCAGTTGTTACTCGAGGCCGCCTTGTGGTCCTCAGAGGTTTACTTATCTGTGAGCTGAGGGTTTGTGTGATTTGGTGGCTTCTGGTTGGTGTCTGAATGTCAGAAATACCAGGTAAGTGGTGCCATGTATTCAGCCTGCTCTGTTGTGATCAGTCCCTCTCCTTGCTTTGCAGGTTATTTCTGTGGTCATCATTCTGAAGTTATTTGGGAACATTAAATCCTGTGCAGTTTAAGTTGGAGGGTTAAATGGTGGATAGGGATTGGGTTGTGTTTGGGATGGAGGGGGTTTACCCAGTGAATATTACTCAGCCATAGAAAAGAATGAAACATTGCCATTTGCAGCCACATGGATGGACTTAGAGAATATTATACTTAGTAACGTTTGAGGAAGGCAAATTTATATAACTTTATATATAGAGTCTAAAAAATAATACAAATGAACCTATGTACAAAACAGATTCACAGACATAGAAAACAAACTTAGGGTTACCAAAGGGGAAAGGGAAAAGGGGGAAGGGGGAGGGATAAATTAGGAGTTTGGGATTAACATATACACACCACTATACATAAAATAGATTAGCAACAGGATTTACTGTATAGCACAGGAAATTGTATTCATTATCTTGTAATAACGTATAATGGAAAACAGTCTGAAAAAAAATAACTGAATCACATTGTTGTACACCTGAAACTAACACAGTACTGTGAATCAACTATGCCTATTCAAAAAGTACAACCAAATTTAACAATGTAGGTATGCCATGCAGTTCCAAGGTTCACAACTTTAAAAGTATAAAGACTGCAGAGCAGAAAACCTTCTCCCATCACTGGCCTCTAGTTTGCTATGTAACTGAGGGGAAATGCAAATGAAAGCAGGTAATAGATGTATATGTAATTATCTTCCTTTTTGTTTCAACACAAATGGTGGCAGATGAAAGTGGGGTTTTTTGGTTTTAAAATCTATGTTTGTATTATTTTCTGGAGCAAAATTTAGAAAGAGAATGTGATAATGCCTGTGTAAATTTTTATTGCTCTGTCTCTCATACTAAACACTGTATAATCCCAAACAGATGTGGAGTGGGTTTAGTCATCAACTCTTTTCTCGAGGGCTGATTCTTCGAGTTTGGAGCCAAGCTCTGGGGTAAGGCCAGAGACCTTGGATTGTCTAAGACGCTGCATTTTAAGTATCCACTAAGGATCCAGGGCCGGGGTGGGGGTTGTAACAAATGAAAATATGGAGGGAGATCTGGCCAGGATTGGCACCAAGTCCCCTCAAATTGGTGCCTTTGGTTTCCTGGTTCCCAGGGGGCAGAAGGGGTTGTCTGGGCAGCTAACACACTCGTATAGAGTGCTCGTTGTGGAATCACAACTGGGACTGTGGCCTGTCGCTTTGCTTTTCTCAGTTACAAGAGGAAGTTTTTGTGGTTCTCTAACCCCATGATCACCAGAACCACAGGGAGGATTCTAAACAACACAGCTTTGTGAGTTCCTTTCTGGAAGTTCTGCATTAGTCCTGGTGGGGGGGGGGGGGCGGCGTCTAGGACAATGCATGATTAAGGAGGTTCCCCCCACCTCCCCACCCCGCCCCACCAGCCCAGGTGATTCTTATGCAGGTGGTTCATGGACTGGAGGCTTTCTAAAGTTCTGCCAACTTTGAATTGAAATCATTTCATCACTATCGCTAAGAACATATCTTACCTGGACCAGCAGGAGTTAATGTTGATTTGACTTCCCACCTTGAGGCTGAATCTACATCATACAGAATGTTGGCATCTGTCTTAGACTAAACAAAACCTCTAAACCATGAACCACAGAGTCCCAAACTTTCCCACCAATGAACTGCACCAGCTGTGGTTCAGACACCCCTTCTGTCCTCGTTAGAAACAGGTCTTTTCCCAAGCAGCCACCTAATAAATGATCCCCACCATCCCATCACTCTTGGGAATCCCACCTTCACTGCAGTGTCTTGCTTTACAGCTTAGTACATACACAGATGGCTTCTGTGTGTGTATGTGAAGTGGGGGATATATTGAAGAGTGGACAAGGTTTACTTCTTGTTCACCTTCATCCCCAGAGTCCTCCTCTTCCAGCTGCCAGGGAAAAGCCCTTCTAAATCAAAATCATTTTCTTTTGAGCTCAAAGTGTAATGGTAAAACCCTGCAGTGTTTAGTACGATGTGTATCTGGATCACCTGCGTCAAAATCAGATGGGGAGCTGGGCCCCACAAGCAAGTTTCGAGGTCTTAGCAAAGCCCATGGAATCAGGGTGTCTGGTGGCAGGGCCATGGACTCAGAATGATACTGTGTTCCAGAGGCACCCACCACAGCGCCAGGGCCAGCGTGTCTCTGATGGCTGACACACAGGCTTGGTCCCATGTTCCTGTGAGAACAAGTGGGTGGAGACTCCCTTAAGCTTAACTTTCTGATTTTTTTTTTTTTTTTTTTTAGCAGAGAAAGGTTTATTGCAGGGTCATGAAAGGAGAACATGTGGCTCATGCTCAAAAGATCTGGTTGTCAAGGAAGAGTTTTTTTTCATCTTCAGCAGATGTCTTTTTATTTCTATTTTAATTTTTTTAAACTCAGTGAATTGTATTATACTTATAGTTGTTACAACGATCATCACAACCCATTTTTACAGCATTTCCATCCCAAACCCCTAGTCATCCCTCCCCCGCAACCTGTCTCTTTGGTTACCATAAGTTTTTCAGTCTGATCCTTTTAATCAAGGGCTCCATCCACACAGATGAATAGCCGTTTTTAATTATGGCATTGTTGCTGCTGAAATTGTTTGCTTCATCCATCCTCTGGCAGAGTTTTCCTCAAACTTCACTATGCTTGTGAGCCCCTTGTGGGGGCTTGTTGAAATTGCAGATTCTGACCCAGTGGGTCTGCAGTGGGGCCCGAAAGTCTGTATTTGTAAGAGGTGCCCACATGATGCTGACACAGCTGGTCTGTGGATCACCCTTGGATCCATTGGTCTGTTAGGCAGATGAGTACCACCTCTGTCATGGGTGCCCTCCCTCCTGGCTGAAGGTGAGTTACTTTAATAGAGCTAAGACTGTCACAAGTGGCTTCCTGGTCACATGAGTGAACTGGTACTGCCTCTGAAATCCTCTGGTTTTATCCTTTTTGTAGACCAAGGCACCCCCAAGAAGCAGGCAAGGCTCTGTCCCCACCACCTGTGCCTATGGTGGAGGAGGACGGTAGATAACATCTCTAGCCTGAGACAATTGGTCTGGGACGTGGGCTGGGCTTGAGTTGGAAACAGGCAGCTCCCTGATTTCCAGGGGCACCCCCAGAGAGTGGCGACCTTCTTGGCTTTAATTTATTTTGTTACTAAGGGGAAAAGAGCCCAACCTAAAAATGGTGCTTGAGGGCCCTGGCTTTTAAATTTATGTTTCTGAACAGCCTATGAATCAAGGCACTCAGTTTGAAGCTGTTACTTCTGATACTGGTTCTGTTTCTCAGTGGCTTTATGCAAATACTCTGAGCTCTCTAGGCAGTAAGCTTAATGGGGGCTCCAGGCCTCTGATTATGGAACTGCTACTGTTCTGTCTCCTCAGCCTGGAAAACAGAGGTTACCTCTAGTATTTCAGAGGCCTGTTTGAGGGGAATGGACTGGGAAGTTCTGAGTGTGAAGATTTATAAGCCTTAAATCAGATTCCAGTACAAAGCAGTTTCAGTTCAGTAAAAACATCTCTTGAGCCCTCTCCCCCTTTTTTGGCCACATCTGTGGCATGCAGAAGTTTCTGGGCCAAGGATTGAACCCAAGCCTCAGCAGTGACCTGAGCCGCAGCAGTGATGATGCTAGATCCTTAACCACTAGGCTACCAGAGAACTCCTTTTGTCCTTTTAGAAATCAACAAAATTAAATAGCCCTGAAAGACATCTAGTTAAAACATATAAAATTGATAGAAAGTAGCTATCTATTTTAGCTACTTTAGCTAAAACCACCAAACCTTTGTGTGGTTTTTAACTCCAATCATAGAGAGTTTGCTTTTATGATCTTGATGATGATTCATTTAGCCCTACCATAGACCAGGATTTTTGCTAAGTCTGGGAACAACAACAGTGAAAGAATGGTCGCAACATAAGTGCACTATTTCAGAATTTATAGCAGTTGTATGTGTGCCTTTCTGTTTACACGGCAGGTTTTTTTTTTTTTTTTCTTTTAAGACCACACCCACGGCATATGGAAGTTCCCAGGTTAGGGGGTGAATCAGAGCTGCACCTGCTGGCCACAGCCACAGCAAGGTGGGATCCGAGCTACATCTGTGAACAACACCACAGCTCATTGCAATGCAGGAACCTTAACCCATTGAGCAAGGCCAGGGATGGAACCCACATTCCCATGGATACTAGTTGGGTTCTTAACTCACTGAGCCACAGCAGGAACTCCCACAGTTTTGTGATAGTCAAGTAATATTTTTGGTGGGATGGAAGTTTGGAGATTCTGATGCTGTGATTACATTGTTCTATCTCGTTCATGTAAAACGTAGGCAAACTGATTCCACATTAGTGCAGATGCTGGATGTGCAGCCCAGATGTCCCCTGCTTGCCCCTTAGAGATCTGGTTGAGCTGGACCTGGACGTTTAATTTCTCCATCTTCCCAGGTTCCAGAGACTTGCTCCATTTTTGCTAGAGATCTGAAACTTTCTTTCCTGCTGTTTCTCTCTGTCCTCCACTCTTGTTTCCCAAATGTACTGCTTTGGTTTATAGGTGAGTTCATTTAGTCTTTCCAACCAGATTTTCAGGAATTTGAGATGAGGAACTATGGCTGTTTCTAGGGAACTGCTCCTAATTCTCAGGCCAGCATTTGGAGCATCTAACGGTCCTCATGGACCAGTTCAGCTTTGGAAGGATTTTGAACTGGTCCATGAGTACTGCTAGTTTCTCAGATCCTCTGACTTCCATCTCTGCTGTTGAGGTAGCTACTAGAATTGGGCAGCCCCCAGTCAGTAAGAAGGGATCCTGAGTTCTGTTACAAATTCCAGGTCAGCTGGATCATGGGGCGGGGTGCTTGCCCATGTCTTTTAAGGTCAGTACTTAATTTGCTTCCTCTTTTTTGCTTTCTCTGTTTTATCATGCCTAATAAAATGGAGTGCTTGCTTTACTCTTTCATAATTTCTAAGATCAAAGGAAGTTAAGCAGTCATTTCTGCTCTGATTAATTAGTCTTTTCTTTCTCCAATTAGTTTTCCATTGATGTTCTCAACAGATTAATGTAATGTCATTTATTCCTCTCCACGAAGGCCATTTAAAGTCTTAGTGGATTTAGCTTTTCATGTATTCTTGAATTTTAAATAGGAGAAAGAAATGGGAATGTAAGTTAGAACAGATATGTTTAAAAGAACACATTATCTGTTTTTCCCTTTTAGATTGTCATCTTTCTTAAGCACGCTGTCCTAGCACCCAAGATTCCAGCATTATTGTACTTACAAGTACCAGCTATTGTTTGTTGTTTGTGGGTGAGGTAGAGAGGAATCCTGGCCAGGGAGTGAAATAAATAAATCTATTGATTTTCTAATCTTTGTGGCAGATGTTCTAATGGTATATTTTTATTCAACTAAATAGTGCTTTATTCCAGAAATTTTTTGGCGGTCTTAAGCTGTGGAACTTTAGGTGTGTCCGTGATCACAGAAGGCACTCTACCCTCGTGGAAACAAAAACTCTGGGGACGTTCCCATAAGTGTGACACTCCCAAACGGGGACTAGGCATTCACAATTCCAATTCCCGGGGACCTGTGGAAAGTCACTGTCAGAGCAAAAAATATGAGCAGTTCCATTCTTCAGTTCTATTCACGGACCGTGCTGGACACTTTCATTGTAGCAGGAGCCAGGGTTATCTTTGGTTTAGGAAGAAAAATGCTTTGCTGTGCTTTCCTATAAGTCAGGTTGGCGGGCAGGCCCATCTATCAAAGGGAAGGTGGTTTGTGGGGCTTTTTAATCCTATTAGGTTACTTGTTAATTGGCAATTTTAAAACCTGGGACTACCTTGAAAATGAATAAATAAACCTCTGAGGTCAGGGTGGAAAAGTTGATCCACTATGTGTTACATGAAAGTCTTCTTAAGCTGTTTGGGGTTATTTTCTGTAGTTAAAACAACATTTGAAAAAATGGAGAGTGTTCAGAGATATCAACATGCAAATATTTGTAGGAAAACAGCAACAGACCATATCTTAAAGGACTTGAAAGGATGCTTGGATGGTGTTATCTTCCCAGAAGCTAAAGGCTTGGAGCCAACCAGGGCAGAACCTCCCAGTCTGAGCCACCAACTCTTTTGGAAAAGGCTCACGGCAACAAATAGGTCCCAACCCTTATTTTCCCTTTGATTTTTTTTTTTAACTGTAGTTTTGATTAATGACAAATATTGATGTTTGGCTATGAGGTGTGGATGTTTTTCTGCACTTTCTCAGTGAAGGTTGGACCAAGGTAGCAAACAAAATCTAGTCCTTTTGAAGTCTACTCCAAACCCCATTTCTTTTTAAACCTCTTCCTTTGATAGTCTAATGTTAAGTGTGTGGTCTCTTCTTTTTGTAGAAGGATTTTTATTATTTATGTATTTAAAAGCAGTTTACATGCTATGCATATGGAAATATTTAGGGAGAAGTATACATGTGCCTGCAACTTTGAAAGCTATGTTGACGGAGGAGCAGATGGATAGATGTGGGATAAAATAAGAATAGCAAAATGTGAACTGCAAAATTACATAGCAGGCATGTAGAGATTTACTGTAAAATTTAACTTTTATGGATGTATGGAAATTTTTGTAACTAAATATTGGGAGGGTAAAAAGGGTATGTTTCCATCATGTAGGATTCTGATAAAACCCAGGCTCTGGAAAGAATTTTTTTCATTTTAAAAAATGTTACTGAGATACAGTTGATTTACACTGTTGTATTAATTTCTCTGTACAGCAAAGTAGTTCTCAGTTATATATATACCTTATACATATATCCATTCTTTTTCAGATTCTTTCCTTTTTTTTTTTTTTTTCCTCTCTTTAGGGCCACATCTGTGGCATTTGGGAGTTTCCAGGCTAGGGACTGGATCGAGTCAGAACTGTAACCACCGGCCTGTGCCACAACCACAGCAATGTGAGATCCAAGCTGTATCTGTGACCTATACCACAGATCACAGCAATGCCACATCCTTAACCCACTGAGCAATGCTGGGGATTGAACCTGTGTCCTCATGCATACTAGCTGGGTTCGTTACCGCTGAGCCACAATAGGAACTCCTAACCTTGCTTTTTTTAAACATAAGAATTATAGGAGTTCCTGTCATGGCTCAGCGGTAACAAACCTGACTAGGATCCATGAGGTTGTAGGTTTCATCCCCGGCCTTGCTCAGTGAGTCTGGGATCAAGCATTTCCATGAACTGTGGTGTAGGTCGAAGATGTGGCTCAGATATGGAGTTGCTGTGGCTGGGGTATAGGATGGCAACTGTAGCTGCGATTGGACCCCTAGCCTGGGAACCTCCATCTGCCACAGGTGCAGCCCTAAAAAGATATATATATATATATATATGACCTAAAAAAGTGAAACTTCTTCCAATATTTCTTTTTCCTAATATCCCTCATTCCCTCCTTGTAACTATGATCTCTTTAGATCTGAAAGATCTTGATGGAGCTATATAGCACTTTTTTGTGTTGATACTTTCATTGTTTATTTTTAGTGTCCTTAATTTTCACACAGACTTTTTGTGTTTGTTTTTTAAAATTTTTATTGAAATAGAGTTGACAAAAATGTATTAATTTCAGGTGTACAGCAAAGTAAGTCAATTATACATATACATATAACCATTCCTTTTCAGATTCTTTTCCCATGTAGGCTATTACACAGTATTGAGTAAATTTCTTTGTGCTATACAGTAGGTCCTTTTTCCATCTAATTTATATATAGTAGTGTGTATATATCAATACCAACTCCTAATTTATCCCTCCCCCCACGTTTCCCCTTTGGTAAACATAAGTTTGATCTCGGAATCTTTGAGTCTGCTTCTGTTTTGTGAGTACTATTGTATCATTTTTATTGGATTCCACGTATTAGTGATCTCGTATATTTGTTTTTGTCTTACCTCACTTAGTATGATAATTTCTAGGTCCATGCATATTGCTGCAAGTGTCATTATTTCATGCTTTTTTATGGGTGAGTAATACTCCATTGTATATATGTACTATATCTTCTTTATCCAATCCTCTGTCAATGGACGTTTATGTTGCTTCCATTTCTTGGCCATTGTAAATAGTATAGCACTTTGTTTTTCAATAGGACCATGCTATACATGTAGTGACAACTTGTTTTTAATAACACAGTGTAGGTGGGGCATCTTTCCCATGGCATTATGTGTGACTCTATCTCAATTTCTTCTTAAAGCCTCTATATTAAGTAGATTATGTAGTTTATGTAACCTATGAATATTATGTAGTTTATATAACCAATTTCTGACTGATATTTTGTATTTGCTATAACAAAATACCACATGGCTTAAACAGCAGACACTTAGGAGTTCCCTTGTGGTGCAATGGGTTAAGGACCCAGCATTTTCACTGCAGTGGCTCTGGTTGCTGCTGTGGTGTGGGTTTGATCCTTGGACTGGGAACTTCTGTATGCCACAGGTGCAGCCAGGAACAAAACAAAACAAAATACCAATTAGACATTTATTTTTTCACATTTCTGGAGGCTGAAAATCCAAGATCAAGGTGCTGGGAGATTCACTTACTGCTGAGGACTCTCTTCCTGTCTTATGAGCAGCCACCTTCTTGCTCTGTCCTCACATGGCCTTTCTTCTGGGCTTATGTGGAGGGAGAGAGCTCTGGTGTCTCTTCCTCTTCTTACAAGGACACCAATCCTATATGATTGAGGTTATGACTTCACTTAACCTCCTGATAGGCCTTGCCTGCAGTCACAGTGAGTTTAGGGTCAGGGCTTCAACATACACATTTGGAGGAGAAACAGTTCAGTCCAACAATAGGCATTTAAGTTGTTTCAAATTTGGGGGCTATTATAAGCAAGTCTGCAATGAATTTACATCTTCTCCCATTCATTAGGTATCCTTTTTGTTTTGTTGATAGAGTAGAAACAACCTGGAAGTTGGCCTCCCTGCAATCATCCTACATGGATTACAAATTCTCTAAATTGTATGTATGTAATATTGTGCATGTATATATATATATACAATGAAATTACCATTTTCGTCATTTTTTACTTTAAATTGTGATTACCTGGACGCAACATAACATTTAACCATTTTTAAGTGTATAGTTCAGCAGTTTTATGTATAATTACATTATTGGGCAACCCATCTCCAGAACTTTACCATCTTGCAAAACTGAAAATATATCCCTATTAAACTCCTCTCCCCCAACCCTGGCAACCACCATTCTACTTTCTGTCTCTATGAATTTGACTGTTCGAGGTACCTCATCTAAGTGGAATTACACAGTATTTGTCTTTTTGTGAGGGATTATTTCACTTAGCTTGTCTTCAAGGTCCATCTGAGTTATCTCATATGTAAGAATTTCCTTTCTTTTTAAAGGCTGAATAATATTCTGTTGTGTGTATATGCATAACACATTTTGCTTATCCATTCACTCATCCATGGTCATTTAGGTTGTTTCTACCTTTTGACTGTTGTGAAAATGCTCCTGTGAATATTAGTGGTCAAGTATCTGTTTGAGTCCCCAGTTTATTTATTTATTTATTTATTTTTAGGGCTGCACTCTCGGCATATGGAGATTCCCAGGCTAGGGGTCTAATTGGAGCTATAGCTGCTGGCCTACACCACAGCCACAGCAATGCCAGATATGAGCTGCATCTGTGACCTACACCACAGCTCATGGCAATGCCACAAGGGGAACTCCTGAGTCCCCACTTTGAATACTTGTGGGTATATACCCGAAGTATAGTTGCTAGAGCAAATGATAATTCCGTTTAAAGATTTGAGGGACCGCCACATTGCTTTCTACAGTGGCCACATCATTTTACATTCCCACCTGTACTGCACAAAGGTTCCAATTTCTCCATATCCTTTCCAACACTTGTTTTCTGTTTTTTTCTTTGTTTTGAGACTAGCCTTCCTAATGCATATAAAGTGGTATCTCATGTGGTTTTGACTTGCATTTACCTTTTCCCTAATGACTGGTGAGCTGAGCATCTTTCCATGTGCTTATTGGCCATGTGAATACATGTGTATATCTTCTTTGAAGAACCATCTGTTTCATAGAGAACAGACTTATGGTTACCAAGGGGGAGGAAGGAGGAAGTGGGATGGACTGGGAGTTTGGGGCTAGTAGTTGTAAACTATGACATTTAGAATGGGTAGACAATAAGATCCTACTGTATAGTACAGGGAACTACATATAATCTTCTGGGATAGGCCATGATGGAAAAGAATGTATAAAAAAAGAATATATATGTATAACTGAGTCACTTTGCTATATAGCAGAAATTGACACAACATTGAAAATCAAATATACTTTAATTAAAAAGGGAAAAAACTACAAAAAGTAAAAAAAAAAGAACTGTCTGTTTAATTGCTTTGCCTATTTTTAAATTAGGTTGTTTTTTGTTGTTGCGTTGGAGGATTTCTCCTATGTGGATTCCCTTTTCCCCAAAGTGTGTTCCTTGGAGCACTGGTTTTATATGATCTTAATGGGCTTTTTGAGTAAAAAGCATTCTGAGATCAAATACCTAGAGTATGTTATGAATTAAAGTTTAAACTGGTTTCTCACTTAATACACATAGTAAATCTCCAAGAGGGAGAGTATGAAATATTTCTCAAACTTAATTGACCGCAGAATCCTTTTTTTGTAGGACATTTTGCAGGACTAGAGCTTTGCAGAACAGGATTTAGACTGATCCACTCTATCAGTTTTTGTAAATTTCCTTCTTTAACCTCATGCCAACATTCTATTCTCTCACCATCTATTTACTTACAGCTTCTGGTTTCTCCTCAGTCTCTTCACTTCCCTTTTCCTCCCTCCTGATCTCTGGACAGCAAGTCTTGTTGATCCTTCCTCCCTAAATATATCTTGAGGCCACCCCCTTCATTGTTGCCCAGTTCTTAGTATCAGTTGTTTGGACGTCTTCAAAAGTCCAAAGTGGTCTTCCTTTACACCAGGCTACTAGAGTGAGCTTTTACAAATGTAAATTAGGGAGTTCCCATTGTGGTGTAGCAGAAACGAATCTGACTAGTATCCATGAGGATGTGGGTTCAATCCCTGGCCTCGTTGCCATGAGCTTAGGTGTAGGTCGAAGAGGTGGCTTAGATCCCAAGTTACTGTGGCTGTGGTGTAAGACAGCAGCTGTAGCTGCTATTGAACTGCTAACCTGGGAACCTCCATGTGTTGCAGGTACTGCCCTAAAAAGCAAAAAAAAAAAAAAAAAAAGTAAATTAGATAAAGTTGTATCCCTCCTTAAATTCTAGATTGGCACTTAGCTGCGGTGTGTCGCAGTCATTTTGGGCTATGTTGGAAAATGTTAGTCAAGTGCCAAATTTAGTGATGTCTACTTAAAAACAATGAATTAGAGCAGATTCAGTTATTTTTGATCATTTTTCTGTCTATCACTTGCATTCTTCTTGAAAAGAAAGAAAATAATCCTTTCTTGAGGGGCAGAGTTAGAGGGGTGTGATGTCAATTGCATGTGACCCACAGTCTAATGTCTATACCATAGTAACCAACTGTACAATGCACTGTTGTACAGTTTGTATTTTGTGGCAGTTGTTTATGGCAATGACTTGGCATTTCTTGAGTTTTGTTCAAATGTTGATTATATTTCCAGTGTCCTTGAAGAAAATCCAAGTAAGTCTTACCAGTGGCTCTCAGTATTTCTTCCAGTCCTGGAGGTGTTTGGAATGGGTGTGAGAGTTGAGGATGTCATAATTACTGGGGGGTGCTACAGGCATTGGGTGTGTGTTGCCCAGGATGTTAAATACCCTGTAGTGGTATTTAACACATAAAGAATTGTCCCACCCCTAACATCCTCATGATGAGACACTGTTGGTTATCATAGCCCAAACTTCAGCCTGAGATATGGCTATATTGGTGCCCTCAGTGATTATAGATGGGAAGAATGTTATATCTTTGATGTAGCACCTCATCAAACCTAACCCCCGGCTATATGTTCAGCCTAACACATGTACCCTCTATTTCTGCCTCCCTATTCTTCTCCAATCCATACAAATTTATCAGACATTTACGTGTTGTTTTTCTATCTGGAGTGCAGCTCTGTCCTGACTAGTTAGTAAACTCACCCTACTTAGCTGTTGTTCCTCTGCAACTCCAGCTCTGATCCTTTCTCCTCTGAAGGGAGGTTAGTTGCTCTTTTCTGTGTTCTCACAGCAGCCAGCACACCTCTGATAGTCATGGGGGATGGTCATAAATACCTAATATCCTATAGTGTGGGAAGTTGGTAGGATTATATTTCCCTGTCTCTCCTTAAACTTCAGCACAATCAAATGACTGTAATGTCCAGGTGGGAGTTTTAAGAGGCAGCCATGATTTGCCATTTTCTCTTCCTTCCAGAAGACAGATAGTGGCTGCTCTGACTCTCAGTCCTAGAATTAGGATGTCAGGGAGCTCAACCACAGTGGACATATAACATAATGAAGAAATATGCTGTGGAAGTTCCCTTCGTGGCTCAGTGGATAACGAACCCAACTAGGATCCATGAAGACACAGGTTAGATCCCTGGCCTTGCTTAGTGGGTTTAGGATCCAGCATTGCTGTGAGATGTGGTGTAGGTCGCAGACTTAACTTGGATCCCGTGTTGCTGTGGCTGTGGCTGCAGCTCTGATTTGATCCCTAGCCTGGAAACTTGCATATGCACAAGTGTGGCTCTAAGCAAAAAAAAAAAAAAAAAAAAAAAAAAAGAAAGAAATAAGGTGTGCTATTTTAAGCCACTGAAATGCTAGGTTGCTTGTCACTACAGCATAATCATGCTCATACTGATGATACTGACTCCTCTATATTAGCTCTTATCATGTAGTGGTGGTGGTGTTGGTTTTGCTCAGCTGAAACTTCGCGGTGAGGCAGTAGAGAATTTGTCCTAGTAGAGACTATATTGTCTTCATTTGTCCTAGTAGAGACTATGTTGCCAAAATTTTGCAAAGTAACAAGCCGTATTAGTTATCTATAGCTGCATGACCGATTACCTCAATACTTAGTGGCTTAGAATGACCACAAATATAGTTATTATCCTCATGGTTCCTGTGGGCAACTCTGGCTCTGAGTCACTCATGAAATTGCTGTCAAGATGTCATTGGGTCTCCAGTCCTCCAAAGGCTGGACAGAGCCTGAAGAATCCAAGTCTAAGGTTACTCTCATGTGACTGGCAGGCTGGTGCTTGCTATTGTGAGAGGCCTCAGTTCGTGCCACAGGGCCTGTCCATAGGCTGTTTGAGTGTCCTGCCAACATGGCAGCTGGCTTCTCATGGAGCAATAACCCCAGAGTAAGTGAGACTGGAGTGACAGTAAGTTTTATGACTTAGCTTCAGCACATCTGACATCTGCCATGTTCTGTTGGTTAGAAGTGATGTTACTGAGTTGGGTCCACATTCAAGAGAAGGAAAATTAGATTCTACCTTTTGAAGGGAAGAGTATTGGAACAAATGTGCCTCCCCCAAATCATCCATGAAATTCTTATTCCTGCGGATGATGGGATTAAGGTGTAGGGCCTTTGGGGAGTAATTAGGTCATGAGAATGGAGCCCTCATGAATGACATTGGTGCTTTTATAAAAGAGACTCCCCCCTCCACCCAGGGGACCCCTTGCCCCTTTTACCACAGGAAGACAAGGTGGGAAGACTTCAGCTATGAAGCAGGAAGAGGGCTGTCACCACAGTGTGGCCGTGCTGGGGTCTTGATGTTGAACTTTCCAGCCTGCATAACCATGGGAAATAAATTTTTGTTGTACAGAAGCTACACAGTCTGTGGTATTTTTTATTATAGCCCGAATGGACTAAGACAAGTGTTTAAAAAAAAAGTCCGTGGCCATGCCTTTCAAGCATCACATGGGAATTCCCTTGTGGCGTAGCAGGTTAAGGATCCAGCATCATCACTGCTGTGGCTCAGATCGCTACTGTGGTATGGGTTCAGTCCTTAGCCTGGGATATGCCATAGGTGCAGCCAGAAAAATAAAAACCCCAAAACCCACCAAACAAGCACATAGTGGGTCCTCAGTAAATACTTTCTGAAGGAATGCTTAGCTTTTTTTCATCAGCTTGGGCCGGAAGTGCCTGAGCTGTTTTTCTCTTTTACTTCAACAAGTCCAGGTTGTTTTCCCCCCTCTTCAATTAACCTTTACTTCAAACTTCATCGCTGAGTTTCTTTAGCTTATTTATGCTCCAGCGAATGAATTATGTATAACCAGTACCACACATTTTTTTTTGAGTGTGCCTGAGGAGCTTAAAATAGTAAGAAAGCTATGTCTCATCTATCCTGTAAATTAGACCCCCCCAAAATCATCACAGGAAATAGAATGGCATTTCAAGTTTTATCCTTTCTAAAGGTTGGCAAAAGCATCTTTACCTTGTTATTAGCTGCCTTGCCTTAGCATGGCCTGCAATGCTAAATATATTCCTTTTTGAAATTCATGGACTTCTAGGTTTGTTAAAGTGGATCATGTTAAGTGTTAACATCTTCAATGCAAGAAATAATTATTTTACCCTAGTTTTCTTAGGGAGCAATGGAACTTCTCCTTGGCTAATACTCTCCCAGGAACTGTCTCCTCATGGAGAGGCACTTGCTGAGCTTGATTAGTGGTGATTTCTCTCAGCTTATCAGGTGGGAATAGAGTACCTGGGGGCCAGGTCTGGCGCACCCACTGAGGTTACAGCTTCCATGTTGGTGAGGAAAGGTGATAGCTAAAGCCCCTCCTTGGCCCTTGGTTTTGCACACACACGCTGTGGCAAATTCGGAGACAGAGATTTTCCATCCTTCATAAGCCAACTCACCATCCATGTTCCATCTATGGTGCCATGCGGTGCCCACTCCTTACCCCTCCCCAGTCAAAGGAACCCCTGTGGTGCCTAAGCTATTCAGTGTCTTCTGTTTCTCTCCTTCAAGGATATTTTCACATGTACTTATGCTAATCTCCTTTATGTCAGAAGGAAACTTCACTGTACCCTACTGTCTTCTTTTAACCTTCTTTTTCTTGTAATTTTTATAGCTGAGCCTCACCAGAAAGGTTACATGCTCTGTATTCATTTCTTCACAGTGAAGTCCCTTTTGATCCTCCTGTGCTTGCAGTATTTCCTGTCCTGCATTTCATTCCATTGATGCCTCCTGGTGACATTTTGGGAATTGGTGGGGGCCTTGCAATGATTGAGGGGCTCTACAGGCCCGTAGCAGATAGAAACCAGGGGTGTGAGAGACTCTACATATAGGGAATCATTCTATTTACTTAGTAATGAATTACTTTAAACCTGTTTAACTCTTAAATGTCCTGCCAGTTACTTATACAAGAGAAAAACCTGTTTGATTATACAACTACTTTTTATATAATAAAATATTTTTTTTTAATCCTTCAATTTTGGTCTTTTTAGGGCCAAACCTGTGGCATATGGAGGTTCCCAGGCTAGGGGTCGAATCAGAGCTGTAGCTGCTGGCCTACACCACAGCCACAGCAATGACAGATCTAAGCCACGTCTGCAACCTACACCACAGCTCATGGCAACGCCAGATCCTTATCCCACTGAGTGAGGCCAGGGATCAAACCTGCATCCTCATGGATACTGGTCGGGTTTGTTAACCACTGAGCCATGACAGGAACTCCAAAAACCTTTTTTTTTTTTAAATTATTTTTTATTTAAATAGTTCATGTATATGGTGAACTTTGCAATAATGCTACTACCAAGAGTTTAGCATCTTAGAAAATTCCCTGACATCTGGAAATTGCTGGGAGTGTTCAGACTGTCAGTCCTACACGCTTATCCCAGTCTGTTCTTTTAAACAGCAGCATTCTTTGTGATTGTACATGTAGGTAGCTGTCTTTGTCTTTTTTATGCAAGATTCTTTTCCCTGTTTCTGAAAATCTACCTACTTTGGGGGTTCTGAACCTTGCATGTTTATGCCAAAGTAACCTAAGCAGCAATGGATTTAGGTTATCTATTGCTTTTAAGTGGAGTGGCAGCATAGTATAATTTATAAAAGTACAAATTCTGCCCAGCTTTGCCTGGGAGCAAGTCCTGGCTCTAATTTTTTTTTTTTTTTTTTTTTGCTGGTGGCATGCAGAAGTTCCTGGGCCAGGGATCAAACCTGAGTCACAGCCGTGACAACACCAGGTCCTTAAGCGCTAGGCCACCAGGGAACTCCCTGGCTCTAATTCTTAGTAGTTGTTTGACCTGGGGACACAGCATCCTTATCTATGAATGATGGGACTCATTGAAGAGGTTGGGGTTGGGGGGTGAGGGCTAGGTACTCTCCCATAATATATTTATCAGGGTTACTGACTAACAAAATGGACTCAGACAAAATTCCAGCACATATACTGGCATTGGTTAGTCAAAAAGTAACAGGTGAATGGGAAAATACATACCCCTTATTTTGTAAGTGCTAGATGCTGTGCCAGTTTTAGCTGTTCTGGCCAGTGCCTTTCATGCAAGGGTGACTTGGGGTGCTCCTAAAGGTAGAATCAGGAACATTGCTAATGTAAAGGACCAGTAAATTCGTCCCCTCAAGGTGTGAAAGCCTAGGAACCCTGGCTACCTATGAAGCAGCTACTCAAGCTACCCTCCATAGAATGGTGCTAACGTGCTCCAAGAAACTGTCTGGATCTGCCTTTGGAACATCAGTGAAGAACTGACACATAGAGGTCATATTTATTTCTTTATTTGGTCTGGTTGGCAAGGAGTTTTTGGGTAAAATTTCAAGCCAGTTGTCAATATTTCAATTGGAAAATTTTACCAAGAATTTGCATGGAGCCTCTCTGAGAAAAAGCTGTGTATCTGAGAACACGTGGCTTATAATCCCACATCTGCCATTGCCTGGAGCTGACGGCAGCTTCCTCACCACAGCAAGCTTGAGCTTTCTCTTCCACAGCCCCCTGGGCCCACCCCTCCCTTTCACCTGCTGGGCCTCATAGGCAGGGCTGATATATGCTGACAGGGCCAGTTCTGAACCCGTTGGTGCCCAGGCAGCACCAGTTGTTAAATATTTTCAATACCACCCCTGCCTGGAGCCCTCTGAGCTGCTAACCTCGCTCTGCAGAGAAGCAGCTGTCAGCTTCTTGCTAAAAAACGAATTTAAATTCTGACTCCTGGGTCACTCTGCCACACTGATTAATCTGTTAGATTGTCACGATTCTCTACCATTTCATTTATTGGGAGCAGGGCTTCTAGATGAGTCTAGGAGGAATTCACAAGTCTGGCTTTGTCTGTGCTGATGGAGGGGGGCCCCTGGGAAGCCAATTTGCATGAGGGCTGAGGCCCTTCCTGGGGGATAATTCATTCTGATGAAATGAGGAGCCAGGTACGGGGAACCCTAGCCTGTTAGAGGAAGCTCAGTTGTCAGATAATGGCATGAAGTCTGACATCTTGATTTCTCTCTGCATCCAGCTGTCTCTGGCTCTTCTGTATCCTTGGAGAACAGAGTACCAAGTAAAAAAAGAATAGCGTTCTCTACAAAATCCTGAGTATCCTTGCAACAGAGTTGAACATGAAGGAGATAGACGTTGTCCCATCAATTCTCCGTGGGCACTTTTTTTTTTTGTCTTTTGTCTTTTTTGTTGTTGTTGCTATTTCTTGGGCTGCTCCCTCGGCATATGGAGGTTCCCAGGCTAGGGGCTGAATCGGAGCTGTAGCCACCGGCCTACGCCAGAGCCAGAGCAACGCGGGATCCGAGCCGCGTCTGCAACCTACGCCACAGCTCACGGCAACGCCGGATCGTTAACCCACTGGGCAAGGGCAGGGACCGAACCCACAACCTCATGGTTCCTAGTCGGATTCGTTAACCACTGCGCCACGACGGCAACTCCCGTGGGCACTTTTGACACTGTGAACACACCTGCACACCTGGCAGACACTCTAGAAGACATGTGGGCCCATTGGTGTTTCAGGGTCCTAACTAATCATCTTCACACCTTTCAACATCTTGAAACTATTGCAGACAGACATAAGGAGCTAAATTATTTCAAATTCAGAGATTGAGAATCTGGCAGGGTAATTGTATTGTCTGCAATTTTCTTAAAATATTTCAGTGTAGATGGTGCTCTGTGTGTGTATATTAAATTCAGTATATGCCCCAGAAACTGCTGGTTAGCATTTTTCAAAAATAAATTTTATTGGAGTATAGGTGACTTAGAAAGTTGTGTTAGTTTCAGATGTACAGCAAAGTAAATCAGTTATACATAAACATATATGTTCTTTTTCAGATTCTTTTCCCATATAGATTATTACACAGTACTGAGTAGATTACCCTATGCTATTCAGGAAGTCGTTGTTACCTATCTTTTTTTTTGTCTTTTGTTTTTGTTTCTTTTTGCTTTTTAGGGCCACACCCTTTGCATAATGGAGTTTCCCAAGCTAGGGGTTGAAACGGAGCTGCACATGCTGGCCTATACTAGAGTCCAGCCACAGACATGTGGGATCCCACCACCGTCTGCAACCTACACCACAGCTCACGGCAACGCCGGATCCTTAACCCACTGAGCAAGGCCAGGGATTTATCTGGTGTCCTCATAGATACCAGTCAGGTTCGATATCGCTGAGCCATGACAGGAATTCCTTACGTATCTATTTTATATATAGCAGTGTGTATATATCAATCCCAACCCCATAATTTATCCCTCCTACCCCACATTTCCTTCCTGGAAATGCTAGTTAACATTTGGATTATCCTGGAGTTGCTGTTGTGGCTCATTGAGTTAAGAAGCCGAGTATTATCTGTGAGGATGCTGGTTTGATTCCTGGCCTTGCTCACTGGATTAAGGATCGAGCATTGCTGCAAGCTGTGGCATAGGTCACAGATGTGGCTTGGATGTGGTATTGCTGTGGCTCCGGCATAGGCCAGCAGCAACACCTCCGATTAGACCCCTAGCCTGGGAACCTCCATATGCTATGTGTGCAACCCCAAAAAGACAAAAGACAAAAAAAAAGATGATACATATTTAATATGTATACATTATAATCTGACATACATATACATAGTGAAATGATTACTGTATCAAGATAATTGACCTGTCTTCTCACATAGTTATCATTTTTTGTGCGTGTGAGCCCCTTAAATCATTCAGCCAAGGTCCAACATTTAACACAGTGTTATGAACTCTAGTTAGCATGCTGTATATTAGCTCTCTAGACTAATTTATCCTATAGAATTCCAGCTTTGTGTCCTTTGACTAACATCTCCCCATTTCACCCAGCTCTTCTCCCCTGGAAACCACCATTCTACTCTCTATTTCATCTTTTTTGGATTTCACCTATAACTGAGATCTTGTAGTTTTTTTGTTTTGTTTTGTTTTGTTTTGTTTTTTTCCCCTTTCTGTGTCTGGCTTATTGCAGTTCATCTCATGTGTTCCAGGTTTGTCCATGTTGTTTGCAACTACTTGGGAAAGTTGTTGAGAAAACTCCTGTTTTTATTTTTACAAGTTTTTATTGAAGTATAGTTAACAACATTGTGATAATTCCTGCTGTATAACAAAGTGATTCAGGTATACACAGACACACGACCACTCTTTCTCAGATTCTTTTCCCACATAGACCATCACAGAATACTGGGTGGAGTTCTCTGTGATATACAGCAGGTCCCCATCGGCCAATCATTTCATATAACCCAGTGTGCATATGCCAGTCCCCGACCCCCAGTCCATCCCTCCCCCGAGAAAACTCCTTTTAAACAGAAGCCGACTTAAGACTTCTAGAGTCGATTTAACATTTTCAACTGGGGACCATCATGTCCTTCAGGGGACCTGGGGGAATGTCTGGGCACATTTTTTTGGCAGTCGTCATTTAAGAAGGGATGCTACTGTCATCAGTGGGTAGGGGCCAGGGCTGCTGGTAAATATCCCATGACGCACAGAACAGCCCTGTGACTTGTCCCGCCCCTACGTCACTAGCATGGAGGCTGAGAAACCACACTCTAGGTGTTACCTCTCATGTCTGCCCTACAAGATCAACACAAACTTAAAAGCCCAGAGGAATAAGACTATAAATCTGTTGAAGTTTAAATTAACAATGTTAATGAAAAGTTAAGGATGTGTGTTAAGGATGTGAACTTGAACTGCTGCTCACAGTACAAGGTGGTCCAGCCTGCTTGGTGCTGGTTGTGTGTGAGTTTGGTGGATGTAGAACCTTAAACTGGGCAAGATCCCTTCTCTCCCAACACCTGTCTTCTCCTGCTGCCAGGAAATCTTTGCTCCTAGGGCACACAGCGGGGTTTTGTAGGCTTTTACTTGGTGCCGATATAATTTTCATCTAAAGCCTATCATTATCATTTCTCTCATTAACTCGTGGCAATGGAAGTTACACTAATTAGTGCCAATATAAACATGATTATCAAGGAGAACCCTATGGCAGTACTCTGTCCTTCAGATATTTTTTCAAGATTTCATAGAAATTAAGGCAGGAGACTAAAATAAGATGTTTATAGAGCACTCATGGAGCCCTTAGAAGCTATCCTTGGAATCCTGGGAGAGAAACGCTTTTCTGCTATTTGATGGAAAATGGAAACAGATCTCCATTCCTTTTCCTGGTTGATGATGGAAATAGAGAAAGCTTCCACTGTGGGCAGAAGGTTTTGTTAGGGGAAAACCACAGCTTTCTTCTTGGTTCTTTTTGTAGTGCCTCAAAGATAAAAAAGGGCTTTCTAATAAAAGCTTTATCCCCTAGCTGCACAGTGGGAAGTTCTCACACATTCCAATCCATGTCTTTTGCTTTCTCAGCTCTGGCTTCTAAATGAACTTCCCCTGTGACAGGAGCATAGCAACATGAGATTTTTCTCTTCATGAAAAGAGATGTGTTAGATTCCCTCCTTTTTCCCCTGGCTGGGGAGTGTGTTAAGCTTCTGAGGGCTGTCGAGTTTGCAGTGTACAGATCAGCTCTCTAAAGAGCCCATATTCTAAATTCCACCCAGACCACACCAACCTTATTCCTGTATCTAATAACACGTGCGGCCAACCATATCAATCACAAAATCTTGTGTTGCTCTTTATTTTGTTCACATGTTAGCACCTTTTGCAAATCTAAAACAATTATGAAACCATTTAGAAACAATAATGCTTAAGTGCAAATACTTAAATGTTATTAAACTGTTAGCATCTTGCTGAATTATTTCCTTATGGTTAATTACTTCATTTCTTTATAGCTAGCCATGATTGATTGCTGGTTAGGGTTGTTTCTACTCTGTAAGAAAATAGAGTTGTGTGCTTTGAAACTGTTAGGGATGCCCACCACCACTTAAAAAACTGTCTTGAAACTTTCTTTTTGGCCATGGAGATCTTTAATTTTAATTTAGTTTTTATTTTTAAATAAATATTTAGCTACAGTGATTTTGATGAAAAGCTCTTTACTAGCTTAATGAAGGAATTTTATGGGTCTATATAACATCAGTGTCTTAATTACTACAAATGGATAATAAACCCTTTCTCATATACGGGAATGGGAAACACACAGAGTGAGTGCCATTAGGAACAATTGGATTTTCACTTGATAATTCAGTAAAAAAAAAAAAAAAAAGTAAATACTGCAAATAACAGCCCAAGGGGTAGTCTCCGCAGCTCCACCAGAAACCATAGAGCATAACTAATTTTTACAGAGATTTTCTCCATGTTTTTTGGGCTGTGACAAGAGCAAAATATAAATTCATGCAGGGAATGAAATAGTTGTTCATTTGGTGGGTGCTAATTGATTTCTCTCTGTATGCCAGAGACATTTAATTCCTCATCATAAAAGGTCCTTGAATTTGAGAGGACACCCGTCGAGGAATCTGACTCTAGGCCATAGCTGCGGTGTGTCAGGAGGAGTGGTATGGGTTCTTATCTTGCCTGTGTGGCTTTCTTTTTTTCTTTTTTTTTAATTTTAATTTTTTTTCTTTTTTTTGTCTTTTCAGGGCCTCACCCGTGGCATATGGAGGTTCCCAGGCTAGGGGTTGAATCGGAGCTGTAGTCGCCCACCTACACCACAGCCACAGGAATGTGGGATTGGATCTGCCTCTGCAACCTCCACCACAGCTCAGGACAACACCAGATCCTTAACCCACTGAACGAGGCCAGGGATTGAACCTGCAATCTTATGGTTCCTAGTCAGATTCGTTTCCGCTGCGCCACGACAGGAATTCCATCTGTGTGGCTTTTAGAAAGTCACTTGGTTTTGAAAACTGTCCCTTACTGCTAATGCAGAGTGGACTTTTCCTGGTTAGTGAAAAGCCAACCAGAAGATAATCTCAATGTCATAGTATGTCGGTGCTTCAAATAAGCAAATGAAGAGCTGTTTAGCAGGTCTTGTGTGAACTATTGAATTAGCTCCCTCTTCATAATTTCCTAATCAGAGGTTTTCAAGATAGAGTGTGTCTAAGAACTGCCTAGAAAACTGGGGAAAAGGAAGATTTAGGAACTCTAGTCCAAGATGCTGATTCAGCAGGTTTGGGTGGGGGTCTGGGGACCTTTTCTTGGTAAGGATTACAGGAATGCACCTATCTGGAGCATATTGATTTCTTTTAGTAGGTTAAACATTCCCCTTGAAATTATTCATTTTCTTTTAATTTTCCCCCCATTACTTAAAAGTATTTAATTTTACTCAGTCCTTATTCAGATAGGTTCAAATTTCTTTTCTTTTTCTTTTTGTCTTTTTTTAAAGGGCAGCACCCATGGTATATGGAAGTTCCCAGGCGTAGGGGTCAAATTGGAGCTGCAGCTGCTGGCCTATGACACAGCCACAGCAGTTCGGGATCTGAGCCGCGTCTGTGACCTACACCATAGCTCACGGCAATGCTGGATCCTTAACCCACTGAGTGAGGCCAGGGATAGAACCTGTGTCCTCATGGATACTAGTCAGATTCGTTTCCACTGAGCCACAACAGGAACTCCTCAAATTTCAAGTTAAAAATCTTCAAGCCTACTTATGTGCAGAAGGTATGCTTCTCTCACCTTCTTAGTTATCTAGCATGTCTTTGGATTATAGGAGCTCAGAGATAGTTCTAGAAAATGGCAATTATTTGAAAAAAGTGGCTCATGAATTGAGTATATAACTGTCTCTCTACCTTTTTTTCATAGCTCTGGTTTGAATTCAGACAGGGGCCTAGGGAATCCATAGCCCAGGTCTGAATAAGAGTTTGGTTGGACCTAGGTCTATAGTGGTATTTGATTAAAGATTTATCACTTAAATTGGGATTTAGCTTTTATTTCCAATGGTAGAAAGCATTTCCTTAACCTTCTACTTTGTTCCTTTGTGTCCCCCCACCCCCAATTAAAAATACTCAATGTTCCATAATGTGTCATTTGTTTTCAGATGGACTAGTTACAAAACCAAAACATTTTCTTCTTCTACTGCAATTCTAGGATCTGACAAAACTTACCCATTTTCCCCTTTGGGAAAAAAAAAAAAAGGGTCCAACATATCCAACCCAAGAAGACACCTGGGGTTCTAGGTAATTCTGAGGTTTCACTTAATAGTTCAAAAATTGATTTTTTGGGGGGGGGAGAGGGGCGGTTAGGGCTGTATCAGTGGCATATATAAGTTCCCAGGCTAGGGGTCAAATCAGAGCTATAGCTGCCCTTCTACGCCACAGCCATAGATAGCAATGGAGGATCCAAGTTATGTCTATGACCTATACCACAGCTCATGGCAAAACTGGATCCATAACCCACTGCCTGACGCCAGGGATTGAACCCAAGTCCTCATGCATACTAGTTAGGTTCATTACTGCTGAGCCACAACAGGAAAACCCCCAAACTGTGATTTGATTAAAAAAAAAACAACAAACATTTTCAATTCTTAGAAGGTTTTAAAAGTACAAAGGAGAAAAGAAAAATTGCTCAATTGTACCACCCTGGCATAACTCAGTTCACATTTGGGCATGGTTGACTTGCCATCTTCCAAGTCTAGATTTTTGTTAAGAGTTTATATTTTTAACAGTACTCACTCTTAGCAGTTTGGTAAAAAACCTTCGACCTAGGTGGCCACATTTTGTCCTGCCTTTTGGAGCATCTCCTAAGAGGAGAGAGTATATACCATAGGATTCTTGGAGACAGTTCAGAGGCTTTGCACCAATTGTGTTATCAGCTCCCTTCTACCTGGTTCCCTCCCTAATCCTCTTGGGGTTTATGAGGTCCGACTTGAGGACCAGTGCAAGAAATTTCTCTCTTCCTCCTCTTCCTTCCTTCCCCTCCTCCCCTTTCCTCCTCCTGCTCCCTGTCCTCTTCCCACTCCTTTCTTTCCTCAGCTGGCCCTTGTCTGGTTGAAAACACAGATCTTCCCAGGGGGATCTTATTAATCAATATCCCCATGACACACTAGAGAGGTAGATTTTTCTCTCTGTTGTGACTGCCGTAATTTGATATTTGCCATGCCAATAGCCACTCCATGCTTTCTTGCAGTTAAGTGACATTTATTTGACATCCTTTGTCACATGAGTAATCTTTATCCTATGCCGCCCATTCATCTTCTTTCAGTCTTTGGCGACAATCTTTGTTCAAATAATAACAGTAGCATGTATCTGTCAGTTAGCGACTGTTTACAGTGTGCCTGAGCCTGGTGGGACTCACTCTCAGAATCCTTGCATTCTTCTCTAAGGCTAGTGGTGGCATCGTAGTTTGACAGGTGAGGCCACGAGGTTCAGAGAGTTAAGGAATTTGCCTGGACACGGCAGATTCCCACCCTAAGGTCTTGCATGCTAAAGTCAGGGAATTATTAAAATGTTCTCCCAACAAAGGAAGGAACTTTATAGAAGGACATTTCAGGTGTCCACCAGATGAGTGACCTCATACAACAGAAAAGGTTCATTCTGCCGGGAGGTTCAGTGAATGGAAACGAACCCCATGAACTCTCACAAGGCCCAGGTTCTCATGGAGTGATTCTTAAGGTCCTACCCACCAAGTCTCTCATACTCAGGGCATCCCAGACTTAGGGTTTACTCCTCAGCCTCCCTTTGCCTGAGGCTCTAATTTGGCATCTTGAACAGAGTCCTTGAGGACTCAACAGTGGAGGGTTTCTTGTTACAGCCATGGGAAATCTTACCCGGAACTGTGGTCTGACAGAGTTAGTCATGCAGCAGACAAGACAGGGTAGGTTGTGCAAGCCCTCTGTCTGCTTGAGGATAGAGTAGTCATGGAATGAGAGCTGGTGACGTGAGATTGGGTGTCTGTCTCATGCGGAAAGAGGGTAAGTCTTCAGGCATAGAGAAGGTGAGAGACAAGGGCGGAGTCTGGGAAGACAAGAGGGGATGTGGATGCTATTGGCCCGTCAGAATAAGCTCCACTAGGTGAGCCTCACACCCTGTCAGACCTGAGTCTGCTTTTAGTCAAATTCAGCAGCTAGTTTTTTGAGGAAAAAAAAATTAATCAAGGATCCAAGCTCTTGTTCAGGTTGTGTGGAGGCTGACAGAGGAGGGGAACAAACTAAATGGTTTTTTTCTTCAACAAAGACTTACCTGCACCTACTATACCTGACCTCTCCCTTCTCTATACAACAAAATGATTTTTGTAAGAATTATAAAATGAAACAAATAATAGTAATGGATAGAAAGGAAAAACAGGAAGTCTGAATTTTTTTTATAGACTTAGTATATAATAATGCTATTAAAAAATAAGAAACATTACTGCACCAAAAAGGAAAAAAGTAATAGATTAAATCCTGAGATTGTTTTTTTTTTTTTTGTCTTTTTAGGACCAAACCTGCAGCGTATGGAGGTTCCCAGGCTAGGGGTCTAATCGGAGCTGTAGCCACCAGTCTACGCCACAGCCACAGCAACAGCAGATCCAAGCCGTCTGTGACCTATACTACAGCTCACAGCAACGCCACATCCTTAACCCACTGAGTGAGGCCAGGGATCAAACCTGCAACCTCAAGGTTCCTAGTCCGATTTGTTTCCACTGGGCCAGAATGGGAACTCCCTGATTTTTTTTTTTTTTTTTTTGATTAAAGGGAGAGAATCCTTATATTATTTTGCAGTGATAAATACAGGTATTCTTTTCAAGGGTTCTGAGAATTTCATCAATTTTACCTCAACAAAATTGATTTTCTTCAGATATTCAGGTTCAGTTGGTGGTATAGACAGTGTTTTCAGTCTATGCCCATGATTGCTGGAAAAACTGTTTTAAAATTAGTATTAAAGCATTTCTTTCATATGAAACAACAGATGCACAAACAGTTGGGGAAAGTCTTAAACATAAGGCTAAATTGGACAGGGATCCATAAAAATCTTATTTCATCATAAATTCCACCAATCACAACAGTGTCTTTGTTTATCCAGGATGGATTGTAGTGGCTTTCAAATATCTTTGTAGCTGGAAAGATTTAAACACACCTAAGTGGTCACACTGAAGTTCACAGTTGAAGCAATTCAAACTGTTTCTTGCTTTCACAACCACTGTGTTGTCTTTATTTATTTTGAAGCTCCTGTTCAAACACAGAAATATGTTGTTCCAGAGAGACTGGAAATAGGAACTGTCCCCCAAACCAGCTCAGACCATTAAGGGCTCTTGAAACAAACACAGGCAGTTGAGTCCTTGCGTGTTGCGGGCCAGCTTTACAATTTATTCTTAGTATTTCCTTTCCTGGAGAATATGGTGTTTCTTAAAGGATCCATAGCTAAACCATGCTTATTTGAAGGTTACATACATATTACTAAAACTAAATTAGGTAACTGCAGAAATTGTTTAGAATCTCGATCAAGGAAGCTTTTTTCTCCTAAGTAAGGAGTATTTTTTTCATTGGCATTCTTTAGAATTGCCAACTTGGGAGTTACTGCTGTGGTGAAGTGGGTTAAGAATCCCCCTACAGCCGCTTGGTTTGTTGCAGAGGTGCAGATTCGATCCCCGGCTCAGCACAGTGGGTTAAGGGATCTGGCATTGCCGCAGCTGTGGCTCAGATTCAGTCCCTGGCCTAGGAACTTCCTTATGCTGTGAAAAAAAAAAGAAAAAAGAAAAAAGAATTGCTAGCTCCTGGTTGTAATAAATGGAGACTGATGACTAAGCATAATTGCTGTTGTTTAAAAAATTTTTTATAGTCAACACACTTCCTTGGTTCCTGTACTTGGGAAGGATCACATCTCCCAGCCCACTCACTGGCCTTTGGTACATCCCTGCTTAAAAGATTGCTTTGGCTTCAGGATTGTTTTGAGCTATTTCTAATCCATTTATTTTCTTTTTCCACTTTTTTTTTGTCCATGCCCTGGTGGCAAGTAGAAGTTCCAAGGCCAGAGATTGAACCTGGGCCATTGCAGTGACCTAAGCCATATGCAGTTAAAATGTTGGATCCTTAACATGCTAGGCCGCCAGGGAACTCCCTCTAATCCATTTCTTATTTCTGTTTTCCCACGGTTCTTCTCAAATGAAGGATCCTGGAGGGCAGTCTGGGCTGGGGTTAGAAGTGTCTGATAGAGGACATCACTGGTCTGAGGCTCTGAGCCCTCAGCCCCACTGCCATGAAAAGAAGAGCATGGCAAGTTTGCCTCAGTCATCAGCATGCTCACTGCCTGTCCCCAGGGAGACCGCTGGCCCGGTGTCTCACACAGTTGAAATACCCCACGACCCTGGTACAGGGAGAAAGTAAACCGTCTGCATCCAGACCGAATCCCTTTCTAATCTGGGTTCTTTAGGAAGGTGCCCAGATAAACCAGTCCCCTGTGCCACTCCCTCATTTCCACCAGAGGCAGAAACAGTCCCAACCTAGCTCTCCAGGCTCAGCCAACAAGCTGTGTTCACCAGATGTGTCACCCCCAACCCCCCCTCTCGCCCATTGCTTTTTCTTCTACAATGTCTGCTTAACAGCACTATGTAATCTTGATGTGCTAATCCCATTAGGAAATGGTCCCTTTGCAGGGCAATCTCATCAGAAATTCCCCTGGAGAAAAAAATATTACATTTGGTTGAGGGAATCCTAATTCCATCCATTCCGGCCTCTCTAAAATATATCCCTCTTGTGATGGGGCCAGAAAGATCTATGCATTCACCATTATCTTGCTGGTACTTGCTTCTTAGAAATTTTTTTTTTACTGTAGAAATGATAAACACTGCAAGTGTATTCCATTTGGCTTTCACTGTGAGATAAAATACTCATAGAAATGAGGAGCGTTAGAAGCCTCTGAGACTAGTAAGCCCAAGAACATCTGGAGGGGAGACCAGGAAAATGCTTTTGTAGGGATTTGTTAAGGGTAAGACAAATGGGATTTGAGTTGTAGGAAGTAGGTGACTGAAATGCTTTGTTTCATTGGAAAAGAGGGAGTAGGATTAGGCTGGGAGGTTCCCAAGGAGCCTTGAACCATGTGAACTAAAGCCAACTGTAGGCATAACATGCTTTATGTGTGCCTGTGGGTTTGCCATTCCTGAGACTATTGGCCTGGAATCCAATCTGGATGAGGAGCGGTGGCTCCTGTGGGCTCCTGTATCAGCTGGCTCCAACTGGGCAGAGGGATGTATGGGTGGGAGGTTGGAGGCATAGGTAGGGGTAGACCAGGAATATTTCCTCCCATCCCTATCTTTCTGCTCTGGGCAGTGTCTCTGGTAGCAGCTGTGACTCCTGTGTGGCCTCAGGCATGCAGGCATCAGCTTTGGCATGGCTTGGGCTTAGATAAGGCTACCCCTTCCCTCTGTTGCTTCATGGCTATAACGACTTTCTGCTGTTGCTTTTTTCTAGGGCTACCTCCCTGCCCTTTATAGGCTTCTTAGCTCTCGAAGTTCCCTGATTTAAATTCCCTCTGCCTCAAATACAGAGAAGTTTCTGGGTTTTTTTGTTTTTTCTTTTTTTCTGGCAGGATCATGAAGGATATAATCTGAATTCTTTGGCATTTAGAAGTGGCCCTCTGAGTACCATCCATGGCAGATGTTTGGTTTAGTCTTCACTTAGAGACGTTCCCATCCTTCTTGTCTTCCTCCTTAGATTCCATCAAGGCCTGGACCTAGATTGTTCTAGACTTGTATCTCTGCTGATCAGAGCACCATTGGAAAAGATGGTTGGTTTCATACTGATAGTTTAACTGATTGGATGCATTTGGGGGGTTCAGTAACTTGACGCTGCAGCTGCAGAGTTGGGAAGAGGTAGGAAGCTCAGCACCACCCTGGTTGTAGAAACGCTCCTGCTACCAGCACCAGGGCTGACCTCTAACATGACTTTCAATCCTGGTTACCCCCAAGACTGAGAATCCTGGGGGAGAGCATACTGTTGGCTGAGTTTAAGTCCTGAGCCCCCTCTATCTCAAGAGGAGATGGGAGTGGGGAGGAATGCTTTGACTCTCACAATGGCTGTGAGACTCTGCCATCACCATCTTACTAAGACCACACCCAGTGGAAAAGGGGTACTTCCCCAGGGGCCACTTGGCCCCTATTGGGGAGGGGATGTGGAGACTGGGCAGCCACAGGGGGATAATACTCACCACGTGCTCATTGAAGGATAGTTCTGGTTGGTTACTATTCCTGTTCTGACTTCTCTGGGGAGGGTCTGATAGTAATTATTATTTTTTTTTGACATTCAGCTAAGTGCACCATCTCTTTGCCAGTTTATAGATGAGGAAAGGGTGGCCAAAAATGCTGAAATAAATGCCAAAGGCCACATAACTGGAGAAGTAGGTTTTGGTTCAAGTATGTCTGACCTCAAGGTCTCTGATGGCAACCAGGAAACTTCTTTCTAAAGAAGCTAGTTATGCTTGCTGCTTTTGTGGTTGGAGCACTGTGGGGTTATCTGCCTGCAGGGATTTATGGTATACACCATACTAGAGGTTCTGAAAAATCCTAAAATGATAAGCCGTATCGAGCTTTGGTGAACTTGGAATTTATAAAGCTAACTTGACAGTGAAACCCATCATACTCATTAACATCTGTATTAGGTAGAATTCTCCAGAGAAATGGAGCCAGCAGGATCCATCTTCTAAGCTGGAGATGCAAGGAAGCCAGTAGTGTCATTCCAGTCCGAAGGCCTGAGAACCAGGGGTGCCAGTGGTATAAATCCCAGTCCCATGGCAGGAGGAGATGAGCTGAGATGTCCCAGCTTCAGCAAGCATGAAGGAAAAGGGGCCAATTCCTCCTTCCTCACCTTTTGTTCTAGTCAATGGATTGAGTCCAACCCACAATGGACTTTATTGAGTCCACTGCGAATCTCATCTGGAAAGACACTTGCAGACACACCCAGAGATAATGCCTGACCAGTCAAAGTGATGCCTGAAACTAACCACCCCACTATGTCTTCTGAAGGACACCCTATTGGAAAATTGTACTGCACCATTGTTTTCTCATCTGGGTAAATAGATTAGGATGCTCCTGGCTGAAGATGACCAGCCTAGGGGCTGTGGCTGCTGTGAGTATTGGGGGCAGATATCTTGGCAACTTTGTGTGCAGTGTCACCCTCATGGGGACTATGCTGTGTAGTTTTGCTGCTCATTTGCTGAAGTCCTGGACTTTTTCTTCTCCTCCTCAAATAAACAGACATGCTGCCTTGCTATGTTCCCTCATGAAATTGTTGAAATGGACTTAAATGGATTTGGCGACTGTTATGACATCAGTTAAGGTAACTAGAGGTCTCCTAGGTGTTTTGAAATTACATTTGGGGTTAGCCTTGGTTTCAGTGTTCTGTTACTAGATTACTGTATTCTGGGATTGACTGCACACCCACCTCAAATCTTTTATACTGACTTCCTTTTAGAAATCAGCACCACAGCAGTCTTTCCAAGTGGAATTTTCTAGTACATGTGTGGGTGTGGATGTTCATGGTGGCAGAATTGTTCATTTCCTAGTGTCTTCATTAGAGAATTGAAGAATGAGGTCTCTGCAGAATTACAGTGACTATATTTGAATAGTCAGCCATCTTCCCATGATACATCGCAGCTTGTATCTTTTGGCTATAGAGCTGTGATGGTATAAATATGGAAAGAGACAGGCAAATTACAAATTAGGCATACTGTGCCATTAGCTGCAGATTTCATGATAAATTCTGCACATAAAAATTTCCTGCAATGGTTCTATCTGTGAGAATTTGCACTCCTTATATATCTTTCAAAATGAAGATCGATGAATAATGGTTTAGCCAAGCAATAAATACATAATGAAGCATCACCTTTGATCTTTCTTGCTTTCTATGAGGTCAAAGTTGGGATGGATTATAAATCATGATTTATGCTTTTAAATCTCTGTTTTCTTTTTTTAAGTAGCCTTTCCCCCATTGGTTTGATTTTGAGTTGTTTAATTATTCATCAACCTGCAGTACTTTCACCTCTTTAATATTAGGTATATTTGCTTAACTTTGGATACAGTTTGGTTTTGGAGATTTGCCTTTGTTTTTCCACTCCAGTGCACTGTCTTGGCCTTTAATCAATTGCATTTTATTAACATTAACGTGAAGCCGTAGTTGCAATTATAAAAACCTAAAACACATCTCTATATCCATGGGATCAACTGCAATGGAAATAATAGGTTGTTAAATGGAATTTTTTGGCATTTTTTTCACTGGAAACATCTTTTCCTGTTTTTCTTCAAAACATCTCAGTGCTCCTAGGAGCTGTGGGGACTCAGAAACATGAAATGTTTCCCACGCAATTATCATGAATTTTAAAATACTGCCTGACTTGATGGTATAGGCATTTTATGATATGGAATTTTTTGAAATAGTATTTCTTTATAAGATAATGGGTTAATGGTGAGAGAAAACTCGAAGTGGTTTTGCAATCCTAGGGACAGAGCATGGGGGTAGGGGGGAGGCACAGGTTCTTTTCCAACTAGAGGGATAGCATGCACATTCCTTTTTATCCTTTTTTAGAGGCTGGTTTTAAATTTTAGGCTTGATAGATGGACAAGACTGTAACGTCTCTAGCCCCTAAACTCTGTTCTCCAATGCTAAAATACATCAATCAACCTTTTAGCATAACTGGATGCTATAATTGGATACTGGCAAAAGCTTATTTCATACATTACTTCTGTTAATTTGTTTTTATACCCCAGTTAAATTTCCCTGCTGCTTAGCACCTCACAGGGAAGAACCAGTTGATACCGTACTTAAGAAAAACCCCGGAGTAGCTCACATTCAGGGTAAAATACCTCTTTTCTCCCATATATTGTCTTCCTACTTCGAAAGTTAGTTCTCTTAACAATGAGATTGTTGGAACAGCACAGAATATTTTAGTGAAACCAGCATCACCTCATTAAGCATCCCTCAGCCAGGATTGAACGTGGCCTTGTGGCCACTCTGGTGAATATAGTCCCTGCACTAAAAAACATTTATCGCCACCATTAAAAAAAAAGAACTTTTAAAATGAGTTTGAAAGAAAGCCATTACCCCCTTAACTACCAAATAAACTCAGTGGTCTATGTAGATTATGATGAAATATCTCTAGTGCTTCTACCATCTTCTCTTTGTTCCATAAGCTGTAATTCTTGCTACGTTTTGCTGACAGTCGGGTAACTGTCCCCTCACCCCCCTCACCCTGTCCCTCCCCACGCCTGTCAGCAGCCTCTGCTCACTTTTGGTTTTTGCTTTGTTTGCTTTATGCTCTTGTTCTCATCTTGGAAATAAACTTACTTACTCCTTATTTTCTTTTTAGGGGTGTGTGTGTGTGCGCGCATGCATGTGTGTTCATATATGGTCTAACTTCAATTAAAACTTTGTTGCTTTGGGAGGTGTGTGTCTTGCAAATACTGTAATTCACTGATAGTATAGGCTGCGGTGTATTTGGGTAAACTTAAATGAATTGATCTATGTCATCAAGAATAGAGGAATGTCTGGTTTCTCTACCATCAAATAGACCTAGGTTTAAAAATTTAGTTTCTCGAAGGCAGTTTTCCATTCTGAGGGGACAGAACACAAAAGCTTTTTATTCTCCCCATTTCTTCTGCCTGCTTGGCAAGGCAAGCACGTTCTGGATGTGGCTGTGCTCTGTCTTTAAATACAAAGATGAGAGTGGAGTTTGGCAAACTCTTTTAGGAGCCATATAATCCCTGGGGCCAGGGGCAGCGGGGGGCGGTCTCTACTGTTATGGCAATTGGCCTTTTCTTAGCCTTATTCCTAACATTTCCCTAGTGTCATCCAACGTGCTTTGGGCAAGAATTAGCTAAGTCTCCCTTTTCAGTAAGGCCATAGTTTTAAAATTCATTGGCAATCATTGGTACCATTTTATGACCAGATGTTTTCTGAAATTCAACCCAAGTCTTCCAGTGAACAGAGGCTTGCAAAGAACAGCTACCTAATAGGAAAGCAAGCAGAAGTTCCCGTTGTAGCTCAGTGGATTAAGAATGTGACCAGTATCCATGGGGATGCAGGCTCCATCCCTGGTCTCACTCAGTGGGTTGAGGGTCCAGCGTTGCCATGAGCTTCAGTGAAGGTTGGAGATGTGGCTCGGATCTGGCATGGCTGCGGCATAGGATGGACCCCTGATTTGACCCCTAGCTTGGGAACCTCCATATGCCACAGGTGTAGCCCTAAAAATAAGAAAAATAAGCAAGCAACAAACAATTATGTGTGAAAGGGTTTGTGACCCCTTTTCTATCATTCTGACTCCTATGTCAGTCACTCTTAATTAGATTGTACATAGGAGAGGAAAAAGAATGGTATTGAAATACCAGCTTCCTAACATCTATGACCACAGTTTGTGGTTTCATCTCACCAGCTTAGAAACCTGGAAAGAAAAGCTCTTTTCTCTGTATTGCATTATCAGAAGTCTCCATGTTATCCTCAGGGGGTAGGCTTGAGTCTTGTGCCTATCCGTGAACCAGCCTGTTATAGATTAGCCTCACCTAAGGGTCAGCCCCACTGGGGTCACATAGACAGTAAGCAGAGAAAGGGTGGGTGTCTTAAAACAGCGTTTCCCGAACTGTACCTACAAACAAAGTACATGTGGATCTCTTGAAAATGGAGATTCTGAGTCAGTAGGCTCCTAGGGTAGGTCCTGAGATTCTGCATTTCTGATGCTAACGCTGCTGGCCCATGGACCAACTTTTGAGTAACAAAGTCTTAAGGAACACTTCAGCGTGGTTACCCTAGGGGTAATGATGTGGGGCAGGAGTAAAAAATACAGCTGGTCATCATGCTTCCTACTGTCCACATCTTCTGCTCAGTGAACATTAAGTCTTAAATTTCCCATGAAACTTTCCTCACCAACTAACAGTCCATAGCCATCTGTTCCTCATCAATGTCTTTAATATGTACTGTGTGAAATAATCCAGTTCTTTGTGATGGTAAGACATACCAGCATGAAAAAAATCCTTGAGAAGAAATATCTCCTTAAAAAAACTAAAAGAGCAATTCCCATTGTGGCTCAGCATGTTAAGAACCCAACAGAGCATCCATGAGGATGCAGGTTAGATCCCTGGCCTCACTTGGTGGGTTAAGGATCCAGCATTGCCACAAATTGCGGTGTAGGTCACAAATGTGGCTCAGATCTGGGGTGGCTGTGGTGCAGGCCTGTGGTATAGACCTGAAAGTGCAGCTCTGATTGGACCTCTAGCCTGGGAACTTTTATATGTCACAGGTGTTGCCATAAAAAGAAAAAAAAAGAGAAAGGATGAAGCACTGTTTCCTATGTTAGAGGACTATTCTATAGAGCTCTTACCGTAGGGCCATCCATTCCATAGGTTGACAGGAACTGAAAGGCTTATATAGCCTGGGCCATGGAATAGAGAGCTGGCATCACTGGAGAAAACTGGTTGTGTGTTCCAAACCAATCATTTATAAAAACAGTCTTCTGGAACAAAGAATACCTGGTTGAGCAGCCTTTTTCCTTTGCTTGGGAATAAGAAATCCATTTATCATTGAAGAGTAGTATATATTGACATGGTTACTGGTTTACCTGAAGTTGGTGGGATTGGTAATTAGTTATCTAATGCTCTATAACAGGCCATTCCTGAAACTTAGTGGCTTACTTAACACAACAGCCATTTACTTAGGAGTCTGCGACCTGCGCAGAGTTTGATGAGGATATCTCATCTTTCTTCTACTTGGCATCAGTTGGTGGGTGGATAGAAGGCTGGAATCACTGAAAGTGTCACTCGTTTGTCTGGTGGAGACATGCTACAGGTGTGGCCCTAAAAAAAATGTAGAGCAACTTTGCCATGTAGAGTGTGACTGTTCTCAGGATCCAGAGATCCCTGTCATCTTCCTCTTCTTGCTAATTCCTTTCTAAAGCCATCTTCTTGCTTGGCTTGTCTAGTGTCATGGCTTTCATGGGGTTGGGTGTGTTTGCAAACCACAGGAAAGGCAACATCAGCCTGTTTCTGCTTTCTCCCCTATTGAAAAAAAATCCCTGAAACAAACACTGTAGAAGGGACTGTCTACCTTCCTGGAGGGAAAAACAGGGTGAAAAACACATAAAGCAACTTTTCAAAATCCATCCTTCTAGTTGCATCCATGTCCTAGCTACAAAACAGAAACCGACTCCCAGACATAGAAAGCAGACTTGTGGTTGCCAAGGGGATGGGAGGAGGGAGTGGGATGGATTGGGAGTTTGGGGTAGTAGACGACAACTATCACATTTAGAATGGATAAGCAGGAGGTCCTACTGTATGGCACAGGGAACTATGTCCAGTCTCTCGGGATAGACCATGATGTAAGATAATATGAGACAAAGAAAGTATATATTTATATGTATGACTATGTCACTGTGCTGTACAGCAGAAATTGATACAACACTGTAAATCAACTATAATAAAAAAAAAAAACCCATATCCTTCTGTATCACTGATTCTGGTGTGGCCTATGGATTCTGCACACGAGGAAACCAAGGCCTGGGGAGGTGAACAGATTTTTGACACAATGACAACATTAGAGGCTGGTCTAGGCCAAGGTTTTGCCAGCTGAAGCCCACTGTGTCTGAGTCCATCTCTGCCAGTTAGAACCAGCTCTGCTCATCAAATAGATGATGCACCACTGAGGGTTTACTCTTGGCATGGTTATGACTTCTGTCCTCTCAGCAGATGAATGGACTGTCAGAAGGCCTCAAAATTCCAGCTTTCAAGCAGCCATAGTTGTGTGATTGATCTTGGACAAGTCACCAGATTTCTCCTGATTTCCAATTTTTAAAATTAAAAACACGTATTCAGTCAATCTCACAAGACAGTGAGGATTAGATGAAAATACTGAAAGTCTTCTGTGCGTTACAGGCCCCCCACGGGTGGAGTCTAAGTGATCATAATTGCTATGATCTGTCTTTGCTTGCTTCAGACTTCAAGTGATCCTATTCTTCACCTCTCCTAGTCTTGAAAATCTCCCCAGAGTCATGACGTCCCCATGTGGGCATTAGAGGCATTTATTTGCTTATTATTTTTTACGACCTGGGACTGTATCTCGCCTCATTGGGATTTGACTCCTCCTACGCAGAAGTTGTTTGCAATGTCATCACATGGACAGAAATCACTGAACAATTAACCCATGTCCTTCATAGTTTGTTACCAATCTCTTTGCTGATGCGTGGCCCTGGCTGTCTCAATTAACCATTGTGCCTCCTTAGTCCATTGTGAAAGGGGTTGACTGTGCTCCAGGGCAGTTCTATCTTGGAGGAAGTTCTTCTTATTGAAAATAAAAGGCTCTTCTCACATCTGCTTTGCAAATACAGCCCCTTCCCTGGCTCAAGACCTGTAGGTCTTAGGTGCCAAGTAAAGTAGAATGCTTCCTTTGTAGGTCTTTGTTATCATCTGCATAATGGATCTCTTGTTCATGTAACTGACTTCTTCCCTGGCCAGACTGCATTGCCAGGGGTCAGGGCCCCTCTGTTCTTTCTCGTATTACCAACACCATGTAGCTAGATGTCTAGTATATTGTATTTGGTGGATAAAGCTTGTTTGAGTTGACTTTTACTAGTGAGTTGCCTTAGCTAAACAGAATGGCTGGTAATCTTCTCCAAACAGAATGGCTGGTGGGCTGTTGAGCTCTTGGTCTTAAACTAGCAATTTATCCACAAAATAAGCTTGTTTTATTAACTGTAGAGGGTAGGTCCAAAGACTCATCTGGTGCCATGTATGATTGCACCAAAGAGTATGCTGGAGTAGGAGAAAGTCATGACATAGGCAGGCCCAAATGTCTTACTACTGCAGCTGCCAAAATGCATCTAGAATTATTTTGGAAATTGCCTTGAAAATTAGCCAACTTGGCGTTTAAGAAGATCCTCAGACCAGAAAGTATGTATGTTGGGCACATGGGGAGCGTTTAAAAATACATGTTTTGGAGTTCCTATTGAGGCTCAGCAGGTTAAGAATCTGACTAGTATCTATGAGGATGTGGGTTTGATCTCTTGTCTCACTCATTGAGTAAGGATCTGGCTTTGCCGCAGGCTGCCGCGTAGATTGCAGGTTCGGCTTGGATCCTGTGTGGCTGTTGCTGTGGTGTAGGCCTACAGCTGCAGCCCTGAATCAACTCCAGCCCAGGAACTTCGATATGCCACAGGTGTAGTCCTAATAAGAAAAACAAAGCAAAACAAAACAGGAGTTCCTGTTGTGGCTCATCGGGAACGAACCCAACTAGGATGAAGAGAGTGTTTAAAAATACATGTTTTGGAGTTCCTGTTTTATCTCAGCAGGTTAAGAACCCAACTAGTATACATGAGGATGTAGGTTCAATCCCTGGCCCCTCTCAGTAGGTTAAGGATCCGATGTTGCCATGAGCTTTGGTATAGGTTGCAGACGAGGCTCAGATCTAGTGTTGCTGTGGCTGTGGTGCAGGCCAGTGGCTATAGCTCTGATTCTACCCCTAGCCTGGGAACTTTTTTTTTTTTTTGTCTTTTTTGCCATTTCTTGGGCCGCTCTCACGGCATATGGAGGTTCCCAGGCTAGGGGTAGAATCGGAGCTGTAGCCCCCGGCCTACGCCAGAGCCACAGCAACGTGGGATCCGAGCCGCATCTGCAACCTACACCACAGCTCATGGCAACGCTGGATCCTTAACCCACTGAGCAAGGGCAGGGACTGAACCCACAACCTCATGGTTACTAGTCAGATTCGTTAACCACTGTGCCACGACTGGAACTCCCCTAGCCTGGGAACTTCTATATGCCGTGGGCGTGGCCCTAAAAAACAAGCAAACATGTTTCTAGTCCCTGCTGTCAGAGATGAGTGTTCACTGGGTTTGAGATGGAACCTAGGAGTCTGCACATTTAACAATCCCAGCTCTTCAGATGAAGTGGTCCTCAGAACACAGTTTAAGATACACTGGTCTTTTCTCTCAATTCATTGACAAAAAGAAAACCAAACATTAGAGTGATTGGCAACACAGATTTCTGAAGAACTATTGAAAAGTTGCATGACTCAAAATTTCAGAGAAGGACAAAATCCTTAGAATTCAACATGAGCAAAATACACATTTTCTAGGTGAAGTTCAAGTGTGGAAGATTAATGTTCTGGTTTTCTATTGCTGCATAGACAACTATCTAATTTGTAGGTTAAAATAACCCATTTTATTTTGCTTTTGATTTTTTGGATCAGGAATTGGAGAAGGACTAGGCAGGGCAGTGGGGAGTATGATTCATAGGCCATCAGATGGGTCCATGGAGCTGGATGGTCCACTTCTAATATGGCCTGTACCATCACATGTCTGGTGCCAGTAGTTCTTCTTGGTCTTTCTCTGTTCATATCCTGCAAGGCCTCTCCTTGAGTTTCCTGAGCATGGTGGTTTCAGCATAACTGTACTTTTTCAGAGTTGCTAATTTTCAAGAAGGAGGAACAGGAAACCAACAGGTCAGGGAAGGGTTCCTGTGTAATTGGCACAGTGTGGATTCTGCTGCATTGCAGTGGTGAGAACATTCACGGGCCTGCATAGGTTTAATGGGATAAAGGCACAGATTTCACCATCTGATAGGGTGTGGTGTGGTCCCATTGCATGAAGAACCTGTGAGATGTTGTTGAAGTCACCCATTGAAAATACATCCTGCCTCCCATTAACTTGCCCAGGATTAGATGAAGCAGAATTCACTGCATAGGGGAGGAGATTCTGTTGTGTGCATCATTTAGGAACAAGTGCATGTATTGGTAATGAAGATATTGGTGGTAGGACATTGTAGCACATGCTTAATAATCTCCGCATTTACAGAATGTTGATTCTGTTTCTTTGTGTATTTTCTTGGCTTTTTTTTTTTTTGACAAACTCTCATCACCCTCACATTTCACACCATTCACTGTTTGTCCTACATACCTTCTTGAAGAGAGAGACACCACATTATATATGCCTCCAACTTCCTGCATGCCTTTTGAATGTGTGCTCATGGGTCACTTTTAAATTTATATATTCTCTCTTTTATTTTTTAGTTAAAAATTCATACCCTCACATCTTTGCTCCTTAGTGGTATTTCCTCTTTTCCGATGACACTTTAAAATCCAATTTCATTGCACCGTTAGAGGTGGATCTTGTATTTTGATTTTTGCTTTTTCCATATTTTGCAATTGGTTGCTATCATATCAGTGATGCTAACTAGTGGCTTTATTACACTGAAGTGCAAAAGGACTGCATTTCCTTTCCTTTTATAAATGTCCTACCTACATCTGAGTTGTGCATAGATATCGCTGAAATGCCCTGAATGTGTTAGTTGTTCCACAATAACTCCTCTCTGTATTAATGTAATACTTTATTCTGAACAACAATTTCACACTTAGAACTGTCCCTGTTGGTTTGTCCATTTTAAATGTCAACTGCTCATATTTATAGATGTGGAATGAGCTTACTTAAATTAGATTTTTTGGGTCCAAGATACTTCCGATTTTCCTAATGACCAAATAACCAAAAAGCAGAACAGATTAAGAAGAAAAAAAAAAGGAAATCTCAGGCATACTCAATCTCCAAGTGGTTAGGGTTTGTTTAAAGCTGCTTTGTTTCGCAGGAATGGTTAATAAAAGAAACATTTCCCCAAAGAATTGTTGTGGTCTTTAATTAAAATCCTTTCCCATAGGTTGGTAATATAGCATTGAACAGTATTTGGTCAGTTTCTCTGCCTCTCTTTCTTAGTCACAGGCTGGACTTTATTGGATCCCAGGTCCTAAGGGAACATTAGGAACAGAGAGAGGCAGGCTGCATCGGATGGAAAGTTAATTGTGTTTAAGCTGTGTTGGAAACCAGCCTCCTGGGATGTTTCAACCAAGAGCCACGTTCACCACTATGCAGGTGCCCTGGCTGACAGACTGGATCCATAGCTGAAAGTTTACCTGTCATACAGAAGGTGTAACAGCACGGAGACTAGTGACTGTGGAAAATGGCCAATCTATAGCTTGCCTGTTCGGCTGTCACAGGCTCTGGGACAGTGGACGAAGGAGACAATTTGTTTTGCTGGTGGAGCTGGTGTTTGGGGTTTTCTCTTAGAAGAAAAATGCTGCTGGGCAGCAGTTTTTATCCATAGTTTGAGAACTGTTTCATGGAAAAGCTGTGATGAATTGCTGTAAATGATCTGGAAGCTAATCACTGTTGAAATTGTTGAGGTCTTTCCTCTGGATTTTTTCCTGCCCTTAGGTTGAGAATCAGAGCAGACACAGGCAATAGTGTGCCCTGCATTTTTGCAGAGGCCATTTTTTAGAGAAAACACCCTCTTTTCTCTTTGTCTGCACCTAGGATGGACCACTCCCATCTTTCCCAGGCCTGGCACATCCCCAGGCCTGAACACACATGATTGGAAAGGATACATAGAGGTTTTCTGGAGGCACTGGGAACATTCTGTTTCTTCATCTGGATGGTGGTGCCATTCCCACACCATTTGTGATTGCCTATCAGTTCACATGTTTTACTTACCTGAGGGCTTGAATTAAGATAAAAAATGGCTAATCATTGATCATTTTGCAACCTATAAAAATGGTGATTTTGCAAGGTAAAATATATTTTACAAGGAAATCATAAAATAACATAGTGTAAATACATCAAATAGATCAATAGGCATGAGATGTATGTAGGCCAAAAAGAGGCCTTTTTAAAAAATAATCTAGATGTTGGTGGTAATTATAGACGCTATTCCATTGCATAATTGGTCCTCTCTTCTTTTGCTCTGAGAACAGTGCTATGTGGTGCCTCCATGGCCAGACATGCTTGGAGTTTGATCCTCTGCTCTACCATCGACCAGCTTTGGTTGGCTTTGGGGAAAGTTCTGGGCTCTAGTTTTTTATCTGAAAATGGGGCTGGTAGTGGTACCCACTTTTTAGGATTGCTGTGCAGATCATGTTCAATAACACAATTGATCCTTGGACAACATGGGTTTGAACTGCATGGGTTCACTTATATTCAGAGTGTTTTCGATAAATATATACTACTGCACTACATGATCTATAGCTAGTTGAATCCACAGTTGGTTTATACATGGATGCATGCACTGACTGTAAATTTATACTTGGATTTTCTACTGCTAAGGGAGTTTCTGCCTCTAATTCCTGCTTTGTTCAAGGGTCACATATGACTCTCTCTTGTCAGATGCCTCTCCCACCACATCCCTTTCAATGTGATGCTCTAGATGCTGTGGACTTCTTTTTACTTGGTCTTCTGGGTCTTCCCTTCTGCCCCTGGGGCTCAGCTATTTTTCCATTCTCCACAATGTTCTCCCATGCATTTGCCTAAGTGATTCCCCTTCCTGCTTGAGATCTGAGCTTATTTCTTGTTTTCTTTGCTGCCCTTGACATCTCTAGGTGGGTCATGATTGTTGACTCAAACTTAGTGGAATGCTGTAACTTTCCTTTGAATTACCAATGACAGAGTAAGATATGTGATGGTTTGATCCACCTCTCACCACCGTTTCTCTGTGAGCTTCATATGGGCAGAAAATGAAATGTTTCTTCTCATTGTTTTTCTCTGGGGGATCTATCACATAGTTGGGGTTCCAGAAACATTTGATGTATGAAAGGGCTTATGTAGTAGCAGTTCTTATAATTTAGGACTTTCTGATATTTCTATAAAATAGTGAAATGGGAAACCATGTACATAGTGTGTGTATGTGTTTGCATAAGAATAATTGATAATCCCATCACCTTTCAAAAAATCATTCTTGGCATTTTGTGCAAAGTAGTGGGTGGGCAGTGAAGTTCAAGGTATAAGAGCAAAGTCTTTGTCAGAAGTCTAGGTTCAAGCTTAGCTCTTTATTTGAGTGCTCTGTGATTTTGAAAAAGATAGTTTTTCTGGAACTCAAATTCTTTAACTATAAACTGAATATTAAAAAGAGTTCTTATATGCTGCAGGTAGAATTACATCCCTCCAAAATTCACATGTTGAAGTCCTACCCTCCAGCTGCCTCAGAATATGTCTGTATTGGGTGGGGTCTTTACAGAGGCCATTGAATTAAAGCAAGTTAGTTAGGGTGGGCCCTAATGAAATAGGATTGGTGTCCTGAAAAAAAGAGGAAACTTAGACATAGAAACATAGATAAGAAGGAACGTGGTCAAAGAGATACAGAGAGAAGATGGTTATCTACAAGCTAAGGAGAGAGGTCCCACCACCTTCAGAAGGAACTAGTCCTGTGGACCCCTTGATTTTGGACTTCTAGTCACCTGAACTATGAGATGATAAATTTCTATTGTGGAAGCCATTCAATCTGTGGTACTTCTTTTTTTTTTTTCATTACTCAATGAATTTATTACATTTATAGTTGTACAATGATCATCACAACCCAATTTTTTTATAGCATTTCCATCTCAAACCCTCAGTGCATCTTCCCACCCCCCAAACTGTCTCCTTTGGAAACTATAAGTTTTTCAAAGTCTGTGAGTCAGTATCTGTTCTGCAAGGAAGTTCATTGTGTCGTTTTTTCAGATTCCACACGTCAGTGAAAGTATTTGATATTGGTGCCTCATTGTCTGACTGACTTCCCTTAGCATGATAATTTCTAGGTCCATCCATGTTGCTAAAAATGCCAGTATTTTGTTCCTTTTAATGGCTGAGTAATATTCCATTGTGTATATGTACAAATCTGTGGTACTTCTTTCCCCAGCAACCTTAGCAAACAATACACTGACTTACTAATACAGTAATGAATTGACACAGTAATGCATTCTGTTGAACAAGCCAAAAATCTCAGTGATCTACAGCAGAAAACATGCATTTTTCTTGCCTGTGGGCCTGCGAGGTGGTTGCAGTTCACCCAGAACCAAGAGGATTTAGGTTCAGATCCTCTTTTGCATTTATCCATCCTGGCACTGGCAGCCACCTGGGGCAAGTTCTGTCAGGGAAGAAGGTAAGAGAAATGCCCAACGCAAATGATGCAGACCCACTGAGCATCTTTCATGGCATCATCATCATCATCCCTGGTGACCTTCACTGGCCAAAGCAAATCACCTGGCCAGATCTGCTTCAAATAGGCAGAAATGTACACATTCGGTTCCTTTAGCGGGAGGCACTGAAAGTCACGTGGAAAAGGCAGAGAGTGAAACAATCCAATGGACCATAATATGTACCCATGACTAGGTTGTCTTCAATAGATAAAATTTTGTAGGTAAAGCTCTTTGCACAGTGCCTGGCAACTGGTCGGTGCTTGAGCAATGGTCATTGCTATTGTTTTTGTCCTTATTCTTGAACGTATTCTAGGGTTCATCCTCGATGGCAAGCCTACATGGACATTTTCCTTTCAAAAAAGTAGAATTAGCTGAGTAAATTACATTAATACTTGGTTACGTAAAAGTCTCTGTAGACCACATTCTTGCAGCTGTGATTAATTCTTTGAAATTCTTTTAAATGGCATGTCTGCTTCAATGGCTTGGAACAGAGATATGACTTCAAGCTTATGTTTCTCGTTAGGACATTTAGGCCACAATTAAATGTCCTTTTTATTCTTCTTTGAAAAAAATCAAAGACTCTTAAAATGGATTGTTGAGAAAGGACACATAAATATGTTTTAGTCGATAGTTGAATTCTCCAAAGCACCATCAAGACAAAGTGTTAAATGTTCTGATTAAATTTGTGATTGGTTAAGCTAGAAATCCATACAGTTGCATGTCACACAATATTTAATAAATGGCATGTAGAGTATCTTAATTGTGCCCATTTATCACTTCCCTCTGTTTCTAACTGCATAAAGTTATCAGAATCTGGAAACACACATTTTTATTTTCACTTGCTTGGTTAGGCTTTGTTCTCTGTATGTCTTACTGTATTGGGTCTGGTTTTGAGTTAAATGTTTCTGACACAACCTTCGTGACTCATTTACATTTAAATAGTAACAGGAAATCTCTTTGCCAAGAAAGCCATTGGAATCAAATTTTACACCAGATCTTTTCTTTTAAAGATGTTATTATCGATTATTTTGTACATCAAAGTACTTTTTTTTTGCTTTCTTTTTTGTAAATCTAAGTACTATAGGCTGTGTACAAGTTGTTCATTTTTCATCTTGGATGATTATTATTGTTTCTGATGCTCATAATTTATGCCAGTTGCTGTAATATTAAAAATGAGAAATAGACTTCTGAGATATTCATTGCTATTGAAGTTTTCTTAAAGAGAGCTTAAAATATAATGAATGCCCTTGAACTTGTCATTTCATGTTGAATGAGATCTGCTTCTAGGATAGGGAGTATATAATTAGAGGAAAGGAGATGAAATCAAATAGATTCCTAATCAGCAAATTGAGGTGTGATTTACAGACATCCAAATGATGAGAAGATTTAATAGAGCTTGTGCGAGTTGAAGATGATCAAGAGTAAATCTCTCTAACTGGGAAAACAGCATCTTTAATAGAGGATCAAAGAAAAAAAAAATTCCCAGGCATCCAGATGGATTTTGCTTACCACACTACCTCATCTCCCCAGGAATTCTTTTAAGGAGATGTTAGAATCACAAGAAGACTTCCAAGCTTGTAAACCAGCGTCAGTGCCTCAGCTTCATTAGATGTTGTTCTTTGCAATGTCAGTAGGAGGAAGAACAAAATCATTGTGTGCTGAGATCTTGTCATGATTCTCCCTGAACTGGACTTTTAAAAAAAGACTGGAGAAAACCTTAATAGTAACTTACATTTGGTTGAGCACTTACTCTATCCCAGGCCTTGAGAATCTTTTCTTTTTTGCTCTTTAGGGCCACACCCACAGCACATGGAAAGTCCCAGGCCAGGGGTCCAATCGAAGCTGCAGCTGCCGGCCTACATCACAGACACAGCAATGCCAGATCTGAGCCATGTCTGCAACCTACACCACAGCTCAGGGCAATGCCGGATCCTTAACCCACTGAGCAAAGCCAGGGATTGAACCCACAACCTGGTGGTTCCTAGTCAGATTTGTTTCTGCTGTACCACGACAGGAACTCTTAGAATCTTAACACATATCAGTTCTGTCTGATTGCTCCCCAAAATATTTTTTTGTTTATTTAGAGGTGATGAATGTATTTATTATCTTGATTATAGTGATGGTTTCATGCATGTATGTATATGTCCAAATTCATAAAATGGTAGGTGTTAAATATGTGCAGTTTTTAAGTATGTCAGTTATACCCCAGTAAACCTTAAATAAAATAAGACACAATTCTCAGAGAAATTCTCCTGGAAAGTCCTTGTGTATTTATATCCCTGGGACAGGTGGGGGTGGGGGTCTCCTCCCCTAAGTCTTTTGCAGTAGATCCTATTGTCCCCATTTTCAGAAGACAAAACAGATGAGGAGGATGGGCAGCATGCCACGTGGTGGAGCTGGGTGCAGAAACTTGGCAGCCATCCTGACCCCCCAGCCTTAACTACTATGCTTGTCTTCTTGCTGCCTTTCCTGCACCTCTCTACCACAGCCCTTCAGGGACTTATGAGACATTGTGCTCTGTTTTAGGCACTGGGATGAGATGCTTTTACAACAGAAATGATGCTTGTCTTCAAGGACTTCATAGTTGCCTCCTGGGGAAAAGAGACCATAAACAAGTAAACATATAAAGACAAAACACAATTTTAGGTTGTGCAAAGTGCTTTAAAAATGAAGCCAAGTAAGGAACTAGAAATGTCAGAAGGAGAGGTGCTGTCATAGAGATGTGGATATCAAGATGTTGAACAATTCATTGACTTGCTTGTTGGAAAGTGAGCAAGTATGCTCTACCAGTGTAACTAAGGCTGTGGTCTGGAATGCCTGGGAACCTCTCTGTGGATCTTTTGCCATACCAGAGCACAGATGGAGAAAGTATCAGAGCCTGTAGGCAGAATTTCTAATGATCTCAGGACAATCCTGAGACTTCTTGCCCTACTTGCCAATCAACCCCCTCTGCCCCCCTGTATTTCCCCTTTGAAAATTCAGGCTGGGAGAAGCAGCAAGTCAGCTGTTTAGTCCTTCATTGGAAAGGCATGACAACTAAACTTCTTCCCTTATATTACAGACCTAACCAGAGAGAGCTGCCATTTAGGAAGATTAGATGGGAGGATTTAAAAACATTGCAGAGTGAAAGTTAGAAGCTCATTAACAGACCATAAATGCTGAAAAATGTGAGATAAAAATAGCCCTTAGTCACCTGCTTATTCCTTTCTTCATTTAGCTAAATAGAGAAACATCAGGGACTATGGGTATACTAGGATGGGGAAAAACTAGTTGAGGAACCAGCACTAGGCTGCATCTCAAGTGCCTACTCTGATGCTTATTAGAGGCTTCTTGGAGTGCAGTGTTGAGAAGGATTTTGAGGTTGCAGTTGGGCTTGGTGGTAAGAATGCTGTGGCCAGTAGTGTTACCTGCTCAGAACCCAGGTAGGAGGAGTGGGTTCTGTATTTGTAGAGCAGCGGTGTTGAAACCAGATTGTGGAATCCTTTATACTCTGGCTCCTCTAGCCTGATTGAGGTCAAGAAACACAGTGAGGAAATATAACAGGTTGACTTTAAGTCTGACTTCCTTCCCTTCCTTCCTTCCTTCTTTCCTTCCCTCCCCTCCCCTCCTTCCTTTGCCTCCTCACCCTCCTCTCCTTCCTTTCTCCTTCCTCTCTCCTTCCTCTCTCCTCCTCACCATCCCCTTCCTCCTCCTTCTCAGCCAAAGAGTCCAATGTGACGAAGTCTACTGTTATGAAGATCTCAAGTTCTAGCATTGGACATCCTGGTTCTAGTACCTTTACTTGTGTGACCTTACACAAGACACTTTAGCTTCCTTATCTGAAGTATGGAAGAACATTGCCTCCTTCCTCATGCCTCTCATTTTTGGTCTCTCCTAATATTACTTTGAAGACATACACCCCAATAGGCAGTAAATTTAAGATGATTTTAGGTATTTTGCAGACAGAGTGTTAATAATACTGTCTTGCAGAGTGAGATGTTAATCTTCTTTTGCTTCTCTTTGAATCCTTCTGAGAACTAAAGAGTAGAGTTTCAGATTAGAGTTCTTTTCTTTCACTCTCTTCTAACACTTGCTCATCTGTGTTATTGGCTAAAAGAGCAGACCTGACACTTAGGGCATTCTGTTGGGGCCATCTCTAGCCTGAAATTAGTAATGTTATTTGCATCATATTGCATTTTGGAATTAGATTTCTTCATGGCCAGTGACACTAGTTTTATGCTGAGGGAGAGGGTACAAAATTTCCAGTCATTTTTTTGTGCAAATAGAAGAAGTCAGTCTCTTTAAAGAAAAAATTCCAAATACACAGCAGAATGGCATATAGTCATGACTGAGAGGTGTCATGCACAAGGCTGATACTCTGGTGCGTGCAGTGGGATAGATGGAGAAGGACAGAAAGATGCTACCAGCTGGGACTAAGTTGGAATAGGGTTCCTTTGTTCAAGTCACACTGGCCTTCTCCCTCTCCTGCCACCAGCTCTTTGTAGGACTTTTGCCTGATTATTCCCTCTGCCCCTCTTTCCACTCCCCTGCACCTAGTGTTTTAATCTTTCAGATTTCTACTCATTTATCACATTCTCATAAAAGCTGTCCTTGATTCCCCACCCAAGGCCATATTCTTTGTTATTGGTCCTCCTAGGCTGGGGTTTAATTCTTGTGAGCACACATCTCTTTGACTGACATTTTGTGTGAGTGGTGTCTGGCTGTGTTGCTATATGATAAGCTCCCATGGAGAGGGTTCATGTCTGCTTTAGCTCATCAGTTATCCCTAGAACCTACCAGAATATAGAATTTTTTATGTCTTTTGTGGTTTATTGCAAACACATCAATTTTCTGTATCTCTTCATCTGGGTAAAAGTCAACTCTAAATTCTACTGTGGTGGTAGTCAGCGTTTAGATTAATCTAATCATGGGCCCCTACTCCAAGGCTGCCATCACATATTATTCTCTGAATCTGCACCGTTGGGCCTGTTAATTTACATAAGGGATGTTAGAAATGGTGAAATGAATGGTGTTCAATATATCCAACTGGTTGGAATCTGTTCTTGCACAGATGAGGTCATTAAAGAAAAGATTATTTATGACACTCATTATAAATGGTATAGATGGTAAAACAGGTTTTATTCAGAACCATCATGATAGGCTCAAAGAGTCTACTGCAAAGGGATTTTAAGAGTGTGTGTCTGGCAGGGAGAGATTGAATTCAGCTCTGAATACAACCTGGGGAAATAGGGATTTATACCAAAGGAGCAGGATGGGGTCCGTGGAGGGGAAGTTACTAAGAGGAAGCATCTGTGGTCAGGAGGATTCTGGCTAAACCAACTAATGGGATTCCTGCTGAGAATGCACCAAGATGATCAGACATCACCTGGGGCGGGGGTGGAGGATGAGGAACCTGGTCAGATATCAAGGGTTATCAGTGTGTAGGGTTTTGATGAAACTAAATCAGCAGGGTTCTTACTCAACCTGGATTTTGTGAGGAGGTGCCCCGATAGCCTAAGAGAAGGTTCCGGAGCCTGACTTAAGTGTGGTTAATAGAGAGTCTTGGTTAGAGTTTAGGAATAAGGTTAATATAGTTCTACAACTTGGAAAGATTCTAGTCCTCTGCTCAAGGGAGAATTCTACTGCCTGAATTGATTACGTAGGAGCTGAACCAGCCTTTGAAAGACAGTTGTAAGTGTTCCCATTGTGGCTAAGGGTAACCAACCCTACTAGTGTCCATGGGATGCAGGTTTGATCCCTGGCCTCACTCATTGGTTTGAGGATCCAACATTGCCATAAGCTGTGGTGTAGGTCACAGGGGCAGCTCAGATGTATCCTGTGTTGCTGTGGCTGTGGTGTAGGCTGACAGCTGCAGCTCTGATTTGACCCTTAGCCCAGGAACTTCCTTGTACCACATGTACAGCCCAAAAAGAAAAAAAAAAAAAAGAAGAAGACAGTTGCATTTACCTGAGGCTGAATCTGTGCAACGTGCTTTTTAAAAGGACAGGGACTTTGCTCTGCCTAGGCCCAGGTGGTGTTATTCTCTGGGGACCTGCTTGCTCATAAACGTTTGTAGGCGTCATGGAATTCAGCATGAGACTTGCTTGAATTGTGGGTGGGGAGAAGGGCATGAGGAGACCTAGGGCTCTCGGGCACCACTAAACACTGGAGGCTTTCTCTTAGGCATTGAGAGAGCCTGGAAACCATTACTGGCCAATTGGCTCTGGTCATCTTATCACAAGGGAGCCAGAGACCATTGCTGAAGGAAGGCCTGCATGGGCCAGGCAGTGGTGGGTGGGAGAAGGTCGAGATGGAGTCAGTAGGTCTTGATGATAGATTTACTTGGATGTGAGGGAGGAGACACGGATGACTGCATCATCAGGAGACCAGATGACTGGTAGTGGGTTTTGAGATATGGGTTGGTTGAAGGAGGCTTTTTTTTCCATCTTGTAAATTGGGCTGGTCCCTGGCTGTGTTAGGAAGCAGACAATGTTGGTCTTTGATGACTTCTCACTTCTGTCATTGTGGCCCATTTTGAGAGTTCTCCCCCCTCCCCCGCTGCCCCAGTTCTGTCTTAAATAACATCCTGCCTGTTTGGTGTGCTGTGACAGCAGGTTCCCAGTATCTGTATTGCAGAAAAGGTGCTTTGGAGCCATCTACTTACCCAAGCTATGTTGCAATGACTTTGGCTGGAAATCCATAGGACTCCAGCTCACTGAAATAAATCTGTGGTTTCAAAAAAATCTTAATTTCAACCCATGTTATTTATTTATTTATTTATTTATTTATTTATTTATTTATAGCTGCACCAGAAGCATATGGAAGTTCTTGGGCTAAGAATTGAATCTGAGCTGCAGCTGAAGGCCTATGCCACAGCCACAGCAATGCCAGATCTGAGCCACATCTTTGACCTTTGCCACAGCTTGTAGCAGTGCCAGATCCTTAACCCACTGAGTGAGGTCAGGGATTGAGCCTGCATCCTCAAAGAGACAATGTCAGGTCTTTAATCTGCTGAGCCACAATGGGAACTCTTTAACTCATTCTAGAATCAATGAAAAGTTGCAAAAATACTAAAGTAAACTCTCAAATATCATTCCACTTGTCTTTATAATAACATCTTATATAACCACAGTGGTATTGTCAAAAGTAAGAATTTGAGGAGTTCCTACCATGGCACAGGGGGTTAAGAATCTGACTGCAGCAGTTCAGGTCACTGCAGAAGTGTGGGTTTGATACTCAGCCTGGCACAGTGGGTTAAGGATCTGGTGTTGCTACAGCTGTGGCTCAGATCCAGTCCCTGGCCTGGGAACTTTCATGTGTCATGTGTGTGGCCATGAAAAATAAGAATTTGATTTTTGTAAGGTATTACTAAATAAACTACAGACCTTATTTGAAATTCACCAGCTTTTACTCTAATGCTCTCATTCAGTTTCACGGTCCCATCTAGTCTGCCAGGTTGCATTTAGTTATTTCTCCTTACCTTTCCTGCATTCTGGGACAGCTCTTGGATCTTTCCTTGTCTTCATGACCTTGACACTTTTGAAGGGTCCTGGTCAGTTATTTTCTACATAGACATTCTTTGTGGTTTGTTCAATGTTTTCTCATGATTGGACTGAGGTTTTGCATTTGGGGCATGAATTTAACAAAAGTATTGTGTCCTTCTCAGTGAATTATATGAAGGGATTCATGATTCATTTCATGAGGTGCTGTTTTCAATTGCAACTTGGTACCTTGGCGTTTGCTAAGTTTTCCTGTACAAAGTTACCATCTTTGCCTTTGTAGTTGATAAGCACATCTGTGATTTTAAACCTGGTAACTAGCCAATGAGGGCAGTGAAATTTGCGACAGGGGGAATGGTCTCCCTCCTCATTACCTCATTTAAAAAGTCTTCATTCATTCGTTCATTGAACACTGTTCAAATGAATGGCTTGTCCTGGAAAACCCATTCAGAATGGTTAATATAGCTCAAATAAAGCTATCTTTTGGCTGTTTTGGTGGTGATTTTAAAAAATGAAAATAGTGATCCTTCTTTTCTCCCATCTGCCATCAGTATAAAAACCTATCTTTGCACACTGAGGTATATGGAATGATTGGCTGATGGGGACTTGTTGTATAGCAAAGGGAACTCAACCCAGTATTCTTTGATGATCTATGTGGGAAAAAAATCTGAAAGAGAATGGATGTGTGTACATGTATAGTTGAATCATTTCTGTTGTACAGCAGAAATTATCACAACATTGTAAATCAGCTACACTTCAATAAAACTTAAAAAGAAAAATCCTATCTTCGGTTACTTTTTTTTTAAAATTAGAGTATAGTTGATTTATAGTGTTGTGTCAATTTCTGCTGTACAGCACAGTGACCCAGTCATACATATATATACATATTTTACTGATTAAAAACATTTGACATGTTCCAAATGAATATAGGAGAATGCAGAACTTCCCAATGTGCCACCCAGGACCGTCCACAAAAGGACTGCAATCTATTTGCCATTTTCTTTCCTTTTCTTTTTTTGGGGGGCCACACCCGCAGCAGCATATGCCAGTTCCCTGGCTAGGGGTCAAATCAGAGCTGCAGCAGCCGGCATACGCCTTAGCACAGCAGTGTGGGATTTGAGCTGTGTCTGCGACCTACACCAGTGCTCACGGCCATGGTGGATTCTTAACCCACCGAGCGAGGCCAGGGGTTGAACTTGAATACTTATGGATACTAGTCGAGTTTGTTACCACTGAGCCACGATGGGAACTCCGCCATTTCCTTTCCTACTTTCTCTTTCCTCTGCCCTCCACATCCATGAATCCCATATGTCATCCTGTTCAGCCAGGACCTATCCCTGGATCTCTGTTCTGGCTTGTGCTGTGCTCTCAGCCAGACGCCTCTTCTTTTCTCACCTCTTAAAACTCTTGTTCTGTGTGCATAAACATCATTACATCATTAGTAATTAAGCTATTGTCTCTCGGCTCCCAACCCATCTTTCTGTACTCTGCTTTGTGAGGCTTGGGACACTACAAACTGCATCTCTGCCTATGCCAACTGCTTCCTAGAAGGCTTTGCCGGTGTGGGGGACCAGAGGATCCTGGAAGATATTGTATTCCTGGAGTGTTACCACCATCAGTCTTTACCTGGGCAGTGGTGGTTTCTTCCTGGAGCAGCACTAGATTTCATCTGCAGTTTCCCAACACAATCAGAAGCACCTTGTGCCTTTTCAGACAGTGGTACCAGCTGGCCAGTGCCCTGGTCCTTGGAGAGCTGAGTCCTGGCCCCATGGGAATCCCTTCTCTAAGCTTGGACCTATCAGCATCAGCCTGGCAGTTCCTCATCATTGAAGGTCTATGTTTCAGCTCTGCAGAGAACCTTTTCTAAGCTTTGAGGTTCTTCTAATTCCAACCTCTTCCCTTCATTCCCATGGTCCAGAAGTGGTAGCTTTCTTCCTAAGTGAGAGCTTACTGTTCTTTTTTTTGTTCTGGCTCTCTTTAAAGTTAATACTCTTATCCTTAGGTAACATTATTTTCATTAAATTCCCTGTTATAAAACCAACCAAGCAAACCAAAAACCCTGGTGTACTTTCTGTCTCCTAATTGGACCCAGTATGATATGGGCATTGGTGCCAGCATCAGTCCTTAGAAACGTAGGCTGCAAGACGGTTTTGGGGGTTTGTTTCATAAGGCCCTAAAGCCTCACACACTGCAGAGTTTTGCCAGTGGAAGATGCAAGACCAGGACTCCATGCAATAGGTCACGTTATGATTGATCAGATCTGTGGTACCTTCTAAAGCAAGGATCAGGGGTCCAAGTGACTTCTGCCTGTGGCTGTGATGGCAGACATGATGACTGTTCAGACGACACCCTCAGGTATTTAAGCTCTGAGCTCATGTCATGATCAGAGAACCAGAGAGCTTCCTTGACATCTGGGAAACAACTTGCTTACTAAAGCTGTAGTTGGAGATGATGAACTCTCTTTGTCATCCTGACTCCTTGGTTTGAGAGAAAGAGAGAATATGAAGAAACTCAGCTTGGGAGTCCCTGTTGTGGCTCAGCAGTAACGAACCTGACTAGTATCCACAAGGGTGCAGGTTTGATCCCTGGCCCTGTTTAGTGTGTTAAGGATCCAGTGTTGCTGTGAACTGCAGCATAGGTTGCAGATGCTTGGCTTGGATCTGGTGTTGCTGTGGCTGTAGTGTAGGCTTCAGCTGCAGCTCGGATTTGAACCCTAGCCTGGGAACTGCAAGTGTGGCCCTAAAAGGAAAAGAAAAGAAAAAAAAATTTCTTGGCTCAGAAGTCTTCTGCAGGGTAGTAGTTAGCTCTGGTCAGGCAGGAAATGCCGCACAGTGGAAACAGGGCTGCTAGCTATGGGCGGCTGTTCCCACAGCAGAGGGTGGAGGCAAAATACCCATAATTGTCTTTTTAATAAATTGAGATATAATTGACATATAACATTGTGTAAGTTGAAAGGGCTCATAGTGATTTGATATGTTTATATTGCAATATGATCGCCATTGTAGTGATAGCTAACAGCATCCTCTCACATAAATACCATTCTTATAGTTCTTATCATAATTCTTATTATCATAATTCTTCTAGTGATGGGAACAATTGAGATTTGGTCTCTTAGGAAATTTCAAGTTTTGTTGTTTCTAATCCATGTACTATGTATTAGGTCTCTAGGATTTATTTATCTGCCAGCTCAATATATACCCTTAAATTAGATCTCCCCAATTTCCTGCCTCCCCATCCCCAGCCCTTGGTAACCCATTCTACTCTCTGCTCTTTTAGATTCTGCATATATAACATTTGTATAGTTTTTGTCTTTGACTTATCTCACTTAGCATAATGTTCTTAAGGTCCATCCATGTTGGGAATGGTGGGATTTCCTTATTTTTCAAGGCCAAGTAATTTTCCACTGTGTGTGTATATATACACACATACATACATACACATGTATATGCATGTGTATATGTATACACACATACATTACACATGCACGTGCACACACACACACATGTTCTTTATCCATTCATCTGTTGATGGGCACTTATATATTTCCCTAACTTGGCTACTATAAATGATGCTTCAGTAAACATGAGAGTGCCTCTATCTCCTTGATAACCTATTCTTTCTTCCCTTGGATATATACCCAGAAGTGGAATTGTTGAATTGTACGGTGGTTCTCTTTTTTAATTTTTTGAGGAGCCCCCACTCTGTTCTCCATCGTGGCCATACCAGTTTACATCACCACCACCAATTGGTGGTGCAGACCATGGCCCTGGGGAGGAAATCTAGTGCCTGTCACCTTTGGAGAGTTGTTTTTCGGCTCAGTCTCAAAAACAAAGTCTGACCTTTAAACCAAGAGGGCATCTGGCAGATAATTGACGATGTGTTTGCATGAAGGATTTTGAGATTCAGGGCAAAAGCTTGACAGCCCTGTGCCTTGGTAACAGAGCAGGTGTCAGAGAGAGGGAAGGGACCTTCTTTCCTTTTCTGCCTAGAACTCAGTATGGCTTCAGAACAGCAAAGACTGAGGGCTCCACAATCCATGTGCACCTTAAAAACCATGTAGGTTTCCTCTTTGGGAACCTTAAGGAGACTGCACCCCAAGCAAGGAATCAACCTTGGGTGATTTCCTTATTTTTCAAGGCCAAGTTATTTTCCACTGTGTGTGTAAGTATACACACATACATACATACACATGTATATTTGTGTGTGTATACATATGGGTGTTGTGGTGTCCTTCCCCAAGCAGATGCCAATCAGGAGGCCAGGGCTGAAAGATAAACCACAAGGACTCCCCTAAATGGGGAGAGCTTTTGAAGGGGGGCAGGGAGCTGCGGAGCCAGTGTAATTCAGATATAAATGTAATTTCATTTATGCTCTCACACTAGTGAGGCTTGGGATTTCTCAGTTTCCATCAAAACCTGCCTAAACACCTTTAAAAAAAACAACCCAGTAGTATTATTCTGGACTGTCAGCTCATCATGGCAGGCTCTCCTCTTTCTGAAGACTTAAGCATCTGAAACTCAGACCAAGAGAATGACAAAGAAAGCCGTGGACATTAATCCCCTGGTTTTCACTTACATGTCATTTTCACTGGCATCTTTTCAAGGTTTCCAGAGGAATGAGGCTGATTGGCAAGGGGCTTCTGAGACTGTTAATTCCCCAGAGGGAATTAGGGTTTTGTTGTTAGTGGACCTGGCCAAGCACACATTGAAATAACTTATTACTTGTTCTACCTGTTGTTTTAAAAAGGCAGCTTTGAGACACTGAATATTTTGCTGTGGGGATTTTGGCAGAATGTATTTCCAGTGAGGCGGGGGTGGGGCTGGGGTGGGCATAACAAACAGTGTGAAAGAGCAAATGAATTTCCTATGAAGGATGGCTCATTAGGACACATGTGTATGTTGCTTGTGGATGTAAATTACAATATTGGGAGACCATGTGGTATTATTTCTGAGGCCTTTTACTTATTATTCATGGTTTCATTATGGCCCCTTTTATTCACACACACACACATTTAGGCGTGGAGTAGGGGAGGGGGGCAGGTGCTGGGGTTAGCCTTTAAAAAAAAACTAAACATAAAACTCATCATATATTTTAGAGTTATAGGTGCATGCATTTTTTTCCTCCCATCAAATCTTGCTTTTCCATTTTAGCCACATAAATGGTTGTCATAGTGACATTTGCTTCCAGCCTCCATGGCTTTGATAGAGTAGAGAGCTCGGATTATATCCATTGACCATAAATTCAGCTGTAACTGTCCCCTTAGCCCTCTGAAACTAATCAGAAATGAGGGCTGCCACAGAACCGCGCCTGCTATCTCAGAAAAAGTGAAAATTATATTGAAATTAGGCTACAGTGGACCCTTTGTCTGAGTTACTCAGAATGGTGCTATTCATTTTTAGGGAAAATTTTGCAAATTCAGCCTTTCAAAGATCACTTAGCCAGCAAAAGTCATGATTTCTGTGATTGAGCAGTCAGGTAGAGTCTTTAATTCCTTCTAACAGTCTCTTCATATCTCAGATCTTGAGTTGACCCTTCAAAGTTGTGAGATGGTTCAAAGAATAATTGTTCAAAATTTCTTCAAGCGGACTTCAAACTCTCCTCTTCTGTATGATTTACTGTTATTTTGTAAAACTTCTGTTTGTCTTCTGATCAAGCATCATCTCTAAAGATATTTCCTTAAGAATTTTTTTTTGATTGAAAGATTTAGCCATCATCCAGAAGCAAAGTCTGCACATTAAATTGAGCAGTCAGAGCTTCCAAGTTGTTGAGCAGTCTGTGGAAGATCACAGACGGGAACTAATTAATGGGAGAGGGGATGGAAAAGTAACTCCCTTGTCTTCATTTAGGCTGAGTGTCCATGGAGGACTAGGTATGTCCCTCAAGTCATTCCTGGAGGACATATGGGTCTTCCTGTGGACAGTCTGCCATCCATCAGAATAGCTGTCATCAGTGGCACAAAATATGCAAAAAAAAAAGAGGCAAAATGACCTGGGATAATATATCATTTGGGATGTTTTTGGCTGCAAGAAAGAAAATGACACCTAAAAATGGCTTAGTTAGTTTGGACTTAGTTTTCTTCTTACAGTAAGAAGTCAGGAGGCAGAGAATATCAGGGTTGGCTCAGCATATCCATAATGCCCTGGATCTTGGTCATTGTCTGTGCCATTATCTTACCCTTTCCCTCCTCCTGCCACTTCATCTTTACTTCCAAAGTTGGAATCCTCCTTTGTTGAAGGAGAGAGAAGATGAGCACACTCACTGCTTGCCCTTCCATCTGTCTCTTTTTCTCTTTTCTCACTCTATCTTTTTATTCTAAGATAGTTCCCTGTTCCCCCAGATGCCCACATAGGGGTCATTGTTAGACTCGTATACGAGCGCCAGGAAGGGTAGGGTGAGTATCAAGATTTTCAGCCTCCCTTGTGGGAGGGGGAATCTGCCTCCAGAGTAGAAGGGAGAAGAGAACATTTAGGATTGAGTGTTGACCACCCACAGTGTCAGCCCTAGATGGAGTTTGGGGACTGAAGACAACTAATGGCATTGCTTTGCCCCTCTAGTCTTACTTAGGGAGAAACTGGCACCAGAAGAGACTAGGCCTGCCCACATAGTGTGGTGTAAGATCCAAAATCTGAGTCTAGATCTTCTGGCTCACGCCATGAAACTGTGGTGGACAATGACTAACATCCGATTTGCATATTCTAGCTGGCACAGCGAGGGCTTTGTGTAGCGTGTGTCAGCTTGCTTCCTTTCTGCCTTTGCAATGGGTTGGGGGTGGGTCCCTGCTGGCATCTCAGCAGAGGGCCTGTATGCTGCCATGTTTTGCTTTTCCCACTGAAAAGCAGCCAATCACGGCTCCCTAATTAAAGATCAAACATTATTTCAGATGGTCCCCTTCCTAAGATGTCACGAGACATGTTCTTCATATCTATCAATGGTACCGATCATGTTGTCATTCTTGGCAACTAATTCCTGGAATGACTAATATAATTATAATAATCTCACGCCAGAGGGAGGACAACCAATTTGTAAAGTCCATTAAGAATTGAGCAAAGGATTGTCCTCTAATGAGATGGAGCACGTCAGGGAGATCATACATCAAGCTGCTCTCTCACCAAGGCACAAAGGAGTCCTGGAGGGAGGAGCTCCTGTAATGCTGGCAGACTGGGAAAGTTGTCTTGGATGCACATTTACATATTGTCATTGATCAGCTGCCGGAGAAGGAGATGACAGGAAGAACACCAGGGTTCTCCATTGTGCGGCTTGGGGAGCGTTTATGCCACTGGTGATTCATTGCCTCCAGGGCAAGAAACATCACTCACCATTTCTGCATGTGCCAGAAAGAGAAATGGAATCAACGGGCATATCATCTCCTTGTTGGAAAATGACAGCTCCCTTATTATAAATCCCCAAGGAATTGATGGAAGAACCATTCAAGCTTCATAGATATAAATGTTTCCTGGGATTAACGGGAAGTTATTCCTAGAAATGACTTACAGTTGAGGAACCAGTCTTTGAATTTTGAGGTACTGGTTTTTTGTTTTTGTTCTCCTCAAAGTGGCTGAGCGCTTGGCATTTTTCCATTTACCTCATTCCTGCATCCACCGTTTCCCCCACTTCCTGTTACCAAACATTTATAACTTAATTTCAAAAGTTAAATTCCTACCTTTTGGAGGAACTCTTCTTCCTTTTTAAACTCCTTTGTAGGGAAATTTAAAAAGTACAAATCTATTTGTGTCTCTTGGGAAGATGTAAACCCTACTTGGTAGCATAGTAGCTAAACGGTGGCCTGCTATTGGATTTTATTCAGTCGGTATCTTAGCCTTTTTTGCTTTTAGTGTCCTTTGTAAGCCAGAATATTGAGCCACTTGACTGTTAGCTTGGGAGGGAATTATGCCAACAATGGCTTCTTTTCTGAATCATCAGGGTTCTTCTCCAAAATGGCCTCTAACTGTCATTTGGGGACTGTCACTTGGTGTTTATATTAACGTTGATACTCTTTAACTGAGTGCTTTTACAAATGGAACTGGATCTTTTGTCCAGCACCAGGAGCAGGTGGACACTTAATAAGTCCCAATCAATAGCTTTTGCAGATATTGGAATGTAGACCCGTCCACTTCCCAGATGGCTCTATGGGGAGAGATGCGTTAATAGCTTGTGGTTTATTCTAAAAAGGAAGTTAAGGGTTGCCCACTATATTACCTTTGCTGAACTGGTGCTGGGTATGAGCTTATACCCATCGATGGCATTTCTATCTGCCATTGGCTGCGGAGCTAAAACTACAGTTGCTCTTTCATATGATTTGCTGCATTTCTAATTTGTCCCAAGAGCAGCTGACAGGGTGAGGGAGGGGTGAGGGTGTTGTCTGTAATCCTGCCAGCTTTCAATATGGCCTTAAACCCACATCTTAGCCTCCTGCCTAGATTTCTAAGAAATCAGAAGAGGCCATTCCACAGGTCACCTAGATTTTCCAAGGCAAGCAGAATTCTGGTGACTGCTATCTTCTTGCCATCTCTACAAGAACTGACTCATTCCACCTCCTCCGTCTCCCACCCTGACCTCAACCCCACAGTCCCAGTACCACATGGATGTTGTGTATAAAATGTGTTACAGAATGGAGGATAAAGGAGGAGGGCAGGAGCATAGGGAACATGTTAAATCTGATAATTAGACATCACTTAAAAAAATCCAGCCTCTTGTTTCCCTCATTAAGGGAGACCTCTCAAGTGGTCTTGACTCCTCATGTTCCAGACTCCTGCTGTGCTGCTGTAACTTTGCTTATTCAGTCAACAAACATCAAGTATCTACTCTATATCAGACCATAGGCCTGGATAGAGAGCAGTAAATGCAAAACAGACACCAGCCATGACAGTTGGGGGCTTTCTGTCTACACTGGAGGGTTAGCGAGGAGAGGTTAACCACACAACATGCACATAAACTCTCACTGTGATAAACTGTGACAAGGACTGAGGGAAGTGCTGGATTCTCTGAGCAAGAGCCCTATCCTTCCTGTTTCCTAGCTCTCTGCATCTCACCACCTCGCTGGGTCCCCTGTGAAGCTCCAAATTCCCCTCTTGTCATTTTTTTTTCCTTTGCCTCTTTTTGTTTTTATGGCCTCATTCTGGCTGTGTTCCAGATCAAGCATCTTCCCATTCCCTATGCAGAGAGGCTGACGAGGTACTTCCTTTAAGAATGCCATCTTCCTGTCTAAGAATTAAGCCACTATTTTCCTGTTGGAAAGCATCAAGGTTGTGGTTTTATTTTTTTTTAATTTTTTATTACTCAAATGAATTTATCACATCTGTAGTTGTATAATGATCATAACAATCTGATTTCACAGGATTTCCATCCCACAGCCCAGGCACATCCTCCCACCCCCCAAACTGTCTCCTCAGGAGACCATAAGTTTTTCAGTGTCTGTGAGTCAGCATCTGTTCTGCAAAGAAGTTCAGTCTGTCCTTAATGTTGCGGTTTTATTTTAGAGTGCAGTGATTTCCTCCTTGAAATATTGTCTCAGTGTGAGTTGTCCAACATGAGTTGTAAGATGTGAGTTTTCCAGGGTGAGGGTTTAGAAGCTGTTTTAGATGGTCTGTGGGAGAATATTAACCAACAACATAGCTCACAGTGATAGAGACATTTTCTCCTTCACTTTTTGTTTTTAATTGAGATATGATTGACATATGACATTGCATTAGTTTTAGTTGTACACCGTAATGATGTAAAATGATTACCAGAGTAAGTGTAGTTCACATCCATCACCACTCACAGTCATAATATGTGTATGTATTATTATGTAATATGTATATATGTATGATTTCATTTATTTCTTACTTCATTGTTATCCTCCTCTCCTTTCTTTTGTATTTGCTACAGAGTAAAACCTAACACTTACCAGCTACCCATTTAGGTGTCTGAAAACTTTTTTATAGTTCTTGCTATGTTCCTGGCACTGTTCTAAGTATTGATTCCAAATGGATACTCTCTATTTTCAGGAGATAATTTCGTTGGGTGGTGCTATTTCCCCCTCTGAACTCATAATGAGCATTCCTGGGCTCATAAACTCTGACATACCGCTAGAGTTACAAACTCTGCTTTGTTTTCCCATCTTAGTTTAAAGGTTAGCTTCTACCCATAGCAATTGATTAAAAGTCTCTTTTTAAAAAATTTATCTGTGATTTTTAACAATTAAAGTATAGTGTTTTATAATGTGTCAAAGTTTCTTTTGAAACAAGTTTATGATTAACATTATATATAACATAATTAATAAATATATGAGGGTGGGTGGTGCCTGGATATAGCAACATCATGGAGCTAACTAGGCTGTCTAAAGCTTAGCTGTCCTTGGTATCGTGTGTGTCAGCAGAGAATGAAGTCGATAGGCTGATGTTGCATAAAGTGAATGGAGAAGGACATGAATCAGAAGACCTGATGTGGGAGTTCCTTCTGTTGCACAGTGGGTTAAGACTCTGACTTCAGTGGCTTGTGTTGCTGTGGAGGCCTGGGTTTGATCCCTGGTCTGCTGCATTGGGTTAAAGGATCCCAACATTTCTGCAGCTGCACCACAGGTCACAGATGTGGTACCGATTCAGTCCCTGGCCCAGGAATTTCTATATGCTGTGGGTGTGGCCATGCAAAAAAAAAAAAAAAAAAAGACCTGGTATGAATCCAGGCTTTGCCCAATCTTGTGTACTTGGTCTTGGGCAAGTCACATTTTTCTCTCAGCTTTGACTTCCTTTCCTCCCAAATTGTGATGAGAACTGGGCTGCTGTAAAGATAAATGAGAAAACGCTTGAGGAAACCCTTGGTATGGTATTTAGCAAGTAGTTGATGTAGCATTAAAAACAAATGCTTGTTTTTAATCGGGAATTGCAACATTTTATTGAATCAAGAATTAATTATTTATAAATTGCAAAGTCATCACTGGGGGTAGTGCCAGTGATGGAGAAGACGGACTGGGTCTACTGCTTATGAAACTTCAATGCAAAAGGACAGACCAGACAAATTTTACAACCCCTGGAATGAGAGTTGTGATCACCTCGAGGAAGAAGAGAGAGTTCGATGTTACAGCAATGTTTCACAAGCAGACTTCACATTTACCAGAGAATGAAAAAGGTAAAGCAGAACAGGGATGTCAAGAAATTGCTTAAACTGAGACGCTCCAAAAGTGTAGGTGTCAGCAGACAAAGGGGAGGAAGAGAGAATAACATTTTTGATCAAGAGCCCTCTCTCTCTTGTGCCTGAGAACTTGTATGGAGCAGATAAAATCTTCCCATGAGCAAGCTCAGTTTATGGCATCCATAAATGCATTTCGTCCATCCCCACTTCTCAAGGCAGTCCCTTTATGGTGGTGATCTTTCTTCCCGTTTTATATTAGGAGCAAAGCTGTTCCTTTTCCAAATTGCCCAGCAGCCAGGGGAGTTTTATGCCTACTTGGGTCTCTAGAAACAAGTTAGTGTTCCAAGCCAGCCTCCGGACACAGCACTGTCCTTTGAATGAGAATCTCATTCTGTGGCTCCTGATTTTAAGAAAGTCTTGTTTGATGAGGATAAGAAGACCAGATTAAATGCTATAGTGGAAGGCATCTCCCTTTATCTTTTTGACTCCCTTTAAATGGAGGGTCTCTGTCACTGTTCACAATGATGTGCCCTCTAGCGAGAGGGTCATGTCAGCAGCCAGGCCTGAGTTAGGATGGAGGTTATTAAACTGTTCCTATTTATTAGCTTTAAAAAAAGTCCTATTCCTGGAGTTCCCTGGTGGTTCAGGTTAAGGACCTGTTGTTCTCACAACTGTGGCTCCAGTTAGTGCTGTGGCATGGGTTCAATCCCTGGCTGCAGAACTTCTAAATGCTGTGGGCATGGCTAAAAAGAAAAAAAAAAATCCCTGTTTCAGTAAGGAGAACTTGACCAGAAAGAGATAGTTTCACTAGGTTTCTCCTTCTAACTTGCCTGTTATTTCAAGTCAAGGATTCTTTGTGGTTATGCAAATTTGCATTTCTGCTTTCATTGCTCTAAATATAGTCCCAATTTTGTCTAGTCTAGTCTCATCTCTTGCAGGCATGCTAAGCATGAGCTATACTGAACTTTTTAGTTTCTCAAATAATACTTGTCCCCACTCACCTCTTGGATTTGCTCATGAAAGATCTGTTTCCTAAAATGCTCCTCTGCCTAGAACACTGCCCACCACCCCCTTTCACCTGGGCAGCTCCTTCTGGTCTCAGCTGACATAACCTCTGGGAAGCTTTCTCTGAAAGTGCAAGGTGAGGTTGGAGCTCCCTTTTTGCACACATGTTCATATGAAACTCTGTAATTCTCCTACCAGGACACTTACCATAACTGACTATATTAGCCTGATTCCTTGTTAGTTTGACCCCCGCTTTCTGTTGAAGTTGGGGCAAGCCACCATGTTTGCATCTGTATTCCTTGTGTCTAGCAAAATCCCTACACTGGGCTTGTGTTCAATGTATGTTTAAATGAATGAATAATGAGTAAATAATGTGAATGTTATCGTATGGGTTTGGTTTTGAATTCAGAATCACTAGAGGTCAGTATTTTTCCCAGTACCTTGACATGTTTCTTCATGTTCACTCAAGACATACCTCTCTTAAAAATATGTAAAAGATAGAATACTAGCTTGGGTTTCATGTCATCTGCATTGCTCTGGACAGTTCTTGTAGAGTAGTATCTTTCTTCCTGTTTTATATACAATTGGCCCAATTCAAAGTAGTACTGCAGTAGAGCTTTTCCAATAGACTCCGAGCAATAAACTCAGTGGCTGAAGCAGGAATATTGAGGGTATAATAAACTTAAGTCCAGACTTGCCACTGGACAAGTGACTTATTACCTCTTGAATTCTTGGATCCTCATCTGTAAAATGGGAATATTCATAATATATACTTCACAGCATTGGTGTGAAGAATAAATGCTAGATATTTGAGTGATGTATAACTGAAATAGACAAAGGTGGCTGGAAAATGATGCTTGGAGCAATGACCTTTCTTAGCAGCACATGTTGTACCATAAATTAAAAGCTCACATTAATTTTAAACAGCTAGGATACAAGGCCAGGCACTGGATGAGTACTCAATAAATAGTAGCCGCTATGGTAATGCTCATTCATGCTAGCTTATGGATACACATCACTGCTTGTCTTAACCTGGAGCACCCTGGAAAATGAAAGCATGTTCCAATTTGAGAGTGAAAGCAAAGGAATCTTCACCTCTGCCACCTTGAGAAGTCTATGTCAAAAGACATATCAAGCATCTCTCAGATGAACCTCCCATCACCATCTCTTTCGCTCTTTCTCCGGGCAACCCAGTGACTAAACTCACCCTATAACAGGGTAGATGGTGACAGGTGGCAAATGACTGTGAGGGAAAACTCTTGGGTAGGTGTTTAAGATTAAGATATGCTTTACAGATACCCCTAGAGGCGCTCATCACAGAGTTTCGGCCAGCTGACATTATTCATGATCTAGCATGAAAAATTGGTACTGAAGTTGCTTTGAGCTTTGAAGTTAATTTGAGCTTTTTATTTTCTTTCATGGATTTATGATACTGACCACTTTGGCAATGTTGTTGAACTATGAGGCTAACCTCTTTCACCCCCAAAGCAGTATTCACAGCCAATCAGATTGTTTTGATTAATTAAATACCATTGACATGTTTTTGGAAATCACCTTCAGACTTAATGATAGGGTTTTATGCTTAATTTTCATGGAACTGGGCTCACATTAGCATTTTGATTCTTCTTCAAATCTTGTCTGCCTGGAAGTAGAAAACAGTATACTCAGAATGTCTTTTCTGTCTCTGTAGATGACAGTATACCTAGGCATGTGACCAGAATTAGATTAATAGGAAATCTGAAGTTCATATAGCTTAATTAGAACCATCACAATAATGGATGTGAAATGAAGAATAAAGCTGTTTTAGCATGCATGTTTTTATATGCATCTATAGATGAACACAAACATATTCTGAGATATATGTGTATCTATGTGTGTGTCCACATAGACATGTGTACATACATAGGCAGAATTGCAATTCAGTGCTTTAAAACAGCTGTCACTGGCCAAGACATACAAATGACATAGAACAACCCTTTCAACTTGTAAATTATGTTTGGGACTGATAGTAATATAAATGTGGTCAGCCATTTTTACTGTCCCATTCTTCCCCAATTGATGGATCAGTCTATCATGACATCCCCCACGAGACAGTCATAACCTTGCAAATCATTCTATCACTACACTCTGTGTGTTATTTACAGTGGTGTGATTTTAAAATTGAATTATTGGCTGGACTTCCAGGTATGGCTGAATAAGGTAGTCAGTAAATCCTTTCCTCCAAATGCATCTGTATAGCTGGACAAAATGGACAAAGCAACTCTTTCAGCATTCTGGAAATTAACCAGTGGCATACAACAATTTAAGAAGCATTTATGCTTGAAAAACTGCCGAAATTCAGGGAAGAACATGGGGGGAGTCTGGTGTGCTGGTCTGGAGTTACTTCTCTTTCTGGCCCAGTTGGTGCTGCCACAGTAGAAGGGGGTTTGCATGATTTGGAGCAGTGGGTGACATGGTGGTTATTGGTCAAAGTGATGATCTTGGTGACCAGCGAGTGGAGAGGGTCAGTTGCTCTACAAGCCTGAGTTTTTAGTCATGTTTGGGGCATGGTCTGAGGTTGTGTATATGCACAGTTGAGACCAGAGGGAGTGCAAGCTGTTTGTTTATTCCTGGCCAACCCTAAAACTTTGTACATATCCACAGAATACATGAAAAGGTCCATTGGAAGCAAAAGCTGGAAGAGACTTGAGAATAGCCTTGTGTTTTAATGTTCACTCCTATGCTCTTTTATCAGCAGAGGGTAGTTGACTTACTGGTTCAATAAGTACCAACCTTTGAGTAACAACCTTTTCCCAATTATTAGGTGACTACTGAGCTCTGTTAGTGCAGGAGCAACCCATTTGACACCAGGCTTCAAAGTCGAAAACTTAGAAATATTTAAGCAGAGACATCAGCAGCTACACTGTCTGCTGGAAACAGGTTTCAAAGTTTAGCCAAGGAAAACTTCTAAATAAATAGAACCAATGAAATAGCAACGATTGCTATCAGAGAGAAAACAAAACAAAACAGAATCCAGAGTTACTACAATATAACATCCAAAATGTTCAGTGTTTAATAAAGCATATAAGGCATACAGAAAAACAGGAAACATGACCTATAATTGGAAGAAATTGCAACTAAGAGAACTATCTCTGAATATCTCCGTATGTTGGATTTAACAGATAAGGCTTTCAAAGCAGGTTATATAAATATGTCCAAAGAAGTGAAGGAAACTATATTAATTGTGGTTCTTCCAGAGAAACAATACCAATACGTACAAACAAAGGGTAAGGGAATGGAGCCATGCTGGGGCAAATTTCTGTGTTTTATTAGGATCATGTTAGTATTAATCTGAAGTAATTTTCAATAAATAAGACACATTTTAATCCCTAGAGTGGCCACTAAGAAGATAACAAAAATTAATAGAGGAATTAAAATGATACACTAAAAGGTATTTATTTATTTATTTATGTTTTGTCTTTATAGGGCTGTACCTGTGGCATATGGAGTTTCCCAGGCTAGGGGTCTAATCAGAGCTGTAGCCACTGGCCTATGCCAGAGTCACAGCAACATGGGATCTGAGCCGCGTCTGTGACCTACACCACAGCTCATGGCAATGCCAGATCCTTAACCCACTGAGCGAGGCCAGGGATTGAACCCACAACCCCATGGTTCTTAGTCAGATACATTTCCACTGTGCCACAATGGCAACTCCCTAAAAAGTATTTAATAAAGAAGACTATCAAGAAGGAACAACAAAAACAACAACAACAAAATAAAAAGGAAGAAAAAATATAGAAAACAAAATGGAAAATATTAACCCAACCATATCAATAATTTCAATAGCTGAAAATGATCTAAATATTCTAATCAAAAAGTAAATTGTCAAACTAGATTTGTTAAGAAGCAAGACCATCCCAGAGAGGCAACACAAAGAGCCTATCTATAAAAGAAAAAAATCTGCAACTTTGTATATGTGCTTTAAAGTATACCATTAAGAAAATGAAAAGACAAGACACACACTGGAAGAAAGTACTCACAAATCATATATCTGGTAAAGAACTGTATCCAAAATATACTTTTAAAACTGTCAAAATTGAATAGTAAGAAGACAAAAAACCCAGTTTTTAAAAATGGTCAAAATATTTGAAGAGACTATTCATCATAGAAAATACAGACGGCTAATAAGTGTATACAAAGATGTTCAACATCATAAATCATTACAGAAACTCAAAAGTGACATGAGGAACAATTACACATCCACTAAAATGGCTATAACCAAAAAGGTGGACAACACCAAATGTTGACAGCATGTAGAGAAATTTTATTATAAAGTGTGGATAGAAGTATAAAATTGTACAGCCTCTTAGGAAAACAGTTGCACAGTTTCTTTAAAAGTTAAAAATAACTTATCAGATGACCCAGCAATTCCACTTATAGGAATCTACCCCAAAGAAATGAAAACATAAATCCACACAATGGCAAGTACACATAGCAGCATTATTTATAACAGCCTCAAACTGGAAACATTCTAAATGTCCATTGATTGTGAATGGATGAACAAAATGTGGAATATTAGTACAATGGAATACTATGCAGAAATTAAAAGGAACCTGTACATGCTGCCACATGGATAATCCTCAAAAACATTGTGATGAATAAAAGAAGCCAGATGCAAATGACCACATGTTGTATTATTCCATTTATATGAAGGGCCCAGAAAAGGCAAAATTTAATGGAGGTAGAAAGCAGAACAGTGGTTGGCTAGGGCTGTGAAAGAAATTAGAAGTTAAGCCAAAATGAACATGAGGAAACTTTTGGGTAGAATGGCTAAGTTTTATAGTATGTGAGTTATACCTCAATAAAGCTCTTTTAAAAACACTGCATCATGAAATATTAAATTATCATTGGAAAAAATGTTTAAACAATTCAGATAAATTCTTCCAATATGTGGCTATCTGAACAAAGGATCTACTCTGTGGTCACATATGAGGAAATCAGTTTGAAATTAATATTTGTAGTACATTATTTAATTTTGCTTTGCACTGGTGGTTTACACAGACCCAGAACTATACTTTGAAGTTACTGCTTTCCCAACCATTCATTTTTGTGGGATGTCATTCGCATAAAATATCTTTTTTTTTGTCTTTTTGTCTTTCTGCTATTTCTTGGGCCGCTCCCACAGCATATGGAGGTTCCCAGGCTGGGGGTCTAATCGGAGCTGTAGCCACCTGTCTACGCCAGAGCCACAGCAACGTGGGATCCGAGTCGCGTCTGCAACCTACACTGCAGCTCACGGCAATGCCGGATCGTTAACCCACCGAGCAAGCTCAGGGATCGAACCTGCAACCTCATGGTTCCTAGTCGGATTCGTTAACCACTGCGTCACGACGGGAACTCCCACATAAAATATCTTAATGAATAAGAGCTTTTCTTAAGTACAGGCCCTGTTAAGTATCAACTAGTACAGATTTTTTGCAATGCTACTTTTGGGATGCATTTTCAAAATATATTCACATATAGCCCTCCTTCATAGTATATTATAGGATGTAAATGCATTCCCCTATAATGTGCATACTATATCATATGCTCTCATCTAATAGGGTTTGGCAGGCAGTAGCCTATGGATTTTGTTGGTGAGTGTCACTATGTGTTGCATACAGTGAAAGCTTTTGGCCAGTTAGTGTTCTCCCATGTTATTTTTAGTGTGTTATATAATGTGTTCTGCATCCTCTACTTCTTCTGTTGAGCATTATCATGAAGAGTTATGACTTAAAAATGGTACCAGAGGCATGTAAGTGATAATACAGGGTCCACTCCAGAGAATCAGTGGAAGAGCCTCCAGTTAGATATAGAGGTAAGACTAGCATTTAATAAGTGTGGCTGATGCACTTTTAGGGAAATGCTTGAGGTAAAGCAGTCAAAATCAGCAGGCATTTGGGGATTGGTGGGAGTCCTTTGACCTTATGACAAGCCTTGCCAGCTGGGACTTGTGGCCAACATTTGTACGAAGGATTTTTGGGAAAAAGAACCTCTAGCCCAAGGATGGAAAAAGATATTCCATGAAGTAGAAATCAAAAGAAAGACAGAGTAACAATACTTATATCAGACAAAACAGATTTTAAAGACTGTTACAAGAGACAAAGGAAGATGTTATATAACGATCAAAGGATCAAAGATATAATAATTGTGTATATATATGCACCCTACATAGGAGCACCTAAATACATAAAGCAATTATTAACAGACATAAAGAAACTGACAGTAATACAATAATAGAGATTTTTAACACCCCACTTACCTCAATGGATAGATCATTCAGACAGGAAAAATCAGTGAGGAAACACTGGCCTTAGATTATACATTAGACCAAATGAACTTAGCAGATATATACAGGACATTCCATCCCCAAATAGCAGTATACACATTCTATTCTGGTGCACATGGAACATTTTCCAGGAGAAATCGTATGCTAGGCCACCAAACAAGCTTTGGTAAATTTAAGTAGGTTAAAATCATATCAAGCATTTTTTTTTCTTGGTCTGTGACCACAACATGTGGAAGTTTTCAGGTCAGGGATCAAACCCGGGCCATAAGAGCAACCCAAGCTGCTTCAGTGACAATGCTGGATCCTTAACCCGCTGCACGCAAGAGAATATTTTCCAATCACAATGCTATGGGATTAGAAATCAAGTACAAGAAAAAAAAATTCAAAAAGCACAAACATGGAGGCTAAACAATATCCTACTAAACATTCACTGGATCACTGAAAAAAATCAAAGAGGAAATTAAAAAATAGCTGGAGACAAATGAAAATGAAAACACAACAATCCAAAATCTATGAGACACAGCAAAAACATTTCTAAGAGGAAAGATTATAGTGATACAACTTGACAACAGGAAACAAGAAAAACCTCAGACTAACTTTATACCTAAAGAAGTTAGAAAAAAGAAGAACAAACAAAACCCAAAGTTAGTAGAAGGAAAGAAATAAAGATCAGAGCAGATACAAAAATAGAGCCTAAAAAAGATAGAAAAGGTTAGTGAAAGTAAGGGTTGAAAATATAAACAAAATTGACAAGCCTTTAGCCAGACTAATCAGGAAAAAAGGGGAGAGGGCCAAAATCAACAAAATAAGAAATTAAAAGGGAGAAATTACAACAGACATCATAGAAGTACGTAAGAGGTTAAGGGACTGCTACAAATAACTATATGTCAATAAAATGGACAAGCTAGAAGAAATGGACAAATTCTTAGACATGTACAATCTTCCAAGACCGAACCAGGAAGAAACAGAAAATGTGAACAGACCAATTACCAGAAATTCCATTGAATCAGTAATTTTATTTATTTTTTAATTTTATTGGCATAGAGTTGACTTACAATTTTGTGTTAGTTTTAGGAATATAGCCAAGTTATACATATAGGAATCAGTTATACATATATCTATTCTACTTCAGATTATTTTCCTATATAAATTATTACAGAGTATTGAGTAGATTTCCCTGTGCTATTCACTAGGTCCTATTTATATATTTTACATATAGTAGTGTGTTTATGTTAATCCCAACCTCCTTATTTATCCCTCCTACTAGTGTTTTCCATTTGGTAACCATCTGTTTGGTTTCAAAATCTTTGAGTCTGTTTCTGTTTTGTGAATAAGTTCATTTGTATCATTTTCTAAGATTCTACATATAAGTGATATATGATGTTTGTTTTTCTCTGTCTGACTTCAGTTAGTATGATAATCTCTAGGTCCATCAATGTTGCTGCAAATGGCATTATTTCTTTTTTATGGCCGAGTAATATTGCACTGTACATATGTACCACATCTTTTTTATCCATTCCTCCTTTGATGGACATTCAGGTTGCTTCCATGTCTTGGCTATTGTAAATGGTGCTGTGATGAACATTGGAGTCCATGTACCTTTTCAGATTAGAGTTTTTTCTGGATATACATCCAGTAGTGGGATTGCTGGATCATAAGGTAGTTCTATATTTAATTTTGTAAGGAATCTCCATACTGTTCTCCATAGTGGTTGCATTTACACAATGCAATTTACATTCTTAGTAACAGCGTAGAAGGGTTCCCTTTTCTCCACACCCACTCCAGCATTAATTGTTTTTAGACTCTTTTTTCTTTTTTGGCCACCCATGGCATATGGAGTTCTGGGTCAGGGATCAGACCCAAGCTGCCGTTGCAACCTAAGCTGCAGCTGTAGCAATGCCAGATCCTTAACCCACTGTGGCAGTCTGGGGAGCAAACCTGTATCTCAGCACTCCCAAGATACCACCAATCCATTGTACCATAGCCTGAACTGCTTTTAGACTTTTTGATGACAGCCATTTTGACTGGTGTGAGGTGATACTTATTGTAGTTTTGACTTGCATTGCTGTAATAATTAGTGATGTTGAGCATTTTTTTCATGCATTTTTGGCCAGGTGTCTGTCTTTGGAGAAGTATCTATTTAGATCTTCTGACCATTTTTTGATTGTCTTTTTTTAAATATGAAAATCTGCATGAGATGTTTGTATCTTTTGGAGATTAATCCCTTGTCAGCGGCATTGTTTGCAAAACTTTTCTCCCATTCCGTGTCTTGTTTTTTCATTTTGTTTATGTTTTTCTTTGCTGTACAAAAGCTTTTAAGTTTAATTAAGTACCATTTATTTATTTTTTATTTTATTTTCATTACTCTAGGAGGTGGATCCAAAAAGATATTGCTGTGATTTATGTCAAAGAGTCTTCTGCCTATGTTTTCCTCTAAGAGTTTTATGGTATCCAGCCTTACATTTAGTAGGCTAAATGTAATCCATTTTGAGTTTAATGACTTTAATCTGTTAAATCCAATTTAATCCATTTTGAGTTTGTTTTTGTGTATGGTATAAAAGAATATTATAATTTCATTCTTTCACAAGTAGCTGTCCAGTTTTCCCAGCACCACTTACTGAAGAGACTCTCTTTCTTTCACTCTATGTTCTTGCTTCCTTTGTCATAGATTAGTTGACCTTAGATGCTTGGGTTCATTTCTGGGCTTTCTATCCTGCTCCACTATCTATAGATCTTTTTTGGTGCAGAAACCATACTGTTTGTTTGTTTATTTACTTATTTATGTTTAAATTACTCAAATGAATTTGTCACATCTGTAGTTGTATAATGATCATCACAATCTGGTTTCACAGGATTTCCATCTCACAGCTCAAGCACATCCCCCCTCCCCCCAAACTGTCTCCTCCGGAGACCATAAGTTTTTCAATGTCTGTGAGTCAGCATCTGTTCTGCAAAGAAGTTCCGTCTGTCCTTTTTTCAGATTTCACATGTCACTGAAAGCATTTGATGTTGGTGTCTCGTTGTATGGCTGACTTCACTTAGCATGATAATTTCTAGGTCCATCCATGTTGCAAGAAATGCTGGTATTTAGTTCTTTTTAATGGCCGAGTAATATTCCATTGTGTATATGTACCACCTCTTCTTTATCCACTCCTCTGTCGATGGACATTTAGGATGTTTCCATGTCCTGAATATTGAAAATAGTGCTGCAATGAACGCTGGTGTACATGTGTCTTTGCAAGTCGTGCTTTTCTCTGGATAGGTGCCCAGGAGTGGGATTGCTGGATCAAATGGTAGTTCTATGTTTAGTTTTCTGAGGAATCTCCATACTGCTTTCCAGTGTGGCTGCACCAATTTACAATCCCACCAACAGTGTACTAGGGTTCCTTTTTCTCCACACCCTCTCCAGCACTTATTGTTTGTAGACTTTTTGATGATGGCAATTCTGGGTGGTGTAAGGTGGTACCTCGTCATGATTTTCATTTGCATTGCTCTAATAACGAGTGATGGTGAACATCTTTTCATTTGTTTCTCAGCCATCTGTATGTCTTCTTTGGATAACTGTCTGTTTAGATCTTCTGCTCATTTTTTGATGGGGTTGTTTGTTTTTTTTGGTATGGAGCTGCAGAAGGTGTTTATAAATTTTGGAGATGAATCCCTTGTCTGCTGATTCACTTGCAAAGATTTTCTCCCATTCTGTGGGTTGTCTTTTCATTTTGTTTAGGGTTTCCTTTGCTGTGCAGAAACTTTTCAGTTTGATTAGGTCCCATTTGTTTATCTTTGTTTTTATTGTCAGTACTCTAAGAGGTGGATCTGAGAAGATGTTGCTGTCGTTTATGTCAGAGAGGGTTTGGCCTATGTTTTCCTGTAAGGGTTTTATAGTGTCTGGTCTTATATCTAGGTCTTTAATCCATTTGGAGTTTCTTTTTGTGTATGGTGTTAGGGAGTGTTCTCATTTCATTCTTTTCCATGTGGCTGTCCAGTTTTCCCAGCACCACTTATTGAACAAGCTGTCCTTTCTCCATTGTGTATTCTTGCCTCCTTTGTCATGGATTCGCTGACTGTAGGTGCGTGGGTTTAATTCTGGGCTTTCTATTCTGTCCCACGGATCTATATTTCTGTCTTTGTGCCAGTACCATGCGGATTTGATTATTGTTGCTTTGTAGTATAGTGTGAAGTCAGGGAGCCTGATTCCTCCAGCTCCCATTTTTCTTTTTCAGGATGTCTTTGGCTCTTCTGGGTCTTTTGTGCTTCCAAAGAAACTTTAAAATATTTTGTTTGAGTTCTGTGAAAAATGTCCTTGGTAGTTTCATAGGGATTGCATTGAATCTGTAGATTGCTTTAGGCAGTATAGTCATTTTGATAATATTAACTCTTCCAATCCAAGAGCCTGGTATATCTTTCCATCTATTTGTGTCATCTTTGATTTCTTTCATCAGTGGCTTATCGTTTTCAGAGTACAGGTCTTTTGTCTCTTTAGGTAGGTTTACTCCTAGGGATTTTATTCTTTTGGATGTGATGGTAAATGGGATGCTTCCTTAATTTCTCTTTCTGCTCTTTCATTGTTAGTGTATAGAAATGCTGTCGATTTCTGTGTATTAATTTCGTATCCTGTGACTTTGCCAAATTCGTGGATGAGCTCTAACAGGTTTCTGGTAGAGTCTTTAGGATTCTCTAGGCATAGTATCATGTCATCTGCAAATAGTGATAGTTTTACTTCTTCCTTTCCAATTCGGATTCCTTTTATCTCTTTTTCTTCTCTGATTGCCATGGATAGGACTTCCAAAACTATGTTGAAGAGTAGTGGTGAGAGGGGACATCCTTGTCTTGTTCCTGATCTCAGCAGGAATTCTTTCAGCTTTTCACCATTGAGAATGATGTTCGCTGTGGGTTTGTCATATGTGGCCTTTATCCTGTTGAGGTAGGTTCCGGCTATACCCACTTTCTGGAGGGTTTTTTATCAGAAATGGGTTTTGGATTTTGTCAAAGGGTTTTTCCGTGTCTATTGAGAGGATCATATGCTTTTTATTCTTCAGTTTGTTAATGTGGTGTATCGCACAGATAGATTTGTGGATATTGAAGAGCCCTTGCATCCCTGGGATAAATCCCACTTGATCATGATGTACAATCCTTTGAATGTATTGTTGGAAGCAGTTTGCTAGTCTTTGGTTGAGGATTTTTGCATCGCTGTTCATCAGTGAAATTGGCCTGTAGTTTTCTTTTTTGTGTGTGGTATCTTTGTCTGGTTTTAGTATCAGGGTGATGGTGGCCTCATAGAATGAGTTGGGGAGTATCCCTTCTTCTGCCATTTTTTGAAATAGTTTCAGAAGGATAGGTGTTAGCTCTTCTCTAAATGTTTGATAGAATTCGCCTGTGAAGCCATCTGGTCCTGGACTTTTGTTTGTTGGAAGTTTCTTAATCACAGTTTCAATTTCAGTTCTTGTGACGGGTCCATTCATTTTTTTCTATTTCATCTTGGTTTAGTCTTGGAAGATTGTACTTTTCTAAGAATTTGTCCATTTCTTCTAGGTTTTCCATTTTATTGGCGTATAGTTGCATATAGTAGTCTCTTATGATCCTTTGTATTTATGTGATGTCCATTGCTACTTCTCCTTTTTCATTTCTTATTTTATTTTATTTTATTTTATTTTATTTTATATTTAATTTTATTGTCTTTTTGCCTTTTCTAGAGCCACTCCCACAGCATATGGTGGTTCCCAGGCTGGGGGTTGAATCGGAGCTGTAGTCACTGGCCTACGCCAGAGCCACAGCAACGCGGGATCCGAGCCGCATCTGCAACCTAAACCACAGCTCACGGCAACACCGGATTGTTAACCCACTGAGCTAGGGCAGGTACCAAACCCACAGCCTCATGGTTCCTAGTCGGATTCGTTAACCACTGCACCACGACGGGAACTCCATTTCTCATTTTATTGATTTGAGTCCTCTCTCTTATTTGCTTGATAAGTCTGGCTAAGGGTTTATCAATTTTGTTGATCTTTTCAAAGAACCATCTTTTTGTTTCATTGATTTTTTTCTATGGTTTTCTTTGTTTCTATTTCACTGATTTCTGCTCTGATCTTTATGATTTCTTTCCTTCTACTAACTTTAGGTCTTGTCTGTTCTTCTCTCTTGCGCTGCTTTAGATGTGAAGTTAGGTTTTTTTATTTGAGCTTTTTCTTGTTTCCTGAGGTGGGCTTGTATTGCTATAAACTTTCCTCTTAGAACAGCTTTTGCTGCATCCCATAGGTTTTGGAGTGTCGTATCTTCACTGTCATTTGCTGCTAAGTATTTTTTAATTTCCTTTTTGATTTCTTCAGTGATCCATTGGTGGTTTAGTAGCATGTTGATTAGTCTCCATGTGTTTGTGTTTTTTTTTCAGTGTTTTTCTTGTTGTTGCTTTCCAGTCATATAGTGTTGTGGTCAGAAAAGATGCTTGACACGATTCCAATTTTTTTAAAGTTACCCAGGTTGGATTTGTAGCCAAGGATATGATCAATCTGAGAGAATGCTCCATTTGCACTTTAGAAGAATGTGTATTCTGTTGCTTTTGGATGGAATGTCCTATAAATATCTATTAAGCCCATCTGGTTTAATGTGTCATTCAGGGCCTGTGTTTCCTTATTGATTTTCTGTCTGGGTGATCTGTCCATTGCTGTACGTGGGGTGTTAAAGTCCTCCACTATGATTGTGTTATTGTTGATTTGTCTTTTTAAGGTTGTTAGCAGTTGCCTTATATATTGTGGTGAACCTATGTTGGGTGCGTAGATATTTAAAATTGTTATATCTTCCTCTTGGATTGATGCTTTGATCATTATGTAATGTCCTTCTTTGTCCCTTAAAATAGTCTTCATTTTAAAGTCTATTTTGTCTGATATGAGCATTGCTACTCCAGCTTTCTTTTGATCCCTGTTTGCATGAAATATTTTCTTCCATCCTCTCACTTTCAATTTGTATGTGTCCCTAGAAGTGAAGTGGGTCTCTTGAAGACAGCATATATATGGGTCTTGTTTTTGTATCCATTCAGCCAGTCTATGTCTTTTGGTTGGGGCATTTAGTCCATTAACATTTAAGGTAATTATTGATATGTATGTTCTTATGCCATTTTATAATTGCTTTGGATTTGTTTTTGCTGCTCTTTTTCCTTTCCTTCTTCTCTTGTTCTTTTCTGCCTAGAGAAGGTCCTTTAGTATTTGTTGTAAGGCTGGTTTAGTATTGCTGAATTCTCTCAGCTTTTGCTTATCTGTGAAGCTTTTGATTTCTCCTTCAAATCTGAATGAGAGCCTTGCTGGGTAAAGCAATCTTGGTTGGAGGTTTTTTGCTTTCATCACGTTAAGTACATCAGGCCACTCCCTTCTGGCCTGCAGAGTTCCTGTTGAAAAATCTGCCGATAACCCTATTGGGGTTCCCCTGTATGTTATTTCTTTCTTTTCCCTAGCTGCTTTCAAGATTTTCTCTTTGTCTTTAATTTTGGTCAGTTTGATTAATATGTATCTCGGGGTGATCCTCCTTGGGTTTATTTTATATGGTACTCGTTGTGCTTCCTGGATTTGAGTGAGTGATTCCTTCCCCATGTTAGGGAAGTTTTCGGCTATTATCTCTTGGAATATTTTTTATGTCCCCTTCTCTCTCTCTTCTTCTGGCACCCCTATAATACGGATGTTGGTTAGTTTAACGTTTTCCCAGAGTTCTCTGAGACTCTCTTTTTTCTTTTCAGTCTTTTTTCTCTTTTCTGTTCCACATTCATAATTTGCACTAATCTGTCCTCCACCTTGCTTATTTGCTCTTCTGCCTCCTGTATTCTGCTGTTAGCTGCTTCTAGTGAATCTTTTATTTCAGGTATTGTATTTTGCATCTCTTCTTAAGTTTTATATCTTGCGTCTCTTTGCTCAGTGTTTCCTGTAAGTTATCCATCTTTACTTCCAGTTTATTTCCAGTGCCTTGCATCATCTTCAGCATCAACAGTCTAAAGTCTTTTTCCTGGAGGCTAAGAATCTCCTCATTGCTTAGCTGATTTCCTGGGGTTTTTCCTTTCTCCCTCATCTGAGTTATAGTTCTATGTCTTTTCTTGTTTATAGGTTTTTGGTGTGGTGACTTTTCACAGATAAGAGTTGTAGCCTCTCTTACTTCTGGTGTCTGCTCCCTTGTGGCTGAAGTCAGTATGGGGGCTTGCTGTAGGCTTCCTGATGGGAGGGGCTGATGCCTGCCCCCTGGTAGGAGGTGCCAATTCTAATCCCTCTGGTGGGTTGGGCTTAGTCTCTGGATGGGATTAGAGGCAGCTGTGTGCCTGAGGGGTCTTTAGGCAGCCTGCTTACTCAGGGATGGGGCTGTGATCCCACCTGGCTTGTTGTTTGCCCTGGGGCTTCTTGGCAGCTGAGTGGCAAGTGGGGCCAGATTTTCCCAAAATGGCCACCTCCAGAGAAAGACACACTGCTGAATATTCCCCAGAGCTTTGCTTCCAATGTCCCTCCCTCACAACAAGCCATGTTCACTCCTGTTTTCCCAGGTTGTCCTCCAAGAACTGCGATCAGGCATGACCCAGATTCCTATGGAGACTTTGCTTTACCCTGGGACCCAGTGCATGTGAAAATCTGTGTGTGCCTTGTAAGAATGGGGTTTCCGTTTCCCCCAGTCCCGTGGAGCTCTTGCACACAAGCCCCAGTGGCCTTCAATGCCAGATGCTCCAGTGGCTCTTTTTCCTAGTGCCAGATCCCCACACGTGAAAGTTTGATGTGGGGCTCAGAACTCTCACTCCTGTAGGTGAGTCTCTGTGAACCAGTTAGTTTCCAGTCTGTGGACCCTCCCACCTGGGAGGTATGGGGTTGTTTATATCGTGAAATCGCCTCTCCTACCTCTTGATGTGTCCTCCTCTTTTTATTCTGGAGTAGGATATCTTTTTAAGGTTTCCAGTCCATTTGGTTCATGAGTACTCAGCCTTTAGTTGTGAATTTTGTTGTTTCTAGAAGACAAGTTGAGCTCCAGTCCTTCTATTCTGCCATCTTTATCCCTCCTTCCAAACCATACTGTTTTGATGAGTGTAATTTTGTAGCTTAGTCTGATGTCTGGGAGTCTGTAAATCAGTAATTTTAAGACTCCCAACAAACAAAAGTCCAGGACCAGATGGCTTCAGAGGTGAATTCTACCAAACATTTAGAGAAGTGTTAACACCTATTATTCCCAAAGTATCCCAAAAAACTGCAGAGGAAGCAATATTTCTTTATTTAAAAAAATTACTCAGTGAATTTTATTACATTTATAGGTGTACAACAATCATCATAACTAAATTTTATAGCATTTTCATCCCAAACCTTCAGTGCTTCCCCATCCCCCAACCTATCTCTTGGAAATCATAAGTTTTTCAAAGTCTTAATATTCCACATGTAATTGATAGCATTTGATGTTGGTATTTCATTGTCTAACTTCACTTAGCATGATAATTTCTAGGTCCATTCGTGTTGCTGCAAACGGCATTATTTCTTTCCTTTTAATGTCTGAGTACTATTTCATTGTGTATATGCACCAAATCTTCTTTATCCTCTCCTCTGTTGAGGGACATTTATGTTGTTTCCATGTCTTGGCCATTGTATATAGTGCTGCAGTGAATATTGGAGTACATGTGTCTTTGCAAGTCATGGTTTTCTCTGGATAGATGCCCAGGAGTGGGATTGCTGGATCAAATGGTAATTCTATTTTTAGTTTTCTGATGAGAGGAAGCAGTATTTCTGAATGAATTCTCTGAGGCCACTCTCACCCTAATACCAAAACTAAAGATATCACACACATACAAATAAAATTACAGGCTAATATCACTGATGAACATAGATGAATAAATCCTCAGCAAAATATTTGCAAACTAAATCCAACAATATATTAAAAGGATCATAGACCATGATCAAGTGGGATTTATCCCAGGGGTGCAAGGATTTTTTCAATATCCACAAATCAATCATTGTGATACACCATATTAACCATTTGAAGAATAAAAACCATGTGATCATCTCAATAGATGTAGAAAAATCTTTTGATAAAATTCATTATCTATTTATGATAAAAACTCCTCATAAAGTGGGCACAAAGGTGTGTACCTCAACATAATAAAGGCCATGTATGACAAACCCACAGCTAACATCACACTCAATGGTGTACAGCTGAAAGCCTTTCCTCTAAGATATGGAACAAGATAAGGATGCCCAGTCTTGCCACTTTTATTCAACATACTATTGGAAGTCCTAGCCACAGCAATCAGACAAGACAAAGAAATAAAAGAATCCAAATGAAAGGAAGAAGTAAAACAGTCACTGTTTTCAAATGATGTGTTTTTATACATAGAAAAATCCTAAAGACACCACAGAAAATTAGTAGAGGTCATTAATTAATTTGGTAAAGTTGCAGGATACAAAATTAATACATAGAAATCTGTTGCATATACACTAACAACAAACTATCAGAAAGGGAAATTAAGAAAACAATTCTATTTTTACATCAAAAAAATAAGATTCCTAGAAAAAAAGCTACCTAAGGAGGTAAAAGACCTATACTTGGAAAACTATAAGACACTGTGATGAAAGAAATTTACGATGATGCAAACAGATGGAAAGATATACTATATTCATGGATTTGAAGAATCAATAGTTAAAATGACTATACTACCTAAGGCAGCCTACAGATTCAATGCAATCCTTATAAAAATACAAATGGCATTTTTCAGAGAAATAGAACAAATAATTTTAAAAATTTTATGGAAACCCAGAAGACCCTAAATAGTCTAAACTGTCTTGAGAAAGGATGGAGCTGGAGGAGTCATGCTCCCTGACCTCAGACTGTACTGCAAAGCTACAGGCAAAACAATGTTGTGCTGGCACAGAACCAAACACAGACCAATGAAAGAGAATAGGGAGTTCAGAAATAAATACACATTTATGGTTAATTAATCTATTAGGCAATATACAATGCCTAAGGAGGAGGCAATATACAATGCCTAAGAAGGAGGCAATATACAATGGAGAAAAGGCAGTCTCTTTGATAAGTGGTGCTGAGAAAACTGGACAGGTACATGTAAAGCATAAAATTAGAACATTTTCTCACCCACTCTAAAATAAAGACCTAAGTATAAGACTGGAAACTAAAAATCATCAAAGAAAACATAGGCTGAACATTCTTTGACATAATTTGTAACAATACAATTGGATCTGTTCCTAAGGGAGAGGAAAAAATGAACAAATGGGACCTAATCAAACTTAAAACTTTTGCACAGCAAAGGAAATCATTAATAAGACAAAAATGCAATGCACTGAGTGGGAGAAGGTATTTGCAAATGATATGACTAGCAAGGGGATAGTATCTAATACATGTACTGCTCATACAACTCAACAACAAAAATACAAGCAACTCAATTAAAAAATGCACGGTAGGAGTTCCTGTCATGGCTCAGTGGTTAACAAATCCAACTAGGAACCATGGGGTTGTGGGTTCAATCCCTGGCCTTGCTCAGTGGGTTAAGGATCTGGCATTGCCATGAGCTGTGGTGTAGGTTGCAGACACAGCTCGGATCTGCTGTTGCTGTGGCTGTGGTTTAGGCTGGTGGCTACAGCTCCGATTGGACCTCTAGCCTGGGAACCTCCATATGCTGCGGAAGCAGGCTTAGAAAAGGCAAAAAGACAAAAAAAATGCATGGTATATGTGAATAGACATTTTCCAAGGAAGACACACAGTCAATAGGCACATGAAAAGATGCTCAACATTATTAATCATCAGATGAATACAAATTAAAACACAATGAGATATTACCTCACATCTGTCAGAAAGGCTGTCATTGAAAAGATCACAAATAGAGTTTCAAAGATGTGGAAAAAAGGGAATCATATACATTGTTGGTAAGAATATAAACTGAATTGGTGCAGCCACTGTGGAAAACAGTATGGTGGTTTCTCAAAAAAGTAAATATAGAACTACTTCTAGGTATATAACTGAAAAAAAAAAGAAAACAAAGACACTAATTTTAAAAGATTCATGCACCTCAATGTTCACAGTAGCAATATTTATACTTGACATGCTATGGAAACAACGTAGGTGTCCATCAACAGATGAATGGATAAAGAAGATGTGGCATCATGCTTCCTGAATTCATGTATTCAATGGAATACTACTAAGTCATAAAAAGAATGAAGTTTTGTCATGTGTAGTAAAATGGATGCACTTGGAGGATATTATTGCTAAATGAAATAAGTCAGAGAAAGACAAATACTGTATGACATGAGTTATATATGAAATCTAAAAAATAAAACAAGTGAATGTAACACAAAGGAAACAAACTGACAGGTATGGAGAATAAACTAGTAATTAGCAGTGGGCAGGAGGAAGGAAGGGAAGGGGCAAGATAGATGTAGGAGAATGAGAGGTACAAACTATTCTGTATAAAATAAATAAGCTACAAGGATATATATATATATATAGTACAGCACAAGGAATATAGCCAAAATTTTATAATGAATATAAATGGGGTATAAGCTTTAAAAATGGTAAATTACTCTTGGATATCTATAAATTATATAACATTATATATCAACTCTGTCTCAATTTAAAAATAATAAATGATTAATTAGGATAAACAGAAAAAACCCTCTAGTCCAAGGTTGTCACATCTTCAAGGACTGAACAAAATGAAAGTCATGTTGTGTTTCAGGAACTCATCTCCATAGGGATTTTCTATGACAGCTATGTATAGCACAGACTCAGGTGGTGTCTCCATTTCTAACAAAGATTTCCAACTCCCACACCTGGTTAATGACTAAGGAGTGGGGTAATCTGCTTGCATTGTGCAGAGATAACCATCTCATCTTTCTGTCCTCAGTGATGCTGCCCTGGCTTCCTTGTGTCAGGTCTCGTCTCCCCACTACAAAGGTGCTCCACGTTGCAGTTGGGTGATATCTTAAAATGTTTTGATAGTGCCATTTCCCTGTTTTAAACCTACTGAAGGCTCCCCATTACCCCTAGGATATCAAATATCAATAACATGAACTGCAACAACCTATCTCATCCTTCTCTGCTCCTCCTTCCCCCATTCTAACCTTTGTGCATGTGTTTTCTTCTGCTTGGACCATCTTCATACTGATGCCACACATATCCCACTGCTTTTAAGTAAATACGCAGTAACTATTCCTTACTTTAATTTTCAGTCTCTGTTTGCACTTCCAGGAGACTCCATTCTCCCCTCACTGCTCAAGGGTGGCTGGCATGCCTCACCTAAGTGTTCCCTGAGCATTTCCAAAGTCTTGATTTCTTCCACTCACTGCACTGTGGGAAGCACTGCTAATTACCACCCCAGTATCCATTCTACCTTTTTCATTACCAGAACCCTGATTTTTTTTCATACCAACAGTGTGCCCAGTTAAGAATGCTTACCTTTTCAGACTCCCTTGTAGGTATGTGTGGTCATGTGACCCAGTAGTAACCAATGAGATGGAAGGATAGGACTACTGGGTAAAATTTCCAGGCAATCATTCCCATTTAAAAGGGAAGTCAACCTAACTGGTTTGTACATTGCTTTGCCCTTGTCCTTTGTTGGGTCTCCTTTGTCCATTTGGAATTCAGCTTTGAGCCTTGAGGAGTATCAGGCTTCTTGTGAGAACAGAAATGAGGCAAAATATTAGGGATGGCAGAGAAGGAAAATGAATGGAAGTGGATGTTGTCTGTGTCCTTTTTCAACTGGCTTACATGTGCTTGACCTTAGGGTCCTTTTCACATGAAAACACACCTGGCTTAGTCAAACTCCTCTTTGATTCAAGTATAACATGCAGCTGATCTCATCTTCCTAACTGACAGCACAATTTTTTAATGTGTTATTTACTTAACTGGCTTTTGTTTTGTTTTGTTTTGTTTTAGGGTGCAGCACATGGAGGTTCTCAGGCTAAGGGTCCATTCGGAGCTGTTGCTGCCCACCTACGCCAGAGCTACAGCAATGCCAGATCTGAGCCACAACGGGAACTCCAACTGGCTTTATTTCTAAGGAGCAGCTTCCATAGAAGCTGGGGACCCCTTCTTGTTCATGTCTGTATTCCCTGTGACATGGTCATGATATTTGACACAGTGTAGGTGTTTGGTAAAAGTTTGTTGAATAGATGTTTGGTTGGATGAATGAGTCCAGGTGAAAAGAATGGATTTTCCTCATGATGTATGTTTATGCTCTTTGGGTCATATGGAGCTGGGTCTGGGTATTCAGTAAGAATTTTTGGCATACTCCCTGGAGTGGGATTTCTCAGCCTTGGCACAGCCGACACTGTGGGCCAGATAATTCCTCATTGTAGGAAATGGTACCGGGTTTTATAGGATGTTTAAGAGCATCCTGGGCCTCTGTCCTCTAGATAACTGTAGCATTCCACCCCCTTCATTTGTAACAACCACCAGTGTCTCTGGACATGGCCCAGAGTCCCTAAGAGAGCAAATTTGACCCTGGGTGAGAACTACTGGTGTGGAGGAGGGATTCTAGAGTTGAGTTCTATGAACTACTACTTAGCATGTGTGTGTGTGTGTGTGTGTGTGTGTGTAAGTCCTGAAATAACACAAAATTTGTTACATGTTTGCACATTGTTTTGGGCAGAACATCTGTATTTCTTAGATGTCCTCAAGAGGGCCAACAGTCCAACAAAGTTCAGAACCATTGCTCTAGAATTTTCAAGCTGTTTCTAAACTTTTCATCTCGTTCTTTTAATCTCCTATACATCGTTGAATTTAATAGGTCGAGAGGCTGATTAAGACCACCGCTTAATAACTATTCAAGTTCTGATCAAGTGTTAAAGTCTAATAAACTGAAATTGCTGTGAGGCCCACAGAACAAGCCATTTGAAATATTTTGAAGAGCCACTATAAATATGGAAATCGAGGAGAGTGTTCTTATGCCTTATAACATAATGGTCAGTCCACTTAACAAAGGAGAATTGAATTGCAGTTCTGAAACTCTAAATGCAGCAGTAATTGGATGAAAAGTAAGAAGAGAAACTCTCATAAACAGATTACTTAAAAATGGTCTCAGGTGAATATATACTGGCAGGAAAATTTAAATACTAAAAAAGAAATAAGATGGATGTGAGCATGACTGAACTGAATTTAATGGTTGATGTTCTCATTTATTTAATCACATAATGCCACTACTTGGGACTCTATTACTGAAGCAAATCATTTGTTGCATCCAAAGGGAGCCATAATAATGCAAAATGTGCCATGAAATACCCAATTAAATTATTTTAACACGTTGGAGAGTGTGGACTGCTGCACATGTCCTCGTCTTTTCTCTTCCTGACAGTCTGGAGGGTATGATCTGTATTTAATATCTCGTTTGTATTTCTTTGCTCTGGCTTCTGTGTGTGTGTGTGTGTGTGTGTGTGTGTGTGTGTGTGTGTTTATGTGTGTTTGGACGTGTCTACTTGTGGATTCACGGCTCTGCCCTAGCTATGAAAATGTTTAAGCATGGCACAGCTGGAAATATAAGGAATAAAAAGAATCTGTAAATAAGACAGTTGCATCCTGGTGCACTCCTAGGGGAAGCTGGGAATGTAACTTACCAGGAACTTGGAAATGAGGTTTCCTAAACTTGATCCCATGGCAGAAGCTTATTGCAACCAATATGCTGGAGACACGTTCCTTGCTAACTGATAAAGTAGAGTTGACTGCTGGAGACAATCATTTCATTTGTTTGCATTGGTTTTGGGAGGTGGGAGGGGAAAGACTGTACAAAACTCCCCTTTCCGCCTGTGAAGTCTTTTTATAAATGTAAATTTTTATCATCCAAGTTACTCTTGACAGTAATTAAGCATGTAGACAAACCATGTATAGTTAAAATATATGTTCTCTGTATGAAAGTTACATGCATACATTATAGAAAAAGAAAAAGGAAAATGAGAATTTATGTACTACCACCAGAAGACAACTGCTCAGTATATTTCCTCTCATGCATATTGAAATTTAAAGAGCAATTTTTTTTAAATAAAAAAAAATTCTCATTAATACACAAAGCTGGGGACGTAGCCTGTAATACCTGGGCTCAGAGATAGTTATTCTTTTTTGTAGGTAAATGTTCCATTTTCTTCCACCCTAAAACTCTTGCACTTGAACCCACATACATACATACATAGATGGGATGTTACCCACCTGTGGGCATCTTTCCAAGCCAGTAAACAGGTCTATGTTGTACATAGAGCTTTGTTTTCTCTCTCTCTCTCTCTCTCTCTTTTTTTTTTTGTCTTTTTGGGCCGCACCTGTGGCATATGGAGATTCCCAGGCTAGGGGTCGAATGGGAGAAATAGCCACTGGCCTATGCCACAGCCACAGCAACATCAGATCCATGCTGCACCTGCAACCTGCACCACAGGTCATGGCTACACTGGATCCTTAACCTACTGAGCAAGGCCAGGGATGGAACCTGCATCCTCATGGATGCTAGTCAGATTCACTTCCGCTGAGCCATGACGGGAACTCCAGCTTTATTGTGTTTATACAAAAAGATAAGTTCTAGGGGATAGGAGGAAAGGACATCTACAGAAAGGTTCAGAAAAGAGAGTAATAATATCCCAAGCTCAGCATCCATTAACATGGATTGACATTTAAAAGTGCATATACATTCATTTATTCAATGTTACATGATACTGTAAGAGAGCCAGCTTTCACCTAAGAAAGTGCTTTAGTGCAAATTGTGAAAGGTACTCCCTTCCTGATGTATACAGCCCCCTTTTTCCCTTCAAGTATGGGGAGGGCTCAAAGTGCTTAAACATAGGGAGTAAACCTTGATTCTTTCACTCAGCAATATGTGGAGGACATGTATTATTACATATGGAGGTACCACCCCCTCCACACATCAACAGCTCCTCTGTGAGTGAGAACACTAAGTTTGGTGCCTGTTGCATTACAGCACTGAGTTTTACAAATATCACCCCATTTAACACTTAGACAACTATGCATAGGTACTGTTAATTTTCTCCATTTTATTGATGAGAAAACTGAAGCACAGAGAAATTAAACCACTGCTCCAAAGTCATCCAGCTAGTGAGTGGCAGGGCTGGGATTTGAATCCTAAACTGGTGGTGCTCTTCACCACCCTGCTATTCAAATTAACCTCTTGTTGGCAATTTACTTTCATTTTTTTCCTTTGACAACATTGCAATGAATATTTTTATCTAATTATATCCTTAGGATAATTTTATACTTAATTTTTGTTTAACACACTATTAAATAACACTATATGCCTGACACTATTCCAGATATTTTATAGAAATTAACTCACTTAATTCTCTTACAAACCCTAGGATTCAGCATTTATTATATTTCTTTTTCTTTCTTTTCTTTTCTTTTTTGCTTTTTAGGGCCACACCCATGGCATATGGAGGTTTCCAGGCTAGGGGTCTAATGGGAGCTACTACTGCTGGCCTACACCACAGCCACAGCAACACCAAATCCTTAACCCACTGAGCCAGGCCAGGGATCGAACCTGCAACCTCATGGTTTCTAGTCAGATTTGTTTCCTCTGCGCCACAATGAGAACTCCCTCAGCATTTATTATAGATATTAATATCATAATATTATAGATGAGGCAGAGAGAGATGACCTAAAGTGCCAGGGCTGGAATTCCCACCCAGGCATTCTGGCTCCAGGTCCTGTTCCCTGACCATCAAGTTTTGTATCTTCTTCCTCTTTCCCTCAAGAAAGCAAGGAAGTACCACGGGCCAGAAATTTGTTATACAACTGTCAGATTACATACACTAAAAAGAGTATCTCAATGGATGATTCCAATACTAGGAATTTCGTTCTAGCCATATTTTAAAATGCACATCAAAGTAGAATTTAAATCATACCCTACATATAAATTTATTCAGTAATTGTTTTTTTATTAAAAGTAATTTAGAGTACAAAATACAAAAGAAATATTAAATTTGCCAATAACAACTCATGCAGATATCACCATTGATGTGCTGTAGGTTTTTTGAATGGAAGTATAGCCATATACATATTAAAAAGCCTTTTTGCAATGAAAATTATTTTTGACATTAATAGTTTTAAAACTTTTTTACTGCTCGTGTCACAAGGAATTGCAAAAAGTAGTATATTTAACAGGTCTTTTATTGAAACAGATTACATCAAATTTTCATTTTTTATAGAAAAAAATATCACATTGATGAACTTGAACTTTTTTTTTTTTAAGAACTGCACCTGTGGCATATAGAAGTTCTCAGGCCAGGGTCTGAGTTGGAGCTGCAGCTGGCCTATGCCACAGCTGTAGCCATGCGGGATCCAAGCTGCATCTGTGACCTACACCATAGCTCATGGCGATGCCAGATCCTTTAACCCACTGAGTGAGGCTGGGGATCAAACCCACACCCTCCTGTATAATCAGGTTCTTAACCCACTGAGCCACAATGGGAACTCTGATGAATATCTTTTTATATTATTCTTGGTGTGATTTTCTATTCCCTCAATATACATTCCTGGGAAAGGAATGATTAAGTCAAAGACTATGAATATTTTAGGGCTTTATATATACATTTTTGGCTAATTTGTACAGAGGCATTTTTCTAAGTTATTAAAGACTGTTCATAAGTACCATTTTACTCTCTGAATAATATGCAGTTATATATTTAGACCATATCATACTGAACTATTTCCCTCTGCCTGATAAATTTTATTTAGAATGGTGTTTTTTGACCATTTAAATTTAAAGATGCTTTTTGATAAACATTAATACCTATCAACTCCTTTAATGTGGTTTTTAAATAGTATTCAAATCATTGACAATTTTAGGAATAAAAGTTTTACTTTGACTGAAAAATTATTTCCCTTCAGCCTGAAAAATCTCACTTTAACAACATTTTCTGGAGTTCAGCTCTGATAGCAGAAACTTTGAGTTTTTTTTTTTTTTTTACCATCTGAAAATGTTTTTAGTTTTGCCTTCCTTCTGAAGGAGATTTTAGCTGGGTATAGAATTCCCTTTTGACATATTTTTCTTCAAGTTGTTATAAATCTTCTATTATCTTCTGGTCTCCATAGTTTCTGATGAGAAGCCTGTGATGATTTACATTGTTGCTTCTCTGTATTTAACATGTCGTCCTTCTCTGGCTGGCTTTAAGATTTTCTGTGTATTTTTGGCTATCAGTCATTTGGCTATACTTTGCTAAGCATGGTTTTCTTTGCCTTTATCCTGCTTGAAGTTTGGTGAGTTTTGTAAATCTATAAATGTGTGATCTTTAGCAAATTGGAAAAAATCTGGATTTTGTATGTTCAAATATTTTTCTGCTCTTCTTTCTTCTTTGTAGGACAACAATTATATAAAAGCTCCTCCATATGATTTTATTCCAAATTTCTCTGAGGCTGTGTATATTTTCTCAATCCCTTTTCTCTGTTTACCTTAGGTTAGTATGTCTTTTGATCTAGCTTCAGTTTTATGAACTCTTTTCTTCTGTTGTCTCCATTCTTCTATTAAGCTCATACACTGACTTAAATTTTCAACTTTTAAATTTTGAGTTTGAGAATTTCCACTGGAGTATTTTTTCATAGTTTATATTTCTCTTCTTATTCAACATGAGAAAAATTTTAATATCCTTTATTAAACATTAGAACAGCTGTTTCAAATACCCAAATTGGCAAAATTTCAGGATTAGTTTCTATTGATTGTATCTACTCTTGCAATTGGATTACAGTTTTTTGTTTTTTGAATATTGAATAATTTTGGATTGTATTCCCGATATTGTGATGTTATAATGTAGAAACTGTGGGTTTTGTGATATTTCTCTGAAGAGTATTGATGTTTTTGTTTTATCAAGCAATTAACTTCATTGAACTCAAAAGACAAACTCTTGACTTTTGAGCAGCAGCTCAAATCTCTGTTTAATTCTTTTATCTTTAGCTTAACTCCTTTGAAATCTGCCCAGTTATGGGTCACCCAGACACCTGGGCAGAAATTATGTGTAGAAATTGGAGTTTTCCCACTTGGGCTTTCTCCTTTCTTTCCTCACTTTCTAGTGGCAGTAGTTGACCCAGCCTCTGTCCTCTAATTCTTCAGTTCAGAAAGATTGGGATATTTCTTTCAAACTTTTAGCCACTCCATATGGGGCTGACTTCAGCCTCACCCCAGGCTTAAAGCTATAGAAACAGGCAACTTGTTGCCTGTTTTCCAAATTTTATCTAGCCTCCAGAATGTCTTCTTTGTTTATGCTCCAGTACTTTCAGGTCTTTACTTGTGTGTGTATGTTTTGTCCAGAGTTTACAGCTATTATGTGCAGGACCCCTGGGTTCTATAGGCTTCTCCTTAGCTGGATTAGAAGCTGGACTTCTGAATATTCTAAAGATGTAATAATTTATGTTTCAATAACTGAACATCAAAGGCAGTTACACTCATTATCCACTTAAATAGCACTTTTTGGGTGGCACTTATGGTATTTGTTATTAGACAACTAATTGTATACTTATTTATCTAACATTTCTTTTCCACGAGAGCACATGAAATCTGGTGGTTGCATAATATAAGCTTGGTACATAGTTGCATCTCCTTAAATATTTGTTAAACAAACAAATACAGCCAGGAGATGATAAGGGTCTATACTTCCAGGAGAGGCTGAGGGTCTAAACCAGGGCACAGGGTAGAAAGAATAGGGTGCATTTAAGACAGTGCTCATAGAGAGCTTTCAGGGAACTTGCTCATTGGCTAGATGGTAGGGGGAGTTGTGGAAGATAGACAAGTTTGGGTAAAACCCCAAGGCCTCTAGCTGGGTTTACTTGGTGGATGAGAGCTTTGATTGAGACTGGAATTCTGAGCATTGAGAAAAATGATTCTTTGGTCTTGGCATGTTGATGGTCACTCCTAATATTTGATTAACATTTATCCTGCTCTTGGCTCATCCTTCACTGGAGATGAGATTAAAGAAGGAGCAGTAGCCAAATTTCCAGTTCTTTGGTCCTGATCAGGTGCAGTTGGCTCTGCTGAGAGTGAAATGAGTGAGTTTGGAATTCAGGGCATCTATTAAGGAAGGGTGTTTCTCTATGATAAGAAGCTGAGTGTTGAAATGTAATCCTCCAAACCCCTGCCTCCTGAGGATTCCATTAAATTGTTCCTATTAGCGTGATTGCTCCCAGAGAACAAAAGAGCAGGAGAAATATTAGAAAGCCTGAAAGTGAAGGGAGCAATATTGGAAGATGTGGCTCAGTCATGATTTAGGAGCCTCACTAAATTCATAAGTGGAACTGTCTGACAGCCTTGAACCTGAAATCTTTCATCTTCCAGGTGGAATACGGGTTAGTTTGTACAGTAAAATGAAAACCAGTGTTGAGCACCGCTGTCAAGTCCATGTTCCCTTAGTAGCAGGGTTTTGGATGAGAGCATAATTACATACAGAAATGGTGCCCTGGGCTTCCTTTCCTGCAAGTAGCCATGATAAAGGCAGCGTCTATTCCCTGATGCCGGGGAACCTGCTCTAGCCAAAGGTTTCTCAGTAGCACCTCTGATTTCATCTAGAGTCACACTCGTTTGTCTAATCCTTCAGTGGAGAGCTGCTGTTCTTGCCAGCCAAGGCATTTAGCACCAGGAATGCCGCTCCTAATGGCCTCCCTCTGCAATTAAGAAAAACAGGTTTCCAAGTGGAGGAACTAGTGGAGGATTGTGATTTGCAGTGGGGTTTCTGCTGCTATTTCTGTTTTGAGGCAGGTCTCACCAGGATATCTGGTTCTCTGCCACCCCCACAGGCCATGCACTGGGGAACTGATTACCTAGCTGTTATCAGGGATTTATATGTTCTTCTTGTCCTGCAGTTAGAGGTAGAGATTAGGAATTGTTGAAGGAAGAAGCAAGCCCAGCCATTGGACAGGACTTGTAGAAATGCAGCCTGGAGTGCATTTGTAATATTTGCATAACAGAACATCATTGCTAACCAAAAGTCAATGACCCTCACCTGTGGGGTGACTGCAGCGTTTTCAAAGCACATCTCCTCTTTTTTTTTTTTTGTCTTTTTGTCTTTTTGTCATTTTTAGGGCCTCACCTGCACCACATGGAGGTTCCCAGGCTAGGGGTCTAATCAGAGCTGTAGCCGCCTGCCTAGGCCAGAGCCACAGCAACGTGGGATCCGAGCTGCATCTGTGGCAACCTATACCACAGCTCACAGCAACACTGGATCCTTAACCCACTGAGCGAGGCCAGGGATCGAACCTGCAACCTCATGGTTCTTATTCAGATTTGTTTCCGCTGCACCATGACGGGAACTCCACATCGCTTCTTTTGTGCTTCACATCGCTTCTTTTGATTCTTCACATCTCTTCGTTTGATGCCAGCTTCCTTACTGTGTTCCACTGCCCTCAAGCCACATGGCAGTGCAACCACCGCACCGGCTTGGTCCTGCTGAACAGGCGCTGCTGCCTCTCAGAGCTTCTCCTCCGAGCACCGGTATCTCTCTGCTGCTTCCTTGTGCATTGATGTCCCAGTACGGCCCACCTAAGTCCGCAGAGTCCCAAAGTCAGGCTGGAGTAGGGTCCAAGGGTTCCCTCTTTAATTCCCCTGCAGAGAGACCTTGTATGTGGCCAGAGCGTCATGATATTCTTTTGGAAAACAGCTCTTGCATTTCTTCCCTGCTGCCCCTCGCTCCACAGCCCAGGTTCACACATATGGCTGCACAGTGGCATCGCGCAGGCAATTTATTGTAGATAGTCTTGTCCAGATCACAGCCCAGAGCTTGGAAATTAGCATCTCATAGGGTGGGTGTTGTGGTTTGTAAGGTTCCCGGTGACCGTCAGGTGATACCAGGGCTGAGAACCACTGCTGTCCAGGAAGCAGGGAAGGGTCTGACTGCAGTGTGGGCTGGACTATCCATGCTGTCCACACCCTTGTCTCCGGTCCCATCCTTGGATGCCTGCCTGGACCCTCTCCTCCTGCACAATAAATGTCTGTCCTTGGATGGTCCTGGTAGTGGGCCCCTCCTGCTGTTTATAGGGAAGCAAGACTTTGGATTCCATTTCCCTCTTAAACATTTTTTTCTCTTGTTTTGCCTGCACCTGTGGCATATGGAAGTTCCCAGGCCAGAGAACACAGCTGCAGCAACATCGAATTCTTAACCCACTGTGCCAGGCCAGGAATCGAACCCTCACTGCCATGGAGACAACGCCAAATCCTCACCCTACTGTGCCACTGAGAGAACTCCTTAAACATTTTAAAGTGGTCATTTCAAATACTAGTTTTGCTTGGGTCAGATAAATCTGATCTGAAGCTGTTGGCTCAGCATCACATAGATGGGAAAGAGGTGTGGGATAGAAGCCTTAAATTAGCCGCAGGATCCATTTCTAGCTGTGCCATCCTCAACAAGTGACTCAAGTGATCTGACTCTCAGTTCCCCTACCTATAAAATGGGACTAGAATCTACCTCGTGGAGTGGTTGCCATATAGTCAGGTGCCGAATGTGAAAGCATTTTGTGAGAAGAAAGCAACACCTTGGTATGTGACTCTTATCCAGCCATCTTGCATATCTGGGACTTCGACTTCTTGGGGTGGTTAAGAGTGGTTCAAAGAGAATTCTTTACCACTGTTGGAAAAGCTATTCCAGGCACACTTTCTGGTGGTGAGAACCTGAGGTCTTATTTTTGCAAATGGGGAGCAGCTCTATCACTAGGCTTTCATTCTATGATCCTCTGTAAGAATGCTACTCCCGATTTTTTTGTTGTCTTAAAATATGCTTAACACACCTTTACCATTCCCATCATTTTAAAGTGTATATTTCAGTGTTTAAGTATATTCATAACATTATGTAACATTACCACCACGCATCTCCAGAACTTCATCACCCGGAACAGCAACTCTCTACATAGGAGATGATGTCTCCTAGGTCCCTGGTACTTCTATTTTACTTTCTATTTGTATGAACTTCCCTTTCCTTTGTACTGCACATGGGTGAATCAGGTAATGTTTGTCCTTTTCCATTTGTTTGTATCACTTAGCCAAATATTTTCAAGGTTTATCCATGTTGTAACACGTATCATAATCTTACACCTTATAATGAGATATCAACAGATAAATGGATAAATGTGACATATATACTGTTGATGGATGCTTGGGTTGTTTCCAGTGTTTGTTATGAATGGTGCTACTGTGATCATGGGTGTACAAAGTAGTCATTTAAGTTCTTACTTTCAATTACTTTGAATTTATGCCTAGGAGTGGAATTGATGGATAGTATGGTAATTTTATATTTAACAATTGATGAAATGTCAAGCTTTTCCACAGTGGCTGCACAATTTTACAATGCCACCAGCTATGAACATCTTACTTCTCCACATTATCCCCTACTTTATTTTTTCCTATTTTTTTCTTAATAGTTACCCTAATAAATGCAAAGTGATATCTCACAAAGTGGTATCTCTCTCTCTCTCTCTCTCTCTCTCTCTCTCTCTCACACACACACACACACACACACACACACACACACACACACACACAGCAGAATTATCAGTTATTCCCAGTACTGAGAATTCTGGCCCTGGAGTATTTTCCTTTCTTTTTTTTTTTTTTTTTTTTTTTTTTTAAAGAACTAGAAGTTCTTAAACCTTAGAGGCATCAGAATCACCTGGAAGGTTTGTTAAGACAGATTGCCCCACCTTCAAAATTTTGGATTCAATAGGTCTGGGGTGGGGTCCAAGAACTTGCATTTTAATAAGCTGCCAGGTGGTGCTTCTGGTTCAGAGAGCATACTTGCAGAACCACCAGGCAGACTTTTTCTAGTGTCACAGTGTTTCCTCCAGGGCCATGATTCTTATCCTTGACTGTGCATTACAGTTACCCCAGGAGCTTTTAAAAATGCTGATCCAGGGCCTTACCCTATAGCATCTGAGTTGGTCTCTGTGGGTGGGGCCAGGGTATCATTACGTACAAAATGCTCAGGGTCATTCTCATGTGCAACCAGAGGTGAAATCGAGTTTCCCTGATTTCTGTTTTTTGCCCTATAACCCATTCTCCATTTGGCAACAGAGCCTCTTTTAAAAATACAAATCAGATTATTTCATGGCCTTTCTCTGCTTCAAACCCCTCGTTTACTTTCCACCGTGCTTAGGAGAAAGTCCTAGCTGTGTACTATGCCTCCAAACTCCTGCCAGATTGGTTCCATCCTGACCCCACATCCTCATGCTGCCATTTCCACAGCTCACCTCCGTGCCAGCACCTGGGATTCCTTTCTTTCCTCTGACAGACCTAGCCCTGCCCTGTCTGAGGGCCTTGCTCTGGTCTTCTGGCTGGGATGATGCACCCTAATACCCCACACTGCTGTTTCCTTCCATCCCTTGTCCTCAGCTCTTGTGTCCCTTCCACCTAGAGCCCTGCTCTGGTCCTCCTGTTAATGACTAATGGTGATGCTGCTAGTAAAACAAGTGCTTTCCCATCCCCCAGTTCTTGTGCTCATATTTGCCTGATCGAATTTTATTATCTTTTTTTTTTTTTTTTTAGGGTCCCACCCATGGCATATGAAGTTTCCCAGGCTAGGGGTTGAATTCGAGCTACAGCTGCTGGCCTACACCAGAGCCACAGCAACGCCAAATCTGAGCTCTGTCTGCAACCTACACCACAGCTCATGGCAACTCTGGACACTTAACCCACTGAGCAAGGCCAAAGATTGAACTTGCAACCTCATGGTTCCTAGTTGGACTCGTTTCTGCTGCACCACGACAGGAACTCCAAATTTTAGTATCTTATTTATTTATAAGATTGCTTGTATATCATCTGACTCTAGAAATTGTCATGAGGGCAGAGATCTTGTCCATTTTGTTCACTATTGTTCCATGTACCTGCCAGGTAGAAGGGCCACAGATACACTTACTGAATGCATGAATGAATGAACCCTACAAATTATGGGCTACAGGAACCTACTCTGTTCTTGACTGTTACTGGAAGCACCATCAACTTCAGGCAAATGTGACAACAGATTCTTCCAGATCATTGAGCTACCATTGGCCACACTGGAGGCCACACACCCATGGTGTCATCTCTTGAGCTGGGTTGACTTTTCCTTGACTGCCCAGCACAGCTTAGGGCAGACAGTGGTGGGAGAGGCCAGGGCAGACCAGTCCCATATTTGCATCTGGCAGGGAGATTTGACAGGGGTGATTAAGGGGTCCCAGAATCCTTTACAACATTATTCCCTTACAGAGGGGTGGATCCATAGAAGTGTCAGTAATCAATAATTGCCTTTTTTCTATGGATGGTTTATAGGCTCATTGCAATTAATTGTTTCTGAAAGAGTAGTAAAATTAGGCAAGGAGGCCATCCACGGTGATGGCCTGTCAGGGGCGGTGGCACAGACAGGCTATTAGCATCGTGGAGGTCATAGTGGGCTCTCTGTGAAGGGCATCAGCACCCAGAAAGAGTCATCCAGACTGGAGCAAAATCTTTCTGGGAGTTTAAATGGCACACTAAGCTATTTAGCCTCCTGTATAAGAAAAAGGCTGAGAAGATAGAGTCTGCACTGTGGGGAAGGGTCAGATGGAAAATCGGGTAATCAGAGCAAGCAGGTCTTTTTCTAAAGTTGTGGGGTTTTTTTTTCCTTAGGCACAAAGAAGTTTTTCACGATCAGTACAGCTCATTACAGTTGCAGTATTTTCTCCTTGTCATACAAAAGTGAAGCAATGTGCACATTTCTATGTGAAACTGAAGTGAGGTGGAGAAAAAAATTGTGCTTCTCAAATAATTATCTCTGAACTCCAGGCTAATTGGCAGAATAGTTCAAAACAATGCCCCCAGCCCTTCCTTTTTTTTAATCACTGAGAGGGTATTAGGAGTAGGTATATACGTATTTACCATTAAACAATTTAATAGTATGGGGAAAGATCTCTAACTAGGGCATCATACCTGTGTTCTTTCCTTGGTATTGTGGTATAAAGTCTTGTGTACAAATAAATTTAGTTGAAAAAGTAGTCGATTTTAAAGAAAACACTTAAGGGACTATCAGGAGGAAGTAAGGAGATAAAGCAACAATTATTTGGGATTTGGGAAATCCTGGGAATAAGGACTAGGGTACCCAGACCTAAGCAAATGATTAAGCAACTTTTTCCTTTTTTTCTTTTTTCTTTTGTTTTTGTCTTTTTTCTGTTGTATTTTTAGGGTTGCACCTGCGGCATATGGAGGTTCCCCAAGCTAGGGGTCCAATTGGAGCTGTAGCTGCCAGCCTACGCCACAGCCACAGCAATGCGGGGTCTGAGCCCCATCTGCTATACCACAAGCTAACAGCAATGCCGGATCCTTAACCTGCTGAGCGAGTCCAGGGATCCAAACAGCATCCTCATGGATACTAGTCAGGTTTGTTAACCACTGAGCCATGACAGGAACTCCAACAATTTTTTCTTTATTTAGTGGATGGAAATTGTGAGAAAAATTGGCTTTGCTCAACATCCTCGGCATAAATCCTTGAGGGAAAGAGCAAGGTTAACCAGCACCTTTGACCACCTCTTTATTTGTTGCGTGAGCTGGAGTTTTCCCGCCACGGGCCCAGAGCAGGAGAGATGAGTGAGGATATTAGATTTGGGTGGATTAGCCAAATCAACGTTGGTTTTTTTGTGAGTGCAAGATGGACACTGCCACCAGATGATGCTAGCTTCCTCAAAAAACCCTGCGCTGGCTTAGGACACAAGAACTCATCAATCTTTTCTAGCAATCCTTGACCCCAATAGCAGCAAGACAAAGTTGGGCAAGGCTTAGCAAAGTTGGGTCTCTTCCTAACTCAGTTACTGGAGAGGGAACAGTTTGTACCACTGACCACACTAAAATATCTGTGATTGCCTGTGTTGTGGGAAGACCCAGAGTAACAAATTTAGCATGGTAATATATTCAGATGATTAAAATGTGGGTCTTCCATTGTCAATCACTGCTAGTAGTGCCCGACAATAGCTCTTAGCCCATTTTTCTTGATGGTTTTACTCTAATGGAAAAGAGACTTGGGCTGGAGAATTTCTAAACATATAGGCACTTGGTTATTGTTGATCTGCACTGTCCAGTATGGTAACCATTAGCCACTGGGACCACTTAAATCTCACTTAAAGTGAAATTAAATTTTAAATTCACCCAAAGCAACAGAAATAAAAGCAAAAATAAACCAATGGGAGCCAATCAAACTGACAAGCTTTTGCACAGCAAAGGAAACCAAAAAGAAAACAAAAAGACAACTTACAGAATGGGAGAAAATAGTTTCAAATGATGCAACTGAAAAGGGCTTAATCTCTAAAATATACAAACAACTTATACAACTCAACTGCAGAAAACCAACAACCCAATTGAAAAATGGGCAAAAGACCTGAATAGACATTTCTCCAAGGAAGATATACAGATGGCCAAAAAGCACTTGAAACAATGCTCAACATCCCTGATTATTAGAGAAGTGCAAATTAAAACTACCATGGGGGAAAAAAAATTGTGTTGGGAAAATAATAAAAAAATAATTGTCCGCAAATGTAGTGTCAGAGTAATACACAACAAGAAGTCAGAGAAAATGCAGGTGTTAGATAGGTGCACTCAGGTGTGAGTTACAGTGCTGTTGGCCCTGAGTTTTATGTTTATGAATCAATAGTATATATTAAATTTTTTAAAACAGAAAAAAAAGCTACCATGAGATACCACCTCACACCAGTCAGAATGGCCATCATTAATAAGTCCACAAATAACAATGCTGGAGGGGTGTAGAGAAAAGGGAACCCTCCTGCACTGTTGGTGGGAATGTAAGCTGGTACAACCACTGTGGAAAACAGTATGGAGGTACCTTAGCAAACTATACATTGAACTACTGTATGACCCAGCAATCCCAAACTCTTGGGCATATATCTGGACAAAACTTTCCTTGAAAAAACACATGCACCAGCATGTTCATTGCAGCTCTCACTATTCACAATAGCCAAGACATGGAAACAACCCAAATGTCCATTGACAGATGATTGGATTAGGAAGATGTGGTATATATATATACAATGGAATACTACTGAGCCATAAAAAAACCCAAAATAATGCTATTTGCAGCAATATGGATGGAACTAGAGACTCTCATACTGAGTGAAGTAAGTCAGTAAGTCAAATATCTGGAACCTAATATAAGGCACAAATGAAATTTTCCACAGAAAATAAAATCATGGAGTTGGAGAATAGACTTGCGGTTGCCAAGGGAGAGGTTGAGGGAGTGGGATGACTTGGGAGGTTGGGGTTAACAGATGCAGACTATTGATTTTGGAATGGATTAGCAATGAGATCCTGCTGTGTAGCACTGGGAACTATGTCTGGTCACTTATGATGGAGCATGATACTGTGAAAAAAAGAATGTATACATGAAGGTGTAACTGGGTCATCATGCTGTACAGTAGAAAAAAAATAATGTATTGGGGAAATTAAAAATTTTTAAATTCACTTTAAATGTAAGAGTCAAAGTTTAGCTTAAAATTCTCCTTTGCACTAGCCACATTCCATATCATGTTAGATATCATATTGGATAACACAAACACAGAATATTCACTCAGGACAGAAATTTCTTTGGACAGCTCTCTATGAAGGAATCCTTTCTGAAACTTGGGGCTGAATCAGCCTGTTTTCACAAAGGATCATCCCATCCTAGGGGATTTGGGTGGGTTGGGGTGGGGTGGGGAGGTGGCAATCAGTGATTAGTGATGTTGTTCAGTTTCCCAATTCCTAGCCATTTCTCAGTGTATTTGCATCACCCCAGGATGTGCCTCTTGTCAACATACCTACTCCATCTGAGGTTGATTGGCTTCTCCACATGAGTGTGTCATCTCTTCTGGGTTTTCTAATTCCAAGAAATTCTTGTCATTTCTGGAGAGAGTTAATAGCCAGTGAATCAAAAAGAACAAGTCACAATTAAATCCACTCCTCAGACTTTCACTCTGTGATTGTCTTCTCCTTAAGGTGGTGAAATAGTCTGTAAACAATGCTTAATCTTTTTGGTAGAGAGTAGGTTTAAAAGAATAAGAAAAGAGGGGATCTCTAGGTGGAGGAAATGTATTCTGGGATTTCTTTAGGTGGAGTCAGTATATTGGCTTTTCTCAAATCCGGAACAGGGCGTTGAAAACTCTGGACATTTTTGTTGAATGGGTCTTGCCCCTTACAGTACAGATTCCCCACCGCCCTTTGAGTGATGGCGGAAGAGACACTGATTGAGCCTCTGCTAAGAAAACAAGTATCTCCACTCTACTCGAGAAAATACAATGTGTCATACACTTAGCAAAAATCAATAAGGCAGGAAAATTTACTGGCTGCTATTCAAATCTCAGCTCCTCTAATTGTAGGGGCTGGCAAAATCCCTGGTTTTTGAAGTTTAGAGGTTTCTCAGTAAGTCCCAATCACTCCCTCTTTAGGCAACCAGAAAATAGTCTCAATTGAGCTGTTTTCTATGATAATGACATAGGAAACAAGGGGAGGAAGCCAAGGACACAGACTTCCAGACTGGAGGTGCCTGTGCTCATGGCTGCTCCCCAGGCTGAAGGCTCACTGTGTAGAAGAGAATGACAAATTAAGGCTTTTGGGGGGTTTCTTCAAGCCTCCCCTGTCTTACTTGACCTATATGAGCTATCTGCCTGCACTAGTTGGGGTCTGAGTTTATGACCCAGCTCTAGGGAAACTGAGACATTGCTTATAATTAAATGGATTTGAACGCAAAGAGGGAAGAAAAGGGGTGCCCTTCAGGAGCCCTGGATTATCTATTGTGATCAAAATGGAGGCACACGTCACTTACCAGGCTCCATCTCTTCCATTAAAAAAAGCAGTTTAACAATGGGAGGAAAAGTTATGTTACATGTATGTGTAACTTGGTCCCCACGCTGTACAGTGGAAAAAAATTAAAAAAAAAAAAAAAAAAAAGAAAAGCCAACCAAATCCCCTAGCAGACTCCAGCTGTGATACTCATTCCCCTCAGAACCTGGCAACCACCATTCCACTTTCTGTCCCTATGAATTTGAATACTCTAGATGCCTTATATAAGTGAAATCATGCAATTTTTTATTTTTGCGACAGGCTTATTTTACTGAACATTAATGTCCTCAAGATTCATTCATGTTGTATCATGTGTCGAAATTTCTTTCCTTTTTTAGGATATAAATTCTATTGTGTGTATATAACCAATTTTCTTTATCCATTCATCCATCATTGGACACTTAGTTTTCATTCACCTCTTTGCTATTGTGAACAATGCTATAGTGAACATAGCTGTACAAATATCTCTTCAAGACCCTGATTTCGACTTTGGATATATACCAGAAATGGAATTGCTGGACCACATTTTTTGAGAAAGTGACATACTATTTTTCATTGTGGTTATACAATTTTACATCTTGTATGATTATGATTTTAAGTATTAAAATTATGCATATAATAAAAAAAAGCAGTTTAGAAGCAGAATAAGAGACTTGTTGAATGCAGGGCAGGGGTGGACTGGAGGAGACAGATTCGGAAGGACAGATGAGAACTTGTAACTGAGTATTGAACTGTGGGCAGTCACATGGTGAATTACAGCCCCAGCCCTTGAATTATGGCTGGAAGTCATCTAATCTCTAGATTTCACTAAGTTGTCATTCACTTGTTCTCTTAGCTGCAACTGTATCGGCTGCCTTCTTCTCAGAGGGGGAAATGGCTCTCCATGCTGTGTTACCGCCTCCGTGGTATTGATTTTGTGTGACTGGGCAGTGATTCATGAGACCCTCCCCCACCTTTTCTGCCCACAGCTCCAGATTTTCAAGAGTCATGTGTGTGAATTACCCTGGTCTAGTGACAACCCAGCAGGCAATCTCACGATTGCAAATGATTACTTGGGATTTGTCAGAGAGAGAAGGAATAGAGAAGTACCACCAAATATAAGGTAAAATCATTAAGGCTGGGAATAAGGTGACATTTGGATCTATCAGGGGCTGAAGGAAACAGTTCTACCTGGATTGCCCTTTAACTCAGTAGCATCCCTGGAGAAGAAGATCGGGGAAGGGAAATATTTGGACTGTAGTTATCTCTATGTTTTATTAACAGTGTCCAAGCCAATCCCCCTCCCCTTTTGTTTTTGCTGAAAAACTTTCCTAAAGCTCAGCTGCAGAGAAAAGAATTAAATGTTTATGAAGACCATAGTCAAGGGCTTTCAGTGAGACAGAGCTAATTTTGTTCATCAGTGGTATTTGGTACTTAGATGCTTTTCTGCCTCTTAATTCTCAGCTGGGACTTGGGATCCAAAGGAGGCATTCATCCAGACATGACCAGACATGGAGCCTCAATTCCACTCCCCACTATGCCTCACCCCTAAACTTGGCTGATGTGAATGGTGACATTCTTGCTAATCTTAAAATCTTAAGTTTTTTTTTCATGAGTGATGACTTGACCTTGATCTTTGACCTAAAAACCCACTGGTTTCATTCTTCTGGGTATTTTATTTCCTGTAATTCTCTTCTGTTTTATTCCATTCTATCTCCTTGATTTTAGATGACCTATTTAGCAAGAAGCTCTCATTTGAGATGCAAAATAATAATAAAAATACATAATAATAACAATAATCATTATCGTTATACTTTAAAGAATATATTCCATAGTATTTATATTAGCATATGCTAATTGTTAAAATTTTTATTACTATTGATACAATAATAATTCTTTGTCACCGCTAGCATTTATTGAGCTCTTCCTATGAACCAGATAATGTGTTAAGCACTTTTCATGTATGAAATGATTTGATTCTTGCAAAATCTTGTCGGTGAGTTTTATCATTTTACCCAGTTCATAGATGAGGAAACTGAACCTTAAAGAGTTTAAGAGAACTTCCCTAGGACACACAGCAAGATGACAGGAGAGCTTGGCATTCTGTCTGCGTTGTCATCATCCATCACCCCTGTGAACACTGCTCTGTGATATGGCATGGCAGGACAGGTGCCTCCAGGCCCAGGTGCCTGGCCTTCCTTCAAGTGTTCTGTTCTGGGGATGATGTGGAAGCCAATTTCAGCCTCCAGAATGATGTCATTTTCCAGTTAACTGATGATGGCCCCAAGCCCCATTAGCTGGCCAGCACGGTGGGTTTCAGGTTGGCCATTTAATGGATTGCGGGGCCAGTTCACTTCTGGGTCACACCCTCCTCGCTGACCCCTGTGACGCACTGATAGATGGGCATGGGGCTCCCCCCAGCAGTGGGTGCATTCTGCAGGGGCAGCGCAACGAATTGGATCTGCAGATTAGCAGGCTCTCTCCTCTCACTGCTGGCTGCCTCCTCTAAGTAATGTGTGAGGAACTGAGCGGGAAGCCGTGCAAAGATGAATGATGGCTGTTGCCAGGGCTGGAAGTGAACGAAATCGACCTGGTCCTGTCTTTGTTCTCATTGACAAGAATAACAACGAATCCCAGCTGTTGAAGGTGGAAACTTCTACCCCATCTCATGGAATCAGAATGGCCTGAGTCTGCCTTATTTATTCTGTTCTGGGGGACCCAAATCAGCACACAGTGCTAGTCTGGGCAGCCATGTGCTGCGAGCACCAGGAAGCAAGCATCTGTAATTTATCCTATAACAGATACCTGGGAATTTACAACAGCATTGTCCTTCCAGCCCATCCTGAGAGCTCCTGGCAGGTCCAAAGGCCCACCCAGTGGACCTTCCTGCTAGAGAATATTCCAGTGAGGTCACCTGTCCCAGTGGAAGAGGGTTGCCTGGGATAGTCACAATTTACACCTGTCATTCTATAATAATTAGTAATAGCTTCCCCTTTCACTCTGAAAATTTCCTGTTGGAATATAAATTAGATGGTCATTTTATGACCTCATAAAGAATGTAGGTTTTGGAGTTCACAGCCGAAATGTCATTCTTGGGTTTTCCTATTCCTAGCTCTGTGGCCTTGGATGCTTAGCTTCCGAAGCTTTGACTGCCTCATCTCAAAACTGGGTGGAGTAAGGGCCACTGTTTCAGAAGGTGGTTCTGAGGCTTAAATGAGAAGCTCTTTGTAAGAGGGGCCTGCGTGATAAGCACTGAGTGCACACTGAATACTCATGCAGTGTGTTTGTGACTCTTGTACGTTCTGTGGGGCTAGCAATGAAAAGTAGCTTGTGTTCTATATTGTAGTTGAATTTTTGATTTGAATCTTTTTTTTTTTTTTTTTTGCTTTTTAGGGCTGCGCTCAGGGCATATGGAGGTTCCCAGGCTAGGAGTCTAATCAGACCCACAGTTACCAGCCTACACCACAGCCATAGCAATGCCAGATCCGAGCCATGTCTGCAGCCTACACCACAGCTCATGGCAACAACGGATCCTTAACCCACTGAGCGAGGGCAGGGGTAGAACCTGCAACCTCATGGCTCCTCGTCAGATTGCTTTCCGCTGCTCCACGACAGGAACTCCTGGAGTCTTTTTTTCAAAGTGGATAATATTTATCTAATCTATGAGTGTCTGCTCACATTTTGACTGGTGAATAGGTGTGCTTCAGTATTCTCTTCTTTTTTTTTGGCTTTCTGGGGCTGCACCTGAGGCATATGGACATTCCCAGGCTAGGGGTTGAATCGGAGCTACAGCTGCCAGCCTACACCACAGCCACAGCAATTCTAGATCAGAGTTGCATCTGTGAACTACACCATAGCTCATGGCAGTACCAGATCCTTAACCCACTGAGTGAGGCCAGGGAGAGAACCCTCATCCTCAAGATACTAGTTGGATTTGTAACCCACTGAATCACAACAGGAACTCCTCAGTATTCTCTTCTTTAAGATGAAGAGATTATTATGGTTTAAGACTCTGGAAGCTGAAGCCAGGTGCCTGCTCTCAAATCCTGGCTCCAGCACCCCATTGCCAGTTCACTTTGGGGAATGTTGTTCACCTTTTTGTTTCTAACTCCCATCCCTGAAATGGGTATAGAATCTACCCTATAGGACATTGTGAACTGTCCCCAACAAATAGCACTTGATGAATGTTAAATATAGTATTATTTTTCAGGGAAATATGAAGAAATTTTCTTAAAATTTCATGATTCCATCATCTGGAAATACCCATTAAAATTTTAGTGTATTTCCATTTTATTTATTTATTTATTTATTTATTTATTTATTTTTGTCTTTTTGCCTTTTCTATGGCTGCACCCAAGGTACATGGAGGTTCCTGGACTAGGGGTCTAATTGGAGCTGTAGCCAGACCTGTAGCCGCCTGCCTACGCCAGAGCCACAGCAACGTGGGATCCGAGCCACGTCTGCGACCTACACCACAGCTCATGGCAACGCTGGATCCTTAACCCACTGAGCAAGGCCAGGGGTTGAACCCACACCCTCATGGTTCCTAGTCGGATTTGTGAACCACTGAGCCACGATGGGAACTCCCATTTCATTTATATTTTCTTATGTAATTTTGAAGAATATAGAATGACACATAGACATTTTGCTCTGTTTTTCTCTTATGTCACACTTATTTCCCCCATTTCAATGGCGTTAATTTTTAAAATCAGCATTATATTCCATCATAGGATGAAAACTATTTTTATTCTTCTATTATTTATTTACATGATTTCTAACCTTATTCTCTAACAAGTAATTGTTCAGCCAGTATTTTGAATGAAAAATGTAGAAATTTCAAGACTACTTCTTTGGTTACTTCCTTAGGATAGAATCTTGCCTGCAGAAACATTGGGCTAAAGAACGTTGATTGTTTTTAAGGTCCTTGATAAGATTGTCCACTTGAGCTCTAGAAATGTTGTACTGAATTTATGCTCTCAGCCTCAGTGTGGAACAGGGCCATTTTATCACACCAGCTTTGAGTGGTTTTTTTGTTTGTTTGTTTTTTTCTCCTAACTCACTGGCTTTTGGAAACAACCTACTCTGTTATTTCTAGGCTAGTGCTTTTTTTTTTTTTGTCTTTTTGCTATTTCTTGGGCCCCTCCCACGGCATATGGAGGTTCCCAGGCCAGGGGTCCAATCGGAGCTGTAGCCACCGGCCTACACCAGAGCCACAGCAACACGGGATCCTAGCCGCGTCTGCAACCTACACCACAGCTCACGGCAACGCCAGATCCCCAACCCACTGAGCAAGGGCAGGGACCGAACCCGAAACCTCATGGTTCCTAGTCGGATTCGTTAACCACTGCGCCACGACGGGAACTCCTCTAGGCCAGTGCTTTTTTTTTTATTTTTTTATTTTCCCACTGTACAGCAAGGGGGTCAGGTTATCCTTACATGTATACATTACAATTATATTTTTTCCCCCACCCTTTCTTCTGTTGCCAGTGCTTTTTAACAGAACTTCCGGGGATGATGGAAATGTCCTGTATCAGCATTGTTCAGTGTGGTAGCTGCTAATATCATGGGGGCTATTGAACCCTTGAAGTGTGGCTAGTGAAACCAAGGAAGTGAATTTTTAATTTAGTTTGGATCAATTTGAATTTAAATATCTACTTGTGGTGGGTGCCCAGTGCTGGTGGGGGGAGCTCTGAACTCACCATGAATGCATCAAGGCAGCACCATACAGCATCACCCAGGAGCTTGTTTAGTGTTCTCTTCAGGTCCTCATAGGGGTGCAGAGGGGTGTGATGGGACTACTGCCAGTTGGTGATATTGGGGGGACCATCTCATTTTCCTCCAGTGTCCCTCAGCAACCTTCCCTCCAGGATCTGAGAATATTCCTTCTGTTAAAGGAGATTTAGGTTGTGTGCCAAATCCTTGTCCATTTTCTGTTCCGTTTTGTCCAAGGTTGCTGCCTCTCCTACCCTGCTATTTTTAGACCTATTTCCCATGGGATGTAGAAGCCCTGGAATAGTTTCTTTCTGCTCCTTATGTCACTAGCTCATATTGGTTTGAAAAGTAATAATCTGGTTCTTTGCTCCCTACAGCTACTTCTGCAGATGATGCCTCTTGTAGCTCAGAATCCAGGGTTTCCTTTTCTCACTCTTCAAATGCTTGGCTTGTAACACCTCCCATTAATGTTTGTCCGGTCATGGGACTGTGACCCTGTGCAGTTTACTGCAGGCCTGAGCTCAGGACCTCTGAGATGGAGAACTGCCCTAATCTCCTTCGAAGTATGTGATTCCATCCGCTCAGCTAGCCCTGGTGGCCAAACCGTCCAAGGCAACAGCTCCCAAATAGCTCTTGGCAGATGTAGAGATGCCTGCTTCCACCCACATCAGGAGAGAAATTCACATGCTACTGTATCTTCTCACTGTTTAATTCTTGGCAAGACCAAGCTCCTGATAATCTCATTCGTAAACAGATGTAAATAGATGAACTTAGAAATAAGGCAGCAGAAAGTGATTAAAAAAAAAAAAAAAAGCCTTGAAATCTGCTTTTAGGTAGCACTTGCCCACCCTTCTGTTCAGATAAGAGTTCACTGCCATGGTCCCCTGGGGTCTGTCTTCGCCTTTAGTATTTAATCATAACTTTTAATTCCACTGATTAAAGAAAAGACCCAGAATTTACACAGGTAAACTATTATGTATGCCTTTCCTCAAAGGCAAATTCTTTCCCAGATAGCTGGGACACAGAGACAACCCTCTAGGACTGCAACTATGTGTTTGCTGAGTATCAGCTGTGTGCTCCATGTTGCACATGGGTTATTGTGTTTCATCCTTACAACATCCTCCTAGAGGCAGTGACATTTTTATTTCCATTTGCAGATGAAGCAGTTTTAAGGGTAGGTGGCTTGCCTCATGTTACCCACTTAGTAGGTGATTAAGCTGAGATTGCCGTCCAAGATGGTCTACATTCCTATCCTCTGTACTTAGCATATTTACAGGGGTGAACATACATGCCAGACACTGTGCCGGGCATTTTAGGAGGATTCTTCTATTATTATTATTTTTAAAAATTTCACAGCAATCTTATAGGTTCTGGGTACTACTTCTTCCCCCAATTTACAGATGAGCAAACTGAGGCTTACAGCTTCTAGGGAAGGGGACCCAGGTCACATAGGAAGGAAAGTGGTGAAATCAAGATGGACTATAGGTTGGCTCTCTCCAGAGCCCAAGTTCTTGTATTTTCACCCTACCAGTTTGAAGATTTATATAGGGAGGTGCCCACAGAGAGATTTCCAACTGATAAGTAACATAGTTACAAGCTTTTCAGCTAGACTAGGTCTGCTGTGATTGGTGGGCGAGATTTAATGGTAACATCAGTGCTTCTCAAACTAGTAACCATGGTGAAGGACTAGGTTTTAAACAACTTTCCAATATGCCATGGCCCCACCGTGCATGGACAAGATGGCAGTTGGGCCACATACAACTTGCTGGGGAGTTGGAAAGACCTGGAATTCAGAAAGACTGGACTATGGACCTATGCTTAGATGCCAACATTGTCATCTTGTCATAAAGGTTTCTCAATGTTTAGTCTCATTTTTGTACTTATATCACTGCAGATAGATAACGAAGAGTTCATGGACCATGGGACCACACTTTGAGAATCATTACCAAAAATGAGATTTCAGGAAACAGTCGTTTCTAGTCTATTCCTGTTTTTCTCTCTGGCCCTAGGGAAAGTCACTTAAACTCTCTGAGTTCAGTTTCTTCATCTGTCAATGAACAGGTTTGCCAGTTCTGGGCACTATGATTCTATGTGGATTTCAATGGTCTTCTGCATTAGAGAGGCCACCGATGAGAAGTTTAAGAACTACGTATTTTTAAAATATATTGAAAATGGTCTGTTTCTTAACAGCACCTGCTACAGGCAATTGGGAGCTTTGCCTAATAAAGGGCTTTTATAATTTACAGCCTGTTACATCCCTTTGTTTGAAAAATGAATTTCAAGGGCATGGAGGTAGGTTGAATTTGCTGGAAATCAAAGCATGCCCAATGTGCCCGCCTGAGCTCTGTATGGTAAATCTTTGAGTTTGATTACAGTGACAGTTAAAATAACAGGAAATAAAATGAGCTTTGTAAAGTACAATTCCCTTGTTGGTTGTCAAACGTGGTTTCTTTCAACATTAGTCAGGAAGCTGGAGCCAGAATCCTGGGTTTCTATATCAATAGTATTTGAGAAATTGATTCAAGGGTCCCTGTTTATAGTGTAGCTTTAGTGACATTCCTTTACTCTGTGTTTTTCTGAAACCTTACCATCATCTGAAGTGTGGTCCATGAGCCAGCAGCCTTGGCATCTCCTAGGAACTTGTTAGAAAGGCTGAATCTCAGGTCTCACCCCAGACTGAGTCGGAATCTGCTTTCTAACAAGATCCCTAAGTGAACCATATGCATTAAAGTGTGAGAAGGGCTGCTCAGGGTCCCTGGAATTGCTCTTGAAAAGGTGAAAGTGGAAAATGTGGTTGTTCACTAAGTAGTACCCTTGGTGGCCTGTTGGATGGCAGGCCCTATACTGGGCACTAGACTGGCATTTCCAGGGGAGAGATGTGGTCTCCTCCTCTTAGACAGACAGCCACATGGCCATTTACATCACACTGGACTTGGAGCTCTGACAGGGCCCACGAATGGGTCTAGACCCATCCAGAGGAGGGGCAGACATCCAGCCTGGGAGAGCCAGGGAAGTCTTCCTGGGGGTGTGGCTTTTAAGCCAAGACACAAAAGCATAATTAAAAATGAAGGTGAAATGTTGTTGTTTCTAGTAGGGGGAGAGGGGGCGAGCTTTGCTTGCTGTCTTGGAAGGTTCCTGGTTCTCCTAGACCAATGGCAGGAAAATTGTGGCCCATGAGGTCTAATCCAACCTACCATTTATTTTTGGAAATAATATTTCATTGGAATATAGCATGCTCATTTCTCTACATATTGTCTATGGCTGCATTCCTGATACAATGGCAGAGTTGCTTAGCTGCAACAAAGACTTGATAGCCTGCAAGGTGAAAATATATTTACTGTCTACCTCCTGACATAACGATTGCAGACTTCTCTTCCAGAGTGTGGTTCTCAACGTGTGGATTTCAGCTCGGTAGTGTTAGCATTGGCTGGGGACATGGTAAACCTGAAAATCCTCAGGCCCCACCCCAGACTCACTGAACCAGACTCTGGGGGGGTGGGGCCCTTCAGATGACACAGAGAAAGTTAGTGAAACACTGCCTCAGACCCACCTCTGCTGTGCTTCTCGTTGTCACATCTTTTCCCCAGACCAGGAGGCCCTTGCTGTTCTCCAGACCTCAGCTCTGATGATCCCTCACTTTAGGAAGACTTGCCTTAAATACCCAGTCTAAAGGTGTTTGGCTGGTCTGTCCCATCACCTGTTATTCTGCTACTTCTTTTTTTGCATGTGTTTTTTTTTTATTAGCATGTAGTTGATTTACAATATTGTGCCAATTTCTGCTGTATAGCAAAGTGACATATATATATAAATATAAACATATATGTGCATGTATATATATAAGTGTGTGTGTGTGTGTGTGTGTGTGTGTATATAGCTTATATTATCTTCCATTTTGGTCTCTCCTAAGAGACTGGATATAGTTCTCTGTGCTATATAGCAGGACCTCATTGTTTATCAGTTTCTCATAGCACACACACTGCTTCCTCCACTTACTGTCACTCCCTTCTTTAAAAAATAATTCTGGGAGTTCCCGTTGTGGCTCAGTGGTTAATGAATCCAACTAGAAACCATAAGGTTGAGGATTCGTTCCCTGGCCTTGCTCAGTGGGTTAAGGATCTGGCATTGCCATGAGCTATGGTATAGGTCACAGACGTGGCTTGGATCCTGCATTGCTATGGCTGTGGTGTAGGCTGGCAGCTACAGCTCTGATTAGACCCCTAGATGGGAACCTCCATATGCCATGGGAGCGGCCCTAGAAAAAGGCAAAAAGACGAAAAAAAAAAATTCTGGGAAGTCATTCTCATTTTGCTTCCGTTTCCTCATCTGTAAAATGGAGATGCTATCAGGTTATTGTGGGGAGTAAATGAGTGAACATGTTAAGTGTTTAGTCTCTGGCACTGGAGGTATCAGCCTAAGATTGGAGAGAGTGCTCTAGAAGTGTCCAGGGGTTCCTTGGCTGAAGTCACTTGACACAGTGAGTGAACTGGCCTTAGTTTGGAACCCACACACCCTGGACTCAGAGTTAGCTATTTTCCCTGGGCTGCCTGGCTCTCTGTTCTGATAACTGAACCTTAGAATATTGGCGCTGATGAAGCTTGAAGGTCATCAGGTCTAAGGCTCTTTACAAGGGAACTGGGCTGGGGTAGGAAGCCCTGTCTGCTCTGTGGCTGAGGAATGCTAAGAACTTGAAATATCCTATCTCATTAGTCCCATAGCCACTCCTCCATATCCCTAAGTTGAGGTGAAATACCCTTGACTCAAAGAATTTCATGAATTTGGCTAAGATCACACAGCTGGAAAAGAGTGGTGGTTCTCAAGAGATTAATAAATTCATCCTACAGTGTCAATGCAAGCAGGTTTCCACATGGGGTGGCTCCTTTGGCGGTTGTCTTTTTCTGGAAGTGTAGCATCTCAGCTTCTCACGTAGACCTAAGACTTACTGACACTCTTACTGCTCTCTGCTGGAGTGATGTTATAGCCTCTTCTCCATGGACGAGTGATTCAAGGAAATCTTGGATGGAGGAGATGCCCAAGAGATAGGATAGACTTCTTTTCTTTGTATGCTTTACTTCTTTCATAATATTTTAAGTTGTTGGAATAGCCTTTAGCAACCAGTTAGCTTGAGATCTGGTTGGAGGCGAGGTGTGGGGACAAAAAAAAGGGCACTATATAAGAAATTAAATTTTCAGCATTGCTTACAAAAGTAAGGACAGTAAGATACTCATAGAGGTGCAGGAAGGTTCTCTAAGATGCTATGGAAAAATATTCACATGCACTGAATAATTACTGGCAAAAACAAATACATGCTTTCTTTGTATGCTTTAAGGGAGAGGTCCTCTGAAGTGAGGCAGGCATGAGCCAGGTCCTCCTGGTTCTAAGAATTAAACAATAATAAGCGATGCAGGGTTTCCCAGGCAGCCCAGTCCAGGACTTTGTAATTACTTTCATCCTAATAACATCCTGGGCTAGGATATTTTTATTGCTTGCAAAGAAGTGCCCTCAAGTTATCTAAGAAAAGCCTGTCAAAGGCACAGTTATAAAGGTATTGACCTTAAGATAATAATAAAGTGTGCAGCTGAGGGAGTGTGAAGGCATATTGGGTTTGTGCAAGACTTGGAAGGAAGAGGGTTGTCATGGGGGAGCAGAAGGGTGGAAGAAGAATTGGAGAGCTGAACGCTAGCAAAAGATGGAAACGCATTTGGATTCTTTTATTTTGTCCTGATTTGGAGAGGCCAGAAGTAGTTAGAGAACGACAATAATCATGGTGCCTGGTGCCCGTCTGGCTTTCCTTGAGGCAACTTCAGTGTTTGGAAAGCACAGGAAGAAAAGAAAAGGATTTAAGAGAAATCCACTGGTTCAGGGTTCATACTGTCTCTTTTTCAGAGTGTCACATACCTAGGATTACAGAAAACAAAGCTTTTTCAGATCAAATCACTGCATCCTCAATGCCTGATTTGGAGACCTTTAATAAACAAAGAGGTTTATTTGCCTCAGTTCCACAGGTGGATGTGTGTCTGGTTGTTCTGCAGCCTAGAACAACCGTAACACCATGAAGCAAGAGTTAGCAAACTTTTTCTGTCAAGGCCGGACAGTAACTATTTTAAGGCTTTGTGGGTCAAAAGGCAAAATCAAGGATATTATGCAGGTACTTATATAACCATTTAAAGATGTAAGAACTGTTCTTAGTTCATGGGCCATACAAAAATAGGTGGTGTGTTTGATTTGGCCCACGAGCTCTAGTTTGCTGACCTCTGATACAGTAGATTGAATGATGAATTGATTTGTCTTTTTAGGGCCTCACACTTGGCATATGGAAGTTCCCAGGCTAGGGGTCAAATCAGATCTGCAGCTGCTGGCATACGCCACAGCCATAGTAATAGCAACACCAGATCCAAGCCATATATTTGACCTACACCACAGCTCACAGCAATACTGGACCCTTGACCCATTGAGTGAGGCCAGGGGTTGAACCCACGTCCTCATGGATACTAGTTCATTGGTAATGGATTCATTACCTCTAAGCCACAACAGGAAGTCCTGATACAGATTTAGAGACAGACATCACCATAGAGACAGCTACCCCTACCCCCACCCCCACCCCCTTCAGTTTCCCAGAGACCACTCTGCTCCCATAGGCTGGCAGCTTCATTTATTTACATCACCTGTGTGGATCACTCAGGTAATTAAGTTTGCAACTCCTGGGCTCTTTATGTGTCATGTCTTCAAAGAGCTAGTGTCAATGTGGGGAGTGAGGGGGACAGAGGCAGATGGTTGAGGGTAGGAAAGTGTTATGAGCTAAGAGAACAAGGTCTAGGGGGTTCCAGTAGTTGGTTCTCTTCAGTTGGAATGATTCATTAGGACAAAGGCCATCTGCAAGCTGTGTGGCCTTGGACCAGCCACTCTCCAAGCCTCAGTGCCTTCATCCACAAAATGGGAGGATGATACCTGCCTCCTGGCTGAATAGGCTTGTTGTAAGACTCAGTTCATGTTCCTTTATCACATGACAATGTGTTGGGAAATGTGTGTAATATTTTTTCTCTCCCATGTTTAGTATTTTTGACTTTGGATCATGGAAGATTGAATGAAGATGAATTTGACGTATGATTTCATGGGCCTGGGCACTCTAGACTGAGACCAGAATTGGAGACTCTTGAATGGTTTAGTTTTAGAAATGAGAGAAGGAGATGCATCAGCATTTGGCAGACAATTCATGAGAAGCCGTTACTGTGTAAAGCCTGATGGATGAGAAGTGTCCATTTAGAGACTTAATTAGGGCAAATATAGTAACTCTCTTTGGTCCAGAGTCTGGCCCTTGGCCGTGTGGCCTTAGACTATCCACACTATCATGACTGACAATTTTTCAGGAAAGGACTCAGGCTGGCCAGACTCCTATGACCAACGCCCCAGACCAGACTATTTATTCATTTCTGGTTAAACGTCTGAGTGCCACAGGGATCAAAATGCTGAAGCCTGGATATCACTGGCTTTTCTCCCTCTGGACATAACTACGTGAAAAGCCCAGCCTTACCTGGAAGGCTGCTTGGGGAGTGGGGCATGGGTACCACAGAGGGACTTGAAGTGAGTCTGTATGCCCGAGGTGGGGGTAGCCTCTTCTTATCATCTTCCAAGGCCTATGGATGACTTTGCCCAGGAAACTGGAAAACTCAGTCTTCTGCCTGAAATCTCCTTTATCTCTCTGTATAAATATAAATATATGCCTATTTTTTATTATAACAGCATTTGGAAAATATACACACACAAAAATAGCAGTTGCCTGTAATCCTATCACTCAGCTTTAACCTCAGCTAATACATAATGGTAGGTTTTTTTTCTATGTATAGACTCATTTTTAACAAGAATGTCATTATATAATACAATACTATACTGGTCAGGGTTCTCAAGAGAAACAGAACCAATAGGATGGATAGATGGGTGGATAGGTAGACAGAAGACTGACAGAGGCAGAGACAGAGTGGGTGGGGGTAGGAAATACACAAGTATACAAGGAATTGCTTTGGCTCACATGATTATGGAGGCTGAGAAGACCTAAGATTTGGGTCATCAAAGTGGATACCCAGGAAAGCTGAATGTATACTTCCAGGCCCAAAGCCAGCAGGCTTAAGACCCAAGTAGAGTCAATGTTTCAGTTCTAGTCTGAAAACAGGACAAGACTGATGTCCTGGCTCAAGGCAATCAGGCAGAATGTTCCTCTTATTCTAGGGAAGGTCAACCTTTTTGTTCTGTTCAGAGCTTCACTGCATTGGATGGCGTCAGCCACGTTAGGGAGGGCCATCTGCTTTACTCAGTCTATCAATTCTAGTGTAATCTCATCCATAAAACACCTTCATATCACACGCAGAACAGTATTTAACAAAGTATCTGGGTACCCCATGGCCCAGCCAAGTTGACACATAAACTGTCACAAATACTGCTTTAGAAACTACCTTTCCCGTGTAATATATTGGGTACATTTTCCCATTTTATTATATATAATCTTTAAAATTTTTTTATTGGGGTATAGTTGACTTATAATGTTGTATTAGTTTCAGGTGTACAGCGAAGAGATTCAGTTACACATATACATGTATCCATTCTTTTTCAGAATCCTTTTACACATAGGTTATTACAGAATATTGAGTAGAGTTCCCCGTGCTATACTAAGAAGTCCTTGTCAATTATCTATTTTATATACAGTAGTGTGTATATATTAATTCCCAACTCCTAATTTATCCCTCCCCCTTACCACCACAGTTTCCCCTTTGGTAGTCATAAGATTTATTTAGAAATCTATAAGTCTGTTTCTATTTCATAAATAAGTTTTCATTTCCTTTTTATTAGATTCCACATATAAGTTATCTCATAATGATATTTGTCTTTCTCTATCTGACTTACTTCAGTTAGTATGATAATCTCTAGGTCCATCCATGCTGCTGCAAATGGAATTATTTTGTTCTTTTTTAAATGGCTGAGTAATTATACATGTACCACATCTTCTCTATCCATTCTTCTGTCAGTGGACATTTAGGTTGCTTCCATGTGTTAGCTATTGTGAGTAGTGCTGTCGTGAATACTGGGGTGCATGTATCTTTTGAATTATGATTTTCTCCAGATCTATGCCCATGAGTAGCATTGCTGGATCATATGGTAGTCCTATATTGAGTTTTTTAAGGAACCTCCATACTGTTCCCCATAGTGGCTGCACCAATTTACCTTCCCTCCAACAGTGTAGGAGGGTTCCTTTTTCTCCACACTCTCTCTAGCATTTATTGTCTCTAGCTTTTTTGATGATGGCCATATTATATATAATCTTTTATAATACCCTTTTAATTATACCACATTTTAAAGAACTGATTCACCATTGCTTTACATTTACATTGTCATTCCTAGCTATTGGTGCACTTCCTGAAAAGCCTTTCTGGAATAAGAGTTGTATAAATAAAGAAGTAATATACTCTATACATAAAGGGAGCAATACCACTGACCCTTCAACACCACAGACATTAGGGACACTGACCCTCCACACCCTCAAAAATCCACTTTTCATCTATAGTTCGGCCCCCATATTAATGGTTTCTCAAAATCTGGAGTTCCACATCTTCAGATTCAACCCGCATCGACTGTGTAGTACTGTAGTATTTACTATTTAAAAAAATCTGCATTTAAATGGATCCTCACATTTAAAACCTGTGTTGTTCAAGGGTCAAGTGTATATGTCATGGGGGATAAAATGCCTCCCCAGAAAACTACTTGTTATTCACTATCAGTGATGGCCCATGGGTCTAACTCATGGGGCAGCTCTAGTTGTACTGCCCGAAACCCCTTTGTGCAGATTTTTCTTTTCCTCTCCGGTCAGCATTTTCCAGCCCTTTCCCTAACAATGAGTGCAGTTCCTGGCATATGACCCTGTGTTTCTTGTCTAAAATGATCTCCCCATTTTCTTATGCTGTACACTGCTATTGTTTTACCTTCATAGCATCTACTGCTACCTAAAATATTCTTGTTTATTTCTTATTTATGTGTCTTCCCAACTAGAATGGAGACTCTCTGTGTACAGGGACTATTGTATCTTATGCTCTTAGAACACAGGCACCCAGTCAGTGTTCAACAAACATCTCGTAAATGAAAAACAAATGCCTAGTTGACGATTCTTGGAAAAAAATCTCTGAATTTCCAGAATCAAATTTGTTGGTCTGGGAGGGAAAAGTATTTGATTCTCTGCTATAGTTAAAAATGGTACAAATATTAACCATATTTTGATTAACTTTTGCCACGATTACACCGTGACTTTTTTTTTAATATTATTTCCCATTTTTTATTAATGTATAGTTGGTTTATAATGTTGTGCCAATTTTCTTCTGTACAGCAAAGTGACCCAGTCTTACATGTATATACATTTCCTGTCTTATATTATTTTCCATCATAGTCTGTTACAAGAGACTGGATATAGTTCCCTGTGCTATACAGTAGGACCTCATTGCTTATCCATTTTAAATGGAATACTTTGTATCTACTAACCCCAAACTACCAGTCCCTCCTACTCCCTCCCCTTGGCAACCGCAAGTCTGTCCTCTATGTACAGGAGTTTATTTCTGTTTTGTAGGTAGGTTCATATGTGCCATATTTTAGATTCCACATATAAGTGATGCCATATGGTATTTGTCTATCTCTTTCTGACTTACTTTACTTAGTATAATCATCTCTAGTTCCATCCATGTTGCTGCAAATGGCATTATTTCTTTTTTTTTTATGGCTGAATAGTATTCATTGTATATGTGTACCACATCTTCTTAATCCATTCATCTGTTGATGGATATTTAGGTTATTTCCATGTCTTGCCAATTGTGAATAATGATGCTATGAACACAGGGGTGCATGTATATTTTTCAACGAAAGTTTTGTCCCAATATATGCCCAGGAGTGGAATCGCGGGATCATATGATATTCTATATTTAGTTTTCTGAGGAACCGCCATACTGTTTTCCATGGTGGTTATACAAGTTTACAGTCCCAGCAACAGTGTAGGAGGGTTCCCTTTTCTCCATACCCTCTCCAGCGTTTGTTATGAATGATGGCCATTCTGACCAATGTGAGTGGTACCTCATTGTAGTTTTGATTTGCATTTGTAAAATAATCTTCGGAGTTCCTGTTGTGGCGCAGCAGAAATGAATCCGACTAGGAACCATGAGGTTGCAGGTTTGATCCCTGGCCTCGCTCAGTGGGTTAAGGATCCAGCATTGCTGTGAGCTGTAGTGTAAGTCAAAAATGTAGTTTGGATCCCAAGTTGCTGTGGCTCTGGCGTAGGCTGGGGGCAACAGCTCCAATTAGATCCCTAGCCTGGGAACCTCCATATGCCGTGGGTATGGCCCTAAAAAGACAAAAGACCAAAAAAATAAAAAATAAAAATAAAAAAATAAGATAATCTTCACTGTGAAATTTTGAGCACTTTTTGCAGTCTTCTTTAATGCACTGGCATGTATTTCCAGTGGTATCCTTTCAAACCAGAATTTGGGAAGCATGTCCTGCAGAGTGGTCTCTTCTTGCTCTTCTGCAGCTTGGTATCTCCATTCATTAAGCTTGTCCATCTCCAGGAAAAGGCTGTCCCTGGGAAGCTGGCAGATAATATCAGGAACATCTGTGGCATGGGCCACAGAAGGCATGGGCCTTGCTCACCTTACCTGCCAGGGACCTGTTTGTGGGGAAGAGGAGTCAGTGATAGAAGAGGCAGGGAGATATGTGACTGGTCCACAAAGACCTCCTGGGCCTTCTCTCTTTTGACCTCCGTTCATCTAGTAAGCGGAAGACTTCTTTTATGTTAGGGGGCAAGACGTAGCCTGCAAAATAGCAGAGCTGGTCAGATGAGGCTGGGCCATCGTGATGTAGAAGGCTGCCACGTGGACTTGGTGTCTACTCTATGGGGAGATTCTGTCTGGCACTGAACATTATCAGTTATGGATTTTGGTCTCTTGTGCTACTCAGTTGCATCATCTTCTTCTTATCAACGGGGGTGTTATACCATATTAGGGGGGTCAGCAAGCTTTTTCTGGTCAGGGATCGGACAGCAGCTATCTTTGGTTTTGTGGGTGATGTGGTCTTGGCTTCAATTACCTACCTTTCCTGCTGGAGTGTGGAAGCAGCTCTGGATGGTACCCATGTGAATGGCATGGCTGTATTCTAATAAAACTTTATTGTAGGGACAGGCGGCAGGCTCTCATTTGTGCCTCCCCCACCCCCACCCCCCTGCACTTTAGCATTGTAATTACAGATGTGGATTCTGGAAGCTGAGGCTCCTGGTTTCAGAAGCCAGCTCCACTGCTTTGTGGCCAAGTGATCTGGGAAGGACAGTCTTGAATTCTGTTTCTTTGTTAGAGAATCAGGAGCTCTGATAAGAATAGCACTCAGCACAGAGACTTTGCATCAATCTTATTTTTCTTCAAGAATTTACATCAGGAACATTTTACTGAGGATCTCTTCAGTGGGAAAGAAAAAAAAAATCCAAGCAAAAAATGAAACCCTTCTCTAATTTGGCACAGTGTGATTCGGTGCCCACCTAAGGCAGCCACTAGCTTACAGCATCAGAAAGGAAACTGAGCCACTAAAGAACCTTTTACATTTAAAGGCATCGGATAAGCCAGATTACAATTGGCATGCTTTAAAAAGTGTTCACTGTTGTTTTCCTAGAGAAAATAAAAATAGATTTCTAAAATAAAATCTCCCTTTGTTTCCCATGCAAATGTACTTAGAATAAATGGAACAGCCTCAACTTGCCTGCAAGGCCTCCTCCGTGTGGTCCAGCCGGAACTGCCACCTGGCCGGCCTCTCACGGCAGCACTGCTCAGTGAAATCCAGGGGGGCTGCTTAATGAGGGGTGAAGACAATATGGGTTCAGGGATGCGGCCAGTTGCTTTTTCACAGTTGGTAGGCAGTGTTGCAGGTGCATTCTCTTAATGAGGGTTAATTTGTCTCATATTTTAATCTGACAGAATCTGGCCATGTTGCTCTGTGTTCCTTGGAGGTGACTTGGTTTGTTCTTGGTTGGCATAAAGAGAGAAAACGGAATGTGATTTGGGGGGTTATTCAAATGATGAAGCAGTGAGCTGGCCTTTGTAAGAAATCCTACATTAAGGGGGCCCAGAGTAACAGTTACGTGGAGGAAGAGCATTTTAGCAGAAATGGCAAATATGAAGGAGACCTAAATGATGTTTCTGGAAGATTCCAGTTTGCAGTGGCTCACCGTGCAATGAACTGAATCAGCAAATAAACTAGAGGTGTGTTGTGTGTGCAAATTTTCCAGTTTCAGATATTGCTACCCATGGGGTATTCAGTGGTCGCTTCCTGAAAATGAACAATATTCATCCTCTCCTTTATTGGAGACAAAAGTGTTTCTGGAGTTCCCTTGCGGTGCAGTAGGTTAAGGATTCGACAGTGTCCCTGAAGAGGCTTGGGAACTTCCACAGGACACTGGCATGGTAGAAAAAAAATTTTTAAAGTATTTCTGAAAAAGGCAATGTTTTATCTGAAAAATAAATCATAAAAAATAATAGGTGCCTACTGCAAAAATTAAAATAAGTAAAATGGAATATTTTTTTTCCTACCTTAAATTTCAGCCATAGATTTTCAGGCAAAAATGCTATTAAACTTCTGGGATGTGATTTGAATTGGGGAGGAGGCATACAGAAGCATACACGTATATACTCATGGTATTTGGGAGAATTCTTTAATTTGCACACAATAGAAACCAAACTCAAACTAGCTTGAGCCCAAAGTAGAATTAATCACTGTATTATTGGGAAGTCCAGGAGTGGATCCGAATTCCAACATGAGGGAATCCTGGGGTTCATTTGAGGTCTTCCTCCTCCTTTCTCTCCCTTTCTCCTTTCGCATTATCCACTTTTTTACTTTTCATTTCAACCCAAGGGAGATGGATCTCTTCCCCCTCTCCATTTTTGGCCTTGCCAATGGCACGTAGAACTTGCTAGGCCAGGGATCGAACTTGCACCACGGTCGTAACTAGAACCACAGCAGTGAAAACCTGCTGAGCCACCAGGGAACTCTGGAACTCCTTGGCTTGACAGCAAAGAGGCTTCCCTGTATCCCCAGGCTTATAACACACCAGTTCAGTGACTCCCATGAAGAGAAGAAATTATTTCTTTATCTAGGGACCTGTGGATCATTCCCAGGAAGGGATGGTGATGGCTCTGCTTGGGCCAATCTCTGTGGACAGTTGAGACTATAACAGATCAAGGTCAACTTGGTCTTTGTGACCAGGTGAGGGTGTTACTATTGGACACATAAGTACAGAACCACATGAACTAAAAGGAGAAGGAGTTTCTGATACTGGAAAGAGGAGACATTTCTACTTTAATGCCAGTTAAATAAGCACACATATATGTGCGTGAGCATGCATGCACACTTAATTTAAACAACAGAAAGAGGACTATAGATTTCTTTCTGTTCTACAGTTATAGTTTTCACTCGGTGCATAACTTTGTGTGTACATGTATGTGTGTCCTTCTAGCTTTCTTTTGAAAAGCTAAGTGAAGTTCATAATTGGCATACATTCTGTTTTACTAAAGCCAAAGGTATAGCCATTGAATGAAAAACAACCCTATTGCATCTAGCTTAGAAATCATGACAACTTATATTTCAGTATTTCCTTGTGTGTCTTTGACAGCTCTTCCCAAACTCCTAATTTCATTACATAGATTTAAACACAGAGAGACATCATATTATGTGTCTGATTGGCCTTCCTCCGCAGAAGAGAGAGAGATTTTGATCTGATCTGTGTCTTAATGCCTGGTGTTCCCCTTCTTCAGCCCCTTTACTTTTGGCTTGAAAAAATGAAAATCTGAGTCCTGAAGGGGTGGTGATTTTAGCAATTTTTATTCTTTAATGTTAATGAATTCGTTAGAGCCTTTCTCTGCTTAGAGGTTTTGAGAGGCGATGAGGGGGAACCCTGAGCGCTCCTTGGAGTGTGGGCTGTACGTGGAAGGGGGAGAGGGGTAAAGAGGTAAGGGTGACACAGAATACATGGGTGCTTCTGGTACGTGGTGGAGCTCAGTGCTTCATTAGAGAAAAGACAGAAAACTCCCCTCCTCCTATGGGGAGGTGGCTCCATAGGAGCCAAGACCTGGAAGAGTCCCAAATCCCCCTACAGCCACCCCACCCACCACGTGTCCTGGTCTGTGCAAAACACATACTCATCCCCCAACCATTGGTGAACATAATTTTTTTAGTGAAAATCCTTAGGGAATTCCTGGGAAAGGAATAATACTGGGATTCATGTGACTCTTTCTACCACCCATGGCAGCAACATGGTTTTTTCTTTATTCCCATCTGCCTTTCTGGGATAAAAAGAAATTCTTCTCCTGCTTCCTATAGCATAGCTCTGTGTGCAGTCCTGAGTCTTCATTACTCCAGGTACTTTTCAAGAGGTCAAATAATGTTCTCCATCTGTCTAAAACAGTGTAGGAGAAAGAACAACATGTGTTGGAATCAGGCAGGCTTGATTTCAAATTCTTTCCCTTCTGCCAGCTAACTGTGCGACCTTGGGCCGGTAACAAAACCTCTCCAGCCTCAGTTTCCTTGGCTGTGGGATGGTGATCAAGCTGCCCACCTGAAAGCATTGCTGTGAGCATGACGTTGAGCTTCCTGGGCAGAAAACCCAATGTCTGGACACTGGTGGGGCTGGAGGATAGGGTACAGGCAACTCTGTAAGAGGTGGGATTAAAAAGGTGAGCAGAGGCTACATTCTGGAATCTGCTAAATGTCAACCCATTTTTTGACTTTAGTTTTAATCCATTTTGGAGCCATTAGAGGTATATTAATAGAGCTGGGCCTTAGAAAGATTACTTGGGGAGCATGGAGGAATATGGGTGGTCCAGGCAGGCCTGGTGCTGGTGAGCTCTGATGCCAGGGCCACAGCAGATCTGAGCCATGTTGGAGGTGGTGTCCACAGAATTGGATAAATTATTAGATCCTGCTTGGGAGTCAGCTTCCAGTCATCCCTTTCCCTCTGTATTGAGTTTTATGATTTGCTGGTATTCATTCATTTTGCCTATCATGTATTTTTTCTAATCCTTTATTATTATTTTTGAATGGCAACCAAGGGAACTCCTTTGCAAGCCATGTATCCTTTGTAGGTTCTGGTTTGCAAGAAGGAGGGCTCCGTCTTTTATCATGGTCCCCTAGAGAACTTGTATCCAGCACACTGGGGGCCTCTAATAAATATTAAATGAGCTGTTATCTTTTTGCTTGTTCGCTGTAGAGGCATGAATTGAGAGGTATGAATTGTTAGGCTGTTCAGTGGACAATTTGGAAGGAAACGAATCTCTCTCCCAGGCAAAATGGCAAACAATTCTCTATAAATGGTAGTCATCTGTGATTATGGGTATCACTCAGAGTACATATCTCAATAGAATTCTGTTGCTGTGATGCGATACCAGCTCCTCAGCTGCAGGCGTTCAAGATGGTGCTTTAGGCTCCCATGATGCCTGCTCAGTAGGGTGGGATGGTTGGAGGAGAGGCACTGAAACTATTTGCAGGAAAGGGGATTGGATAATGCCATGAGAAATTCTGTATTCAGGCAAAGCATAAAGCTGCTGGTGATGAGAATTTTCTGTTTTGGCAAAGGCACAAGGGCTTCAGAATTTCCCCACATCTCAGGTATGAAAGGTATAGTTACCTCTAGGCTGTTTGAGCTAAATTGTGTGATTGGTGCTGCTTTGATAAACTCCAGTCTCTAAAGGCTTGGCAACCAGTAAGGCTGACCTTTCATAGGACTGAACAGTTCTCAAACAATTTCCCTGGCCTTTGAGGCGTTAACTGGGCTTTCCCCCACCCCCACCCCAATCCTGCCTTGTTCCACTCTTGAGTTTATTTACTGTGGAATAGACTTAGCATGAAATTCCCCATTTGTTTATGTCTGACATGCCCCATGTTTATCAGGCTCATCTCTCATTAATTATGAAATACAGAGATGGACCTTTGAAATGGAAGCCAAATCTTATTAAAGAGTTAATCATAGGTGTTGAAGTCATGTAATTGCTTGTGATCTTCCTCTCTCGGTCCTTGTTAAGCAAATTAAGTTTGGTATCTAAAGTTCTGTAAGGTCACTGAACTAGAAGAGGCTGTGTCCAGTAGAAGTCCATCCAAATTGTGTAGAAAAGTGTGTGTATGTGTGTCTCTAGGGAGAATGGATTTTTATTACATAACTTGCATGGGGATTTTTTGCTCTTTTTAGATGTGTTACTACTACATCAAAAGCCATGTCAGCATCTCTGGGTTCTGGGTGAACTCTGGAGAAGTGAGGCTTGCAAGCCAGATTTGCTCAGCAGAATGATCAGCCTTGTTGAATGACTTGAGTCATTTAAGTGCTACCTGTATGTTTGATGTGGGGGTCTGTGTCTGGATTTCTCTTTCAGTAGATCCAGGAGCCTTCAAACCTCATGCCCAGAGATCTATGAGACCCATCTCTCAGTGAAACAAGAAATTTTCCTGAGTCAGATAATGTTCGGGTCTGCCTAAGGGCTGGAGTGTCAGGGAATGAGAAAATGAAGGATGCTGTGCTTATTGAACAAAGCTGCCCATCTGGAGTTCATCCTACCAAGGCTGAAATAAAATGGGTAAAAAAAAAATGAAATGAGAAACTTTGCTTAGTTTGATTTCATTTCTTGCCTGCTGTAGCCAGAAGTTTTCATTGCCCATTTGCTGGGTAATATGCAAGTTACCCCCTGTTATCCTTGTCTCTACTTCATAGCTCTTGAAAAATCAGACTGCCCTTTATTTTGACTGTTTTTCATCAAATTCAAATGCTTACAAATACACCAAGGCATAAGGTCAGAAATCAATTCCATCTTCCTAAAATTACTTGCATGCGGGAGACGGTTGCTCCAGGGAACCTAGTTCAATATCTCACATTTCACTCTTAGAGATTATTTGTTTAGCTTCCTAATAACTGGAACATGCTATGGGATATTTTCTCTTATTTTCTTTTAAAGCAAATAATTCAAAAGTGCTTGATGAAAGGAGGCTAGTAGGGGAGGCATGCCAGTATTTAAAAATCCAGCAGCCCTGGAGAAGCAGTTAGGCCGAGGGTTCTGCTTGTGGCTCACATGGGCCCTAGAGCATCTGAAAGTCGTGTTTTGTCATGAGGTTCTAGGAGTCCTTACCCCTTAAATGTTACTAGCGCTGCATTAGGGGCATTGTTTCTTTTCAAAGTAGGTGGATGTTTCTTTCCATGAATAAACTAAAATGTTTGTCTTAAACATTCTTTGGTCCCATCAATAGATGTAGCCCCATCCATTGTGAACTGCGTTGCAGGTGATTTGATCCAAATGATTATGCGATGACTCCAAACCCTTCAGTTATTATTTTTTTGAAAGGAAATGAGTGTTTGCAAGGTCATTTCTCTCACAGCACCCCTCTCACCTGAATCCTAATAGTTTTCTTGAGTGGGACAAAAGGAATAGAATTACATTTAGTAAAACATAAATGTGTTCATCTTTCCAGCTACCTGTCTATCCATCCATCCAGTGCTCGGCAAACAGTGCTCTGTGCCAGGCACTGTGATAGGAGCTTTGGATAAGTGGTGCACAAGAGAGACAGGAACCTCATCCAGCTTCCAGTCTATTGGGAGAAATAGAAATTAAAAGGTGAACCAAGTATTAATAAATGAAGAATTAAAAAAATAAAAAGGCAGAGTTCCCTGGTGGCTCAGTGGTTAAAGATTTGGCATTGTCACTGCTGTGGCTCAGAGTTCCATCCCTGGCCAGGAACTTCTGCGTGCAGGGGGTGCCGACAAAAATTTAAAAAATGAAAATAAAATGAAAAGGCAATTCAGATAGCAGTAACTGTCATGAAATAAATGAGACAGAGAGTAGAGGAACAGAGATGGAATGGAGCTCTGCACATAAGATAATCAGGGGGGTGTTTTCCTGGAGAATCAACATTAGAGCTGAAATCTTACCCCTTAGAAAAAAGGGTCCAGGCCAAGATTGGGGGAAGAGCCTTGAAAGGAAGGAAAAGAGCAAGTGCAAAGGCCCTGACATGAGAATGAATGTGACAGAGAGGAAGAACAGAAAGGAGGCTGGGAGGGAGGAATAGATGATGGAAAGAGAGACAGCATAGAGTTGGGTTTAAAGAACGTGGACTCGAAAGCTGTGTCTGCCTAGACTGGAATCCTGGTTGCCCCACTTATTAGGATACAGTTTTTTTTTTTTCTTTCTCTTTTTAGGGCCACACCAAGGCATATTTAAGTTCCCAGATATGGGTCGAATTGGAGCTGCAGCTTCTGGCAATCCCAGATCCTTAACCCACTGAGCAAGGTCAGGGATCAAACCCACTTCCTCATGGATACTAGTTGGATTCTTAACCCACTGAGCTACAATGGGAACTCTTTCTTTTATTTTTTAAATTGTAATTCTTTTTATTGAATGAAAGATTGTTTAAATTCTCTAGTGTTTTACAATTTTCAAAAGTTTTACACACAGGATTTAATGTAGTCTCATAATGACCCTCCTCGGCTAAGTTTCTTACCTTTTTACCAATGCTTAGTAATTGTAGTAACTCCATAGACACAAATCTTGCAAGGTCATGTTTCAAAAAAAAAAAAAGTTGAATTGCTGACCTAGCCTAATACCATCCTTTGAGAGAAGAAACTGAGGTTTCCTTTAAATTATTAAGTACAGTGTATGAGGACTGTGTTCTTCTTATAAGAGGTTTACAGAATACTTCCAAAGCTGATTTCTGCACTGTTCTCACCCTCAATCCTGGTCCCTTTCCTGGAAGCCACCATCCAGCCCTGGCTGACATTTATTTATGCCTTTATATGTTTAGTCATCCATTTGAAAATATACAGCCTTGTCTTTAAAAACATCTTTTAAAAAATTAACCATAAGGTTGCAGGTTCAATCCCTGGCCTTGCTCAGTGGGTTAAGGATCCGGTGTTGCTATGAGCTGTGGTGTAGGTTGCAGACGCAGCTCAGATCTCGCGTTGCTGTGGCTCTGGCATAGGCCAGTGGCTACAGCTCCAATTAGACCCCTAGCCTGGGAACTCCATATGCCACAGGAGTGGCCCTAGAAAAAAAGACAAAAAAGAAAAAAAAAAAAGAAAAAATTAGAAAAAATTAAAAATTGGGACAAAAAATACACGTAACTTAAAATTACCATCTTAAAAACCATTTTTAAGCACAGTTCAGTGGCATTAAGCGCATTCCCATTGTTGAGGCTAGAACATCTTGTTCTTAAACTTTGTTGTTGATTTCACGCTGAATTTTATTTTTTTCCTACTAAGTGTGTCTCGGAGATTTTCCTTCAGCATTTATGCAGCTTTTCCTCATACTTCTTAATTTAGCTCAGCCTTTCATGGTGTTGTAAATAGTTCTTTGAATCCTTTCTATAGCAGACATTAAATTTCTTAGAAGTTTTTGCAGTTGCAAGGAGACTGAGGTCATCAATTATCTTCCCCCCCTTGACTGCCAAATAATAAAAACAATCCAGACCCATACTGAGTAAAAGTGCAACTTTTTGTGTCTCGTTGTTGGTTGTAAAGCAGAATGACCCCTTCTTGTTTGGCAGAAAGACACCTTTAAGTCAGAAAGCAAGTGATGGGATATCGTGCCCTAATGATCATCTAAAATTTCAAGTTTTAAATAAAATCCTTTCAGAGAGAATTGCAATCTGCTTTGTCTCCTGTTTGTTTTCCTTCCTTCATAATTTGAAGGGTGCTCAGATGTAGCCTTGATAAGTAATGGCAGTGTGATTTTTAATCAGACACCTGTCTATCCCATCACAACTGTCAGGATTCACAGGGGTCCTGTCACAATGTGGCATTGCTGGCAGCTGCCCACAGAGCTGAGCAATCTCTTCGTGCCTGAGAGAGTTGTGAGAGGGTTAGGCTTTCCCGGAGGTGCCAGCCATGGAATCAAAGCACTGAACCCTCAGTTCCTCCTTCCACCCTGGGTTTTAAGTAGACTGTCCTGTGTGATGTTGTCATGGATCAGTTGAGAGGCTGCATTTGCATAGCTAGGACAGTTGCAAAGCAGGTGCACAAAACAGGCAAATAAGACTAGGAAGGGTTTTATGTTCCTACCATGCCGTACCTTACAGCTCTGGCACTTATTTAATAACAAAGTTTGTACCTTTTAACAACCTTCACCCATTTTGCCCACCTCATCACCCCCACCTTTGGCAACTACCAATCTCTTCTCTGTATCTGAGTTGTAAGTGTGTGTATGTGTGTTTAGATTCTATATATAAATGAGATCATTCAGTATTTGTCTTTTTCTGTCTGATTTATTTCACTTAGCATAACACCTTCAGGGTTCATCCATGTTGTAAATGACTAGATTTCTTTCTTTTTATGGCTGGATAATATTCCAGTTTGTGTATGATGTCTTTTTTATTCATTTATTCATAATTGAATGCTTATGTTGTTTCCATGTTTTGACTATTATAAATAACATTTCAGTGAATGTGGGGGTGCAGGTATATTTTCAGGAGTTTGATTTCATTTCCTTTAGATTCATACCCAAAAATGGTATTGCTGGATCATATGGTAATTTTATTTTTTTATTTTTTGAAGAGCCTCCATACTGTCTTCTACAGTGGCTGTACCACCAAAGAAAAAAAAAAAAGCAAAGATTTGAAAAGATGTTTTTATAGAGTTCCCGTGATGTGACAACATCACCCAGGACAGTCTACCTAAAACCCAGGGTGGAGGGTTAAGGATCTGGCATTGTCTCTGCAGTGACTTGGGAACCCTGTGTTGCTATAGCTGTGGCGTAGGTCACATCTGTAGCCTGGATTCGATTCCTGACCCAGGAACTTCCATATGCCATGGATGTGGCCAAACCAAAAAAAAAAAAAAAAAAAAGGAAAAGGTGTTTTCTTTCATAAACATTCTATGTAAGATTTAGCCATGTTGATTGTCAACATCAAGCATTGTTATTGTTGCTCTGTTGTTATTGTTGCCTCTATGACTACTTACTGGAGTGGCTTTGGGGAAAGGCAAGATTTTTTGATGGGCCTCAAGTCTCTGTCAAAATAATCCCTCCTAGCACTGCTCTTTCCTTCACTCTCATCTGTTTGTTTGCAGGTAATTCTCTCTGCCACTGGTTTCTAACAAGGAGGACTCATGAATCACATTTCCACAAACTGGGCCCGCTTTCCTACCTCCTCAAGTGAACTAACCCTATCAATATCAGCTCGACCTGAAAAAATAGAGTTTAGTCTTGGAACATTTATTTATTTATTTATTTTTTATTTTTGGAAAAGTCATGAATTTTTCTGCCTGACACTAGTGTTTGGTGAGTGTATTAAAGAATGGGGCCTGCTGGGTGTCTTAAAGAGTCGGTGGAGTTGTGGTATGTGTGCAGTAAGGTTCAACTCTCTCATAAATCCTATGATGGGCCGGGTTTTGCTAGATCTTTTCAAAGAAAAAAGGGGACAAAACATAAAACAAACTAATGCTGTCAATAGAAACAAAAAACCTGCCCCAAAGGCCCTTACCCAAAGGAACAATCCAAAATAGACCTTCTCAAGAAGACAGGAGGCTATTTGGATATTTTGGGTGGAGTGTGCACAGTTTGATGCATTAGGAATTCCAAGTTGCCCCAAAGTGAGGGGGGAGCAGAAGTTTTGGGCTCTCAATTGACCCCGTCACCTTTATTGCTCACAGACCATTAATGTCCTCAGTGATACATTGTATACTCTGGTGGGGACAGCCACTGTGTACTTTGTAACTGACCAGTTCCAGACTGTTCAAAGGAAGATGTAATGGATCCCGGTCCCCCAGACTCCCTTCGCTCAGGGATGTTAAGTCATCAGTTGCCATGGCAGCTTGTCCAAAGTCTACCATACCGGCAGGGCTGACAACCCAGCAGGATCTTTGTCCAGGTCTTGTTAGGAGACTGGTGTCCTGGGGCATTGTCAGTGAGAAAGTGGCCTCAGAGCTTGGGTTAAATCAAGTTAATGAGTTTGCTCATAATGAGAGCTGGCATTTATTTAGCGTTTACTATGTACCAGGCCTCATGAGGAATTCTTTACCTGCAGCAGGTCACTTAATCTTTCCAGCACCCCTAGGAGGTGGGTGGTATGATTATCCCATTTTAGAGCTCAGCAAATGGCGGCTTAGAGGGCTTAACCTACCCAAGGTCACATAACAGCTCTCACTCTGGAGCTTACCCAGGGCTCAGTTAACTATGGCCCGTGGCCCACATCTGATGTTTTTAGATGGTTCACACCCAAGAATAGTTTTTACATTCTTGAAATGGTTTGAAAAGAAATTCAAAGGAGAGTAATATTTGGTGACAGGTGACAGTTGTACATAATTCAGATCTTGGTGTCCATAATCAAAGTTTTCCTGTGGCAAAGCCCCCTCATTCCTTTAGGTACTTTTAAGGGCAGCTTTTGCGCTGCAATAGAAATCGAGTGGCCTGCAAAAAGCCTAAAATATTTTACTCTGTGGCCATTTACAGAAAAAGCCCATCCATCCATCCATCCCTGCTCTCAATCATTGTACAATCAATGCCTGTTGATCATCACTAATAATCCTAATCACGCTTCTCTTATACATGCTGTGTCCCAGGCAGCATCCTAGGCTGTTAGAGTTACTCAATAATGGCCCTTTGAATCCAGTGTCATCATTACCCCCAGTCAAGAGGCAGGATCTGGGCACCTTATAGAACACCCACTGCTCTGTGCACAGGAGCCTTCCTTGCCTGCATTTGATGGGGGAGGAGAAGGTGAGGCAGAGGGGACCTGTGACACTCCCTGGGTTGCACAGGAAGCTGGAGGTACATGTACGCCAGCCCCCACGCTCCTAAACACCAGCTCAGAGCAGGCCAGCCTCGCCCTTGCCCCGTGTCCCATAGGTGAGGTTGTGGCCCTGGGTGACCCTGTGCCCTATTCCAAGCCAGGCACACCATCTTTCATCCTTTGAGAGCGGGCTCCCCTCCTCTCCCCCCCTCCCCATTCCCATTCATCTCTCCCAGCTAAACGGAGCCTCAGTAATGATCTAACTTACATCTGGGGGGTAGGAGGAAGGAAGATTTAGTTCAAAACTGCGTGGGCAAAGGCGTCTTCAGTGGTGTGCCTTTTAAGCCTTGTTCTAAATCAGGGCTGGGTAATTCCTGCTACACCTCTCCTCCTAAAGCCAGAGGATTCAAATCCCAGCAGGCCCTTCCCTTTTCAAGTCAGATAAGTGGAGGCTCACACAGCATCCGTGAGAATAGTTTTGATGGTCTCACAAGGTGAGAGCCTTTCCTTTCTCTTTGAAGGCATCACTTTTCAGGCATTATTACCGAGTCCCTGTTAGAATAAATACATGTGGTATTTCTTGAAACCTCTCAAGCTCACTCTACAGATGCATAAGTAAGACATGCCTTTTGGAGGCATGAGAAGAGAAAGGTACTCTTTATATGCTTAGAGCTGCTTCCTTTCCAGAGCCTTCCATCTCATGCTAAAACACTCTCCCCACTTTATCTCCCTCTCTCTCTTTCACAGCTTGCATCAATTCCAAGAACATTCTCAAGCACCGCATGCCAAAAGAAACCTCATTTATTTTTTTGGGAGTTGTGTTTATTCCTAGAAATTCTCACTTCCTTTAAAAAAAATTGGACAAAACAGAGAATTATACAGGCATCTGAATGTACTGTGAGAAAACTCTGTTGTGTGTATTTAAGCATGGGCTACAGGGAGGAGAGACACAGGCATTTAACATAGAAGACAAAATATTTTAAAATCCATGCCAAGGCAAGGCAGGGTATGAGACCCTATAGTTTATGTTGATTTACAACAACCTGTGAGTGTGCAGAGAGAGATAAATTTGTGGTGTGTGGCTGGGGACAGTTTTCAGATACTCCCTAACCGAGGTAGGATTAGGAATCAGCTTTGAAGTGAGAATAAGGTTTATGGAAGAACATTGGGGATGGATTAGCAACAGGAAATGGGCAACATCATTCAAGAAGTAAAAAGACGAGAAACAGGCTTGAATTCCTTACCAAAGACAGGAAGAGCACAGTTCAAGGGCTGGTGAACTACTGGCCAGGGGCCAAATCTGGCCCACTGCCTGTTTTTATAAATAAAGTTTTACGGGGGCACAGCCATGCCCCCATCTGTTTGCGTATTATTTTTCATTGCTTTGTGCTGCTCCGTGGCAAAGTTGAGTAGTTACAACAGGAACTGAACAGCTATGCAAAGCCTAAAATCTTTATGATAGATCCCTTTCCAGAAAAAGTTAGGAAGATGTACTAGATAAATAGAATAGAAGAAAAGTTGTGAAAAGGGGAAAGCAGGGAAAGTTTAGAAAAGTAGTATGAGAAAGAAAAGGGAGATGGAGAGAGGTGGAAGGTAAGAGTTTACTAGGTTTTGTTCATGTGAATGTTGAACCCACTTTCACCTGAATATGGCATCACTGTTGACAGTGCCACTCTCTGTGGGACTGTGGAATCACAGTATGATTACCATTGGCCAGAGGAACCCTTCAATAATAACAGCCTGCCCTGAAGGGTTCAGTGTCATATAAAATCTGAAAGTAAAAATTCAAATCTCTGGAGTTCCCGTCGTGGCGCAGTGGTTAACAAATCCGACTAGGAACCATGAGGTTGCGGGTTCGGTCCCTGCCCTTGCTCAGTGGGTTAACGATCTGGCGTTGCCGTGAGCTGTGGTGTAGGTTGCAGACACGGCTTGGATCCCGCTTTGCTGTGGCTCTGGTTTAGGCTGGTGGCTGCAGCTCCGATTCGACCCCTAGCCTGGGAACCTCCATATGCCGCGGGAGCGGCCCAAGAAATAGCAACAACAACAACAACAACAACAACAACAACAACAACAACAAAAAAGACAAAAAAAAATCAAATCTCTGGAGTTCCTGCTGTGGTGCAGTGGGTTAGTGATATGGCTTGTCTCTCTGGTGTTGCATGTTCAATCCCTGGCCCTGGAACTTCCGTATGCTGCGAGTGCAGCCCACCCCCCAACCCCCCAAAAAGGAAAAGAACTTCAATACATACTAATTACACTGTGGTACTGTATTTTAAAAAAATTCAAAATTCCACAGAGCTATAGGATGTATGGAAAAGAGCTACATGTGGCCTGAAAGCAAAAACATTACCATCCTGCTTTAGAAGTTGCACACTAAATATGACAGCCAGAGCAGCTCACCACGTTGAATGCATGGGTTAAAATACAGTTGAACATATTTACTTGCTGCAGGACTTCTCATAGCTCTTAATATGTCTCACAAAGCTCTGGGAGTAGAAGAAAAGTCACAGGGCTTCTCAAATTTATTTGACATGAGCCTCCTCGGGATTTTAAAATAAAGCCCATTTTGGGATGCAGTGGCCGAGGCATTATTTTGAGATTAATATATTCATATACAGACTGAATCTTAAAGGTCATGCAGCCCCATGCCTTCCTAATAATGTTATGACTCTTCTTCCCAGGAACTTTATAAAATCAAATTTAGGCTTGAGAATTTGTGCTATTGATTTTAATGTTGCTCTTGGAAATTTGTTCATGGTGTTTGGGTTTAGAGATTTTGTACTTGTGATCTCTAATCAAATTGCAATCTCAGGTCCTGCTTTGCTCTTGGCCTCTGAATTCTCTCCTTCCTGAGAGGGTAATGGCAAAAAAAAGAAGCTGAAAATAATAAAACTTTGTAATTGGACACTTAAAGGTCAGTTGCTGGAAAAAACGAACCAGCATGTTGCCTCAGTGGTCGTGGAGGATGAGTTTTTTTTTTTTTTTTTTAAATACTGTATTTCAAATGCAGCCCAGAATCAGCCTGAATTACCTGAATGGTGGGCTTCCAAATGAATGTTTGGAAATTGGCAATCAGCACAAGTCCACATCTGCTGTGATGAACTCCTGACTCCACTGTGTCCTTGATCATGTGAAGAAGCGTTGCTTATTTTCTTCATAATACTGTCACCTCAATGCAGATTTTGCTTCCTTGGTGACCTGCTTTGCAAACAAGGAAGGGCTTTGCAAAGGTGTACAGGGTTTATTCAAAGCTCTAGGATAAAGCCAGTTTATTTTCCTGGAGAGCATTTAAAAGTAACTTTTTAGTGAAGTATAACACACACCCCCCCCACACACATCCTAGATTTTCAGTATAGGAACATACCCACATAACCAATATACCTGGAGCAACACTTTGCATCACCTATTTTATATTAAGTCAAGTGCAGCTGTATTATCAAGTAATAGACCTGATATTTCAGAATAAACTGAAATTTCAAGTACTTTTCAGAGCTCTGCGTGGATCACTGCAGGCTCTCTCCTCAGGAGAGCTGGTGTCCACTTCTCAAAGGAAACAAGTGTATTCTGCTATTTGGTGAAGTTCCCAGAGCGGTGACTAGGCAGACATCGGACGTAATCAGCATTACCTTGAGTCCGTACCCTGCCTCAAGCTTCGGATGAGTATTGTTGTGACCGTTCCTGACATGCCTGGGGTAAGTGCACAACTCACTTGAAGCCACTGAGGCTTCCAGGCATCATGTGCGTGATAGAGCTAGGATCCTACCTCCGTCTGAGCCAAACGCCCGTTCTCTTAATCGCTCTGTTCAGCTGCCTCTGTGACATTTCCCTGTTTCCTTTTGTTTGGCGCCAAGTGATCTACAAAAGAATATTGTTATCATTGTTGGAATGAATTGGACATTCTAACTTCTTGCGGGAGCACTCTCAAAGCAGAAAATTCATTTTTAGGATGGAGACACACACCAATGGTCTTGTAACACAGCCCCCTGTCAGTTTTAGAGGAAAAGCAATCCAAGTTGAATTTGGAATGAATTACCTTCAAATGGCCATGCTCTGCAATGTACTACTGTAATCTGGGATATTGCAAGGCAGCTTAATGTGCTGGGTGATGACACGTGTGAGCATTATGTGGCTCTCCCTCATTGAATGCGTTGGGAGCAACCCAAACCATAAATCTGCCAGCAGACAAAACATAAAATTTACATGCAAGATCAAATCTCCCCTGTCCTGATTTTTATACAAGGGTCACCAGTGGGTAGTAAATTAAGATTCAGAATACAAGTTACCTGCAGGTGCTAAATCACTAGACCATGGCAGGATCATAGCATTTTCTTTTGTTAATAACGTCACTGTTTGTTATCAGAGCCTGTGCTGACATAAAGCACGGGTCACTGTTTGTATAAGGAAAGGTGCCCTTTGTCCCTTAGAGATTTTGGATTTCTTTTGTCAAGTGTACTCACGTGGTTTGCCGGAACAGCAGGCTATCTGGTACCAAGATCTGGATTTGAAAGCTAAACGTAGGAGAACAGACATGCTTGGATGATCTGTCATACTAATAAATCTCTGGTTGCCAAGAAATTACACATATATTTTAATTTCATTAGCTTGCAAGAAATATTTATTGAGCACCTGCTGCCAGATCCTGTGTTAGGCACTGAGTGTGCAAATAGGAAGACGATGATTCCACTGAGAAATGATCAACCAGGGATCAGTGCAAGAAAATACCACCCTAGGTCATTTAAGCAGATTGAGATTTGACCCTGGAAGGCAGATGCTGAGAAAATCACAGGAAGCCTTGAAAGGGTTTGGATTTCCTGAGCTCCCCCAGTCAGCAGGAAGGAGGTACCAAGAGTTGGTTGTTACCAGCCCTGCACCTCAACTGCCTTTTGACACACAAAGACTAGAGAAGGCGTGCTGAACACTGCTGTGCCAAGCCTCATGCTTCTGAGCCCTTCCTTGATGACACACAGCATCATACAGAGGCAGGGAGGTGGTCTCTGCCTCACTCCTGCCTTCCAATGATTTCATGAGTGCAGTTAAGTTGCTGAGTCTAATTTATATCCAGCTGCAAAGGAGTCTGGGAAAAGTCATTTGAAACTCTACCAGGGGAAGGGGGATGGCACATAGATCAGGAGAGTTGGTCTGAATATCTCCTACTGGATGTCAAGCAGGGGGTGGGTGTAAACATGAAAACTTCAAGATAATATGTTACAAATAGCCACTGTCCTCGTCCTCAAGTGCTGCAGGAATAGAGGGGGCCAGTGCTCACCCTAGCCCAAGGCACATCTGAGATGCATCTCTTGGTGGGAGATGACTCTGCATTGAATCTCAGAGGGCAAGTAGGAGTTATCCAGGTGGAGGGGTAGAGGAACAGTTATGGGGCCAGTGTGCAAACATGGAGGGGTGTGGGCATGTGTGCACGCATGTGTGTGTGTCTGCCTCTGCCCACACACATACAAACCATAAAAATTCAGTGTTAATAGATAGTAAAGTGTAGAGTGGGTTTTATTAGGAGATGGGGTTGGAGAGAGATACAAATAGGATTAAGTTAAAAAGGCCTTGTTTTCCATCCCCAGGAACATGGATTCTCTGAAATGAGTGTTACGAACATTTATTTCTTTTTGTGTATTGTTGTTTGTCCCTCGTACCTTTAAGAGCATTGTTTAGTTTTTTCTGGGGAAATTCTCCCCAGTCTCAGTCAGCCTGGCTCAAGAGAGGCTGATGCCACCTTCTGACTGCCGTGAAATTCATGGTACCCAGGCCTGCCCACCGAAAATTGAGTATAGTCCTTGCCATGCAAACAGGAGACTGGAGACAAGTCACAGATAATATGCCCCAGATCTTAGACTCATACTCTCTTTATTAGCATATATAAGTACTTTTAAATCCTCCTGGGGTTGCTAAGTGAAGACACTGGCATTCCCTCGGAGAGTGCCTGAGAACGACATCAACAGGGAGAATACAAAACCCAGAGCTAGAGAAAGGCCAGGTGCTAGTAATTTCCCTTGGGTCCACCAGCCATTGGGCTTGCTGGTCATCATCTTAACAGCCTCCCCAGTTACCTGAGCCAATATACTCTCCTTTGCTGTTCAAACCATTGGGAATTGGTTGTCAGGTTCAGTGGAAGGAAACTTGAGGATAATTCGGGACCCTTGAAAGGTTTTAAGACAAGGATCAATATGATCAGACAGAGTGAATAGGTCTATGACTGAAAGCAGGAAGATGAGCCTGGAGGCTACTATGCTCATCTGATGGGAAGACTGTGCACACCAGGCTCAGGAGGGGCAGTGTGGAAGGGACAGTCATGGGAAATGACTAGCAGCGAAGATCAGCAGTGCTTGCGACTACTAATTTTATCTGGGTCGACGGCCACATTCCATAGCCTGGCTTGCAGCTTCAACAGTCATGTGACTTGGTAGCTGCTGCGAGGTGTGTGAAAGGGCTCTGTGCCAACCCTGGTCATGTCTTTAAAACCAAGCTGCGTATCCTCCATCTCTTCTTGTCCTCTTCCTCCTCCCTGCCCGCTGGTGGACTGACACACAGACCTGGGGGTTGTTGGCCAGCTCAGCCATGCAGGTGAGACCAGTGCTCTGAGGATGCAGAATCCAGGTGGCCCTGGATTCTGATGGCCACATGGAACCAAACTGCCTATCTTCTTGTACCACCCACCGCCAGGAAATTTGATCTTGTTTAATACACTTGTTTTTCAGAAGTCACACTGTGGCACAGTGGATTAAGGATCCTGCCTTGCCGCAGCTGTGGCACGGGTTGTAACTGTGGCGTGGATTTGATCCCTGGCCTGGGAACTTCCACATGCTGGGGTAGAGCCAAAATTAAAACAAACAAATGAACAAACAAACAAAACACTGGAAGCCACTAGTTCTGAGTCTATTGAGGCAGCTGAGTCATTATCCTAATTAACATTCATATTTAAATACAGAGTTTGAGGACAGGGAAAGAATCCAGAGGAATGACTGCTGGGCAGTTTGTGTTTCAGAAAGATTGGTCTGATGGATTTAGAAGGTTTGGAGGACAGCACCAGCTGAGGACTTGGAGGCTGGTCCCATGGCCCTAGGGGAACAATGGTGTTAGCAGATGGGACAGACCGAGAGAAGAGGGGGCTACATATACATGTAGGAGCTAGAACCAACAGGACCAGATGAATGGCTGGCTAGAGGGTGAGAGGAAAGAAAGGATCAGCTCGCCTTACGCCAGTGAGTGAAAGATGGCACCACTTGCTGAGTTTGGACAGGTGAAGAGAAAGAAGTCAAGGTGGGCTCACTGAGTTTGAACATGGACACCCCAGAGCGGATGCCCGGTAGGTTTTAATGTACAAGGCTCTAAAGCTGAGGGGATAAAGTGGGACTAGAAGTAAAGATCTGAAAGTCAGCCACAGATAAATGGTAATTAAATTCATGAATCTTGAGGGAATTGGATGAGAAGAGGACAAGGTCTAGAGCAGAATTTCACGTGTGTGGCATTTATGAAAAGAGAGAGAAGAGTCCATGAAAGAGACACAAAAGGAGTGGTCAGAGAGGTGGGGGAAGGTGGGAGTAGGAAGAAGGTGGGTTTTGAGAGGAAGAAGGGGTTAGAAATAGCCTTCTGCTGAGGAGCTGGGAGAGGAGACATTCTGGAAATTGTCAAGGTGTGTTGATGACCAGTGGAGAAGTGGGGCTGGAAACCACCCTGGAATGGTTTGAGGAGTGAGTTGGGAGTAAAATAGGCAAGATGGGGTGTAGACAACCCCTTCAAGAAGTTACAAAGGGAAAGCAGGGGGTTCAGTAGCATTTGGAGAATGATATTAGACTCAAGATGACACTGTAATTTTTTTCTTTACTCTTTCTAGCTCATACCAGCATGTGAATCAGTGGGTCTTCATAAAGGTTGTAACATTTTCTCAAGAGGACTCAGAAATGACATATTTTAACGTTCTACTTAGATATTACTTAGCCATGTAAAAGGAGTCAGCGTCTGGGTCCGTAATATATGTAGCAGATTCACTCCATGCTTTTGTTCAGCCACATGGTGTTTATTGTGGACTTACTGTGAGCTTAGCACCATGTTAGATGCTGCTAGGGCTACAGAAGTTGGGTACAATTTCTGTTCTGCAGGGGTTTACAATAACAACATCAGGAAACAGCTCAGCATTTGAACATGACCAAGTGCTCTTGAACACGTTTTCGTTTTCTTTTTCTTTTTCTTTCCTCTCTTTTTAGGGCCTCATATGCGGCACATGAGAATTTCTGGGGTAGGGGTCTAATCAGAGATACAGCTGCCAGCCTACACCAAAGCCACAGCAACACAGGATCGGAAATGCATCTGGGACCTACACTGCAGCTGTAGCAATGCTGGATCCTTAACCCACTGAGCGAAGCCAGGGATGGAACCTGCATCCTCATGGATACTATGTCTGGTTCTTAACCTGCTGAGCCACAAAGGGAACTCTGAATACATTTTCTTAATGTGAGTCCGATATGTGCAGTTGCATACCTGGGAGTGTGGAGTGCTAAGTACCATGGGAACAGAGCAGCAGTGAGCAACCTAGCAGCACTCTCCACCTCCCAGAACATGGGCCCCAGAATGGAGAGCAGAGGGGAAGCTGAGCCTTTCCTTCTCACCTCAGGATTAGGCAGGCCTTCCCCAAGGGCATCCAGCCTGGGCACAGGATGAGGGTTGTATTGGCAGAGGGCCACATCAGGTGAAAGAATCTGGCTGTTCAGGGCTCCAGCGGGGGATCAAGGTGGCTTTGGGTGACAAAGAACCCAGGGCTTTGCATTCATTGTCTCATGCTTGTCAGCCTCTGTAGATCAAGCTTCCATAGCTGGAAGGCTCCTCAGGTTCCAAGGAACAGAGTGATGCACTGTCTTTCTCAGGTGATGTTAAGGTCGAGGAGGGGTATGGGGAGTGGTTGGGGAGGAGTTAGTTTAAGGATCAAGTGTAATCAATATAGAAACTTTGGTCCAGGTCCCAGGAGGCCAAGGCCATCGTGGAGGACACAGCAGGAGTTCTATGTCTGATGCGGGTTTCCAGGGCAGTAATAATGATAAATAATCATCACCAAAGGTGTTCATAGTTATTCAAAGCTTATTGCATTTTATGCACTGTGCTAAGAGCTGGATATCCACCACTTTTTTTTTATTTTATTTTTCGAATAGGTAATAGAGTCACAATTCTGAACAGATACATGGATATTCCTATCCCCTGGATGACATGCCTATGAATGATTTTGGTATAACCTTGCAGAGATATTTTATGCTTACATAAGCAAATATCTATGTTTATTGTTTATCCTTATCTTGTTTCTTTTTAAAAACATAAACAGAAGGATTCCATACACCTGTTCTGTACCCAGAATTTTCACTTAACAAGGTACTATAACTTGTGATTCTTTCCAAGTCAGAAATAAAAGAACCCATTCATTTTTGTTTACTTTGGGGAAGATAGCCTTCCATTACATTATTTGGAGTAACATACTTTGTACTGTTCTCTCTTAAAAACCATTGTTTCCATTCATTTGCAAATACATATCATGCTGCAATGAAAAACCTTGCACATAAGTCATTTCCCAATGCGAATAAAACTGTAGGATGAAGTCCTAGAAGTGTAATTAATGTGTCAAAGGGTATGTGCCCTTGTGATTTTGGTAGTAATGCTGAAATGTCCTGCATGGTCATCACATTTATTTATACGGCCTGCCACCCTGTATCTATTCCCCACAGCACAATGGGTTTTTCAACTTTTGTGTTGTCCACAAGCTAGGTAAAAACTGATGTCTTAGTCAAATTACAAAAGACATTTCTCTTATTTTGAACAAGCATCTTTTTGTGCATTTGGAAATTTGGTACTTGGATATATATGTTGTTTTCTGCTTTGGGATTGTCTCTTTGTCTTGAATTTCCCGATACTCTTATTTATGAAATAAGTTGACTTTTTGTCTGTGATGCAAGTTGTTGATCTTTCGCCCAGTTTGTCTGTTGGTCTTTTCATTTTGCCATGCAGATTTTAAAAAATTTGTGTATAACTGAATTTATCAATCTTCTCTATTTTGCGCTGTATCAGGATGTCTCCACTGTGATGTTATAAAAATGTACTCCAATTTTTTCCCCAGGGCTTCTGTGCCTTTATATTCATATTTCCATCTTTGATCCATTACATTTATTCTGCTATAAGATGTAGATACATGTTCTGGGTTGTGTATTTCTGATGGCTACTGGCTTAGCCCAGCACCATTTATTGAAAATCACTCTTTTTTTTCTCACTGATTTGAGACGCTTCATTTATTATATGCCATTGCTTCATTTAGTTCTCACAAGCCTTTGGAGTTAGTGTTGGTCTCTCATTATACCGATGTGGTAAGTGAGGCTTGGTGAGGCTACGTAACCTGAATCACACATCTGGATAGCCAGGGTTTGAGTCTAAGTGGCCCCTATGCTACTCTAGTGGCCACTATGCTGTACTTCACTACAAAGCAATTCTAGAAGTTTCCTAGACAGGAGCTTTTGCTTCTGCTTGACCCCGGCGCCCTCATATTATTGTTGCTTTCACTTATCTGTCTCCAGTGCTACTATTCCAGCCACTATTTACTGAAGTCCTATTTCTGCAGCTTTTGGACTCACATGCTTTAAAAGCGAGACTGTTTGCATCCGCCTCCAGCTGGCCATGAGAGCACTCTTGCTGAGCAGAGCTCTCAGGCAAGACTGCCTTCTAGTCCATGACCAGCTGGCTGTGTGTAGATCCACTGCCCACTCCATGGGTAGCCACAGCCAAGGTCAAGGGGCCAGACTAGGTAGTGCCAGCCACCTGCAGAAAAGGAGGGGCCTCCAGGCTGTGGCTTCTCAGAGTGGGGCACTCTGCTCGTCTGACGAGGGGTGTGAGCAATGTTCAGCCTTCCTGGTCTGAACAAAGTCATGTATCCTCTGTACAGATCAGAACTCTTTGGATTGTAAGTGACAGAAACCCAACTTGAACTTATGCAAATGAGAAGTTTCTCTTCTAATCAAGTCACAGAAAAAGCTGTGATCTTATAGAATTCAGGACCCTTAAAACCATCAAGTGTCTGTGTGTCTGTCTTCTTTCCCCTTGTGACTACTTCTCTTTCTGCAAGTGCATAATTTCAGAAAAGGCAGTTCTGAGCTTACAGTATTACTGTTCACAAATTTTGGGGAAAGATTCTGATAGGCTGGACTTGGGACATAGCTCTTTCCTAAAACAATCACTGTGTCCAGTGAAGAGAGGCATGGGCTTTATGACTGGCCCACTTGGCCAAGGGACCACCACCTGAGTGAGGGTGAGTGAGTGAGATTGTGGGATATTCCAGCCAATAATATTGTGTGGCTGGAATAGAGAGGGTACGAAGGGGATAACTTTTAGCGAAGGCCATCAGGCAGAGCAAGAGAACAGATTGGTTCCATTTGGTTCAAAGCCAGAGCAAAGTACTTTTCTGGCATTATTTAATTTTGGCACCAAATACCACCTCCTTCTCTCCTTCCTGTTTCTAGAAAGGTGCTCATTCTACTTAGCCGTTCCCATGAATTTTGCATCAACGGTTCAACAGTTCTCTTTTTGATTTGTGCCTACCAGTTTGTCTCAGATAAATCTATTCACCTATTTACAGATCTTCTCCTTCAGTAAACTCACCTTAAATTCTCCTCTGTGCAGGTGGGTTATTAGCTCTGTTATCATTAATGTGGGATTGGAGATTCACAGTTTATCAATGCTCAGTATGGGAGGTCTTAGGAGAAACAGAAATCACTGCAACCATGGAGTTTCCATAGTGGTTCAGCAGTAACGAACCTGACTAGTATCCAGGAGGACTCTAGTTCAATCCCTGGCCTTGTTCAGTGGCTTAAGGATCTGGTGTTGCTGTGGCTATGCCGTAGGCCAGCAGCTACATCTTTGATTCGACCCCCAGCCTGGGAACCTCTGTATGCCACAAGTGCAGCCCTAAAAAGACAAAAAAAGAAAAAAGAAATTCCCTGCAACCAGCTCAGAATGGTGGGAACCGATTAAGGGACATTGAAAACGAAAAACCTCAGAAAGGGACCAGAACCAAGCCTAGAAAGCATTTAGCAGTTCTGTACCTCTCCTGACTGCCTCTGCCCCTGGGCCTTTTTCCTTCTTGAGCTCAGCTGACTGCCTCTCCCACTGGCCACATGGACCCTCCCACCCTCATCTCTGGAGTTTTGCATTGTAGCTCTGGATACCTACAGAGACCCACTCTTAATCAGTTTGATGGAACTGACGTAATGGAGTACCATCAGCAATGGAAATATGTTGTCTCTCAGCTTTGGAGGTTGGAAGTCCTAGATCAAGAGGTCCATGGGTCTGGGTCCTTCTGAGTGCCATGAGTGAGAATCTCTTCCATATCTCACTTCCAGCTCCCAGTGGTTTGCTGTCAACCTGTGTGTTCCTTGGCTTGCAGAAGCATCATCCCATCTCTGCCTTCATTTTAACATGGGGGTCTCCCTGTGTGTCCTGTCTGTGTGACCAGATTCTCCCCCCTCCTTTTTTTTCTTTTTACATCCATACCTGCAGCAAATGGAAGTTCTTGAGCTAGGGGTCGAATTGCAGCTGCAGCTACAACCTATGCCACAGCCACGTCAACACCAGATCCGAGCTTCATCTGTGACCTACATGGCAATTCTGGATCTTCAACTCATTGACCGAGGCCAAGGATTAAATCCACACCCTCAAGGAGACACAACATTGGGTCTCTCACCCATTGCACTACCATGGGAGCACCCAGATTTCCCTTTTTTATAAGGATGCCAGTCTGATTGGATTAGGGCCCCTCCAAATGACCTCGTTTGAGCTAAGTACATCTGCAGGGGTCCTATTATAAGTAAGGTCATATTCTGAGGTACTGGGGGTTAGGACTTCAACAGGTAAATTGAGAGAGGGGTTGTAGTTCAACCTGTAAGACCAACTGATTGTCCACATTCTGAAGCTCCAGAAGAAGGGAGCTGACCTTTCCATCTTGAGTCAGGTGGCAGCTGTCTACTTCTGAGTCAAAACAGTGGTTTAGGGGTTGAGGGAGGTGGCATCCACCCCTCTGGGTTGGGAAGCTTTCCAGAAACCACAGCAAAGTTTTGCTCTATTAGCTCCAAACATTACCTTCTCAAATCTACTTCAAAACTTCAAATTCATGAGTGGTGGACATCATGGTGATGAATTAGCAGAGAGCTGTTAAGACTGTCCTCAACAAACTGGTAACCAAAATAAGCTTGCCCTGCCCAAACTGGGACCCCAGGTCACATTCCCTGAGCTTGGTTATGCCTGGAAAAATGTGCTCCATTTATTCAAATACCTGTTTTCTTATTTTCCCAAAGAAAGGAATGTACTTTGTTTCATGTTATAAATGTTCTTTTTGTTTGTTTTTTTAAAGAAAAATGAATAAGACAAAATACTAAGAAGAAAGTATCAAGCACTCCTAACTCTACCTGCCTTAAATAAACAGTTAACCGTTTGGTGCACTTTCTTCCATTCTGTTGTCGTTGATGTTATTATTATTATTTGTCTCTTTTTAGAGCTGCACCTGTGACACATGGAGGTTCCCAGCCTAGGGGTTGAATCAGAGCTGTAGCCATTGGCCTATGCCACAGCAACTCCAGATCTGAGCTGTGTCTTTGACCTATACCAAAGCTCATGGCAATTCCTGATCCTTAACACAAAGAGCAACGCCACGTCCTCATGGATACTAGTCAGATTTGTTTCCATTGAGCCACGACGGGAACTCCCATTATTATTATTTTTTAATGGCCGCACCTGTGGCATATGGACGTTCCTGGGCCAGGGGTTGAATATGAATTATAGCTGTGACTTACACCATGGCTGCAGCAATGCTGGATCCTTTATCCTGCTGCACCAGGCCAAGGATCAAACCTTCATCTCAGCAGCCACTGGAGCCACTGCAGTTGCATTCTTAACCCACTGTGCCACACAGGAACGCCTCTTCCAGTCCATTGTCATTTACAAATAAATAAATAAATAAATACGCAAATGCACGCACCCATGTGTTAATGTATTAATGGGATTGTATTATATATAAATTTGCCCTTTTTGCTAAAATGTTATTGATGTCATTCCACATTAATCTGTGTGCATCTACATCAACTTTGTAAAATAGCTCCCTGGCATTTCATAATATATTTGTCTCTATTAATGGATAGTTGAGGTTGCTGTCAAATTTTTATTAGTGATTATCCTTATCCGTGTGTCTTTATGAATTCCTGGAAGGAGAATTGCCAGGTCAGAGGGTGTGCTCTGCCTTAGAAGGAAAAAGAGTAGGATGGGAATAGCAGTAGCCTGACAGTCACACCCTCTCCCCACTTCTGAAACACACACAGACATTTAGAGAAGAGCTCATTTTGAGTAGCATCTAGTAGATGAGACAATGTGGTTTTCCTGGCAGGGTTCTCACTTGGCTGGAGTTTGCATCGGGTTGCTTTTGTCACTGGGCACAGTTTCCTTTGCTTTCATATATCAGTTTACAGCCTCAAGCCCCATGATCCTGAGGTAGCAGGAGCAGACCGGGCAATTAGGCACCCACCCACCGGAGAAAGTATTGATGCATTTTCCTGTTCCATTTCTGGTCTAGTTGCAGATTTCTTCTCTTCCTGTGTCTAGGCTGAAACTTTGCCTGTGAGATGGTCTGATGCCTGCTCAGCCCACACTGGGTGCCAAGTAGAGCAGGTGGTGGGCCTGCTGTGGCCCCAGAGGCTGGGGAGGACAGGTTTTATGTTGACTGGACTGGACAGGCAGTTTGCTCCTTTAAGCCACCTGTGAACTTACAAAACAGTAACAAGAGGCAAGGCAAATGGCCCCTTGGTCTCCAGGAGAATGTCCTGGTGTTTCTGATTTTCAAAGCATCTGCGTGGCACAGGGGGATCAATATGTGGCATGTTTTTTAAGCTGGTCTTACCTGTAATGTCGCTGCCATCTGTTTCCAAATCACCTGCACATGATAGATGATAAAAATTAGGCCCTTGTGACATCTGAGTTGAGAGAGGGTGCTGGCAGAAGAACTCTGCAGGGGGGGCAGTGAAAGGGGTATGTGTGTGTGTGGGCACACGTGCCCGCTCCTATGCACACGTGTGTGAGATGCACACCCATATCCATAACCATCAGGCGCACTGTTAATGCATCATCAAGAGATCCCCCCACCAGGCACAGTTGTACAGCTTCTTAAAAGCTTCGCATGAGGAGTTTCCATTGTGGCTCAGCATGTTAAGGACCCGACATAGTCTCTGTGAGGATGTGGCTTTGATCCCTGTCCTCACTCAATGGGTTAAGGATCTGGCATTGCAGCAAGCTGGCTCAGATCCAGTATTGCCAGAGCTGTGGCATAGGCCTCATTTGCAGCTCAGATTTGACCCCGAGCCCAGGAACTTCCATATGCTACAGGTGCAGTGGTAAAAAGAAAAAAAAATGACACAAGCATATATTTTTTAAAAGTGCCCCCTCACTCACTGTCTTCCCTGTAATTCATCCTGAGTTTATTGTGATTAATGACAGGCTTTGTTTTCTGTCAGCCGTTCATCAGCCCATCCCTGAGTCAGAGTGATGGTGCCTCAGGGGAGTAATGGAGAAGACCAAGGGAGAGCAGGTCCACCAGGCACTGGACACAGTGGTCTCTAGGGGAGAAGGAGGTGCTAGCATGTTGCTCAGAAAAACCTGTGCTATAGGATGTGGAGTCAGAGAAATAGATGAAGCAAATATAGAGAGATCCTGACAAATGCACATTTAAGGCATGTTTATAGAGAGTGGACTATGCTAATCTTACAATTTGTAAGATAAATTTTACATACCCAGAACTTACCAGGCATCTGGCATCAGTGCTAAATGCTTTACAGACATCATTTCATTAAATACTCATAAAAAGCCTCGGTGGCATTGTTAGTATTTTTCCCATTTTACAGACAAGCTGAGTCTAGAAGTTCTATCATGTGCCCAGGATCACACAGCCATGATTTCCTCCCATTCCTCTCAGATTTCAACACCCCTGTGCCCTCAGCCACAGTCCCATATGGTCTCACAAGTTCATGTACAATGTTTGGTTTTGAGCAGAATGGTTTTGCTTTTCTGAGACAATAATGAAGTCTAGGTGAACATCATCTCACCAGCCATACATTTCCTCTCAACACTGGAAAGATGATTCTTTCCTTCATAGGGTGAGATGATAACAGTAGTTGCTTATAATAATAGTTTAGAGTTGGCTAAACATGGGCTGGGGGCCGGCTTTTGCATGAAGTCCTTGACATATATTATCTCATTTAATCGTTATATAACCCTGCGATAGATACAGTTATGGTCCCTACAATTTCCAAAAATGTTGCCTCTTTACTTCTTTTTTTTTTTTTTTTAAATCCGCCTCTCTGTGATTAGAATCCAGGCTTCTTGAGGGCAGGAAATATTTTTGCTGGTTCACTGACAATTGCTAGCATCTCACCCAGTGCCTGACAGATGATGAGGATTCCATAAATCATCATTGAATCCAAGAATGACTCAGTATTTTAGGGGCAATAAGTGAAGCCTGGAGAGATTGGATAACTTGCCTGATCTGCAGGCTGGCTAGTAAGCTGAGTGCCAGGAGCACTTTTTTACTTTATATACTCTTACTTATGTAAGTAAGAGTTAACTTCACTGATGGATACAACTAGAGATTCTCATGCTAAGTGAAGTCAGAAAGAGAAAGACAAATACTGTATGATATCACTTATATGCTGAATCTATAATATGGCACAAATGATCCTATCTACAAAATAGAAAGAGACTCCCAGACCTAGAGAACAGACTTGTGGTTGCCAAGGGGGAGGGGGAGGGAGTGGGATGGACAGGGAATTTGGGGTTGCAAAGTATGAATACTTTGTAGATGCAAAGTATTACATTTAGAATGGATAAGCAATGAGGTTCTAATGTACAGCACAGGAAAATACATCCAATCTCTTGGGACAGACCATGATGGAAGATAATATAAGAAAAGGAGTGTGTGTGTGTGTGTGTATAAATTCCTGGGTCACTATGCTATACAGCTGAAATTGACACAACGCTGTAAATCAACTACACTCTGTTAAAATAAAATAAACAACTGCACTGACTACAAGAGGACTAATGAGGATGGTTACGATTAGGGGAGATCAGAATTTTAGGGCAGATTTTGGAAGAATCTGAACTGTTTCACCTTGGGTAAGCAGTGAGTATCACCTGTGAAGATCATTAAGCCAATTACTTTTCGGGAGCGGGACTACACACCTGTGGGCATGCTGGCCTCATAAAGTCCATGGTCCTTCTCTGGTTGGGATGCCTCGATCCCAGCCTAGGAGTTAGAGCAAGCTGCACTTTAAACTCGTTTTTATCCACAGTGAGAAACATCAAGGTTCCTATGTGAAAACTGTATAGATGTTATGCAAGAAGGAACCTGGTTTCCCAGGTATTTCTTGCTCTGAAGTTGGTCTCCTAATGAGACCACTGAACATCATGCCATGTGGCTCTGCATGTGAGAACGCTGTGCCCAGACATATCTTTCTCCAAATCCAGCAGGGGAACCTTAAGGATGACATTTGTAACAAAAAGTTATTGGGTTACTGCAACGCAGACCCCAGAGACTGGCTCATTTCCACTGCCTGAGCAGTCCCCTTGCTTCTGGATAGGGGCTGGTGAGACTAGGCCAGGATGGGCCAAGAAGGTGCCTAATGTGGGCTGCAGATGAGACATAGCTGATTTGCAAACAGGCACTGGCTTCTTTTCTCCTTTTCCCTTTTAGTCCTTTGTTACCTAAATATATTAGGCACTCAGTGAGTTCTTTCTCCATTACTAGCTGTGGTGCTAAGTCAGGGTTTCTCATTCTGGACACTCATGGCATTTAGGGCCGGACCATTCTGTGGTGAGGGAGCTGCCCCGAGCGTTTAGTGACATCCCCTGTCTCTACTCACTAGAGGCCTGTAGCACTCCCTTCCCATTTGTGATGATGGAAAATGCCCAAGACATGCAAAATCACCCCCAGATAAGCATCACTGTGCTAAGTAACTTATGTACATTTTAGAGTTTAATCCTCTACAGCCCACTAGCTCTTATTCCCCATTTGCAGGGTTGGAGACTAGGGCACAGGGAAGTTCAGTGTTACACCCAGGTTCCACATCCAAAAAAGCAGAAATGTTTCCCCAGGGCTGAGATTGGTTTGTTTATTTATTCAAGTACAGTTGACGTACAATATTGCATTAGTTTCGGGTATGCAGCGTAGGGATCCATTATTTTTACATATTATATTCCATTTAGTTTATTATAAGATAATAGATATAATTCCCGAGCTATATAGTAAATCCTCGTTGCTTATCCCTTTTATACATAGTAGTTTGTATTTGTTAATCCCATACCCTTCATTTGTCCCTCCCTCCTTCATCTCCACTTTGATAACCACAAGTTTGTTTCCTATAAGTGTGTGTCTGTTTCTCCTTTCCATATACATTCATTCACATTATTTTTTAGGTTTTTAGCAGTGTTCTCTGTCACCTTGAGAAGTACAGTGGGGTCTTAGTGGAAGCCCGGGTTGCCTGCTTGAGCTCAGCAATCTATATTGAAGGAGAGGCTTCTCATTTGTTCTGTTCATTTGCTTGGCACATATGTTTTTGGAGCACCTACAATGTGGCAGCAGTGCTCTGGGTGCTGAATGGGATACAGCAATGAATGAAATAATATATATCCCTGCTTTGTAGGGTTTCAAATATACAAAAATGAAGCATTTCATTCCCTGAGCCCTCAGGATGTGTGAAGGGTTGGCATCCCACCTCATCACATAGGTGATGGTGTGTCATCCTGCTTTTCTTCCTATTATTAGTACTGATATTATTGACATTGTACTAATAGTGATCTCAGTTGAAGAGCTTTACTCCAGCCAAGCTATGAATTCCTGAGCACTGTAATTCTCCCTTTAGAACTAAACTCTCTATAGCTTTGGTAGAAATTGAAGTAAGGCTTATGATCAGAAAGCATATGTATTTTTAATGCCATCTTGCAAAGTAGCTGCTCAGCATTTTTTTCAAGTCCAATCAGTTAAACTTTTTTTCTCAACTTCTCTCCCTTCCTGTGTAAACAGTGAGGTTTTGATGTTCTTGTGAGTCATTTAATAATAAAGACATGGATCTTGCCCATTCAACCTCTCTCCTAATGGGCTAGAGTTGAGGTTGTAATGTTTTTTCTCAAATTTTGTTTCATTTTAGGTTCAGTGTGAATTCTTACCATTAAGAGCACACACATAAGTTTCTAACACTTATGGAAGTCTTTTGATAAATGGTACCATAAACACAGGCAATTTTCTGCCTCGTGTTCGTAAGCTTTTGAAATTTACAAGGTTTCTCTTTAATACAATTGTCTCTGCCAGCTAACAGGCAGTTTTACAGTCTATCCGTATTTATCATTAAGATAAAAAATAGCCTCACCTTAGAGTCTTTATTCTCACAGGAACATAAATAATCCCAAATAACCAGCAATATCTTGGCCAGAGCTTGCTTTGGTAGCTCTGGGGGAAATCATTTCTATTTTGCTAACTGTTAAACTCGTTTCTACCACCTGCATTTGAGTTTTGAGACACCTGGGCAAATTCTAAAATGTGTGCTATGAATCTGATTAATATGTCCAAAAATGTCAAAATGTGGTTTTGAAATAATTGGTACATGTTTCAAGTTCCTCAGAATCCTTTCCACACCTTTCTACTAGGTTGCACTGGAGGAAAGGCAGAGACAAGCATTCAGAGTGGCCAGAGTTTTCAAGTTCCACGTGAGACTGTCACAGCTCACAAACTCACAGAATTGTTGAAAATCAAGTTACCTTTCTCTTACATCGGTACAATTGGTCAAACATTTCATCATCCTATTAAGACTATAAGATCAAATCAGCTTGACTCCCAAATGTGTAAATCAAACTATTTCAGTAGTTCTTTTTTTTTTTTTTTTCTTTTTACAGCTGCACCTTTAGCATATGGAACTTCCCAGGCTTGGGGTCAAATTGGAGCTGTAGTTGCTGGCCTATGCCACACCCACAGCAACACCAGATCCAAGCTGCATCTGCAACCTACACCACAGCTTGCAGCAATGTCAGAGCCATAACCCACTGAGCGAGGAGAAGGATCAAACCTGCATCCTCATGGACACTATGTCAGGTTCTTAACCTGCTGAACCGCAACGGGAATTCCTCAATAGCTCTTAATAGTCATTTTAAAAACAGATTTTTGGCTCCTATTGTATGTACAACTACAACCAACATGTTATATAACAAGATAGATACAAGTGTAGCAGGAGATATAGTAAATCTTAGGTGGGTAAAAAATTATCTTTCCCTATTGGCTATTATTTATTGGCTGTAGCTCACAAGCCACTTTATCAAGACTGTTTCAGCTTTATACTACTACAACAGGTAATAGGAAAATGACAGACTTTAACAAGATCAACTTTTCTTCCACATTTAAAAAAAAGTCTGGAGGTGGCAGATTGACGATTAAGTAGATTTCCCTGTGCTATACACTAGGTTCTAGTTAATCAGCTATTTTATACAGTAATGTGTATATGTTGTTATTCCCACCCTTGCAATTCTTCCCTCCCTCCAGTGGATGCACCAATGGTAACCATATTGGTGTTGAAACCTGTGTGTTTGTTTCTGTTTTTCAAACCGTTTTTATTAGATTCCACATATACATGATGTCATATGATATTTGTCTTTCTCTTTCTGACTCATTTCACTCAGTATAATAACCTCTAGGTCAGTCCCTGTTGCTGTGAATGGCATTTTTTATGGTTGAATAATATTCCACAGTATGTATGTACTGCATCTTCTTTATCTATTCCTCTGTTGATGGACATTTAGGTTGCTTCCATGTCTTAGATATTGTAAACAGTGATGCGATGAACAACGCGGTGTGTGTATCTTTCGGAATTAGCGTTTTCCCTGGAAATATGCCCAGGAGGGGATTACTGGATCATATGGTAGTTTTAGATTTAGTTTTTTAAGAAACCTCCATACTGCCCTATAGTGGTTGCACCAATTTACATTCCTACCAACAGTGTAGGAGGGTTCCCTTTTCTCGACACCTGCTCCAACATTTATCGTTTTTAGACTTTTTGATGATGGCCATTCTGACTGATGTGAGGTGATACCTCACTGTAGTTTTGACTTGAATTTCTCTAAAGATTAGTAATGTGAGCATCTTTTTCATGTGATTTTTGGCCATCTATATGTTTTCTTTGGAAAAGTATCTGTTTAGATCTTCTGCCTATTTTTTGGTTTTTGTTTTGTTTTGTTTTTTGACATAAAGCTCAATGAGGTGGTTGTATATTTTGGAGATTAATGCCTTGTCGGTTGCATCATTTGCAAAGATTTTCTACCTTTCTGTGTGTTGTCTTTTCACTTTTTATGGTTTCCTTTGCTATGCAAAAGCTTTTAAGTTTCATTAGGTACCATTGGCTTTTTTTTAAAAATTGTCATTATTCTAGGAGGTGGATCAAACAAGATATTGCTGCTATTTATGTCAAAGAGTGTTCTACCTATGATTTCCTCTAGGAGTTTTATAGTAGCTGACCTTACGTTTAGGTCTTTATTCCATTTTGAGTTTACTTTTGTGTATTGTGTTAGAGAATGTTCTAATTTCATTCTTTTACATGTACCTGTCCAGTTTTCCCAGCACCACTTATTGAAAAGGCTATCTTTCTTCCATTGTTATGTTCTTGCCTCACTTGTCATAGATGAGTTGACCATAGGTGCTTGGGTTTATTTCTGGGTTTTCTATCCTGTTCCACTGATCTCTTTCTGTTTTTGTGACTGAACCATACTGTTTTGATTACTTTGTAGTATAGTCTGAAGTCAGGGAGCCTGATCCCTCCAGTTCCATTTTTCTTTTTCAATATTGCTTTGGCTATTTGGGGTCTTTTGTGTTTCCACACAAAGTTTAAAATATTTTGTTCTAGTTCTGTGAAGAATGACATTGGTAACTTGATAGAGATTGACAGTGCCATCATTTGTGATGACTGCTTCTGGCCATTTGTTCTCCTTCCATAGAGTGTGACCATTGACTCATGGTACTAAATAGTTGCCAGTGTACCAGGCATCACAGCAAGGTTCCAAGCAGCAGGTTAGAGTAAGGAGAGAAGTTTCTGCTCACGTTCTTTCAAGGAGGTTTTGTGGGCATCTCATACAACATTTTGATTAATATTTTATTCACCAAAATTTAATTACATGGTCACATCTACTTCCAAGGGGCAGGAGTGGGGAAATACAATTTTTTAGTTGGTTGGCAGTGTAAACAGCTGAAAAATCAGGATCCTTTTACTGAGAATGTTGGACAAAAAGCCACACTCTCATTCCATTAGGGGAGAGAGACTTTCCTATTAAAAGTAACTAGGACTTTTCCTGTTTAAAATAGCTGCTTGCAGGATAATTCTGTCTCTCGAATAAATATTGATGCTCTCCTTTCCTCTCCTTTTTTTTTCCTGGTTAAGGAGAAGGTTAGAAAACTTATAGGGGGACACCTGGATGGAAGGAGGTACCTTGTTTGTGCTGACACTCTGGACCTGATGGTTCCTGCCAGGTGGTGATGTCGTCCAGGACATCAGGCTGGTCAGTGTTGCCCTGTGCCTGGTCTCGTTCTCTCTTTGATGGTTGCACTGGCTCCTTGTTGCTGCCAACCACAGGCATACCTTCTATTCATGAGGTCTCTTCTAGACTCTCCTAATTTCTCAAAATCTCCACAGCCATGCCCTGGAGCACCCACAAAGTTCCCACATTAACACACGCATGTAGGAAGAACCAGAGGTGGGATGAAAGACCTGTATCTTTTCCCTTAAATGTTATCCTCCTACGTTACACCTGATCAGAGGGGTGAGGTCCCGCCACACAGTTCTAGAAGAAATGCTGGCCCCCAAGCTTCCCCCATCTCCTTCTCTCATCCAACCCAGTTGCTGGAGGAAGGAGAAAATTGGAGGTTCTGAGGTCTTAGGTCTTTGTCCTGTTTTCCTTTTGTTTTACATGTCTGTATGTCTCCCTGTTCTGTGCACTTCATTGTTTCAGGATATACTCCCTTTTCCTTTCCCAGTAAGCTTTATGGCTAAACCTTAGTGGTGAAAGAATTGCAGGGGAAATAATTAAAAGAAAAAACTGATCATAAGGAAAAATACTTCATAAAATGTCTTTTGACACATGCAGAAGCTACTTATTTTCTGGTACAGAGAGAGTATGGCAATATCTGGTGCTTGTGTGTGTTTTATTGTAGATGGCGTTAAAATCAGCTTTAATTCTGCCCTGGTCCGATGATCAACAACACCAAATTAACAATCCTAGTCAAAAGTTATTTATAATATTATTAATATGTGGTGTGATTAAAATATGCACCATTCGAATGAATACTGAGTGACTGAGATTGTTTTTTAAAACGTATTGTTTTGTACTACTCTCCGTGTTTCTGGTTCCTGGCATGTCCTTGTTGAATGAATGAATAAATGGATGAATGAACAACAGATATATCTGAAATCAAGACTGCATCAAGGAGAAAAAAAAAGAAAAAGAATTCACAGTTTTCAAGCTCAGTCTTGTATTTTAAGTTTAGCTATTCTTTCCCCTTTGGCATTTTGATTGTCTTAATTCAAACTCAGATGCCCCTCGGCATAAGCTTTATGCTATTCAGAGGCAATATGAAATTTACGCTGTCTGTCAGGGGCCGTAATTGCTTTGGGGAGTCTCATCAACACCGCCCCCCTCCAGCTCCCTGCGTGGGGCTGCGCCTCCCGCCACACATCAGCTTATCTCTGTCGAAATGCATGGCACCCACATTAAGAACATGTTTTATTCTGCCTCCCTTACGGGTGACAGTCAGAAAGGAGGATCGTTAGCGAGCTGAAAGGGGAGCACTGCTGCTTCTAGGGCAATAAACATTTTCACTCTCTCTTCTCTCTTTCCTGCTAATAATTGTCAACTTTCACGATATCAGGAACAGTAAAAAGGGCAATAAAATTGTTCCTGTGAATTGTGGGGCTTTGGGCCTGTGGCGTTTATTTGTTTAGAAATTTATTTATTAAATTTTTTTCTTCTTTAAAGATCTAATAAGTCTGGTTGAGATGCCCAGGGTAGCCACTCTTATAAGGTGACCAAATATTAATCTAAAGATTAATAAAGTTCTGCCAGTTTCCTGGGGCTATACAAGGTATTCTGACTTTTGGTCATACTTATCTTTCTTTTTTTAAAAAGATTCCTTTGAGAGATGAAAATGCTTTATGATTTCAGACGGGCTTTATTGAACTGTAAGTGGAAATTTGAGGTTTTGTAATTTATCTACGAGAAAGGGCCACCTTTGTATTACTGGTCTATCTACTGGATGTTTTATCTGTGGCAAATATTTCCTTTGGAAAGAGAAGGCAGATTTTTCACTCTCCCCCCTCCCCCACCCCACCCCCAGTGGGCTCTTGCAATGATACCTCTGGGCCAACATGGATCCTTGGAGAAGTTTAAACCTGTGAAATTCCCAAAGTCCTAAACCACTTTCTAAAGCAAAACCTAAAGAGCTATGACTGTGGGTTTCTCAGCATAGGATCCTGCATGGTTGCATGCTGCAGTGTAGGCCACAGCTGCAGCTCCAATGCAACCCCCAGCCCAAAAGCTTCCATATGCTGCAGGTGTGGCTGCAAAAAGAAGAGGAAAAGTAAATAGAAAAAGATTAAAAAATTAAAAAACATATTAAAAAGTAAGAAGAGGCAAAATTAATGCCTCTATTCTGTTTGATTGTAAACCAATAAGTTCAGAACATTACCATTTCAACATGTAAGAATGTAGAATACTATGTCAGATTCTTAACCCATTAAAGCCACAATAGGAACTCCTCTTTTTTTTTAATGTGGCTACCAAAATGTTTTAAATGATACATGTGTATCACATTAGATTTTTATTGGACAGCCCTGCTCTAGGCTATGGAGCCAAACAGACCCTGGTTTCTGTCTTAGCTTCACCAGTGTCTTGCAGTGAGACCTCATAGGAGTTGCTTCATCTATAAGACAGAGCACATCTGTCCCCCAAGAATATTATGAGGACTAAGTAAATTGATGAACATAAAGGCCCATAGGAAATGGTCGTCTTTGTTCTTCTGCCTTCCTCAATTATGTATTTTTTTATAGGTTTCCTTTTAAATTACTGTTTGTCCCCCCGCCCCAAAGGTTGGGAATGGGGCAGTTAATTTATAGCTTCTAAATGCTTCTGGAACTCAGAACGTTGGAGTCATGAGTTAGAGGAACTGGTTGGGCCAATGTCTTGCTCTCAGTAACATGAGCGAGGCCTTCTCATTCTGTTTGTGTACTTTGTCTTCCCTGACGAGTAGAGAATTGTCTTGGATTACTGTTCACCCTGATTTCATTATTCACCGCTTTAGAAAATGCAAGTGGCTTGGGCACTCTAATAGATTATATTGGGATGTTCATCTTGAAATCATTCATCTTTATTGATTCTTTTGGCACAACACATTTGGGGTGCGCGAACAGCAAATTCCCTGTGGAATCCAAATTAATTTCCTTCATGAATCTATTCAAAGAATGCAGGTTAGTTTATTTATCCTGATGGCTGAGCCATGAGACAGTTTGAATTTGTGAAAAATTTCTTAACTAGTTTAAAACATTTTAATATAAAGACTTCCCTCCATTTTAGTTAGATATTCAAATTAATTTATATGTATTTTATGAATATCTGGAATCTGAGAATTTCTTAGTTTCTTGCATACGTGTAAAGCAGTCTGCCACATATTAAAGCATCATTAATATCACAAATCTATTGATTATAGAATTTTTAAATTGTGAGTTTCTTAATGCTATGTTAGCAATTTATGAAACTGCAAGCTTTATGCTCTATGACCCAAGTATTGGACATCACCCTTCTTTGTGGCCCTAATTCTACCTTCCAAAAAAAAAAAAGATTTCTCCTATTTCCATCAGCAAGGTGTGAATGAAAAGAGTGGAGATTGGATCCACCTTCATGGGAAGCATATAAAAGATCCATGGTTGAGGCACTGTGGTTGTCACTCCCAACACCATCACCATCATCAGCAGCCTATGTTTCTGGGCTCTTATATATGCCAGGCACTGTACTGAGCACTTCCTGGAGCTTCTTATCTGCCACAGTGCCCATTAGCCCATCACATTGCTTGGGATATTCTTTTCCACATAATGGGATGCTCAGTCTTCTTAATCACTTTTATTATTTAACTAGGGTTCAGCTACAAATCAAGGCTGACCCAAAGTGACTAATTTAAATAAGATCAAAGTTTATTTCTCTCCTTTGTTAATAAAGACCTGTGGTAGACAACTAGGGCTGCAAGTATGACCACCCCAAATTCCTTCTTTCTGGCTGTTTCGCAGTTCTCCACCTCAATGTCTGGAATGGCTTCTTGAACACTGCTATCATGTCCACTCACCAGTCAGCAGAAAAGAAAGTAAAGACGAGTCGGCCTATAGCCTTTTAAGAGAGTATTCTAGATCTAATGTTTCCGTTATGAGAGTATTCTAGACATAACACACGTAACACTTCTGCTTACCTATAATTGCCCAGCACTTTGGCTCTTGGTTATAACAAGCTGCCAGGGAGATGGGGAGATACTGCCTTGATTCTGATCAGCCATCCTCCTGCTGAAAATAGCAGGCTCTATTAATAAGGAAGAAGAGGAGAGAAGATACTGAGGTTAAGAATCAGTGGTCTCTTCTTATCATCCTCATTTAATAATCCTTAAAAAGAGAGTTTTGTGGACTTTATTTTACAATATCTGATTCATCCTTTCTCCCAGCCAGAAGAGAGAAGTGCTATTATCTTCATTTTTCAGATAAGAAACCGAAGTTCAGAAAGTTCGCCTTTTTACTAAATCAAGGTCATAATAATAAAGGCAATTATTATTACTGTGAACATTTAATGTGAATAACTGCCATTAATTTTGGTCCCTCCAAAACCCAGTGAGTTGGCTCTATTATACTCCAATTTTACATATGAGGAAATGTTGGATAACTTGTCCAAGGTCACAGGCTACTCAATAAAGAGAAGAACTTGTAAAACACAATTCTCAGCTTCAAACTTTCGGGGACTTTGTCCTCTTCTATTGCTACATAACAATTACCAACAATTTAAGGGCTTGAAGCTACACCCTTTTATGATGTCACAGTTGTATAGGTCAGAAGTCCTATAGATCATGGACATGGAGAGCAGACTTGTGATTGCCAGGAGAGGAGGGGGGGGGAATTGGGATGGACAGGAAGTTTGGGGGTTGGTGGATGCACACTGTTACATTTGCAATAGATAAACATTGGGGTAGTACTGTACAGCACAGGGAACCGTGTCTAATCTCTTGGGTTAGAACTTGATGGAAGATAGTATGGAAAAAAAAAGAATGTAATATATGTATGACTGGGTCACTTTGCTACACAGCAGAAATTGAAGGAGCATTGTAAATCAACTATAGTTTAATGAAAATTAAAAAAAAAAAAAAAAAGTCCTATGGCCTTGGCTAGTTTCTTGGTTGGTTCCAGGACCCACAAGTCTGAAATCACTGGGCCCCATAATCATATTTTGAGAAAATCTCCTTCTTTTAAGGGTAGCTGATTAGTAACATGAATCCCCTCTTCAAAATTTCCTTTTCCATGTAATGTAACATATTCACAAATTCAAGGAACTAGGATATGGAATCTTTCCAGGTTGGGGTGTTATTATTCAGCCTGCCACAGACTGTGACCCACGATACCTTTTACTTTGCAAACCAGCACATGTATATAATAAAGAGTTGAAATGCATTTCACCAACAACAGTTAGCTATTCACATCTTCAGTACTATCAGTACAATATCTCAGTATTAAGGAAGCTGAACATAAGGCAGCAAATTGATTTCATGACCCACAGCTTGAAAAAGACTGCCTCAGGGTAAAGAATCTCCAATGTTCACTGCCACTAACTTCCTCTCTTGACTGGACTGTTTTGAGCAGTAGCCTCCCCAGTACTATCCGTTCTCTGCTCTCCCCCTTCCAGAGAACCCACCAACCCCAGCACTATTGCCCTCACTACATATGTACCACTCTTGCCCTGATAATATGAATGCCGGTGAGCATTTCTAAGGTGATCCTGAGTGAGGTAATCACTGATTCTCATAACCAAGGCTCTGGGAGAGACTGTAACTTCAAAAATTGCAAATGGATTTGACTTTGATCTACTGGTAATGTCTAAGGGCAGAAAGCCACAAAAAGCACTGTGAACTCTTACAAAGGACTGGCAGAGGGTACTGGAATCAATTAAGGATGTCTGTCATGGTCTTGGGGGAGGAGAGATGACTTCACAGTCAGGCATTTGCCATCTCTGGGGTTAGTGGATGTTTGTCACACTGTCCTTTCAATTAGCAAAACCAGAATAAACACATCCCTCAAAGAGCAAAACCAAAATAAAAGGGCAGGAGCTTTAACAGGACTAGATCTGAATTTTAAGAAGGAAATGTTTTCCTGTACTTGTGTGGTACACAAGAGAAATAAGATGAAGTGATTTGTAGGAGTCTGGAGAATAAATGACTTTTGTAATTTGGGAGTGTAGAACTAGGAAGGATAGATATCACTCTCTTAGGTTGAAAGGATTCTTAGTTCATGAAAGGCTTCTGCTGTTCTGACAACCACCCTGAGCATCATAAATCTGTGCTTCATCATTTTGAGAGGTTTCTGTATTTTCCTTGGTTGGTCTTCTCTTCCTCAGACCAGAGATCAGCAGCTTCAGTACCTACAAGGAAGACATTTGGAGCCAACATCGTGACTGGATTCAGAGCTGTCTGGATTCAAATCCCAGCTCTACTTCTTACAACCTTGAATTGCAGCAAGGTGCTTCACTTTTGGGGGCTTTGGGTTTTTTTTTTAATACTGTTGACAACTTGGGGAGCTGGGAAACTGGGAGGCATTTGCCAGTTGATGGTCTGAATAAGGCCTCCTGCTTTGTGGGGTCCTTTTGTGGAATAAGTCAGAAAACGTGTGAAGAATGTGAGACATTTGTCCATGACTGAGAGATGGCTGTTGTTATTATTATTGTTTAGTCAGATTTAGTGCCTCTTATCTGTACCGTAGCTTAGCCATGTTTTAATTATTTCTTTACCTGCTTTCCCCCCTGAGAGGGTCCATTAAAGGCTGGCTTCATCTTAGCATCTAACAGAGTGGGCTGAATTTCAGTCATGTTCTTTGTCTACCTTTTCTCCCCAGAATCCCCTCTCCCCACAGTAGCCTCTCCTACACCTGATCACATTGTTGTCCCCCAGTCAAACTCTCTGATGGTTTCAGTGACCACAGGGCACAGTGACTCTCTCCATCTATATCTCTTTGACGTCATCACCTATATCACCTCATTCCATGCCAGCACACAGCTCCTTGTTAATTGAACATGCCAACCAGGTACCCACCTTAACCTTTGTACTAGCTATTCCCACCTTCTAGAAAATTCTTCCCTCAGAGATGTTTCGTCATGTCTGTGCTTTTTTAAATTAAATGATTTTTATTTTTTTCCATTATAGCTGGTTACAGTGTTCTGTCAATTTTCTACTCTACAGCAAGGTGACCCAGTCACACATACATATATATACATTCCTTTTTGTCACATTATCATGCTCTGTCATAAGTGACTAGATACAGTTCCCAGTGCTATACAGCAGGATCTCATGGCTTATCCATTCCAAAGGTAATAGTTTGCATCTATTAACCCCAAATTCCTAGTCCATCCCACTCCCTCCCACTCCCCCACTCCCTTGGCAACCACAAGTCTGTTCTCCATGTCCATGATTTTCTTTTCTGTGGAAAGGTTCTTCTGTGCCATATATTAGATTCTAGATATAAATGATATCATATGGTATTTGTCTTTCTCTTTCTGACTTAGTTCATTAGTATGAGAGTATCTAGTTCCATCCATGTTGCTGCAAATGGGATTATTTTGTTCTTCTTTATGGCTGAGTAGTATTCCATTGTGTATGTATACTACATCTTCTTACTTCATCCATCAATGGACAATTAGGTTGTTTCCATGTCTTGGCTATAGTGAATAGTGCTGCAATGAACATATATGTGCATGTATCGTTCTCAAGGAAAATTTTGTCTGGATATGTGCCCAAGAGTGGGATTACTGGGTCATATGGCAGTTCTCTGTATAGTTTTCTAAGGTACTTCCATACTGTTTTCCATAGTGGCTGTACCAACTTACATTTCCACCAACAGTTCAGGAGGGTTCCCTTTTCTCCATACCCTCTCCAGCATTTGTTATTTATGGACTTGTTAATGATGGCCATTCTCACTGGTGTGAGGTGGTACATCATAGTAGTTTTGATTTGCATTCCTTTAATAATCAGTTTGATATTGAGCATTTTTTCATGTATTTGTTGACCATCTGTATATCTTCTTTGGAGATATTCAGGTCTTTGGCCCATTTTTTCAATTGGGTTGCTGGCTTTTTTGCTGTTGGGTTATGTAAGTTGTATATTTTAGAGATTAAGCCCTTGTCAGTTGCATCATTTGAAACTATTTTCGCCCATTCTGTAAGTTGTCTTTTTTTTTTTTTTTAATGGTTTCTTTTGCTGTGCAAAAGCTTGTCAGGTTGATTAGGTCCCAGGTTGCTTTATTTTTGCTCTTATTTCTGTTGCCTTGGGAGACTGACCTGAGAGAACATTTGTAAGGTTGATATCAGAGAATGTTTTGCTTATGTTCTCTTCTAGGAGTTTGAGGATGTCTTGTCGTATGTTTAAGTCTCTAAGCCTTTTTGAGTTTATTTTCGTGCATGGTATGAGGGTGTGTTCTAGTTTCATTGATTTGCATGCACCTGTCCAGTTTTCCCAGCACAACTTGATAAAAAGACTATCTTTTTCCCATCTTATATTCTTGCCTACTTTGTTGAAGATTAATTGACCATAGGTGTCTGGGTTTATTTCTGGGCTCTCTATTCTGTTTGATTGGTCTGTATGTCTGTTTTGGTACCAGTACCACACTGTCTTGATTACTGTAGCTTTATAACATTGTCTGAAGTCTGGGAGAGTTATACCTCCTGCTTGGTTTTTGTTCCTCAGGATTGCTTTGGCAGTTCTGGGTCTTTTGTGGTTCCATATAAATTTTTGGATTGTATGTTCTAGTTCTGTGAAAAATGTCATGGGTAATTTGATAGGGATTGCACTGACTCTGCAAATTGCTTTGGGTAGTATGGCCATTTTTACAATATTAATTTTTCCCACCCAGGAGCATGGAATATCTTTTCTCTTTGAATCCTTTTTAATTTCCTTGATTAATGTTTTATAGTACTCCACATATAAGTCTTTTACCTCCTTGGTCAGGTTTATTCCTAGGTATTTGATATTTTGGGTGTGTAATTTTAAAAGTTATTATATTTTTGTATTCCTTTTCTAATATTTCATTGTTAGTATACAGAAACGCAACTGATTTCTGAATGTTAATCTTATATACTGCTACTTTGCTGAATTTGTTGATGTTTGAGTAGTTTTTGTGTGGATTCCTTAGGGTTTTCTGTGTATAGTATCATGTCATCTGCATACAGTGACAGTTTTACCTCTTCTCTTCCTATTTGGATACCTTTTATTTCTTTTGTTTGTCTGATTGCTGTGGCTAGGACTTCCAGTACTATGTTGCATAACAGTGGTGAGAGTGGGCATCCTTGTCTTGTTCCAGGCTTTCAGCTTTTCTCCATTTAGCATTATGTTTGCTGTGGGTTTGTCATAAATGGCTTTTATTATGTTAAGATATATTCCCTTTATACCCGCTTTGGTAAGAGTTTTTATCCTGAATGGATATTGGACTTTGTCAAATGCTTTTTCTGCATCTATTGAGATAATCATGTGGTTTTTAACTTTTCTTTTGTTAATGTGGTGTATGATGTTGATTGATTTGTGTATGTTGAACCATCCTTGTAAACCTGGGATGAATCCCACTTGGTCATGGCGTATGATCTTTATTTTATTTATTTATTTATTTATTTATTTATTTATTTAGTGTATGATCTTTTTTATATGTTGTTGGATTTAGTTGGCTAAAATTTTGTTGAGTATTTTTGCATCTATATTCATCAAAGATATTGGCCTATAGTTTTCTTTTTCGGTAGTATCTTTGTCTGGTTTTGGTATTAGGGTGATGGTGGCATCATAGAATGTCTTTGGGAGTGTTCCTTCTTCTTTAACCTTTTTGAAAAGTTTAAGGAGGATGGGTATAAATTCCTCTTTGAATGTTTGGTAGAATTCGCCTGTGAAGCCATCTGGTCCTGGACTTTTATTTGTAGGGAGTATTTTTATGACATATTCAATTTCCTTTCTAGTGATCAGTCTGTTCAGTTGATCTTCTTCATGATTCAGTTTTGATTCTTATATTTTTTGTGTGTGTATAGGAGTTTGTATCCATCAATCCCATACTCCTCTTCCCTGCCCCCTCTTTTCCCCTTGTTAACCATAAGTTTGTATTCCATGTCTGTGAGTCTATTTCTGTTTTGTATATAGATTCATTTGTATAATTTTTTAGATTCCACATGTAAATGATACATAATATTTGTTTTTCTTGGTCTGACTTCACTAAGAATAACATTCTCTTGGTGCATCCATATTGCTGAAAACGGCAATATTTCATTCTTTCTATGGCTGAGTAATATTCCATTATATATATGTATACATGTATGTATTTGTGTGTGTGTATGTATTTATATATATACACATACACATCTTATTAAGCCAGTTGTCTGTTGATGGAAGCTTGGGTTGTTTCCATGTCTCAGCTATTGCAAATAGTGCTGCTGTGAACATTGTGGTGCATGCATCTTTTTTAATTAGGATGTCTGTCTTTTCTAGCTGTATACCCAGGAGTCGGTTTGCTGGATCATATGGTAGCTCTGTTCTCATTTTTTTTAAGGAAACTCCATACTCTTTCCATAGTGGCTATATCAATTTATCTTCCCACCAACAATACATTTTCTCCAGTGCAGTGTTTATTATTTGTAAGCTTTTTGATAATAGCTATTCTGACTGGTGAGAGGTGATACTTCATTGTGGTTTCGATTTGCATTTCTCTAGTAATTAGTGATGGTGACCATTTTTTTCATGTGCCCGTTGACTATTTGTATGTCTTCTGTGGAAAAATGTCTGTTTAGGTCTTCTGCCCATTTTTTGTCTCTTCCACGTTGAATTGTATGTGCTGTTTGTATAGTTTGGATATTAACCTCTTGCTGGTCATATCATTTACAAATGTTTTCTCCCAGTTCATAGGTTGTCTTTTCATTTTGTTGATGGTTTTGTTTGCTGTGCAAAAGCTTTTAAGTTTGATTAGGTCTCATTTGTTTACTTTCACTTTTATTTCTCTTGCCTTGGGAGACTGATGTAAGAAAATATTGCTATGATTGAAGTCTGAGAATGTTTTGCTTATGTTCTCTTTAATGCATTTTGAGTTTATTTTTGTATACAATGTGAGTGTCTATACTAATTTCATTGGTATGCATATGGTTGTCCGGCTTTCCCAACACCATTCATTGAAGAGACTGTCTTTTCTCCACTATATATTCTTACCTCCTTTGTCATAGATTAATTGACCGTGGGTGTGTGGGTTTATTTCTGGGCTCTTTATTCTGTCCTATTGACCTATATGTCTTTTTTTTTTTCATGCTAGTACCATGATCTTTTGATTTCTATAGCTTTGTAGTATTATCTGAAGTCTGGGAGGGTTATACCTCCAGGTTTATTCTTTTTCCTCAGGATTGCTCTGGCAATTCTGGGTCTTTTGTGGTTCCATTTAAATTTTAGGATTATTTGTTTTAGTTCTGTGAGCAATGTCATGGATATTTTGGTAGGGATCACATTAATCTGTAGATTGCTTTGGGTAGTATAGTCATTTTAACAGTATTCTTCCAGCCCAAGATCCTGGGATATATTTCCATGTTTTTGAATCATCTTCAGTTTCCTTTATCAATATTTTATAGATCTCAGTATACAAATCTTTTCCCTCTTTTGGTCAGGTTTATTCCTAAGTGTTTTATTTATTTATTTATTGATGTGATTTTTAAAAGGGGTTTTTCTTCCTTTTATTAAATTATTAATTGTAGTTATAATCAGTTTTGCAAATAATTTTTGATTGTTTTTTATTCTGTGTTCTGACTTAAGTGATTGTCAATTCTTTTATTTATTTGCCTTTCCTATTGTGTTTTTCACCTTCCTATAGATTCTTCTTTTCTATTTAGAGGCAAACTTATGATATTTCTTTCAGGGTAATGTTAGTATTGCTAAATTCCTTTAGTTTTTTCCTCATCTGAAAGAATCTTTCTTTCTCCTTCTACTTTAATTGATTATCTTTCTCAGTATAATATCCTAGTTTGTAGGTTTTTCCCTTTCAGGACTTTGAATGTATCATGCCATTCTTCTGACCTGCAGAATTGCTATAGAGAAATCAGCTGATAATCTTATGGGAGTTCCCTTATAGCTGACTAGTTTTTCTCTTGCTGTTCATGACTTTGTGTCATTTCATTCACAGCTTTGCTCAACTATCATCTTCTCAGAGAAGCCTTCCATAATTCCCTTTTCTAAAATAGAAAACCCTCACTTCACAATCACTCTTTGTCATGTTGCTCTGTTTTTCTTCTAAACATTTTATTGTTCCTAAGCATGTTGTATTTTCTTGATTTTTAGTTTTTAAAATTACTGTTATGGTGGTAGTGGTTTGGGGGTTTTTTGTTTTTTATTTTATCCCTTTTTTAAAAACTGTCTTTACCTCTTTAAAATGAAAGCTCCCTTAGAGGGAAGACTTATTTGATTTTGTTCACAGCTGTATCTGCTGTCCCTGACACCCTGACCAGCATACAATAGGCTCTTAATAATATTTATTGATAGAATGGCTAAAGAAAATCCACTCAGAAGTTTTTAACTGAGGCTCTACCATGTGCCAGGCAGTGCATCGTTCTCCAGTAAATACACATTGAACAAGATTGGACGTGGTTTCTGCCATCTTAATTTTATGGTTGATTAAAGATGACACACAGATGAGCACATAATATTTGAAATATGTAAATAGAATTATGATAAAGGAACTAGAGAGGGCTTGGGGGAAATACTGATGAGGGTCCTCTCTAACCTTGGGCTTTGCAGAGGAAAGAATGTTTAATCTATACCTAGGGAATCATCAGTAAGACTTCAAATGAATGATAGAGTATCTTGGGGGTGGAAAAGTGTGTTTCAGGCTGAACGGGAAATTTAACCAATACTTGGAGACTTTCTTTATGATCTAGGTTTCTGAGACTCTATCTTTTACAGATGAAAGTAGATATTCTGTGGAGGCCCCAACATCTCTACACACTAGGGAGTGAGGGACAACAATTTGGTTGAAGGGGGATTGCTTTTAAGCTATATTGGTGCAAGAAGAAATTTATACTTAGATCTTATTTTATTTTCAGTAGGAGCCCAGGGCTCTGAGGAAGATTAATTAAGGGCCAGAGCCACCCTTGGCCACAGTTAGTGCCACAACTATGGATGTTTCTTGCAAAGGCTGTCTGGCAAAGCTAATGGAGTGTGATTTCTGAGGTAAGGCCTGGTGGCTTCCGCCTTGTCCTCTCTTGGCTCACTTTCCTTGAAGGAAGCCAACCACCACATCCTGAGGACCCTTAAGCAGCCCATGGAGAGACCCCCAATAGGAGGAAGTGAGGTCTTCTGCTAGCACCAGCGTATCTAGCACCATGGGTGTGAACCATCTTGGGAAAGACTCTTTAGTCCCAGTCAAGTCTACAGACGCCCACTGCCTTCGGCACTATATTGAATGAGACTTAGGAGATCCAGGCCAGAACCACTCAGTAAAGATCATCTCGAATTCCTGCCCCAAGGCAAAAAAAATGTTTGTTTTAAGCTGCTAACTTTTAGGCTAATTTGATAAACAGGAAAAGCTAACTCATCCATAATTGCACTTTTATTATTGTTCTGTCCCTCCTTCAAGAACCAATGCTTTCTCATCTCTTATCCCAACTTCCAAACTTGTTCTTTTTCTGCTTTCTCCATTGCTGTGTTTTGAGTCATTACTAACCCCCTTGAATAAAGTAAGAATTTGAAACAAGACTTTCATAAAGAGTCCATAACAAACCTGTAGTTGGTCCCATTGGTGCTTGTTTATTACTCCACCTTTTTACCATTGATTGAGCACCAACTGTGTGCCAGGCATCTCATGGTGAGCTTTGGCATACATTATCTCATTTCATTCTTTCATCAGCACCTTGAAATCGGTACTATTATTTCCCCTTAATTTCAAATGAGCAGACTGAGAGTCAGTGAGGGTAAGAAAGATTACTAAGATCACACAGCTCATCAATGGCAAAGCTATTCTCTAACTAATTACATCTTTAACTACACTCTTAGGACCAGTCTGGAGTTCAGGGATAGAAGCAGTAATGGGAGAGGTCAGCATGATGCTGGTGTAGTCCAGGCTTTCTCAAGCTTTAATGGGCCTGCAAATCACATGCAAACTTTGGGGAAATATAGCTACTGATTGAGTAAGTCTGGGCTGGAGCCTGGACATTTGCATTTCTAAGAAGCATCCAGGCCCCAAACTACACTGTGAATGGGTTAGCATGGGTGAACAAGACCTGAGATGGGAGATAAAACTGCCAAGGGGATCCTCTGGCCCCAGCCTAGCACTATGTGATAAAGCTTTGCAGATCAGATTTCTTGGAGCAGTAAGTGCTAAGAAAGCTTTTAAAAAGCCCTGACACTCGGGATTTTGCCTCATTTTGGAAACAGTTACCCAACTGATTTGGCTTTATCATCACAGGAAAAATGCAGACAGAAAGGAGAAGGTACACAGCCCTCATCTACTGTGTTGTGTTCAGGCTGCCAGACCTCTCGACTATGGGCTTTTGCTGATATTACATTAAGGATTTATATGTGGAATGAATATTCTTAAATCTTAGGAAGATGCCTAAAATATTTATGGTTGTTTTAGTTTGCTTTGCACGCCATATTGTGCTTTTCCATTAAGCAGTTTTTATACCATGGGGCTCTTCCATTAATCATTGTGGCCTCTTCCCAGCTATCTTAACTGATGGTAGATCTATTACATTCTATGACCAGAGCCAAATGATCTAATTTCTCCTTTGGCTGTTTCACCAAATGGTTCATAAACCGATGGCTATTATTGTATTAGGAAGACACATTGTGATCTTCGAGTGTCATGTTGACATGTTTATGTTTCTTTTTCTTAAGAGAAATCATGATTAAAACGGAATATTCTTTCACGGGAGGACGGTTTATAACGATTTTGGTCTGATGAAGTTAAAAAAATGGGGGACATCCAGCCTGCAACAATTGCTGAATTGCTTGAATCAATGTCATGGAAAGATCAAAACCACCCCCTCCCTTTTTTCTTACTAGCCAGAACTATTCCAGTGGAGCTTTAAAGAAGAGAGAGATTTGCTGAGCAAGAATATAGATGTCCTGAGAGGACAGAAGTGGGGGATGTATTTTTTAGGAGACATGGGGACCTGGCTTGGGAGCTCTTGATGGTCTTACTATTTCCCTGTCAACTGAATGTGTACATAATCTTGAAAAATAATTTTCTGGGTATCTCCAAGTCCAGTTTGAGTCTTCTGAAATTGATCTTATAATAGGTAAGAACTGAAGATGAAAACGGCCATTTTTTAATTTGAACCTAGTTGATGTACACTACTATATGTATCAGGGGTAGAATACAGAGATTCACAATTTTTAAAGGTTATATTCCCAGTATAATTATTATATGATTATGCTATAATATAGATAAATGGCATTTTTAATTAATGTTAAACAATAGAGAAAGAGGAATTCCCTGGTGGCTCAACTGGTTAAGGATCTGGTGTTGTCACTGCTGTGGCTTGGGTCACTTCTATGGTGTGCGTTCAATCCTGGGCCCCAGAACTTTTTCATGCTGCAGGCACAGCCAAAACAAACAAACAAACAATTGAACAAAAACAGAATAAAGATAAAGATTTCCTCATATATGTGGTTTCCATTTATTTCTTTGGATGTCTGTCTGTGTGTGTTTGTGTGTGTGTGCATGCATGTGCTTCAGTTTTTTAAAAAAATTTTATTATGATTTACAATGTTCTAGCAATTTCTGCTATACAATGAAATGACCCAGTTAACATATATATACATTCTTTTTCTCACATTATTTTCCATCATGTTCCATTACAAATGATTTGATATAGTTCCCTGTGCTATACAGCAGGATCTCATTGCTTATCCATTCCAAATGCAATAGTTTACATCTGCTAACCCCAAACTCCCAGTCCATCCCACTCCCTCCCCCTCCCTGTTGGCAACAACAAGCCTGTTCTCCATGTCCCTGAGTTTTTCCTTTTCTATAGATAGGTTCATTTGTGTCATATGTTAGATGTACTTTATTTTTGACTGGAGGTTAAATGGACATGATCATTCCTGCACCTAAGCCACATTCAGACTTCTTCACATACAGGCTAATGTTAACAAGCACCATCACAAAAACAAATTTTCAGTCTAACTTCTTTAATTATGGGATAGTTTTTTAGGAGAATGCAAAGCCTGAAATCTAAGTTATAAAATTAACTTAAAATTTAACTTTTTAGGAGTTCCCGTTGTGGCTCAGTGGTTAGTGAATCCGACTAGGAACCACGAGGTTGCGGGTTCGATCCCTGGCCTTGCTCAGTGGGTTAAAAGATCCGGCGTTGCCGTGAGCTGTGGTGTAGGTTGCAGACGCGGCTTGGATCCCGCGTTGCTGTGGCTCTGGCGTAGGCCAGTGGCTACGGCTCCAATTTGACCCCTAGCCTGGGAACCTCCATATGCCGTGTGAGTGGCCCAAAAAAATGGCAAAAAGACCAAAAAGAAAAAAAATTAACTTTTTAAACTTCCCTTTGTTAACATACCCATCTAAAGTTAAAGTGCTCCAGGAGTTCCTGTTGTGGCTCAGTAGGTTAAGAACCCGACATAGTGTTCCTGAGGATGCAGGTTTGATCCCTGGCCTTGCTCAGGTGGCTTAAGGATCTAGTGTTGCCCCAAGCTGCCATGTAGGTCGAGACTGCAGTCACATCTGGCATTGCTGTGGCTCCGGTTTAGGCTGGCAGCTGCAGCTCTGATTTGACCCCTACCCTGGGTGTTTCTGTATGGTGCCAGCGTGGCCCTGAAAAGAAAAAAAAAGTTAAAGTGCTCTGGAAATAAATATGTTATTTTTCACTTTACTAAAAAGAGAATTTATAAATAAGATGTATGTAAGTTCAGAAGCTGTTTTTGTAAATAGTTCCTTTCATTCACAGAGTCATCACTAGCAGAATGTGGACAGCACACAGCCACACCACATTCCTTTGAAAACCATACATCCTGCAGTAATTTTCCAAAGGATCCCTCTTTGCTTTTGACTGTCATTTTGCATTTTTATAGGCAGATAAGAAAGAACTACTCTTGTCACAGTCTGCCATGTCAACCTGGTCAGTTTGCTTCGGGATCCAAAATTACGCATGGCAGTCAGGGAGGAAAATTCCCACGTAATCACAGCCAGTCCAAATCAAACCACTGGGCTGAGCCACAAGCCCTGGAGACCCTCACCCACCCATCCACAGTCATGGCTGCTTCTGTGAATCTGAGATGTAAGATTCAGTGTTTTTATTATAACTTCTAATGTCTTCAGCAGTTCTTGCTGGAATTCTTAGAGTTCGCAGTGATGAAGAGAAATGATGGTGGACTAGAATTCAGTATTGGTGACCAGGATTCAAAACCTAACCGAAGTTTTTTTTTTTGCAGGTTGACAATCCCCAACAGTCCATTGAAAATACATGAATGCAGATGGCTGTACTTAGGCAAGTCACAGCTGTTCAAGCAGCATGATTCGTGTGCACATGTTCTCAGCCGAGGTATTTAACGCTTTAAGCAGAGAGGCACAACAGGGGGTGTCCTTGTTTTTCATATAATCACCCTTTACCTCTGCCCTTCCTTGCTCCCCTCCCCCACCTCCAGCATCATGAAGCCTGAAACACACACAGGTTCCCTGAGTCTCATGGGGCCATGATTATTTCATGATAACAACACTCCCTGGAGTGGTCTTATTGGCATTATAAAAAGTGTTTATTGTAGAGAAAGCCAATATTTTTGGTGCTGGCAGTAAAGGCTATTGAGCGGTAAGCACAGCTGTGGTTATGATGTGAATGGATAAATCTCATGCTTTTGACATCTCATTAGCCAATCAAAGTAATCCTAAAATAAGAAAGGGATTTGTAGAGAGAGGCTAAGCACATGGATGATAAGGCCAGTCCTGTCTTCTTGCTGCAAACAGCAGCCCTGCTTCTCCTTAGTCCTGATTGCTCTGCTCTAGTTGCAGGAGGAAATGATTCTAGGCAAATCCTTCCCTCCCACAGTCAAATTCAAGTAGCTCATTCGCCCTCAGTGGCCAACGTGTTTCCTATGCCATGAAGGATGGGTTGCTTTTATTCTCAGAGAGATTTGGGGCAAAACAATTGAGGGGGCAGCAAAAAGTCACGTGAAGACCACCATAGGTGTGAGGATATCTGCACCATGACAGGAGGTGGGAGATGGATGGGGTAATTCTCGTGCTTTCTGGAGGGAATGAACGTGTCCCTTGTTTAGTCATTGGCTCCAGAATCACACCTGGGTGGAGTCCTCGGTGTAGGTCATAGAAAGGAATCTAATGGCATTTCTTTAGCACACATGTCCTGTCAGGGCTTGCTGTCGGAGGCTGAGCTGATGCTGCCTGACATTCCAAACGGCACAGTGTAGGCCCCACAGTGTAGGGGGGGGATGCACTTGGAGTCTCTAGGGTCGAGAGTGGTGCTGGAAGTGTTTGGTTGCCTCAAGGACAGAAATGGCTTAAAAACCTAGTTGATTCTGTCTGCCTATAAAACAGCCTTACTCTCTGGCCTCAGTGGCAAAAATCTCATTGTACATGGCTAGTGGAGTCTCAAAGAGCTTTTTATCAGGGACTGTTTATTGAGCATCTATTATATGTGCTGTGCTGTGCTGTGCTTGGGTTGTGGGGATCTCAGAGGTGAGTGAGGCATAGACTTTGCCCTTGAGTCAAGGGGCTCAGCATCTGGATTTTTAAGGGGTGATTCTTATCCTGTCTGCCATGACCTTCTTTACCCATCTGGTGAAACTTCAGGCTCCCTGCTCAGAATACTGGTTTTTTTGTTTGTTTGTTTTTCATTTTTTAAGGGCCACACCTGCAGCATATGGAAGTTCCCAGGCTAGGGGTCAAATCGGAGGCATGGTCAGAGGCCTACGCCACAGCCACAGCAAGGCCAGATCCAAGTCGCATCTGCCATCTATACCACAGCTCACGGATCCTTAACCTACTGAGCAAGGCCAGGGATCAAACTTGCATCCTCACCCGTACTAGTCAGGTTCATTACTGCTGAGCCACAGTGGGAACTCAAGAACACAGTTTTTAATTTCAGTAAAAAAAATAACGTAGGGTCACAAAGGGCACTAATGATCCTGACAGTTATCAAAATATTTTTAAAAATCTGTGATCTAGTAATAAATATAGTTCTTTGTTAATGCAATATGTAACCACAGCTTGTAGTGGGTCTAAGAAGTAATTCTTAAGTAATTTTGTATTAGGAATTTGTATAAATAATATTTGAATGTAGCTACAATAACTGTGACTTGATGTGAAAATATTTGCATTCTCTGTGAAAAAGTCTTGGGTACTTATTGCCTTTATTTATAATTGAAGGATAAGCACAATTTCATTAGATACCAGTGTAGGTGTAGATTTTTTCACATGTAAGTACAGAGACTCTTGAATTCTCTCTTAGGCCCAGGCTAAAAGCTGAGACCAACAAGGTATTACAGAAATTCATTCACAGCAATCTCAGGTGATTGTTATCTGGGTGATGGAAGCAGGATGAGAGGAGATTACCTATCTGAGGGAGTCCAGAAACTCTTTGTAAGAGAGCTAACATTTCAACTGAGGGATAGAGCTCCAAGGGAATGGAAGTACGGATGGGTTGAAGTAGAGACCTGGTAGGTCTGGGACCCTCTTCTAATAAAATCCCTTCTTTCTCAGTCTTATAGCTTCACCCTCCTATGTTAAGCTGGCAGAGTAACACTCTTGGGTATAGTCCGAAGGTACATAGCCTGGATGCTGCCCCTCCACAGTCCCATGCCCAGGACAGATATAACCAATCAGTCAGAGTCCTAAGCATCGATGTGGTCCCATGGATCTTAGGAAGAGTTTCAAATAGGCTTTCCCTATTTATGTGTATTCTGAGATCAAACATACTGGTCATTGCAGCCCTAAGCTCAAAAGTGTCCTCCAGTTCCCTGGTGGCCTAATGGTTAAGGATCTGGTGTTGTCACTCTGGTTCGAGTTCAATCCCTGGCCTGGGAACTTTGGCATGCCATAGGCACGGCCAAAAAAAGTGTCCTAATAATGTTTAGAGGGATGATTGTTTATAAGGTCAGACACTGAATACCCAGCTCCAGCTATGTGGTGTTCATGAGCAGTCAGGTTGCTTAATCTTACTGTGTTTCCTCCACTCATGATACTTTTGTGCAATCAAATGCAGATTGTACTCAGCAGGGCTACTGACTATGGTGTTTGGATATCTTTTTACCTGTATACACTTACCACCTCTGCTAGTATTTTCTTAACATTTTAAAAATAAATCTTACTTTAAAAACTTAGCACACAGAAAAGGAAAACTTTAATTTGAAACCATGAGTAGAAAATAGAAACTAATTGCCATAAATAGGAGGTAAAAGCAAGTATTATGCTATGAAAAACAAATGTTGATTTTAATTTCTGGTTAAATACTATTGTCTCAAGGCCTACTCTGTGTTGGTTAGCAGAGTATGTAAGTATTAAAGAAGTTTTAAGGACCCATTTGTACCAATGTGAGGCTTTCTCTTAAGAAGAACTGGAAGATAGTTGAAAAGGAAATACGTTTTTCTCTGTTTTTAAATTTATTATTGTTTGAAGCCTCATATAGAGACCCTATTCCACCTCACCTTGTCCTATAAAGGAAAGCATTTCTGTTTCCATACAGTTAGATAACAGTCTCATTTTACAAGATGTAAGGAAATGGTTTATGCTAGCCAACTCATTCCCAACTAAATGTGGATGAACACTTTCCAGATTTCATCACCTTGATTCGATTGTTATTTCCAGAGCCTGATTTGAGTGGGTCTTGAAGAGGCAGCTGGCATGGTTGGGGGTGGGAATGCTCATTATCAAGGCAGTCCTTTGCCCTCATCTAATCCCCATGTGTATTTCTGTGATCAAGCTGTGCTCAGCCTCACAATCAGCCCCACAGGTATAATAAGTCAGCTGCCAGGTCTCCTAGGAGCAAGTCATTTGATGAGGAAACAGCATGACAAGAGTTTTGGTTGTTTATGGGACATGTTTTCATGACTTTGTCACCACAATCTCCTGGGCTCCTTTCCCACTGCCTTCTTGAATCTAAAGAGGGGGCTCTGTTGGCCTATAGCAGGGTTTCTTAACATCAGCAATAATTGGCATTTTAGGGAAGATTATTCTTTGGTGTTGGGGGGGGCGGGTCTGTCTTGTGTTTAACAGCATCCTTGGTCTCCTACCCACTAGATTCCAGTAGTACTTCCCTCCTCCCCATCCTGTGTAACACCAAAAATGCCTCAAGGCATTGTCAAATATTCCCCAGAGGGTAACATCCACCCACTCATCCATGTTGAGAATCACTGGTCTAAAGGCTTGAATTTCTTGATGTACTTTGGGATGTAAACAGACTAAGCACCAAAAGACTCAACACCTCTTTGTTGTCCTCCCCCTCTAGATGCTTTCTGTCCTCTTCTGACACTGCGTAGTTACTGGATGGGCAGTGAGTGTGTGGGTAACGGCTGGTGAGGAAATAATGGTGTGGTCGTCTTTACTCTTGAAACTCCAGCACACGATGCAGCCTGTGGCTGATATTAGCACTCTGTTTGTGGAATGAATGAGTCTGACAGGCTGCAAGAGCCATTTTTGGGACTCAGGTCATTAACGGTTTGAAAAACCAACATTGCTTTGCATATAAGAGACTCACTTTAGCTTTAAAGATATGTGTCGCTTAGAGTGAAGGGATATTCTAGGCAAATGGTAACCAAAGAAAGCAAGGGTAGCTATGCTTACATCATACAAAATGGACTTTAAACTAAAAATGGTGATAAGAGACAAAAGGATCATTTTATAATGACTTCATCAAGATGATATAATATTTGTAAATACATATACATCTGCCATCAGAACATTTAAATATATAAACAAATACTAATAGAACTAAAAGGAGAAATAAACAGCAATATGATAATAATTGGGGACTTTAATACCCCCCTCAACAATGGAAAGATCATCTAGACAGAGAATCAATAAGGAAACCATGAATTTGAACACTTTAGACCAAATACACCTTCTAGAGATATTCAGAACATTCCATCCAACAGCAGCAGAATATACATCCTTCTCAAGCACACAGGGAACACTTTTGGTATAGATCATATGTTAATCAATGAAACAAGTCTTAACAAATCAAGAAGAAAGTATATTTTCTAACCATAATGGTATGAAACTAGAAATCAATACTAGGAAGAAAGCTATAAAGTTCACAAATATGTGGAAATTAAACACACTTCTGAATAACCAATGGATCAAAGAAAATATTGGGAGGGAAATAAAATATCTTAAGTAAAGATAGAATCATAATACATCAACATCTGTGAATGTAGCAAAAGTAGTTTTAAGAAGAAAGTTTCTAGCTATAAACACATAAAAAAGAATGATATCAAACAATTTAACATTACATATGAAGGAACTAGAAAAAGAACAAACAGCTCAAATTTAGCAGAATAAAGGAAACAATAAAGATGAGAATAGACATAAATAAAATAGAGGATAAAGAAAATAGAAAAGATTAACAAAGTGTTCTTTGAAAAGCTAAATGAAATTGACAAAGCTCTAGCTAGATTCACCAAGGAAAAAAGAGTGCAAACTCAGATAAAATTTATAAATGAAAGAGGAGACATTAGCTGACACCACAGAAATACAAAGAAAAATTCTATGTCAACAAATGGATAAGTTCCTAAAAACATACAACCTGTAAAGAGTGAATCATGAAGATACAGCAAATATGAATAGATCAATAAAGAATAAGAAAGTTAAATCAGTAATCAGAAACTTCCCAGCAAAGAAAAGCCTGAATAAAAGATGGTTTATCTGGTGAATTAAAAAGAATTAATGCCAATTCTTCTCAAACTCTTACAAAAAAATTGAAGAGGACCAAACATTTCCAAACTCATTTTATAAAGCTAGTATTACCCTTATACCAAAGATACATGATGACACTACAAGAAAAGCAAATGGCTGGCCCATATCCCTGCTGCATATAGATGCAACTGTTCTCAACAAGATCTTAGCAAACTAATTGTAACAGGGCATTGAAAGCACATATACCATGCTCAAGTAGGATTTATCACTGAGATGCAAGAATGGTTCAACATATGCAAATCAGTATTATAAATTATACTAGTAGGATGAAAGATAAAACTAATATAATCATCTATATATTTAATAAATGCATAAAAATATTTGACAAAGTTCAACATGTTTTCATGATAAAATCTCAACAAATTGGAGGTAGAGAGAACATACCTCAATATGATTAAGACCATAAAGACAAGCCCACATATAACATCATACTTAGTGCTGAAAGTTTGAAAGGTATTTCTCAAAGATCAGGAATAAGATAGGGTACCTACTCTCACTGCTCCTATTCAACATAGTACTGGAAGTCCCAGCCAGAGCAACCATGCAAGAAAAAGAGATAAAAGGCATCTAATTTGGAAATAAGTAAAATATGTTCAATTTGCAGATGACAATTTTATATATATAAAATCTTAAAGACTCCACCAAAAATTGTTAAAAGTAATTAATGAATTCATTAAAATTTCAGGGTACAAAATTAATATACAAAAAATTCATTGTTTTTCTATACATTAACAGTAAACTATTTGAAAAAGAGATAAAGAAAATAATTCCTTGCATAATAGCAACAACAATAATGAAATACTTAGGAATAAATTTAACCAAGGAAGTCAAAGATCTCTACATTGAAAGCTGTAAGATATCAATAAAAAACTTTAAATCAGACACAAATAAATGGAAAGATATTCCCTGTTCCTGGACTGCAAAAATTAATCTTGTTAAAATGTCCATCTTACCTAAAGCCATCTATGGATTCAATGCAAGTCCTATCAAAATTCAAATGATATTTTTCACAGAAATAGAAAAACCAATTTTAAAATTCACATAAACCCACAAAAGACTCTGAGTAGCCAAATCACCTCTGAGAAAGAAGAACTATGCTAGAGGCAATCACACTTCCTGATTTCAAACCATACTCCAAAGCTATAGCAATCAAAACGATATGATACTGGCATAAAAACAAACACATAGAGGAATGGTATAGAATCAAGAGCATACAAATAAACCCACACATACACAGTCTACTAATATTTTACAAGGGATCATAAATATTCAATGGAGAAAAAATGTTGTTTATTAATGCTCTTGGGAAAATTGGATATCCACATGTAAAAGAATGAAACTGGATCTCTCTTTTACACCACTTACAAAAACGAACTTGAAATGGATTAAAGACTTAAATATTAATATAAAGACATGATACTCCTAGAAGAAAATGTAGGGGGAAAACTCCATGACACTGGGTTTGGGAATAGTTTTTGTAATCGACAGTAAACAACTAGGACCACATCACACTAAAAAGCTTCTTCATTGCAAAGGTAATTATCAGCAAAATGACAGGGGAATCTATGGGATGGGAGAAAATATCTACAAATCACATATCCAATAAAGAGTTAATATCCAAAATACATAAGGAACTTGTATAACTCAATAGCAAAGTAACATAATCCAGTTAAAAAATGAGCAAAGGATCTGAGTAGATATTTTCCCAAAAATAATATATATGGTCAACAGGTACATGAAAGGAACATGCAAATCAAGATCTCAGTTAAATGTAACCTCATTAGAATGTTAGAAAGGTTATTATCAAAAAGAAAAGAGTTAACAGGTGCTGATAAGGACATAAAGAGTAGGGAGCCCTTGCACACGCTTGGTAAGAATGTAATTTGATGCAGCCGTATGGAAAACAGAGGCTCTTATATCATCCAGTAATCTCAGTTTTGGGTATATATCTGAAGGAAATTAAACCACAATCTGGAGGACCCAAATAAATAAAATTAGAAATGAAAAAGGAGAAATCTCAAGTGACATTGCAGAAATCCAAAACACCACAAGAGACTACTACAAACAATTATATGCCAACAAATTTGACAACCTAAAAGAAATACAACTTTCTAGAAACATATACCCCACTAAAACTAAATCCAGAAGCAATAGAAAAATTTGAACAGACTGATAACTAGAAAAGAAATTGAATATGTAATAATAAAAGAGACTCCCTACAAACAAAAGTCCAGGACCAGATGGCTTCACAGGTGAATTCTACCAAATGTACAAAGAACTTATACCCATCCTTCTTAAACTTTAAAAGATTGATGAAGTAAGAATATTCCCAAAGACATTCTATAAAGCCACAATCACCCTAATATTAAAACCAGACAAATACTACCAAAAAAGAAAATTATAGGCCAATATCTTTGATGAATATAGATGCAAAAATTACCAAAAAAGTTTTAGCCAACTGAATCCAACAACACACAAAAAAGATCATACGCCATGAAGTGGGATTCATTCCAAGTTCTCAAGGATGATTCAACATATGTAAATCGATCAACGTCATACACCACATTAACAAAAGAAGTCAAAAACTACATGATCAATAGATGGAAAAAAGCATTTAACAAAATCCAAAATCCATTTATGATTAAAAACTCTTACCAACAAACCCACAGCCAATATAATACTGAACAGAGAAAAGCTGAAAGCCTTCTTGGTAAAGTCTTGAACAAAACAAGGATGCCCACTCTAACTACTTTTATTCAACATAGTAATGGAATCAGACAAAAAATAAATAAAAAGAATTAAAAGTATCCAAGTTGGAAGAAAAGAGGTAAAATTGTCACTATATGAAGACAATGTGATACTGTATCTAGAAAACCCCAAGGACTCCACACAAAAACTACTCAAAGTGATAAATGGATTTGGCAAAGTAGCAGAATACAAGATTAACATTCAGAAATTAGTTGCATTTCTGCATACTAACAATGAAATATTAGAAAAGGAATATAAAAAACAATACCTTTTAAAATAATACCAAAAAAAAAAAATACCTGGGAATAAACCTGACCAAGGAGGTGAAAGACTTATACACCAAAAACTATAAAACAATAATCAAGGAAATTAAAGAGGATTCAAAGAAATGGAAAGATATCCCATGCTCCTGGACTGGAAGAATTAATATTTTTAGAATGGCTGTACTACCCACAGCAATCTACAGATTTAATGTGATCCCTATCAAATTACCCAAGACATTTTTCACTGAACTGGAACAAACAATCCAAAAATTCATAGGAACCATAAAAGACCCATAATTGCCAAAACAATCCTGAAGGAGGGTAAAAACCAAACAGAAGGCATAACTCTCTCAGATTCCAAACAATATTACAAAGCCACTGTAATCAAGATAATGTGGCACTGGCACAAAAACAGACATATAGATCAGTGGAACAGAATAGAGAGCCCAGAAATAAACCCAGACACCTATGATAAGTTAATCTTTGACAAAGGAGGCAACAATATAAAATGGGAAAAAGACAGTGTCTTCAGCAAGTGGTGCTGTGAAAACTAGACAGCTGCATGTAAGTCAGTGAAACTAGAATACACCCTCACATCATGCATGAAAACAAACTCAGAATGGCTTAAAACTTAAGCATAAGATATGACACCATAAAACTAGAAGAGAACATAGGCAAAACATTCTCAGACATAAATGGTACAAATGTTTTCTTAGGTCAATTTTCCAAGGCAATGGAAATAAAAACAAAAATAAACAAATAGGACCTAATCAAACTTAGAAGCTTTTTTGCAGCAAAGGAAACCATAAAAAAAAAAGCTAAAAGACATCCTACAGAATGGGAGAAAATTACAAACGATGCAAGCAACAAGGACATAATCTCCAAAATATACAAACAGCTCATACAACTCAACAACAAAAACAACCCAATCAAAAAATGGGCAGAAGACCTAAATGGACATTTCTCCAAAGAAGACACATGGATGGCCAGTAGCTACATGAAAAAATGCTCAAAATTGCTAGTTATTAGAGAAATGCAAATCAAAACTAAAATAAGGTACCACCTTATGTCAGTCAGAATGGCCATCATTAATAATTCTACAAGTGACAAATGCTGGAGAGGGTGTGGAGCAAAGCGAACCCTCCTACATTGTTGGTTGGAATGTAAATTGGTACAACCACTATGGAAAACAGTATGGAGCCTCCTCAGAAAACTAAAAATAGAATTACCGTGTGAGCCAGCAATCCCACTCCTGGGCATATATCTGGACATGACTATAATTCAAGAAGATACGTGCACCTATATGTTCATAGCAGCACTATTCACAATAACCAAGACATGGAAACAACCTAAATGTCCATCGACAGATGAATGGATTAAGATGTGATATGTGTATACACACACACACACACACACACACAATGTAATACTACTTAGAGATAAAAAAGAACAAAATATTACCATTTGTAGCAATATGGATGCCACTAAATTTTATCATACTAAGTGATAAAAGTTAGAGAAAGACAAATACCATATGTTACTTATATGTGGGATCTAAAATAAGGCACAAATGAACTTATTTACAAAACAGAAACAGACTCACAGACATAGTGAATAGACTTGTGTTTGCCAAGGGGGAGCAGGAAGTGGGGTGGATGGGGAGTTTGGGATTGGTAGATGTAAAGTATTACATTTAGACTGGATAAGCAACGGGGTCCTACTATATAGCACAGGGAACTATATCTAATCTCTTGGGAAAGAACATGATGGAAGATAATGTAAGAAAGGGAATGTATTCATATATATGACTGCGTCACTTTGTGGTACAGCAGAAATTGGCACAACATTGTAAATCACCTATGCTTTAAAAAAATAAAAAAATCACAGTCTGGAAGAGATCTTTGCATCCCCCCTCGTCATTGCAGCGTTACTTAATAGCCAAGAAATGGAAACAATCTAAGGATCCATTAGTGGATGAATGAAGAAAGTGTGGTATATAAACATAATGGAATATTGTTAATCCATCAAGAGGTAGAAATCCTGCCATTTGCAACAGTTTTGATGAAACTTGAAGGCATTATGCTTAGTGAAGTAAGTCAGAGAAAGATAAAGGCTATATGATCTTATGCGTATAATCTAAAAAAAATGAACTCATAGAAACAGAGAATAGATTGGTGGTTGCCGAGGGTGGAAGGGTGCAGGAAATGGGTGAAAGTGATCAAAAAGTATAAACTTCCAATAATAAGATGCATGAATTCTGAGGATCTAATGTACAGAGTGGTGACCATAGTGAATGATACTGTATTGTATATCTGAAAGATGCTAAGCGATTGGATCTTAAAATTTTCACCACACACACACACAGAATTGTAACTGTGTGTGTGTATTTAAAATCATCATGCTGTATACCTCACTGTTACAGTCTTATGGGGAATTATATCTCATTAAAACTAGAAAATTAAACTTTAATATATAAAAAGCATAGTAGTGTTAAAGGAAGGAGGTTCAGAATGGAGTGTGGGGTCGGGTAATGGTACCAAAAGTGACTCTTGCAATAAACCAAGAATGAAGTGGTGGAGGTTAGGTGATATCATCAGCTACTTGGGCCAGGCTACCTGATACAGTTTTACATCTTTTCTTCCATTTGATCATCATGACAGCCTTATGAGTCAGATGTTATTATCTCCATTTTCTTGAGAATACTGAGGGTAGGTGGGTTAAATAATTTACCCAGAGTCAAGCAAGTCCATTTTCCATCACCAAGAGGCTGTGTAACTTTTTGAAGGCCACACCACTTTCTCTTCCCCTTTGTCCTCATGCCTTTTCTTTCTTTCTTCATTTTTCTTTATGGCCACACCTGTGGCATATGGAAGTCCCCAGGTTAGGGGTCGAATCAGAGCTGCAGCTGCCAGCCTATGCCACAGCCACAGCAATGTGGGACCCAAGCCACATCTGTGTCCTACACTGAAGTTCATGGCAACACTGGATCCTTAACCCACTGATGCTGGGGTCAAACTCGCATCCTCATGGTTACTAGTCGGGTTCTTAAGCCCCCGAGCCACAACAAGAACTGCTTTTCTGTAATTTTCAGGGAGGTCCTCATTTATAAAATGGGGAAACTAAACCATTTATTCTGAGCTCTAACGCTCTACCACAAACTGGGTGGCTTAAAACAGCAGACATGTATTCTTCACAGTTCTGGAGCATAGAAGTCCAAATTGAAGGTGTCATCAGGGCCACACTCCCTCCACAGGTTCTGCGGGAGAATCCTTTCTTTCTTCTCGTGGCTCCAAGTTATTCCTTGGCTTGTGGTTGCACTACTGCAACCTCCCCTTCAGTCTTCACAGACTCTCCTTTTCTATCTATTCTCCTCCTTTCTGTCTCTCCTAGGGATGCTTGTTGGATTGAGGGCCAACCTAGAGAATTCACTATGATTTCATCTCAAGACTCTTAATTATAACTTTGAGACTTCTTTTCCGAAATAAGATCACATTTACAGGTTTAGGGCTGTAGGACACAGATGCATCTTGGGCGGCTACCATTCAACCCACTACGCTGAGGGGTTTCCCCGCTGGATAAGGAAGAAACTCATTGACCCCAACACTTCTCTCCAGTCCTAAAATGCTGAAACCCTCTGCCCTCGCAGTAGGATGGTGGCACTGAGAAAGGGCAGAGAGAAATAAATCTGGGAGACACTGAAATGGAAGAAAGAACCTTTCTCAGTCGTGGCTTTCCCTGGCTGCAGTGTAGGACAAAGCTGAGTCACTGGGTGGCCCACCTGTTGTTTGTACCTATGGGACCAGAGTTTCTTAGAAAAGTCATCCCAGAATTGCTTGGACAAGCAGCTCAACCCACAGCCTGAGACTCTCTCCAGGTTTTCAGCTGTTTCCCAAAGAGCTGCACCACCTTCCTACCCCCTCCCCCGCCCCCTCACTCCCCCCCATTAAACCAAGTCATCATTCAGAAAAGACCTGCTGATGTTCTCAAATTTGCATATCCTAGATGAGGCTGCAAAGCCATTTATCTCTTGAGAGCAGCCTGCTGTGGTCCCTTTTATTTTTTTATGGGATTGTCCTTAAATGGCTGATTAGTTTGAGGTGATTTATAAATGCTTCAAGCTTGGTAGTTTCCTCCTTAATGATTGGACAGCTTTGTGCCTGGCTTTAAACAGCCTTGGTTTTGTTGTTGTCATTTGTTTTCGTGTATCCCCCACTGCCTGCCACCCTCCACCTACCACCCCATTCTGAGTTAACTTCAGTCTAAGTCAGTTTATCTTTCTCCAAGTTTTCCCAACATTTAAAAATAGCCTGTCTTTGGTCGTTTATTTATTTTTTGGGGGGAGGGTAAGGCAGAAAACCGGGTACAGATAGTTTTTTCTCCTCATCTCCTTCTTTTCAGGCCCAAGGGAGAAATTGCACTCTCCTTGGAGTGGTTATTTATCCTTTTTTGAGCCCTGGTGTACTTACTGGAAAAATGGGAAAATGGTAGAATCTTATTCTAACTCAGGGGTCATTTGGGAATGGACCTAGATAATGTTAGGAAACTGCTTAGCACTATTCTCTGTTCCCCTTGATAAGTGTTAGCTGCTGTTTGCACTGTTATGATAACAGGGCAGGAGGTAAGCAAGAAAGGTGAGGAGACTGAGTTTATCCTCTTAAATCCATTTTCACAATTGCTTATGCCTGGCCTCTTCCCAGTGAAGCGTACTTATGGTGAGTCTAGTTTTCCACTTCTCTGTGATAATATACTCTCACTTGTTAAGTAACTCCTTTATATTTTGCTTTTTTTTCCTATTTTTACTTTAATTTTTAGTCTTACTAAAGTAATATATAGTTTTATAGTTTTATCAGAATACTTGAGGAAAAAAAATAAGTGACAAGTACACAGAAAATTAATCCAATTAAAATAATCAAAGCAATTACTACCTCTAGGAAAATCAGATGTCTGTATAGGAAAAGAAAAATTAACTATATAGTACACTTCATGGCTTGTGATTGATGTTCTCTTTCCTGCATTTCTTGGAAATTATCCTTGGTTTAATTACTCATTTAGCTGGCACAAATCCTCTAGTAACTTGCCGAAGAAGGATACCTAGAAGGCCAGAAAAAAGTGAAGTATGTGTCTGAAAATGTAAATACATTTTATTGTTACATTTTACTAACTTATTTGGGTGTGTACTTCTGGGTTGGAAGTAGTTATTTCTCAGGATGTTCAAGGCCTTGCTCTATTGCCTTCTCATTTTCAGGCTTGCTCTTGAGAAGTTTAATGCTCATTCCTAGTCTTTTGTAAGTGATATGTTGTATGTATTTGCCTCCCAGGAAGTCCTTAGCTCTCTGTTCACAGTATTCTGAAATGTTCTGATTACAATGGACTTCTAACGAGTTGCGTGTTCTGAGCATCCTCTGGGCCATTTCATTCTAGAAATTCATTTCCTGTTGCTCTGGCACATTTTCTTTCTCTCTTTTTTTTTTTTTTGGCTTAGGTTCCCAGGCTGGGCATCTAATCAGAGCCACAGCTGCTGACCTACGCCACAGCCACAGCAATGCAAGATCCAACCTGTGTCTGCCATATACACCAGAACTCATGGCAGTGCCAGATCCTTAAGCCAGGGATCAAACCTCATGGATGCTAGTTAGACTTCTGCCAAGCTGTGATGGGAACTCCTCTGGCACATTTTCTTGCTTTACATCATCGACAGATTACTTTCCTTTCCTTTCCTTTATTTCCCCTGTTTACCACTTCCGAGCCTTCCATTTTAGATTCTTTGGATTAAGCCTTTATCTATTCTCTTCCACTTTCCACATATTTTGTCTTTTTATTATACTTTCTGAGAAGCTTTTTCCAAGCATTTATACCATTTCCTGAAGTGATTTTTTTTTACAGTATATTTTAGATTTCTAGATCCTCTTTGTAACTTTTAAAATATATTCTTTTATAGATATCTGGTGTTGGTTTTGTTTCACGGATGCAGTATCTTTTAATCTCTCTCAGTATTATGATTATGCCTTTTGGAAATTTTATTCTGTTCTCTGGTTCTATTTTTTAATTCTTTTTTTTTTTTTTGGCTTTTTAGGGCCGCACCTGTGGCATATGGTTGTTCCCAGGCTAGAGGTCAAATAAGAGCTGTAGCTGCCAGCCTATGCCACAGCCACAGCAATGCCATATCTGAGCCACATCCACAACCTACACCACAGCTCATGGCAATGCTGGATCCCTGACCCACTAGTGAAACCAGGGATCGAACCCAAATCCTCATGGATACCAGTCAGATTCGTTTCTACTGCGCCATGATGGGAACTCCTTTTTTTAAAAAATTCTGAACTCTTCTTCCTGCCCAAACTCATCCAATCAAAAAAAAAATTTTTTTTTGGTTTTGATCTTTCATTTTAGAAAATTGATTTAAGTATCTTGTTGTCTTTGTCCAGTCTTACTATAAGAATTAGAGGAAAAGTCTCTTGAAAGTAAAGTGTATGTGTTCGAAGTGTGTGTGTATATATGTATGAAGTATGTATTCATGTCTGAGATATTTAGTGCTTGTTATTTGTGGTGTGTGTGTGTGTGTTGTGCATATATGTATGTTTGGTATATGGGTTTGTGTGTTTGGGATATGTATGTATGCAGGTGTTTGGGATGTATGTGTGTGTTTGGGATATGGTATAGATGTCTTTGGGATATGTGTGTGGGGGTAGAGATGTTTATATTTGTGTTTGTATGGAGTGTGTGTATCTAGAGTGTATATGTGCGTGCATGTGTGCATGCATTTGTGTTTGGAAGTCAGTATGTTTGGTGGAAGAGGATTGATGGCATCACTGTAAGGTAAGCAGGTGCATTCCTTCCATTTTACCATGATACTCCTCAAATGTCAGGATTTGGAGGCTTTTTTTTCTCTCAGATCAGTTAGTTTTGCAAGCTAGAGTCTTTGACTTCTTGCTTCCTTCTGTGTCAGCTCAGCTCCCAGGATGATTCTAGGAGTCACTGTAGATAGAAGTTACAAGCATTTGTTACTGGTGTGTAGATTTTGCACCCCAATTTTCACTTTGATGCCTCACTTGAATCTGCGTGGTACTTGGAATTTTCATGTTCAGAAAACATGTCTGGTTTGATATTTCCAGATATAAAAACTCTTCCAACTCTGGGGGTCAGAAGCTAGCCATATTGTGTTTGGGGAGATCCCCTGGTGGTTGAAATGTTCCTTTCATGAACTTTGAGCTAATTTTCCTCTTTTTTGCCTCATCCATTGCCCCCTCCCACCCCTGCCTCTAGAGATAGCTGTTACCTCTGATTATTGAATCAGCTTTCTGTGGTTGGTTCTGTGTTACAAGTTGGCATCCTGTTGCCTTCCCCCATCATCCAGGCACACTTAGGTCCCAGTGTTCTGTGTACAGAAAAATATATCCTTCACTTATTGGGATCTTATCTCCTATTCTCTTTGTCCTTGTGAGTTATACCTTTTTGTACCCTGACAGTACTTATTGAGATTTTTGGAAGGAAGAAGAAACAATTGCATGAGTTTAATCAGTCACAGCTTTCCAGGAGTCTCAGTTCTTTTTATAACTTATCATAAAGTCCCTAAGTCTTTAAGCAGCATGATGGAAAGTGGGAGTCACACATGTGCATGCACACATACACACAAACACATGCATGTGTTTTCTGGGCTAGGTTCTGTGCATTATGTGTTGTGCAAATTCCTTCCTTCCAACATATATTTATGAAGCATCTACCATATGGCCATGCAGTGTTGGAAATCAGGGTGTGGGTGGATGCACAGGCCAACAGACATCTCTTTGTGAGGGGACTTTTATTCTCAATGGCGGTAGGAGACAGGCTATAAAATATTAGCTAAGTAAGCATTGTCAGAGGATCTTAAGTGCTATATGGAAAGTGAAAGAGGTGAGTGCTAAAAGGTTACAAAGGGACTAGTTTAAATTGGGTGGTCAGGACAAACCTTCCTGGAACTAGGACATTTCAGCTGACCTCTGAGGGACCAGAGGGAACCAATGCTGCCGAGGCCAGGGTCAGGGGGCACAGAAATCCCGGGAACTGCTGGAGCAAGAGCTCGAGGTGGACACTGATGTCACTAAGAAGCATAAAGAAGGCTAGATGGTCAGGGCTCTGTGAGTGAGAGGCAGAGTAGTATAAGTGAGGCTGGAGGCTCAGGGGCAAGGCCATGAATACTCCAGGCCAGGTGAGGTAGCCAGATTTATCCTAAGGAAGCTTTGGGCAGGTTTTCCTTTCTGTGAGGGGAGGAGGACAAAGCAGCTCGATCTGCCTGCAGCTTTTGTCAGCACACTGTGGATGCTCATTTAGGGGCAGACAGAGAGAAAGGAGGCTTGGATGTAATCCACAGAGCCTGTTGGAAACTTCCAGTAACCCAGGGAGAGGTGCTGATGTCTAGACCATGTGGCAGGGAGGGGACTGAGAAGGGACTTGTTTGGTAGCAGAAAAGGCAGGATGTGCAGGTGAACTAAATGTGAAAAGAGAATCATCAAGGGTAAGGTTGGTCTGGGGGCTTCTTTGGGGGATTCTCAGAAAAGAGTTTAAGGAAAAGAGCAACTAAGGAGTTCCCATTGTAGCTCTGTCGGTTAAAAGCCATAGTGTCCATGAGGATGCAGTTTTGATCCCTGGCCTTGCTCAGTAGGTTAAGGATCCAGCATTGCCATGAGCTGTGGTCTAGGTCACAGATCTGGTGTTGCTGTGGCTGTGGTGTAGGCTGCAGCTTCAGCTCTGATTCGTCCCCTGGTCCTGGGAACTTCCATATGCTGCCAGTGTGGCTCTAAAAAGAAAAAAAAAAAAGAGCAACTGAGAGCACATGTTTCCAGAATGTTAATTTTGTAAAAAATGCTTTTTATTTCAATATGAGCTACATACAGAGAAATACAACTATCGTCAGGGATGAATTCTTACTGAGTGAATCCATTCACACAAGCTCCATGGAGATCAGGAACTGGAGAATGTTGCTCCAGGCTGTGCTGAGATTCGGCATCCTTGGTGCACAGGCAAGAATATGAAGTATGTATCTGGGGAACAGGGGTCCAGGTAAAGGTTACAGAGCCCTTGGCATCTAAATGATTTTCAAAGCCATGGATCTAGATAAGATGAACTAGAAGGCGCTTATGGTAGAATCCAGGTTTTCTGCTGCCACACAGTGGGTGAAGTGGGTTGTCAGGTTGGGAGCCCGGGGGTGAGATGACATTAGAATACTGAGCAGCAGCTGTCAGATAACACAGATGGGGGCCCAGGGTGGTCCCTGTGCATTGCTCAAGGGAGCACTTAGAGCAATGCAACATCAGATACGCTGGAAGGGGCTGGGAAACTGGGGGAAGATGAAGTCAGACGTGTGCTCTCTGCCCTAGTTGGCATGAGGGTCCCCCAGTTACGCTGGGGACTAGACTCACTTGTGGGGATGGATGTCCAGCTGGAGTCAATGAGGAAGGAAACAGGCTTTGAGGAGGTGGCAACAGCAGGAGGACATGGAATTAGATCACTGATGTGAAGGGAGATGCTGAGCTGTCTGCATGGGTCCTGGGATTAAGTAGGAGGATTTTTTTTTTTTTTTAATTTTAGTGGAGTATAGTTGACTTACAATGTTGTGTTGGTTTCAGGTGTATAGCAACACAAATCAGTTATACATAGACATATCCATTCTTTTTTCCCATATAGGTTATTAAAGACTTTTGAGTAGATTTCCCTGTGGTCTACAGTAGGAACTTGTTAATTTTCTGTCTTTTATACAGTAGTGTGTGTATGGTATTCCCATCCTCCTCATTTATCCCTCCCCCCATCATTGTTTCCCCTTGGCGACCGTAAGTTTTGTGTTGAAATCTTTGAGTCTGTTTCTGTTTTTTTTTTTGTTTCCTTTTTAGGGCCGTACCCAGGGCATATGGAGGTTCCCAGGCTAGGGGTGGAATCGGAGCTACAGCTGCCAGCCTACACTACAGCCACAGCAACGCCAGATCCTTAACCCACTGAGGGAAGCCAGGGATTGAACCTGCAGATCCCAGTTGGATTTGTTAACTGCTGAGCCACAAAGGGAACTCCTGTTTCTGTTTTGTAAATAAGTTATTTCGTGTTCTTTTTATTAGATTCCATGTATAAGTGGTATCATACAATAGTTGTCTTTCTCTTCTGACTTACTTCACTTAGTATGGTAATCTCTAGGTCCATCCATGTTGCTGCCAGTGGCATTATTTTGTTCTTTTTCATGGCTAAATTTCATTCCATTGTAAAATATGTTACATCTTGATACATTCTTCTGTTGATGGACATTTAGGTTACTTCTGTGTGGATTTTAAGATGTGAGCTTTTTTTTTTTTTTTTTTTTTTTTTTTTAATGTGTGCTCTTGGATGATCCAGTAGCAAAGGAAATAATGATGACGTGGAAAACAGTGGATCTAAGCTCTAAGGAAGGAGAAGCATCCAGAGGACAGTTAATTTTAAGGAATCATGACATTTTCCTGATTAGGATAGAAATTTTAAGCAGAGAGGGGCCTCTCCCTGCAGGTCAGGTGGTGGGCCTCTTGGTGGAGTTCTTGTCTTAGCACTTCTACTTTCTTCCTGAAGTATCAGGCTATGGCATTGGCGAGAAAAGGGCAAGGGAGAGAAGTGTGGGTGTTTGAGGAAGAAATACCAGAGAGATGCAGTTGGCCTGGAAATCCTTGGTGCCCACCTAAGATCTGAGAGCGTGAATCTCCAATGAGATCAGCCAGCTCTCTGGCAGCTTTGTTTCCTGCAGCCATATGCCAATACGTATGCCAGCATGTCAGAGGGGGTAGAAGGTGGTCAGTGTCATCCTTTAGTCCCACAACAGCTCTACCAGAGATGAGAAGAGCTGCCCAGAGACCAGAGCTTGTGGGTGGTGGAGCCAGAGCCCCTCTGCCTCCATAGGTAGTCTTGCTTTGTCCTGCAGAGCCACTGTCATGGCGTGGAGAGAGATGTCAAGGTAAGAGGGCAAAATTCAGTAAGCATATATATGTATTTAAAAGTCCTTCCTGAAGTTGGGTGCTTTGGGGTTTTTAATCTCAAAGAGGGCCCTCTTGATTTCTGTATCGCTGGAGATCCTGGCACACACAGAGTTCTGCTGCACTTTGAGCTGTGCTACTCTGGAAGGTTATTCAGCAGTGTAGCATGTGCAGAGCCCTGGGCATGGGGAGAACCCTGAGAACCTGCTTTGCCCCTGTGAAGTCCTCTATCCATGAGGCTGGTAATGAGGATTTATAATAGTTGTTCCTAAGGTGCCACTAGTAACTACTGTGCCAAGCACATCACGACAACCTTCCTTCTCCCCAAAACGAGAAAGAATTGGAAGAGCAGATAGTGTCTGCGACAGCCACTCAAGGAGAGAGCAGACACCTGGGCATTCCTGGACAGCTTCTTCCCACACTTCATGCCTACAGGCAAAACAAGAGTATCAGGGTTTACACAAAGGAAAGGGGCCACCACTGCGTGCCACTGGCGGCTGAGCATCTCGGGAAGGTGCTTCCTAACCAGCCTGAGTAGGGACAACAGCTCTCTCCCCACAATGTGTTGGAGCTGCTCTTAGCACAATATTTATCTTACCACGTAAACCAATCTAGCTGGTTAGAACAACAAGTTTTATTGCGTTCTTCAGCAGGGCACTTAGCTGTCTGGTCTCCTATAAAGCCATCTGGATCTGACAGTAGAAATAACTTATCAGCATAAAGGCTGGGTAAATTGGATTAAGAAATCACTGTGTGCTGAGAAAGTGGACAGAATAAATTTAGAAATGGAAGAGACAGAAAAAAAAAAGAGAAAGGAAGAAAGATCTGGAGGCTGAGCTTCTCTGCAGAGCTGGAATTCCTGAGTTCCATCCCCAGCTCCTCTGCTAGCTGTGTGTCTGGGGCAAGTTACTGGACTTCTCTGTGTCTTAGTTTACACACTCAATGGGAAATCCAGTAAGAAAATATATATATTTAAAAGTCCTTTGAGAAGTTTGCATTGTGGCTCAGAGAGTTAATAACCTGACATAGTATCCATGAGGATTCAGATTCATCCTGGCCTCACTCAGTGGGTTAAGGATCCATTGTTGCCATGGCTGTGGTGTAGGCCAGCTCCGATTCAATTCCTAGCCTGGGAACTTCTATATGCTGAAAGTGCAGCCATAGAAAGAAAGAGAGAAAAAAAAATTGGTGTCCGAACAGTGCCTGCAAATAGTAACAGCTTGGCAATATCAGTTATAACAGAACTTTGTAAAAGTTGATTTGTGGGCTTTGGGGGGTGGTGCTGGGACAGGAAGAGGAGTGTGGGGCACTCACTTGCAATGTAAAATAACACATATTGGCAAGGAATAGAGAAAATTTTGATATTTTTTAGCTATGGATTTTCCTATTTTAAAATATCATACTTTAATATTTTTTAGAATAGCAAAATCCACTGTAAAATATTAGCAAAAATTTAAAACAAAGACAGAATATGACCCCGCAGTTGTCCCACCCTGCCTCTCTTGCCTTACTCTCATCCCAGCCCTGGACTTCCAATAAAACTTTATTTGCAAAAACAGGTGGCCAACACAAGGGCCATAGGTTGATGCTTTAATTTTTTGTAAGGATTGCATTAAAATATTATTTATCCCTGTTATTGAGGGTTTGCCCCTCCCTCTTAAATTTTATACCCAAGGGCAGTGTCTCTCCCAGCCTACCTCTGGATGTTTTCTTTCTCGGAGAATATCAGAGAAATTCTAAATTGTCCACTGACCTCAGAGCTCTTAGGGACAAATAGAAGTTTCCCTTTGGCTGGAGGATGCAGACAATTAATTGATGACCTGCATTTGGCACTTTGGGATAGAGTGAAGCTAAAAGAACTGCTCTGAGGTCACCTTAAGACTGAACTGCCAACCCAGAAAGGGGGAAAACAAACCAACCAACCAACCAACCTGGTTTCACATATTCTCCTGCCTGAAAAGTACATTTCTGAAATTAAACTAAATGTTGTGGGGAGGGAACGACCAACACAGAGAGAAGGCTGGATGACAAATTCCAGGAACAGGAGTTGCTGCCTTTCTCTTTGTTGTTTTAACCTTCTTGGTGCTCTTCAAAAGGAGGCATTTGTCAGCACCATCAACTTTAGTGCCCTCTGTGTTTATAGCTTTGAATTTAATAGAAAGGACATAAACATATACTTTTCATCCATTTTCACTGTTACTTGCTCAGCTCAGACGACAGCTAGGATTCTCACCACCCTTTGGAGGGAGATATTATGGGCCTGACGTTTATCCCTGCCCTAGCAGAGCCATAAAGCCAGTGCTCTGTGCGCAGAGACACGCCATTAACGTGGTCAGGTCATTATCAAAGGCCCCCATCCCGCCTTATTTGTTAGGATTAATCCCCTCTTTTCAGGGCTTAAAGTCAACGAGCATTTAGCTCTCCCCTGACAGTTGCTCAGATGTTGCAGAGGATGAGTATAAAACGCAGGCTGTGAACCGACCTTTCTCAAGGTCAAATATGTTAGGGCTTGCTTGGAGTTTTGCTACTTTGGCCCAGGAGCTAGAGCAGTGGCACCTCTGGTTTAGGAAATAGAAGGCTGCCTACTCCCGAGAGCCAGGGAGGAAATGAGCATTCTCCCTGGCTGAGCTCCCAGGGAAGATGGGAGAGTGTCATTTCAACCAGGGGTAAGGTGATGCTGATGAGAGGTGCTGGTGTGACTGCCACATCCCAGATTAGGAGCTTGGGGCTTGTGGTTATAGACTTTGCAGCTTTAAAACAATACAAAACACAAACAATTTCCTTTACCAGTACTCAAAGAAATGGAAATTAAGGTAACTGGATAATTAATATTGTAAAGTGTAAGTTCTTTGCTGCTGAAAGTATGAAGGGGGAGTTTCTTAACACTCTTCTGATCAGATGTTGCAGCTTTGCAGAGAGTCCAGCATTGGAGTCTTTCAACTATTTAGACTGACGTGAAGGAGAGTGCTTAAGAAATTACTCAATAGAAAAAACAATTCAAAATGTACACACACACACACACACACACACACACACACCAAGCAACCATCCTTTCCTGATGAGACCATTCCAACACAGCAAATAAGGCTCATTTTTTTTATCATTTCAATACCAATAGTTCACTTTTGGGGGAATTGTTTCTTTTTGTTCATGTGAATTTTGTGACATCCAATATGGTTTTAAATTATTTAGTAGTTCTTAAAATAAGTCACTTTACTAGAGTCACACTCTTAATTTTTCCTCAAACTTTTATTTCCAATTTCTAAATCTTATTATCTTGTTTATAAATCTCATGTTTTAGCAATCTCATTAAAGGAGATTTTGTTTACTATTTAAGGTAATTTATTATTAAATTTAATTAAGCTTTTAAAACATTTTAAACTTAATTTATTAGCTGATTATATTTAACTTCCTTTTTAAGAACTTCAGTTTATTCAATTGTTTGAGTTCCCAAAACTTTCCACATACTCAAGTAATTGAGAAAATTCTAATAAATTAAACTTACGTAAATATGGTGAGTCCTAAGATCTCTTAAATGTTGCAATATTGTTTTTTAAATAGATTGCAGTTTAATAATTGAAAGTTTATGTCAGTTAGTCAAGATTACATCTCAAGTGGGAATTTATGGGGTGATTAATTCCGTCAGGTTGATTTCTCATAAACAGTAATGGTATATAAGAAATGAGGGGTTCCTGCTGTGGCACAGGAACGAATCTAACTAGTACCCATGAGGATTAGATCCCTGGCCTCGCTCAGTAGTTAAGGCTCTGGCATTGCTGGGAGCTGTGGTGTCGGTCACAGAAGTAGCTTGGATCCCCTGTTGCTATGGCTGTGGTGTAGGCCAGTAGCTGTAGCTCAGATTTGACCCCTAGCCTGGGAACTTCCATATGCCACAGGTATGGTGCTCGCCAAAAAAGCTCTATTTGACTCACGAATTCATGAATACTGCCATGAGTTGATTGTGTGTCCTCAAAAAAGATATGTTTAAGTCCTAACTCCCAGCATCTCACAATGTGACCTTATTTGGAGAGAGGGTGTTTATAGAAGGAATAAATACAAATTGAGGTCATTGAGGTGGGCCCTAAACACATATGACCAGTGTCCTTAGAAATGGGGAAGTTTGGACCTAGAGACAGACACGCACAGAGGGAAGGCAAAGTGAAGATGGCCACGTGACATTACAGTCAGAACTGAGGTGATGCATCCAGAAGCCAAGAACACCTGAGGCTACCAGAAGCTGGAGGAGAGGCATGGGTTCTTCCATGGAGCCTTCACAGTTCTTGTCATCACCTTGACTGCAAACTTCTAGCCTCCCAAACTCTAAGACAAGATATTACTGCTGTTTTAAGCCCTCAGCTTGTGGTATGTTAGCGGGACAGCCCTAGAAAACTGTTCTGCGTACTAAGGGTGTCATTTTATTCCTCTCAGTTGGATGGATTCACCTTTGCTTTAGAGCACATTGACTATATTTTTATTTTTAAAAAACACCTTCTGCTTTTCCCTGGCCTCAGTCCTTCTTGTTGCCAAACATCACCTCTTCCGAGAGGCTGTCCCTGACCCCCATGTCAGGAACAGCAGTTTCCACTCATTCTGCGTGACCTGCCCATGTTAAGGGCTTCTTCAGTCGAGAGTTGTCCTGTTGAGGCATTTGTGCAATATTTACTTGTTCTCTCCTCTCCCATCCTCTTAAGACAGGAGCTCCAGAAGGCTAAGGATCTCCTGTGCTGTCTCCCAGTGCCAGGGACAAATGGACACCTGATCAATGCTTGATGCCTGAGTCTGAAACAAATCTGAGGTTAATAATAATAATAATAGAGCTTCTATTGCTAGTTCTCCACTTAATCCTGTAAGTTCTTCCTCTTCCTCCTTTCTAGTTTCCCTGGAGGATCTTAAAATCTAAGTCCCCTCTTACCCTCTTTCTCTCTCATCTTCCTCTTTCTTTCCTTTTTTCCCCACCCTCCCTCTCTCTATGCCTCCCTTCATCACAGTGTCATCATGCAACTCCTGTCAGAAGCACTGTGCTAGGTCTCAGCATGTCCTCATGGAGCTTAGAGTCAATCAGAGATGGCAGACATCAAACTCATTGTAGCATTTTAATATATTTTTAGGAGGTGAAATTCCAAGGTGCTCTGCATGTTTACAAAGGAAGACCTTCCTTAGTCTGGAAGGTGTATGTGGAAGGCAAAGCATCTCTGAGGAGATGACATCTTACCTGGAACCTGAAAGGAGAGGAGTGACCTGGGAGAGAGGTGAGGAAGAGAGAAGAAAAGAATAAAACAGTGTGTGCCAAGGTCCCAAATTGGAAAGAATGCTCTGGAAGAAAGGAAGGAAGTCATTTGTGGCTGGAGCACCAGTAGGGCTGGAGAGAGAGGCGGGAGTGGTTGTCTTCAGGATCTGGGATCTTTGCATAAGAGCAGTGAACAGCGTAGGATTTAGGCTAAGGGGTGACACGATCACATTGGTATTTAAAAGAGATTATTTTGTTGTGGCTCAGTGGGTTAAGAACCCGACAAGTATCCATGAGGAGGCAGGTTTGATCCTTGGCCTCACTCAGTTGGTTAAGGATCCAGTGTTGCTGTGAGCTGCTGTGTAGGTCACAGATGTTGTTCAGATCTGGCATTGCTGTGGCTGTGGTATAGGCCAGTAGCTAAAGCTCCAATTCGACCCCTAGCCTGGGAACTTCCATATGCCCCAGGTGCAGCCCTAAAAAGGCAAAAAAATAAAGTAAAATAAAAGAGATCATTTTGACTTTGAGAGGAAGCACATGCGTGATGGGTAAGACCGTTCAGTTTGAGAGACCAGTTAAAAGACTAGGGTAGTATCACTGCTGCGGGCTTGTGTTCCCCCTTTGCCAAGAGGCAGGTGTGTGTGTGGAATTGTTTCTCTGGTTGTCTGGTGAAGGAACTTGCTAACACACTCCACACAGCTGGGCAGCCCACTCTTGGCCCAGCCTTCCTGGAAGTGGTATCACTCATAATGAAAAAGAATATTGCAGTTCCACTTCTGGGACTGCTAAATTACCAAATGATGCAGCAGAAGTGCCGAGATGATTCTGATAGCCAGTTTACTGCAGGGCTAGTTAGGGTAGTCAGATAGTGGCAACAGTATGTGTGGACACATGTGATGGCCCACCATGCACTTGTGAAAGCCATGATGCAGACTTTTATTCATTTTCACAAGGAAATGTCCACTGGGTCTTTTTTTGAAGGGGAAAAACTTCAAAAATTTTCTACAGAGAATTATTCTACTTTTGTAAAGAAGCAGACACTTGCACTCCAATCCAGGCAAATACAGAAGTGCTTCTTGGAATATTTTCTTGTGTAAGAAACTCTTAAGACTTGCTCTCACTCTGGCCTGAGAGGAGGAAAAGACTCTTTAGGGGAGGGTTTAGGTGGTTACCTACAGAAACATAAGGGCAGAGGCAAAGTGACCTCATGGGTTCATGCTTATGCCATTGGTTTTATGACTATCTTTGCACTCTAAGGGAAATCCCCAAAACATATTCCTGGTTTTTTAAAGTGGTGCCCTCAATTTCATGAGTACCCATGAGAGGGTCATGAAGGTGGTGGTTAAAAGCTCTGGCCTTCGAATGAGCCCTGAGAGTTCCCTGCATACTGTGTGTGTGACTTCAAACAGGTCACTTAGCCTTGCAGAAGGCTGGCATCCTCCCTGAGGCAAAGCACAAACTTCAGGGTTTCTTTTAAGAGCCTCATGAGATTTAAGAACTTAGTTCAGCACCTGGCACATAGTAAGTGCTGCTGCTTTTTTAGCACCTCCCTGCTGCCAGGCACTGGTTCCTCTCGATTTTATTTTGAGTTCTACGGCCCTTGCGGACATGGTAAAAGGAGCATCATGTAGTGATAAACAAGAGTCTGAAATTTTCCTGCTCTTGGTTTTCCATGAACCTACTAAGTGACCTTTAGTACCACTCAGCCCCTCTGGGCTGAGATTTTTTTTTAATGTTAAAGTGAGCCAGTTAGATTGAGAAAGTTTCCAGCTCTACAATTCTCTGCCTGCATGGCCTAAGGATCTGATAAAACCTATTTGACCATCTTGTTGAAGCTTCCAGGTAGAGGCTGTTATCTGTGTGCCCTAGGCTAGAAGGCATCTTTAGTGGCCTAATAGAAAAGAATTCAGTTTCTGTTGACTTTCTGATTTTGTTGCTCCAGCTGATAGTCCGGCAGAAGGCTGTTATCAACAATTTATGGTCACCTCCATGCCATGCTCTTATCAGCAAAGCTAATCACATTTTAAGCTCTTTGAGTTTTTCAGCTTGGAATAATTGCTTACTTTTATTGCCTAACAAATCTTTAAGTGCTAGTTTGGTTTCTTGGTGTGGGAGAACTGGGGGATGTTTCTTACCAACTCCAGCTCTTTCTGCCCCCGGGTAGGGCCCTATTAGGAGAAAATGGCAGTGACAAACTTTTCCTTTCTCTGCAGGGGTGCCATGGGCCCTCAATTACGGCTGGCTTAATACTGGCTGACTTAAAGCTTTCTCTTCTGTATGTCTCCCTAAATTTATCCATAACTCAAAGCTCATTACTAGCATTTCCCAATTAGTTTCCCTAGTAAGTTGTTCTCAGAGAGGTGACTGGATGTTGTGAAAGGAAATACAAGATGACAAAAAAAGTTGGCAATGAAATAAAATTGGAGTCTCTGTGGGTTATATTTCTTTCTTTCTTTTTTTGCAGACTCATAAAGTGACGTGTCTTATCAAAGTCACTGCAGAGTCCTGCAGTCAAGAATTATTTTTCATTTGGTTTATTCTTTGCAGAACCTGAAACATTTTGACAAATAATACATCTTAGCATCTTGCCAAAGTGATATTTTGAACAACTTCAAGATGGTGCTGTTGACTCTTTAAGTAAAATTGGACACAAATGGTGAAAAATCTTTCTTACATGTAGGGTTGACCACCAGTCAACTCTAGGGGGGGGTGGTATGAGCTCTCTTTAGTCGACGCTCAAAGGCTCTCCCTCCCTCCCCATCAGGTTGTGTGCACCTTTGGGGGCTCCCTGAGAGGTCTTCTCTCCCTCGCTCCTCAGGCCTTTCTGGGCCAGGCTTCCAGGGTCAGAGGTGAGGGAAGCATAACCTCCTTTTACCCTTTCCCCCTTCCCTCCTGTTCTGCAGCTCTAGGGCAGGCCAGAGGTCCTGTAGCTGTTCTGGGTCCTGATATCCCAGGGGAGGGACCAGACTCCCCTTCACCTTCCTGCTCTTATTTTTTGTTTTTATTTTTTGTCTTTTTAGGGCCGCATCCATGGCGTAAGGGAGTTCCCAGGCTAGGGGTTAAATCGGAGATGCAGCTGCTGGTCTATATCACAGCTGCAGCAACGCCAGACCCGAGCTACATCTATGACCTACACCACAGCTCTTGGCAACACCAGATCCTTAACCTGCTGATGGAGGCCAGGAATTGAACCCACATCCTCATGGATACTAGTCAGGTTTGTTCCTGCTGAGCCAAGTCGACCTTCCTGCTCTTCTAGCACTGGAAATCTGAGCTGCCTGCTTCTTGTCTCCATGCCATCTTCCTCCCTCATATTGACCCGGGGTGATCCCTGTACCTGGCCCTTTGGTGACTGGCTCTGATTTTATTTTATCTTTTAAATAGGTATTCGGGTGTTTCCATTGTGGCTCAGTGGGTTATGAACCTGACTATTGTCCATGAGGACACAGGTTTGATCCCTGGCCTTGCTCAGTGGGTTAAGGATCTGGCATTGCTGTGGCTGTGGTGTAGGCTGGCAGCTGCAGCTCCGATTTGATCGCTAACCTGGGAATTTCCCATATGCTGTAGGTAGGGTCCTGAAAAGAAAAAAAAAGTAGTGAATAAATAAACCAATAGGCACTCACAAAATAGGCAGTGATCCTACTTGAGAGAAAGCAAGAAGAGCCATGGGAAACTTCACTACAGAGGGAGGCCATGGCAGACACCTTACCCTCTTCTGTGCTTGTGCATTCACTGACCACGCTGATGTCATGAAGTACCACATGGGGGCCAAAGGAACAGAAATTCATTCTCTCACAGCTGTGGGTCAGAAGTTGAAGGGTCACAATGTCAGTAGGTTTTGTTCCTTCAAAGGGCCATGAGGGAGCATCTGTTTCAGGGCTCTCTCTTCACTTTTGGTGGTTTGCTGGCAATCTTCGGCCTCGCTTGGCTTGTGGAAGCATCAGCTTGATCTCTGCCTTCATCTTCACATGGCCTTTTCCATGTGCGTGTCTGTCTCCAGACTTCTCCTTTTTATAAGGACATTAGTCATACTGGATTAGGCCCACCCGAAGGATCTCATTTTAAATCGATGATCTTTGGAAAGACCATGTCTCCAATAAGGTCACATTCTGAGGTTCTATAGGTAAGGAATTCCACGTAGGAATTTGGGGCAGAGGGTACACAATTCAACTGTGACTTTGAGTGTTAGGGACACGAGGATGGTGGTGATAATATGGCATCCCCCCTGCCTCCAGATGGACGCCTGCCATGATCTGTGGGAGACTGTAGTGACCAAATATTTTGGACCTAGCATTCATTTAATGCTTACAGAGCGTCAGTCAGGTTTGCTTAAATCATTTCATGGAGTCCTTATGAAAACTACACCCCATTTCCCTGTACACACCTGCAAGCCTCCTCGCAGTGCCTCCCCTCACCTATCTGACCATGTCTCTAGTCATTTCCCTCTTGTTTTCCTGCTCCAGCCCCACAGGTCTTGTTTACTCAAAAGGAAAACATTATTGGGCAGTTTGGCAGAGGTCAGATAGAAAAACTAAGGGCAAATGCATTTGCGAAGCCCTTGGCAGAAGCTCTTAGCCGTCAAAGTCAGGCTATAATACATGCTGGGAGCGGATGGATTATTAACGGAGTTTCTTAGAGCAGTTAGGGCAGGAAGCACAGAATAGTTTGTACTAAGCTAAAGTCAGAAATAAAGCCGAAGGACATTTCTGTATATATTATGCAACCAGAAAGTTGTTTTCCAACCGGAGATTGAAGGAAGAGGAGCTTGGGGAGGAGAAGTGGACCTTCAGGGAGTCTAGGAGACACATGTTCCTAAGGATGGCTTGGATGCAGGCATTTGTGGCATCTCTAGGGTCATTTTGGGCCCCAGCTGAATAAAGCCGGACCCACCACCTGCATTATGGAGCTGTACCTGTCCACGTATAGTTAGGGCCACATGCCCTCTCACAGTTAGGAAAGCAGGTTATATTGCTTTCATGGCAGTTTTCCAGGAGATGCCTTTTTGGCAGTTGGAGCTGTGGGGAGGAGGAGGGAGGCTTGATTTTTGAGACCATGGTTTCATGTGGCGTCCTAAAATATGGATGGTATGATCTGTGGTGGTCAACTCGATGTGTCCACTTGCCTGGCCATGGGGTTCCCAGTTATTTGGTCACACAGTGTACTGGGTATTCCTATGAAGGTGTTTTTGGATGAGAAGAACATATCAATAGATGCAGTAAAGTAGGTTGCTCTCCCAAAGGTGGGTGGGCTGCATCTAATCAGTTGATGTTCTGGATAGAACAAAAATATTGCTATTCCTCCCAAGTAAGAGAGAGTTCTCCTTGCTTGGTGGTCTTGGACTGGGACATCAGTTTTATCCTGCCTTTGGACTCAAACCAAAACATTAGCAAATCCTGGATCCTGAGCTAACCAAGACTTTGGACTAGAATTATACCATTGGCTCTGCTGGGTGTCCAGCTTGCCAATTGACACTGCCAGTATTGGGCCTTGCCTGCTTCCATAACTGTGTGAGCCAATTCCTTCTCATACCTACCTTTCTATCTACATGGACACATTCATACATACATATGTGTTCACACACACATACCCACACACACACATACATGTGCAGTGGTTGTGTTTCTCTGTAGAATCCTGAGTCTAAGCAAGAAGTTAGCAAACTAGGGCTCACAAGCTAAATCCAGCCTGCCACCTGTTTTTGTATAGCCCATGTTCAAAGAATGGTTTTTACTGATGAATGTGATCAATTTGATGACAGGAACACTTTGATCCGCAAGCAAGCAAAATGTTATGCCCCAACCCTGATTCCTTTCATCTTATGAGTAGACCCATTTTACTAAAAATCATACTCATGTCTTTGAAATTTATCAATAAGTCTTGTGGAAATTAGTTCTCTCTCTTACATAAGTACCTACTTCACATCCTTGATTTTGTCTCTGATCTCACATATCCTAAGATATTTATTGCAAATGTTTGCTGGCCGGTCATCAAAGTTCTGATCATATAAGAGAAAAATATATTGTATCTTAAAGACATCCACAGCACATTTTTTTTTCCCTTTATAACTTTAAAAGGTATCTCTGGAGTTCCCACTGTGGCTCAGCGGAAACGAATCTGACTAGCATCCATGAGGACCCAGGTTCGATCCCTGGCCTCACTAAGTGGGTTAAGGATCTGGCATTGCCATGAAATGTGTGTAGGTCGCAGATGTGGCTCAGATCTGACATTGCTGTGGCTGTGGCGTAGGCCGGTGGCTGCAGCTCTGATTCGACCCCTAGTCTGGGAACCTCCATATGCTGTGGGTGCAACCCTAAAAGAGACCTCCCCTCAAAAAAAAAGCTATCTCTGTTACTGTTCTGTAGCTATGTTTTTTAACATTAAAAAAAAATAAAGGGCGGGCACGCCCCTTGTGGCTCAGCGGATTAAGAACCCAACATAATATCAATGAGGATGCAGGTTTGATCCCTGGCCTTGCTCAGGTTAAGGATATGGCATGGCTGTGAACTGCGGCATAGTTTGCAGATGCTGCTAGGGTCTGGTGTTGTTGTAGCTGTGGTATAGGCTGGCAGCTGAAGCTCTGACTCGACCCCTAGCCTGGGAACTTCCATATGGCCTGAGTGCAGGCATAAAAAGGAAGGGAAAGGGAAAGGAAGAGAAAAAAGAGAAAGAAAGGAAAATTTTCTCTTTTCTGGCTGTCTGTGTGTGTTGTGCAGCCTGGAAGTGGGCCTTTCCAGCATCCTGAGTATCAGCCTTGACTTGGCCCCAACCCCTTCCTCTGGCTCCAGGTGCCTTGAGTCACTGCAGTTATGTTTGTCATTACTTTCTTTCATTTTGCGCCGATCATCTCCTTTTTATGAAGCCATCCTGGATTTGTCCTGAAGCATTCTTTGTTTATTGTCTTTGTTTATTGTCTTGAGATGAGGAGGACTGGGTTGGCTTCAGAATATGTTGTAGAAGTGTCTCCTGCCTTGTTTACTGGGTGACACCTGGGGGCCCCTTTGCCCAAGGCTGCTGAGAGTTCATCCTGATGGGAAAAGCAGCCAGGCTCTGGAAATGACAGCCTGGGCTGCAGCAGACCCTGCTTGGTGCTTTTACATGCACAGCCAAACAAGAAAGGTGGTCAGGCTCACAGAGAGGGTAGGTTTTCACCTGCTAGTTAAGCTAGGAGACCTACCTTTGTGTTCCTTGAGGAGGTAAGACTCTGGATCCCAGAGTCAGAAATGGGACTCTTAAATTGCAAAGCATGGTTTGTCAAGCAGTCTGATTCCAAAGAAAGTGTTTTCCTACCCCAGGGCTTGTGCACTTGCATTTATATTTGGCTTGGAACTTTCTTTTCTTTTCTTTTTTTTTCTTTTTATGGCCACACCTTTCACATATGGAAGTTCCTGGGCTAGGGGTCAAATCAGGGCTACAGCTGTGGCTTTATGCCACTGCCATGGTAAGAGCAGATCTGAGCCTCTTCTGGGACCTACGCCACAGCTTGCAGCAGTGCTGGATCCTTAACCCACTGAGCAAGGCCAGGGATGGAACCCACATTCTTACAGAGACAATGTAGGGTCCTTAACCCACTGAGCTTCCATGTGCACTCCTGGCTTGGAACGTTCTTGCCCATACTGCATGACTATCTCTTTCTCAAACTAGATCTCAGTTTAGATAGTTAGAGAGGTCTTTTCCAATCAGTCAGCTTAAAGTACAATATCCCAACTGATTGCTTATTCAGCATATTTTGTAACATGCCCATTGTGTTGAGGCATTGTTCTCAGAATTATGGGTCAAAACAAAAAAACCCAACCAAAAATGGTCCAAATGTTTGTTTATCTGAAGTATTTATCAAGCTTTAGCATACATCTGGAAGGCTTGGAAAAATGGACTCTTTGACCCCTGAGTGTCTGAATTAGTAGGTCCCAGATGGGGTTCAAGAATTTACATTTCCAACAACATCCTAGGTGCTGCTGGTCCAGGGAACCCCACTTTGAGAATCACCAGCTGAGTGGGTAATGCTCCTCTCAGCCCCATGCTTGTATCTTTACTGTGATCAGCAAGTCTTCTCTGTCTTTGTTTACTTGTCCTTCTTCTCTCTCCCCCTGCCAGAATGGGGGGTTGATGAGGGGGACTCACCTCTGATTGTCCCCAGTGTATCCCCATTCCCGGAAGAGTGACCTGCCCATAGTAGGCGCTCTGTGGATACGTGAAGGGCTGAGAAAGGGCAAAGGCTGGTGGACAGCAAGAGCGTTCGCATTTCTGCCACTTTCAGGATCCATGAGGAAATCTTGGCAGGAAGGACAGAGAGCACCCAGGTTCACTTCTCCCATGAAAATGTCATGATAACCCAAGGGAAAACATTCCTTTATGCCATAAGGGGGTGAGATTGTAGAGCTGGTGGGTGAATGAAAGAGGAATCATGTGTGAGAGAGATGATGTTCAGGAATGGTGGGCGCCCCCGTCGAAGGCATGGGTGGTGTGAGGGAGGATGACCCTGTGACATTTAAGCATCCCTAAAGTTTTAAAAAGAGTTCCCCACATTAGGGTAGTAAGATAACCCTTGTTTAGAGCTGTCTTCATGCCCATGGTTTTTAGATTAGCGAGAATTCTGTGCTACGAAGTCTTCCCATATAGGCAACAAGAGGCAAGTCAGTCAGCTGTACTTAATGTTTGGAGGCAGACCTTTGTCCCCGGCCAGTTACAGCAGAGCCCAAAGTGTCTTTGTAACTCACATCTAACATCTTAAGGAGTTTTCTAAAAAGAAATGTGTTGGTATCATTTGACACCCTTTGCAATGAATGATTCCTCCAAGAGAAACCAAATGTCTTAGTCTGGCTGCTGTAACAAAATACCATTGACAGGGTGGCTTATAATCAGCAGTTCTGGATGCTGGAAGTCAAAGACCAGGGTGTGAGCAAGCTCTGGTTCTGGAGAAGATCCTCTTCCTGGCAGCAGACAAGTGCCTTCTTGTCTCCTCACATGGCAGAAGATGGGAGGGATCTCCGTGAGGCCTTGTTTATAAGGGCACTAATTTCATTCAGGAAGGCTCCATCCTCATGTGCTAATCACCTCCCAGAAGCCCCTCCTCCTAATACACCACCTTGGGGATTAGGTTTCAACATATGACATGGGGGGCACCCAGAGTTCCCATTGTGGTTCAGCGGGTTAAGGACCCAACATAGTCTCCATGAGGATGTGAGTTCAATCCCTGGCCTTGCTCAGTGGGTTAAATATCTGGCACTGCCACAAGCTGTGGCATAGGCCGGCAGCTGCAGCTCTGATTGGATCCCTAGTTGGGAATTTCCATATGCTGCAGGTGTGGCCATAAAAAGAAAATAAAAGGAATTTGGGAGGGAGGGGGACACAAATACTCCATCTATAGTACCAAGTAGGCTTGGCCCAGGAGACATACGTATAATTTGTTTCCTGGGCATCCGATGACAAAAGTAGCCTGAGCACAAATGAAGAGTCACTAGCTGCTTTCTGCTTTGGATCCCTTCCAACCTTAGATGAGATCCAACCTGGCGTATGGAAGGACTTCTGGCGAAACTATGAACCCCCTGTGATTGCAAATAAAATGTGGCAACTCTGTTCATTTTCTGATCCAGGGGATGTGTGTAGCTCTCACCAATGCTATGTGCCTAAGAACCCAAGTACCCAAGGGGAATTTGGTTTGAGAGAAGACATGAATTTTGTTTTGTTTTGTTTTTGTCTTTTAAGGGCTGCACCTGCGATATATGGAGGTTCCCAGGCTGGGGTTGAATAGGAGATGCCACTGCCAGCCTATGCCACAGCCATGGCAGCACCAGATCTGAGCCATGTCTGCGACCTAGACCACAGCTCATGGCAATGCTGGATCCTTAACCCACTGAGCGAGGCCAGGGATTGAACCCGTATCCTTATGGATACTAGTCAGATTAATTTCCTCTGAGCCACAATGGGAACTCCGAGATATTTATTTATTTTTTATTTTTTTAACAGCATGGATGTTATTTAATTTCTTTTCTATTACTTAATGAATTTTACTATATTTATAGGTGTACAACAATCATTACAACCAAAATATTACAGCATTTCTATCCTCTGAGGTTTTTTAAATTGTGATTATTTATATATGTATGTATATACATTTAAGAGTATATTTATCATAAAATTTGGCATTTTCATCATTTTAAGTGCACAATTTAGTGCATTAATTAAATCCACAATGTGTGTAACCATCACCACTATTTGTTTCCAAATTTGTTTCCAGCTTTTTCATCACTCTAAACAGATACTCTGTATCCATTTAGCAGAAATTCTCCATCCTTCTCTCACTGCCCCTGGTAACCAGTTTTTATTTCCTGTCTCTTTGAATTTGCTTATTCTAGATACTTCATATAAGTGGAATGATACAATATTTGTCCCTTTATGTCTGGCTTGTTTCACTTAGCATAATGTTTTTGACATTCACGTATGTTGTGACATATATTGCAACTCCATTCACTTTTCATGGCTGAATAATATTCCATTTTATGTATATACCACATTTTGTTTATCTGTTCATCTCTTGATGGAAACTTGTATTGTTTCCATCTTTTGACTGTTTTGAATAATGCTGCTATGAAAATTAGCTTTCCAATATCTTTTGGGGTCTCTGCTTTCACTTCTTTTTGGTTTATACCCAGAAGTGAAATTGCTGAGTCATATGGTATTTCTACACCTAATTTTTTGAGGAATGGCCAGACTGCTTTCTAGAGTGGCTGCACCATTTTTGCCTTTCCACTGGCAAAGTTCAAGTGTTCCAATTTTTCTACTCCTTTCCAACACTCCTCACTTTCTGTTTTTCTGAGAGCAGCCATCATAGTAGATGTGTGGTGGCTTCTCAGTGTGGTTTTGATGTGCATTTCCTTCATGATTAGTGATGTTAAACATATTTTCATGTGCTTATTGATCATCTGTGTGTCTTCTTTGGAGGAATGTCTCTTGAAGACTTTTGCCCATTTAAACATGTGTTATCTTTTTTGTTGATAAGTTCAGTTAATGTGGGCCTCTAATCCAACATGCCTGGAGTTTTTTTGTATTAGAGAGAGTAAACCCTTATCACACATATGATTTACAAGTCCCTTATTCCATTCCGTAAGTTGTCTTTTCACTTTCTTCACAATACCCCTCAGTGCACAAAGTTTACGTTTTAACAAAGTCCAATTTATCTATTTTTCCTTTTCTCCTCATGCATTTGGTATCATATCTAAGAATCCATTTTGAAATCCAAGTTCACGGAGATGACAGGAGGATTTTTTGGACTAGAAGATCAAGTCAACATGTATCATGTCTTTGCTTAAGACAATACATTGGTTCTGTGACTCCTCTAACTTACATGCCAAATTTTGTGCTCTCTCTGGCACTTACAGGTGTCACTTTATTTACCAATAAATAACAATGAAGCATTTTGGTATAACGTGAATAACCAATCCATCACTGCTTTGGGGCCTGACTGCTGCCATCTCCTGAGGTATTACTTTGAGAGGTGGGTGTCTAGGCTCACCATGGGGAGGATCTGGAATATGGTGGTGGGTCTGTCATACTTGCTGCTCTTTTCCCTTTATGCAGGCTGAGTATTCACTGAGCTCTCCTGGGTTTTAAGAAACACATTTAACATTTGGCCTTGTTTCAAAATGTTTTGAAAAGTATACACACCCAAGCATATATTTCTTTCAGAATTCCACTCTTGATGCTGAATGAAGGAATGAATTCTGAGCTTAGTTTATTAATTGTGCTTGTTGTTCTTAAGGAAAATCAGACCATGGTACCTTAGGTAAGTATTAACAAGTCACTCTGGTAAGGAAGAGGGAAAAGCAGAAAGGTTAATAGAGTGGAAAATAGAAACAGGTCACTGTCCTGAAAATGCGGGGTCAACAAGAGCCAGGAGATTTAAAACTCATTGAAAAACTGGTCACATATAAGTCTCCCCTCAAAAGTACCACTTAAAAAGTTGGTTCTGGGGTTCCCCTTGTGGCTCAGCAGGCTAAGAACCTGACACAGTGCCCATAAGGGTATGAGTTTGATCCCTGGCCTCACTCAGTGGGTTAAGGATCCAGTGTTGCCATGAGCTTTAGAGTAGGTTGCAGACTCCATTTGGATCCTGCGTTGCTGTGGCTGTGGTGTAGACTGGCAGCTATAGCTCAGATTTTCCCCCTAGCCTAGGAACCTCCATATGCCATGGATGCTGCCATAAACAAAGGAAGAAAAAAAGAAAAGAAAAAATAATTGGCTCCAAATCCAGCGAGCACACATGCCCATGTACTTAAGGTAACAGAGTCCATATATACTGGCAATAGGGCTCAGGTCATCCTGAAGGTGGTTCTTATAAAAACTCCTTTTTCCATCAGCACCCAATGCCCCTTGTCCCTAAGACTCAGCTCCTAAACCAAATGGGCAGGTTTTGTTTGTTCATTCTGGATAAATGTTAAGATTTGCAAAGTCCACGTTGTCTTAAGCACTCTGCTTCTCCAAAAATGGAAAAGATTAAATCATTTTTAACTGGGATTCATTTAGCTCCTCTGTGCTTCCAGTTCATCAGCATGGAGAAACTTCTTTATGGAGGTGGTTGTTTAGTGCCTTTGCAACCTTGTGTCCTCTGCTTATGACACTTTAGAGATCACTTATGGAAGGGAGAGCTGATTGGGTGGCAGCAGGGGTTGTAAAACCTCTCTCTTTGACAGGGAGTCACGGGCATTAGTTTACACAGCAGGGGACCATTCAGGAGAGTGTTTCAGAAGGCTGGCTAATTAGAGAAGCTCTGTGGCCCTAAAACAAAATTGCCTTCTTCATTATGTATTTGATGGGACCGTTTCATCATATGAGGTACTGGTCCTCTGGATGGTGGTGAAAACTGGTAGGAAAAGCTTTAGCTGGAAAGTAATAGGGGAGGAATCTCACTTTTTTCCTAAGCTCCACCTGATATTGGGTGATAGAAAATGGAGTCTTGACTAGAGAAATGGGTTCTAGCCAGAGGTCAACTTGCACTTTGCAGAAGACAATTCTAAGCTTGTAAAGTTTCTCATCTGCAATGTCATAGAAACGGAAAGTAACAGTTATAAACAGCTTTATCCTCGAGTTGGAAAAAGAGCATGAAATGGGTAATAGGTTATCCAGGCTTTTAACAACTAAATGCTTTGTGCCCCCCAAATTCCTATGTTGAAGCCCTAACTTTCCAGTGTGATGGTATTTGGAGGTGGGACAACTGGGGGGTGATTAGGTTTAGATGAGGTCATGAGGGTGGAGCACCCATGATGGGTTAGCAAAGAAGAGACCAGAGTTTCTTCTCTCTCCCTGCCACATGAGGACACAACAAGAAGGTGGCTATCTTCAAGCCAGAAAGAGAGTTGTCATTACAGCCCTACCATGCTGGCACTGTGATCTTAGACTTCCAGGCTCCAGAGCTGTGAGAAACAAATTACTATTGTTTAAGCCACCCAGTCCATGGTATTTTGTTATGGCAGCCTGAGCTAAGACACAGGCAGTAGTTAGGAACTTCTCCCAGAGTGCAAATCCATGAGCCCCTGTCATGGAGACGTGACTTCCTAGCACAGTAAGTGTGGGCGGAGAGAACAGGTTTCACTTCACCTCTCAGCCTGTACAGCTCTTTCACTGTGTGGGAGTTGCTTCCCTAAGTCATCTTTGTTTACTTATCTGCAAAATAAGGATAATAAACCCACCCCCATCTCATAGGCTGTTGATGGTTAAGCAAGTCAGTACATGTAAAATATTGAGCATAGTTCCTAGCACTTAGTAGGTAGTTTCTAGCATATAGTAGGTGTTCAATAAACGTTGGCCATATTGAATGTGAGCTTATGGTCAAGTATTTGGCTTCTCCCTGCCTCTTACTCTTACCACAAGGAGCCATTTGGCTCCTCCTGCCTCTTACTCTTACCACACACCTCTTATTCTTGCTATTCTTACCACATACCCTTAAACATCCGCCATATTGAATGCAGGTTTATGGTCAAGAATTTGGCTCCTTCCTGCCTCTTATTCTTCTATTGCTTTATGAGCTCAAGCCACTCTGGCTGTCTTTTCTGTTTGTTTTAAATGAACCCTGTCTCTCCCACCTCAGGGCCTTCCCATATGCTGTGCCCTCTGCCTGTAACATTACCCCTGTCTCTGTGTAGTTAACTCCCATCCACCAATTGGCTCTCAGCTCGAGACTCTCCTTGAAATCTGTGGCACCAGCTCTTTTGTCCACCCCCTACTCTAATCTGGTTGATATTTTTTAAAAGTATTTCTTTCCCACCAGACTGTAAACTCTACGGCAACTCATTATGGTGCTAAACACAGCAGGCACAAACACTCCTGGCTGAACAAATCCGTGCTGGCCTCTGACACAGCTCCCAGAGAGAGAATGATTCCTCAGAGCTGAAACTGCTGAATCGAACCCACAAAGTCTGGGGTTGCAGCTAAAGAGAGGAGGGATGAACACGAGTCAACTTAATCCTGATACATATTTTTTAAGACTCTGATGTCGAGGGAGTTTCTTTTGGCTTTTGAGGACTGTGATGAGAATCATTGAATTGGTAAGCAAGTTTAACTTGGAAATAGCCCCATTCAAGCAAGGATCATTAATTTCTCATTTTTCATTTTAAAAAGATGCAGAGCACATGGAGGTCAGTGTTCTGCCCTTGAAAGGCAAAACCACGTTAGGACAAATCACATGCCTCCATAGACTATGCCCTTTCAGGATTAGTTGAAACTGGAAGCTAAAAGAAAATGGATCATTTAAGCAGGAAAACCCATTGAATGAAACCAAAGAACCACACTTTGTTTTCTAACTGCTTTAGGGAATTCTCATTTAATCAAAATCAAGTATAGCATTTGCCATGAGAATTCTTGCATCTTATCTCCGTTTTAGTGATTTCTTTTTAATTAGTTGATGCTTCGCAGAAATTCTAATGTGCTTAAAACAATGGGGAAACAGAACTAAAAGTGGGGGTTGAGTTGCTTCTGGCAGAATTGTCTTTGCTTCCTTGGATTTGGGCAGTTTTGCTACCAAGTAACCTATAACCTAATTCTGAGGCTTCAGGTTGCTAATTATTTTGTTAATTTTCATATTTTAGTTTATAATCCTACTTAGTTCTCCAAGTCGTGTTCCCTAGGCAATGTACAGTCAGTCCTGCCTCATCATATTTGTGATTCTTGCTTTTGGGGGTGTCTCCTCTTTTCATTTAAAGAATGAAAAGCTTCATTTGTGGCTCTGAGTCCTCTATTTTTAGACATTGTCCTATGTTTTTGCCAGTAGAGTTAGAATGTTCTGTCCTTTAAAACTCAAAGGGAACTGGGTGAAATGTCTGTCTCTTTGAAATAATTTTTTCTTTTTAAATTGTAATTGTGACTAGGTTAAAAGACTAATATAACTGGAACAGACATTGACTTCCTTCTTGAGAAGCCCATGGAAGTGGAGTGGTGAAAGGGAAAGGGTTTGGCCTCAGGTGGATGCAAACTCAAATCACATCTCTGTCTTCATCTGGACAAGGTTCTTAATCTGCATCTCAGCTGTTGACAAGGCCATTGGCCTGGCAGAACTGCCCCATGAATTGGTGAGATCATGAGGTCACATGCTTTGCATATACATGTATGCTGGTCTCCGAATTGGTGCTATCCAGTAAAAATAAGAGGAGTTCCCATTGTGGCTCATTGGTTAACGAACCTGACTAGCATCCATGAGGACGTGGGTTCGGTCCCTGGCCTTGCTCAGTGGGTTAAGGATCCAGCATTGTCGTGAGCTGTGATGTAGGTCCCAGACTCAGCTCAGATCCTGTGTTGCTCTGACTGTGGTGTAGGCCGGTAGCTACAGCTCCGATTTGACCCCCAGCCTCGGAACCTCCATATGCCGCATGTCAAATAAATAAATGACAAATAAATAGTTTGAAAAATATAGAGCTGTTGCATTCAGTTAGTCTAAACTTGGGATTTTTGCACCTTTAGAGGAGGAATTAATGGACTTTGGGGGCACATAAATCCTCCAAACTTATATGCAGTTTATTTGTGTTATTATACATATATTTTTCTGTGGAGAGAATTGATGGCTTCCATCAGATTCTTGAAGGGCCAAGGAAATAAAAAAGTATAAGCGGTTGTGGTGGCTGAAAGGTCTGTTGGCTACAGGGGACGTTCTGTTTACACAGGAACCAGGGTTTCACGTCTGGGAGAGCAGAAGTTGTAAATCGTCTCTTGTCGCCCTGACCCGAAAAAATCCTTTACCTCGCCCACTGGCTCAGAAATGCCTGTGCTTGGAGGTACATAGGAGCTCAGACTCAGTGAAAAATGGCAGATACACGTCTCCTGGCTGATGTTCACTCCAGGGCATCCGCTGGTGAAGTGTGTTTATGTTTTGGTTGAGGGCACAGGACTGAATGCATCTGAGTTAACAGCACATGTGGCAGTGACCTCTCCCCTGTGGACATGGTGAGCAGGGCTGAGGGAACAGGTGTTGGGTTCTGCATTCTAATCCATTTGCTTATTAATGAGCCCCCTTCGTCTCCTTGAATTTCCTGCTCATTGACAAAGTGACTATTTCTCAGGTCTTTTCCAATTCCTTTTAGGAGTCGGTTTGCCAGTGTTGGTTTGGGAAATGTATTACATTGCAAATTATGAACAAGTGTAACCATATGAAAAGGTGATATAAAAAACAAGGATCTGGAATTGGATTTGAATGTTTGTCATTTTTCATTTCCCTCCACATTCTCATATGGGCATAGGCTGACCCCCCTAAATCCAGAGGCACACAGGGTGCCCTAATCAGAAACCCTTTAGCTTGACTCTGATGTCACTCAACCGTTTAGGTTGGAGCTCTCTGGGAAAACTGTGGTGCTAATAGTCCATCTTTGGCAAAACTAATGTAGCAGATGTAATTATCTTTTCAATGCTTGGTCTGGAAGAGGTAATGAACAGATCTCTTCATAGTGACGAATAAATACAACAGTGTCTTAATCTTCATTAAGTTGTGCTATTGGAATTATGACTACTAATTGGCCTCAAGAGAGGAATGTGGGTTAGACCAGAGTGTGTGGGAGGAATCCATGTCTGAGATGCCAATATCTGGCCATTTCAATCAAAATTTCTGTGAGAAAACCAGCTGCCTGGCATTGCGGCAAAGGAAAAATGATACCCTTTCTGTTCATTCATTCATTCACTCAGTTGTGTATGTATGTGTGTCTTTTTAGTAGTTATTACAGCTGAAATTTGTGTGATCACTATAACCAGGGAACAGTTTGTACTAGATTTATTATTTAGGATCCTGTGTGTTATTGGAGTCTGAAAGGTAACAGTTTTGAAGCCCACCCACTTTGGTGACCCTTGTTATTTTATGAGACTATTGTGGAATTTGCAGATGCATTTAGGTTTAGCTACTCAGAGATGGTAGGTATTACTAACAAATACGTAGCAATGGTTGCAATAAACCAAAGAGGTTTCATTGACTACACAACCTTGGTTGACAAACTTGCTCACGGTTATTTTATTTTTTCAATTATTATATTTTTGGCTGCACTCATGGCATATGGGTGTTCCTAGGCCAGGGATCAAGTCCAAGAGCCCCAGTTACAACCTAGGCCTCAGTAGCAATAATGGTCAATTTTTAACCCACCGCTCAGGGCTGGGTATCAAATCCAAGCCATGACAAGGACAGTGTGGGATCTTAACCCATTGTGCCACAGTGGAAATTCCCATTTTAGTTTATGGGATATTGGGCCAAGCTAAGGCTTTCTGCAAGACAGTCAAAATTCAAGATTAAATGATGCATTTGATTCCTTTTTTTCCCGACAGATCTTGGTTTTAGAGCTACTTTTGGATTTCAGGCAGAATGAAGGCACTGGAGGATCTGAAAGACTCAGATTGTTCCAAAGCAGCAGGTAACACAATGAAGGTTAAAAAAAAAAAAATAAACACAGCAAAAGGCTTTTATTTTATAGGCACCAGTGCAAAATGAGGAATCACTTCAAAAGATATCAAATAGAAAATAATTTATTTAACTTCATTTTACTTAATGTTTGTAACTAATCATGATTTTGTAAATCTTCTCGTAAAAGTCCGTCCCTTCGAACCTACAAAGCAAAGGTTTACTACAATAAGCACTTAAAATTCCACAAACCATCTCCATCCACAACTTTCCTGTACATGCAAAGTCTTCCAACGGCTGCAATATTTGCAAACATGCTTTAAACTTCCACAAATCTGCATTATATTTTGCTTTCTGTTAAAACCTTTACACTCTCTTGGGAACTTTGACCAGAAAAATGTTTAAATATTATCCCAAATCTAAACACCGCTGGTATCGTTATGTGTATTGAATTGTTACCAAAGAGTTTGGTAGTTTTGAGTTGAAGCTCTGACCTAAATAATATATTAACGGTCACCCATATGAAACAAACACATTCAGCAAAGTAACATTATAAAATAGAGTTCCATTAAAAATACATACTGGCAGTCATATCTGTGGTTTCGGCAGGAAAAAAAAAGCGTGTTTAACTTTTTTTTTTAATATGAATATAGGTTTAAACAAATTCTGTGAAAGTATGCTTAATAAAAGATCTTTTTGAAATTTAAACACTTTATGTAAAAGATAACAAGTAAAAAAGTACCACTGCTATTTGAAAAGAGCTCTGTTAATATTGCCTTCCAAGATAGATCGTTATATGGGTGGTTTTTCTCCACTTAAAATAGAGCTAGGACACCCAGAGTTGTAGGGCTCGCCAATTTCGACTATAAACACGATGACGGTATTTATCTTATATACAAAAACTTGCCACATTGAACGAGGCAGGAATTTCTACCCCAATGGTAGTGTTCTCCTTTCTGTACATAATGCAGAAGTGGAAATTATACAGTAGTCACCGATAGGAACGAATTGTATACTCTAGTGCCATCTGGAGATTTCGTGCCATGGGTTAAGAGTTCTTGGATTGTCATCCAGTTATCAAATATCTTTTTATTCCTCTTCTTCATCATCTTTTTGTGGCTGAGTTCGAGGATGTTCATCTCCTTCCGGTCGTCAGCCCCTTGCTGCTCCTTCAGGCAGTCGAGCCGGCTCTGCATCATGAACTCGCGCCTGCGCCTCTGCTCCTTGGCCTTCACCACATGCTGCTTCCTCTCCTCCTTGCTCCAGTACCGCCCCATCTTCATCTCGCTCACTGCATCGTCGTCCGTGGTCATGCCGCTGCGCTCCTCCCGGATCTTGAGTGCCCGCTCCCGCAGCAGACGGTCCCGCACCGGCCGCTTGGTGATGTAACGTGTCCCGTCGCTCCGGATCTTCACTTTCCATTCCATCCTCGGCTCCAACTGGTTGGCGGAGTTCAGGTCCTTGCACATGCTCACCAGGCTCATCTGGCTCTGTGCGTACTCTACAGCCGACTTCTGCTGGATCAGCTGCATGTAGCTCTGGTAGTGCTGCGCATGCGCTGGGATGTGGGCGTGCTTGTAGGGGGAGTGGGGGTAGGGCGACAGGTAGGAGCCACCCAGCTTCTGGCCAGGGATGGGGCTGCTGCTGTCGTCGCTGGGTTTCCTCTCCTTGTTCTCCAGGGTCTGGCTGGGGTCAAGCTCTTTAGGAGAGGGGCTGTAGTCAGGGGGGCCCACTTCGGGATCTTCTGTGATGGAGAGCAGATTCTTTGAGGACGGCCCGTAAGCTTCTGTGGCCCCAGCGGCGCCTTCGCTCCCGGGACAGCCGATGCCCTCGGCTGCTCTCCTCAGGGAGTTGTCCGGGGACATCTCTAGGGTGAGCGGGGTGCTCCGGCAGCTCTCTCCGGTGTTGTAGGCACTCGAGCTGTCCTTGTCGGACTTCTCTGGAAGCTCGGTGATGTCCGAGAGCTCGTGCCGGCGCACATCCACGCTGGTGTTATAGTTGCGGAAGCCGCTGTTGTGCAGCATCCAGGACTCACGGTACTGCTCCTTGAGTTGCTGCATCTTGTGCGCGCGCACGATGCTGAGGCACTCCAGCTCGATACTGCGCAGCTCCTCGTTGAGCAACTCCAGCTCCTTGTCCACGCTCTCGGGGTCGCTCTTGCTGGCGTCCAGGGGGCTGCTGGGGTAGTATAGGCTATAGGGGCTGGCGCTCTTCACCTGGCACTTGAGCTCCAGCAGCTCCCGGAAGCGCTCGCATTCGTCCACCGGGATGCCCAGGTAGTCGGCGTCAGCGCAGTCTGCGGAAATGAAGGACTCATTGCTGAAGGGCAGGTCGCCGCTGCCCAGGGTGTCTTGGCTGCATGTGAGCTTCCTCTGCCCCGCCAGCGGTGGGGAGGACACAGGGGCGTCGTCGCCGTTGTTCTCCTGCTCCGAGCTCTCATCATTGCGCGTGCTCTCATCCGTCCGGCCCACACCACTGTCCTTTTCGTGCTGGTTGGACAGGATGGTGGCTGTGTCTGTGGTTCCGCCGTCTTCTTCTTGCTTCTTCTGCACAACAGAAAACAAACAATAGTCACAGTGAGGGAAGCCAGAGGTGCAGTTCCCAGTTATGACTTTCCCTGTAGGACCAGGGCCTGGGAATGCGCTACCAGCGAACCTCTCTAGGCGCCCTAACTCAGGTGAGTCACTTATCCTCGTTTTTATCACCAGTTTCCCTGTCTGGCAAATGCATATATACCTTCATGAATGATTCTAGCTATTCGAGGACTGGGTGCATGGGAAGCAGGAGACACAGAGGACCTCCTTTAGCTCATAAAGCTCTGGAGTAGTAGTTCTGATACTTCTGACCATGGTGGTAAGTGACATAGTGTAGGGGGGAAGGGAAATGCTTTACTTTTGAAAACCCGACTTTGTCTGCTCTGCGTTAATACTGGCATGTGTTTATTAAACAAGCATCAGAAGATCAGGGGTATCTCGGCATTACCTCTCCACTCTATAAGCCAAGCAGCACCCCGGGGGAGAGCATCCGCTTGCATTTCAATCACGGGCAAACCGAAAAGCACTCTTTCCCTGCCATCTTCCAGGCAGAGGGGTTGTGGGGCAGGAAGAAGGGGGAGGCAAGGAGTAGATCTTACCAGGATGCTCCCCCTAGGGGGAGGGGCAGGCCGGAAGTAGGATGGGGGTGGGGGATGGTGGGGGGTAGGGGTTGTGTTTGTGTGTGTGTGTCTGTTACCTGCTGCAGCACGCTGGCCGTGAACTGCATGGCCTGATGGTGCTGCTCCTCCAGCATGTCCATGTGCAGGTCATCCAGAAAGTCGTTTCTATCATCATCCATCCAACCCTCATCCAGCTAGAGAGAGGCAGCAGCCCACACATGTTTCAGAAGAGGTTCCTTTTGCTTTCATTTTATATTATCTTTTAAGAAAGGCCATTACCCCTGGAGAGAACATTTCTAGGGCTCCCTCTGGGAGTCATGGAGATGCAGTCTGCCTGCTGTTGTGATCTAGGACAGAGAGCTACCCCAACCTCACAGCAAAGACAGCCCCCACCCTACACCACACATTGGGGAAATCTCTCAGCTGCTGTTTGATTTTTGCAGGGTGAAATGCTTTCACCCCAGTTTACTACTTTCAGTGAGGAAGGCCACTGAGCAGCGGTCAGGGAGCCTTAGCCCAGCTCCCTCTCCTGCTTGCCTGCCCACACACAACTCACTAGGTCCCAAAGAAAATGAACTTGTAGGGAGAGTTCTTTCACACAAGAAAATGTAGGTCTACTAACTAGCTGTCAGTCTTGGGCAAGGCCTATCACTTTAATCTCTTTTAATAACTCTCTTGCTCATAAAAGAGCAAACTATTCAGGGGTCTGAGGTCTACTGCCTATGGGTTAAATCTGGCATGTGGCCCATTTTTTTTTTTAAGTTTAATTGGAACACAGCCATGCCCATTTGTTTATGTATTGTCTGTGGCCACTTCCACACTACAATGGCAAGAGGCTAGCCACTGCACCAGAGACCATATATGGTTCCCAAAGCCACTCACATTCCATACGTGGCCCTTTAAAAAAATCAAAGAAACATTAGCAGACTTTTTCTCAAAGTAAAAACTGTATTATGCATAAGATGTACATCATGATGATTTGATGTGTATATACAAGTGAAAGGATTACTATGGTCAATCAACATATCATCTCCTCACAGTATTTTTGTTGTGATGAGAACACTGAAATTTACTCCTAGCAAATTTCCAATAGTCAATACCGTGTGCCTAACTGTAGTCATCCCGCTATATACATCATCTATCTGCAATTGTAAATGAGACCAGTACATGCACTGGTCAGGTCTTGGGAGGGTGAACATGTTGATGGGCATGACCCTGGCTGTTCTCCATGCCATTATGTTTCTTTCTCTCTTCATTACGATCCCTGCATTAATGAACCTGTGGGGCCTGCAGTGTAAATGCCAGGTAGATGTCAGTGCCACCCTTAAAAGGTCAAAACAAAAAAGAGATTTGAAATTACAGCATGTCAGATTACCTTCCCAGGGTACAGTGTACCTTCAAGTCCAGATTCAATACTTAGGCAGTATTCTGCAGGGCCAGGGACTCTACTATTGCTTTTAGAACTACAGATGCACCTTCCCATGTAGGAAGCAGACTCACCTGGAGTTCGGGCCTTGCAATTAGCAAGGAAAAGTTCTTGTTTTCTTCACTGGTTAGAAGAGCCACAGCCTCTTCACGGTTCTGTACCTCTATCCCATTAATCTTAAAAGAAAAAAGAAAAAGGTGAAGTGGAAGACCGTGGCACAATGAGGTTGTGCAAAATCATTCTCTACTGTTTCAGGCCTGCCTCAGTCACCCACTTACAGATGGGACATAGAACTTCCATGTAGCTTGAAAGGAATGCTGCTTTTTAGAAGGAAAGGCCTTGCTCAGACTGATGCAGTCCCTCTGGTCTACCAGGCAGCTTCCATGAGTTAGTTCACAAGACGAGGCTATGTGAACAGAAGTGGCTAGGGCTTCTGAAGGCAGCGCTGAGAAAAATCACAATGTTGTGAAGAGGGAAAACATCTCATCAATTTAATGAGACATAATTAAATACACTCAGGCAGGAATATAAATAGAATATGCTGAAGCATTACTACAGATATTTTCAAATAATATGGGAGAAAAAAGAACAGTGGGTCTGATGCGAACATTCTGCAATTATACAGGTGTTTCATGTCCCCATTTTGACACTGTGACTTCTTTGGGTGAGAAAGAAGGTCAAGAGGGGGGGACTCTCTCACTATCACACCTGGTAACTTTCTTGCAGGATTTTTGGCTCCTGTTCTGGCAACTTCGAGCTCTGCTGGCCTGGGGTTCTCAGCTCCAGAGGATGCAGCAGTGGTCTCACTGAGCTGCAAGGTGAGCCTTCTATCCATCTGACTCTTGATACCAGTGAAGCAAGAGGCAGCAAAGGGGGTGATGCTACTACTGATTGGGTGATTGATCTTGTTACCAAGGGGAGTAGGGTTTCTATGACAAAATGGAGTTAAGGAGGGCTATGTAAGGAACTCAGTACTCCCATGCCCATGGGGAGGTGCTAGTGGAAATCTACAGCAAGTACTGCTGAGGATTCAGCCCCTTCAGATATGAAGGTTAGGGCTGAAGTCTGGGGAGGTGTCTAGTAAGCAGAGGAAACAGAAAATGAAAATTACTCACAGTGAGCTCTGTAATGATATGTATAAACACAGTGGATTAGAAATGAGAAGGTAGGAATGAGCAGAGGTAGAAGCTAAGCTAAGCCTTCTAGCCAAGAACCAAAGAATCTCAATTTTTGTGAGATCAGAAAAGACTGTAGCTTAAAGAGACAATGGTCTCATTTTGACTCCAAAGAGCATAGGGTGACAGATAAAGAACCTACTCTTAAAAGCTATTCCAGGAGTTCCCACTGTGGTGCAGCAGGATTGGCAGCCTCTCTGGAGCACCAGGACATTGGTTTGATTCCCACCCAGCACAGTGGGTTAAAGGAACCAGCGCTGCCACAGCTGCAGCATAGGTTACAACTGCAGCTCAGATCCCTGGCTTGGGAACTCCATATGCCTCAGGGCAGCCAAAGAAGAAGAAAAAAAGCCATTCCATATAGTACTTAAAAGTGGAGTCCTAAAGTGTAAGAGACTTCTTTAATGTGAAGTGATCAGTCTGAAATTTATCTTTCAGAGAAAGCTAAAATGAGATTATGGTTTATAAATTGCAGACTGATTTGGCCCAGTGATATGTTATCTTTGGCCCAAAGAGAATGAAAGGAAGTGAGGTTAGCTGGTATAGATCCTGTAAGGTGCTGGGGTGGCTGTCTTCTTAGACCAGGCATCCTCTCTCCAGTTTGTCTCAGGCCTCACCACTTCCTGCTACCTGGTATTTTTCAGTTTGTGCTTCTGTCATTAGTATAACATGAATTAACTTCACCACATATTTGATTTTGTGAACCCTGTTCACGGACTTCTGCATTTTCAACCCTAAATCTATTTCTAGAACCAGTTTGTTCTTCAGTGATGGCCAGAGGAGCTGTCTGGAAGCTGACCTACCTGGATAATTCGGTCTCCTTCCCGGATGCGCCCATCCTTGGCCGCGATGCTGTTGGGGTCGATCTGAAACGCAGAGCAGACATCTCAGCACTGAGGGAGTGACTCAGACATGCACAAAAATAAATACTGGTGCCTCCCAGCATCCGCTTCACTTCTAACACATAGTCATGCGCGGAAATAAACAAGACTCAGTATTGTGCAAGGAGAGACAAACATGGACTCATCTGGTGCCAAGCCCTTTCCAGACTATGTTCCCAGGTCCCTGTGTGCCAACCGTGCTACACAAGAGCGTGCACAGACCCCACCGACCTGAGTGGGTGGAGACGCACAGCCAACTTTTGTTCCATGCACAGGAAGGAAAATCAGACGTGTGATGGAGTATAGGTTAAAGGGTACCCTTCATTACACTAACTAGCAACTGTCTCTTAATTGTTTTACCAAATATGTACATTAAACTTTGGAGAATAACTTTAAAAATTAAAGATAGTGGATAAACCACAAGATCCTACTGGATAGCACAGGGAGCTATATTCAATATGCTGTGATAAACAGTAATGGAAGAGAATTGAAAAAGAATGTATGTATAACTGAGTCACCTTGCTGTGCAGCAGAAATTAACATAACATTGTAAATCAACTATACTTCAATAAAATTAAAAAAATATAATTGAGAGAAGTGGGCTTGAACTTGGGAGAGATACCCCCAAATGCAGTAATGATGGATGAACTTAAGCTTGGTGGAGCAAGTATAACCAAAGGGATAATTATGAAGCCTAGGAGACACATCCCTTGGCTCCTCCCATAGAGACAGAGTTCATTTCCTGACAAAATTGGATTGCTATGCTTGCAAAGATAGGGGCATGTGGTAAGGAATCCACACTGGAACTGTGACTTCGAATTGTCTTCTCTGGAAAGATCAAAATAGCTTCCATCTATGCACTATGAAGTTGCATTCGAACTTATATGGCTCCAACTATATACACTCGCCAAAAGCAAAAAGAGAAACAGATACAGAAATACTTGAAAAAGTGTAAGTGCTTTCCTCCACCATCCCATTCTGTGGACACGAGATGGGAAATGTGAATCTGCTGTCCCCTCAGGGGTGAACACACGAAACCATGTCAATGGCTCCGTTTTATGGCCAATTGGCAGACTTCGGGAGGGTAATTTTGCGTTATGTGCTGACATGGGAACTTACGCTCTACGAAGATATGCAACTCCATGGACTGTGGTAAAAGGGACAAAGACATTTGTGTCTTTCCAAAGACATTTCAATTAGCCAGAGTTAAGGCTGGTTAACACATAAAAGGAAGGAAAAAAAACAAAACAAAACACAAAAACCCTCTTTGTCTTGATATGATAGTTATAAAAAATGAGCCTTGATACCTCGCTTATATAAATCCCAATATCATCTTCGTCATCTGTCCGGTAGCACACGGTGAGGCCCAGCTTGTCCTGGCTGTTCATTCTGTAGAGATCCACTTCCTAGACAAAGAAAGGGCATTTCCAGTGAGCCCAGCCAGCAGAGAAGCTGCGAGGACGTCAGATGCTTGAAAAACACTGTTTTCAATGAGGACCTGGATTTCTTTGCATTCAGCTGCGCAGGGAAGTTAACTTACTAAACCAAAAGTGATTATGGACACGGGATCAATGCCCAGGGCATTTCTGACCTTTCAGTCAATATAAAGTCATTTTGAAAATAGTTATTTTATTGATCCCCCAAAGAAAAATTAGCCATATTTCACTCAGCGTTGAGACTTCTGGGATAGGGCTTTGAAAAAGTGTTCTTTCAATGTCTGCCACAAAAAGTATATTTTCCAACCCCGGACCATCCAGCCATTTCAGTGCAAATGTTTCAAATGTGTTTGGTTAGATTATTTCACGTCGTGTTCCCTCATATGCACAGTAATAGAACTTGCAAACAGATTACACATAAATTGATCCAAGGAGGAGGGTAACGTGATAGCACGTAATTAATGCTTTCCACAACAGCTGTGATATTTACAGTCGAGAAATTAGTTTCAGCCGCTATTACAGCAAATTAAATAAGATAAAGGCAAAGCGAGTCCAAATGCGAGACACATGAGCATGGGGAATGCTGCTGTATTTGCCAATTAGTCTGCACCTCAGAATGAAGTCAGAACTTTGAAAATTGTTGGAGCCTGGGGAGGGGGCTGTGCGATTCTCTAAACATGTTCACAGGCCACATCACCCACACTGCCAGCCACCCATGGAAGACTGCGGTGGGAAACTCCAGGCCTTCAAGCTACTGTTTGAAGGGATGCCTGCTAATAAGTTCTCAGGCAGTTCCCCTGGTCTGGTGTTGTTATCTGCTTGCCAACCAGGTGGGGCTCTGAGATGGGGTCTGACTCTGGGACCATCTTCTCTTTCCTGGCTCTTATTGGCAGGTGCTGAGGACACAACAGTTTTTGTAATGAAGCTCAAAGCTGTTATATAGCAGACACTTTCTGACGCCCTCCCCTGGGTGCCTAATACCATGGACACTTTCTAGACAGAAGAGTAGGAGGTGCAAAGGCCCTGGGGCCAGTAGAGCCAACGTGCGGCGAGCAAGGAAAAATGAGGGAATTGAACATGGCTTTTATTTCAACTTATGGGAAGCCTTGGAAAACTTTTAAGTGAGGACTGCTATGATCTGGCGGATATTTACAGTATCCTTTCTGGCTGATGTGTGGCTTATAAGGTGTTGGTGAAGACAGGCAGACCTGAGTGCAGATGCCAACTCTAGCTCTTTCGAGCAGCTTCACCTTGGGGTTTCAGGGGCTTGTTACTCCATCTAAGCCTGTCTCTTCACTAGTACACGTCATCCTGCTACTTGCACAGGGTTACATGTCACTGAGATGAGGTCTGCCCAGAGAGAGTCCCCCAAAAATGGTAGTATAACTGGTATGTGTGCAGGGTAGGTTACTTGCCTGAAGTCACAGCAGTTGTTTGGAGCCGAGTGCAAAGAATTCTCATGCCTCCCACCCCCCTATAAGATAATTTTGTTTTCTGAACACTGATATGTTAATTAATTCAATGACTTCCTAATTATAGCTATAGCAATCTGGCATATTTTCCTTAAATGAAATCCTATTAATTTCTGATAATTTAGTTGAGTTGAATAGAAATTTCTTTGCTCTGAGAAACAGACGAAGATGTCATGTGGGTATGGTCCAAAGGGAGGACTTGCTCTGTTTGTTTTCTGGAATAGGTTCATGTGCATCCAGAGCAGAGAGAAGGATAACTGGAGAGGTCGTAAGAAGAAAAATGAGAAAGATAATAAATGTTGTGCTATGACTTTTACCAGAATGAAAAGGATAATACTGGCTATAGTTTCTCTGAATGATTGGCCACTGAGGTAACTCTCTCAAAGAAAGTCAAAAGATATCACGGCCCCACAGAACTTCATCCTACTACTACTCAGAGTAGACTTCAAGGTCATAACGAGGTCAGGGCAGGAACTGAGGGGAGTGTTTAGAAACTTTTACAGCACATAGACACTGTCACAACAGCCAAGGATGAGAAGAGCAGACTTCTCCCACTGACCAAGGTATAGACCAAGTGAGGTATTGTTGAACTGAAGTGGCCAGAGATGAGCTGCACAGTCACACATGGAAGAATTACATACTGGTCAGTGACACATTACAATTAAAACTACCAGCCAACTCGGTCCCCTAGTCTTTCACCACTTGAGAGTCTGAGAAGCAAGACTCTGTGATACCCACCTAGAGCTGAGGGCTCCATTTAAGAACCCAGAAAAGTGAGAAGACTGGAAAGGATGTCTTGGGGGAGAAAGCAGCATGAGGTACTAGGGATATTCGAGTAGGGAAATAAGAAAGCTCACAAGGAATGTGATAGCTTAAGGTCTGAAATGTAAAATAAAAAAAGATTGCATTTATCTTCCCTAGTACCCAATAGCTATAGTCAAGGTAATTTTGATCAAAACCTAACCTGAAAAGTATTTCTGCTCTTTTTGGTCAATATTTTGTTTGACAGATGTTGGGAGAACCAATGAGCTATTAAAGTAGACATTAGTTCATGTTGCTACTGATAAGGTGATTTTTTTCCCCATGTACTTTTCCCTTCTGAATCCTCCAGTTTCTTCAAAAAAAATCTAGTACTTTTAGAACCAGAAAGAAAATTTTCTTGGAATAAAATGTCAGGCTGGCATGGAAAACATCCTAAAACATTTGTTGCTTTACAATATTTTCACCTGAATCACTGATAATTAAGAACTGTATCTTACTTTATTCCTTACTTAAATATTTTTAATATGCTGCTATTAACCATATATGTGGTTAGCAAATTAGTCATAGATTCCCCATAAATATTGTTGGGGCTTATGTTCCATACCATACATTATGGTCAAACATATGACATTTTTGCCTGGTGAAGAAGGTCTGTATGCAGTTAATGATATTCTGACAATGATGTGTCCTCACTACAGTAGAGTAATATAGACCCCAGAACTGCATAGAGCCTTGAAGTCCCATTGCACACCTTCCCAGGAGAGGCTATTATGGGGACAGTCACATTCTCACTTTGGCTGGACTTGACTTAAAAGCAACAAAGGCCAATCATCAAAAAGTCTACAAATTACAAGCTGGAGAGGGTGTGGAGAAAAGAGAACCTTCCTACACTGTTGGTGGGAATGTAAATTGGTGCAGCCACTATGGAAAACAGTATGGAAGTACCTCAGAAAACTAAATATAGAATTACCATGTGATGCAGCAATCTGTCATGACAAAACTGTAATTCAAAAAGATACACGCACCTCTGTGTTAATGCCAGCACTGTTCACAATGGCTAAGACATGGAAACAACCTAAATGTCCATCAACAGAAGAATGGATTAAGATATGTTACATATACATAATGCAATACTACTCAGCCATAAAAAAGAATGAAATAATGCCATATACAACAACAGGGATGCAACTAGAGGTTCTTGTACTTAAGTGACGTAAATCAGAAAGAGAAAGACAAATATATCACTTATATGTGGAATCTCAAATACGGTACAAATGAACCTACCTACAAAACAGAAACAGCCTCACAGACATAGAGGATAGACTTGTGGTTGCAAAGGGGGAGGGAGTGGAATGGACTGGGAGTTTGGAGTTCATAGATGCAAACAATTACATTTAGAATGGATAGACAAAAAGGTCCTATTGTATAGCACAGGGTACAATAGTCAATATCCTGGGATGGACTATGATGGAAAATAATAAAAAAGAATGAATATATATATATATGTTCAAATCACTTTGTGTGTGACCAAATCACTTTGATGTACAGCAGAAATTGGCACAACATGGTTAATCAACTATGCCTTAATAAAAAAAGCTTAAAAACCTGCAGAGGCCAAATTCCATTATTTCTGTGGTTGAGAAGCCCCAGCCTGGCTCCAGCTAAGGCGCACACACTGTGTGTCAGGGCAGCACATGGGGGGAGCTGTCTCCAGTCCAAGTATGTCCAGGCTCTCTTCTGCACCCCCAATTCTAACTAGCTGTGAAGCACAATGTTAGCACATGATGTTTCATACAGACTCAAGAAAGGGAGTGTCCTTCTGATTTAAGGGCAGTACTCTGGTAACTGCTTTCTATCCTGGAAATGGTCTGGCTTTAAAAGGATGAGTGATAATAGAAAAACTGATGCTGGTAAAGCATATTTCCAGTAATAAAAAAGTGTAAGGTATTCTCAGGTTTACTCTAGGTATGTACTTGACATTGATGTTAGCTAGGATGGCACTGGCTGTATTTCCTTGTGTTATCTGGATCTTCCTGGGAAATATAAGCAAAAGTTGGGAAAGTGTCACATAGCAGGCATACGATAGGACTTAGCTGTGGTCACTCTATTTCCAAGAGATGGTTCCACATCACAGAGAAGAGCATGGCTGCTAATCGTTAAGCAAAGAGTGAACCATGAAACGTTTTCAGAAGCACTGAAAGTACAACAGTGTAAGAGGTGAAATTTTCTTGGGACTTGTATAGATTTGGGTTTTATCTTGGTTGCTCAAAAGGATTATACTAATGTAACAGAAGTTGAGTAAATGAATTGTGCAGTAAAAGAAATATCTAGCTTTATAGACTGTGCATGGTAGGTGCTCACTAAAATTGAGTGAACTGACTTGAGATTCCAAGGTAAACCAAAGATCCAAATGAAAAATAAACTTGATACAGAATATTACTCAGCCATAAGAATGAAATAGTGCCATCTGCATCAACATGGATGAACCTAGAGATGGTCAAACTAGGTAAAATTAGACAGTTGATGAATAACATTGTATCACTTGTATGTGGAATCTAAAAAAAGGATACAAAAGATACAAATTAACTCATTTGCAGATCAGACTCATAGACATAGAAAACAAACTTATGTTATTAAAGGGGACAGGTGGGGGGGTGAAGGGATGGACTGGGGGTTTGGGACTGGCATATGCCCACTGTGGTATATGGAATGATTGTCCCAATGGGGACCTGCTATATAGCACAGGGTACTCTACTCAATATTCTGTGATCATCTATATGGGAAAAGAGTCTGAAGGAGAATGGATGTGGGTATTCGTATAACTGAATCACTTAGTTGTATAGCAGAAATTTCTCAGCTATTCTACCATTTTATAAACACAGGTAGCATTTTGAGGTTCAGTGGAAATGGCAACTCCTCAAATTTACAGGTTTGTTTGTCAATTCTCCACAATGCATTCTGACTCTGAGCTAGAGCTAGAGCCCTATAACCACTGAGCACATCAGGAAAGCTTATCAATATATATCAGTCTGTGATGATGGAGATAAGACTGTGAAGAAGACATTAATCAAGCTGGTATAAATAATGTATTACCATTATCTGGGTTACAGCTCCTGCACCACGGGTGTCCTGTTGCTTACTGGTCTAGATGGACCACTGGATAAAAATGAACAGCAAAGCCTGACATTTTAGATGAAATTGAAACGACAGTTCAATTAAGAGAATTAAGGCAGGGGGGCATTCCGTGTTGGTGATCCAAGCTGTTGCAACAGCAGCCACTTTAATCAGAGAGAGGCCCAAAGACTAAGCATTGGACACAAGATTGAGCCATGCTGAGCTATGCTAGGACCTAGGGGGATGATACACAGGCCAAGATAAGAGCAGGTGGAAGGTCCTTAATGCAGGTGGTGGGACAAAAATGGTCAAGTGCTGATGGAACTGGGAGTGTGATAAGGTGGCTGACACAGTTAGGGCAGGGCTGAGCTGGGAGGGTTCCCTGGAGGAGCCCTTGTGCTGTGCCTTAAAGGCTAAAGAAAAATGCATGCCTGCTATAGAGCACAGAGAACTCTACCCAGTATTCTGTGATAATCTATGTGGGAAGAGATTCTGAGAGAGAATGGATGTGTGTATATGTATGACTGGGTCACTTTGTTGTACAGCAGAAATGATCACAACCTTGTAAATTAACTATTCTTCAAGAAAACTTTAAAATAAGAAAAATGCATCGGTTGCCTGGAGGGGCAGCCTGCATCATCCCTAGGATGATCTCAATTTTCTTGGGACCTGCGGAGGCTGTGGTGGGAAACCAGTTCTGGAGATCATTTTAGTCTCCCTGTTGAAAGTGTAGCTTTCCTTTCTTTCTGGCCTCAAAATTATGTCATCAGACACAACAAAGGTGATGGCAGCTTAACAGCCCAGGTAGGATGCTACTGATGAATCAACTGGGAAATCAAAACAAAAGCAAGAAAAAAAAAAGCCTTCTTCAGATGCCTATTTTCTTTATTAATTGCCTACAGGAAGATCTAGAGCAGGTGTTCAGTACCTGCAAATTTATGGGTAATTATTTGGCGGCTCAACCCTTGGGCATACTCTTGTGTAATCCTTTTACCGCTAAGCAGTTTCACAATAACAGGGATTTGACACTTACCTAAATATGATCATTTTGTGTGCTTTAACAGAGAGAACATCTGTTTTTCTCTGTGCATTTGCTCCCATAATATCCCCAAACACTCATAGAGTTCCCTCCCGTATAATATCCATGAAACTAGTTCTTTTCAAAGGGTGTGGACGTGCCCGTATAATATCCATGAAACTAGTTCTTTTCAAAGGGTGTGGACGTTGATCTAATTGAACTGACATGATGAGCGGTGTGTTGAGATGGGACCCCTGACTCACAACAAGCCTGGGCGGAAGTAAAACTGGCTGATGGAACCAACCACAGACAGATTGCTGACCCATTTAAGAAATCTCGAGAAGGAGTGGGGTGACAGCCATGCAGTCTCCCAGAAAACTGGGTCTGCTGTAGAAAACTCAGCTCTTGGCAGTGCCATTGTTCATTAACCTTCTCACATTTACCAGGCTACCTTCCAGGGACGCATCTCTGAAACAGAGCCTTCCTGGGCATACAGACACTGTTCCTCCTGGACACTCTGTCCTGGAGAGAAGCCACAGGAGCCTCAGGAAGAACCTACCTGAGTCTTGACCTCAAAACTTAAGATGGGTTGTTTATCCAAACCCAGCAGGTTCACTTTATGCAATGGTGCTCAGTTAACATAAATAACCCATGGAAGTTGGTCAGTCTATGCACAGCAGAAGCCCGAGGAGTTCCACGTGAGACTTAAAACTTGAACTCTGAGACTTAACTTGGACTGTGTTCTGTCTAAGCGAATAATTCAAGAAGAAATGAAAAAAGTTGCAAGACCTATTTTTGTCTTCCCACAAAAACAAAAAGGGGGAGATGTTGCAAGACATGTTTCCTTGAAAACTCCATCTTGTCCTTCTTTACTTTATCCCATCTTCTTGTCTTATTTTATCCCATCTTCCTTCTTGGAAAAACAGTCACAGTGCTGGTAAATGACTTAAGCTTAAGAGCAAAGACCTAAAGGCATAAGTGACTTAAGCTTAAGAACTGTTATGTGCCTAGAGGTCAGAGTAAGAGCTTAACCCTTTACCACCTAAGTGGCTTTCTAAATAGTAAAAGAACTTATATTATAGTAAACAAACCCTGTATCATCCACCCATAGCCACTCCTCACTTGATCTCAGAATAAAAGCAGTGTGGTTTCTTGAGGCAGGGTGCTCTTGGTCCCTAGGACCTTGAGTTCCCTGGCTCCCACCTTTACTTAAGACAAATGTCTCTGTGTCTTGTTTTATGTTAACTATTTTTCCTTAAGTTCCACAGCACCCGTTCTCCAGCTCCATCCTGCTGAGCTGGCCCCGGCACCTGGTGACATCTAAGTGTCCATGAACAAAAGTCCAAATGTAAAAGCAGCCTTCCTTCTCTTCATAGCAATTGATGTTCATTTGCTGCCTGAGCCAGTGATAACAGCATTTCTTTTAAAATAAATTTTCCAGCAGTGCCACGGTAGCTGTTCTGAGTCACTTAGTTTAAATGAGTTGGGTTGAGTTAAAGGGAAATAGGAAGCAAACAATGGTTCTGGTCATAAGCAGATAAAACAAAATAACTACGGCAGAATGGTCCAAATTGGGCAGATGTTGTGGCACTCAGTGACCTCCCCCACCCCTATCCCTGAAATCACATGCAAGCCTTAGAGACAGGAACATTCTTTTGGGGAGAGACCTCAGCTTCCAGATTCTCAAAGGTGTTAGAAACTAACAACTAAAGAATCCACTGCTCTAAAGTGAAGTTGAACTAAATACCACAGACTTCCGAAGCCTGCCCCTGACTCCATCAGTCCAGCTCCTGAGACATCGGATAGTCTTTTAAAGACCTCTACTTTTGTCACAGTGGTCACAGAAAAGCAGTCTTGGCATATAAATATGATTCAGCAGCCCTTCTTCTTGAAAAGCCATGTTCCAAAGAGCCCTAGACCCACTGAAGGGGTTTTTGTAAAAGAAACCCCAAAAAGAGGACATTCCATGAGGTTCCACTATCTAAATTTATGCTGATAGTGAACTTATCAGTCTTTTTTTTTTTTTTTTTTGGTCTTTTTAGGGCTGCACCTGTGGCATATGGAAATTCCCAGGCTATGGATCGAACTGGAGCTGGAGCTGGAGCTGCTGGCCTGCACCACAGCCACGGCAACATGGGACCCGAGCCACATCTGTGACCTATGCCACGGTTCATGGTAATGCCGGATCCTTAAGCCACTGAGCAAGGCAAGGGATCGAACTTGTGTTCTCGTGGATGCTAGTCAGATTCATTTCTGCTGAGCCACCACAGGAACTCCATTATTAGTCTTAACAATGGTTGTTAAAATGAGACATGGACGTTCTTCTTACCTCCAGCTCCAGCTCCTCCCTGTCCATCTCCTGATGGATGCCTCCAATGTAGTCATTTGGATCATAGTACTCATGGGCTGAGGGATGCCTGCAAAGAGATGGAAGACCAGTAAGGCACTGCTTCCAGTACTGAGTATCTGTCATCATGACCCCATGGCCAGGTTCAGTAGTGTCAGGATGGCCGTTCTCAGAGTCTGAGGCTCTAAGTTCATGTCTCTCTGGTTGTGTTTCCTGGCAGTGTCAGGACCTCCCGTGTAATACTTCCACCACCTTCGCTCAAGTTGCAAGCTAATGGAACCTCTGGGAGCAGAGGCATTGGGAATTACAACAGGCTTGGTCGGGTCAGTGGTTCTGAAAGGTGTCAGATGTGGATGGAGAGCTTCACCCTGATTGTTGGCTGGGGACCCAAATCCTCATGCTCTCAAAGGTCAGTGCAGCAATCAATGGGCTCTGGTCTTCCCACCCAGGCACTTAACTTTGGAAACAACAGAGCAGACAGGAGTGGGCATTCAGACGAGGACTGGCTTTCAATTTGCTGGACCCATCGGGCAAATAAACTGCCTGCACTTAGGGGGCTGTGAGTGTTGAGGATGCTGCTGCAGGCCTGGGCTTTCAGGCCTCACGTCACCACCCCCCGCCCCATTCTGCCCCTCACACATGCCTGCTCTCCTCTGACCTTGGAGCTAAAACCACGACAAGGCTGACCTTTGCACTCTTCTGACATTTCTCAAATTGCCCCTGGGGGGTGAGTCATGTCATGTTAACTAGACTTAAGAGGAAATTAAGGGTTTGGTGTCTAAAAAGCCTGTCACCATGACGGTTCAACAGCTGAGCGTCAGGAGTTGCCTTCAAGGCTCATCAATAGGAGAGGCAGTTGGGGTCTAAAACGTCAAATAATTGGTTTGAATGATCATAGTCAGGGAATAGTCTCATCATTTTCTAGCAACTGGGATGCTTTGGAGTATTGTGGTTAAGATCTGTGAGAGGAGGTAAGACAGACCTGCTTTTAATCCAGCCGCCAACCGAGGCTGGGTAGAACTGCTGAGTCTGCACTGGAGGGAAAGTCTCAAGAAATGAGTGACAGTTCTTTGCATACTGCCTTGTGCACTGTGAGTGTCAGACAGTTACCCCCTCCTCCTCCACCTTTACACACTGTCAGCAGCAACCGAATCCACTTTGTCATGCCAGGGGGATTAGCCCTGGCTTCTGATGACAGGTAACCATCCAAACCATGGGATAAAAGGCCAGCCTGTGTCTGGCATCTGTCAGAACAACAGGACACATGTGTGTTCACTCCAGCTATTGAGTTACCAATAGAAACCCAACAGGTACCACTTAGAAGAGGCAGAGATGCCCTTTGAAAAAAAGCATGGAGGCAATGATCTGAACTGGGAACAAGTTGGGCAGAGACAAGCAGGATTCTAATAGCAGCCAGAGAGGCTAAGGTGGGGAAGTAGACACCTTGCTCACAGACATGCAGAATTACATGCAAAAAGCCACAGTCCACTGGATTTTTTTTTCTTTTCTTTTTTTTTCTTTTTAAGGCTGTACCTGCAGCATATGGTAGTTCTCAGACTAGGGGTCAAACTAGAGCTGCGGCTGCCAGCCTATGCCACAGCCACAGCAACATGGGATCTGAGCCATGCCTGTGGCCTATACCACAGCTCACGGCAACACCAGATCATTAACTGAGCGAGGTCAAGGATCGAACCAACATCCTCACAGACACTAGTTGGGTTCGTTACTGCTGAGCCACAATGTAACTTCCACTAGACATCTTTTAAGCCACCTGTCTACAGGAGAAAACTTCTTGCTCTTCATTTTTTCTCCTATATATTTTACATTAATCCCGAAATTAAGGATGATCACTGCTATCATTTATCCAGTGCTTACCACATGCCATGCTGAGAATTTTCCACACATTATTTCAACCAACCCTATGACATGGGTACTATTCTTATCCCTATTTTAATGTAGGAAAAATTAACTACTCAAGGTGCACAGCTAGAAGATTAGTTTGAGCCTCTGATTTGCCTTACTCAGGGGCTCTGAACCACTCGATGTCTCTGATAGTAAGAAAGGTAAGAGGGGTGACATGGAAAGTAATTAATGGGATGTGTTGGGTCACAGGTGTTCCGTAATTGGTAGGTGTACTTACATGAGGCACATGTGGACTTACTCCATGGATCCAGGTTTGAAACAAGCCCCGAAATGGTGGAAGGCACCCCTGCTCCCCAGGGCTCTCTTTATACTCACCACTTACAACTTACTCTGTCGTCTCTTGAAAGGACCATCTGCATTCCTTCTGGTTCTAACTACGCAACCTCCCCACTGTCGTTTGTGGGGATCCAATTCTACTCTGAAACAACTTTTACAACATTTGTAAGCAACTCTGTTCTTGGATTATAATTTGAATAACTCCACTCCAGGGTTATAATACAGTAATTAATGTGTCGGAGTGGTTCCGAGCAGGATTCAATTTATTGCCTCTACAAACAATAAAGTGAGCCATGGGCGACTTGGTGGGAAACAGTTAGGATGTGTTCATTTCTTTCACCACTTGGAAGGCAAGAAGCCAGCTCCCTGGTACTTCTCAACCACGCTTGCTTGACATGTTCAAGAGACATTATTGTGCTACTTACTCCTCTGGCAAGAGATAGGGATCTAGCACCGGTGGGGTGGGTGGGGACATCTTGGTAAGAGCCATGATGTGCTCAAAGGTGATGTCCGTCTGGGTGGCCGTGTCCACCGTTTGTGATTCTGCTGGAGGCGTGAACATTTTGGTCCGTGGCGTTCTCCTCAACACCTGCACCACGATGGGCTCTTTAGCAGTCTTGAAGGCTTCCACAGCCTGGTCATGAGTTGCTCTGGATAAGTCTTTGCCGTTGACCTGTTGAGAAACAGGAAACAGGGAGAGGATTACTGTTAAGCAGAAGCTGGAAAGGCAGTTTTTGTGGGTAATCAGCTAAAAGGAAAACGGGGGGATGGCAGAGAACTTGGTGTCTCTGTTTCAGGTTTCCCAAGGAAAGCCCTGTGGGAAGGGGGGAGTTTTGAGGTGTGCAGGTCTGGCATGAAATGATGACTCTCAAGGGATGGGGGTAGGGGGTGGAGGAAGTCCGGGCTTCCTACAGGAAGGTCTTTAACACAATTTCATCCTCTGCTCTCGCCTGTGAGAGAAAAGTGTGGCCTCAGGGCCTCAGGCTCACAGCCTTTATCAGGCAGTAAGAGCTAACTGGTAATTAATTACACTGTTATGTTTTCAAGGGGTGTGTTTTTCTGGTTTGTGTCAGGTGACATCAGTTTTCCTTTGATTGAAGTCAGATGCTGTTTCCTTCTTAAATGAATGCCTTTGCTTTTCTTTACAAAGTCAGTGGAGAATATTAGGTCAATAATAATCCAGGCCACAGGTGGATATGGCAGGGGTCACAGAGAAATTCAAACGACTGCCTTTTGGGGAATAAAGGGCCGCTTAATTGCTGTGTTCTTGCCCACTGTGGGCAGTTCTCTGCTCCTGCTGCACCCCCAGTGACCAAAAGTATGTTCCTCTCCCTCTCTTTGCAGGCACAAACAAGCCGCAGGAGATCACCTTGTGAGTTATTTGGGGGTCAGAATTTAGGATGCTGCATTCAGGATTCTTCCCAATGGTGGCATCCAAACAAAGGAACAGCTATCTTTAGAACAGCTTATGCCAGAGGGAATAGAAGTCAGAACCCTAGGTCTAGAAAAGGAAGTCATATCAGACAACACAGAAGCCCAACTATGTAACTTACCCTCCCCCACCCACAGCAAAGAACGATGACGTTGTGTCCCAACGGACTGGTGATGTCTAATGACTGAAACTGCATGACAGTTATATTTTGGTATCATTCCCCAAGGGATTGGTCTACTTTTTAAAGTCACTCTACAGAATATGTGTTTGCAGGAGTTCCTCAGCTTCACAAATCTGCTCAGGGCAGCAACACCGACAAATTCATGCCATTTATTGATAAGCGCCAAAACCAACACTCAACCTTTTCCCTGTCCAGCATCTACATTTCCCCCTTCGCATCGTGCACTTCAAAGCACACAGACGATGAGCTCCATCCTCTGAGGTAGAGCACCTTATGTTCTCCTTGTCCAAGCAGAACATGAGTATTGATTAGGCAGCTGTTTTTCTATTTTTTCCAAGCCCTTTCACTCTGGTCCTATAGGGACAAGAACGCTTAGGTTGAAGTTCCTTGTCGACAACTGTTGGGCCGAGGAATAGATTTTGGATTCTTTCCTTGTGATGAAGCCCAAATGAATCACTCCAGTGGAGATTATTAATGATGTGGATTCAATCCACTTAATTTACTATCATCATGAGGGAGTTAGGCAGAGCAAGAACTGAGTTGCAAAATGACTCCAGTGCACCAGTAAATAAGTGAAAGGCTGAACGATCAAACTCTTAAAACCCTTCACCCTGGAGGATTGGAAACACCAGGACTTCGCTCTTCCTCCACTGAGGAAAGAAAGAAAGGGAACAAAGGAATTCTTTCTAGCTTTTCTAGACCAGTTGAGCACCTTGACCCCTTCCCTGCTCAGAGCCTGGAACTCTGGGGGCTTGAAAAATGAGGTGGGGGTTGGGAGATGAAAGACAAGTTGGATGGCCGTGAAATTCATGCTGAGGCTGAACTATCTGAGCCTTATTTTCCATTACTGCATGATACCAAGAGTCAAATCATGTAGGAATTTTTGATGCAATAGTAAATTTGTCCCTGGATTAAATTAGTGCCACAGGCAGCACCCTAAGGAGATGTCAGTTTGGCCAATGCCAGCTCACCCCTCTGGGGATGGCTTGTACTAAAGGTATTTTACCCATAATGAACTCAGACATGACGGCTTTTGAATGGATTCTGTAAGTTATGTCATATCTGTGCCTTCTCTATATAAGTGCAAGAGAATTGCATTTTTGCAAAAAGGGAATGAACATGAGATTTTCTTCTAGGAGTCCTCCTATTGTGCTTAAAAAAATTCATCCTAAGAGCCTTTGCTTTTACTCACACAATTAGGTCTTGCAAATACTACAGCAGAAAGGTCAGCTGCCTGATAAAAAGCACCCCTCCTCGTTCTTCCAGCTTCCTCTAGGTTAAGAGAGCTCGGATTTCAGGATTTCATTTCTTTTCCACCAGATCAGTAGGCATTCCCTGGGGCGGGGGTGGCGTGGGGAGCTTGCTGTGAGGGGTTAATTGTCTTTAGCCTATACTGGTGGCCTCGTTCCTTGTGTTCAGTGATGGATTTAGGCACAGGCATACCACACACTTCTGGTGGTAAGGAAGGGGCCATGCCAGCTCTGAGGTTTTATCCATTCTTCATAGGACACGAGGCAGGGATGGTTCTTTTCTGCCTCCTGGCAAGTCATCTGCTTGTGTTGCCTGGACGCACAGGAGCATCTTGGTACCACTTTAGGAGCTGGGTCTTTGAGGCCAGGTTAACACTGAGGGATGCAGAGTGAAAAATGGAGAATTGGGGTCTCTAGATGATTTTCATTGAGCGAATGAACTGATCAAGCTTAGAATTCTTAACCCCAAACTTCTTAGCACATTTGATAACACAATCCTTATACTTCAGGCCATTTTAACTTGGGTCTTAATTCCTTGTAACCTCACACACCCCAACAGGTGTGGCTGCCACACCAGCTGTATTGTAAAGTTAGATGGGGATGTACTATATGCTCCTATAGACATTCCTCTTATCTGTATAAAACAATGAGAGGAGAAATGCTTTTCTGATTGGGAATATATCTTCATTCGCTTCTTATAGAAAAGTGAGGGAAACTACTGCTTTACTTGGATAGGTTTTATCAACCAATGCAAGAACCACTGAGCAGAAGTTTAAATGGTACCTAGGGAGTGAAACAGGAAGCCCTCACCTGTGTGTGGCTAAGCTTAGAGGATTCTCAGGGGCAAACAGCTCCTCTGTGTCTCAGTGCACACAATTATAAACGCAGGCAGGCTTTTCCCAATCTGTGCAGACACTGGGTGTTATTAAAAAGCAACAATGCAACAATATCTGTAACATCCCTATGGCCTAAGATGCAGAGAAACAGTAATGGCAAACCCAAAGTGGGGCCAGGACCTTTGTGGTGACTGTGAAATGCCCTCTCACCCCCCAGCAGACCGTCACACCCCTTTATGGCTGGATCCCACAGGATGGCAGTTCCGATGACTGCCCGAGGGGACACTTTCAGTAGCCCAGTGCTGTGCATATTTTAATCAAACTCAGTTCAAGTATGCCCACCCCTCTACAAGCCAGGTGAGTACCTCCTTTCTTACACCTCAGGGTTGGAGGGCCCAGGAGCTGCATGGTGGGGTCAGACCAGGGTTAGAATCCTGACTGTTGTTTTGGGCAATTTATTCTGAATCTCGGTTTCCTCATGTGCGAATCAATGTAATTATAGTGTCATGCCTCTTAGGTTAGTGTAAAGTTTAATGAGATAATCTACTTTACAGCCTAACATGCAAATAATAAGAATTTACTAAGACCCCAGTGCTAAGGGGGCTTCTACCCCAGAACAGTCACATTTTCCCAGGAGAAAATAGCCTGCAAATCAAAGAAGCAGATGCAGCCTAGTCAGGTGGTCTAGAGAGACCTCTGTATACTGAAAGGCTTCTTTACTTCTCAGGGGAGTTTCCAGCCCAAATGTTCCTGGGCTACTGACATACACATTAATATTTTCAGCCCGCAGGTTGGGATCCTCTGTAGGCTGTGGGAGTGGGTGTATGCAACAGATAAATTTTACAGGACTTGACCCCTGCCATGCAAGCTCCTTGACAAGGTATTTTAGCTATCATTACATTCTCTTAAAAGACATGAGACAAGGCAGGGAGTTTACTATCCTAAACAATCCATTTTTGCAGCCAAATTTGTTTTGAATTACCTTATGCACATAACAGTTATTACCCTGTCATCTTGGAATCACATCACCGAGAGACTTAGTGAGGTGATGACTCCGGTGCACGCTGTCAGCCAGCCGAGAATGACAACCTTTATTCCCGGGATTAGCATTACATGTACATTACACAAAACGGCAGCGATGATGGCTGCAATTACAGGCGGAATGTGTGTCCCGTGACGTTTGGCCCAGTCAAATTAAATATCATTAACTCGCCCAATTGAGCAGATTGCTTTTAGAACAGTTTATGCTGCTCTAAAACCAAGTAAATGGAATGTTTGTAGAGAAGAAATGCTGATTGCAAACTTTATTATAAATTAAATGCTTACGTTATTCACCTAAGGATCCTGGGACATAGGTGCAATTGGGGTGAAAATCCCATCGGTTGGTCTCAGGGCAAACACCACTACTGCAAATCTGACAGGACACTAGGGGCCTTGACGAGGACCTTTGGCATAAGGTCTCCAGCGACAAGACAGACACTTAGGCTGTGGGCATAGAAGGATTCCTTTCTGGTTGCATTTAAGCCTAGGGAGCATGACTGTGGCTCTTTGTAGAGGTGCCCGTGAATGCTTTTGCACAGTCCTAAGAACTAATGCAAAGCTGGTGGGATTTTCCATTTGGGGGCAAATTTCATCAATAACCTATCTGTATATCTTTCACTCATTCCCCACTTATTTACTGAGGTTATTTAGTGAGACCTGACCCCCTCTTGGCTGTTGGGTTGCTAGTTAGAAGATTATCTGGGGAAAAATGAGGCCATAGCATGTGTAAGCCACTTAAGAAATGGTCATATGAGGAGTTTCCGCTGTGGCTCAGTGAGTTAAGAACTTGATATAGTGTCCATGAGAATGTGAGTTTGATCCCTGGCCTCACTCAGTGGGTTAAGGATCAGGTGTTACTTCAAGTTACAGTATAGGTTGCAGATGCGGCTCGGATCTGGCATTGTTGTGGCTGTGGTATAGACCGGCAGTTGTAGCTCCGATTCCACCCCTGGATGGGGAACTTCCATATGGTGCTGGTGCAGCCATAAAGAAGAAGAAAGAAAAGAAAGGAAGAGAAAAGAAAAGAAAAGGTCAGATGAATGCACAGCGTCTAGTGAGGGATTTGTTCTGGCAGAGGAGGCAGACACTATGCACACTGCAACATTCATTGAGGTCATGACTTAATAAGAGTCTAGATTTTCATGGTCTACCTAGAAATTCCATTGGTGAAACTACCGTCACACACTTGAAAAAAAAAATCACCTTTCAAAACAGGAGCCAGAGAGCTTTCATAGTTCCCTACAACATATTTGTAAGCAGGTCAGGATATTTTAATACATATTTGGAAAAGACATAGCACATGCTCTCCAAATTAGAAAATAAGTTTCTATTTATGGGAAGACATTTAGTTTCTGAGGATCAGCATGTCTCAATCACCTCGATTTCTATTACATGTACAAACGACCTCCATATAAAGTGCTAATGCAATTTTAAATTCAGCCTACTATAAATTATGCCCCAGGCTAAAACCCAACTTTTATAGGGTTCATTTAATTAAATACAGGGGCAGTGATTTCATTTTATAAAATATCACACCTATGTTTTCAAACTAATTAAAACTTAGATTCCACTGGAAGCAATAGACGATAAACTACGTAATGAAAAGTAAAAGGTTTCAAGCTCTGATTTAGGTTGGATTAAAAAAAATCTTTTTTCATTCAGGAAACTCCTGCTGTCTTAATTTATTTCACATTTACAGTCTGCTCTGGGGCTCGATAAAGGGAAGGCCAACTTGTTTAACATGGAGGTATTATGACAGTGAAGAAGGAATATGACTGTTAATGAACAAATGCTGTTCAGATTAATACGTTTCTGTGGAAAGTACTCAGTTTAAAGATTTGTCTGAATAAAGAGACTACACTCATATAGACCCCAATTCTTATGAAGTAAAACCTTAAATCTGGACAGGTGCATCTGACTTGCCATAGGGGAAGCAGTAGGGTTTGTACATGGTAATTTCTTCTTTCCTTCTTTCTTTGTTTCCTTCTTTCTCCTTCCTTTCCTTTCTTTATTTCTTTCCTTCTTTCTTTCCCTCTCTTTCTCTCTCTCCCTCCCTTGCTTTGCTTTGCTTTGCTTTTTAGGGCCACACCTGCGGCATATAGAAGTTCCCAGGCTAGGGATCGAATTGGAGCTGCGGGTACTGGTATACATGACAGCCACAGCAACACTAGATCCAAGCCATGTCTGTGACTTACACCACAGTTCACGGCAATGCCAGATCCTTTAACCCACTGAGCGAGGCCAGGGATTGAACCCATATCCTCACGGACACTAGTCAGGTTCTTAACCTGCTAAGCCACAACGGGAATTCCCTGACCATGGTAATTTCTAAATGTGTCCTGATGTTATTCCCCCAGGTTTGATAATTCTTCAAAACGAAGACCCCTTCTTATTACATTCTGAATGCCCTACACAGAACAATTTATAGCCTGTTCAATTTTCCTATAGAGGAGTCTTCCTTCTGTCAAACTTAAGCTTATCATGTTTTAAAAGCCTCTATACTCTTTTCCCTAAATATAGAATATACCTGGCTACTGGCCTCAGAGGGATAAAAGAGATGACATGTCTTAAAGAAAGAGGCTAAAAATCATATATGTAATTAAAAAATATCATTCCTGAAGCTCCCTCGTGGCTCCGTGGGCTAAGGATCCAACGTTGTCACTGCTGTAGTGCAGGTGTGAACCCTGGCGTGAGAACTTCTACATGTCGTGTGTGCAGCTGAAAAAAATACTAGTCCTAAAATATTATAAGATGCTTTCTTCTCAGGTAAAAATCCTACTTTCATCCATAAAATCTTTTTTTGTCTTTTTTTTTTTTGAGCTGTACCCATGGCATATGGAGCTTCCCAGGCTAGGGGTCTAATCACAGCTACAGCTTCTGGCCTACACCACAGCTACATCAATGCCAGATCCGAGCCATGTTTGTGACCTACACTACAGCTCACAGCAACACCGGATACTTAACACACTGAGCAAGGCCAGGGATCAAACATGCGTCCTCATGGATGCTAGTCAGATTCGTTTCCGCTGAGCCATGATGGGAAGTCTCATCCATAAAATCTTGCTTGTCTCCTGTTGGAAGCCTTTGAGATCATCTCCCCAAAATCCCACTATAAGTGACAGTTTACAGATTTCCATTAAATCATAGTATAACCAAACCATTTTGCATCTTTAAATCAACAGGTGTATTTTAACCTCATCTTTAAGGTGGTAACTTAAAGCAGCAGCTCAACAGGTGACAGGAAAGCCTAGTGGTGAGTACCTGGAAACAAGGCATGTTTCTATGGCTGCATCTCCCTACTTTCTAGGTCTCTTGAGTTCTTTGAAACTTGAGTGTTTTCCCTAGGTATCTATTTAAGTTTTCTGGAGAAGGGATTGGTTTCAGGCTATAAGTCAGTTAAATATGGTCCCTTATAGTCCATGGTTCATCACTCTTCACCCCTGGAAGACATTCTTGCAAATGTCTCCAACCATCCTTGCCCCTCTCTTATTCCTTCTTATTGGTCTGCAAAGTTCCGGTCAATCCTTCTGGTCCAAGCACCTGTCTCCCCATTTTTCCACGTAGTTTAGTGATGCTGGATGATCTTCAGAAAACGAGATGTCACTGAGTCAGATGGGTTCATCTCATCCTTCGCAGCTTTCTGTGATGTGCAATTACATAGTTACTTGGTTTTCTGTGGGTTGCCTATATTTTCTCACAGGGCCCTAAGCTCCAGGAGGGCAAGAACCATGTGTTTTGTTCCCTACAGGACACCCAGAGCTTAGTCCAGCACCTGGCATGTGGCAGTCTCACAAATATTTATCACCTGAGTGACCTATTCACACATCCATAGACTGTCACTGTCCTTCCTACTCTTAAAAACATTTTCTGCTCTGTGATCTTCTATGCGTATCTGAGATGAACACAAACCTGTTCATGAGTCCATCTGTACTAATTTTTATAATTTTCAGATTCCAAACAAAAATAAAACCTAAGTGTGTTGGATTTTGTTACATACATACACATTCAAGGAGGAGCATTTTCCATCTTAAATGTGTACTGTTCCATTTCTGGATATGATCAAATTGGAATCAAGGAAAGTGTCCTCTGATTTTTGAAGACTGAAATACATGAAGCCCAGAGAGGTCCTGCAGTGTCTATGCAGGAATGAGGCAGCCTTACCTAAGCCCTCCTGCTATCTCTGAGTTCTGAACTGGCAGGTGACAGGCTAGGGCCATTTGAAGTTAAACAACAACAACAACAACAATAACAAAGGAGTTCCCATAATGACTCAGTGGTAATGAACCTGACTAGGACCCATGAGGACACAGGTTTGATCCCTGGCCTTGCTTGGTGGGTTAAGGATCTGGCATTGCTGTGACCTGTGGCATAGATCACAGACACACCTTGGATCCTGTGTTGCTGTGGCTGTGGCCTAGGCCGGCAGCTGCAGCTCCAACTGGACCTCTAGCCTTGGAACTTCCATATACTATGGATGTGGCCCTAAGCAAACAAACAAACAACAACCAAAAAATGAAAGCAAAACACCCAATCCCCAGTGTAGAGGAGAGAGACAAGAAATAAAAATTTATAGACCTCAATGGAAGTCAGAAAAATCAGAAAAGAGGATCAACAACAGGGTCCTACTATATAGCACAGAGAACTATATTCAATGTCTTATGATAAACCATCATGGAAGAGAATATTTTTAAAAAGGATATATATATATATTATACCCAATCACTTTGCACTGTAGCAGAAATTAACACAACACTGTACATCAAGTATACATCTATGAAAAACAAAGAAAATGCAAATTTGCTTCTTTCTCTTTCTTGGACAATTCTCTCCCCTCCCTAACCCCTGCCTTCCAGGGTCACAGTCTGTAGTTGCATGGAGTTGGCTATGAGCAACATGCCCAGGCCGGGAGGGTGGGGTGAAAGACAGCCACTAGCGAGAGATAAGGCCAGGCCCCAGACGAGGAACAGACTCACATGGGAAGAGCAAAAGTCCTCACCGAAGGAGACCATTCACTGACGTGCCTTGGTGGGGATGGGAGAGCTTGGCCACACTGAACCAGGACAGCTAAGCCAGCTGACCTTTCCTAGGAGCTCACCTTGGTAACGGTACCATGTTTCATGAGAAGAGAGGAGAAAACACCAGTTGTAGATCTTCACTAATCTAGCTCTTCCTATTTCACTGCAGAGAGGCTCAAGACAGAGGGAAATCTATTTTTCTCTCAATTCTTCTCTAAGTTGTCTCCTCAGATTTCAGCATGTTATGTCCTGTGGACATTCATGTTCTGAAGCATTTTGTGAAGCTGTCGCAAGGGAACACCATTTGAAATAGTTCCATTAGGGCAAAAATAGTCTTTTGTTAAAAGAGGAAACTTTTGAGCAGTAATGACATAAGTAGCGTCAGACTTTTCTTTTTTGGAAGGTTTTGAATGTTAAAGAGGAGTCGGGCCAAGAAAGGCTAATTCTGAAAGATGCTTACTGGCCTTAATGGCCTGCACTTTATTTGCTTCTCTTAACAAGATTATGACATTTCCTAACTCTCTCTAAACAATACAAAGGTCAGGTAACAAACCAATGAATTTCGGAAAGAAAATCAAAGCTAAAGTTGATTCACTTTAAATAGAATTTCCTGGCTTCAGAGATTTGTGTAACAACCTCAACAGTGGTTTGGAATCATTTTTGTTCTTTGTTTGTTTTTGGTTTTCTATCCAAAGAAATAAAATTATGATGTGTACCACTTACATGAAAACTAATTTTGGCTCCTGCACCACCAACTAGTTCATCTAGTGATTTACACACCCATTAGTGAAACTTCCATTAAAATGACTGTGATAGAGATCCTTGAAGAAAACACTATAAAGATTAAATGTAGTCTTAGTGGGTAAAAAACATCAGTTAAAAAATATCAGCTGGGAGTTCCCATGTGGCTCAGTGGTAATGAACCTGACTAGTATCTATAAGGACATGGGTTTGATCCCTGGCCTTGCTCTGTGGGTTAAAGGATCTGGCATTGCCACGAGCTGTGGTGTAGGTTGAAGATGTGGCTCGGATCCTGTGTTGCTGTGGCTGTGGTGTAGGCCGGCAGCTGCAGCTCTGATTCAACCCCTAGCCTGGGAACTTCCATATGCCATGGGTGTGACCCTAAAAAAAAAAAAGAAAAAAAAAAAACCAAACAAGCAAACATCAGCTGAAAAGGCCCTTGTGTCAGTATGAAAATAAAACTATCACTGAATATTGAGAGAATGGCTAGTTTTTCTTTCGTCTTCACATAAGTAGTAATTATCAGTTGACTTGTTCATAGTCACCTTCTAAAATAAATTTTGCTATATTTTCTCCAATATCTCCAATTTCCTAAAAAGAAGTTTTAAAAGTTCCACACCAGGAGAAAACTAGAAAGATGGCAAGAATTTGAAAGACCAAAGCTACTTGATGGTAGAAAGCCTTTTACTTCTTTGAACGAATAATGTCTAACACTTCTGAATAGTTTCCATGCACTGTACATGAGGCTCAGGCACTGAACATTCGATCCCTCATTCCTGTGAGATCAGCACACAAATAATACACACTGAGAATGACTATGTGCCTTTACTGAAACCCCAGTGCCTTAGTGAGAAAAACCAGAAATGGGAGCTGTCCCAGGAAGTTCACTGTCTGGTTAAGGAGGCTGATGCTAATAATCCTATAACTGAGGAAAGGAGAGAGAAATTTGGCAGGGGTGGAGGGCAGGTGTTAGGAAAAGGGGCTCCTGAGGAAGAAATGTTGAGGACAAATACACAGGATTTATGTGGGGAAGAAGAGAGGAGAGAGTATTTCTGATGGAGGTAGCAGCATGTACAAAGGCCCTGTGGCTGGGAGAAACCTGTTACATGAGGGTCAGGAAAGGTGGAACAGAGACGCTTCTGTGATGATACTAGAGGTGTGGGCAGGTGCAGACCATGTTGACTTTCAGAGGCTATAGGTAGGGTTTTGAGGCAATTTAAGAGGAGGTGGGGTTGGCAGGATTCAAAGGCTATGTGTTCACGTTTACATCTTAGAAACATAATCATAGCAGCTGGCTGCTGTGAGAAGAATGGACTGGAAGAGGCTAGGAAGGAGGCAACTGAAAAGGCCCAAGCAAAGCAAAGAGATGTTTAGGATATGGAGACCTCCCAATGACCCTATGAGTTATTTCCATTTTCACAGGATGTTGAGAGTTGATGTGTAAGTGACTGGCCTAAGGTTTGTGCAGCTATTAACAGTAGTGTGGGAGAGCTTGAACTTGGTCTCCTAACTCCAAATACAGCATCTTTGCTAAGGTAAAACACTGGCTGAGATGTGACTGTCAAGACAAAATAAACACAAATACCTAATTTCAAAACTTTGAAGAGAATAAGAGCCTAGACCGTTCCTGGGCTTCCTGAGAGTTTGTGCGGTTCTGCTACTGGATCATTCCCTCAACACAGGTTCTCTGTCCCCACCAGGGTCTTAAGTCCTTGCTCCCGCCTGGGAGCTTTCCCCCCAAGTTCATGTGTATGCCAAGTGCACCATCATACCACCAGCTGTTCTGCCCTGACTTAATCTACTAGTTACTGCTGGAGACTTTGCTTCCTAAGACTCTGGAATCCCGTATCTCTACCCTTTTGCTGGAAAACCATAATGAAGTTAGATTCAAGGTGGAAGAATGATTTATTTTGCCAACTGATAAAAAAGATACTCAAAGACTGTATATACATGCATGAGTGAGTCACTTTGCTGTACAGGAGAAGTTGGCACAACATTGTAAATCTACTATAATTTAAAAAAAGCAAAAAAAAAAGCACTACTCAATCTTGTATATTGAAAATATTCTCTGCGAAATGGGACACATACACCCCACCCTCAAAGAGAAAAGCTCCTCCTACTTTCTCCTATACCTGTTTGTCCTTTACATAAACTGTCCCACATTCGTTGTTGGTGTTTTGGTAGGAAAAAAAAAAATCCAAACTGTGTCCACTGACAGATTTCCTAGATTTTTTGTTTTAACCTTTATCAGTTCCAAGTGGTACTGGGATGGGTAATTGTGGGCATTTTCATTATGAAAAATTTCCCAGTCTTCCCATGGGGAGAATTAAATAGGAAAAGAAAAACCACAGAACTTAAGGCTACAGTTAGCAGGACAGCCCTCCTGCTTATGTGTTCTCAGCGTAGGGAACACGGCTCCATATTTTAGTCTGATAGAATCTTTCTGGAGGGCGGTGCTATGTGATTGAGGGAGGGGTACCATTTCACTGCTTATCTAGTTGACATAATTAAAGCATAAAAACTAACCCTGTGTTTGTCCTCAACCTTAACAAAATCCTGTAATTTTTAGAAAAAATTTTTATGAAATTATTTTTATTTTTCCATTATAGCTATATTTTAATATTATTTTTTATTTCTTTCTTTTTATGGCTGCACCCGTGGCATATAGAAATTCCCAGGTTATGGGTCAAATTGCAGTTAAATGCCAGCCTACACCACAACTATGGCAACACTGGATCTGAGCTGCAATTGTGACCTACACCGCAGCCTGTAGCAATGCCAGATCCTTAACCCACTGAGTGAGGCCAGGGTTACAACCTGCGTCCTTACAGAGACTACGCTGGGTCCTTAATGCACAGAGCCACAACGGGAACTCCAAAATTCTGTATTTTAACTGCAAATTATTGCTCTATTTGTTTAGGAACTTCAGGTTAGAAGAGAATATATTTGCCTCTTTTCTGCTCCGCTGAGATATCCTTCCAAATTTGAATAAAATCCCCCTCCACAGCAAAAAAACCCCCAACTTCATCCTACCAGCTCATGTTTCATCTGTAATGGGTACTGATGATCCATTTAGGGTGCTTACATGCAGTAATGAATCCAGATCATCTTTACCAGATTGCCAAAATATTCATAGTATACCCTCCCTGGAAACCAAAGTCCAAGAACAACGTCACATCAATAAACTGCACAAAGTCTAAGTAATCACCACTGAAATATGCAGTTACCTAATGGCTGCTGTGAGAAATTAATGCAGCTACTAGAAATACTGGCTTGGAAAGAAAGATGAATGAAAACGAGTGGGAATAACCGACTCTGGAGATACCTGTGGTGGGAGAGACACAAACTGGGAAGATTTAGAACCTTTATGAATCAAAAATAAACTTAGGTTAGTGCTTCTTTCTCAAAGATTTATCCACGTGATTTATAAATGGCACAAAAAGAATAATGGTGACATCCTAAGATATTTATCACCTCTAAAATAGGAAATAAAATGACTCTCCCTCTTGACTTCACAGGCACCGAAGGGCTTAATATATGACCGCATTATAATAATTGATCCTCGCTTTTTGGTGATTAAACTCTGGGAAATAAGAATGGCAGAATAATTGCATATTTTAGCTGCACAGAACACCTAGCACACAGAAGGCCCATGTTAAGTTTGTTGCACTGAACAGAAATAAAAAATAAAATGAAAGCTATTTGTAGAAAACATGAACTGGGTTAAATACACTAAATCACATATTCATGAGTCTTAGGAGTTGATAAATGCTGAGAACCAAGATAAAGTGAGCAAAATATACTTTCGTCACAAGAAACCACGTGTCCTTGGTGGGCCTCAGTTTCCTCACCTGTAAATGGGGCAACTGTCTAGAGGATGATGGTGATGACCACAGTGATGATTTTTAATGTGGAGTGAAGGCCATCCTGGATCTTTTCAGATTACTCAACACCTGCCCTATACCTTACAGCCCCTGCTCCCACAATTTTGTCACATCCTAGGAGCGAGACCTGTGTCCCCAAATCCTTTCACACCCTCTGGATACTCAGTTAAAACCTCCTGATTTCAGTTTCTTGTTCTCTGGTTTGGTTACAAGGAAGCAGCCCACCAGGCTAATGACACCTGCCCCTGCCCCCTAACGTGGACTCTCAGGTCCAGCGGGGGACAGAGAGGAGATGGACCCCTGGCCTGCAGCCACCTGAAGAAACTATGGAGGACAAAACAACCTTGAGTATGTTCCAGCAAAGAGAGCAACAGAATACTCCAATGAGAGGGCGGCCAGGGCACGGTTCTGAAATCTCTCTCCTGCTCTTGGCTTGTTAGAGAGTTTCAATAATGAAGCTGAAGAGGTTTCTTCTCTCTCTCTCCCCCCTTCCTTTCTTTCTTTTTGTGTGTGTGAGAGGCAGGAGAAGAAAGCCCTTTTCTTTGCAGGGGCACAGGACGCTAGTCCCTAGGATAGAGAAGAAACCTGCAGCGTTTTCTAAGATGATTTATTAGACAGGAGTAGAACTTGCTAGAAACCTCCCAGGAGCAAATCATCTGGGAAGGAATTAATGAACCAAACAAAACACTTGATAATGCAATTAGAATATGAGGAAACGGAGGGGTTTTCCAGGGGGAGGGGGCGCACAAATCTGTGGACATGATTTTGATTATGTCAAATTTAAGGCTGGAAAAGACTGTAACAGTATTTTTAAAGAGGAAAGTTATCAGAGGGGAGATGACCGAGGTTGATATTTATAGTTCAGATGCTTCAGGAGGGTTAGCGAGTGTGCCCAGCTAAGTGGAAACTCACTTGCAGCTATGTTTCAGCAAAATGGTGAGTGGGTCTGAGAAAAAGAAATGAGATCGCTGGCAGCAAAAATATGATTCCCATCACATGCCACGGCAAGAGGGCAGCTCTGGGAACGCGGCATTTCTCCTTAGCTGCTTTAGGCAACAATGGTTTTTCTCCCTGCTTTTGTTTGGGTCAGGGATTCTTTCTTCAAATCTTTTCTTAGTTGGGTTAGAAACCAGGAGTCTGAAGCTCTTGAAACTTCTCTTTGACCTCCTTTCATTGTGCCTCTCGGATGAGGTCACTGAAAAACATGTGTGGCAGTGGTAATACTCGCTGGGTATGTACGAAGGAAAATTTCTGGCTAGATACTTGTCCTAACTGCTGCGGCAGGCTTTGCATAAAACTCTATTTGGGTATAACACAGGCTTCTTTTTACTGATATGACTGTATAGTCTAAACACTTACTTTTAAAATTTTTATTTGTTATTGAGGTATAGTTAATTAACAATGTTGTGTTAGTTTCAAGTGTATCACAAAGTGATTTAGTTATAGATATATGTATATATGTGTGTGTGTGTATATATATATATATATAAACACTCTCTTTCATATTCTTTTCCATTATGGCTTATTACAGGATGTTAAATATAGTCCCCCGCCCCCCCCCTTTGTCTTTTTCAGGCCACACCCATGGCATATGGAAGTTCCCAGGCTAGGGGTCGAATTGGAAATGCAGCTGTTAGTTTATGCCACAGCCACAGCAATGACAGATCTGAGCCACTTCTGTGACCTATACCACAGCTCCTGGCAACACCAAATCCTTAACCCACTGAGGGAGGCCAGGGACTGAATCCACATACTCATGGATACTAGTCAGGTTCTTAACACACAGAGCCACAATGGGAACTCCTAGTTCCCTATTTTTAAAATTTGTAACTGGATAACTTATGTTCCATCATCCCCTTCTCTAGCTTTTTAGTTTGGCAGGGCTATGATTAACATTTTTTTTTTGTCTTTTGTCTTTGTTGTTGTTGTTGTTGCTATTTCTTGGGCCGCTCCCGTGGCATATGTAGGTTCCCAGGCTAGGGGTCCAATCGGAGCTGTAGCCACCGGCCTACGCCAGAGCCACAGCAACTCGGGAGCCTCGTCTGCAATCTACACCACAGCTCATGGCAACGCCGGATCGTTAACCCACTGAGCAAGGGCAGGGACCGAACCCGCAACCTCATGGTTCCTAGTCGGATTCGTTAACCACTGCGCCACGACGGGAACTCCCTGATTAACATTTTTAATGTCTTCCCAAAATATTTCTTCTTTTAAGTATATAGTCATCTCACCACCTACTACTTCTGAAAGTGTTTTTGTGGCTTTAGCTTAATGACTGAATATGTGAATGAATATACAGCAAGGTCAGGATGGCACCCTGGACACAAAGCCCACCCCAGATACAAGAGTACATATACATGGGACATGTACACATTCAAGTATTAATGAAACACTTTTCCTTGAAATCTAGGACTCCTACCTCAGAGTGTTTGCCTGGCAACCCCTGACTGCTCCATGTTCACAGGTCAAGAAACCCAGCCTGGCCGAGATGAGGTCCTAACTCCCAGTAAAGGGGGAACCTAGTACTTGGCACTGGACGCCCATACTGTCTCCCTCCATCGCTGGGTGGTAAGAACCTGAGTTAGTTTTGCAACCACTACAACATCGTTAGTGGCTCTTCCTACTTGGAACACTGCAAGGTCTTAAAAAAATAACCTCTTGAACAAATGTCTGCTCCTGATCATTTGCTCCAAACATACAGCACAGTTCCACCTCTGCATATGATTTTGAGGAAACCTTGGCCTTACATACATCTCTTGAAAGCTCTGTTCTCCACCGTTTCTTTAACAGAAATGACTCGGCGAAAGTGGAACACAAGGATGTCCACAGAAGTTAGCCTTTCTGCTTTTTTTTTTAGGGTCATATTGGTGGCACATGGAGGTTCCCAGGCTAGGGGTCAAATCGGAGCTACAACTGCCAGCCTACACCACAGCCACAGCAATGCCAGATCCAAGCTGCGTCTGTGACCTACACCAGAGCTCACGGAAATGCCGGATCCTTAACCCACTGAGCAAGGCCAGGGATTGAACCTGCCTCCTCATGGATCCTAGTCAGGTTTGTTACCGCTAAGCCACGATGGGAACTCTGGAAGTTGGCCCTTCTGGATCCATTCCCATTACTTCATGCATTCTGATAGAGATCTACAACTCTTAATGTTCCTCTTCTTTGATCCAATTTTGGAAACCTGGCTGCCCCCACCTCCTCCAGAAATGCCAGCTTTCTCCCTTGGTCCCCACAGCCTTCAATAGACTTGTTTGACAATCTGTTACAGCAGCCAGTGCAATGCTGCACTGTAACTGTTCCAGGTATGCACATGCCAACATTTCAGAGCTCCCTTGCACACTTCCAACACCCTAGAAGAAGGAGGAATCTGTATTCTTGTGCTTTGGAGGAAGAGTCTAAGGTTCACAGAGGCTCAGAGAACGTTCCACAGTACAAAGATAATCCTCGGCACAGATCTGAGTTTCTCCCTTTAATCCATTAACTCTGAGTGAACGGGGACCTCTTGTTTGTCTGCTCAGATAGGCCATGGATGCTGTGGGCACAGGGGCTCTTTTCAGTCTTTCTCTCAGCATGTAGCCCAGAAAACACAGGGGGCACTCAATAAGAGCTGGTGTTAGGACCACCAGAGGTTGACTATCAATGGGATAACTTGCAGCTGGAATCCCTCTTCTGCTTTCATCAACTAATAAGATGAACTTGCACTTGAGGGAGTATCACACTTTTACATCATATAACCTCTAAGGTTGTAGATATACCTCCATTTTATAGAGGACAAGACCAAACACAGTTCCTGGGACAGGTCTTTCGATGATGCTTTTGTAACAGACTCACATTCCTTCGCAGTTTCCCTTACGCTGTAATTATAAACTCACTGGCATAAGATTTATTTTGGACCTCCTTTCCCCCTTCTCCCCACCAATGTCAGCCCAATAGGACATGGACTCTGCTTGCCACTGCAATGCCTGATACTTGGCACGACACCAGGGCCATGGAGGGACCTCTTAGTGTGTGTGGAGGCAACTGAGGGGACCTGCTCACTGTCAGGTCTGTGCTTGAGTCAGACAGTCCTGTGTTAGGAGAACTGATCCCGGGCAAGTTGGTCAGCTTCTCTCACTACCTTCAGTTGTCTCATCTATAAAATGGAAATAACAACAGCACCTTGACTTTAAGGGGCTGTGTGAGAACTACATGTTTATAAACCATCTGCCCAACAAAGAACTCAGTAACTTCTTTTATCATTGCTATTACTGTTATTTATTCTATGCTAATAAGCATAACCCCCATATCGTTAGAATATATTAACCTTGGGCCTTCACTATGAATTCGAGGATAAGTCAGACAGGGCTGGAATTGCTTCCTCCTTCATCTGGACATTTTTAAACTGTGGCTGGAGATGGAATGGAGCTGGTTCTAAAACTTCGGGGCCAACTGAAAGAAAATGCACTCACTCTTCAGGTTGATTTCTCTGTGGCAGTGGTTACCTCCCTCCCTCCACTCTTAAGGGAACAAGTACTGGCTCCCATGTTCCAGTCCAGGGAGGAACTTGAACAGAAACTTCATTCAGAGATTAGACTGACATGCCCAACAACTCAAACTTTAATTCCTGCCAAGTTTCCAGATACCCAGCCCTATCCTATAAATGTTCGATGTAGGAGGTTGCTAGAGTGAGAACTAAAAAGGAGAAAATGCCAGACCCAGGCTAAGAGAGGCACTCCTTGCTAAGGAGTTGTTCCAAACAGGAACGCACTACATGCAGGAAAGTACAGCACACGGTCGCTGGTATCCAGCCTGGAGAGGGTGAGCAATACTAGCTCTTCGTGCCAGGCATCTCATAACTCGATGGAAAGAAACGGCAGCCCGGATGGAAAAGACCGTTGTGATTCTGAGGGGAAACATCCGCTGCTTTTCACCTCCTGATGCCAAATGAAATAGTGTTATGAACGATAGTAATTTCTCTCTAGGCTTTTCCAACTCCCCAAATAGTGAGCAGCTGCCTGATAAAAGGAAATTGGTTCCTATCCTTTAGAGTTTTCTTTTATTAAAATGCACGTCACTTTTAATGTTATGTGCCACCACTGCTGACACTCTGGTGGGGGAGCAGAATCATCAATTGTCACGTATGGCAAAACAGGAATGTGTCTGGTAATTCTATGGTAAACTGCTTAAAACACTGGCAGGAAACTGTTAGCTCCCCAGATGTCTAACAAATTAACTTGGTTTTCATTGGTTTAATGTTTGGAATAGCAAGTGTCTGCTTTACTTGGTTTAGGCGTTGTTTGTTCACAAAAAAAGACCACATTTTTGCTGAAGACTTCTTTACATAAAAACATGCAGAGATGCAAACTCTTAGGAAATGTGTTTATAAAGACGCCTCCTCTAACTGTTATCTTACAGATGTCTTCTGTTACAACAAATGTTATGGTTTTAGAGAACTCTTTTATGGATGAAGAATACTTTACGTTAAGGAAAAAATAAAGCAGTCTTCTACACTTTTTAAAGATCTTTATAGCTTTTCAACTCGCCCCCATTGTAATTTACTTTCCTTCAGAACTAGGGGGAGAGGGAGGCTTTAAAATAAGGTATTTCTTCTTGGGTTTTTTAATTACTATTTTTATCTATGAAATACTGAATAAATTGGAATTCCCGTTGTGGCACAGCAGAAATGAATCTGAGTAGGAACCATGAGGTTGCAGGCTTGATCCCTGGCCTTGCTCAGTGGGTTAAGGATCTGGCATTGCCGTGAGCTGTGGTGTAGGTTGCAGACACAGCTCAGATCTGGCATTGCTATAGGTCTGGTGTAGGCCAGCAGCTACAGCTCCGACTGGACCCCTAGCCTTGGAACCTCCATATGCCACAGGTGCAGCCTTAAAAAGACAAAAGACAAAGACCAAAAAAAAAAAAAAAGGAATTATTGAATAAATTAACAAATATCTATGATTATATGTGAATATAAATGATAACTACAATGAATACATGTAAATATACCACCCACTTTGAGATAACTATCACTATGGCATCTTGACAAGCTGAACATCCCATATCCGTGAATGATCAGAGCACCACAAACAGCCAAGAAGAAGGCACCAAGATGCCTGCTCTACTAGGGACCAAGAATTACTGTGTAACTGTAGCAGGATACAATACACCCTCCAAGTGCAATCCTGATGGATACAGGAGAAATACATGGACAAGAACAGAAAGGCCAGAAACAGTCTGGGCCTCACAGAGAAACTGGCATTGTCTATTGATGGGGAAGAGATGGGCTTTTGTCCAAGTGGAAAAGCCATATTAAAAAATGAAATTGGACTCCAACCTTACACCATATATGAAAAGGTAACTGTGAAAGGCAAAATTTGTATGAAATTTTTAAGAAAACTTAAGTGAGTAGCTCTATGACTTCAAGGTAGAGATCATGTTTTCCAAAGGGACTAAAAGAAAAGACGGATGTATTTGATGACATTCAATTAAGGGATCCGGGTCAGTGGAAGACATAATAAAGATAGGTTACAAACTGGGAGAAAATGTTTACAACTCATCACTGATGAGGGACTCATATCTGGACTATGTTTTTAAAAATCACATAAACAAGAGAAAAAGATGAAAAATCCAACAGAGAACTGGCCAAAGCCTGTGCAGGCAGTGCACACACACACAAAGAGACTCAAATATGATGAATATATGCTGGGTATTACACAGAGAGGCTTATTTAGGGGGTAACTTGGCAACATGTATGAAGACCTCTAAAAATGTTGATCTTCTCTCAAATACAGATATATCCTGAGAGAATGATTTAGGATTGGCCTGATGATGCTTACCTGACAGGTAAAAGTTACACCAAGCCCTATCACCTGAATGTCCCCAATCTATAAACTGTGGTCTGTCATTATAGTGATAGTTACATGGCTTACAGAGAAAGAAGTCTGATCAAACTTAATTTCCAATATTTTTGAAAAATTAGGATTTGTTTGGTAACAAGGTCCTTCCTAAAAACACATTCTCCTCTGAAAGGAGGATTCTGCCCATGATGAATGACATTATTCAGAAATACTTTAATTAGATGATTTTCTCACTTACAATCGTGAAGGGAGTATCTGCAAGAGTAGCAACGTATGTGGTTAGGAGGACACAGGATGATTTTGGAGCCTGGGGTGATTCTGAGGACAGCGGTTGAAAAAACCTAAAGGTTAGTGAAGTTTTATCTGTAAAACCACTCACACACTCACATATATACATATACATACACTGTGTGTATGTATGTGTGTCTATCTTTTACAGACAAAACTTCACTAACCTACAGTTTCACCTGTAAACTAGCTAGTACACAATCATTTACTTGAAAGCTCTGCTTGAGCAAAATAAAATATTTTTGATATTAACCAACAGTTGGTTAAATTTTCAATCTGCATGTGCATCTGAAATAAGAACTTGTGCTGCCTACTCATCCAAGGAAGACTTAAAAAAATCTGCCAGGGAGCCTAGCTAGCATAAGAGTCCTTCTCTTCCAGCTTTTTGGTTTAATGCAGAACAGAGGTTCTCGACCTTGAACAAGCACCTGGTGGGCTTGTTAAACACAGGCTGTCGGCTGGAAAACCTGTGTTTTAACAAGCTCCTGGGTAACGGTGATGGGGCCAGGCCAAGACCATACTTTGAAAAACAGTGACTTAGAAGAAACTTCTGGAGACTTTCTCTTTCTTTCTCTCTTTTTATGGCTGCACCTGTGGCATATGGCAGTTCCCAGGCCAGGGGTCAAATTGCAGCTGCAACTGCAGCCTATGCCACAGTCACAACAACACCAGATGTGAATTGCATCCGTGACCTACACCACAGCTCGTGGCAATGCTGGATCCTTAACCCAATGAGCGAGGCCAAGGATCGAACCAGCATCCTCACAGAGACATCAGGTTCTTAACCCACTGAGCCACAAGGGAACTCGTGAAGACTCTTCAACAGTCAGAAAAGCTCTCCTTGATCCCTACTGCCACCCAACTCAAAATGCATGTTGTCCACAATTGGACAGTAGGGCCATTCACTTTATTTCACTTTGGCACTACTTCAAATTAGTCTTCATTATGAGCTGATGAGTATCATCAAATGCATTTGATAAAAATAGGCAAGGGACCAGCAGATTGGCAAAGAGACCCTTCCCTAAAGTTCCCCAACAGACATGCACACTGCAATATGCTCTCGGTGAACAAAGCAAGCAGGCCATTCGGAATAGGTGAATTCATTCTTGAAAATTCCACGCTTGCCTCTGGCAGCACGGCCCGGCAGCACCTCACTAATATTATGACACCTGCCACACCACTGAAGGTGACGCTGGCTGCCAGGAACAGGGATTTGTGGGCTTCAGAGAGAGAGAATGTAAGGCTCCCTGCTGAATCCCACAACCAGCAGAGAACACAGGAGGGTTATGTTGGCTCTGGTGGGCCTTTAGCCAGATTTGCTGACAGTATTCTTTTGTACCACCCCCTTCCCAACTTAGCCATGGCCTCTCCCTGCATAGTTAATGAGCATAAGAAAAGTCATTTATAAAAACAGCATGCTTTCACTGTTCCATATGTTTATTTCTGCCTGCCATGGCAGGCAGGTGACAGGAATGCAACAAGCGGGGTGGTTCCCTCCCCTGTGACCCTGTACTGCTGCCTCATGGCAATGTGTGGCTGTGCCTATGGAAACCATTAGAGGCCTGAGACCTGGGCTCATCTGTCATTGCATAAACCTTCCCAGACCGGAATGGAACCCCCGTGATCCATTCCTCATTTAGAAGTTAATTTGGTAAACATGTCCTGATTAGTTATTGCTTATGTGTCAGGAGTGAGGGTGCCACAGAGAACAAGGCAGCGTCCCCATCTTCACATTTTCCTGGGGGCTGAGGGTTGGAGACAAATGATAAGCAGGTTAATAAGTGCATTTGCTGTGATAAGTGCCAGAAAGGAAGTAAACTCTGCACAGAGAGGTGGAAGCAGGTGGGGCCGGGGGGACTCAAATCGGGGGGAGTTCTAGGGAGTGGGACATTTAGGCTGCATCCTCAAGAATGGGTTAGTCGACCAGCTGCAGGTAGAGGGGAATGGTCAGGTCAAAAGTCTTGGGAGGGAAGGGGAGGGGAGGGTTCTGGGTACTGAAAGGAGCCCTGGGGGACCAGGGCGGATGAGGAGTAGGGAGGTGTGTGATGAGGCTTATGGAGCAAGCAGTAAGAGGAGCCTGGGCCACAGGACCTTGCAGCCAGAATTAAATGGTTTTATCCTTAGGGTGCTGGGAAGCCAGCGAGCAAGGCATGGAAAAAGCTCAGATCTCAGCACATGGTTGGCTGGTTGAACATGTTGACTTAATGAACGAAAGATAAACGTCTTGAGTTCTCTCTGTTTTCCCTCCCTCACCTTCGTGGTCCAAATCATGGTCATCTAGCTAGCAGCTAGATCTCTTTCAGGGTGCCTAACCAGTTCCTTTATTTCTCTTCTGGCTCCTCAATCCCTCACAAACACATACAAACCCCCACATGTTCAATGAGCCATATGCTGAGGGCAAATGCGGTGATGAGACGTCCCAGGAAGTCACAGTATAGCAGAGGTGGTAGAGTGAACAGAGAACATGGAAACCAGGTGGGAGGAAGTGCAGGAATAGAGTGAGGTACACAAGGGCTCATGGGAAGGCTCAGTGCAGGGACACAGTGAAGCACAGGGCATCATGGGAAAGTTCAGAATAGGAACACAAGTGTGCACAGAGCATTGGGGGAAGGCTCTGTGGGCAGAGACACAGGGATGCGCAGGGCCTCATGGGAAGACTCTATGTAGGGAAACACTGATATGCAGGGCATCATGGGGAGGCTCAGAATAGGAATACAATTGTGCACAGAGCATCATGGGAAAGCTTGGTGCAAAGACATAGGGATGAGCAGGGCCTCATGGAAAGGCTCCGTGCAGGGACAAAGCGACACGCAGAGCATCACGGGAAGGCTCAGAATAGTCTTACAAGGGTGGAGCACAGCCTCTTGGGAACACTCTTTTTTGACCCTCCTCCCCCAAACCTTTCCTCCTGAAAAAAGAGATAGGTAGAAAGAGGGGAGTAAGCCCTGGTCTATCTTAAACTATTTCCATTTCCATTTCTTAACATAAAAGTGGCTTATAATCCATTGTTAACTGAAGAGAAAACAACAGATCTTAACAGTAAATGCACTGTTCTCAACAATGACTCTCGGCCATAGACAGATACCATACTCATCAATCAAGGGCTTGCAGTTTGTCAAGGCGGGAGTAGACGGGCTTTCTTTTTCCATACCTGTTTTGCCTAAACTAATTCAGAATCTAAAGCCATTTCTAAAACAAAGTTTCCAGGACCTACCGATAAGCTGTTTAAGCAAACCCACTCCTATTTGCAAGAAAAGGATGCCAGGTTCAATACTGCTGTGCAGAGGTCAAGTTTATGTTCATCTAATTAACCATCATTAACTCTGTTCATACTTAATCCTACCACGACCGCGCTGATTCTCAGTGGACTCACAGTTGATTTCTTTAAAGCAGTAAACTCACCTAATTGAGGACTGAATGTAGCTAATTAAATATGAAAACAGGACTGTGTATAGTCAGGTTTCCAGAATACTCCTTAAACTTGTTGATTCTGGTTGTCATTTACTATAGAAATCTGTATTTTCTAGCCAACTGGCTTATTAACAGATTGATGGAGAAAGGTCACAAATGCATACATCCCTCAAGTTCTCTGGCAAGTTACAGTTACTGGGTGAAATTTTTGCTTTTCAAAACCAACAACATTAATGGCAAAAAAAGGGACAAGTTACTCTTAACTGGTATTTTTTGTCACTGAGAGGCTAAACAACATGAGCTTTGTCAAATCATCCATTCTTCAAGCTGCCTGGGAGGTTAATGGGAACTCTCTGTTCTTCTTGAGGTCATTTCTCTTTGCCCATCACTCTCTCCTCCCCCCTCCCCCCACTGCGAGGGACCTGAGGCTCTACAGAAAGCCCTCTCATTTGTAAGAGAACAGATCCAAGTAACAGCAGGCTGACAGAGGTGCCAAGCAGCACATGGCCTTGTCTGAGAATGTAGCATCTGCAATGTGAGGTGGGTGAATTTTGAAAACTAATCGCAGTGTTCCATATAATGCCGGTGATCTATTCAGTGACTTTGATGAAAGTGATTTATGCAAGAGGAGAATGCACAGATTTTGGAATTACAGCACAGATGTGGCTCCCAGCCCCAATTATAACTCCTTTGTGTTTCAGTCTCTTCCTCTGTGAGATGAGGATAATACTATCACCAATCTTCTGGGGCTCCTGTGAGGATGGGATGGCGTGATGCATGGTTGGCTCTTAGCATTGCATAGGCACATAGCAAGTGCTCAAGAAATAACACTGTGCTTAGAGTTTGGGATCAACAGATACATACTACTGTACACAAAACACATACACAACAAGGACCTATTGCATAGTGCAGGGAACTATATTCAATACCTTGTAATAACCAATCATGGAGAAGAGTCTGAAAAAGAATACATTTATATGTATAACTGAATTACTCTGCTATATGCCTGACAATCAACTCTACTTCAATCAAAAAAGACCATGGTTACTGAAAAGAATACCACTGCAATTTATCTATGTTTTACCTGCCATCTTAATTTGCATGCAGGTTTTAGTGAATGTGTTCATTGTTGTAATTTTTTTATTTGAAGCCTAAGTCCTAATCAGAATAATTTCCTTGCTGTGTAATCAAACAGCAAAGGTCACTATTCTGCCAAAAGTCTCTGGCTGACCTTAGAGGAGGTGGAAGGAATGAATGACACTGCCTCATATGTCACCCTTTTCCCCTCCCCCAGGCCTCCCTCCATGGGAAGACCCACCCACCCCAAGAAGCATCCACAGGTTGGCTTTCCCCTTGTCCTAAAGGGACACAGCTGGGTGGAGGGCTGGGGCCTGGCCTATGATGGGATCATGGGCACAAAACCAACTGAGACATACACCGGCCACCCCTGCACCCTTCCCTTATAATAGGTAATCAGCTTTGGCTGGATTCCAGCCACAGCCCTAGAGCTGAGAGGCTCCCTATCCCATTACACCATCAATGTGAGATCTCCTGGGCCAATTAATTTACCCAGGTAGAAGACTGTGCATCCCTTGAGAGCCGGAGAGTATCTTCCTTTCCAACTTCCCCATACTTTCACCTGACCGGCACTTCTGAGTATTCTGGATCACTCAAGACTGGCAAAAGCATTCCCATGCATGAAGCAGCTGCTAAGTTACATTTTCAATCTCTGGTAGGCACAGAACCCGTCTTGATGCTCTACAGGATGCCACAGTCACCGTTAAAGCATAAAGAACTGCTCTAACTCAACTGATCTTCAACCCCAGGGCAGGCAGGAGGCACATCTGATACTCCCCTCCGAAGTACTCCAAACATCGCCAAATAACTCAGTGCATCCCTTAACACATGGCACAGATCACTTAGTATGTGTGCACTCTCGGCAATGTCCTTTAACGATCGGGAAACTTTGTGTGTCGGTGGTGTTCTATTGTGATTAAAGGTATAATAAAATATGTGTATGACAAGAGGCAAAGCCATTGTTCTGCATCATTAAGCTCACAGCAGCCCCCCAAAGAAAGTGTAGGCAGTTTGCCAAAGGCCCTAGTGAAGAGCCTCTCTTTGAATTATCTCTGGATGAGAAAAGGATCAAGTCTGAGCCCCAGAATATTTGATCCTCTTTGTGCTGCTGTTACAAGGGCTTACTGAAGCCAGACACACTGGACCTTCTGGAACTCTAATTTATGGAAACCTTAATTTCTCTGCTCTAATAAGGCTTTGCATAATAAGAGTGGGAATGCAATTATTAATTCCTGCAAGTGTTTTGTGAATTCCTTTATGCTATGGTTCAGGACTCCCAAAGAATAGGAGAAAGGGGGATTTTACTTAGTTGGCACAAGGGTAATGGGTCTGAAAAGTAGTTTGAGTTTCCTGAAAATAAATCTGCATGGCTTCCTAAATTGCTGACAAAGTGTATTCCAGATGGAAGTCATTTCTCAGCAATTTACTGCACGATGCTTTGGCCAGAAATATTTCCACATAAATCCACCTAGTACAAAACAAACAAAACCCAGGCTCCCTCTTTTGGGGGCTGAGGGGGAAGGAGCCCAAATCATACAGATGAATTAAGCACAAGTTAACGAAGATTTACAGGAGATGTGGTAAGATTACCTTTTGGCAGGTACAGTTCTATGATTATTTCCACAGCAATGAAAGTGAAACAGTATTGTCATGCAGTGATGGTTTAGAGGAAAAAACTCCAGTAAGTTATCAAAAGTACATTTATTTTAGCGCACGGTATTTATTTCATAGGCAGTTGTGAGCATCGGTATACAACTGCCTCAGTGATGCTTCTGTTTTTCTACTTGTTTCACTTCTGAATGCCTGACTCACTGAGAACTGGGGCTCACTGCACATGAGAACTTGGCAAATTTCAGATTACAACATCACCATATGATCACATAAGGGATGGGGGCCAGATCTCCAGTGGCAAGAGCACTTTTGCCCAGACCTCCAATGTGCCCCTAGACTGCTCTGAAAGGATGGGAGTCCAGTAGAGCTCTGAGCATGAAGTCATATGTCAGAAGTATTATTTCCAAAATTTATTTGATGCTTATTTTTTGGAAGGTTTTGCCCTCTGCACAGGAGGGTGGCTCAGGCACCTAAGACCCAAAAGATTTGTTTTGACACTCTGCATGCCTCAATACAGAAAGAAACACACACACACACACACCCCTACCTTTTATTCATCCAGAGTCACTGTATCATTAGATTTTGTCTACAGAGGCAGCCAATTCACATGCACAGCTGTCTTGCTGTATTTTTAATGGTAAGTGCCCTCTTCTGGCTTGTGCAAAAATGGCACCCAACTGACAGCTAATCAAATTCTTTTTAAAGCTGTCCAGCTCCTTTAAAAAATATAGTAATATACCGTTTATTGTGAAATTTAAAGAACAAGAATATTTTCTCCTCTAACAGCCTTCTTCGAATACGCTAATGTTAAAATTCCTCTGTATCAGAATTATATGATTTTTTGAACAGTGGGGAAAAACTGGAAGGAGTTAGAATGACATGAGGGGAAAATATTTACCTGCCAGGTCTAGTAGTATCAAAACCTCCTAGTTCAGCATAAGACTTGAATATTGAAAAATAAAACACTCAACATGAGTGTAAGATAAATTTCTGTAGGTTGTACCTTAAATACCCATTTCATTTCCACTGAAATTTCCTATCAGTGATGCCACACAAGTTTTAGAGAAGTTACAGGCTGTGGATGATGGCACCTGTGATCAAGCCACTTGTTCTTCACGTGCTTAAAGTTTTTGCAGGGGGAGGCACAGAAATGGCAAGTCTGAGGTGTGAATCTGAACCACATGTCCCATTAGGAGGAGCTGCTCAGAGACCGGGAGAGCCTGTGCTCTCCTGAAAGGAGCGCTAAAACTATTTGTAAACAGAGACAAAACCACGCCAGCATTAATCATCGACCACGTCTTCTCCAACTTGTTCAAAGGGCGAGTGACCATGCGCTGACCCTGCCTAGGACATCCATCCGCCACCCGGGGTAGGGGGGGAGAGCGGGCATTTGGAAAGGAGCTTTGCGACATGACAGCTTGAAACACATTTTATGATCCTCAACATCTATTTAAATATTCAGAGAGAAGCACCTAAGTGCCACAATCAGGGAAATCACTTTAGAGACTGAATGGAAAACACACAGAAACGTCAGAAAGGCCCTCTCATTCCCAACACAAACAGGCACAGAAATCCCCAGTTCCTTTCCCAAAGTAACGCTCAGCAAGGTGAGTGCCTGGCCACTCCCACAGGCTAAAATGCGGTGCGTTACCTGACAAACTTCGTAGAGTAATTTGTACTGCTCCTCTTGCTTCTGCAGGCTGCACAGACTGCATCCCATGTTTAGAGAGCCGGCTGAGGACGGCTGCAGGGTTGGCGGGCGCCTGGGAGGAGCAGCGCCCTCAGCACGCAGGCATGAGGTGTGCTCCAGGAGCCTCAGTGCCAGATGCTGGGACACTGCAGGCTGGCGGTGCTCTAGGAGGCTGCACACAACTCTCCCCCTTCCACGCTCCCCTTCTTCCTCTTGCAGCCTCATGCACGCACGCACAAACAGACATACACGTACTCACACACTGCTCCCTCCTCTGAGTGACTCTGGCAGCTGGATTGTGGTCCAATGCACACGCTATATATACTGCCGCTCATGCATATTAATCAGCCCTCATTGACTATTCATAATAGACAATGATACAGAAGCTATAATTGCCAACGATGACAGTTGAAATTTCTCTAATTAACAAGCAAGTGCTCCACTGGCAGGGAATAATAAAAGACACTAACAATTTTGCAAGCCATTTTCTGGCAGTTACAAATAAACATGACTGCATTTTTAGCCATGTCTCTTAGGATAATTTCCTAATGCATTTAAGCTAAGTAGAAATTCATTTTTAAATATATCATAAAATTTCTGATGATATAAAATGTATTTAATGCTGCAGATAATGATGGCATATAAATAGGTTTAATGGAATGGACATGTTTTGAATAATGTTCATATAATATTTAGTGCTTTACTAAGCTGCAGGAAAAATCCTCCACATATGAATAAAATATACAAATTTAAATTGTGAGATACATGCATGTGTAAGCAAAATAACCAGAGGGTATAAGGAGAGAGGCTGCCCTAAAGGTGAGCAAGCAGATAATCATTGCTAAGGGTGCATCTTCAATTCCCAAAGCAGAAAGTTATTTGTGAAAGGGCTGCTGGGTTAACTGGAAGGAAGAGAAGCAGCCAGTCTCATGCCATTGCCACAGCCACGTAGCCCATCTCAGAGCCCAGGCCACTGTGCTAAGTGTCACTGTCCATTCAGTATCTGCATTTGATGTTCTGTATCTACCTAGACTTCCATAGCTTTGTTCTGCTCTGAGTGTCAAAGAGGCAGTGACTTGCCATTGCCCATGGAAGGTGAGCAGGGACAGGATTGAAAATTTTGATCATTGCTGCATTGCTTCCTGATCCCCTTGAATTTAGCTTCTGTGCTACTATGTAAGTTTGATGGTTTAAAAAAAAAAAACCTGTGTCTTCATAAATAATCACCTCACTGCCAGAATGAAGGGCACTGGTCCCATTTTCCCAACCCAAGTGGTTGATGTTTAAAATTCTCACAATTGTATCCATAGCCTTCACCCCTTCATTTTATAAAGCTTCAACTGTTTCTCAAGAGGACTCCCACGTCTCCTGTCAAGAGGCATCACGGGGCCTGAAGAATAAAGCTCCCTTTCTTTGGGAACCAAGACACACCTGCAGTGTGAATAAACTAATCCAAATAAACTTCTTTGTGGGCTGGCGGCCAGCAGACACAGCTGGCCCCATTTCTCAGGCCCGGAAGATGAGGCATAGGGACAGGGCTGGGATTAGCTAAAAGCCTGGATCTCTGGAGGGGAAGGAAGGGAACCTCTGACTCAGGCCCTTACTTGGTGTCACCACCTGGGCTGGAGCAGAGAGCTAACACCAGGGAAAGCAAGCCACAGATGGAGTTGGGTAGTGGCAGTGACCTCTGACTTGCTTTGATCCTGGGAAGGGTTTTATGGATCCATGAATAAGTCGCTGAGACCTCAGTTTCCCGATCTCCGAAGAGACATAATACTAACCACGTTGCAGAGTTTTGTTGCCATGATGTGAGAAAACACAGGTGGTTCAAGCCCAAACCAGAGGCCATGTCTGTTCACTCCCCTGGCCTCATCCCCAGAGCCTTCCGTTGTAAGGCTGCCCCCATGCATCCACACTGGATCTCACATTTGCCCACTTCTCTGTCCCCCGCCCACCATCCGCTCTCACCTGGATGGCGTCAACAACCTCCTGCTGTGCTCGCCCTCTCTGAATCTCTTCTTGCCTTCCCACTGACCACCCCTCCCCCCAATCCACTCTCCACATGCCAGATTGTTCCTCACCAGCCAGAAGCCAGACCACTTCTTAAAGACCCTCCCATGACTTCTTGTCACACTTGAATCAAAATCAAAATGTCCACCAGGGCTGCCAAGGCCCTGTAAGATCCTTACCCAAAGAATGCTCCATTCCTGTCATCTTTCCCCTCCCCACCCCATCCTGATGCTCACCTCACTGCCATCCAAGCCATTGTACATGCAGTTCCCCAGGGCCTCTGTATGTGCAGTTCCCTCTGCCAGAATGGCTCCTCCCCTTCTCCTTCTTACCCACCCAGCACTGCCATCTAGCTCAAATGAAGCCTTCTTGGGAAAGCTCTTGCCTGACACCATGTGTGAATTGCTCTCTCAGTCCCGCAAATGCCTGTCATTTCATCCCAGCCACTTCCTTTGCATCGCTCTCCAAAATGAGTAATGATCCTGTCCACTCATGCTTATTGGCTCACTGAGCATCTCCCTGTCTAGGAATTCTAGCATCTCGAGGACAGGGACCGGGTCTGACTTTCCACCACAGTCCAACCAGGGAAGTGCCTGGGAGAGACATATTCTTTAGCTGAATGAATAGACAAGGCTGGGCCAGTGGGGCTCAGCAGCCATCAGTTCCAGTGAAGGCTGAAAGTGAAACATACAGAGGAACACAGTGTGTTTGGGTCCCCATGAGGGAAGCATGGCTGCTATTCCTCTCCCAGTCTTTTGAGGCTTTAAATTATTATTATTATTATTATTATTATTATTATTATTATTATTATTATTTTGGCAAGTTCTGACATAGTTAGCTTTTCTCATCTTTTCCGTGTACACCCTAAAATTAACGCAGGAATGGGCCCTGGCTGAATAGATGGGGAACTTGGGCCAATCCTTGTAATATTAGAAAACTTTCAGATTTCAACCATAAGACATTTCACACTCTTAAAAATTACTGAGACTCTCCCCATAGGATTATTGTTTGGGTGGGTTATGTCTACTGATATTTACCATGTTAGAAGCAATTGGAAAATTTAAAATATGTATTCCCTGATTCATTTAAAATGCCAATAACAAATCCACTAGGTATTCACAAAAAATAACATTTTGTAAAGGAAAAGCGACCCTATTTTCCAAAACAAAAGAATGCCCTGAAAAGAATGGCACTGCTTTACATTTTCAAACTCTTTAGTTCTCCTAGATGGAAGACAGCGGGCCTTTCATAGTGGTTTCTGCATTTAATTCTTTGTGACACCATGTCATAGAGGAGCTTCTAGAAAGCTCTACTGTACACTCATAAAGGAATGAGAGTGAAAGAAAGAGGAAAATAACACCTTAGCATTTTTATGAAAATGGTTTTGACCTCGCAGACCCCCTGAAACAGTGTCAAGGACTCTGGCTGGTACCTGGGTCACCTGAATACTGCTGCTTTAGGAAGACATGGCCATGACCTGGGGACCAAGAGCCTCTTGTGTGGGGGAGGGGAAGAGTAGAGAAGATACTCATTCAAATGCAATTCATGGTTGGTTTTCCACTTGCTCTTGTGATTAATGATGCATAATTTGGAATCAACAATGCAAAACACTCTTGTACCCATGCTGGCCAAAACGATTCTTTCTGAAGTGATTATGTGCCTTAAAACTAACTGTTACTTTGGAAAATCAACTCGTGATTTTCATTTTCAAAATGTTGCTGTCATAGAGTACGTAGGAAATGTAATTGTGTAAAGGGAGGGTTGCCTATGCTGTGCCGTACACAAGGCTTTTCATGTTGCAGATCCAAGAGACACAGAGCCCGTTAGCAAAGGGGAAGTTATTTTCTTTCTTTTCTTTTTTGGCTGCCCCATGGCATATGGAAGTTCCCGGGCCAGGGATCAGATCTGGGCCACAGCTGTATCCTTAACCTACTGTGCTGGGCCAGGGATGGAATCTATGACCTGGTGCTGTGGAGACGCGACCAATCCTGTTGTGCCACAGTGGACACTCCAAGAGGAAATTATTTTCAACAGAACTGTGTTTTGAGAGAACAGCTGCACCAGTAAAAATGAAAACTACTGGCTACACAAAGGCATGCCTTGTTTGCCAAAGATGCTGAACATCCTTTAAAAGTTCATTATCACATCCTCAGAAAGCGCCTCCTATGCTCACCAGTACACAAGGCTCTCCCACCTCTCTGTAACATCTATGCCGGCTTCTTCCTGCCTTAGTGGAATTGGAAGCTATAGTGCAAAGCACGGGCTTCGAAGAATACACACAGACAGACGGACATGAGATGCCATACAGGGGGGCAGAAGGTACCCAGGGAGCATCCTTTATAATCATTCTTTGAACTCCCATAAGTCATCAGGGATGCTGCAGGAGCAGGCAGATGGAGTACCACACTTAAGCTCACTTAATTGCAGAATCACGTATCTAACGCAAGCATATTACTTTCAGCACAAAGCCTGGGGTGTCTGTTTGTCTGACACCTGTAATATGACCCTCTTGTTTTTCCCAGTGTGAGCCAAGTATGGGCCTTCAGCTGAACTCTATATTCTTATGTGAAGAGCCATGACAGAAAAGAGGAGGGATGGGGTGGGGCGCACAAGGAGGAAACAAGTCCACATGGAGCAATGGACCTTTGGGGCCATACAGGGGACTACATCCCATCTCCCCCAAATCCCTGAGGCCTGCCTCCACCCTCACCTCCACTCTGCCTGGCCTTGGGCTCTTTTCAGCTTTCCTCTGGACCCCACTGATTTCTTAAACCTGGCTTCTTCCTGTTTTGCACCTCACTCTCACTTCAATTCCTCCCTTACACAGGTGATAAGCCCACTGCCCTCAAGATGCAGTCTAAGCCCAAGTGTGAGGCTCTGGCCCTCCTACTTTGCCCTCCACTGTCTTCTCTGTTGTCAGCAGCACCCCCTGTACTCAACTCCACCTCACCTCCATGCCTAGACTATGTACACATAGGAAATCTTGCATGGACTGGCCAAGTCCATCCCCTTCAAAGTGCTCCCCAAATCTCCCTACCTCAGCCCCCAGCAACAAGGACCTCATGCTTTGTGGCCTCTTTGTGTCTGCATCTCCTCCTCACCCAAGAGGGCCATTTCACTGCAAGGACCAGCCTGGTCCAGTTGTGTGAGCCTACCACCCTCTCCCAACCTGAGATGCTCAATAATGAATACATACAGCCTGGATATCTACTGAGAGCTTGCTCTATAACTGGCACTTGCCTGAGTTCTGAGACTTTAACAGTGACTCAAATGGACCAAGAAGCCTGCTCTCACCTACAGGATCAAGGCTATCAACCTGGAAAAAAAGCACTATTTATGCCTGCTAGGGTCTGGAGGTTAGTATGCTCCCTCAATTTTTCTGTTAAAACCTAATGCCCCAAGTGATGGTAGGAGGTGGGGTCGTGGGGAGGGGTGTAGGTCACGAGAGCGGAGCCCTCCTATATGGGATTACTGCTCTGATAAAAGCGACCCTAAAGTGGTCCTGGTCCCTTCCACCATGTGATAATACAACTCAAAGTCTGTGACTTAGAAGCAAGCCCTCACCCATCATGCTGGCACTGTGGACTTCTTGGACTTTTAGCTTCTAGAACCGTGAGCAATAAATGTCTGCTGTTTATATGCCACAAAATCTATGCTAATTTGTTACAGCAACTGGAACAGATAAAGGACAAACATTTCTCCTACAAGCTCCCCTACTTGTAGTGGCCAGAGATTCAAAATCACGGTCTGTTGAGGAAACGGGTCAGTAACTTCTAGTTAAGCATCATCTTTGTCAAGGTGACTTTTTTATAGCTTGTCTGAACCATGTTTACTGAGCTCTGGAACTGATTATTATTATTTTTTTATAGTTGATTTATAATGTTCTGTCAATTTCTGCTGTACAGCAAAGTGAACCAGTTATACACACACACACACATTATTTTCTCAGATTATTTTCTATCACGTTCCATCACAAGTGATTGGATATAGTTCCCTGTGCTTTACAGCAGGACTTCATTGCTTAGCCATTCTAAATGCAATAGTTTGCGTCTACTCACCCCAAACTCCCAGTCCATCCCACTCCTTCCCCCTCCCCTTTGGGAACCACAGGTCTATTCTCTATGTCTCTGAGTCTGTTTCTGCTCTGTAGAGGAAAGTGATTATTGAACAGAAAGTAAAGCATTACTAGAAAGCCAAGCATGGATGGAAGCCACAGCCTTGAAGCAAAGAGCAAAAGCAACTTCAAAGGTGTCAGAAGACACTCGCCAATGTCAGATGAGCCGAAAGAATATATCACAGCAGCTGTGAGTGCTGCTTAATTTCTGAAACGCTACCTAAGCTCAGAACATCTGCTTAGGACCTCAAATCTTTTTAAAAATGAAAGGATATTTTTCCCTCACCAAGTCTGATTGAGGAGCTGCTGTCCTGAGGGCATTTGCTCTGGGTTCCAGGTGCCCAACAAGCACCCTGGCTGCTGGGGGTGGAGAGCTGGCAGTTTCTGCTGGGAGCCATGTGGGGAAAAGGGGCACTCTGGGCCCTGCAGGAAGGGAGGTGCAGGGGGCAGCCTGGCTGTGGCTCCCACTCAAACCCCATGTGGGTGGGCAGACCAAGAGTTGCTCCAGAAATGAGGAAACAGGCCACTGGACACGAAGGCAGCAAGGATGACAGGAATCAGCCCTGGGGAGGTTGGAACAGGGCACTGAGGGGGACACAGCTGGGGGGAACAGCTCTGATCCTCCATGACTTCAAAAGAAAATTCAAGTTTTCTGATGGGCTTGAAGCCCCGGGGATGCCTCTGGAGAAGCTTTTATTCCTTGGGTGTTTCTGGGGGTGCTGGTGCCTCCATTTCCCCAACTGGACTTGCAATTCCTGGAGTGTGGATTCCTGAGTCACTGCTGTGGCCCCCAAAATGCCTAGAAAGCATCCCACAGCATCAGCCAGTGTGAGCTCCTCATGGAGAGGAGAAGGTGCCAGGCTCCTGGCTCAGGTCTGAGTGAGGCAGGGAAGGGTGGTGGGCCACTTAGCCCAGCCAATCAGAATGACTCGCAGACTGGGGGCCACTCACAGAATCTCACACACACCATTTTCTCACCTTGAGTGTGGTGCCCCCAGGCTTCTGGGGGGGTGGGACTTTAACAGAGGTAAATAAAGCCTGTGGAAGTTCCTGGAACACAGCCTGCATTATCTGCAATAAACTAAAAGGCAAGTGACAATGAGGGGCAGTGGTGGGGAGGCCCCTCCAGCATGTTCTAGTGCAGGAGTCAGCATATTTTTACTATAAAGGACCAGATAGTAAATATTTTATGTTTTGTGGGCCAAGAGGCAAAAATCAAGAATGCTAGATAGGAACTTATGTAAAACCATTAAACATGTTAAAAAAAATTCTTGGTTTGCAGATTATACCAAAATGGGTTATGGGTTGGATGTGGCCTGCGGATGAGTCTGCCAACGAGACCATCACGGACTCAGCAGAGAGGCCTCTGATACTTATGATGTGATGAAGCTGTGACCCCTCTTCTTTCTGAGGCTCAGGCGGGCAGAGGGATTCACCCAGGAGCACACGATGGGCACAAGGCAGTGATGAGATCAGAATTCAGACCCAGTGACTCCAAAGCAATGGAGCAACTGTGTTTCCACCTGTTTCCTAAGGCCTTATATCCGCGCTTGGAATGCTGGTGCCTGAAAACAAGCTCCAAAAGCTGGCTCCTTTGAGGAGCCGCTAAGGAAAAGCACCTAGGAAATTCAACAGACTCATAATATTCTTGGTCATGATGCAAAAATCTCTAAATGATTTGCCCAGTGAACAGGGCAAGGCAAGGTTGCTGAAACTCTGATGTGTGCCTATTTCATTCTGGATATCATGTTCCCTTTACCTATTTTTTTTTCTTCTTTTTATGGCCATACCTGGTGGCATATGGAATATCCTAGGCCAGGGGTTGAATGGGAGCTGCAGCTGCCAGTGTACATCACAGCCACAGCAACACTGGATCCAAACTGCATCTGTTACCTACACTGCAGCCTGCAGCAGTGCCTTGTCCTTAACCCAGTGATCAAGGCCAGGTATTGAGCCCACATCCTCACAGAGACTATGTCGGGTTCTTAACCCACTGAGCCACAATGGGAACTCCCCCTTTTTCTATTTACAGCCACTGAGCATCCTGACCCAGGTGTCCCTGCCAAATCTGGGGGATACCAAGTGTCTCAATTCCTCTACCTCCCACCCTAAATGTGACAGACGCATCAAAGGCTTCATTCTGAAAGGCATGTGGAAGTGACAAAAGCTATAGCTCTGTGACCCCAGCCAGGCTCCCAGCGACCCTGGGGGGGTGATCTGGGTTCTGCCAGGACCTTGGTGGGTCTCCATCCTCTGGACCTGAGTCCCCCTGACAGTAGGAAGGAAGATTTGAGGCTGGGAGTCCAGGCAGGAGACTTGAAGAGAAGGAGATGTGGACACAGGGGTGGAGGAAAAGGGACTGAAGGGGGCCTCTGGGGGATGAGAGGGAACTGAGATGGGGCCATGCGCCCCCTTCAAAGTCCCAGGTGGCTTAAGCCTGGCTCTGCTGAGAGGAGAGAGATTCAGATGAGATGGAAAGAAAGTAAGCAGCAGGACAGAATAGCCAGGATAAAGAAAACTCGGGAAGAGGAAGAGGGGAGAGATGCAGAACCGAAGTGGAGGGACATGTGAAAAATGGCACCAAGTGTGCTGTCCCATGGATTCAGAAAAAAGACCAGAGTAACAGGCCAGAAAAAAAGGACATAAGGGGACATGTGAACATGACAAAACCTTGGAGAGGCAGAGGAGGAGATGTGACCTCATTAAGCTAAAAAAATTAAGTTAGAGGTCACCAACTCTAAGCTGGACCAGTGTAGCATCCTCAGCATTGTGGATCAAGTGCTAGTCCAATCAATCAGGAGCTTCCACCTAAATGTGTGGACTGTATTTGTTTTTTTAAACATCTTTTGATAAATTTTCTAAGTCTGGCACACAGGGCCTTGCATCCTCATGAGACCGATATAAGCAACTATAGAACTAGGGCTGTCTCCTTGAGACAGGTGGGGGTGCGGTCCCCTGTTTTCCTCCCAGGCCTCCACACCTGCAGTTTAAGCTGGAGGGCACCAAGGCACCCAGGTCCTTGCAGTGTTGGCTTAAAATATAAACTCAAAGAGTCTTCGTCTAAGACCACAGGTGGTGACAGGCAGCTAGGCCTCCCATCTCCCCTCCTCCCCCAGGGGAGGTGGTGTTCCCCAAGGCTGGCTCCTGGTGAGCTCACTGGGGTGGGGTGGGGGGGTGGGGAGCTGCATGGGAATCAGGCTACTCCAGCCCAGGGTGGTGGGAGGAAAGTTGTGGCCAGAGTCACAGCAGGAGTGGAAATGAAAGTCTCACTTCACACCTTCTACCATTGACTCATTACCTGCTTATGAATCGCCTTCTGGGAGCCAGGCGCTGTGGCTGAGTGATAAACAGGACCCAAAAGCCCTCCCCTCCTGGAATGGCCACTCTGCACTTGACCTGCAGCCTCCGCAGGACTATAGCTGCTCTAAGCTCACGGATGGCTTCCCTGCTGTCACATGGCAACAGTCTCTTTGTCCTTAGCCTGGGGAACTTTTCTGCAACAGCTTTCCACTCAGGGTCTTCCTGTGTCTACATCTGCACGTTCCAAACTTCCAGCATAGGGTGCTACCATGATGTGTGATGGACAAGCCTCAACACTGTTCACTTTAATAATTTCTTGAAAGCTACTCACCTGGTTTTATTTCAATACATGCATTTTAAAGTGAAATCTAATCCTGACTGTAAATGGGAAATCATTCTCACTGCCTATGGATAAAAATTACAATAAAAATTAGACCACAAATTTCAAAATTAAAAGGGGTTCATTCCCATAACGCACATTCTTCTGACAGCCCATCCTGTTTACCGCAGCAGGTGGAATATATATCCACTTGGTGCTGAATTTTGGCCTCACCATGACCTTGGCCACATCTGTTCTGCCAGCTTTCTCTATTTCCCACTCCCTCTTCTGACGGGCAGCCTGAATCTTTTCACCCCATTGTGCTTATATTGAGGCTGTGAGCTCCAACTCGAATACCCTATGCAGAGACCTTGGCCTGTTGAAATTTGAACTCCATCCTCCAAATCCCATTCATATTAAAGCCAGCTCCCATTTCCCCATCAAAATTCCTCTCTTGTTCTTGGGGGCTCCGCCAGAGCATCTGCTGTAATCTGTATTTCGCTGGCTTCTCGGGAGCATGTCTGTCTTCCCCATCATTACATTCAAGCTGGCAAACATTAGACTAAGGGTCTGGGACAGAGTGGTGACTGTGGCCAGCTTCTTTCTTCTAAGAAGAAAGCTACAAGGTCCTGGAGACAGAAATTCTGCCATGTTTTATGACCAATAAATAGCTTCATTACAGTGATGAATCAATAAGCCAGCCATTACTGAGCATCTGTGCTGCTCCACGTTGGACCAGCTGAGGGGTCAGAGAAAAGCTATCAAACCTCTTCTCCATCCTCAGGGAGCTTATGACTTGTACTGGAAGACAGGGCTGAGCTGTGAAGACAGGCAGGGGAAGGCAGCACTGCACAAGGACACTGAGGAACATTTCTCCTCATCACCCCACTGGCACAACTACTGCCACGCTCCTTGGGGCCATGCTTCTGGGTTTGCAGTGACAACCACAGTCTCTGGAGCAGGCACACTGGAGGTAAAGCTGGGGGCCTGGGACAGGTAAGCCCCCAGGAATGTGGTCTAGAAGGCAAAGGACTGCTGGGACAGAAGTGGTATCCAAGAAAGTGGCCTCGGATGGATGTTCCCGTTGATGTGAAGGGGGACAGGTATAAAACGGCAAGTGGTAACACCAGGGTAGGGCAGGGAGCAGAGAGAAGGAGCCCACATCTGAATTCAGAACTGTGTCTCAAACAGCAAATCACCCTCTGCTTTCTTCAGTGGATGTCAGTTTGTACCACAGCCACCAGTGGGTCTCAACGCAGCTTCTTGCTTTCATTTGTGGCCACATTTCAAGATGCAGGACTCATTCCTGTAGTGGAGTGTCCTTTCCAAGAGCCTGTAACTGAGCCCTGGGCTACCCGACTGTTCGTGTCTAAAGGGACTTGGAAGGCAGGGGAAGCACAGGCTGGATGGATGGCTTGGGCACTAAGCAGAAGCTCATTCAGGTTTTTGTTTTTTTTTTTTTTCCTCCTTTTTAGAGCAGTACCCAGGGCATATGGAAGTTCCCAGGCTAGGGGTTGAATTGGAGCTACAGCTGCTGGCCTATGCCATAGCCACAGCAATGCCAGAATTAAGCCAAATCTGCAACCTACACTACAGTTCATGGTAACATCAGATCTTTAACCCACTGAGCAAGGCCTGGGTTTGAACCCACATCCTCATGGATACCAGTCGAATTTTTTTCTGCTAAGCCACAATGGGAACTCCCTCATTCAATATTTTAAGATCACTCAGAAGATAAACAAGTAGTTGCGACGAGGGGAGTTGAGGGGAAAAAAAAAGCATCACAAGGTGAGGCTTCATAATTCATTCGTACCTAAAAGGTTCATGTGCTATCAAGTCTGAAATTACTTATCAAGCTTCTACCCTGGATTTACTTTCTATATAAAATAGCACTTCAGAGAATAAGTAAGTAAACACCATTATGACCAATGGTTGGTTTTAAGAGAAAAATGCTCTCACCAATGGCAATACTAATTTTTTTTTTTTTAACATTCTCATGGAGAATATAACAACTCAATATACTTGAGAACCAGGTAAGAACTATTGACATTGTACTTAATCTTTAAAACTGATATATGTGTGTCCAAAAGCTAATATAAGTTCCCTCTAATATAAATGGGAGTGTGGGGAGTGAAACACTAGATCACAGGCAGCTCTCACACTTCAGATTCTGGACTTATGGGCAGAGCCCAAGGGCAGGGAAAATTGAAGTGATTTAAAATAGTCCCTGATAGGAGATATCTGATATTTGTGGGCTTGCTGAGGCGAAACAGTAATATCGGAGAAATACAAAGGTGTAAAACCCATTAATGTGCATCCAAATGTTTTGATAGCTGGACCTCAACATCTTTCAGGTGATCTGCCCGTGGGACTGGCTGACTTGTACTGGGTAATATCAGCAAGAAAGCCGGGAAGTGGATGCTCTGAAACCACAATTTGTTTGATGGGCTGCAGCGAAGAACACTAACAGCTTCTTTCACTTGGCACCTCTCACAGCAAGCATGTCCCCATCGGGTCAGCATTCTGAGTTCTGCCCATCTTGTTTTTGTGTCATGTACCATGACCTACCTTGGGGCCAAGCATTTTATTACAGGGAAAGGAACGAATACACGGTTATGTAGACAGAGAGTGTTCTTTCAAAGCTTGCTTGACCAAGCCTTACTTCATTCTCACTCACTCACCCTGCATGCCAGCTAATCTTTAAGGTGTACCGTGCACACAACCTCTATCTCTGAACTGTCACAAAGAGAACCTTTTGCAAGTCTTTGATTCAAATGATCTAAGCAGGAGGACATGGAGATCCACAGTCCAAGTTTCACCTCTATCAACTTAATAGTTAAGTTTCTGTCCAAAAAGATTGGAGGCATGTGGCCAAGGTGACCTAGCTACTTAGTGGCAGAAGGCAGGTGTGACGCAGCCTTCTGGCCATGATGTTAGTGTTCTTCTTCTTAAATACCACCACCTGCCTTGCCTTCTCCAATAAAATCTGACTCTGGGGACCAGTTACTCCATCTTTATTCCTCCTTAGTCCTCCAGTTAGTATATAGGCCTCATACCCAAGAATATCTCTGGTGACTTGCGCTGATTTCTCTTCTTCCTCTAAACTTATAAATAAAGGTCGATGCACACAAATGTCACAGCCTTTTCAGCGATCTGGAGAACATCTAGTCAAGATGTTAACTTCCTTCTGCCCATCTCTCTATGTGCTCCTGTGATGGCAGTTGGACATAGCAGAAATGTCCTTCTCCATCCAAAAATGTCCTTCCCTTTCATCACCTGTGAGCATACACCCATCATGGGAGGTTCAGAAGGGTGAAGGGGCAGTGATCAAGGTTCAGAATACCCCATCCCTGCTCAGTCTTTAATTAGCACTTGACTTTGGGACTTGGCAAGCTTCTTCCTAAGCCTTCACTTCCTCAATCCAACCACATAGGACTATTGGAAAGTTTTTGTGAATTACTCAGCAGAGTGGCTGGCTCATAGCACTCATGGCAAGTTCTGAGCAGATTTTGTTTTCTTCTTTTTATTTGCATCTTCATTATTAATGTTTGCCAGAGATTATGCTAAGCCCTAGTTCCTTGAGTAGCTCAGTGTCTTGTAAGGCCCATAGATGTGTCAACTAAACGGTGCCATCAACTTCTGATGCCCTATGGCAAATATGTGCAGAGGTGGTATGTAGGGAAAGGAGGAAACATTCTACTCAGGGCATCAGAGAAAGCTTCCATTACACATACTGATGGCTAAACAAACAAACAAAAAGAATGAGAAAAGATGCTCAACCTCACTAATTATTAGAGAAACGCAAATCAAAATTACAATGAGATATCACCTCACACCAGTCAGAAAGTCAGAATGGCGGTCACCAAAAAGTCTAGAAATAAGAAATGTTGTACAGGGTATGGAGAAAATGGAACCTTCCTACATTGTGTTGGTGGGAATGTAGGTTGGCACAACCACTGTGGAGGGCAACACGAAGGTTAAAAAACTAAATGAAGAACTCCATATGATCCAGCAATTCCACTGCTAGGCCTATATTCAGAGAAAACCATACATGTAACCCAGTGTTCACTCCAGCACTATTTACAACAGCCAAGACATGGAAGCAACATAAATGTCCATCAACAGAGGAATGGATAAAGATGTGGTACACAGATAATGTACTCAGCCATAAAAAAGAATGAAATAATGCCATTTGTAATGACATGGATGGGCCTAGAGATTATCATACTAAGTGAAATTAGACAGTGAAAGACAAACATCTTATGCTATCACTTACATGTGTAATCTAATTAAAATGATACGAAACCAAAACAGACTTAAAGATTTTGAAACCAAACTTATGGTTACCAAAGAGCAGAGGGATGGATGTGGAGATTGGTATCGGTACATACGCACTACTCTATACACAACTGATGGGCAACAAGGAACTACTTATATAGCACGGGGAAATCTATTCGAAACTCTTTGACAGCCTGTATTGGGAAAGAATTTGAAAAAGAATGGTTGAATATATTTATACACAGCTGATACACTTTGCTAATACAATACCATAACTCAACTAAACTCTAATGAAATTTATGGCAAAGAAAAAAAAAGCTTCCTTCAAAGAGTTGAACATTGATCTGAATCTTGTTTTCCCTCACAGAAATGGATCTCCTTTATGGACCACATGCAAACTTTACATAAAAGAAAGCTTTGCAAAAGGACAATATCGTGGCAAGGAAAAATTTCCAAAACATTTAGAACAGAATTACTCAGACTCTGGGCAGGGGCATCAGAATCCCCCTTTGTTTGTTAATCAGATTCCCAGGACCCACTCCCTCAAGAGGCCCAGGCACCCATGTTTTGCATGTGGGTGGTCCCTGAATTGTAAGACAAGCACCCTGATTGTGGAGAAGATGGATGCAATGACAGAGATGGGCCAAAGTCACTTCTGATGATCACTGCATGTGCTCATCTCTTTCCAGGAGGGACCTCTCTGGCTTGGGTGGCAAACATGCTTATGGATTCAGAAAAGAAAAGTGGCATTTCACAAATGTCATGGGTTAGTAAAGAGTTACCAACTGTGACGGTTCACCCCACAAAAACAGTCTGGGTAGTCTGAGGAAACCCTGTGGCACTCCATGTCTGCCGGTCTCTTATTCAGAAGGAAACCAGTTCATGATTCCTTGCTTCATTCTAGCCCCTGATGATGGGCAAGCAACACGAGCCAGTACAATCCACGCCTCCCCCCACCCCCCACACCCAAGGCCTTCATAATAGTTAACACTTCAAGCCAGAGAAGCCATGGAAACACCTGGAAGGATACACCCACACCTGCAGCACCCAAGTCAGAGCAGGGGCTTTCCATTTTAAACCAATCACCATGACTACCACCACTCAGCTTCCAAAGCTGTTAAGATCCCCCATTTTCTCGCTGAGTTGCACCATGTGGTATGGTAGGGGTCATAAGGCTGATGTTCATGGGCCTTTGAACCTCCAATTTCTTGTATGTTTCTTTGAGTTTCATGTAAAGCCTGGTCTGTCAGAGATCAGGGTGGTGGTGGGGGGGAGAAATCACAGATAATTACAGCTTAAAATATTCTCATTCATGGCGGGGCTAACAAGTGAAACTACGAGTAATGATGTAATCCAACTTGTCAAAAAGGAAAATGAAAAGAGGAGACAGAAGGCAGGTCAGAGCCTGGGGACCCGGCATGCCATGTCATCTTCTAATTAGCTAACTGATCCTTTAAACTGTCAAACTCGGAGAGGAACTCCCTGGCTTGGCATCTGATTAATATTCATATTTGGCCACAGGATGCTCAGATTGAGGTCCCAGTGGTTGCAGTTAAACATCAGTCTTGAAAAAAGAGAGAAATAAACCCCTGCCTAGCCAGCCAGAGTCTCCAGGTCTCACATTCAAAGGGAAATGAGGGGAGGCCACCCTGAGCCCATAACCCAGGGCCAGCACCAATCCTCCATGGAGGCACATTGATTTCTGAATCATAAGGAGGACATGTATATTGAAGAAATAATTATTTTGCTTCTTCCTCCTGGCAGCCACATTGTTAATCACACACCGTGCCTCATTGTTAGATAAGGGAACGGCACGTGTAAAATTACAGAGAGTTCGGTAATATAATCAAGCATTTAATTTCAAACAAAAATAATTGAATATGTAATTTCATCCAAGCAAGCTAGAATCGATCATTTCATTCAACGCTAATAAGTGGCAACCTGGACTTTTGCACTTATGGCACAGGCTGCAAAAGGCTGTATTCCCTCCCCTGTACTATGAACTTCCTTTGACTAAAAAAATGTTTCCGTTCAGGGTGTGAGAAGGTCCTGTTCTAACCACATGCTTTTTATGGAAAAGGCAAATGGTTTAAAAAAAATAAAACCAGCACCCCAGATGGTGTCTGAGTCCAGTTCATGTGCTCAGCTGCCAATAGCCAGACAGGACACCCTGTGGGTTGCTTCTTTGGAAGATGGTGACATGAAGACATGTCCATCAGAGGCACTGGACTGACCAGGCCTTTCCCTTTACTCTCAATTCACCATTTATTCAAGGCATCCAATGGAGGAATATAATTCAACCCGTTTCCACAGCAAGCTTTAACAGTATGGGCTTTTAGAAATTATTTCCTAAAATAAAATTTGAGCCTTGCCTTATGGTGTCAACACCATGTTACTCCATCCTGGATTGAGATGCCTTGAATTCAGAAGCCTCCTCTGAAGGCATTCTTCTTTTTTTTAACTCAATGATTTTTATTACATTTATAGTTGTACCAACCATCATCACAACCCAATTTTACAACATTGCCAACCGAAGCCATTCTTCTTGAACCTTTGAGCTTATTCAACATTCTTCAGCCTGTGCTAAACTAGTGCTAAGCTATTTCAACTCATTTTAAAAATGGGCAACACTGCTAATGAATGCACCCAACGGGATCATAACTCACAAGCATATGGGATACAAATGGCGTGGAATAGCTAGACTCAAGCTGATCAACTCAACCAATAGCTACTGAGGCCAACCGTGCCATTGGACACATTGCTAAGTCACAGTTCATTTCCTTTTTGGGGGTTGGGGTGGGAAAGAGGACATGCCACACACACGATCAACACATTTTTAAAGAAAGAATAGCCTCCTCTTAGTAAATAAATGTATACGTTTCAAGTGACTTGTTGGGTTTGCCAGTCTGAGAAGAAACTCACACTCAAGCTGGTTTAAGACATAAATTCATGTCCCAGAAGGCATCCTCATATTTTTGCTAACTAGAATAGAAGGAGGAAAACTGTTCCACCCCACCAGGATTATTCTAGCTAGGTCATGAAAGATCAGAACCAGAAAGCTAAAGAGCAAAGTTTGGCCCATCAGGAGCCTTGGTTCTATCTGGCCCTTTGGATGAGAAATTAATTATCAAAAATGGTCTTTCCCCTGATAATTGTTTCAGGATGATTTAAAACATTTCTCATGCTCTTGAAAAACCAGGAAAAAAAAAAAAAAGCTGACAACCTCCAAATTCACACATGCCCACCTTGGTGTGAAGTTGAGACCACGAGGAAAAACTTACCATCACTGCCAAGCCTGACCTTTGAACTCCACAGTGGAAAACTCCAATCCTACAGCAAGGAGAGCCTTGACATCTCCTTCCTGAAGTCATTACACAGTGTCAGGGTGCTGCACACCAGGCAACACCCTGAATTCTGTTTCTCCAAGCTGCAAATGCTCCTTTGGGTGAGAACCAGGCACTGGGGTCACTGAAACTGGCTCAGATCCACAGGCAGTAAAGCAATTAATGGTGTCTTTCAGGGAAAGGGCCATAAAAATAATTGCTCTGAAATTTTTACTGTTAAGGAAGGATCAGGACAGTTGATATTTGTGGTGAAGGAAGTGGATGAGTGGCTCTGTGAAAGAGAAGAGCCTAGAAGAAGAGGTTCATCTTAGATGCAAAGACCCAAACCAGCCCCTCAGCCCAGTTAACAACTCTGAACTGTCAGACCACAAAGACTGAACACGTTGACTTTCAATGTCTCTGGGGAACATGTGCCTCGGATCAGAGAGCACACTGATTAATCCAACAGAGACCGAAGTCTATCACTTTGGTCATGATGCAAAAATGCACCAAACAGGGTCATGAAAGAGAGTAAACAAAGAAGAGAAAAATACCAAAGCAAAATTGGCTTCAAAGAGGGGTCTGTCCATGTATGACTTGATGAAGGGAAGTCTCCTTCCGCCCCCAGCACATCTCCCCACATGTATTACAACAGTGCTTCTCCTTTCTTAAAACAATGACCAGCCTGCTGACGCCAGGTAACTCTCACTCACACAGTTACCATTTAATATCATATGAGGTCATCCACTTTGCCGCTACAGAATCCCACAGAAGCACTAGCTTCTCATAACACACACAGCCCTATAAACAGAGATGTAAAGATAACTCCTGCTCACCTTGTTTACTGGGGAGTCAGTTCTCATAAGTAACAGGAATCCATTGCTAGGATGAGCAGTGAACATAGGGAGAAAACTGTGAGAGCCCAATGCAATTGGATCTCTACCAGTGTACATAAGCTGCCATGTTTTCATGGACTAGTTCGGTTGGTCGGTTGAACACAGATAAAGCTGAGGACACAGTGGTCTGATTCCCCTGGAGAAAGGACAAATGGCCTCATGCTACAGAATGAATCCTTAACCTCCACCCATCATGCCACAAATATAAACTCTTTGGGTGAGGATGGAGCACAGGACTAAAAGATATAGCCGAGATGGTACATTAGTTATGGGGTCTTAAGTGGAGGTGGTGGGAGGTAGGGAGTGGATTTCTATTCAAGTAACAAAAGCATTTCTTTTCTTTGCCACCAACATGATGACCATCATTCCCTCAAGAGACCACAACATGTCTGTCACACAGACATTCTCCAGACTGATATGGGAATACACACTTTGGGTAATTCTATTTAAATCTGCTTCCTTCTAATTTCACAGAAGGTTCATCCATGTGCTGGGAACTCTACGTTCACAGGAAATAAAGGGTGAGATAAAGTCAGTTCTACCTGAGCCTGGCTCCTAAGACCATCCCACAGTCACCCCAACTGGTGGTGTGCTTTGTGCATTGATTTAATACTTAGAATTCCAGAGCACAGACTCTCTTTGGGGGAAGGGACCATATTTTACTTGGTTTCACATTTTGAGTTCCCTTGCTGCCATCCCCAACACCATGCTAAACATTTTACTAAAGGGATACAGTGGAATTAATTTATAAGTTATTCACAAAGTAACAACTGGGACTCACACAGCAACTTTTTCACAGGAAATTCCTTTTTACTGGCTACATACTTGATTTGTTTTGTTTTGTTTTTTTGAACATCCACTGCAGTTGTCCTTAACTTGTTGTTCTGCCTAATTTACCGGGCAGCTGTCAAACATACACGTTCTCTTGTTGCATATCTGACATTTGTACAGTGAGGAATGACATGGGAAACAGGCTACAAACAGACTGTTTCTTTCTCACCAACATGATGACCATGTTGTGGTCATCAACAAAAAGTGATGAAAGAAAGAAAGAAAGAAAACAAGTGCAATGATGAGAGAAAACAGTTGGGAGGAAGCATCCTACTTTCTTTTGCGGTAAGGCATTCACTGTAATTCTGGAAGAGTCCGCAAAAACAGACTTCCTTCGCACAAACGCTTACTTCACGATGGCTTTTTTTTTAACTCAATACTTTTAATGTACATAAAGTTATTTTCTTCATGCTTCAAGTATATATAAATCTCTACAGACAGTTATGACATATGATCTTATACAACTGTACAATAATTTTATCAACAGTGTTGATATTTATCATGAAAAACAAAGTTTGAAAAACTCTTGTAAATGTTAGGTGTGCTCTCTCGCAAGAGCGCGCCTAACACCTCCAAGTGGGCCAAACAGCACAGTTCTGAAAATCTTAGACAGTCATTCTCTGCATTAACCCACAAAGCATTGCTACTGAGCTAACATTCATTCTTTTTGATCTCTCTCCGCTTCCTGCATTGTATTTGGTGTCTCTTATCCTTGTCCAATATCAACAGGTCATTTCACAGAGGGGTCTGTGTTGGCCAATATAAATAACCATTAGAAAACCTCGAGCATGCTTTGAGTCAATAACCCAAGTGGCCTACACTGTTTAAAGAATAAATTCCAAATATTTTCACGGCACAGGGCAGCCAAGGCCTGTGAAAAGTATAGAATCAGATGGAAGCAAGCTACTCAAGCACAAGATTCCCAAATATATAGATAGCAGTGACCCTTGGGCAGGAGCTAAGCATGGGCTCTGTACCACAGGCAGGTATGTTTCAGAAGAAGTCCATACACCTGGCTCAAATGCTCACCACGTCCACAAACACAAGGGCCTCAGCCAAATCTACAAGAGCCAGCGAATTATAGAGAGGCCAGAGAAGCCAAGAGCAGGGAGAGGAAGTGACACTCAGTTTCTAGCTGCCTCTTTCCCACTACCCTGCAAAACCCATTAGCAATGCTTCACCTGAGCAAGGTGATGCCTTGCAACATCACTGTGGCACCAAACTCTCCCTTTGAAAAGAAAGAAGTCACTGAAGGAGGCTATCGTGAATAGTCCAAGAGTTACTGATAGCTGGTCCTGGGAAGTGCTGCGGGTATCCTGATTCCAGATTTACCTCTTCTGTCTGTTTTCCCTTGGTTGTTATTGAAATGATGTGCATTACCTAGGGACACACTCATTAAGCTGGGTGGAGCAGTATTTATAAACACAAAAGACCAAGAAGGCCAAGAATAATATTGACCATGACCATGATGAAGATGTACATTTATTGCCATGGAGAGATGACTAGAACATGGTGCTGACTGAGAAAGAGGAGGTTCTGGAACAAGCATAAACAGTGTGGAATTATTTTACATTGAGAACTAAAGAGGTATATTAAAAATGCATGAGTAAATAAATGAATACCTAATATCCAAAGCATGTTTATTCAAATCTCATCTCTGTGTACTGGGATAACAGCTGATACTAAATCTCATCATCATCATCATTTTATTTTTTGTATTGATATTTTGGTTTGATTGATTTAACATCTTTATGAAATTTGTCTGAATTTCTACACTTTATTATGCACTGGCTGGCTTCTCCTGGAATTCCATCCAATTTAGCACCTCCTGTTTCAAGCTGTTGATTTAGGTGTGTACACAAATTCCTACTATATTGAGCCCTTATCCTTTGGGAGGACCTCTCCTAGTTTTCAGAATAAGTTAAAAATTTCCTTTTAATTAGGGGGAAAAAACCTGTTTTCATATTAGAGAAAGAATCACCATGAGTAATGACCAAAGACTATTCCTAAACCATCATCATCAATATACTTTAAGAGTTATTCTCAGAGTCCTTCTGTGGCACAAGGGGTTAAGGATCTGATGTTGTCACTGCAGGGGCTTGGGTCACTGTTGTGGTGCAGGTCTAATCTGTAGCCCAGACACTCCTATATCCCTTGGACATGACCCCCCCAACCACAAAAAATAATTACTCTGTACCATGCATTATTTAATTTAATCCTTACAGTAACTTCGTAAGGTAAAAATATTCTTTCTAGTTTATAGCTAAGAAAGGTGAGGTCAAGAAGGTTAAGTGACCTACTCAGAATCACACAGTAAGTGCTGGAACCATAAGTCAACCTCAGTTGACACAACTCTAGAGTTTTTGCTCTTATTGATTACACAATGCTCTGCTGACACTAAGAAATGGATACACTGCTATGCCCACACTGGAGGAAAGACCCTCCAGATCCAAGAAGTCAAGACATTGCTACTACATGCCACCTATAGAAATCTACTTTCTCAGCAGCAGCCAGGCATACGTAATTTCAGAGCTTCCATTTTTCTCACCCGCAAAACAGGTGTTGGCATAAATTGTCTTTGAAAGATGAAATAAGCTTTGTTTCCAAAATCCTCTGAGGGGGTGGGATGTGTTAGGCTAGTTTAAACAATGATGGATTGTTTTGTTCTGTTTTGTTTTCTTCTAGTATTGGGAAAATGAAAGCATGAAGCTGCATTTAGGTTTTTTAAACATAAATTCAGACAAGGCAAAATGTTTATTTTTTTCACTTTCTTTCCAAGGCCAACTGTCCTCCTCTGACCCCCGGCTCATTTTCCTGATGATGTCTGAACAGAACATGCTGATTTGGGTAATTCCATGTCCATGTTAAAAAATAATTGATGACATCAGCATAGTTATGGGAATTAGACTTATTAGTTAATTACAGAACCAGCAGAGGGAGCACAAAGCCTGCATAAATAATAACTATTTCTTCTGAGCTTCTGAAAAGACAGAAGTAAAGCAGGGAGGAAGAAACATATTTAAAACTTGATTCTCTGTAGCTCAGTAGTCACAAGATGGTCTTTGCTTTATTGGAACAGTGTTAGGATAAAAAACCAATCCAATGTCCATACAATCTATAAATGCTAGCTTCTTGGATATCTAAGAGGAAGAAATTTGTTGTGTGTGTTTCCCTTGGTATCACGGTGATACCCTCTCCACTGGCGGTAGAGTAATTCAGGTCACATGGTAAGACTTGCCTAGAGTTGGCAAATATTTATTTCACCCTGATCTGAGGATAGCTTTCATTTTAGCCTTGTTCTTTCTAAAACAGTCCTGAGTGAATAGGCCCATTTATTCTAAGATGCAATCAAGGTTTACATCTATGAGTGAATAAAAATTTGACTCAAGTAAAAGAAAATAATGTCTAGTGGTAAAAAAAAAAGGTAATTACATTTTTAAAAACATCCGCCTTAATTACGGCTAATGTTTTTAAGAAATGGTCATATTTTTGGATTTGTAGCAAATGAAGTTCGCCTTTTCTTCTGAAATAAAACTGATAGATAGTAAAAAGACACAGACCTTCAACCAAATTAACATTTTCATGTACAACAAAAGTTAAGAGAAAGACATCCATTTATCCATCCTTCCACAGGTTAGGCCAATTGCTTTAAAGATAAACTATGATCACCACACTGCCACTACCCAGTAAAATTTAGACACAGAGATGAATAACAAAACAAAGGACTTATTTTCTATGCTGTAAATTTCTTTTGTTGATTTTGAGAAGATACCACGTGTGAAGTGAGAAAGTAAAAAGGAAAAAATGTTACTTATATATTAACGTTTAAATTATATGCATCGCAATAGTACACTGAAACAAAATATTTGTTTTGAAGAAGTCTCTGGGTAGGGGATGGTGGACAGAAACTTCAGCTCTAGTGCACATGCAGAGACCCATCCAGGCTCCGGAGCAGAGAAATTGTGTTGGGTGAAGAATGGTCTCCACATGGGCTTATCCAGCTGGAGCTAAAACCAACCCAGGGACACTAGGGACAGCCAGACTGCCAGAGTGCCTGCTGTTCCATGTGTCCTCCTGGGCCTTGGCTGATCTCTTCTTCCACATCAGGCCCCTGGCCTGTGGGCGCTGTTTGCCATCATCCTGCTAACCCAGCACCTGCCACCCCAGGGTCAGGGAAGGGTAGTCAGAAGCAGTTGCCATGGAAACTGGAGAGGCACTCAGGTGCAGAAACCTGGGGTTGGGCTACCAATTGGAGAACTGTGCTCTGCCCTTGCTTTTCATCCTTCTTCTCAGTTGAAAGACTGTAGAAACTCATAGGACCCTCCAAATGCCACCCTCATCAACCAGCGGTGGTTGACCTTGGGGCACTGTGCTTCCTCCATCACTGTGATCAGAAAAGAGGAGGCACCAGGCTGCTCCTGGTGGGTGGATTCACATCTGGGCCCAGAAGGTGCTCATATCAGCTGTCAACCCTTTGCTCCCAAATCAGATGCAAACACCTCTCCTTCAGAGATGGGCCACCTCTGAGTGGGACTTGCTTTCACTGCTTTGACAAAATTCAAATGCGTTTATCTTATAGAGTCAGGGAACTCCCTGTCCTAGGTCTCAGGGTAGATATTTCTGCATCTTTTCTCCAAGGAAAGTAATTTTCCCCCAACTTTTTCGCATATCAGGGTTTTGTGGCAACCTAGGCTGTATGGCACACCTACCACATATGAGCATCATGCCAAAAGCCTTTGCCACATGACCTCATTTAGTCCTCAAAATAACTGGATGAGATCAGCACTCCCTTTTATTCCAAATTCACTGATGGGAAGCCCGGGACCTAGAGCAGTTGGTAACTTGCCCAAGGTCACCTTTCCAGGACATGGTGGTTAGGGGTCATAGCCAGATGGCTGTCTGTGTCACAAGCATGCTTGCCTCTTCCATTGGAGCTCACTGCACCTCCCATTTCAAGAGAAAAAGATAGATGACGATGTTTATAAAAGATGGTGAAATCTATTATTCTTAGAATTCTCATACACACATCACAGAGGGAAGTGGTATTGCTGTTTTATGCGACAGAAAGTCTTCTGGTTTTGAGAAGTAACAGCAAAAGAATCCTGTCACTGAAAAGAATATCTACCTGTGAGAGAATGATGATTGGGATAATGATGGCCTATGCAAACATTCTCTCCAGTGAGTCTCAGTGCCTGAGTTATGAGGGGTGTTTTCCACAGGAAGGAAGCTTCCTTTCCCTCCTGATGGCTAACGAACATTATAGACCCCATCAGCAGGCCCACTGGCCCCTCATCTATCAGAGTCATCAAGACCAAAATAAACGGGACCAACAATCAGAAGCCTCAACTTCTGATTGATCTTGACAATCCACTGGAGACTATAGGTTTCTTATGAATGAAGGACGTTTTAAATTCTCCTCCAGGAGCACATTAGGTACATGGCAAGTAGAGCTCAATCATTTTCTTTCTTTATGATGCCCCATCTTCTAAATGAAGAGTTTTAACACTGGCTATAATAGGAATGTATTCTTAGTAAGCTTTTGTAATTGCTCAAGAATAAATCAATGAGGAGTTCCCATCCTGGCTCAGTGATAATGAAAGCAGCTACTATCCATGAGGTTGTGGGTTCGATCCCTGGCCTCGATCAGTGGGTTAAGGATCTGGTGTTGCCGTGAGCTATGGTGTAGGTCTCAGATGTGGCTCGGATCTGGCCTTGCTGTGGCTGTGGTATAGGCCAACAGCTGTAGCTCCAATTTGACCCCTAGCCTGGGAATACCCATATGTCTCTGATGTGAGCCTATAAAGACAAAAATAAATAAATAAATGAAAAGAAGTCAGCAAATTAACAAAGCGTATTTTCATCCAGCAAATGAATTTAGCACAGTTTACCTATGGATTAGGCATGAGTGCAGGGACCTAGAGACAGTACCATGTCATCGGGACTGTGAGGGATTGTGGAAGTGTCCTATCCCAGTCATGTCATGCATGGGAGAAAGTACATGTCACAGCAACTGCCAAGTCATCCATAGCCTGAAGGTCCCGAAGGACAGGGGTTCAGCCACAGGGCGGCCAGAGAAAGGCCATGATTCACGCTGGCGGAGTGGGGGCCAGGACAGAGGTGTCTTTAATTGCCTGGTTGTCAACTCTGAGATACTCCTGGGTGACATTGTGGCTAGAGTAATGAAGAAAATAAATACACAGGATCCCATATATTCTGGGATCATGAAATGCTCTACGTATTTGCTCAATATTCATTAATGGGGAAAAAAATTAGAGTTCATCTTTCATGTTTCACATTGACACCATATATCATTTTTTTTTTTTTTGTTCAAGCATACATGGGAATGTGAGTTCTTTCAATGCTATAAAAAGTAAGGCATCGAATAGACTACATTGGAAATGATGCTTTCTTTATCCTTACATTTTTTAATTGGGAAGGCCTGTAGTTGGAAGGCAAGGGTAATATGCCAAGAACAATCTGAATGGTAAATCTGCACTCAGGGTGGAAAAATCATAATTTCATCACTGAAGTATAAAGGCTTGTGAACCTTTAAAAAGGGATCTTATTCTATTTCAGGTGTAGACCTTCTCTTCCTATAATATAATGGAGCGAGAAGTCTAGTGTTTGGCTTGGGTACATGGCATATCAAGGGGAAACCAAGCCCTCTGCTTCCTCTGCATGTGCCATTGGGGGCTGGCCCCATTCTCTCAATTAACTACAGCAGTGGCCATGCCTTGTAGGTATTTAGTGTCCACCACCAAATACTAGGACCCACACCAAGCAGTTTGCACATCTTATCACATTTATAGCAACACCCTTTTTCCATAAGCAATGCCTGTCACACTTTTTTTTTTTGGTCTTTTTAGGGCTGCACCCATGGCATATGGAAATTCCCAGGCTAGGGGGTTGAATCTGGCCTACGATACAGCCAGAGCAAAGCCAGATCTAAGCTGCATCCTCAATCTACACTGCAGCTTGTGGCAACACTAGATCCTTAAGGCCAGGGATCTAACTCACATCCTCATGGATACTAGTTGGGTTCTTAATCTGCTGAGCCACAATGAGAACTCCCTGTCACATTTTTATAAACAAGAGTGCAAGTCTTCGAGGGACTAAGCATGATGTTCAGAGTCTGAATTCACACCCAGGTCCATCTTGCTCCCAAGCTTGGGCTCATGACCACCAAAGCATGCTACCCCCTTTAGCTGCTCCAGTTGTTTTGTGACTACTCAATGTTGAGACCACTAATGCTGGAAGGGAAAAGACAAAGAGAGATGACAGGATAAAGTTTAAGCCTTGCAAGGGAGGTCTGCATACGTGTGAGGAGAGCAAGCAAACTGCAAAAAGCAGTGGTCATCTTTTTGGAAGAGCAGTGGCAGAGTCCCTGCTCTCCTAGGGGTCATTGCCCTGTGATCTCCATTGGGGTCCATCCTTGCTCTCTCAGACTTGGGAAGAAAGGTCTAGTAAAATCAAGCAGCAGACAGCTGAGATCCTCAGATGACAGAGGCTGATTCCTAGGACAGCGTGTAGGAGCCACTAAGATGACCCAGGATACTAGCAGGATGCAAAGCTGTTTTATCATTCACATGATACCACTAATCATGGATAGTTCTCATTCTTGGGAGACTTTTCTTTCTTTCCTTTTTTCTCTTTTTACTGCTGAATCTGTGGCATATGGAAGTTCTCAGGCTAAGGGTCAAATCAGCTGCAGGTTTCAGCCTACACCTCAGCCACAGCAACACCAGATCCAAGACACATCTATGACCTATGCCGCAGCTTGCGGCAACACCGTATCCTTAACCCACAGGGCGAGAGCAGGATCAAACCTGCAACCTTATGGATTGGGTTCTTAACCTGCTGAGCCACATTGGGAACTCCCGGAGACTTTATATCTAAATGTTTATGTTTACTCTAAGAGTAGTTATAACTTAGAAACAGGTGTCTCTTTTTAAAAATCTAGAAGCAGACTCTGCCCTAAGTTTTTGGATGCCTTTGATCACAAATTTCAGTGGCTACACTGTCCCTAGGTTGATAAGCTGTAACTTAATGAATTTAATTATAATGGAATAGAGTATGTATCCTCTCTCTCCTCTGCTAGAACAAAGCACTCACTGGAAGGCTTGGTGTGTATCTTCTGCTTTATGGCATATGCTGGGCACACCCTAAGTATGTGAAAAATGATGATGTGTATTTTTTGTGTTTTTTCATTTTTGCACCTTGAATCTCAGCCTTCCCTCTTTTTCTGTGTTATTTCCCTTCCTTCACCTCAGACAATCATTCTTTTTCTAAAACAAACTGCCCTCCTTAGGCATGGGGTAGAAAACACGGTCTGAACATCCACTAAGTGGCTTTTTCCAGGCTGCAAGATGCAAAGGAGGAGATCTGGAAAACAAAACTGGAAATGAAACCAAAGAGCCCTTTCTAATTTTCTTAAGGACACCCTCATAAGGGCCTGGGGTTTATGAACAACTCAACCTCTACACAATGATCAAGCCACTGCTGAGGATCAGGAAACAGCTACTGGGCAAGTCACCGTGACTGTCATACATGATTTGTGTTTAGTGCTAGAGAAACGATTTTCCTTCTGCAATATCCCTGTCCCAATAAAATGAAGAACTTAGTGCAGGGTCCAAATTCCCCCCAAAGGAGTCAGCTTAAAAAATATCTACTGGTTCTCCTGCCGCAGGGAATTATGGGTTCTTTTTTAATCGCTGCAGTCGGCTACACCGTCAGTTTCTTGGGTCATCAGGTAGATTCATTTATCTTTCATTTGAACATTTTAAGCAAATTCTGGCTCTGCACATTGACTAAATTTTTTACATTGAGGAATAAATTGCAGAATGGGGTTGAGATACATCTCTCAAACAAGAAGACCTTGAAATAAAAACAGATCCTGAGTCTGTATTTTCCTGATTGTCAGTCAAGCTAATTACACTTTAGTCTAAAGCCCTGTCTATCAGGCAAGAAAGGAAAAAGCCATTTGGGGGCCCTCTCCTCGAACCGCCTGATGTCTGGAATACACCAGTTTATTCACAGCAGGAGCCTGCTGTAATTGGCAGCTCCGTTTCCTCCTACTGGAGGGTAATTCTCTGGCGAAGAAAACACAATGTTAACAAGATTTTACAAATCTGACACACAGTATCCGATCTGAAATGACCAACGGAAGCTCTTTGACTCCCCAAGCCAACAGTTATCGATGTTTAGGACTACAAGATGGTATGATAAAAGGAGATAAAGGCCCCTGGAGTTCTTTTAGGGGGATGATAACTCTGTGATAGTTAAAAGGGGGGGCAATTAATAACAAAAGGTAAGTTGCTAGGGTAGCTGTGTCTCTGAGAGGTGGAGAAGAAATGAGAGGAACAACCTCACTTGGAATGTGAGCTGCATTAATGCCATTCGATCAGGCCTAAGACATTCAATGTTAGGGTTTGTATCCAGGACAGAATCCTTTGTGAGTCCATTAAGGTAGGGTTGGGATTGGGGGTGGTGGGAATTAGATGCTGCTTTACTGTGTGAGTGAAAGCAGGAATCCTTAAAGATACATTAGAACCCAGAATCAGTTCTGGCCTTATCTTTATCCCTGCTCTAAACATACAGGAACACCAGGATGAATTTTTAGGGAAGGTCAAATTGCTTTGATGTGACTCCAGAAACTTTATCACAACATAATTCTTGTTTGAAATTACTTCCCCCCTCAATGGTGTAGTCTGTTTTAACTAACAAAGGAATATAAGAAAGAATATTCTAATACATAAAAAACTACACAGAAACGAATGCAGACTTTCCCAGAAAAGAGGAACAAGAATTTTCCCCTTTCCTCTTGAGCATGTTAAGTGACGCGTCACTTCACTCTGTCTCAATGGGACGCTTGGCAGACTCTAAAGAGGGGCAAAAATAGGTCCCCAGGAAGTTATCCTAGATTCACTAAGGTACCCACAGTTTAGCGCCTACAGCCAAAAAGCAGGGACTGAGTGTTGCCAGACCCTGTCTGATGTTCCATCTGACCCTGGCTGCAGAGATGGATACAGACTGCAGATGCATTTGAAGGCTAGCGATCTCAGGCAGATTACAGCAAGGAAATAATAAGCAATTTCCAACCACTGGGTACTCAGAGTAAAGACACAGAGTCAGGTCAAGTCCTAATTTTCATGGGGAATTAAACTGCTTTTTGTTACCTCCTGGTGACACATAACTGAAAATCACCTGGGATCCACCCAGGTGGAGGAAAGGAAGGATGGCAGGCAGAGCCCCTCTTGGTTTCAGTGTGCCCCATGGCACAGGCACTGCAAATGCTCCAAGAACAGTATCTGTTTCTCCACTGAGATCATTTGCTTGTGCACTATACCTGAACATTTCCTTTTTTTTCATTTATAATTATTTTTATTTTTTCCATTATAGCTGGCTTTCAGTGATCTGTCAATTTTATACTGCATAGCAAGGTGGCCCAGTTACACATATATGTATACATGCTTTTTTCTCACATTATCATGCTCCATCATAAGTGACTGGACATAGTTTCCAGTGCTATACAGCAAGATCTCATGGCTTATCCATTCCAAAGGCAATAGTTTGCATCTATTTACCCCAAATTCCCAATCCATCCTACTCCCTTTCCCTCCCTCTTGGTAACCACAAGTCTGTTCTCCATGATTTTCTTTTCTGTGGAAAGGTTCATTTGTCCCATATACTGGATTCCAGATATAAGTGAAATCATATGGTATTTGTTTTTCTCTTTCTGACTTACTTCACTTAGTGTGAGAGTCTCTAGTTCCATCCATGTTGCTGCAAATGGCATTATTTCATTCTTTTTTATGGCTGAGTAGTATTCCACTGTGTACATATACCACATCTTATTAATCCATCATCTGTCGATGGACATTTAGGTTGTTTCCGTATCTTGGCTATTGTGAATAGTGCTACAGTGAACATGAAGGTACACCTGCCCATTTCTTCTTTCCTTCCTGGATGTTTCACAGTGGTGATTCCCAGGGGCACCTGAACTGTTTTTCAGTAGTATAAGGACAGGCCTTGAATTAGCACTGAAGCACACAAGGGAGAGTTTTGTTTTCTCAAGCGTCCTGCTAACCCCCAGGTAATGAAAAAGGGAGGTTCTCGGTTTGGTGCTAATATCTCATGCATATCTAATATCTGCTAATCTCAAAGTGAAAGAACATCAGAGTGCCCAAGAGACAGTAGAACTCAGCATCTAATAATGGGCTGTTTTCATTACATTCACTTTCACGCTTATACCTTCTATGACAATCAGGGCTGATTTTCCATTTCTATAAGTGAGAGGAAATTTCCATTCAAAATACAGTATCTCAAACAAAATGAAATAAGCCAGTCACCAAAAGACCAATATTGTAGGATTCCACTTACATGAGGTAACTAGAGCAGTCAAACTGCTATAAATAGAACAGTATAGGAGTTCTTGCTGTGGTGCAACAGGATCCATAGCATTTCTGGAGAGCTGGCATACAGATTCAATCCCTGGCCCAGGAACTCCATATGCTACAGTGCTGCCAAAAAAAAAAAAAAAAAAAAACAGAAAGAAAACCCAAGTGTAATTTATGGAGGTCCTCTGTGGCTCAGCAGGTTAAAGACCTGCCATTCTCATGGCTGTGGCTCCTGTTGGTGGTGTGGAGTGAGTTTTATCCCTGGTCCAGGAACTTCACATGATTCAAGTGTGGCTAAAAAGAAAAAAAAATGAAAAACACTTAAGTGTCTCTACAAAGTAGGATGGTTGCCAGGGACTGGGGGAAGGAGGGACTGGGGAGTAGTCTAATGGGTACAGAGCTTTTCAGTTTTGCATGATGAAAAAGTTCTGGAGATCGGTTTCATAACAATGCGAATATACTTAACACTAGTGAACTGCACTCATAAATAGTTAAGATATAAATTTTATGGTATGCATGTTTTATTCCAATGGAAAAAAGGTAAAAGAGGTAGAGGAAGATGTGGCAATGGAAGAGAGATGTAATGTAGCTGAATCTGAACAAAGAAGATGGGGCCACAAGCTGAGGGAAGCAGGTGGCCTTTAAAAGCAGCAAAAGGCAAGGAAATAGGTTTTCCTCCAGAGCCACCAGGAAGGGAAGCAGTCTTGCCAACACCTTGATTAGGACTCAGAAAGACACATTTTAGACTTCTGGCTTCCAGAATTGGAAGATAATAAATTTGTGTCTTCTCTCCCTCTGACCCTAAAACATATAGTTACCTAATGTTTTTTCTTTTAGGATCCATTAGAACATATTTGGAAATGATGGTGATAAGGTACATGTCTATGGGAAAACTGCAAAGATGGCATATGAACACCTGCTGTCTGTCAAACACACACTATCTTTTGGGCTGTAAAAGAAAACCAAGTTTTCCAAGATTTTTTTATACATCAGAGGCAGCCTGACCATTGGGATGGACTGAAAATTTGGTGTCTAAGATACTTTCCACACAATTCAACTCTAGGCAGAGGTCTTTTTTGGGGAGTGGGTAGGTGACCAGGGCATGCTTAAGTTCCAAGACCAGGGATTAAACCTGAACCACAGCAGTGACAATGCTGGGTCCTTAACTACTAGGCCACGAGGGAACTCCAGAGGTCTTTAATTATTAAATGCACCCCCCCCCAAACTCCTTCATCATGTTTGATGCAAATATGAACCAGGAGTTAAGTTGGGATCTGAAGGCAACAATCCTACATTTAACCCTGGTTCTACCATTTACCAACTGCATGAACTTGGACTTGTCACCTAATCTCAGAGGTTCAGTCTCTGCAATTGGAAAATGGGATAATCAGCACTTCCTTCAAAAGAGATGCTATTATGATTATGATTACCAGGCATTGTGACCCTACCAAATATCTAATTTTACTTTTGAAAAGACAAAGGATTCAGTGCTTTAATGTAAATTAAGTCTGAGCAACTCTAGCCTTTCCATATTTGGAAGGTCACATTATATGGAATCACTGTGACCCTGGATTCCTCCAACATGACGGGGCAGGCGTGCTCTACAGTTGGACTGATTCTGAGTGAAATTCATCAGTGCTGTCTGCTCACTCACTATGCCACTGCAGTGGATGCAGGGGCCACCCTAAAGCTTCAGCCATTTGATGTTTAAAGCCTGGCCTGAGTGCCTGGTTCCTCTGTAGCTGCTATTAAACAGCAACATAGTACCCCAGGGATAGGTATTTATCAAATGCTTATTGACTTAAGCTGCAAGTTTTTTTTTTTTTCCCATAAAGCTAGAAAATATTGCTTCTGATTTAAATATTTTTCCTTGCATGAGGGAAATAAAAAACAAAGTGCTATTACATGGCACCCATTTTCTGATTGGATGCATTGATTGATATTTACTCATGAAAATATGTTGGGAGCTTCAGGTAGGGTTTCTCAGGCATGGCACTGCTGCCATCTTGGGCTGAATGATTCTACATTGCAGGGGCTATTCTATGCTTGCACAATGTTGAGCAGCACCTTTTTGCTTTACCTACTAGATGCCAATAGAATCCCCATCCCCCATCTGTGACAACCAAAAATGTCTCCAGATATTGCCAAATGCCCCCTGGTGGTAAAAATCACCAGCAGTTGAGAACCACTGCACTAAAGTATGTTATCAGCACTGAGACTGCTAAGTGCAACCGTTTGTTTAAAAAAAAAAAAGAAAATAAAAAATTTAACACATGAAGATTCAGTTATGGCTACCAATTGTAAATAATTATAAAGAAGCATTCCTATATTTGTAACGGTGTCTATCCATCCAATAAATATCAATTAAACATAATAATATGGAAAACTGCTTTGTAAACTATAAAGCATGGTGTGAATGATTATTAACATTATATCAGCATGCTCTTGGCATAAACAAAGGATGGGCTGCTTGAGGAATTAACTTTTTACTAAGGCAGTGCTATGAGCTCATTAAGTACTTTGCTTATACCTTATACCATCTCCTCTGAGTTGCATCCTCTCATTTTTATGGATGAGGGAATACAATCAAGGCCATTCAGCAGTCACAGGACCAAGATCACTCAGCAGGTAAGAATGGTGGCAGGATTTGAACGTTGGTCTGAAACTCTGCAAACGCACACTCTTCTATTTCACCCACTGCCTGACACATGCTGTGGATGCCATTCTTAAATGGAAGAGAAATATGCACATGCTCTTTGACAAACAATGGTACCTATATCTAGAGAAGCTAGAAGGGTTGGAGTAAAAGCTATACCTGGAGCTAAGGCCATTTGAACCAGTTAGCTTGGGCCTAAATGCAGGACCGAAGACTCATGAAGCCAATCATCTAAACCAATTCGTTAACCTTGCATTTTGAGGGTCAATTTTTTTTATTACTCAATGAATTTATTACATTTGTAGTTGTACAATGATCATCACAATCCAATTTTATAGGGTTTCCATGCCACAACCCAAGCACATCCCCCCACCCCCACAAACTGTCTCCTCCAGAGACTGTAAGTTTTTCAAAGTCTGTGAGTCAGCACCTGTTCTGCAAAGAAGTTCCGTCTGTCCTTTTTTCATATTTCACATGTCACTGAAAGTATTTAATGTTGGTGTCTCATTGTATGGCTGACTTCACTTAGCATGATAATTTCTAGGTCCATCCATGTTGGTAAAAATGCCGGTATTTCATTCCTTTTAATGGCTGAGCAATATTCCACTGTGTATAATATGTACCACCTCTTCTTTATCCACTCCTCTGTCGATGGACATTTAGGTTGTTTCCATGTCTTGGCTATTGAAAAGAGTGCTGCAATGAACATCAGAGTATATGTGTCTTTGCGAGTCATGGTTTTCTCTGGATAGATGCCCAGGAGTGGGATTGCTGGATCAAATGGTAGTTCTATGTTTAGTTTTCTGAGGAATCTCCATACTGTTTTCCACAGTGGTTGCACCAATTTACAATCCCACCAACAGTGTACCAGGGTTCCTTTTTCTCCATAACCTCTCCAGCACTTATTGTTTGTAGACTTTTTGATGATGGCCATTCTGGCTGGGTAAGGTGGTACCTCACCATGGTTTTGATTTGCATTGCTCTAATAATGAGTGATGTTGAACATCTTTTCATGTGTTTTTTGGTCATCTGTAGGTCTTCTTTGGAGAACTGTCTGTTTAGATCTTCTGCCCGTTTTTTGATGGTGTTGTTTGTGTTTTTTTGGTATGGAGCTGCAGAAGGCGTTTATAAATTTTGGAGATTAATCCCTTGTCAGTTGATTCATTTGCAAAGATTTTCTCCCATTCTGTGGGTTGTCTTTTCATTTTGTTTAGGGTTTCCTTTGCTGTGCAGAAACTTTTCAGTTTGATTAGGTCCCATTTGTTTATTTTTGTTTTTACTGTCATGACTCTAAGAGGTGGATCTGAGAAGATGTTGCTGTCGTTTATATCAGAGAGTGTTTGGCCGATGTTTTTCTCTAAGAGTTTTATAGTGTCTGGTCTATATCTAGGTCTGTAATCCATTTTGAGTTTATTTTTGTATATGGTGTTAGGGAATGTTCTAATTTCATTCTTTTCCCTGTGGCTGTCCAGTTTTCCCAGCACCACTTATTGAACACGCTGTCTTTTCTCCATTGTATATTCTTGCCTCCTTCGTCATAGATTAGTTGGCTGTAGGTGCGTTGGGTTTAATTCTGGGCTTTCTGTTCTGGAGGTTCAACTGTTACTACTTGCTATTCCTTCTTTCTCCCTTAAATACTCATAAATTTCAGTTTGACAGAAATATCTGGGAGAAATAAATTCCAAATTGGCTTAGATGACAAGAATTTAGATTCTTTTTTGCAATTTTTTTTAGGGCCACACCTGTGGCATATAGAAGTTCCTGGGTTAGGGGTCAAATCAGAGCTGCAACTACTGGCCTAGAGTAACACAGGATCTGAGCTGCATCTGTGACGTACACCATAGCTCATAGCAATGCCAAATCCTTAGCCCATTGAGCAAAGCCATGAGCTGAGTCCTCATGGATGCGAGTCAGATTCATTTCCGCTGAGCCACGACAGGAACTCTGTGCTCTGCAATTTTTAAACTCAGTATCTCTAGTAGGTTGAAATGTGTCCCCCAGAAAGGATTATGGTGAAGCCCTAATCTCAAGTCCCTGAGAATGTGACCTTCTTTGGATAGAGAGTCTTTCCAGGGGTAATCAAGTTAAAACGAGGTCACTGGAGTAGGACCTAATCCAATATGACTGGTGTCCTTATAATAAGGGGAAATCTGGACAAAGAGGGAAGATGATATGAAGAGACACAAGGAGAATGCCTCGCAAAGCCAGAGGACCAGAGTGGTGCTTCTATAAGCTAAGGAATGCCAAAGGCTCCAGGCCAACTACTGGAAGCCGGAAGAGCCAAGGAAAGGTTCCTCTACAGCTTTCTCAGAGGGAGCATAGCCCTGCTAACACTGATTTCCAACTAACAGCCTCTAGAGCTTTGGGTCAATACATTTCTCCCTCTCCCTCTCTCTTTTTTTTTCAGTACTGCACCCACAGCATATGGAAGTTCCTGGCTAGAGATTGAATCAGAACTGCAGATGCTGGCCTACACCACAGCCAGGGCAATGCCAGATTTGAGCCATGTCCGACCTACACCACAGCTTACAGCAGTGCTCGATCTTTAACCCACTGAGCAAGGCTAGGAATCAAACCTACATCCTCATGGATACCAGTCAGGTTGTTAACCCACTGAGCCACGACAGGAACTCTGATACATTTCTCTTTTTAAAGTCACCCAGTTTGTGACTTAACAGATAAAGGAAACAAATGTTTGGGCAGCCTTTGGAAACCTAATAAAGTGTCTATGTTTCGCAAATGAATCCATTAGCAGATGTGGAGGAGTACATATGGTGTATTTTCAGGAGGGGGGCTGCTTTAGAATATTGCATTCATAGGAGGGTAAAGCAGTCCGAATTTTCTGAGGTGGCCTGTCATTGAGTTGCGCTTGCCATATGCATGTTTTGGCCCACTGCCATGTAGTCACAGGGCGCTCACTGTGCCAGCTGGCAGCTAGGCCCTGGCCAGCCTTCTCCTCTGGTTTTACTCTCAAGGAGGCTGGGACTCCCTTGTTGTCTGTCACTGGTTTCTCCCCGATCCCTGACCTCACTCATCCTCATCCTCAGAGCACCTTTCTTCTAAGTCCCAGGCAAAATGACCTCCTGGCTTTAGCCCCTCCAATAGTGAAGGTTTATACACATGAAGTCTAAGATATCCGTAAAAATCATATCTTGAAGTAAAATTTTTATTACACAACAGCTACATGAATACGTTCAGAGGAAGACTATTTACTAAACACGGAAACATGAGGGGCATTATGTGGACATCCATCTGGAAGATGGGCAAAAATGGGGTTAGCAGGAAGAAAAAAAATAAACTAAAAAACCATTTCTTGCCATGTTCTGAACCGAAGTATAATGCTGATCTACTGTCTTTAAGAGACTGCGGTGGAGGAAAATCTAGGTGGAAAGCTACAAAGTTCACATCTGGCATTAGTAAGCAAAGCAGAAAACCACCCTGCTCCTCTCTGGTAGGCCAGGTTGGGGCTATTACTGGATGACTGCAATTCTGGCTTTGTCAGAGCTGCCGGCTTGGGGCTTTGTTTATAGGTGTCCTTTCCTTCGAATCTGCCTGCAGGGGCTCACCCACATCATTTGTCAGGGGCTAAAGAACCCCAGGCCAGGAGTAGACATTTACTTACAGCATCCTGAGACTCTTTTAAATAGACCCCCGGGACTCTGCTGCTGACCGCTCTGTGGCACCAGGCTTTGGGATGCCTTGTGCTGGGTGTTCCTTTTAATTGACTCCCCTCGATGGTGCGGTTCAAAACCACTGTAACCCATGCCTGCCCTCACTCTGAAGCTTCTAATGACCTTTCTCTGGCCCTCCACACATATGGCTGAGACAATGCAAACATCATTTGGAAGATGAGTAAATTCAATAACTCAATTACAGCTGCACCAAAGCGCCATTGATCAAACTTGGACGGCAGCACTCTGTCTCTCTTAGCCCTCTGGTTTTCCACGGCCAGGCATTTGGGGAAAGTCACTAATCGATTTAGGAATGATTAAATTGGAATTTGTAACACTTCCCATTATTAAACCTTCAATCTTCATTACGGCAACTTAATGATTACATCATGGTGGAGCAAAACGAATTATGGGTAGCTGGCATCCTTCAGAAAGCTGGAACAACAAGGAAATTATCAAAAACACTCAAAGTCTAATACATGTGGGTGTATAAGTGATGGCTTGATGTGTCCGAGGAACACCAAATTGCTCTCTGCTTTATATAAAAATGTGCATTAAAACATGACACACTATGTATATGGCCTTTGCTGCATTCTGGCTTTTTCTACATAGACTGAGTTGATTTTTCTGGAATAAATGGATGAGAATGGGGAAACTTATGAAATCCTATGCAAACCTGGGTGGGTGCACATGAGCTTTATTCCAGGAAGAAGGTCCAAAGATTTTATTTGATCATTAAAGGGCTGCATGAATGAAATGGTCTCTACTGAGTAAGGGAGGGCATCTTCTATAACTTTACATTCTCTCTCCCTCTTTTTTTTTTTTTCTTACTATGACCCTTGTCCTCTATTTTTCACGCTCCAGTACTAGTTTTCTGACCAACAACTCTTTCACAGAAAAAAATTTCCTCATTGTTTCAGTGACACAGCCAATGTTTTGTGCAGGTTGTCTGCAAATTCTACCTTTAATTATATGCTCAATGTTTGGGCAGTCAGCAAAGCCTTGTCAGGGCTGCCCGTCTGATTGTAGGTACTAATGTTCTGCTGGGTTCTTGTGGGCAGCCAGGAAAGAGTGTGAAACTCAAGGAAGTGGGAGGATTAGTCATGGCAAAGAACTTAAAAAGCCCCAGAAGTTGGAGATAAACAGGTCCATCTAAACAGTGCAGAAATTTATAGGGTGGATATTGACAATGATGATGATAAACAATAGTAAGTAATACTGAGAGTTTACAGGAGTCTGATGAGGTACTAAGCATTTTCATAAAAATTTAATCTTTTTTTATTTTTTTAAAGTTTTAGTGAAGTATACTTGATATACAACGTTGTGATCATTTCTGCTATACAACAAGGTGAATCAGTTGTACAAGTACACACATCCATTCTCTTTTAGATTCTTTTCTCATATCGCAGAATATTGGGTAGCATTCCTTGTGCTATACAGCAGGTCTCCCAATGGCCAATCATTCCATATCTTCACTATAACCCTTGCAAGTAAGGATTATTTTTCATTTTCTAGATGAAGGAATGGAGGCTCAGAGAGGTTAAGTAACACGCCTGGTTGTGAAAGTCAGAGACCCACCAGGCTGTGGAGTTCTCAGTCTTGTCATACTTCCTATAATATACCAGGGCTGGTCTGCGTGACCAACAGAATATGGCCCAGGTGTCCAGATGATTAGGGTAAAGATGACACCAAGGCTTCTGTCTTGGGCACTCTCTTTCTTAGATTACCTGCTCTTAGAGAAAGCTGTCATACCAAGAGCAGGCTGCCTTGGTAAGGAACTGAGGCTTCTTGCCAACAACCATGGCCGTGAACTTAGAGGTGGAATCTCTAGCCTCAGCCAAGCCTCAGATGTGTGCTGCCCCTGCCAACAATCTGACTACAGCCTTGGGTGAGATCTTGAACTATAGCCACTGAGACCTAAGCCACTCAGGTTCCTGACACTCAGAAACTGTAACATAACACGTGCTGCTTGTATGGAGCTACGAGCTTGGGATTAATGTGCTACTGTGCAGTCACACGTCATCTACTGAGTACCAGAGGCAGAATTCAAACCCAAGCCTGCCTAGTTCTTGAGTTCATGGTTTTTACCATAGTGCTACCTATCTCCTCAGTGGTTTCTTTCTTTCTTTCTTTCTTCTTTCTTTCTTTCTTTCTTTCTTTCTTTTTTTTTTTTTGTCTTTTTAGGGTCACACCCACAGCATATGGAGGTTCCCAGGCTAGGGGCCGAATTGGAGCTGCAGCTGCAGGCCTACACCACAGCTCACGGCAATGCCAGATCCTTAATCCACTGAGCAAGGCCAAGAATTGAACCCATGTCCTTGTGGATAATAGTCAGGTTCGTTACTGCTGAGCTACAATGGGAAGTCCCTCAGTGTTTTTCTAAATCACTCCTTTATGCACGTTTAAATGTACTTATGGTCTTCCCCAGCCTGACAATCACCAAAGAAAAAGTAACATAGCTTATCATCTAGACAGATGGGAAAAATCCCAGTGTTTAGCAGGTGTGTCCTCTCCTTGGTTCTATAGGCTTTGGAAGTTTATTTTAAACACATGGGATTTCTGAGGCAGTCTGCTATCCATGGTGATCAGTGGGAAAACATAATCATATCTCACAATTACTTTATTTGTGGAAAAAGTGGAACCGATTAAACTCACCAAATACAACCTTCCGACATGCAGTTTACACATGAGAGTAAATTTACTGAATAATAAAGTCGTCTTCTTGCATTTCCATCTTCATTTAAAAATTGTCGATGTTAAAACACCGCAGGCCAGTAAGTACTTTGCAATCCAAACTTTGTTTATAGTGAGAGGGCAGAGCAAATGCCACTATTCTGGCGATGGTGTACACTTTTAAGCTCAGAGAATAGAGAGGCATTAAACAAAAAAGGACCAGCGGGAGACCCATCCATTTCAAGCCCTGGGAAAGGTTCCTCTCACCAAGTGAAGGGGGAAAAAAATGAGCCGTAAGGCATTAAGAAAGGAACAAGCTGTGAAATGAACCAAGGAGTGGATGGTGCGGTTCATGACCCCACAGCCTCATAACACAGTCCTTCAGCCACGGGGTCGCTAATGAAGGGCGATGCCTGGAAATTAATGGAGTGATGTGGGGTGTGAGGGTGAAAATGGGAGCACGGCGATTTTTCCAGTCTTTTCTGCTCAAAGAAGTCAGGGCAGAATGGTTATTAAAGCTTCCAGCGCTTTGCTAAGTTAATATTTCACCATTATGTTATCAGAATGAGCAAGCCCAGGCTTCAAGTACCCAAACATCTTCTTTTGGAAAGACAGAAGGGCTCGCTAGCCCTAGAGAGAAGAAAGAGAAAAAAGACATGCTCATCTGATTCTAAGCTCTGATGTTCTGAGCAGGCAAGAGGCTTCCTCTTCCTTTGTTTTAATTCTAAAGGTCCCTTTAGCCAAGTGGACCCTGTGAAAATTCTTTGCTGGGAGCTCACAGCCTGATCACGTCCTTCCAAAGCTTCACAAATAGATATTTATGGCAAATACAAAACACCAAGCCTGCTGCCTTATGAAAGGCGATTTGCTCCATCTGTGAATTGAGACCTGAAACCTTTCTACTTTCATCTGAGCTGTCATTTTTCTCCCACAAATGAAATGAATAATTCCTCCTCATGGCAGTCAATTTCAAATTCGCCAGGTTCCCCCTCCCTGCTCTGAACCCATTATATTTTGTTGCATAAAACCCATCTCATAAAATAAACCTCTCAAAGTTGTAAATTAAAAAATAAACATTCTTGAGAAAATGTCAAATGTGGGCCTGAGAGAAAGGCCAAAAAATCCATTTAAGGGAATATCACAGTGAACCCATCCCCAGAAAATTGAGGTGGGGGAACACTCAGACCTGTGATTGAATATAAATTCACTGCCTTCAGCCAGTTTGTAATGAAATGAACCTTTAGCTAGGAGTTGCTATATACTTTTAGAACTGATTGTAGGATGAGCTGTGCCTGCAGTGGAGGGAGATCAAAAAATATGTACCAGAATATTAAAATAAAAGCTAGGGTGAACAAATGGCAGAAGGGGCCAACACAACTGCTTGGCACCATCTCTGGGTATGCAAATACAAAGTCACAAAAAATACTCCCCACACATACTTGGTGGTTGCACTGAACCTTAACAATGTACCCATAAACTAGAATGGTCAGCTTGCTAGTCTTTCAGGGGCAGAGCCTTAATTCCAGGCAAGTTTTCCTAGGATCTCTGGTCAACTTCCCACCTTCAGGGTTTGGCAAGTGATTCAATGTAGTACTTAGAAATGCACAAGTAGCACTGTGGCAGTCAGCCTCTGAGATGGCCCTAACCACCACTACCTCCTGGCATTCACACCCCTGGGAAGTCCCCTCCCACGTCATGGTGGAATTGCTTTGTGTGACTAACAGAATATGGTAGAGGTTATGGCACATCACTTTCAAGACTGGGTTATAAAAGAGACTGCAGGAAGTTCCCTTGCGGTGCAGTGGGTTAAGGAGCTGGTGTTGCCACAGCTGTGGTGCAGGTTGCAACTGTGGCATGGGTTCATCCTTGGCTTGTGAACTTCCATGTGCTGCGGGTACACCAAAGAAAGAAAAAGAGTCACCACAGTTTCCCTGTTCTGCTCACTCTCCATCTTTCTCTCTAGTTCTGGTCATTTATTCTGGGAGAAGCCAGTTGGCGTGTCTTAAGCATCCCTCTGGAGGCCCACCTGCTGAGGAACTGAGGCCCCCTGCCCACAGCCACTGAAGACCTGAGGAAGCCTCACCTCCCTGTGAGGGAACCACTGTGGGCCCTCAATTAAGCCTTCAGATGACCACGGTGCTGGTTGACATCTTGCCTGTGACACAGCAAATAGATTATCTATTAAAACCACTGCCAACACCATTTTTTAATTGAATTTTTATAATGTACTGACAGTATGTAAAATGCTTTTCATGAACTATCTCATTTAATAGTACATCACACCCTACTAGGCAGGTCCCATTTTATTATTCCCAGGGGCAGGTCACTGGGTTACAATGAGGACCAAGTGACATATAAAACACTCAGAACAGTGCCAGGCCTAGAGCAAGCACTTACTAAATGCAAGCTATCAAGATTATTATTACTCCTATCAGAGGAGGAAATCAAGGCTCAGCAAGAGAAAGTGCTTGGTTCTAGGCCACACAGCTGAGAAGTAGCAAACATTCTAAGGCTCATATGCTTAACCCAGGATGCTTCCTCTGGGAGAGCAGTCTTCAATTAACAAAATAAAATGCATTATAAAAGCAAAGATAGGTAATTCCTGGAATGTCTACAATTTCGGATTATCCATGATTTTGGATTACTCACATTAAAATCTCCTTCATGTACACTTAAATTGACATTTCCTCAAAGAAGACATATAGATGGATAGTAGCACATGAAAAGATGCTCAACATCACTAATTACTAGAGAAATGCAAATCAAAACAATAATGTGAGGTACCACCCCATGCCAGTCAGAATGGCCGTTGTTAACAAGTCTACAAATAACAAATGCTGGAGAGGGTATGGAGAAAAGGCAACCCTCCTACATTGTTGGTGGGAATGTAAATTGGTACAAATCACTATGGAAAACAGGTCCCTCAGAAAACTAAATAGAGAACCACCATATGATCCAGCAATCCCATTCTTTGGAATATACCCAGACAAAATTATAAATCAAAAAGATACATGCACCCCAATTTCATAGCAGTGCTATTCCTAGCACCCAAGATATGGAAACAACCTAAATGTCCATCAATAGTGAATGGATTAAGATGTGGTACATATATACAATGGAATACTACTCAGCAATAAAAAAGAACAGAATAATGCCATTTGCAGCAACATGGATACAACTAGAAATTCTCATACTAAGTGAAGTAGGTCAGAAGGATAAAGACAAATACCATATGGTATCACACATATGTGAAGTCTCAAATATGGCACAAATGAACCTATCTACAAAACAGAAACAGACTTACAGACATAGAGAACAGACTTGTGGGTACCAAGGGGGAGATGGGAGGGAGAGGGATGGACTGGGAGTTTGGAATTAGTAGATGCAAACTATTACATTTAGAATAAGTAATGAGGTCCTACTGAAGAGCATAGGGCTAAACCAAGATGGAGGCTAATATAAGAAAAAGAATGTAGGGAGTTCCCATCGTGGCTCAGTGTTTAACAAATCTGACTAGGAACCCATGAGGTTGTGGATTCAATCCCTGGCCTTGTGCAGTGGGTTAAGGATCCAGTGTTACTGAGAGCTGTGGTGTAGGTTGCCAATGCAGCTCAGATCCTGAGTTGCTGTGGCTCTGGAGTAGGCAGGTGGCTACAGCTCCGATTAGACCCCTAGCATGGGAACCTCCACATGCCAAGGGTGAGGCCTTAGAATAGACAAAAAGATAAAAAAAAAAAGAATGCATATATATATATATATATATATGACTGAGTCACTGTGCTGTACAGCAAAAATTGGCACAACATTGTAAATCAACTATACTTTAATAAAAAAATAAATTAAACAAATCCCCTTCATGTGGGCTACCAACTGAGCCAATAGTATTTCTTAATGCTCTAAAAGTATTCTCATCCATTAAAAAAATGAAGGCAAGGACTTACCAAAAATAAAAAGCCTATAACGAATCAAGGTTTTTACTTGGCGTAAAAATTTGTTGAATATCAATGACATTTAGAGCATGGAATAGAGCTATGAGTCACTAAATCATGGGTCTTTTAAAGATGAAATCAAAGCAGAGTGAGGTGAATATGCCTAATTCTGGCCACATCCTGAACCTGCTGAAAAACTGTAACTTACAAGTTTCTGTTACTGGGTTCAGCAATGGTGGAAGAATTTTAAACAAAGAGGTCCAGCCCTCTGACTCATGTTGCCTTTTTTCTTCAGCGAATCCCAGGTGGAGTTATCCTCTCTATAAGATTAATAAGGATTAACAGAAACTGCCTGCTGATACTGTTTCAAAATCACGTTTTGACCAAGTCTTACAGAATTGATTTATCAATATATGGCTTTTATCCTCAGAGCAGAACCTCAGATTCTATATAATTCATCACTGAATGCACAGTGGTTCATTGTGGAGACTTACTTATCATTAGCATTTGTGGGATGGAAAAAGAAGAAATGCAGCCTGCATCTTACTATACACCTTTAAGAGTTCTCTGCTCCTGTGAGTTCAGGCAGCTTGAAAAAGGTCCTCAAAGTTTCAGACCTCATGTATTTAAGATACTATCATCATCGAGGAAAGTGACCCAGCAACTTCAAATACAACTGCCACTCAGAACATCCAATGCTTACTGGCCTGAAAGGAAGAAAAGCTAAATTCCTTCTATTTACCAGTGTTTTCACCTTGGGAAGGGAGCAGTTAGCAGAATCCAGCCCTGAGTGAGAATCTCTCCTTCATCCTCTCCTTTTGTCAACAGTCAACCAAGAGGTCCCTTTCCACTGTTATTTCACCGAAGGGCCACTTTCAGCAACTCTCAGAGAACCCTGGGAGGCCATCACCCTCACTCTGTCATAGTCCAGGGCAGTCACCTGTTGGAATCTCAACCTGAGAAGCAGATCCCCATCCCTGTGGCCATAAGGTGGGGGGCTTCAAAATAGTCTTTGTAATGAGAGCTGAGACCAACCTCACCAGCCCTTTGCCTCTGCCCTCCTCTCCAGCATGGCCAACAGATGGGATGACCCAAAGCACCCTGGCTCTGTGCCCAGGCTCCCAAGTCATTATATGGGAAGCTCAACTCAGTATTTACAAGTGTCCTGGGCTCTTGCGTATTCTCTAAAAAACCAGAGCCAACATCACTGCTGGCTGTGTTATTTGTCGAGGTGAGAGGGACAGGCTGAGCTGGAGGGGGAACTGATGGGCGGAAGCCAAGGAAATCAGGTTTAGAAGCGAGGGACAGTGTAGTGCACGGAATACAATTTCCAACAGCAATGCTGGCACCAGGTGTTCTAATAAACCCTTTTGTTTGTAATGTGATTTTATTGGGGGGAATCTAATTACGGAGAAGTTCAAACCACCATCCTCAGGGTAAGACCTGAGGCCAGTGCTAACTATTAATAACTCTATTAATACTCTTCACCAGACAAACCAAACCACGTCTGCTCTTGGCAGTGGTGACTGCCCTGCAGAGAGCACCCTGATCCTAAAACCACTGGGGCACGAAAGTCTGGCAGGGCTGCAGCCACTGTGATCAGAATTATGGCCAACGGGCTTCAGTTCTGGAGGCATTCAAGCTTCTGAGAACCAAGCAGCCAGGGAGCCCTGTGTGAACTACGTTTCCTACTGCCCTGCAGCCCACTGGACCCTTTCCGTCCTGCTGCTGCTGACACAATGTCAGTTCAAACTGCAAGTAAAGCAGGCTCAAGCCTTTGGACCTGGACAAGCATAGGGCTCCACGCTTGGAAAGGCTTCTCCATGGTAGCCTGACTTCTTCATCTAGCTCTCTCCTAAACCATCCTCAAGGCAGTCTCTCTGTTCTTTCCAGAAACCTGTATCTAGTCTTCTTTGCAAGTCTGAAAAGCTCTCTCCGGACTTCGTCCTTACCTTGGGGCCAGCTTCTGTAAGAGCACTTGGCTCATGATAAGGATAGTGGTAAGTCCACAGCTCTCCACTGGACTGAGTGCTCTTTGGTGGTGGTGGGGCTTTTCCTTCTTCCTTCTGTACCCCCAGCACCCAGCACAACAGCCCAACCACACAACGGATCAGCCTAAAGAATGATGGTCCCATAGCAGGTCCTTGCTTTCAATTCAGGGTGTTTCCAGTGGCTGCTGCCTTGGACACATACTGCTGCCTTAACCTCACTCCCGAGTTTCCCCCCCATCACAGTAAGATGTATCCGCTTCCCTACCTCACTTTCTTGGGGTTACTGACTGCTAATTTACCCACACTATCTTACTTACCTCTAACACCTCTGTGAATCAGGAACTCATATTATTACTATTTTTTTTACATTGGAAGTAGTTTATTTATAATGTTATGAAAGTCTCAAGTGTACAGCAAGATTCATTTATATATATACACACATACACATATGGTCGCGCTCGAGGCATATGGAAGTCCCCAGGTCAGGGACTGAATCTGAGCTGCAGCTCTGATCCATCCTGCAGCTGTGGCAATGCTGGATTCTTTAACCTGCTGCGCTAGGCCAGGTATCAAAGCCGCACATCCGCAGTGACCTGAGCTGCTGCAGTCAGATTCTTAACCCACTGTGTCACAATGGGAACTCCCTATGTATGTATTCTTTTTAAATTTTTTTTCCATATATGTTATTTCAAGATACTGACTATAGTTCCCTCTGCTATACAGTAAGTCCTTGCTTTTATCTCTTTTATATATAATAGTGAGTATTTGTAAATCCCAAATTCCCAATTTATCCCTCCCCCCTTCCCCTTTGGTAACCATAAGTTTGTTTTTTAGGTCTGTGAGTCTATTTCTGTTTTGTAAACAAGTTCACTTGTATCATTTTTTTTAGATTCCACATATAAGTGATATCATATATTATTTGTCTTTGTCTAACTTACTTCACTTAGCATGGTAAGCTCTAGACTCATATTACTTTTTTTTTTTTTGGTCTTTTTGCCTTTTTCGGGGCCACACCTGTGCATATAGAGGTTCCCAGGCTAGGGGTCGAATCAGAGCTGTGGCTGCCAGCCTACACCATAGCCATAGCAACGTAGGATCCAAGCCACATCTGCAACCTACACCACAGCTCACGGCAATGCTGGATCCTTGACCCACTGAGCAAAGCCAGGGATCGAACCAGCGTCATCCTCATAGATGCTAGTCGGGTTCATTAGCCACTGAGCTACCTCGGGAACTTGGTATTATTCTTGATTTATAGCTGGGTCATAGGTTTTGAGTAAGTGACTTGTCCAAGGTCACAATAGTCTAGAAAGTGGCAAAGCTGAGGCTTGGCTCCAGTCTATCCTGGCCTTGAAACCTGTGCTATTCACAGTCATGCACATAGATTTCTTGTTCTTACAGGGCTTCTTACAGGCTTCTGAATCCTCTTGCATAGGACTGTGTGTGGTGTTAGATATGCCAAAAGGTAATCAGAATATAATGCCCATTCAAGAGGATATCACTTTGAAGAATAATTCTCTCCTCCTACCTTAAAATAACAAAGAATAAAGAGAAGATAAATAATTAAACTTAACAAAAATTTTAAGGCAAGGAGCTGGACACATGAACACACACTGAACTCATGGGCAACAAACTTCCCATTCTTATGTCTTACCCTTGAAAAAAAAAAGGAATATAATATTCAAATTTATGAACAGGTTATTCATTAAACATAGAGTGTCAATTAAAAAATACCAGAGATTATCCAACCCACTTCACTTATTTTATAGAGGAGAACAGAAAGGCCCAAGAAGAGCAAAAAAAGACCAAAACCACAAAGCTAGCCAGTGGTAGCCTCAGGACTAAACACAGAGGTATCCTGCATCTCAGCCCAGTATTCTGTCATCCAAGCAGAGCAGAGCATTTTCAACATAAGGGCATTTCTGACTGACTGCAGTGGCTGCAGTGGGCTCTGAGGATAAGAAGGCAATAATTGATTACTTATGCCTGGTGCAGCTATGGGATGAGAGCGTAGAAAAGCAAGCTGTTCCCTTCTTAAGTTCATTTTTCACAGAAATGTCTCTATTTAATTGTACCTCAAGAGATGTTACTACCATCACAAGTCTACTTCATTAGATATAGCTCTAAGAGAACACACATTTTGAGTGGTAAAATAGGATGCTTAGACCCATCCTTAGAAGTAAGACATCAGAAAGGGAGACGAAGTAGGAACTCACTGGCGATTGATTCATTAGAAAGTCTTAACTCTTTATTCCTCTAAAAAAAATGAGTAATGACTTTAGATGGATATATCCTTTTTCAGTTCAGCTACAGTGGTAGCCATTACTCATGTCAGCTGTATTACAACAGCCAAATCACATATTTACCATCTAGTTCCTTAAAGCATTTGAGATTTTTTAATGTAACATCTGTGACAATCTTCAATTCCTTTTATCAAAACACCATGCATCCAAAAGTACCCAAGGAAGGTATTAAGAGAGAGCTCATCTATTTTGGAGCTGAGCAAGCTCAATGAAGTACCTAAGAACACCCCAGGGAGCAGGGCCATGCCCTACGATACCCACAGAGCTAGTCCTTCCACAGTAAGCATAGAGGGCCCTGGGTTACCACAGGAAACCATTACATAGTAATAATAGCATTTATGGGGTCTTGAACCCATATTGTTTCTGAGGACAGACTACATTCTGCCTATCTGCAGGATGGATTCAGAAGCTAGCCTACATGCCCTGGTTCAATTCAAAATAAGCACTGTTCTTCCACTTTCCTCATTACACTTGCATGATTTTCCTCTGGGCACCACAGGGCTTAGAGAATTGCTAATGATAGTTTCTTATTCTAGAGTAAATTCAGCTCTCCTGAAGTGGAGAATGGAAGAGAATACACATTAACACCTCGCCTTTGCATCGTAGTCTAGAGTAGAAGATGGAACTTCTGCTTCAGAGAAGGCCAACAAAAGAAGAAAAAAATGACTGTAATTGTCATAGAGATCTCAAGCAGATCAAAGTTCTCTGAATGGACAATGTCACCAAGAAAAAATCTACCAGGATTAAGGGAAAAGCTTTGTTTTTAAGCAGTCCAAAAGAAACCACAGAGATACGCTTTTTGGAACTCACTTTTCCCCCACTTGTACAGTCGACATAACGGAGATGCAAAAAAGAGCAGTTAACATAAAGCATTTCAGCTGGATGCACTTCTGCAAGCATGGGAGCTCTGTCAACCATGTCGCTGAAGCATTGTAGGCTGTCCCAAGGAAAAAATGTGCCCAGGGTTCATGATGCTGAGGTGTTTATAGAGTAGGAAAAATTTATTTTTAGTTCTCCCGACACTGTCATGCCAGCTATCATGATGCTATTTCAAGTTTGCTGTCACTCTCTGGTCTGGGCAATGTAGGTTCCATGTAATGAAGCCAATGTAATCCTCTTTAAAAGGCAAACGTGGAGGTGATGTAAGTTAATTGTATACACTATAAAGTGCAGGTGATAATCTGATTGATCGTGTTATTCACAACACAGAGCCTTACAGAAGAACTGTGTGGAAGGGTTTAGGATGAAGCTGCAAATACAACCCTGTCTACTAACCATTAAGGGCCTGCTGACTCATAACAATGGCCTCATTAAGAATTTGGTGGAAAATATTTGCATATTTGTGAACCATGACCTGCATAGGCTCCTGAGTTATCATTGAAACACTGTTGCTTTCTGCTGATTTGTTGTTGGAGTATGGATAGAAAGTCAATTCTTTTTGTCCCTTTCCTAGAAATGAATGTGCAAGCCCACTGGTTGAAAGATGTGCCGGATTAAATGGACAAGCCTGGGAAGGGCAGCCTAGTCGGAAGAGACAGTGGATACAAAGGCCGGAAGCAGGACATTCTCGCTGTACTGGGGATGCAGAAAGGCTAGTGTGGAAGGTTCAGGTGAGAGCAGGCTAAAGAGGTAATTGGGGGCTGGGAGGGGCTGGGCAGGGCTCTGGAGGCCTGGCTAAATTAGTGGAACTATGGCAGCCAGTGGAACTTTTCTTCATAAGGGAAAGGTATACCAGACAAGGGTTTGAGAAAAATTTTAATGCTTGGAGATGGTATTTAAAAAAGGTTTGGAGGAGTTCCTACTGTGACAGTGGGTTAATAACCTGCAGTGGCTTGGGTCACTGTGGAGCCACGGGTCTAATCCACGGCCTGGTAACAGGGCTGGGGGGGGGGAGGTTTGGGGCTGAACATGTAGAGAAGAGGGATATAAGAGACAAAAGGAGGTTAGAACTGGCAGGAATTGATGGGTAGGTGAGCAAGGAGAGTCCTGAGTATCTCCAAGATTTCTAGCTTGAGCAACAGATTTCTAGCTTGAGCAACGGAGTGCGTGACGGTGATGTTAAGCAGGAGTGGGAAGGTGAGGAGGAGGAAGAGGAGAGCAGGAGGAGTTTGGGTTTATATACCATAGATTTGAGTAGACATTTGAGCAGAAACATCCCAGAGGCAGGGACTCACAGGTCTGGGCTCTGCGTAAGCCACGGCTGCCCTGAGTGTGCATGAGGGAGGTGAAGTCAGAGGACCATTTTCCAGAGATGGGGAGTGGCCGGTCGCATTCCCCAGAGGGCCCAGGGTAAGGTAAGACCTGACAGGATGTGCCGGATACAAGGGCCTTTCTGCCCTATGAGGTCCTGTTCCAGACAAGCTTCAGCAGAGAGCTGAGAGCAGAAGCCAGGCTGTGACAGAGAGTCAGGACAGCAAGCAGGGACCGAGTGTTCTTTCAAGATGGCTGCTGTTAAATGTGACGGAGATGGGGCGGGACCTCCAAGAGGGGCAGGTGCAGCCCTGGAAAGGAGTGAAATATGAAGCCTTGCTGGGTCAAGTATGGTCCCTGGAGGAGCAGTGCAGCAGCACCCATGAGCTTGCTAGGAACTCAGACTCCCAGACCCCTCTCTGGAGTAAGGGAGTTAGACCTTGTACTTTCGCCAGATTCTCAGCTGCTGTGTCTGCACATTAAAGACTAAGAAACTGGCATCAAGGAAGCTTGGGCTTTCTCTGTAAGCGGAATGGGAAGCCCCTGCAAAGAAGGAGCATAAACGTCCTTTTAGATGAAGCGAGGTGAGATTAAAATAGGAGTGAATTCAATGTTCAAATGAAGCCAGACATAAAGTCTGTTCTTTCTTCCTTTTCCCATCTCCAACCAATCTACTTGGGTGATGAAGATACGCTTTTTATGGGGATCCAGTTCTCCGATTTGGAAAATAAGGATAATGAATCATTTAACTGAACAATCAAATTTGAAACATCATCACCATGGGATGAGAAACAACTTCTTAAAACTCTTTTTACCTCTTTGCAAAATGAGACCCTTAAGGAATTTAAATGGATGACAGAAGGATTTTTCTGGGGTTCTGATAATGCTCCTCACTCAGATTCCTTCTAGGAGAAGTACTTTTCCTACCACTCTTTGGCTGCTAAATGCCTGGCAGCATCAAAGTCAAATGCAGTTTGACTGCCTCACAAAGAATTAAGCTCTAATTTTAGGCTAGGTGGTAATATTTTAATCTTTCAACAACTTCCTGAATGAGAGCTTGGTCAAGTCCAAACTTACTAGTAGCAGGAAATGTTTGTTCATTTTAAGCTATAAGACCATGAAAAATGGTTTTTTTAAAGGCAGGCACTCAAGGGAGTTCCCGTCGTGGTGCAGTGGTTAACGAATCTGACTAGGAACCATGAGGCTGCGGGTTCGGTCCCTGCCCTTGCTCAGTGGGTTAAGGATCCAGTGTTGCTGTGAGCTGTGGTGTAGGTTGCAGATGCAGCTCGGATCCCACATTGCTGTGGCTGTGGTGTAGGCCGTCGGCTACAGCTCCGATTTGACCCCTAGCCTGGGAACCTCCATATGCTACAGGAGTGGCCCTAGAAAAGGCAAAAAGACAACAAACAAACAAACAAACAAATAAATAAATAAATAAAGGCACTCAAGGAAACACAGCCAGCATGCAAAGGATGACAATTAAATAAGTGAAGTCAATTTCAGGGAAATTTGCATGTTATCTGATGTGTGCTAACCTACCCGTCTCCACTTGTAATCTTTAGAAAGAAATTTGGAAAAACTTACAGGCAAGGATGATAAAAACCTATAATTACAACCAAAAGGCAGCCCATGTAGCATCTCTATCAAGTAATTAACAACATGTCTGGCAATGATTGCACATGACTCACTGTTTCCAATTTCTTTAAGTGAATTTTAAAGCGATTACCCATGCCCTTGCAACACATGGCATGGGATGTGGCTGGGCAGCTTTTGTGCAAAAAAACTTTATCTTCATCAGCAGAAGGTAAGTGGATCAGGCTGGCAGGAAGCTGGGAAACAGCACACTGCAAGGGCAGACACGGGTGGTGAGGGCAACAGAAAAATAATAAGCACATTACCAGCCGGTGGGCTCTGGGAGATGCTGGTGGCTGGGAATGGCTTGCTTTTAGGTCAACAGCTTGAATCTGACGCTGATGGGCAATAACTCTGAATTCTATGGCTTGCAGGAGCCCATGGATGTGAGGGGGCGGATGATAATCCAGGCACAGTATACAGATGGGAATTTCCAAGGCTTTAGAGCTGGCAAGGTACTCTCAGACTGGGGGTCTGGGGGGGAGGGGTCAGATGAAAGATCATTCCTCCCCCTACAACTCCTATTAAAACACCCAACAAAAAAGCTACCCATTTACTTAGTGGTTACAGAGTTTCTTAATGAGACTGGGAAACAGAATGAGCTTAGTTGTACAACATTAGTGAGTAGAATTAACGCTGCTGAATTAGACTTTTTAAAATGGTTGAAATGGTGTTATTTTTTGCCACAATAAAAACAGAAAGAAAAAGGCACGCATTTAATTTATCCAGTCCATGAAAGTTTTCTCATGGCTCAGCTAGGGGTCAGAGATGGAAGGTATTTTGTTTTGTGGTTATTTGTGAAGTTGCCAGAAGCACACTGGCATAGGTAACATCTAAGCCTGATCATCAGACATGTCAAAGGTCTAAAGTTTTATTTCCTATCAGACAAACTAAATATTTTGACGGAAAGATATGAATAAATAAACCTAAGAAATTGTCTTAAGTCTATTATAAACTAAATCTGCCTTGTCTGGTTAAAAGTGGGTGGCCATTGATTTTTATACTGTACTTTTTTCTCCAATAACTTTAGTCTCTCTACAGAATGTTTCCTGGGTGACAGTTTCCGATTTTGATATTTATAGCACTTTTTTAAAAAAATTGTTTTTAATTAAATTTACATAGTATTTAATTCTGTCTTATTATTAGAAGGTTATGTTCTTCCTTAAAAAGAAAAAAAATTGCTTTTTCTTTTAACCACTGGGAAAACAACACCAATACAATAAGTACTCCAATCATAAAACGCAGCAGAGGAACCTAAATTGTCATTTTATACTTTCTCTCTACAACTCCCAGGAGGAGGAGGAAGGCTGTCTTCCTTTTCTGTGTTTTCTGAGAGGTGGACTAATCAAATCATTATAATCCACAAGATGAAAATGTCACAATTACCTGATCCCAACTAATTACTGCTGAGACCGTCCCGGGCCATTTCAGAGCTCTGCTCTCTGGTGACACTCAAGCTTTCTTCTCTGGCTGAAAAGAAATGTCCCCCCCCCCATTTTTGTGGCAAATCTGGAGCAAATATGGCCTCCGCCCCCATTAAGTGACCAAAACATTCAGAATCTTGAATTTGCCAAACGTCCAAAAACGGCTCTAGTGTAAGTGGAATAATTTGTGTCATTGCTTGCAATAAGTGCAGGCAATTTGGGGGAAACAATGTGACATTCCTAACAATGGCTCTCTCTCTCTGCCAAAAGGGAGGCATTTCACTGCTCACCAATTAAAACATTCACCTTTGAGACCCTTTCACAACAGGGCCAGGCTCCTGGAAACATCATCTAATGAGAATCCCAGAATCTTAGCTGATAGCAGGGTGCTGAAAAAGCCATGTTGGATATCTACTGAAGGCTGATTTCCCCCAATTTTAGATAAGCTCTTTTCAATACAGTCGTGATGGGCTTTTATAGTTCATGGGGGCAAATGAAAAGTACAAAGTGTGGTTTGATTTCTAGATTGTCAAACATGCTGACGGGTGTTCCAGCTATGAAACGAAATCCCCCTTTGAAGGAAACAAACTAAAAACTTGTCTTTTCTCTCAAAGGTCTCCTTGGGGTGAAAAAGCTGAGCCTTTTAGGCAAGAATTAACTCAAGAATATGACATGTAAAAAGACACAGGTACTATTTAAGAAAAAAAAAAAAAAAAGGGCCATGAAAAACAAAACTTATCCTGTCCCCAGGTACCTCCAGCAGTCTATCCCAGCTTCTCCCATGCTGGCTCCATGTCAGTCCTCAAGCCCTAGCCTCAACATTTGCTTTCATTTTTGACAACAAGCCAAGTGTTTTTCTGGCCTCAGGAGCTTTGCACATGCTGTTTTCTCTGCTGAGAACAACCTTCTTCCCCACTCTTCCTTTGACTACTGCCTTTCATAGCTGGATTCAATGGCCCCTTATCCAAGAGGCCACCTGTCTACCATCACTAAAAGTCTGTCATCGTCTTGGCCTTTCTTTGCCCTGACTTCCTTGTTTCTTTCTTACCTCAGTAGAAATTATATGCATTGGAAGGGAGGTGGTGGGGTTGGATGTATTCCTGTCTTTCTCTTCTCCTGTAAGGCTGGCTTCATGCACTCAGACAGGTCCCGTGCTTGGAGCTTCATACCCTGTGGCCACTGTCTTGAAATTTTTCATGTTTTTATCTTTGAATATGCAATCTGTAAGTGAAATCTGATGGGACAACAGAGTGTGCACCTGGAGCATGGAGATCTGGCTCATGAGCCATCCCCACAGCCCTGCCTGGCTTCCTCCTCTGCCTCTGCTGCTGACCTTGTCCTACGTTGGGAATGGGCAAGGGGAGGGGTGGAGTCAGGTGTGTGTACCTGGAGCATCTTGGGGTAGGGCAGGGCATGGCAGTCTCCACCCCAGGTTGGCCATTCCATAATATGTTTGATGGGCCAAGCACATCCTGGCCTATTGGTTGTAATAGTCTGGAGCCTCGCCCATCAGCTGTGGATTAGGGCTGCAGGCCCATGCAATGGGGAGTTATCTCACTCAACTTCTTTCCTTGGCAGAGACACAGTGCACTGTGCAGGTGACTGGCAGGCAGGGGACCCAGGAGCTGGAGGCTGTGTGTGTGCCATGCTGCAGGGTGGGGCCCTGGAAGCCGGTAAGGGTCTGTAAGGGTCTGTACTACACTTGCCTGTGAGTAGCTCCATATCTGAGAGAGCCTGGCATTAAACAGCAAATCAAAACATGACAGGTGGACAGAGAAACCATGGAAGAAAAAGAAAAAGTTTAATATTTTATTGTTTTAATGGTATTTTTCCCCCTGCTTTTTTTGAATAATGAGGCCCTACACTGTCATTTTGCATGGCTCCCTGTAAATTATGAGGCTAATGCAGCTTTTATCACTGTATCCCCAGCCTCCAGCCCAGAGAAGATACTCAACTTCTACTGAACAAAACCCTCTACCCTACTCAGTTCTGGGAGGTAAGAGGACTTTGGTGGAGTTGTACAGAAGACTGAACACACTACCTGAGGTTGTAAATACAATTGCTAAGGTCTTCCTCGCTGGGCTCAGGGGCAGTTACCAATATTCCTACAGGCACATGAGATGGCTGTGGTTCAGGCTGTTTCCCGTGTACCTGAAGCCACAAATGTGATTATAAGGTAATGAGCCAATGTCGTGAGCAGCTTGTGGAATCAGCCACATTACTCATAATCACACCTCTTCATATGTGAACCTATGGATTGACTAAAAATGCTTTGATGAACTGACTTTAATTGGCACTATTGCCGTACAGAAGCTTAAAGACATTATTATTTTCCAAACCACTAATTTCATCTTCATGGCCCAGCATACTTCCCTGAGGATGCATTAGCTGCAGAGCCGGCTTTCCTCCCTCGGGTTCAAAGGGAGAGCCTCCTACACAAGGGGGCCTGTTCTATCTTGGGACCGGCTCTTACCACTGTGCACAGAATCCCAGGACCCTCCAACCATCCAGGGGAGAGATCCCTGACTTGGTTAGGATCAGTTTTTTATGTACAACCAGAACATCCCCAAGGTTCTCAGCTTCTCTGCTCTCACTCATTGCTAGACTGGTTCTCACTTCTTTTGCCATTGGCACCCATACCCTCCAGAGTGGTAGGTGTGGGTGAAACCCTTGCTGCCATATTGGCACCAAAGGAAAATCAGAGGTATTTTTCTGCACCGGTTCTCTAGTCATAAAATCAAATGTGAGAAGAGTTGGCAAAATCTGGGAATTTGGGGTGACTCTTCTTTACTACTGAATTAGCAGGACATCCCCCTGAAGGGGGGAGAGGCTGATGTTATGGTATGGTACATTCAGACCAAAATGACCTTTCTAGTGAAGGCCTGGTTCTTTGGCAGACAAGCCACTGCAGATCCCAGTCCTGCTAAAATGCATGAGGAATGCAGGCAGCAGCCTCTGGTCTCTGATCCCTTGAACTTTAAAGGCAGCCACGTGACCTGGCCCAGCTGACTGACAAAGGAAACAGTGCCTGAGGACAACCTGGCCAGAGGCAAGTGTGCCTACCATAGTCCTTAAACCACAGGACCCCTCTTTCCCTGCCCCTCTAAGACTGAAACTGCAGTATCAGGAGTCAGTAAAAACTTGCCAGGCAAACTTTCCAAGTTTACCGGAAGTTCAGCAAACTCCAGGAAATCTCAAGGAGATGGCTGCGATTCCCAACAGCCTGGTTCAGCTCATGCTCACACAGGATGACCCTCTGGCCTCTTGGCAGGCAGGCTGCTTAAGCACCTGCACCAGGAGGGCTCCTGCTCAGGTTACTGAAACTCGTATTTTCATGTGGTAAAACGCTCTCCAGGGGGCTTAGGAAGAATTCCTGCAGCCCAGGTTATTCCCTACTCTGGGGGCTGCACTAAAATTAGCCTATAAATGAGTTGAGGGTTCGCCAGGGGCCCCTTTCCCAGTCTCCTCCACGGAACAAGCAGCAAGGAGGGGAATGGTGATGTCTGAATGCCTTTGATCCCTCGCCTGGGTCTGGGTCTGAGATGGCTCCCCCCCATCATAAACTCGCTTCTCAGAGCCTCTTCTCCCTAGTGATGCAATTTATACTTCTGGTTGGGCTTTGCGGTAGTTGCTCCAACAGATTTTAAACTGCGAGGGTGAGGTCATGAGAGAAGGGGGGTTCCTAATTCAGATGAGGAGACTTCCCAATCACTGGGAAGAACAAAAGAATAACCTCTTGTGGAAGGTTCTGGACTGGACCAGAGAGGTCCAGTGGGCCAAGCGTCCCTCACAATGCTCTGCAGCTCTAACAGCAAATGAAGCTGGGCACCCATCTGCATTCCCCCAGACCCCTCCCCACTAAAGAAATACACTCATACCACTGCACAGAGCCATCTTAAAGGCTGCAGTGAAGAAACCTTCAGCTGGTGTTTCTCATATGCACGAATCCTTGAATCCCTGTCCCAGGCCTTACCAGGCCCCTACACCAGTTTCAAGGGGTCTCTGAAAATTTTTAATTGGTTTCCAACACTAAACGGTCAATATATTTCACCAGAAAAGCATAGTTTTCTCTTTCTCTTGCAAAAGCCTAGAAGCACCGGCAGCAGCTGGCTTACATCTCCTCCTGGCTATAACCAGCTGGCTTTGGGCAGTGGCTTCTGTGCCCACAAACCCCCCACAGTACACCCCTCACCCCCTCTTGTCTTGTGCCTCTTGGGCTGTAGGAGGCATGTGTGTTTACAGCCCTTGTGTAATCACGCTCTGGAAAATGTGACATTTACCAAGTGTCCAGAGCACAAGCGTAGGATACTCACTGAGCACCCATATGTATAGCTATGCTCTTGGTGACCTGGGACTGCAGAGGTGATAGAAAGGGCTCCTCACAGGAGCTTGGATTAAGTAGAAAAGACCATGTGGACTTAAAAAGAGAGCACTTGACACTGAAAATGATACAAATGAACTTATTTACACACCAGAAATAGACTCACAGACATAGAATACAAACTTATGGTTACCAAAGGGGAAAGGGCAGGAAGGAGATAAATTAGGAGTTTGGAACTCACATATATATACTACCATGTATAACACAGGTAAACAACAGGGATCTACTGTATAGTACAGGGAACTACATATATATACATCTCTTATAATAACCTACAGTGGAGAAGAATCTGAAAAAGAATATATATATATATATACACAAAAAACACAAATATATATATATATACACACATATATATATATGTTCATATATTCAGTTTCATATAAATAACCTATATTCTTTACCGCTATAGTTTATTTATATGAAACTGAATACACACACACACACACATATAACTGAATCACTTTGCTCTACACTTGAAACTACTACAACACTGGAAACTAACTATATTTCAACTGAAAAAAGATACATACAAGCAATTTAAAAAAAGAGCACTCAGGAGGTAGGGTGTTCCTGAGGCTCTTGATCCCTACACTTTAGCAAGCCACCTGGCCTTTCTGGGCCTCCATACGAATAGGCATTTCCTTTTCTTCTTTACTTAATTTTGGGAAAATCTTCTTGTGCAAAATTTTACACAAGAGAAAATCGAAGGGGATGGGGCAGGATATGTCTGGGGTCCCCATCTCCGTGCCTTTCCCTTCTTACTTTATACCTTTTTCCTGGCCCCAGAGGGACCTCTATACTGGACTTCAAGACTTCCTAAAACCCAGGTTGGGTATCAATGCCTGTGTGATGCCCGAGATCTCTCACAATCTAATGTGCTACCTGCCTTTCTGAAAAGCCTCATGGAAATGCAGATGTGACATGGGAGAATTCCCTTGTCCCTGACAGAAGAAAACTGGAAGGAGAGATAGTGACAGCACTTGTGACCTCATATACATGGAGCACGTGACCCTGAAGCTGTACCACGGAAGGTCAAGTACCTTCTCAAAAGCATTTCCAAACCTGGTGTAGTATAACTCATGACAGAGCATGACAACATTCAATAGCAGCACCCTAGTAGATGATGAGGACATGTATGTATGTGTGTTTGTACCACACACACACACACACACACACACACACACGCATGCACGAAGAATATGAGCCCTCTTGTAGAAAAAGATAAAGCCCACAGGACCTAATAGCTCTGAAATGCACATCTCTTTCTGCCTGCCCATATCTAATCTGGGTAACAGCTTCTGATTTCCCCTTTGACAACTATCCATTCTTCTCTCCACATGGTTCACCTAAAGTTGACTCCATCAGTAGTCTCCAATAATGAGCATGTGCCTCAGGCCTGGCCAATCAGAGTGCTACACATCTTTGGTATCAGTGACTGGTTACAGGATGGCACATGACTTAATCTGGGCCACTGAGAAAGTGCCCTAAGATTTTTATGGGCATTATCAAGGAAAGAACTTGCTTTTATTCTGGGGATACTGTGCTGAGAGGATCAATCCTGGAGGTGCTCAGGGGCCACTTTTCCCACCTGTGGGAAAAAACCTGGCCCAAAATGAAGTCAACAGAGTTAGGCACAGCTAAGAAATAGAAAAAGCTCCATGTTGGATTACAAGACTGGAATGGCTGGCACTAGCTGAGCTGAAGGCTAGATATGCTTTATTTTTCCACAGCCTGAGCTGATGAACTGCCATCTGTTTTTTGTTTTGTTTACTACTATGGCCAATTTGGGCTGGGCTTCTGACACAGGTATTCCAAAGAATCCTAACCAATATAATCCTTCTTCACTGGCCACTATAGTACTTTATGTTAATACTTTAAATTCAGGATTTTTTACCATAAAAGAAAGATGAAATCAGAGAATTAAAGAGTAAAAGGCTGTTTTCATTATTTCCAGTATTACTTCTAAAACTAAGTTTGACCAGATGTCCAAATCTAATCATTCTCTAAAATAATGCACTTTCCTTGGTTAACTATGAAGCTCAGGGCAGGACAGATCTGACACAATTATGTGAAACTATTCCTGGACTCCTGGGAAGAGGTGTGAAAGAAATCTATGTCTTCCTTATGCAAGGTCATTTGCTCTCATCCAAAACAGCAATAATGGAACTTAAATACCTCATGGAACACTTATCAAGGGAAATACTTATAACCTATGAAATAAAATGCGCAAAAAAGTTTCATGGCAACTACATATGAATTATATTATTGAAATGGAATATTTAAGAGCTGTTGGTTTTGGACATAATTCTTTAGCTTCTTTAAGAAGCTTAATTTATAAAGTAATCTTTGCCAGTCCATGACCTTTTTCTTCTGCACTATTTTAGGAATACTTAGGTAACCTCATTTATTTACTTAGTTCCATGCACCATTCAATGCTGAAAGGCAACATCTAAAGAGTGTTAACATTTTTTTTAAAGGAAGAACATGACTTCTGGTTTCTTAACATGCCACAATTTAGAGCCTACTTTTCAAAACCCAAATAGACAAAAATCCAGTATTAAAAAACAAATAAGACAAAGAAAATCACTTTACAAAATGATTTACTGAAGAAATTTTTTCAGCATCGAGAGGTACTTACCAAGTGGCATGCCTTTTACGTAACTACGCAATAGACAAATATATATGCTTGTAAAAAAACGCAAAGCATGCCTGATACAGCTAAAATTCCTCTGATAATCTCCTTTTCCAAAAGGTAACCTCTGTCATCTGCCTGGATATACCCTCCCAGATCTTGTTACTTCGAGATCTATATTGTGTGGTAGGTATGTTTCTTTCCATAAATGCCATTAAAACATTGTGTAGTATTTTGTAACTTCCTTTATTCTCTCATTAGAATGTTTTACAGATTTTCCCCTGTTAGTGCACACATATCTGTCTCATTATTTTTGACTCCATAGTTTATTTAACCATCCTGTTGCTGATGGGCATTCAAGATGTTTCTGATCATTTTTTCCCCCTATTACATACAACAACGCAATGCACATCCAGGTAGAGACCTCTCTACACACATGGGAATGGACTTCTCTTGGGCTGATTTACACTTACTTCTTCAGGCAGAGAGCTGTTACATAAAACAAGGTGGACTTCTAGGAAAGTATTGGCAACCACAACAACAAAAACAACTCCAAAGGCTATCATGAACTAAAAAAAAAAATTTTTTTTGAAGTATAGTTGATCTACAATGTTGTGTCACTTTCTGCTATACAGCAAAGTGACACAGTCATACATATATACACATTTTTTAAAATGTTCTTTTCCATCATGGTCCATTCTAAATGCAATAGTTTGCATCTACTAACCCCAAACTCCCTGTCCATCCCACTCCCTACATGTCTCCCCTTGGCAACCACAAGTGTGTTCTCCAGGTCTGTGAGTCTGCTTCTGCTTTGTAGATGGGACCATTTGTGCCATATTTTAACCTAAGTTGGTTTTTGTACACTTTTAAAAGGTCAGATTGCTTTTGTGCTTTTTAAGAACCGTTGTGGCTTTAAGGAAAGCTGCCCCATTCAGACAGAAACCCACAGCTGGTACAAAAGCCATTTTTTACATGATCAAATACCCCTGTTCTGCCCCCTCCCAAGAATTCCAGCACTGTATACCTGCTTTTAATTGATGTGTTAATTGTAAGGACTGTTGATCCATCAAAGCACCTACAGTCTTAAAGACTTTTACCAAGTCACAGTGAAGGCAGGTATTTGAAAAAACAAAACTGTTCCATATAGATGAGCTTCATTTAAAATATGGAATTCTGGAATTCCTGCTGTGGCACAGTAGGTTAAGAATCCAGCACCATTTCTACAGTGGCTTGGGTTGCCACTGAGGCAAGAGTTTAATCCCCAGCCTGGGAATTTCCATATGCCATGGGTGTGGCCAGAAAAAAAAAAAAAAAAGGAATGTATAATACATACTAAATAACATGCCCCCACACAGTGTAAGCAGTACAAAGTACAGTAAATTAAATAGCCATGATAGCCATGTCCCCACCATTCAGTATAACAACACTGTCCAAACTGTAGGTGCTTCTTGAGGGTTCCAACCCAATTTCCCTACTTATTCTCAGGGTAAACATTATTCTGATTTTTCTGTTTATGTTTTCCTTCATTTTGTTATTAATATTTTTATTGTGGAAATCTCCAAACATACATGAAAAACTGGAGAGAGTTAACTCATTAATCCCCATGTATCCAACACACAATTTAAACAAATATCAACTTTTTGCTACTCTTGTTTTATCTACCCCTCACCCCCCCATTTTAAAAAATTTCCTGTGCTCTTTGAACACAAATCTCAGAGAACATGTCATTTCACACATAAATACTATGTAAGGTGATCTTTAAATAAAGAATATTTTTTAAAAAAAACCTGCCATGCCATTATCACACCCAACACAATCAATAGTAATTCCTTAATTTCACCTAACACCTGCCCATATTCAAATTTTTTCAACATGCAAAGATGCCTTTTTTACAGTTAGTAAAAACTTAGGCTCAAACCCAAGAATCTGACATTATCTAAAAAATATTTTTCTTCAACTTATTAAATGGCCAATCTCTCCCACAAATTAGCATGCAGTAATGAAGTTTTACTGCATAATCAATAACTCAGTGAATATTACCAAGTTTATTGAAGGAAACTAAGCAAGGACACCGTTTTCCCTTCCCCTCCCCCACATCTGCCTTAAGACACAACAGACTCATGAATGTATGGGTGAAGCAATTGGTAGGGTTTTAAGATTCACAAGTGTATTGATGCAGATCACAAATGAAGTAAATATATGGTGACTACAGTGTTACAATGTGACTATTATACACTCTGGGCCTTATTTTCCAAGCTTAAAAATAATTGGGTAGCCACCAGAAAGTGTTTGAGTTAGAAGCTTGTTTATTTTGCTTCCTTTAGGAAGCATATGATTAATTTAAACATGGCTATTCAGAAACATTTGCTTCCTTGTTCTGTTTGCTTTTACACTCAAAAAAAAAAAAAAAAAGTATGTTTGGGAAACAGTAACATTTGACAGAAAGACTGTTAAGTAAATGCTGAAACTGCTGCTGTAAGATTTTGGTCCTGCCTTTCTTGGTGTATTTATGAATAGTGAAGAAATACCTGAAAATTCATCTTTAAGCTGAATGATCAGAATTTTGTATGCTCAGTGACTTTTCTAAGCAAAAGTCTCGTTATCATTTCTGATACTACAGGTGCATCTTGATTTAAGAAAATGCAAAATCCAAAAGGCTCAAGAGTTAGAGGATGACTAAAGATGTTACAAAAACTATTTTTTATTATAGAAAACTTGAAACATGTATAGAGGAAGAGCTAGTAATGAAACCCTATGCACTCATCACCAACAATTATCAACTCATTGTTAACATTGTTTTAGGTACACCATGGAGAGTTTAACAATGGTGACATCACATGGGGACTAATTTGCCTCCAGGAATATCTTAGGAATATGAAGGAGGAAAGAAAAATCACCTCCAGGCAGGCCATAGCACCTTCTAAGCTTAGCACTGTGCCAGGCACATAATGAGAGCTCAAACATTTGCTGAGCACATCAAGACCCACAAACCTCCCATCCTCCAGCGAGGGAGAAGTGACCTAGGTGTGCTAGGCTAATTTCTGAAGAGACTTGTAAGGGTATCAGGATCTGGAGAGATGCTGAGCTACAGGCTCAGAGACAACAACATCTAAGAGTTTATGGTTTAACTCTTTCCTCTCCTCCAGGGAGAGACCTGATGCTTCTGAAGTTCCCTTGGAGAGGGTAAGGCCAGGGGTTCAGGGTTTGTGCCTTTGTCCTATACAGACACACAAAAATCACCTTGTTTCCCCTCACTTTCCAGATGTGGTCACTCCCTTTGAGAATACAGTTGCCTCTTGGTATCTGCAGGGGATGGCTTCCAAGTCTCATCTTGAATGACAAACCTACAAATGCCCCAGGTCCATGGTCAGCCCTCCAGATCTGTAGATTCCATTCCCATGGATTCCACCAACCACAGAGTGTAAACCTAATACATGTTCCCTGTCTGGTTCAACCTGCAGATAAGGAGGGCCAATTGTATTTATTAAAAAGTAGGAGTTCCTGTTGTGGTTAAGCAGTAACAAACCAAACTAGTATCCATGAGGACGTGGGTTCAATCCCTGGCCTCGCTCTGTGGGTTAAGTATCCAGCGTTGTGAACTGTGGTGTAGGCCGCAGACATGACTCAGATCCTGTGTTGCTGTGGCTGTGGTGTAGGCCAGCAGCTGTAGATCTGATTGAACCCCTAGCCTGAAATTTCCATAGGCCATGACTGTGGCCCTAGAAAGACAAAATAATAAAATAAAAAATAAAAAATAAAAAATAAAAAACTTACATATGAATGGACACATGCAGCCCAACACCCTGTTGTTTAGGGTCATCTGTACCTCCCAGACCTGTTCCCTTTCTCCATCCCCCTGCCACTACTCCTTCCTTCTTTAGGGTCCATCAATGGCTGACTCCATATGTAACCAAACTTGAAAAGACCCTCATTTTGCATCTGGGCTTAGCTCTGTAAGGGCAGCTGTTCCAGAATTACTCCCAGCATCTAGGTATCCATGGAGAACACAAGAGTTCCAACATGGTTCTCACTCAAAATTTAACCATTATCACTACCACCACCTAGATGTTGGAAAAATGGGAGAGTACATATTTGAGTGCCTTTTCCTAACTGCTACACAAAAAAAAGGAATGACTTGCTATTAACAGGAACCTAAGTCTCTACTTTTTCATGCCAGTAGTAGAAAGGGGGTGGGCAAAACGCTCCAAATCTGTGATGACCCAATTTAATAAGCTGACTCTTTCACAACACAACCTGGTGGGCCAGACAGTAGCCGTGTGACTCACTGGCTACACTCGCTGTTGTTTTCTGATGTGAAAGCTGTGCATCCCGATAGCATGGAAATCCTGCCCTGTCCTTGGCTGAGGGGGAGAAGATGCAATCAGGCCACTCTCAGCAACATCACAGAGAAGGGACTCATGGTCACAGGCCTTGTTCTTATGCTCAGTAAGCATGTGACTGAATTTCCTAGACCCCTTTAGTAACCGCCAATGGCATGCTTGATGCCTTACCCTCTTCAACACACAGCAGGTCCTAGGCACTGGCACAGAGCTGTGGAAAAGACTTGTTGGTCCCTGATCTCATGGGGTTGCCTTCAGAACCTCCAGAGTGTGCTTAGGGAATCACCCATGACCATGACCAAGGCATGGACCTACACAGCTCATGCTGCCTGAGATGATGCTGGCAACACACATGGCCACAGGTTACAGCGTCCACACCTGGAGGCTGACTACGAGCCACCATCCTCCCAGGCTCTCAGATGTGATCTGCAGTCACAGGCTCCCTGCTGAGTCCTCACACCAACACCTTGCCTTACACATCTCAGAGGCATCTACTACTATTAATGTATGGCTTGGGGGTGGGTGCTCTAGGTATGAATGACTAAATACTGGATTTTCCAGAAATATCCTAATTCTAATGACTCTGTAGATGGTAAGAAACCACTAAAATTTCAACACCATGGCATCCAACTGACATCCTCCAAAATGCCCATGCCTCGGGGATGGGGCAGGAGATGAAGGGCAAAGAGACCTCCTATTGAATTACAAGAGGAAGTAGGGGGTCTGGAGAGGATTCCTGGATCACACCTGGATTTGCTGCCTATTGGCTGTATCTTCTTGTGCAAATTACAGAACCTTCCATGCCATAACTTCCTTGCCTATAAAATGAGGATCATGACAATACCTACCACCAGGTTGTTGTGATGATTAAATGACTTAATTCACTTCAGTGCCTAGAAAGAGACAGCCACACAGAAAGCTGGATGGATATTAGCTAACATTATGGTGTGGTTGTTGTTACTGTCATTACTTGTCAGAGATTTCTTTTAATGTTTGGAAAAACCCAGTCACTGCAGGATGGGGTAGGGTTACAAACAATACTAAGGGAAGTCTTAGCTGTTTTCAAAGTCTGCTGTTAAGACTGAACTTGAACGTGGCCTTTTTAACTTCTTTCCTTCCCCTCCCCATTTCCACCTGTGGTGAAATCCATTCCACGTTGGTCCCTGACTATCTCTGAGCTGAATTACTAGGACTGCAGCACATTAATCGCCACGGCTCCAGTCTCCATCGGCTTCACCGTGGGAGTAATCCTTCTAAAACACAGCCCTTAACAGACTCTTCCATCCTGACAATGGTTCCTTGTAGACGGGATTAAGAACGAGCTTCTTATCCTTTTATTGTGGCATCTAACAAACCCCAGCCCAGCTCACGTGCCAGTTTCCACCTCCACCCAAGCTGGGTCACCCCGGTTAAACCACCTAATATATATTCCAGGCCATTTCTGCCTTTGTCCACCATAGCCACACCTCCTCCTGTTCTCTCTAAACCTGTCTGCCTTAATGCTCTGATTTCTTCATGATGCCCCATATACCTACAGAAGCCCTTGTGAATCTCTCAATCAACTCCTCTGCTCATTTTAAGCGATGCCATTTCTTTCCCTGTTTTATTGGGTTGCACTTGGCCTCTTCCTTGCAAATCTGGTCCCCCAAGACGGACTCAAAATTTCTCATGAACAAGCGTGGCATCATACATTCTTTGTGATTGCCACCTTCCCTTTCCTTTTCCTACCAAGGTCGAGTCAGGTGATTCAGAAACCCTGTAATCCTTGGAACTATTTGGACATGTTATCATTACAGACTCTTGCTGAAATTTTGCTATGACTTCATGAGCCTGATTACGGTTGCAAAATCCAAACACAGACCCACAGTCGCCTTGGTTTTCGGCAGGGCTCTTAATAACCGAACTCATTTCTCCACATGATTTCCACCTCTGATTAAAGTCGTGCCCATTCCTGTTCTGAGCTAAGGGTCCTTTCCAAGTCCTTTCCATTCTCAACTGGAAGTGGATTTTAAAGATGATAAACTCACGGACATGGAGAACAGACCTGTGGTTGCCAAGGGGGATAGGGAGGAAGGGAGTGGGATCGACTGAGAGTCTGGGGTTAGTAGATGTAAACTACTGCATTTGGAGTGGCTAAGCAATGAGATCCTGCTGTATAGCACAGGGAACTATATCTAGTCACTTGTAATGGAACATGATGGAGGATAATGTGAGGAAAAGAATATATATAGATGTATAACTGGGTCGCTTTGCTGTATAGCAGAAATTGACAGAATGTTGTAAATAAACTATAATTTTTTTTTTAGGGCCACACCCATGGCATGTGGAAATTCTCAGACTAGGGGTCAAATCAGAGCTGTAGCTGCCAGCCCTTGCTGTGGCCACAGCAAGGCAAGATCCGAGCTGTCTGCAACTTATACCACAGCTCACAGCAATGCAGGACCCTTAACCCACTGAGCGAGGCCAGGGATCGAACCCGCGTCCTCATGGATACTGGTCGGATTTGTTACCACTGAGCTACAAAGGGAACTCCTAATAATTTTTTTTTTTTTAAATGAAGCCCTCTACTTAAGGCCCCATTTACTCTTACTAAATAGGTTTCTCTTGTTTGTTTCTAGGATCTATGCCATCTGCCTCCAAAACAGAGGATGCCTAAGCTCTCGCCAGTACTAGTTCTATGTCTTGATTTTCAAATGAAGTCAAGGACATTAAAAATGTATGTATACAAGATATTTGAGGAAAGGCTGATATAATTAAGTCAGATGGATTTAGCCTAATAGAGAATTCATTAAAAATATTGTTGGAGCCATTTACCTGAAGTCATGAGTTTAAAAGAAATTACACAGGAACATGCTCATGGATAATTCTTATGAACAATAAAACAAACATCACCAACTATTAAACAAACAAACAAACAAACAAACAGGGCACCTCTATCCTGTCTCAATTTCTCCACATTTCCCCATGTAAGCCATCATCACTGTTCACCCTGAAGGCTGTATAAGACTCTTAATCACTTCCTCCATGCCCAGTCTCTCTTCTAAACTAGCAACCATTCATTCAACACATACCAGATTGGCCCCTACTACATAGAGAGTGAAACGACTAAACTGGAAAGAGTGAAGGCCCCCTAGGCTCGCAGGGTGTCCAAAAGAAGCTGTGCTAAAACTGAGCCTCTGGTTTCATATTTGGTGGGAACTAGGCAGGTGACACTGTCCTCTAAACTGAAAAACAAGCCATCAGTAAATGGAGCTCCTAGAATTGTCTCTGGCTTTTAGATTAAACAAGACCCTTTTCTGAGAGATGAACTATTAAGCAAAGAGGAAAACATGGCAGCAGGCACCAGGAGAGCAGGTCAGGGGCTATTGCACAGGCATCTTGATTCACTTGGCTCGTGAATGCATGGAATCAAGCGCAAAACCTTTTGTCTGGGGTAATTACTATGTTTTCAGTCAAAATTACAACTTGGTTGCAGCCCAAATGATAGGTTTTTGTAGAGAAGATTTCATTTCCATAATGGTGTTCTTTAGTGTCTAAATAAATGGCTTCCCAAAAGAGTGAGACTGTCAGATGGATCTGAGAAGAGAAAAAGAAGATGCTTAGTTCTTGCTAAGTTTAGACCACTAACAAGTAAAATTATTTTCTTCAATAATCAATTCTATTTAATGTTCGCCTTTATGAATGTGCTTTTAGTAGTATCCTCTCCCCTCTGCCTTCATATATGAGGCTGCTTGATCAGAGTCCCTATTCTGTGCTATGTTCTGTTCTAGAACAGGCATCATGAAACCAGGAAAGCGTAAGAAATGGTAACTTTCAATGTAGAGCAACAGAGAAAGCGGCTCGGTCAAGGAGTGGTCAGATGGAAAGGAGATACCTCAGGGATGCAGGTATCTCTAAAGATAAGCTGTGTGGTGTCTTACAGAAAATCCTGGAGCGTGGTTTATCCCTCTTTCATAGAAAGAAAGGATGCAGAGGTGTGGTGTCAGAGCGCCACCTTCTGGCAGAACTATGCCAATGTTTTACCTACAACACTTCCTTAAGGACAGTCATTTCAATCCTCTTTCAATCAAGAAAACAAAAACAAAAACAAAAACAAAAACTCTTACTATGTGCAAAAGAGACAGACACAAAAACACAGCTGTACTTTTGGGTATATGGATATCAATGATCAGAGAAGATGATACTACCAGAGCTAGTTGTTCTGTCATTTTTTAGATAAGGCAGTTTTTACCTCAGTGCTTTCTTGATCTCAACTTTGAAACAGTAACATTTTATTATAAACATAAAATATCATCATGAAAAACTCTGGCAACTTAGTCTTATTAAAAGCAACCAAACAAGTGTTCCATAGCTGCATTTCCTTCATAGGCTAAATCTAGGCTTATTTTAATGGTTCCTTCAATTTTTTTTTTTTTTAATAGGTGCTACTTTTACAAGCAAATGTTCCAGGGGCCCATTATTTATCTTGAAGATTCTACTGAGGTCATAAATCTGATGTGAGTTCCATTTACACGTTAAACATCTGGGAATGCATAACCAATGCCTAACATTACACATGGATAATTCTTTATTTTTAAACCTCAAGGAAGTATGATTTCATAGTTTAAATACCAGACTTGGAGAAGAAACCAAAAGAGCCATTTCTTCATTTTAAATGAATCATTTATCCATAACACTTTATTCTAAATATCACTGCCATTGTTGTCTTCTCCTCACCAGCTAACAATGAAAACTCCTTCTTTTGCTTGGTTTGGTAGTTTTTGATTATAGGGGACATCATGTAATGCTTTTCTCCATGCACTTTGGAAGGTCTCAAATGACAGAACACATTTCCAAAAATATAACACAGCATTTACTGTGTCTGAACTTAACGGTCTCGGTGCAACCCTGGATGCGACTTGAGAAACTTGGTCAAAAAGCTTTGAACTTCTGTGGGGCAGAAAGGCATCACAGGCTGAAATTAAAAACCTACAATTAAAGCTTTCATACAAAATTTATACTCAGATCAAGTTGTGCTCTCTGACACACAGGCAAGAAGGCAAGGCAAGGAGGGAGAGAGTTCGGACAGATACGTTTTTGTATTACAGAGACAACCTCTCCCTCTGAAGCATAACTCAGTGAAACAGAAATCCCAGCTGTGTTATTCCTTTTCCAGGGACATGAGAAATGCAAATACTGTCTTCTAAAGTCATGACGAGGTCCACGCTAGATGTTCATTTATTCATACATCAAAAAGATATGTGCACCCCGATGTTCATGGCAGCATTATTTACAATAATCCTCTTTTTTCGATGGAAATTGATATTACACTGTTGGCTGCGTATGTATGTCTGTCTTTCATGGCGCCATTATTCTTCTTTCCAGATGACCACCCAATAGCCCTCATTCTCACCATTAATTAAAAGTGATATAGTTAAATACCTAAGAATACAGGGTTAGTTAGCTAGGGTTGTGTAACAAAGGAATTCATATAAAATTTGCATGTGATTTAATTAGCTGATAATGCATCATTAATGGAGGGGCTAAAGAGAGGAAACATATTCTTTTGGACACATAAAGGCGCCATTCAGGAAGAGCAGATTTGTTTTGACCCAGCTCTTCTCAGCTAGGAGAACCACCTGTGCAAATAACGGGGCTCAAGTCAGATGACAAGCAGAGTTTTTATGGTACCAGGAAGATTTCCATCTCCATGACAACTCTCCTGGTTCCAAACAGAGAATGTTATGTTTTCTGGAGTCAACACCTGAGCCACACTAGTGGACACAATTCAGGCCTGGGGCGCCTGTGAACACCCTTCCTTGGGCAGGAGTTATGAACTAGGGCTGCTTCTGCCAATTCATTATTGGTGAGTGATTACAGTCTATAATCACTCCATCTTCTGAGTGCTTCATTTTCAAGAAATGAAGTAATGCTCTGACTCAATCATTCACTGGAACCATAAACCACTTTCCCCATCTCCAAAGTGTAACACTCAGTATTAAGTAAGTCTATACTCATGGAAGTCATTAGATTTTATAGAGAGAGATAAAGTGTTAGTGTCACTTACATGCATGTGTATAAATTATCATTCAGATAGTAATTAACAACATGGTTGACCCATATGTGTGGTGGAGGAATACACAAAAAGGCTCTCTGGGAAATTATTTCAAAGATAAGCATGGGAAAAAACCCAAACCACCATGTTCTTACAGAACTGCGCATGTGAAATGAAAAGGACAGTTTTTGCATCAACTCCATCAAGTGCTCCTGGCTCTTTGGAAATGACAGTCTACCAAGGTTTTGATTTATAGCCAAATCCCAATCCTATTCCAAGACAGCCCCACACCCTGGGGAGGGAGTTCGGAATAAAAGAGTATTCAATTACAGAACTCAAGGCCAAGGGTTTGCTGTCTTAATTAAGAGCTACGCTACACTTTCATACACAATGCCATTTCAGGTCCCTGGTTTCCTGTGAATAATCATTTTGGGCACTTTTGGAAGGAATTCCCTCCCTGAAAGCCCGCTTTTAATAAATCCAAGTCCCTTCAAGTTATAGACTTTGATTCACGATTCAAGGCACAGACTTTGGCTCAGAATTAAAAGTTTTGGAATTTACTTCATGCAACTTTCTTCACTGTGCCTGACATGCTATTGTTGGCTTTATTAGACCTGAACTACGATGTACTGGGGAGCAACAATATCACACAAAAACCTCCAGGGCAAAAACTTCAGGACCTTGATTAACCCGATCAGAAAAATAAATAAATAAACAGTAGTCCTATCAGCCTAAATATCAGAATGTTCAAACTTCCCATCTTGTGAAAGATAGGCTACAAAATGTACCAACTCTTTGAAGCTTGAAACCCTTATGTATTATTTATTTCTTTATTATTTATTAAATAAACAATTTCTTAACTAAAGGCTATTTATCTATCTATGGCACATCTCAGGAAAAGGCAAACCAAATGGGGATATGGGGATAAATGTTTGTAACAAAGATGCAAATGCTGCTATGTTTACATAAATGAAGCTTTCTACACCAGGAAGATAAAAGATGAATATCCCAACCCAAACCCAGGGAAGGCAACAAGCCTTGCACCAAAGAGGAAATATAACTGGCTAAAAATACATGAAAAAAAGTCCAACCCAATTAGATGTAAAACAAGCACTAATTTAAATAATGAGCGGCTGTTTTTCACTTATCCCACAGAAAAGGTTAAAAATGACTCAGTACTAGAAAAAAGGCAGGGAAAAGTCCTGCTCAAGATAGTACCTGTTGGAAAGTTCCTGTTCTGATGCAGGGGCAATGAACCCATCAGGATTTGGGTTCAATCCCTAATCTCACTCAGTCGGCTGGGGATCTGGCGTTGCCATGAGCTGTTGCTGTAGGTGGCAGATACTGTTGCTGTGGTGTAGGCCCGTGGCTACAGCTCCGATTCAACCCTCAGCCTGGGAACATCAATATGCTGCAGGTGTGGCCGTAAAAAGCAAAAAAAAAAAAAAGAGAGAGAGAGAGAGAGATAGTATCTGTGTGGCAAACCAGTTCTCCCCATTACCATGCCAGTGAGATATCCATAAGGGTGTGAAACTTTTAAGAAAAATATATAAATTAATAGAAGGATTTATAAAGAAGAATCCTCAACACAGCACTGTTGATAATGGTAAAAATGACAATAGCAATATGCAAAGGAAATTACAGTACAGCCATATATGGAAAATTACACAGCCATTAACAGTGCTGAGGCCAAAAATTTAACAACAAAGGATACTGTTTATGGTAACATCTAAGTGAAAACAGGCTCTAGTGCCCCAGGAAAAAGATGATACCTTATAAAACCTCTGTGTGTGTGAACTCAATTTTTTTTTATCACTTTGTAGCACACTTATTTACACTTTCACACCCACACCATAAAGCACAAATATGGCATAAACTAAAAGGGTAAAACCTTTTTTCTGCTTCATCAGAGAACAGGTGATACCTTTTCACTCTTGGTTTTGCAATGTTTTTATGAACAAGACTGTATTACATCAGCAACTAAGAGAAGTGATGGAGTTTCATAATGTTGGGTTTAATTAAAATCAGCCAAATGAGAAATCACTATCGGCAGGTGAACATTTGGCAAAGGAAAGATGGCTCTAAATGAAGCTTTACCTATCTCTACAACTGTATGTGGGAAAGAGGGCTCAAGCATTAGCAATGATTACTCAGACTTTAACAAATTCTGTAATGCAAACAGCTGCTGCCAGCCCCATTTCCCATTCTTAACAACGTGTGTGGCTATCTATTAGAAGTTTGCTTGAAAAAAAACCTCTCTTCCCTGAAATGCTGGACACCCCAGCTGAGCTGCAGTCACTTGCCATCATGCAGCCCTGAACAGAATAACTGCCAAGAAAGGGCCCTCTCTCTTGGTCATCAGAGCCTTAAAGCCTTGCATCATCTCTCGAACTCAGGGGACAGCAGCACATAAATAAAGGGAAAACCATAAGAATGAAAGAAGAAAAGCCAACCAGTTGCTCTGTGCAAAATTCTGTCACCACAATGGCCAACCTCACCTCTGAGTCTGAAGGTGGTGCTTTCAACGGGGACCAATCAGATCAGCCAGCTCCTTTTGCAGGAGACATCAATGACCCGTGGGACCACTAGGGGGCGATCTAAGAGCGAAGTTCTCTATCCTTAAGACAGACAAGCAAGAAAGCCTCTAATTTCCACCCTTCAGTCACTTGAAGGGAACTGGTTCCCAGGTAAGGCCTGTTTTAAGTTTTAATTCTAAATATAAGCAAGGTCTTTCTTTTTAACGGCTCTGCAAATGTAAAGCATAAAGGGCTGTGTGTAAGAGATTTGAGAAAGCAGACCATATGGCACACAAAGTTGATAAGTTCTAGAACAAATATTTTTTCTCTCCCCATCTACTTCCGAAGACAAGCGCAAGGCTTTCTCCTCCAAAAGACAAAATAAATAAATAAGCCTCTGGCAACAGCGCCTCCAGTGTCCCTTTGAGGTTCTATTTATATATTATGACCATGGCTTATACAGACTGACAAGCATTCTTTAGCAGTTAAGGCAACTACAATTACCCCAGCCTCTCAGCATTTGTTCTCTGTAAGCCGCATGTGGCAATTAGTCACCGAGTGCCTAGTGAGGGCCCCATTATTGGCATTTAATGCTCATAAGCTGCCTCAAATCCTTTGTGGAAGGAGGCAAGATATAAATAATAATTTTTAAAACAGGCAGCCTTACTCTGCTGTTTACATTTTTTATGTGTTTGACTTTTCCTTTCTTATTTTTCCAAGACGCCCACATGAGGAAGTGACTTTGCCTTCATAGGCACATTGGAAACCAGCCATCCTGGGACAGGATGCTAAGGATGACATGTTCAGTGAACACCTACCACGTGACCGATGCTTGGTTAGGTTCTAGAAGTGAACACAGCAGGACACAGACCCCAGCGGTGGTCCCTGCCCCTGGAAGGCAGAGGATAGGCCCTCTGCAGCGAAGGTCCCCTGATTTCTCTATCACGTGTGCCTTAGTTTCCTCCTCGGTGATAACCAAGGAGTTGAACTAGAAGATGGCTAATGTCCCTTTTGGCTCTCCCAGTGCTATGGCCCCAAGACGTATCTGTTGCTATTTATTAACTTACTGAGGAATGAGGCTTTGAGCCCTGAAGGACAGAAGTAACGCTTTGGAAGAGTCACACCAGAATTTAATTTTAAGTTGGGGTCTCAGGCTTTTAGGAGGAAAAAAAAAAGCCTTTTTATGGCTAATATTCGATTGTATATATGTACCACCTCTTTATCCATTCCTCTGCTGATGGACATTTAGGTTGCTTGCATATCTTGGCTATTGTGAATATTGTTGCTATGGACATGCATCTTTTTGAGTCATGGTTTTCTCCGGATAGATGCCCAGGAGTGGGATTGCTGGATCATATGGTGATTCTATTTTTAGTTACTTGAGGAACCTCCATGTTGTTTTCCACAGCAGTTGTACCAATTTACATTTCTATCTACAGCGCAGGGGGCTTCTCGATTTACTTGTCCATAAAAAAAAAAAAAAATGCATTAATGGCATTTGCAGCAACATGGATAGACGGTAGAAATTATCATAGTAAGTGAAGTTAGAGACAATTTAGGACAAACATCATAGGATATCATTTATATGTGGAATCTAAGAAAAGGCTACGAATGAACTCATTTCCAGAATAGACTCACAGACTTTGAAAAACTTATGGTTACCAAAGGGGACACGTGTGCAGGAGGGAGGGGTAGATTGGGGATTTGGGATGGAAATGTTCTCAAATTAGGTTGTGGTGATGTCTATACAACTATAAATATAATAAAATTCATTGAATGATTAAAAAGAAAAAAAAACAGCCTCTTGCCTCCCCATCTAATCAACTGCAAGCAGCTACTTTCAGCTCTGATTGAATAATCAATTCTTGCCAGAAGATGCCTGAGTAAATACCAAACAGACAACTTCCTGCCTTGAGTCCTGGCCTGGGGCGGCTCTTTCCTAAGGAAGAAAACTGCTGCAAATGTTTCCACCTGAGGAAAACAGAGGCCAGAGCCTCCCTGCACCCATTCCTTGAAAGCAATACTTGCAAATGTTTTGAAAACAACAGATTATCTTTAAAGCAGCAGCAGCAGCAACAACAGAAAGCCATTTGTTGCTTCCACCAGGCCTGATTCATTTGTTGTACACTGGGGGGTGGAGGTGGGGGACAGGGGTGGGGAGGAGAGGTGCTGCTCTACCAAATGTTTCCTATCAGAGACAAGTATTCTGATTATCAGCAAAACACTAGATGGATGTGCCAGCAACTTGGTCAACGACTGAGCTTGGGGATTCCATAGAATCCGTACTACATTCTTTCTGCCTCTTGCCTCCGTCCATTTTCCTGTCTACGAATCTGCTGCCTGGCAATCAGGCATGACTGTAAGGAGTGGATTCTGTGAGAGATGAAATTAGTGCTCTTGTCTTGTTCCGGAACTCCACTCCTAGGTCTCAACCACAGAAGAAATACCAGCATGCATGCACAGGGAGAAATGTGCAAGGCAGTTCACAAAAACACAAGACTAGAGCAGCCAACAACCTCGAGATCCAGGAAGAGGGCCATGGAAAATGTGTGTGTGCTCTAGGCTGGGGAAAAGGCCTGGACCGGAGAGAAATCTGAAAGACGCAGAAGTATGAAATACAGTGGGAAAGAACCCAGAGCAGATTCATAGCAGGGCTTGCCCTCTGCACCGGGGAAGGGTCTAGCTGGGGAGTGGGTAGGAGGCGGGTTCAGATCCAAGGAGGGCTTTAGATCTAGATGTAACATTCTACAACTCTAACACGAGACTATGAAGGAAACTGAGTTCAGATAGTCTCACTGTATAAATAGAGGAAGAAAAAAAAACCCTCTGAAAGTGGGTGTGGCAAATGGGACTACTTTTAGAGGGCAGGCGTACAGGTGACTCAATTTCTCCTTTGTGCTTCTCTCTTTTTCATCCTTTACCCTCAATAAAAAAAACACAAACACACCTTTCTCCTGTGGCCTTCTGGATGCCCACCATGAAGAACAAAAGCTACAATGCAAGAGACAAGGGCTAAAGCAGGAAGCAGGTACTGGCTATTTTTCGGTTTTGGCTGGTCCACAGCATATGGAGCTCCTGTGCCAGGAATCAGATCTGAGCCAACGTGTGAACTAAGCTGCCAGTGTGACACCATCAGATCCTTAGCCCGCTATGTGGAGCCTGGGGTCAAACCCATATTGCCTTACGTCCAAGATGCTGCCAATCCCGTTGTGCCACAGTGGGAGCTCCCAGGTACTTGCCTCATTCCTTCTTGTTTGTGCCAGAAAAAGGGACCTCCTTTGCAACCCTGCCCCCCCCCCCCCCCGCCAGCCCAGTCCTGGATATCCGCTGATCCTCTTCTGCAGCCAGGGGCCCCTGGGGCTGGCTTTCGGGGTGAATCTGGTTGGATCCCATATTTGGTCTTGCTTGTGTCTTTGAACAGTCTTTGCAGGCAAGTTTTCCACTCTCGGGTTCCAAGTGCTCCAGGCGGTGGGAATGGTTTTGCTGCCAGTCTCCTCTTGAGGCTCGAGGCCTGGGGCAGCTCAGGGATGGAAGGAGAGTGTGGCCCTGTTTCTCACCGCCCCGCAGTCCCGGCTGCAGCTTTGGCACACAAAGCAGGCGTTGCTGTAAAAAAGCCGTTCTGCCGGCACTCGGAAAACAAATCTGTAGAGGATCTGAACCAAGGCTCAGCCTCCAAACAGACATCTCATTGTGCTCAGGGTTTCAAAAAGGAGCCCTTCTGAAGTGGGGGCCTTTCGGGCTGACAGTTAAATCACAACGGCCGGTATTTACAGCAACAGCTTCCAACTGTCTGGCCGAATCCATCATATTCCTATTTCACAGAAACCAGGGGTGGTTAACAACACAGAAGCTGGGGGCGACCCGAAAGTAAAGGGTGGGTGAGCCAGAATGTGTGTAAGAAACCAGACCTTCCATACGGCAGGAGTTAACACATGCCTTCGCCTTTCGTAAACAAGTTTTGTTGTTGTTGTTTTTCAATCAAGTGACAAATGTAATAGATCAGAAGACACCCACACCCACACAGACAGGTCTTAAGGCAGCTTTATGCTCATTAAATCAAGTCCATTCCTGGAGCACTTTCAGCCGTGGTGGGGGGGGCTGGGGGTGGCAAGAAGGTTGCGTGATTCTTAGCTTCTTACTAAAAGCTTGGAAAGCAGAGCTCCGTGGGCCCAGAGCAGCAGCCAACCATTCCAAATGCAGACAGGAAACACCTGGAACTCTGCGCCACTCGGGCCTGCACTTTACGTTTCAAAACAGAGGATTCTGAATTGTTCATAAATATTTGTCTTGTTTCAATAAAACACTCTTCAACCAGTTTCATAAACCCTCGGTTCAGAAGGCTCAAACATACACGCTACTAGTCGTCCACATTCTTTTAACATTGCATCTATTTATGTGGACGATATTCTGGAAACCTAAAACCCAAAGGAAGGCGTTTAATGGTGTCATAAGGGAATTGCAGGGCTTTTTTTTGGGGAGGGGAGGACAAGTTTCCCCATCAATAAAGCCCAAATCATGCTTGTTTTCTGAAAAAGGTTTTTAAAAATACTAAATTGGAGTATAAATTAAACCCAAGTTTCCCTAACTTGCCCATTACAGTAAATAAAACCCAGACAAACCCTTCTAGGGACTTAGAAAAGGCCTTAGTATAACTGACAATTAAACCTCCAGCTATAGGGCAGAGTCAGACCAAGGGCTCTGGAGCCAAACATTCATACCTGCACGTCCATGAACATGTCAAACCCTTTAAAATATTTTAAAAAGCAAGTTTTAGACACTGCAACGAAAATTAACTCGGCTTTCTTGTTGAAAATTCAATTTCTGAAAGCTGTTTTCTTCCTATTTTTAGACTCTTCCAGATTTTCTACCATGTACGTAGACATGTATTGCTTTCATTTACTGTAAAATGTACTTTGATAATCAGAAAAATGAAAATGTCACACACACGTAGACACAGAGATGGAAGTGATCGGGGAGGAAAGGGAAAAGATGAGACCTGTCCGGAGCCGTTCAGAGATGCTGGGGTGCTGGGAGCACCTATGGAAATTACGAAGGCTGGTTCCAGGGCAGGGACAATGCCAGGGCGGGGGGGTGGAGGTGGGGGGCTGAGATGAGGCTCCAAGGAAGTACCAGCTGCATCCTTGAACCCAGCTTGCCTGCTGGGGCTCCCTGACTTCCCCCCCTGCAAACTTAGTCCTCCAAAGTTGATAAGAAAATGGAGAGGCTCAGGGTTCTCAAGAATTAAGTGGGAAAGTAGGTCATGAAAATATGAATAAAGACAGCAATGAGTGAGCTACGCTTCTCCTTTCTTCCTTCCTCTTCCTTTCACTCCTTTCTTTCTTCCTTCCTTTTCTCTTTTTCTCTTTTACTCTTCCTTTTTCTCTTCCTTTTTCTTTCTTCCTCTCTTTTTTTTTTCTCTCTTCTCTATCTCTTCTATTTCTCTCTTCTCTTTTTAAGAAGTTGCGATTAAAATTCTTCAATTGGCCATAAACGGCTCACTCTGGTCCAACTGAGAAATTTATCAGCGCTCTGCACCCCCCCTCTGCAGCTGATGAAGATTAGGCCTGGCAGTGATAAGAGATTTCATAGAAGCTCTTCGGAACCATAAAAGGCAGTAGTTAGAGGTAATGATAAACTAATTCTGAATACACGGGGCAGCAGACGCTCAGGCTCAGGTTGATGATTAACGTGCTGGACTCTGGCCAGTTAAGAAGTTGTTTAACCAGCGCCCCTGAGAAGCAAACCTGTTAACATTCACATGTCCATAACGACAGCCACTGTTTTCCCTCCATCTACACAGAACTGAACTGCAAGGAAGTTTTCATCTTTCTCTGCCTCAGATCAGGACATTTAACATCCAGGTCCTGAGCTAAGACCTAAGGATGGGGCACTTGAAATTTTCTAGGATCTTGAACTTCGAACAATTGACTGAAGAAGTATGGGTCTCCTGCTAAAAGCAAATATTCTGACCCATAATTGAATGGTAACTGGTAATAGCTTAGCCTGTTGCTTTTCAATGAACCAATTGTTATAACTCTTGAAAATAGATGCCCACAAAATTTAGGCATGCTGATGGGATTATATCTAAAATAAAGGACGAAATAGAAGAATCCCATTTGTTTCTATATACAAACCCTCTTGTTGGAAACTTTAGAGAGGCCAACTCATATTGAAGGGTCAGACTGCTTTTGACAAACACAGAGAAACTGTTTAAGGACATTTAATCTAATTTTAGGAACAAGGCATCTGAAGAGGGTGATTAGTAATGCGAATGCAAAATCACCTTTGGTAGAGGATAAGCAGGATAAACAAAGGGTTCTTAGAGGCACTGGTGCTGTCTTCTGAGGTAGGAAATGCTGCTTTGATCATGTTGAAAGGCAGATTTAAAAAGAGATTGAAAAGCTAGATCTCCAGGGTAAGAGGTCTGGGGTCTGTTTATCCTGCTTAGTTCAAGTTGGAATGAGTGCATGTAAAGGTCTTGGATGACCCTAAACTACTCTTCCTCCTGGCAGGCCTGAGGCAAGTGGCTAATGTAGGCAAACGGACCATAATGAGGTCTGTGTGTAACAATGAAACATAAACCCTTCAAGATTTTGGTTGAAAAGAAGATATGACAAAAGGGGTAGGTTAGCAGACTGGTGTGGTGGGTAGAAGGGGCGTGGTATTTAGGAGATTACTTAGATCTTTTTTTTTTTTTCTTTTCTTTTTTGATCGCTCTTCAGCATCCGGAGTTCCCCAGAAGGATCAGATCCAAGCTGCAGTTGCAAACTATGCCACAGCTACAGCAATGCCAGATCCTTAACCCATTGTACCAGGCTGGGAGTCGAACCTGCACCCCAGCATTGCAGAGACACAGCCAATCCTCTTGCACCACACCGGGAACTCCTTCTTATGTCTTTTTATCTGGGCAAATTCTCTGGTCTTGAATTGGGCTGTGAGGGCAATGAATAATTGCATAAATACACCTGCATCCCTACAATTCCACGACATCTCCATCTGAAGACATTTCGACCCACAGGTCTGGATTTTAGATATTTTGTACTTCACATCACGTAACTAGCATTCTGACCCTGTGACCTACTTTCTTGATCAGTGCTGGTTCTGCAACCAATTAAAAAACTGTCAGAATCCTAATCCAATGACCCATCTGACCTGGTTTGAGCAGACTGACACAAACTCTTGAGTTAGAGCTGTACAGCAATGGTTCAACAGGAATGTCAGATGCCAACAATGGCTTTTCATGCACAGAATTTCACCTGCATCATTCCACTGAACGTATATCAATTCTGTCATCGAGGTGTCCTTCCCGAACCCATATTACAGATGAGGAAACAAGCTCTGCTAGATTACAAAGTAAGAAAGTGATTGAAGCCAATTGACAGCCAGTGTATCTGACTGCAAAGCAAATCCACCCATACGTTTCCCAGCATGAAAACCCAGCTCTTCAAAGAAGAGTTTTAACCCTTACGGGTTCATTCATGGCCTGGCACAGAAGGGCTCCAAAGTGCTTTTCTGACCAGGCAAACCAGTAAGTCTCCTTTTCTCTCCGAATCGACCCTGCTTACAGCCTAGAAGCAAATGTGCTTTCTTCCCACCCAGAAAACCTCTTGTAAGGAAATGACCTCACTTACACGGTCTGCTTCCAATGCAACTCCACCCGAGACTTGTAAAAGTTGGATTTCCACAGAAAGGTAGTGCCCAGGTTATATCCAAATCATGGTCTATTTTGGAAAACAGCTCTCAGCCCCCAAATAGAGAATAAACCTGTATTTTTCCCTCCCCAAAGAATTGCTGTGGACAACTGTATTGCACAGATTAGATCAAGACTTAAAGCTAAATCTGATTGGGAGTTCCCTTTGTGGCTCAGCGGTAATGAACCTGACTTAGTATCCATGAGGATGCGAGTTTGATTCTTGGCCCTGCTCAGTGGGTTAAGAATCTGGCATTGCCATGAGCTGTGGTGTAGGTAACAGATGCAGCTCAGATCCTGTGTTGCTGTGGCTGTGGTGTAGGCTGCCAGGTGCAGCTCCAATTCAACCTCTAGCTTGGGAACTTCCACATGTTGCGAGTGAGGCCCTAAAAAGCAAAAAAAAAAAAAAAAAAAAAAGCTACATCTGATTAACCATAACTGCTAGAACCATTTTCAAATGGATTTCAATCAAATTTTAATTTTTTTTTAAATAGACTCCACTGGGGAAAATTTTTTTTTTTTTTTTAAAGACAATGTATGCAATGAAAAAAGCAAAAACAAATGCTCATCCAGATCCCTAAAACAGCAGTCCCAAAACTTTAACCACTTACACAATTCCCTGGGTATCTTTCCAGGTAAAAACATATTCGTACAAACAGCTGGCCCTCCAAAATATGCCGGTTTCACATTCACAGATACAACCAATCGTGGATTTTCAATCATGAAATTTCAGTCTGTGGATACGAGGGACTGACTAGATTCACTGGACCATGCAGCTTACATAAGAACTTGAGCATCCAGGGATTTTGGTATCGACGGGAGGGGAGGCTGGAACTAATCACCCTGGGGATACTAAGGGGCGACTATACCAGTATGAAGACATCACTTTAAGAAAAATGGTTTACATAAATACTTGCAGTGAAGTTTGAAACTGTCCAATTGGGCCCTTGCAAATCTACTTCACTCTTTTGTCATTAATCTCACATTCAACTTGTTTCTAACTTGGGAGAAAGGGCTATTGGTTTTCCATAGCAAGTAGCATCCTTGCCAGTGTGTGTATGTGTGTGTGTGTGTGTGCACACTTGCACACATACACAAATCTTGGCATACTCTCTTGTGATTATACCCAAGTGGAGATGCCTAACAATGGAATTTATGAGCCAGTCAGAATGCAGATTTTAATAGATATTGCCAAAAGCTGCACCAACGTAAACTCCCACCAACAGTTTATGAGGGTGCTTATGTCAACACACTCATCAATGATGCATATTATCAGATGCTTCCATCTTTGCCAGCATCATCTCTTTTTGCATTTTCTTAATTATGAATGAAGCTGAGCACCTTTTCATACGTTTCTTGATGGTACTGTTGGCTCATTTTTCTATTGAGTAGTTTGTCTTTTTCCTGTGGACATGTAGGAACACATTAGGAAAGCAGGAAATCAACCCTTGTCTGCTCTTGCCAGATAATTTTTATTATATTTCTGCTGCCATATGTAAGTTCTAAATTTTATAAGTCAAATTATCAATCTTTTTCTTTATGGCTTCTGGGTAGACTCGATGAAAAAAAAAACAGATTGAGATTGAAACCTATAAATAGGTACCCAAGAAAAATGTAAAACTGCACCTGGCCAAAATTATCCTCGAGTTCTGACATTTAAAACAAACACTCCAGAAAGAGGTCTACACTTGTTATAGTACAAAGAGTTCTGGACACCTGCCCAAACCTTCCAGAGCAGAGCTCTAAACATCCATTTATGGTCTTGATCTGCTGCTAGTTGTGCTCATTTGCCTAAGACTTTGAGGATTCTTTCAGGTCAAAGCAAACACTACAAACAATAGAAAAGCTGAGTTCAAGTTGCTGAGCTGAGCTCCAGCCATGGCCATGCTGGAGCTCTGGTGGGATTTCCATCCATCTGGTTCCTCTAATTCCACCCCCTTGGAAAAAAATACAAAGACATTTTATTTAATATTTGGGGAGAGTACTCACTGGCTACCACAAAGGAGGTGTTAAAAGCAGTGAGGTATCTGCGGGTGTGTGCATGTGTGTTTCCTATCACAGGTGGTGTATGTGGAAGAAGAGAAAGTGTGGACAAAGTGCAAAGACCAGGGTTTAAGTTCTATAACCTCCGTTTACTAGCTCTGTGACTTTGGGTAACTTAGGTTTTAACCTCTCTGAATCCCAGTTTCCTTGTCTAATAAATCAGGATGATAATTTTATTATCTTTCAGAGTTATGAAAGTAGTAAGACCAGACACACAGGTCTAATTGCTAAGTCCTTGAGCTACTTGCTATTGCTAATGTTGCTTGCTATTATTATGTAAAAAAATTTACCTGTGACTAATTTTTGAGCATAGTATATAATACAATTCCAAAAAAAAAGAGACTGTTTCTTTTAAATTTACAATCCTGGTATACCAAGAATTTTCCAAATAGGTCTTCTTCCTATATGAAAAGAAAATATGGTCAATTTGACCATGTGTAACATGCTATTACTACAAGTACCTAAAATTTAATTGTAGAAGAATAAATATTAGATAAACAAGCAAGAGCCCCCAAACTTAATATCACAGCTAGGTTTGGGCCCAAAAGGATGCTAAGAGGCACTTTAAAAGGTTGGAGGCTGGACAACTGAGATAGGATACTCTCCAAATAACAGGAAGGAAACAGAGGATATTTGTAGAATCTGTAGCCATGGCAATCAAAATATTCAGTATGCCATATAATTGAATCCATATCTGTAATTTACACATCTGCTTTGAAAATTGGCTTCACATTTCACAAGCAAGATGATGTAAAGTTTCTGCAATGCACTTTGCTAAAAGTTTCTGTGGATCGAAATATTCACCAACATCAAAATGATAAATGGGTTAAGACAAAAGCAGCTGACCTCACAGACAGGACAAAAATAAGTCTTTTTGATGTGGGACACCATACAGACAGAGTAACTATAAGAGTTAGCTTTTCTGGTCAAAGCAAATAGTAGAAATAATGGAAGATGAAAATAGTATAGTGGATCCTCAAAAAATTAAAAATAGAATTACCATATGATCTGGCAATCCCACTTACGGCTATATACCCAAAGGAATTGAGAGCAGAGTCTTGAAAAGATATCTGGAGATTCATGTTCTTAGGTACATTATTCACAAAAGCAGAACGTTGGAAGCAACCGTAGTATCCTTTGGTGGATAAGCAACATGTGGTACATACATACAATGGGATAATATTCAGCTTAGAAAAGAAGGAAATTCTGACCTGTCCTACAGCCCGGATGAACCCCTGAGGACATCATGCCAAGTGAAATAAGTCAGTCAAAAAAGGACAAATACTATATGAGTCCACTTCTCTAAGGTGCCAGAAGTCAGATTTGTGGAGACAGAAGTAGAGTGGTGGCTGCCTAGGGCTGGGGAGTAGGGGACAGGAGACTAATGTCATCTAATGAGTAGAGTTTCCATTTGGGTTTGTGAAGAAGTTCTGGAGATGGACAGTGGTGACTGCCATGGAACCTCACACTTAAAAAAGGTTAAGAGAGTAAATGTAATGCTATGTATATTTTACCACAATTTATTTGAAAAAGAGTCAGGTATACCTGTGCAGTGAGGTTCCCAGCAGGAAAAGGATGACATGCTTAAGACAAATCAGGTTGACCTGCAAAGTAGATCTCAGGGGACCACAAGGACCAGTGGCAGTGACTTGGCCCAAGGACAGCATGTCCTACAGATGGTGCCTTGAGAGAGGCAGGGAGTGTCCCTCCACAGCTGCAGCCGGCCTAAGACAAGCTCGCAGCGGGAGGGTGAGGAACAGGTCCCCAACTCCACTTTTCGTCCTTACTCTGAGATCCCACAAACCCACTAGATGCCAGGGATCGCTGGAACTGCTGGGAAGATCCCTGAGCAGAGGGTGGGAGTGAGGAGACTGTCAAATGGACTTCAGATCAGTCTGTGACGTTTCCAAAATTTCCAAGAAGAATGTGCTCATGTGCTCTTTGTACAAGTCAATATTAATATGAAAACAGGCAGATGCTCTCATTTAACTCGATTTTGTACAATAGAGATACCTCTAGCTCTCAGAAAATTGAAATTATGTTGCTCAGGCCCAGGCGTGTCCTAGAAGCCCTGAGTGAAGTGTTCCAGAAGAACAAGTTTCCCGTTATGTCACGCTACATTTATGTCAGTGGTTCTACACGTGTGGTCCTTGGATTGGCAGCATCATGTCACCTAGGAACACCGACAGAAACAGGTTTTCAGGGCTGACCCCAGATCAGAAACTCTGGGGTTGGGTTTCAAAGAGCTGTATGGGAGGTGGTGAGATAGGAGTTTAAGAATGGATGCTGCTGGGCCCTGTGAGCCAAATTTGCCATGTACAGTAGTACAGGCTGTACACTGCAAAACTGAAGGAGACACTATCACACAGTCTAGGATGAGACTAGAGCCCCCTAGGGTTGTGCAGGTCAAAACCTGCATACCATACTTGGCAGTCCTTAAAAGAGCAGCAACCCACAGAAGGGTTTGAAGCAGAGAGAAAACAGTGTCAGGTTTGTACTGGACACTGGGGTTATACAGGAGAGAGGTGATGGGAACCACATTAGCCATCCACTCTGCCCCGTGTATGTCCCTATGAGCTGTCTGAGGTGTGAACCAAAGTACAAGACCTCTTGAACAGAATTCAAGTTGTCTTTATGGCCAAACCTCAAAGTCAGACTGGAAGATACTTGGGTCTAGATGAGAAGAGGGACAGGGGAAAGAAAAAGGAAGACTACGAAAAACTTGCAGGTTAATTTAGCTCCCCCGCTGCCCCCTGGCGGGGGAGGGGAAAGAGATGGAACAGTGAGGGATTAGGGGAGAGAGTTGGGGGAGGGATAGGGACAGAGGGAGACAGAAAAGGAGGGAGGAGCACAGAGAGAGAGAGGGAAATGGAGACAGAGAAGAGGCAAGCAGGTTTGGTGAGGAAGTCGTGAGCTACTGAGCAGGCAGTTTGAGGAAGAAGCTTGAAGCCAGAAGCCACAGTAGGGGGCATGTCTAGCTGGGGATACTGATCTGAAAGCCATCAGCACCCAGGTGGTAGTGAAATGACTAGCAAAGATAATAAGCTCTTGGAGGGAGTGTGTCAACTCTGGGAAACGTGTGCTGGGGAACCTCCACGTTGAAGCAGAAGAGGGGCTGGTGAGGGCATGTGTTACACCTGGCTTGGAAGCTAGGGGACCTGAAAAAGCCAGCAGGGGCGCAACCAAAGAACTCTTGGCATCAAGAGTCAGAACTTAATTCCAGAGTGACATATCAGCAGCAAGACGAAACAGGACATAAGCACAGACAGCCCTGCCCATGTGCCTTGTCCCTGGGAGCACCCTACTGGTGGGCTATCAAACTGGGTGAAGTGCATGTGACCCCACCAGGCTCACCCCTGCTCAGCCTTGAGGAAGACTTCACCCTTCTGGACCATCTCTGCTGGGACCCATGAACAGACCCCCATTCCCCATCCATTCTCACTTTTGAGGAGCTAGACCCGCTGAGGGAAGTTTCATCAAGCTTCAGAGCATCAAAATGTGCATCTGGGAGGGGTGGAAGGGTGGATGGCTCCTGATGAAAAAAGACACTGGGTTCGCCCGATGCTCTGTGTTCTCTGAATGGTCTCCAGCACAGCAATGTAGAACCAGAACTCCATCATAAGACCTGAAAACATGTGTGTTTCTTTCACAACCCCCACAAGATGCTGAGGGGAAAGAACAGCAGTTCCAGAGAGTCTGGGATTCTAGATAGCCCGCGATTCACCAGGAGCTGCTGGGGTCAATGATCCTGTGCATACTCTGCCGCAAGTCTGAAGTGTTTTCCATATTGCATTGCCATGTTTATTCCCTTTCCCTGCTACCCTACCCCTTTCTCCAACTAGGCTGTAAATTCTTTGGAAACAAGGATCATCTTATGCATCTCTGTCTTTGCTCTGCAAGTCATGGCCTCCAGGCAGTAGGTAGCCCTCAAAAATGTTTCAAGGAATCTATGTCCAATCTCTTGGGATAGAACATGATGGACGACAGTATGAGAAAAATAATGTATACACACACACACACACATTTATCCCAGGTTCTAAGACTGAAGTCCACAGAGTGGGGTTAACACACTATGGCCTGGAAGCCAACTCTAGCCCAGGTGCTGGTTTTGTAAAGCTTTCAAATAACTGGAAAAAAAATATTTTGTGTGTGATGTATGAAATAATATGAAAATGACATTTCTGAGTCCATCAATAAAATTTTATTGGAACAACAGCCATATCTCTTTCATGCTGTCAATGGCTACTCTGGGGATATTTCAACCAGTAGTTGCTCCAGAAATGGCATGGCCCAAAAAGCCTAAAATATTTACCCTCTGACCCTTTATAGAAAAAGTTTGCTGACTCCCCATATCAAATAACACTACATGAGGAGATAAACATAATATATTCATCAGAATAGGATCTTCCTCAAAAGTAGAGTTCTTTTTACTTTGAGATTTTCTAGTCCACAACATGAAAACAAAAGACATTTTAACATGGGGCATGACCGTCAAAGCATCTTGGCACCGTAAGGCAGCAGGGTCTGGACTTGGAAGGGCTTGCATGTAATCATCATGCTCTGAGAATGTTTAACGGGTTATTTACTTTCTAAACCTCAGTCTCCTGGGCAGTAAAATAGGCACAATGGTAAAGACCTTTTCTCAGAAGGTCATTTTAAGAATCAAATAGCGCAGTGTATCTTTACGTGTAAACCTGGTATCTGACCTCCAGTAAGCATTTGATAAAGAAAGAAGCTATGATACTTCTCCTCACTGTCTTTGGAGGAATGTTTCATTTTGTGGAAGATGTGCTCTTTGGTAGCTGTCTCTGAAGTAAATTATCTATCTTAGTCTGCAGTTTTTATGTTTAAAGACAACAATGTGAATTACTGCTTTAGGACCTAGTTGCTAAGTATGGGTTCACTCAAACCTCAACAATCTATGTCTCAATGAAAACTTAGATTCTTATGATAGAGTAAGATGTTCTAGCCAATGAAATATGACAAGAAAAAAGCAAAAAGGTAAGTGATATTTTAAAGTGAGAATCAATTCTCATTATTTAGAGATGACATGATACATGGCCTCAAAAAAGACCCCTAGACTAGACTATAAAATTATTTAAGTCATCACCAATGATAAAAGCTATATGTATGTAAGGATATACACACATATGCATGTACAACATATACACATATACACATACACAAACATGAAACAGCAAACAGCAAAAGAAATGTGCAGTGACTCTCTATAGAAAAACAGTTTTTACTGAGGCATACAAAAGAATGTTAGGAAAGAATACTAATTATAACCTTTCATATCAGTGAAAAATAAGACCTCAGAGACAGAACAGTCAGTTAAGGGTCCAAAGAGAAACCTGATGGCATTACTACAGGGATAGAAGGATTTAGAACAAACCTCAACCTCAGTATTACACAGCAGGATGACACCCAGCCCTCCCATTGTTCAGATGTTGGCTAGGGTTTTCTTGAAGCTGCTTTTGTTTAGCAGTGAGCAGATGCAACTGGAAGAAAGGAAGTGGGAGGCTTTTTGAAAAGCTGCAGGAAGTAACCAAGTAGGGAACACATTCACTGAGATCCTGGCAGAGGATCCAGCATGTTCTGTAAAAGGATTTGGAGCCTGTGAGTTGATTAATTGGATTTACAAATCAGGAAGGGATCATTTCAGTATTGTGAACTATTTCTTACACGAGGATACCAGAGAGCATGCTAACCTATTACTGGAATCTCTCTTTTCACCCAACACCTGTATTCTGGGTGTTTGAGAAACATTTTAGTAGGACTGATTTATTTTCTTCAATATAAAATACTTCGATAAGAAGAGAGGCCTTGACTACAACATCCCTTCTTATAGCCAAGGATGCAAGTGTTTCAAAAATTTTTGGAGACTAGAAAAGTCAAGGTGGGAGAACTCAAAAAAAAAAAAAAAAAGCAAATTTAAGTAAAAGAAGAAGTATGTATACATTTTTCCTTCTTATGCTACAGAACTCCTGTCTCCTACAGATATTCAAAATCAGTCCTAAAAAAAAAAAAAAAAAAAAAAAAAAACTTAAAAACTGCAGTGACGCCTATTACGGCCAGTAGCCTAAAAGCAATCACAGAGATTTCAAGTTTTCTCTGATTAACAAATTAGCCTCTCAAAACACACCAAGTTCAGAAAAAGCAGTGACCTCTGAAACTAGACTGTGACCTCCATGGGCCTCTCATCACAGGCAGTGTGGTCAGGTGTGCCCTGGGAGAGCTGCAAACCTCTTTATTAAAAAGCAAAGAGAACTTGGTCTTGGCTTACTGCTTTGATGTGAGATCAGCAATTTCTAATAAAAGGGATTTTTTTTTTCCTGGACAGGGCTACAGAACCGAAATCTATATTTAGAAGGGTATGTTTTCACTGGCAAACTCTCATTTAATTAATTTCGATTTACAAAGGAATAGCAAAGGTTAGTGACACTGTTACTCAAGGCAGGCAAATTAAAAGTGAACATAATCCTAGTTTACATTTGGGGCAAATATCTAGTGTGTCTTGGGAGGTGAAAGGTACCGCAGAGGGACATGGGATATAGGAATGCAATAATTTAGAAAAAAAAAAAATGTTGCCTTCTATGGCAGATTCAAAAGACAGGAGCAGGCACTAGCAGAAGGTTTTTCATGAAAGTTTTTAGGTGGGCTGCATGATGTTGTTCTGTTTAAAGTAGAACAAATCAATTAGCATTTATTAATTTTATGCAGAGCATCATTTCAGCATTTACAATTACTATGCTCTTTTGAGGGCTTCCTTGCTCAGAGTTATGACTCTGTTAAATCTTTTTTTTTTTTTTTTAAAGAAAAAGAATGTATATAAAGGCAGAGGAACATCACGTTTTATGAGCACATGTCAGGTTCTAAGGAGCCAAGCCCCATAAAAGCCCACTAAGGAAATATTTGGAGGCAGAACTTCAAACCTTCTCCTTCCTTCTGTTTTCCCACATGAGAGAGCGGGAAGGGGACGGTGAAATGTGGTCAGTTATAGGCATTCATGAAAAGGCTGAATCTCTTTCATGTTTATAAAACTGAATGTATGTAATAAAATAGAGAAAACACTAAAGGCACAGAGGCAGCTGCAGAATCTTTTTTCTGATCCTAACTGATTGTGGATGGATGTGAAGCTCCAAGTATTCTTCACCAATAAACTGGGTTGCTTGTTTTGATCAGCTCTTCTCTATGAGCCCCCGGTTATCAATTTTTCCCACCATGACATCCCCTCTGCTGAAGCCCTCTGCTCCCCACCTGTCACTTGCCCAAGAGCAATGCATGTCTAGACCTTAGCTTAAATGACACCCCCTCAGAGAGGCCCTCCCAGATTTACCCCTGTCATTTACTAGCTCCTCCAGACTATCTCCTTTCAGTCCATCCTGTTTATTTCCTTCTTAGCCCTTAGCACAGTGTGTTGTCTTTATGTTTGCTTAATTTCATCCTTTCTCTACTGGACTCTGAGCTTTCTGAGGGTAGAGCTCCTCTACACTAGTAAAGCACAGACACTATGATGTCATGGTTAAAATTCAGGTTTTCGTTGTGGACTGTTGGGTTCCAATCCTACCACCATGTACAAGCTGTGTGACCTCAGCAAGTCAATTAACCTCTCTGGGCAATGACGTCTTCCTCTTCTGTTTTTACCTACCTCACATTTTCTATGGTTAAAATCAAACAACGACGATGCAAATAAAGCACTTAAAATGACCCCTAGCACACAAAGCACTTCATAAAGGAGCACTATTTACCACTGTATACCTAGTGCCAAGCACAGTTCTCACACTATATGATGCTTTACAAATACCTACTAAACTGATACATTTTATTTTTATTTATTTATTTTTTTAATTTTTTTAATGAGAGGTGCAATGTTTATTTCAGGTTCACTCTTGTTTTTTTTTTTTTTTTGTATTCTTTTTTCTTTTTTGCCACACAGGCAGTATGTGGGAATTCCTGGGCCAGGGATTGAATCTACGCCACATAGCAGCAACCAGAGCCACAGTGGTGAGAACGCAGGAGCCTCAACCTGCTAGGCCATCAGAGAACTCCCTACATTTTATTTTTTATTTTATTTTATTTTACTCTTTAGGGCCACACCCAGGGCTTATGGAAGTTCGTTCTCAGGTTAGGGATGGAATTGGAGCTGTAGCTGCCGGCCTACACCACAGCCACAGAAATGCTGGATCTGAGCTGCATCTGCAACCTACACCACAGCTCACAACAACAGCAGATCCTTGACCTACAGATCGAGGCCAGGGATTGAAACCCCCTCCTCATGGATACTAGTCTGGCTCATTTCTGCTGCACCTGATACATTTTAATGTAACTATATCAGAGTGAGTAGTTCTACACTTACTTCACAGATAAGAGACTGGAGAGATTAGCAATGTGCCTTCCTCGAAGGTTCACAGCATCTGGAAAGTTCTTGAGCTCCAGCCCCACCAGCATAAACTGAGGACATTATTTCCACTACATTTCTCCCAGGTTTCACATCAAGGTATTGTGGGCAGGGGTGGTCAGAAACAAAGTACATACAGAGTAAATATAGTAAGAACAAATTTATGTCATGAAACAATGTTCATTTATTTATTTCATGATGTTCTCCAGTTCTATGATCCTATAAATCTTTGAGCCTCAGTTTTTACCTTCTGTGAAATGGGGATAATAAAGATGGAAGGAGATAATACGTGCAAAAGGCCTCCCACAGGGATTGGCATTAAACAGGGGCTCAAAAAAAGGCAGCTCTTGCCACGCACTTCCTTCTCCTTCCCAGAGGATGTGAACTGGTAAATGACTTTTAAAGCTACAAGTTATACTTTACCCTGTATCTCATTAATTCAATGGTGAGAAACCAGTAAAAATAGCTATTTTGCTTTGAAAGTACAGGGCAGCTAGAATGCTGAGGTCCTTGAATTTGCAAGATATAATTATGAAGGCCCATTCTCTCTAAAAGTTTCTAAACTCTCTTAAGATACAATATGGGAGGAGTTCCTGATGTGGCTAAGTAAGTTAAGAACTGAACATAGTGTCTGTGAGGATGTGGATTTGATCCCTGGCCTGACTCAGTGGGTTAAGGATCCCTCATTGCTGCAAGCTGCAGTGTTACTATTGCTGTGGCGTGGGCTGGTAGCTGAAGCTCCATTTCGACTCCTAGCCCAGGAACTTCCATATTCCACAGATGTGGCCATAAAAAGAAAGAAAGAAAAAAAAATATATATATATGCACTATGAAGAAAATCTCAAATCTAGGGCATGAAAAAGAAATCATACATTCTCAGATATCCTTAGAATTCTTAGACTCATGAATAAAACTGTTTCAGGGAAATTGGCTGCCTTTCTTTGAGCTATTTAAAGAATGTGCCCACGCCTAACATTAACAAGATTTTTTTTACCACAACTCTAGTTAAGGTGGACTCAGCACTGGAACAAGATGGACAAGGGGGAGGGGGTCCTAAATAATCATGGCTCCTGCCACGTCCCAGACCACTCCCAAAGACCACAAGACCTAAAAGCCAAATGATGGAAATAAAGCCCTGTAGACATGGGCTAAAATACAAATGTGTTGAGCAAAAGACGGGTTTGCCCACAGGTTGGAAAAAATACAAACACAGAGAACTCATCTCCTAGGAAGAGTAGATGGACAAGGCTCCATTCGTGAACCCTCCCTATTGGCATCGTCCACAGCACACAGGCTTATGTCTACACACAACCAGCTGACACTCAGAGCTAGGAAGGTCATGGTCAAAGAGCAGTGGGATTTGAGGTCAAGGGCCACCTGCCATTGACTAAAGAGGCCAGAGGCAAGATCACTTACTACCGCCGATTTGGTTGGTGTTCTTGGATCCCTCGTGACCTAGGCTTGCCTGAGAAGTGGGTATTCTCTAGCAGCTGGTTTAAAACCTTGCTGGTTAATTCTTCAAACACCTAGTCCTGTTTTTATGCGGTGTTTTGTTTTGTTTTTTGTTTTTTTATTGCCACACCCACAGCATATTGAATATGGAAGTTCCTAGGTCAGGGACAGAATCTGAGCCACAGCTACAATATTTACCAGATCCTTTAACTCACTGTGCCAGGCGGAGGACTGAACCTACACCTCTGCAGCAACCCAACCCACTGTAGTCAGATTCTTAACCCACTGTACCAAGGTGGGAACTCCCATCCAGTGTGTTGAGAAAGTTAAACTAAATGACCTCCCTTCTGAAGGTCAGGGAAGCTTGTAAAGGAGTTTGAAGACTACTCCTATAGAGAAAAACATTTCAATAGGAATAACGGCCAAGAGGAGCAAGCAGCAAGCAAATATTAATAAGGCTTAGACAAATGCAATGTGTAGTATGGCTCTGTTAGAGTAACACCTCAAAAAGACAACATGGCCCCATTTTAGCCCAAGGAAGAGCAGAGATCTAGGAGTAAACCAACAACTCAGCAAGCTGACCATCTTTTACATGTAATTATGAAGCAATGTGGGTGGTTGCAAATTCTGCTGATTTAAACATTAAATTCCATTCCTCACTCTATTTCTGGCTACATTCTTCTTTATACTCACAGCATAAGAGGGCCACGTAGTAAGGATTGAGACAAACCAAAAAAGTAACAAAACCAACCCATTTTCACAGGCTGGTGAAATAGCATGAAACAGAAAGAGGATTTCACATGGGACTGGGGAAGGGTTTGCTGTCTTGCACAGGATCTGACCTTGAGGACCGGACATTTATGCCTTTTGGAATAAAGGGCAAGAAGGATGGCTATTTTCAGCCTCTAAAACCTTTCTGAAACAAACAGAAAATAGCAATTGCTTTAAAATCTTTTAAAAATGAAAGAGCTAACCCAAAGGGAGATAAAATTTGCCGACCCACCTATGTTCACCAAAAGAGCTCTGGCAAGCATAATATACACTAAAAATATACATAAGAGGCTTTTATGGCCCCATGGCTAGGGCTGTGGAATGAAGATGTGGAAGCAGGATTCATGAGGGCAAATACAAACTAGGCATCTCTGCTGGCAGGAGTTTTACATGCTGCCTTTTTTTTAATGTCTTGAAACTTTTTAAAAACTAAATATAGGTGATTTATGGTGTTGTGTCAATTTCTGCTGTACAGCAGAGTGATCCAGTCATACACATATATACATTCTTTTCTACCTAAGTGGGCTTCACTCATTATATCCCTAAAACGAAGACTTGGAAACCACAAAACCTGAAGGGCTGCTGGGAGGAGCGCTCAGTCCTTGCCCAGGAACTTGGAAGTGCTCTGAGGGTCACCTCTGCCCAACCCCTTTCCCCAAGACAATAAGATGAAGAGGATCTGCCCCTAGATAGGGATGTGGACAGGTGGCCTGTGGGCTCCACTGTGTACTCCTCAGGACCCTGTCCCTTCTCCCCTGGTTCTTGTGCACTGTGGCTCTCACCCTGCCCACTAAAGACCAGATTGTCCATCTCCAACTTAAGCTGGCAAACGCTGACTCTGTCATCTGCAAAGCATTGTGCATAAGCAAGGGGGCCTTCAGTGGTGGGAAGTGGGAAAGGAAGATCCTGAAATAGTCGACAGAGCCTGTCCTCAAGGGGATGGGAAGGCACTGGCCAGGAAAATAAGAAACCTTTCTTTTTTAAAATGCCTAGGTCTAATGACATCATCCTGATGGTCTTATTGAGAGAAAAAGAAGAGGAGGAAGAAGTGTGTAAAGGAAAAAGCAGAAGTGAAATAAATGAGGCCTGGCTGTCTTTACTCAGGGAACCTGGGCTGCTTTCTTGTTTACACCACGTTCAAAATCAGAAGCTTGGTTTGGGATTGACACATACACACTTCTATTTATAAAATAATCTATAAGGAGCTACTGCATAACAGTGGGAACTCTCCTCAATATTCTGTAATAACCTATATGGGAAAAGAATCTGAAAAAGAAGGGCTATATGTATGTGTATAATGGAATCATGTTGCTGCATACCTGAAACTAACATAACACTATAAATCAGCTATACTACAATACAAAATAAAAAGTAAATTTAAAAAATAAGAAGGGAGTTCCCGTCGTGGCTCAGTGGAAATGAATCTGACTAGCATCCATGAGGATGCAGGTTTGATCCCTGGCTTTGCTCAGTGGGTTGGGGATACAGTGTTGCCACGAGCTGTGGTGCAGGTTGCAGACATGGTTTGGATCTTGCATTGCTGTGGCTGTAGCGTAGGCAGGCAGCTGTAGCTCTGATTCGACCATGAGTCTGGGAACCTCCATATGCCATGCGTGCCACTAAAAAGACCAAAAAAAAAAAAAAATCAGAAGCAGGAAGAGAGAGAGGAACGGAAGGGAAAGATTAGCACCTAAAATCCAACAGTAGGGAGAAGACCAGAAAAAACAAAAAACGTAAAAATGTCCCTTTATGAACTCTAAAGTACAGTTTGGGACTCTAAAGAGTAAAAGAGCCTGATGCAGTAACTCCTGCAAGAGGAACTGTCCTGGAGATTCAAGGTCATTGAAGAAGATGTGTATTATATCCACCATCTGCTCTTTAAGGCAACGGGAAAGTACAACACACTTTCTGAGTTGCAGCAAACTGGCATTCTGCTAGTCAATGAACTCTGTGAGAAAGTTTCCATTCATTTCCTGATGTTGCAAGATAAGAACTGCTGTGCTGCCTCAAGAAGGGTTCCGGCCACAGTGAATTAATCAACAGGTGAAAAATCAATGTTTCTATTCATGTGTGTTTTTTCCACCTGTTCTTAAAAGGGGACACAGACCTTAAAAACATCAGCCAGGTTGGGTTGTCTAAATCCTATCACTTCATTAAATGCACTAACATGGGCCAGTCATTTCAGGTGTCTGTGCCTCAGGCTCCTTAGGTGTAAATAAGGGAAAATAATAATGCCCTCTTCATGGGATTGTTGTGAAAATTATGCAAAGTAATGTGCATCAAACCCTTATAACAGGCCTGGCCCAATTAAGTACTCTCTAAATGGGAGCTGTCAACATCTTCACTGTTATTGTTAGCATGATTTTACTTCTTACCCATTCACTCAACCATAATTCCTCAGGTGTCTGATAACCACCGTAAAAGCCTAATGCCAAGTCGCAGAACACATATTCTCCACACAATGTGGGGGTCAGAGTTTGGCCTCACTGCGGCAGTTCTCTTCAACCAGACCCCCTACCAGCCTTAAGGGAACTTGGCAATGCTGGAACCAGGACCACAAAGATGTCTAGAGAGGTCTGGTTCTTTTACTGGGCAAAGTGTAGACACTTTTTACGACTTAATATTCATGCAATAAAAACTAAGTGGTTACATAAGACCACTACCAAATGACAAAAACACGATTATGTATTGGTTCACTACAAAACCCTTCACAGAAATGGATATGATAATTAAGAACTAGTTATTAAGAGCAACAACCTTAAGATCAATGGCAATATAGTCATGTTTTTATGAAAACAAAGGTAATTCTTGGTTCCTTGAAAATTAAAAAAAAAAAAAGCCATTGTCAAAGTGATTGTATAAAAAGTTCTGATATATAGGGTTATGCTAAATCTAGGTCAAATATAAGAAGTGAATGGCCCAAAAATTGTAGCTGTCATTTAAAGCAGAATGTAGCCCCTTAAATTGTAGTGAGAACAGTACTGCTTGCATGTAATTTTTTAAGACAATTTAAGCCAGAAGTCTGAATTTATTTCTTGGGAGAAAATCATGGATATTTTAAATTTACATTCATTTCTTATATACCCCAAAATGTAATAAATCGAAACTTTGAAATTTTAAGGAAGAAATACCATGAGTTTTTGACTGGACCAATGTATCAACAGACAACTTTTCTGTCACTTTATGGTGAAAAATTTGTCAGGTTGTGATGAAGACCAAATAGGGGATATTATATAGTGTTGAATAAAAGCCATACAAGTCAAGGAAATGAAAAATTTTACTGACAGACTCACATTTTTAATTATCTTAACTTGATGAACAATGCTGATTTTGTCCCAAAACATGTTTGCTAATGAAATATCCTGTTTGTTTTAGACAAAATGAATCCTGCCTTTTCTCCTGGTCTTTCCACTGTAAGCCATATGGCCTATTCTATTCATGTTATTGCTATAATTTTTCCCCATTCATAATCCCTACCATTGCTATGTTTGCCTTTGCTACATTGACAGTGACTCAGGTGCAACCCATCACTACAATCAATGGCTGGTGTAGGGGCCGATCTTGCCTGAACCAGTGTTCCAACTCCTTTCCTGAATGCCTTAGCTGATTAGTTGAGGCCAAAGCTGAATTGTCAGTCAAACAGATAGCCTCCCTGGAAGGAGGTACCTCTCTTCTTCAGCCTGGTGTGTGCAAGGGATTACTTTCCCTGGGTAGAATCAAGCACATCTCAAGCCCAGAAGTAGCCTCCAAACTTCTCAATGCCGCACACAGAAAATACACACATTGGCTTACTGAGTCCCATCAGTCCAATGTCTAGACTGGTACTACTAACATGTGAGGTATCCTCAGGGAGGAGTCAGGAACAAAGAGAGAAGGGACGTTAGTACCCACAGTCTCCTGGAGGGAAGCCACCCCTGCATAGCTCCTGCTCATTGCCAGTTCTGATAGGGATAGAGTAGGCACAGGTAGTTTTAGAAGTCCCAATAAAGGACCATGGATAATGAGGGAAACTTAGGGGACATTGATCACTGTAAGTAAATAAATTGCTCAAAAAAAGCCATCAGAACAAGGCAGGCTTCCTTGACTAGTGGAAGTGTGAGAACTGCCTCAGGTCATTTGGTGGGGTTTCAGATTCAGACCTAGGGCAAGAGTTTGAGGACCACCCTTCTACTGATTTAAATACACACCTTACGGATACCAAGGAGGAGCTGCTACTCCCAGAAAGGAAGAGGTGGGCTTTTCCAACCCCCATCCCTCTTAAGAGGAGGATAAAACTGTAGCCCATCAGATCCTCTGGAAAGAGCTTCCTTGCCTGCCCACTTGTACCTCTCACAAGCGTCCTATCCTAATAAATCCATTTCTTGCCTATCACTTTGTCTCTCATTGAATTCCTTCTCTGCTGAGGCATAAAGAACCTGAACCTCATTAAGTCCAGACACTGGGTGAGTGCTAATTTAAAACATGTGTTCAAGTCCCAATCTGGGTTTAGGCCAGGTTTGAGCACTGGCACTGCTCAATCTGGGTTTGGGCCAGGTTCGAGTCCCGGCACATGTGTTCAAGTTCCAATCTGGGTTTAGGCCGGGTTCAGGACGTTAGTGCTATCAGTTTCAGTTCTGCAGGGCAGAGTAGGTAAAGTCTGATGTCACGAGTCTCAATTTTCAAGAAAAGCCAGAAACTTAGACCTCTCTGTAAAAACCTCTCGATTTTGAAATGGTGGCAACAAATTCCCAACATTTTAAAACACAGTGATCATTTTCCACACACTTCTTTTAGCCATATCTAGCCTGCAGGTTGCCCATCACACGGATGACTCCCCCAAAAGGGGTGGGCACCTTGAGTAATACTTTGCATCTTTACGTATTTGCAAAGGGCCAACACATAATGATCCCCTGCCATGTGCCAGGACCCATGCTGACTGCTCTCCATGACTCATTTCATTTTGCTCCTCATTACAAACTATCTGTAACATTCATACCCAGGTTGAAAAGATAAAAGCTTTCAGGGAAGTTCAGACCTCGTCGAAGTGTTTTGTTTGTTTCCAGCTACACCTGTGGCACATGGAAATTCCCAGAGTAGGGCTCTAATCAGAGTCATAGCTGAGGCCTATGCCACAGCCATAGCAATGCCAGATCCAAGCTGCATATGCAACCTATGCTAAAGCTTGTAGCAACACTGGATCCTTAACCCACTGAGCGAGGCCAGGGATCGAACCTGCATCCTCATGGACACTAAGTCAGGTTTTTAACCCAGTGAGCCACAATGGGAACTCCAGACCTTGGATAAATTTTGATAGCCAGGGCATAGTGGGATTTGACCTTAAATCTGCATGTCTTTATACCCCACCTGCTTTCCACTAACCTATAGGATCCACTTAGAAACAAGAGGGGAATAAAGCAGACCTTGCAGGAGGGTCTTCTTATGCCCTAAAGGAAGCAGCTGAAGTGGCATATAGATCTCTATATTTGTTGGGTGTACACTACTAAGGCTGCTGTTTTGGGGTCAGTGGTTTAATGTGGTCACCTAAGTTATAAGAAATAACAGTGTATTTGACCACTTTTCAAATTTATGATTCAGCCCTTCAGTGTGATGATTGCTGACTGGTGTGCTACTGGCCAGAAGCAGCCAGAAATCTGGCCACTAACTCTATTTACAAGTTAAACTGTTCCTAAAACAACAAGAGCAAAAACAACAATCTTTTAAATGGTAAACCAGAAATTTTTTTCAGACGCTTTTACTCAATGACTTTTCTTTATATCTAGAGGTTTCACAACATTTAACAAGTTGATTTTAACCTTAAACATCAAAGAGAGACATTCAACATCAAATGGATTGGAAATGAAGTATCTTACAAAAAATTTCCAATAATCTCATGCAGCACTCTTTCCTAATCAAGTTAAGTTTCTTTATTCCTTAATGCTCATTTTTGGCAAAAATTAAAGCAAAAGCAACTGCATCTAAAATTAGTGCACAGGCCAGTTGCGCTTTTTATTTGCCTTAATTTGACTTGACAATAGAACTATTGTGAAGGAGACAGCTTCCTCCCAAGTATTCCACCTTCAACCTTTCATGCTAACCATTTGCAGAACAAACTTCCAAGTATTTATATACAGCCGCATAACTATAGCTTTTAACCATATATGAATCCACTATCAAACTGCAACTCCAAATGCAAAAAAATAAATACATCAAAAAAACATCTATCCATGAGTATATTGTAAACTCAAAGGGTGATTTTTTTACCTAAAAAAAAAAAAGCCTGAAATTATGTTGGCTACATTTTTGAGTGCTTTATGTAACAGGAGTGGCTTACTGGAACTGTCTAGGTGACATATACCACAGAGCAGACAGAATATCTATTACATGTCTATGGGAACTGCCACGCTCTGTGTAAAAGGCATAGCTGCCTCTGCAGGAGAAGTGGGAAGTTCTTATAAGAACCTTCTAATACAAAGTTAGAAGCCCAGGCTAGAGATAACCCCAAATACCAGCTATGGATGTTGCTGCTGGGCCTTCCACACCAGGCTTTGTTTCCTCACTCTGGAACATCCTTCACCAGATGTTACCTTCCTTTCCTCCAGGTCTCTGCCTCTGTGTTACCTCTTCCATGACCCCTAACCTGACCACTTACATCAAAGAGCACACTCAATGCTAACCCCCTCCCCCAAACTCCCTACCCCGCTGACCTTCACATGTTATCACAGCTTTCTGCACCACCTCACATTCTGTATATCAGGTCACAGTTGATAATCTTTCATCCCCGCCAGATGAATGGCATGTCCTTGAGGGTGGGACCCTGGCCTGTCCTGTTCACTGCTGAGCCCCAGTATCTAATACTTAATCTATAGTTATGTTTTTAAATAAAGTAATTAAAGCACAAGTGATAGTTCATCAACTAGATAGTTCATTCACTGGAATGGAAATGCCTCGAAAGGAAGGGTCCTGTTTCTCTTGGTCTCCCCTGCAGTCCCCCCATACCTATAGCAATGCCTCACACAAGGTAATCGATGCCTGGATTGGTGGGTGAATTCACTCTCTGGTTTGCTAAGAAGCTAAGCAGTTCTACCAGCCAGGCTACCATGCTCTTCCCAAGTTTGGTCAAGACTCCAGTAAGGGTTCACCATCTATGTCTCCTGCAGTGGATCTCTGGAGGCGAATCCTGCAACTAGGGAATCTCATCTTTTCTGTGCTAATTTTGTTATTTTAACTCTTTCTTTTTTTTCTTTTTATGGCAGCATATGCAAGTTCTCAGGCTAGGTGTGGTGTTGAATTGGAGCTGCAGCTGCCAGCCCACACCACAGCCATACCTGCAAACACCAGATCTGAGCCATACCTGCAAACCTATGCCACAGCTCACAGCAATGCTGAATCCTTAACCCACTAAACAGGGCCAGGGATTGAACCTGCATCCTCATGGACACTATGTTGGGTTCTTAACTCAGTGAGCCGCAAGAGAGGGTAATAGGAACCCTTATTTTAACTCTTAAAAGAGCGCTGATGAAAGGAACAGACTTACTCCAGCTGCTTCGTGAGATGGAACGTGGGGAAAGGAAAATGTTTACAGTAACCAAGGCCAAACAATGAACAGATCCCTGAGGAGGTTCAGAGGATGCTGATTCAGAAGAAATCTGCTCACCTCAAAGCAGAAGCTCCTAGGTTTTGCCAGCACAGTCTTTCTCATAAGCTCACATTTTGCCCCACTTTTCACAGATTTCCTATTTTCCTCCCTTCTCATAGGCAACACTTTAGACACTGGAGATTTTTAGTCACTCTGTGGCAGCAAGGACCAGCCCAGAATGAAGATTTCATCTCTGTCCTACCTATGCATGCATGTCAGTCATCTACTGGCCACTGTGAAATAATTCTGGTTGACAGGGCAGCAGTGAGAAAATCGATTTTGCCTTGCAGGGCGCAGCAGGCTCTACTATGGCTGCCCTTCCCTGTAGGAGGATTATACCTCCCTGTTCTGGGGATGTCCAACTGGCTCATGTCGCTCATGAGAGACACGTGACTTGGGGGGAGTGTGCCCCTTCTCAGCTGAAGCTTAAGGACGGTCAGCTGGTTCTGCTGTGGTGTCTTTCCCTTCTCCCTTGAGATGAGCAATGTCCCAGGGGGGGAGCCATTCATTCAGCCTGGGTTCTGGAAGGCTGATGACACAGAATGGAGCTCCTGCTGACCCGAGATGGATACAGAGCAAGAGCAAGAAATAAACCACTACTGTCAGAAGTGTCTGACATTTTTGAAAGGTGCTACTGCAGCAGAGCTCAACCTGAGCAGAATGACATGCTGATAATGGTTTCATGGGAACTGATTTCCTGACACTTCAGCCCCTTATTAAGACACGGAAATAAGCACTTGGTAAATGCCTTTCCCTTCTCTTCGCAGAGTAAAGACTAAGTGGGGCGCCAGGAATACACATGCCCAGTAACTGCAAAGGCGAAGGTCATTCAGTCAAGTCACAGATGATCTGTGCCTCCAGCCCCACTCCCAAGGCTTAAAATTAAGTTTGACATGAAAGCAAAAGCCCTTGGAAAAATAAAAACAGAAACCTAGTCACAGAGCTAGCTCCGTGGGGAGAGAGCATCTTGTGAAAGCTTCACCTGACAATTCACATGGGCAGACGGTTCCCTATAGGTCCATAATTAGTGTAATTACATGCTTACAACCTGCATTTCCTCAACTGCCATCTTTTGTTACCTATGGTGTAGCCCTCACACCTAATGTACACTTTGAAGGTGATTAGAAAATAGTATTTATTATGCACCCACATGTGGGGGGCCCAACACAAACAAGCAGACTCCGGCTATGCCCTGGAGTAACTCTGCTTAGGGTTTAACCGTGGTGACAGGGGGGATTTACAAGGGTATGAGCTGGGAGTTTCTCCATAATTATGTTATGAGGTAACATCACTATAAAAGGAAAAAGATATGATCCAGACTGACTCCCTTAAACACACACACAGACACACAACTTAATAGATGTGACAGAAATAAAAGCTAAGCTAAATAAAAGTACTGTCATTTCTTTCGAGTCACTTTTGCTCACAGTCACCAATACAAAGGTCTATGCCACCGCACTCCACAAGAAGCCATTTCTGACAGATCACGGCATCTCCTGTCTTTAATGACCAAAGGCAACAAAAAGATTGTGTATCCTTGAGATGTTGTAAGTTTCATGAAGTCGAACCAATTAATACGATCTCAAGATTCAGGGCCCCCTATTGGATTCTCCTGGAATCCTCTCAGCTTATCTGCAGGCAGGAATGACCAGATGAAGTAGAGGAGAAGTTCCCGTGACGGGACCTAGGAAGTTAACTTTGAGGTAGTCCAGAGCCGCGCCAAGAGCCCAGCGTCACTTCTGATGGTGTGGATGCCCCAAGGATGTGATTCTGCCTGCAGGACAGACGTGTGTCATTTCAGATCATCTGCCATGCCCACTGAGAAAACTCAGACACATCTTAAACCTCTGCCCCTTTGCAAAGACTTCCAGCTGCTTCTAATCCTGAGTACCAAGGACTTACTTTCAAAGAGACAAAGGTTTATTTAACCCAATGTCCATATTTTACAGCCTGGAAGGAGGGCCTGTGTCTAAAATGCCACGTGTGTTCTTCAGCTGTCCCTGTCCTTGAATCCCCCATGGTGGCAGGTCTCTGCACAAGAAAAACATGTTTTCCAAACTCAGGAACCACTGTATCAGAGACAAGAAGAGCAATGTACCCATCTGGGGGTGGGAGAATTGGCCCACATGACCCAACTTCCAGTGGGTGGCAGGGGTAGGGTGGGGTCTAGATCACAACGGAAAGCATCTTAGCTTACAAAGAATTTCTCTTGTATGACAAGAGTCATCTTCACTGCATATCATCCCAGGTTCACTGGTAAAGCCTCCCAGTGTTGATGCTCAGACTGGTAAATAACTGCATCAGAGCCCCAGGGGCAGTTATCCACTCCCTCATCCTCACCTGGAAAGTGAGGACCCAGGCAGAGAGGACCCACTGACACTGCCTATCTTCTCAGCTCACTACTCCCTTCAGCCTCACCTGCAGTTACCTGAGGTCATGTAGCAGGGTTCTGGCCAAGAGAATGTGAGCAGATGCCACACAGGTCACTTCTGAGTCTGGCCCCTATTCACCTCCCCTGCCAGATCCTTCCTTACCAAGTGGAGGGACTCCTGAGTTCTAGAGAAGGTGGGACTACAAGAAGGGAGAAGCCTGGGACCTTGAACCGCTGCCAAGAACAGAGTCCCCTGGCCCTCCCCAACTGCCTAGGGCCCCTAATTTGAATAAATAATAAATATTTATTGTGTAAAGCCTCTGAAGCTTTGGAGTCACTTGTTTCAACAGTCATCTACTCTAATACAGTGATAACTTTGCGTTAATTGGCCAGTTGGCTTAAGCCTACAGTGCTGAATTGGCTAACATTTGGAAACATGTTGATACTTGGCACCAACAAAAACTAGGTAACAGTTTCTCCATCTTCTTCAGAGCACTACAGAATCTGGACAGTACCAGTCAAAGTATGGCCAATAAGACTCAACTCTTACCTTCTCCAAGAGATGATGGGAGGCTTTTCTTCCATGTTTTCCCATGTGGAGACCTGCCACCACAGGGGATTTAAGAAGAGGGACAGATGAAGACCAAGTGTGGCATTCTAGACACAGACTCTTCTTCCAGTCTCTAAATGATGCATAATGGTTTAAGGAAACTTTGTTAAAATGTGTTAGACATCATCACCCAACTCACTGTTCTAACAGGGCCTTCTGGACCAAAATGACCCTGGAAAGCTCCACTGAAGCATGAGGGAGCAGGGTTACAGAATCCATGAGGAAAGGTGACAACTGGAAATGCATAAACTGTGTTCAACTGCCCCAGGCCTGGACCATCACCTGAAGATCTAGGACATACTGAGATGAGTCCTACTTTCATTTTCTACCCTTGTTTTACACTTCAGACTGCCAGGAGTCCTGCATCTGTTTTCCAGCAGCCACAAAAGACATCCTCTAATTGCTTCTGCATGAAAAGCAGAGACTTTTAATTTCCTTGCACAGACTGTGCACGTATTACACACACTCCTAGCATGATGTGGGGTGTCTCCTTCTCTGTAAATGTTGTGCTTCGTCTCACTGGCTAAGAGCTTTCTCGAATCAAAATAATACTCCCGCGAAAGGCCATCTCCTTTTCTGAGGTTTTGTACAACGAGCTTAGCCAGAACTCCTGGGACTCCGATTACACATACTTACCTGATGTACTTTTATGGGAAACATAATTCAAAAATCACAGGCTGCCTTTTACACTGTGTACTATGCATTTTAAAAATATACTTATGACGTCGAGACCTTTCTTTTGTGGTTTCTCGATGCTACCACTCATTGTGAGTAGCTTCCTGGTCTTTCCTTTGTGAGGCTATGCAGTTAATCTTCAGCAATATAATGCACTTAAATGGTTTTGCAAGCCTAGTTTTGCATCCATTTTTCTCCTGCATGGAACATTTGATTTTTCATCTGGTTTTAATCTTATACAACGATGTAGGTAAAGGCAAACTCCAAGACCTGGTAATTAAGCCCTCATGGCAGCCTAACAGATGCACATGAGATGTTTGCTAACCATAGTGATATGATGGGTCTATGCTTCTGAAGGGCTCACTGTGTTTCTTGAGGTGTCCCAAAAGTTCCTTAATCTTGCTGCTTCCGCAAAGACACACAATGGCTAAACTGTTTCCTTGTAACAAAGCATATTCCCAAAGAAATGCTATTTTTATAAAATATCTCCAAGGGTTTTGACAAGAACAGTACATCGCTTTGTTTCCCTACTCCCATCCTCCACAGAAGCACCACCGCTTGCTCAAATCTGTCCCATCCCCCAAGGCTGACCTTGGACTTGTGTCTGTTTAAGCGTCATCTTCCTTGACTTTACTGTGTTTACTAAAATGAAACATAAGGCAATTAATCATTCTTCAGAGGAGGCAGTCCCCTCATATTTGGGCCCTTAAATGGGTTTTCATATTACAGGTCACTCTCTTTAACTACTTGGTTCTGAACCACAAAACCACAGTGAGGGAAGACCCATTAGTGTAAAATGTTTTCAATCAAAGAAACTTTGGGATGCCTGTAGAATCACTGGAGGGAATCAGTTAAAATGAGGTTGTGGTGGGTTAAAAAGGGCCACATATTCTCTGCTGCTCCTCTCTCCAAGCAGTGGATTCTACTTGCTGACTTCAGATCTGGGCTGTCCTTCTGACTAATTCTGACCAATAGAAAGCAGGGATGGAAATGACACTGGGTGACTTGTAAGTGACATCTCAAGGACCTCTCAGATTCTACTCTTCCCTCTTTTTCTAAAATTAATTATAGTTGATTTACAATGTTACATTAATTTCTGCTGTACAGGAAAGTGACTCAGTTATACATATATATATATATATATATATATATATATATATATTATTTTTTTCATATTATCTTCTGTCATTTTCTATCCTAAGAATTGGACATAGTTCCCTGTGTGATACAGAAGGACCTCACCGCTTACTCATTCTAAATCTAATAGTTTGCATCTACCAACCCCAAACTCCCAGTCCTTTGAATTCTCTCCCTCTCCCCCTTGGCAACCAGGAGTCTGTTCTCCATGTCTCTGAGTCCTGTGAATGGATTTAGAAGATGTGGTATATACACACAATGCAATACTACTCAGCCATAAAAAACTATTCTTCCCTTTTGATGCTCAGAGTCTAACATACCAAGAAGCCTGCATTAGCCACCTGAAGCAGGAAAGCCTCTGTGGACAGAGGGGCCCAACCAACACCCAGCACTGAATGCTAGACACATGGGAGTGACCACCTCAGACAACCTGGCTATCACGTGAGGGAACCCAAGCGAGACCAGTGGAAGAAGGGCACACTGAATTTAACAAACCATGAGTAATTATAAATCACTGTTCTTCCAACGAACTTGGAGAAGGCCTGAGACAGAGCAGAAGCAAAAGGAAACTCAAAGGAAAGAATAGACAAAGATGTATTATTTACTCCTGGTAGATGTATTTATATAATTCCAGGTATCAGACATCACTGGAAAGAAGTCTTTTAAAGATTAAGTTGAAAGTGATCACTAAGGGGTTAACTGTGGAGAGCATAAACACTTTGTATATGATGAATGGGGAAATATGCTGAAAGGCTGCATCTGAAGATTTATGGCTCAGGATGAAACTTCCTATGACATATATGACACAAAAAGTGTTCCGCCTCTAATAAAAGTGAGGATGGTGTGCTTTGAAAAACTTCTGGATTGAAAAAACTGGTGCTAAATAAGCTGGTGAAGTTTTAATAAAACTGGTCTATGAGACATGATAATAAAAATACCCTATTTCTAATTTAGCACATGATTTTACATGAGACATCTCAAATCCTACAGAAAAAATTATGAGTTAATATTTGAATATTTCATTTGCATCTCTAAAAGTTCACATATTGATGTAGGCCCCTTCCAAAACAAAACAGGTTTTTGAATTTTCTTACTGGAGAAACGAGGGAACCGTCCTCTATTTGGGTATCTATGGTATTTTATAAAGTGATAAAGCATAAAAGTGTAACAATGATTAGGGACCCCAAATTGGCCAAAGTTACTCTAAGCAAGCACAAAAATTCTAGCTACTTTCTGGAAACAACTGCAGCTAATTAAATTACTAAGATCCCTAAGTATCCAATTCTTAAAATAGACTTTACCATTCATTACAAATGATAAAGGGAATGAAACAGTTTATCCTAATGTACACTAAGACTTCTTGAGAAGCAAAGAGGTTCTGGAAACTTACAGGAAACTTTTCATTCCATTTTTAGAGGTTAATAAGGAATTTGAGTTGAATGTTAGGAAAAAATGTTGCTTAACTTCATGGAAATATGTTCTAAAGGGCTTTGCAGTCATCTAAATGTGACTCACCTGTGGTAGACAAGTATTTAAAACCCTACTAAGAGACTTGACTTAAAAATTTTTTTTCTCAATCTTAAAAATTTTTTTTTCCTCTAACTGTGAAAGTTACATGTATTCACTGGAGAAAAACAAAATATAGTCTCTCATCATCTCACCATTCCAATATGGCCAATAGCTAATACTTACCAAACATTCACTATGTCAGACAGTAGTCTAAATTCTTTCTATATACTAATTCATTTAATCCACCTAACCTCCAAGTTATGTCTCAGAACTATTTCTGTTTTACAAATAAGGAAGCTGAGGCAAAGTAAGATCTTAAAGCCACTTTGGTTACATGGTCCGGTAGCCAGTAAAAGGAAGATCTGCATGTTTGGGCTCAAGATTCAGTCTCTGAATCACCACATCTGCTGCTGCCACGGAGCTGTCCTTCTTCTACTTCCTTTCAGTCTTTTTTCTACATTCTTTTTATGATGTACACATCCCGGACTCACCCTGAGGGTCCTTTTCTTGTAGAGACACCTAATAACCACCAAGGTGAGTCTTACCTTGGCCACCAAGTCTTTCCAAGGGTCTCAAACTTACACTAATTTCTCCCAAGTGGCTATTCCAGCTATTTCAAATATTTAACATTTAAACTGTGGTGTTTTGTTCAATGTTGTCCCATAGATCATTGAGCACAGGGACCACATCTTATTTTATTATCTCTCAACTCTCTGATACCATCTAAAATTCTATCAGTGCTAGAAGCATTTGGGTGTGTGACATATTTCCAGCAGAGAGGTATCCCAGAAGAGCAGTATTTGAGTGACTAATTTTCAAAAACTCTTTGGAAATACTCTAGACCTTAAGCTCCTGATGAAAGAGATGCCATCACAAACTAATGTTGTGGGAAAAATAAATAGAAGATAAGAATAATCTGTAGTTTCTGTGGAGTAGGAACTATTAACAATGGGGTCAGAGTCAGAATTGGTCTCCAGGGTCTTATAAATGACCTGGGGAAATAAGTACACAGTAAAAGTCTCACTTTGATAGCATTATTAAATAATTATGGACTGAGGAATGCAAAGCAAAAGAGAAATCGGCAAGAATATTGCAGAGGTCTCTCTGGATGACCAGATAGCAGGGGGTCAGTGGTATCCAGGCAGGAATACACTGGGGTGTTTGTGTTGCTAAGAGCAACGGCCCTGCCATCACGCCATCACTCTGTCTGGGTTTCAACCCCGGCCCAAGCCAACCGTATCAGTGGATCTTCAGCAAGCAACAGATTTATTAGTTAAATATAAATAAATCTTTCATTACATCAAGGCACAATAAAAGGGCATTTTAAGACCTTTGCCGATGATCATTATATGAAAGCATACAAACATTCGAACTTCATACAGTTATGTGGCATGTCATCAAAACTGGTACTTCATGAAACCCCAAGCACTCACATGACGAAAGTCCAAAACTGAGGTTGGTCAGGGAAAATGACATCTCCTGCTAAGTCCCTGACAAATGTTGGGCACTTTTGGCCACATGGGTTCTATCCTGGGATTCGTATTTCACCTGTACAAATACAAATAGGCACACTTCATATTCAGGGACAGCTGTAAGAAAGTAAAGATGCTGTCCAGAAAGAATCCCCCAGGGCTCAGACCTGCTTTCTATTTCCAGGCATCTCTATCAGTGGTGAGCCAGAGCTGAGAAGAGACTAGGCCTCTAATTTCAGCAGACAGATGAGTCTGGAGACACTCACCTAGGAGGTCAGTGCCCAGGCCATGGCACTCCCTGAGGCCCTCCTCAGAATCAGGAAGGCAGCTTCTGTGGTGAGATGTGTTGGGGGGGAGAGGCATCTAAGACAGGAGTGGGTTCCTTCCTACACAAACCAGGCTGGGATGGATCTTATATTGAAAAGAAAAAAAGGCCTCTCATCCAGACTTTAAATTTACTGTTGCAAGTTTACAAATGCTATTTGGCTATATATATATATATATGATTGTGTGTGTGTGTGTGTGTGTGTGTGTGTATCCCCAGTCTTAGTCTTAACCAAAACTTAAAAATGGAGGGCTTTCTAACAGATAAAAGATTGTCTTTCCTTTAGGTTTTTTGCTTCTTCCACAGTTATTTCCAAGGAAAGTTCCCAAGGCAGCTGGCAAGGACAGACACCACAAGCATATTTCATAAAAGTGGACCAAGTGGAGTGCCTGTGTGGCTCAACAGTAATGAACCCAACTAGTATATCTGAAGATGCATGTTTGACCCCTGGCCTCACTCAGTAGGTTAAGGATCTGGCGTTGCTGCGGCTGTGGCATAGGTCGGTGGCTATAGCTCCAATTTGATCCCTAGCCTGGGAACCTCCATATTCCATGGGTACAACCCTAAAAAGCAAATAAAATAAAATAAAATAAAATAAAAAAATTTTAAAAAAATGAAGTTCATTGCGGGGAATAGGCCCAGCACAGTTAGTCCTTGGGGCTACAACATAGGAGATCAGATACTTTCACATCTAAACCCATACTATTCAAATTGACTGGAGACCAATAAGCACAAGGAAAGGAAAGAGCCTACACCTGTTTAACACAGATTCAGTAATTTCAGTTGTTATCAAAATAAATACATGTTAATTATTAAAAAACTAAAGAATAAAACACATATAATGAACTAGTTAGAGTTACCTATGCTCGTTCAAGATGACCTCTAACAGCAGTGAACTGTGTGCTTCTCTAAACTGCTGTTCTATGCACAATGTACCCCATGTGTGTTGTTGTTTTACACAGATGAGATCTCAAGACACATGATGTTTTAAAACTTGCTCTTTTTAGTTAACAATGCATCTTAAACTGTGCATGCTTCAGCTATAAAGGAAACTGTAAAGAAAAATTCTCAAAGGTGCTATTCCTTCATCATGCCATGATAGCCCATTTTACTGAATTTTTCCCACTGACTGCCTTGAATCTCCACTCTTGGACTTTTTCCTGAGAATATTAAGTCAAGGAGAAGCCTTGGCATTTAGAAAAAGTGTAAGAAAAATGCTCTTTCATTAGGGAGTTCATTTCATTTTGAGAAGGAAGGAACTACCTGCTGGAGTTACTGTTGATGACATTTTCTGCAAGCTCATTATGTACTGGCATCAACCCGTGCTCTGTTTCCTCACAGATTTCAGAATATACACAAGAGCTGATATGAAAATCGAACCTGATTCTATACCTTTTCATCAAAATCTCCACAGTTGCTTTCCCCACCTCCAAGGACTTACACACATATATATACACAAAAATAAAAACCGCAAAGCAACAGAACCAATTTTCAAGGGGAAAAAAGTAAAGAAAAAAGTCTGCTTAGATTATTCTGGTCATTTCCCAGCATCTCCTATAGTGACGTTTAATGACAAGAATAAAGCCACCTGCTAGCTTTTCCTGAACGCTCCAAGCACCTGTGTCTCAGGACAGGGTGTGAGTGAGGCCAGGTAAGCGGGAGCCCTCAGAGCTAACAGTCCTGAAAACATAACTGCTTTGTCTCCTGCACCTCCATAGGAGGTGGTGATAAGGGCATCTTCTTGCTCCCTAAGGTTGCAATCTAAGAGTCAGAAAGTTTAAGAAACCCTTTGCAAAAGGGCAGATTGCACATGAAAACTAATGTCAGCTACTGCTGTAAAGGTTACAAATATCAAGTTTTATTTTTATTTTCATTTTATTTAGGGCCACACCTGTGGCATATGGAAGTTCCCAGGCTGGGGGTGAATCAGAGCTGCAGCTGCTGGCCAATGCCACAGCAACACAGGATTCAAGCCACTTCTGTAAACTATGCCTCAGCTCACCATAATGCTGGATCCTTAATCCACTGAGCCAGACCAAGGATCAAACCCACGTCCTCATGGATACTAATCAAGTTTGTTACTGCTAAGCCACAACAGGAATGCCAGGAATATCCAGTTTTAAGCAAACATTGTATCACATTAGCTATTTACAGAAATAAAAACACAAAAGGGACAAAAGCTTAGACTGATAGAAAATGCCTGAGCTCCTGGAACTAAATGTAGCAATTGCGCTTACATTTATTAAGCACTTACTATATACCAGGTATAAAGAGGAAGGAAAAATATCAGATCAAGCCAGAAGAAATTGCCAATATTCACCCATTCTGACCTACAGCAAAAGGTAGTGTCACATGGCTTACCCCAGCAGTTCTGATCCTTGAGACATTTTCACCTAGAAACTACTCAAATATGTAGGCAAAAATCCTCAGCTCTTTAAACTTCTCGGCAATGGCAAGACTTTGATAAAAGTATTTTTCTCCACAAAGCCTTAATGTGGGGAATTTGGCTGCAAGCAATGGCAGCTTTTTCACACATGGTGGTGGAAGTGCTGAGGGGAGGGGCAATGATGGTGTGAATGGGGACGAAAGTCACCACTTCTTGAACAAAACCGAAGGTCCAGGCTCACCAACTGGCTCTGCCACTCCCTGTGTGACCGCTAGGATGCAAGCTCCACCCACAAGAACAGAAGCCCTGTGAGGACACTTCTGTCTGGACACTATGTCCTCAGGACCTAGAAGAAAGACCATATGCAGGGAAGGCACTTACTACCTGTTGAATAAATGAGCAATTAAGTGAGTGAATCCCACTGGGCAAAATTCACTGGATGAATACCATCTTTTCAGGTGCAGACAGAGATGATGGTACTGAAAGATGCAAGAGGAGTTAAACACACAATGTGTATCATGTTCATTTATCTGTAAACCTAGGGTGGCATCTACTACTGGAAAATAAGGACCAGCAGGAGGCAGCACAGAACAAAGAAAACCTTACACATATAGCCAAGTGGTCCTATCAAGCCAGTTTCAAGTTGTCTGTCCTCGGATCACAAAAAGCACTGGATTATTCACTTTGTGAAATAGCTAACCAAGGAAACCCAGCACTTTCACCAGTAGAAAAAGAGATTCAGCACAGGCGTTTTTGGTCCTGGTTCTCCCTGCACGGGGATTTCAGGTGACGCTCAGATTTCAAGGTTTCAAAGCTGGAATTCAGACTCTTTTCCAACTTGCCTAAAACATTTTATGATTGCTGTTAAATATTTTTAAAATGCTGCTGAGAATGGTTCCCCCACTTAAATACACACACAAAATGTAGATGGATAATATTTATATTGTCTTCATGTTGAAGCTAAACACTGACTTCGTCAAACTTTTTACACTGGAAGGTGATGCGTGCTTCTGCAGATGCATACTCTTCGAGTCCATGCAACTTATGAATGCGGGAATGACTGTTACTATACGGGAAGAAAAGAACACACTTTGGAACCAGCTGAGCCTGAGCTCTGTAGCTGCAAGGTAGGGTGGGAACACTGAGGCCCAGCTCTGCTCCCCACTCCCTGCCCCTTGCATTTCCAAGTGCCTGGGTTTTGGTGCCTGAAAGGCCCAGCACCATCCCCAAGGGCAGAATTCCTTCCATCCCACTCATGACAACAGCCCAAGTGAGGAATCCTAAGCGTCCCTAATTCATCATCTTCAGGATGGAGGAGAAAAAAATTCCCCACAAGCCTTCACTAACGCAACTCTGGAAGCAGGTTGACTCATTTCATTTCTGTGGTTTGACAGACTAAAAGCTCTGGAGTCTTATTGGCAGTAGGTAGTTTTTTCCTTAAAGCTTAAGGAAAAACGAAAACACTCAAAAATATCATGAACTGACAGCAAAGTTACCCTTCCTGGTTTATGGTTGTGGGTGTTTCTGCCAGCATCCCAGCAGCAAGAGCAAAGTTACTGGTGCAGAGTAAACCACTTGGTAAGAATCTGTGGCTGGTAAAGTGATAAAACTTAGTGACCCCAAGTGGTCAGAGGTGGGGAATACCTATAAAAGCCACTCTGAGCTCTGGTCCAGGCAGAGGCCCCATCTGCTCTCCTGTCTGCTCTTTGCTCATAGGCCAGAGAGAAGAGGCTCGGCTGCAAAACAACCATGTGGAGGCAGTCTGCTGCCTGGGTGGGGGGGTGAGCCGAACTCACTGCCCTGTGGGGTGTATGTGGGATGAGGGTCACTTCCCTGCCACCCCAAAAAGGGGAAGGAGAGTCTTCTCCATTGTCACTAACGTTGAGCCCACTGAAGCCTGGTGGGTCAGTCCCGAGACAAAGTCAACCCTGAAGCTTGATTTTATTTGTTCTTGGCAAGTCCCAACTTCCTGGTTCTAAGGGGATGGAGGGGTGCTGGTTGGGGGGGGCATAGTTAAAAGTCTCATAAAAAGGCTCCAAATGCTTCTTGGACACCAAAGAGCTCTTACAAAACTACATTTTGATGAGCTACATGTAAATGAATCAGAAACATATGGATTTCATTTCCTTCATAATACACAGGGGTTTAGGAATGAAGAGGTGGGGGAATTCTTGGCAAGAGCAGTCCAGGCTCTGGCAAAAATGTTACAGGGTTGGGGGGATGGCTTCAGATATTGGCTAAACCTAAATTAAGATGAGGACAACCACACACCCACCCCTTCGTCTGTGAGGCTTTTGATATCTACCCGCCAACCTGAGATGCCAGTGAGAAAAAGGACCACCTCCACCAAAGTGACGGGCACAGGAGTCTGGGGTTGTCCTCTCATTCTGTTCTGTGAGCAACTGAAGAATACTGGCTGTTCTGGGGCTGCTGGGACTTATGAAGCAGGAGAGAGAAACATTTTATACCTCAGATTTCCACTAAAGGGAAGGCAGGAGGCATTTTCATAAGAAGCCTATCAAAGTACCATGGCAAAGAAGGGATCCTATTTTTGAACACTCGCCAATTTGAATCTCTCATGGACGGGGGGACACCTCATTTTTGAAGGCTTGATTCTCCCACTGGGAGCCTGACCACCTCAAATCCCAGATGGAGGCAGGGGTGCTTGAGGCACCCACATCACACAGAGGTGCTTTTCATCTGGGCCTTTCACACATGTGTTTTATTAAGCTAAAGAATTACGGGGGGTGGGTGCAGATAGAGAAGCCAGGAGCAAATGAGGTTTCTGGAGTGAGCCCCGCAATAGGGTCAATTGCTCAACACCTGTTTTGGCTAAAAATTAAATGGGCAGTTTTAATGTTACCTATCAGAAGCCGAGGGGTGTGGTCCAAGTGGAGACGAGGGATTCTTGCCAAAGAAGAAAATAAATAAAACCAAAAGCAGGAGGGCAGACGTGAGGGAGGGAGGATACACAGAGAAATGGCAAAGAGGCATATGTTCCCAAGACAGAACTGATGAGGAAGCACTTTAAAACAGCCCAGAGAGAGAGAAAATGGTACAGAAAATGGCACCTGCCCCCCACCAGGCACAGAGCTGACTGTATGGGTGGGGGACATCAAACATCCTCAAACTATTTTCTTTTCATGGGTCACATGCTTGGTGGCTTATCTCTTCTCGCCTCTGAACACAAGTACAATCACTTTCTGTTGATAATCATGTTCAGCTTAATTACACAGAGGTTGCACTTGGGCATTTCCTTCCTTGATGCTGAAGTGATGCCATTATTTTTCATGTAATTGCAGAATAAGGGGTGCTCTGTTCGTGCAGTCCAGGAATTGCTAATCCAACAATGGTGAATACCAAGGCAGTGCACAACTTCAATTTTCATGATTACTATTAATTAAGGGTCTGTCAAAGGGACAGAATGGGCTCTTTTCTTCTCTATCAGCAGCACAGGCACTTTCCCCAAGAGAGGATGCATGACAGGAAGGAAGAGTGAGTCAGGCTGCACCATCTCTTGGGTTCAAAGCCCAATCCCACCAGCTCAAGATGGGTATTGGAACAGCCACTTTTACAAGTTCGCTCTTCCAGAGAGGCCGGGTGCAGACAAGGAGACGGCAATGCAGCAGGCCTCCTCCAGAGCCGCAACAGAGCTGGCATCCTAGAATACCAGTTTCGTCATGGGGTTTTCACTTAGACTGAAGGAAGTGCTTGGAAAGGAAATATGGCCAGAAGGCCTAAGAACTGGATAAAGAGAAATTTACAGTGTCCACTCTTACATGAACTGTATATTCTGCAGCTAAAATGTCCTCTTCGAGGGGCCAAGTATCATGTGCTTTTGTTTGTTTGTTTTTAATGCCACGCCTTCAGCATATGGAAGTGTCCAGGCTAGGGGCTGAATTGGAGCTGCAACTGAGGCCTACACGGCAGCTCACAGCAATTCCAGATCCTTAACCCACTGAGCAAGGCCAGGGATCAAACCCACATCCTCGTAGACACTATGGTGAGTTCTTAACCCACTGAGCCACAATGGGAACTCCATGTTTTTCACTCATCTTTGCACTTCAATGCCATGTTTTATACCTTACAGAACATTAAAAGTGTTTCCATTTCAGCTTTTCCCAAGCTTAATGTCTCAGTACATCTGCATAGTCCATGGGTAACTGGTTAACTGGAACAAGGAACACATGCACCCCTGCAACATTTTCTATTTAAAAAAAAAAATTCTAACCTGCCTTTAGTTCAGTTCCTTTCAGACCCTGAGTCTCCAGTTGCCTGCTAGTGAGAATACTGGTTTAAAGAAAAAAAAAAAAAAAAAAAACCTAATGGCCCAATTTACCCAGGAATAGGGAAATGTATTTTAATAGGTGTCTAAAGCGGTTGTTCTATTAAAAGCAATGGTGAATATTTGTGTTGGCAATATTTCTTTTTCTTTTTCTTTTTTTTTCTGTAAGAGAATCATATTAAACTACTGGAAAAATCCCACTAGGTCAGAGATTCTCAAAGTGGGTTCCCAGAACCAGCAGCATCAGTGCTGCCTGGAAACACAGAAATGCATAATCTGGAGTTCTCATTGCATCTTGGCGGGTTAAGAGCCTGACATGGTATCCATGAGGATGCAGGTCCCATCCCTAGTCAGTGGGTTAAGGGTCCAATGTTGCCACAAGCTTTGGTGTAGGTCCAGATGCAGCTCGTATCTGGTGTGGCTGTGGTGAAGGCCTGAAACTGCAGCTGCGATTCGACCCCTAGCCTGGGAAATTCCATATGCCACAGGTGCGGCCATAAAAAGGAAAAAAAAAAAAAGAAGCAGAATCTTAGACCCCACACCTCAGACCTATTGCACTAGAAATTCTGGGGGAGAGGGGATGGTCTGGGGGTCTGTGTTTTCACAAGGCCTCAAGAAGACATTGCTACACACTTAAGTGTGAGAATCACTGCTCTCAAGTACTGGTTCTCCCATCCTGGCTGTGCATCATAAACACCAAGAGATCTTTTAAAACTGATATCTATCCCACTCCACATCAATTACAACAGACATCTCTCAAGGTGGGGCCTGGGTTTCCATCTCTGTGAAGTCCCCCAGCTGATTTAGGTCACACTCAAAATCAAAAATCACTGCTACTCAACAGACATGTCTTGTGCAGCTTCAAGGTAAATCTCACCACAGTAGGCATTTTAGTGACCCCAAAGAACTTTATTATTGTGGATGAAGTACTGCTTTCAAAAATCAAGGCACATTTACTTACTGCAGCTGTCACTCAAATAGGTCTCTCTCTAATATGAAGTTTGGATGTTAGAAAGAAATAGACATGCCGGGGATCACTGCAAGGAGAGGAGAGATGGACAAATGATCAAGAAAATAAATGTCAGCCTCTGGGCCTGCATCAGAAACGATGTTGGGACAAGGGTTATATGAATATAATGCTCCAAAGTGCCCCTGCTCTGCTGAAGCAGAATGTTACAGAATGTTCTTTTGAATATTTATAATGAGAGACTCAGAAAGAAAACTAGTTAAGGCTGAAGAGTACAGAAAACACTTCTAGATGCTCTCAAAGACCTAGTTTCTTTTGTCACCATCCCAATTTATGTTTCTTGGTGTTTTTTTTGTTTGTTTGTTTATGTTTTATTTATTGTTTTTCTTTTTAGGGATGCACCTGCAGCATATGGAAGTTTCCAGCTAGGGGTCAAATCAGAGTTGCAGCTGCAAGCCTAAGCCACAGCCACAGCAAAGCAGGATCCAAGCCACATCTGTGACCTACACCACAGCTTGTGGCAATGCTAGATCCTTAACCCACTGAGCGAGGCCAGGGATGGAAACTGCATCCCCAGGAAGACAATGTCAGGTCCTTAACCCACTGAGCCCACAACAGGAACTCCCCAAATCATGTTAACAGTGATAACTGATAATGTCATTTACTTAAGTTCAAGTGCAAGGAGGACCTGGGACCAGGTCGCTAGTCAGACATCACTGTGTTTGTGTGTGCAAGGGTTCCATCCAGCTTCTGCTTCAAGGGAGAGTGGTTCTGGCTCAGGGTCTCAGGCAACTGAAAGCAGACCTGTCTCCAACTCCCTTTCCTCATAGGCCTCGTGGGGCAGGTATCCAACTGCAATATCTGAAACATGGTGGGTCACAGCCCAGGAAAGCAAGGCTCTGGTCTGGCTCGGCTTCCTCATCTGGAAACTGGGATGTCACCTACATCCCAGTGCCTTCAAAGGAGATCATACTTAGGAAGCCCTGCTCTACAATCAAGTTATTGTCATTAAATTTTAAGTATGTACTTCTACGTAACAGCATCTTCCCTTATTTCCCAAACTGCTCTTCACCAGGGCCCCCAAGTTCCCTACTGAATATCCTACTCCAATAAATATATTCTCTGTTCCTAGACTGCAGACAGTAAATTTGCTACTATAAGCTCTTCAATTTCAGTGTAGTTTATGTTCACCTCAGTGTGACAGTTCACAAGGATGAGAAAGAGTAAAGCAGTGCACTTGGAACACAGACTCTGAGGTCACACCAACAGGGCCCCACACTGGCCACTCCACTTGTAAGCTCTGTAGCTTCAGTAAGGATCACTTTGAATTGAAGTCTCAGTTTCTGCATCTGCAAGTGGAGATAGTAATAGTACCCAATTTGAAGGTTAACTATAAGGAATGAATGAAGGAATCTTTTTTCATATCTGATTTGTAATCTATGAAAACATCTGTCTTAATTCCAGAATTAGTCTTTAAAATAAATTAGGAGTTTAGGGACAGGATTAAGATGGTGGAATAGAAGGACTAGAGCTCAACTTCTCTCCTAAAAACAACAAAATTCACAACTAAAGACTGAGCACACTTCACCAAAATGGACCGGAAACCTTAAAAAAAGATACCCTACTCCAGAAGAAAAAGAGGAGGCCACATCAAGAGGTAGGAGGGGCGATTTCACGATATAAACAACCCCATACCTCCCGGATGGAAAGCCCCACAGACTGGAAACTAACTGGTTCACAGAGTTAGAGTTCTGAGCCACACATCAAATTCTCATGTGTGGGGATCTGGCACGGGGATAAAGAGCCCCGGAGCATCTGGCATTGAAGGCCAGTGGGGCTTGTGCGAAGGAGCTCCACAAGACTGGGGGAAACGGAGACCCCATTCTTAAAAGGTGCACACAGACTTTCACGTGCACTGGGTCCTAGGGCAAAGCAAAGTTTCCAAGGGAATCTGGGTCAAACCTGACTGCAGTTCGTGGAGGACATCCTGGGAAAACAGGGGTGAACGTGGCTTGTTGTGAGGGAAGGACATTGAAAGCAAAGCTCTCGGGAACATTCAGCAGCAGTGCCTTTCTCTGGAGGTGGCCATTTTGGGAAAATCTGGACCCACCCATCAGTCAGCTGCTGAGAAGCCCCAGGGCAAACAACAACCCAGGTGGGATCACAGCTCCACCCCTCAGTAAACAGGCTACCTAAAGACCCTTCAGGCAAATAGCTGCCTCTAATCCCATCCAGAGACTAAGCCCCACCCATCAGAGGGATTAGAATCAGCTCCTCCTACCAGTGGGGAGGCATCAGCCCCTCCCATCAGGAAGCCTAAAGCAAACCCCCATGCTGACTTCAGCCACAAGGGGGGCAGACATCAGAAGTAAGAGAGGCTACAACTCTATTATCTGTAAAAAGGTCACCACACCAAAAACCTATAAAAATGTAAAGACAGAGGACTATAACTTAGATGAGGGAGAAAGGAAAAACCCCAGAAAAATGGCTAAGCAATGAGGAAATTCTCAGACTCCAGGAAAAAGACTTTAGATTGTTGATGCTGAAGATGATGCAAGACATTGGAAATAAACTGGAGGCAAAGATGGATAACTTACAGGAAACACTGACCAAAGAGATACAAGATATAAAACTTAAAAAAGAAGAGATGCAAAATACAATAACTGAAATAAAAAATTCACTAGAAGCAGCTAACAGCAGAATACAGGAGGCAGAAGAATGAATAAGCGAGGTGGAAGACAGATTAGTGGAAATTACGGATGCAGAACAGAAAAGAGAAAAAAGATTGAAAACAAATGAAGAGAGTCTCAGAGAATTCTGGGACAACGTGAAACGCACCAACATCCATATTATAGGGGTGCCAGAAGGAGAAGAGAGAGAGAAGGAGACAGAAAAAATATTCCAAGAGATAATAGCCGAAAACTTCCCTAACATGGGGAAGGAATCACTCACTCAAATCCAGGAAGCACAACAAGTACCATATAAAATAAATTAGGAGTTTAGGATTAACATACACACACTATTACATCTAAAATAGGTAAACAAGAAGGACCTACTATATAGCCCAGGGGACTATACTCAATATATTGTAATAATCTATAAAATAAAATAATATGAAAAAGAACATATATATTTGAATCACTTTGGTATACAAACTGGCAACATTGTAAATTAAACATACTTTAACTAAAAATACAAAGAGACAGCAAATCAGAAACCAACTTTAGAAGAGTATTTATATATCTGGGGAGGGAAGGAATGGGATTAACCAGAGCTGGAAATTGGGTGAGAGCTTCCTCCACTGTATTTATCCCTTAAAAAACTTCCAAGATTTTATGGTAAACTGTCAAAAATTATTAGAATAAGCCCACATCGATGTTTTTTAGTCACTCTTTGTAGAACTTGATGTATTTGAATATAATATCTGATTAAAAATAAATTTAAGGGAAGCAAGCAAAAGATAAAAGCATGCACAAAACCTTTAGATGTGATCACTCTTACAAAAAAAAATACCAACTCAAATTATTCAGAAGTTATAATTTTAGTTATTTTCCAAAATTATGGTTTTGCCAATGTTCAGTTTAGGGTTAATTATGTCACTTCTATTGTGCCTAGGTAAGGAAATGTGTATGTGTTTTTAGAGATAGATACTGAAGGAGGGAGGGAGAGAAGAGGGAGGGAAAGAAGAAGGAGGCAAAGAAAAGCAAATGCTGCAAAAATCATGATCTGTGTTGGATGTTAAGTTGCAGTTACAGTTGTTCTTAGAGTTATTCAATGTTCCTTTGGCTACAACTGGAACTTACAGAATTATTTTTTCCTAATTCTCATCTTAGAAGCCTGCAGAGAAAATACTGAAAGTGGTAATGGAACAGACTCTGGGTACTACAGCCTTGAAGCAGTAGACCAGTAACCCTATTGTTGTACATTATTGTATTCTTTGTTTCACAGCAGCACAATGACCATTATCTTTCCCATGATGTACTAGGGAGGAATCAGGGGCCCAGAGAGGGTTAGTAACTCACTTAAGGCCAATGGCTAGGAAACAGCTGAGCTTAAATCCCCATCCCTGTCCCAGTGGCCCTGATGCCAGAGTCTCCCAGGCCCCCCCCCTTCACAGCTGCTCCTTCCATGTGGACCATCCCCCCTACTTCAGCTCAGGGACAATCTCTGCCAAGGGCAACACTTCAGTCCCATGAAGCAATTCACTTCCTGATTTCCTTCTCAGTCTCTCATCTTCTCTGGACCTTGGTGTCTTTACCTAAACACAGCCTCTCGGAGTTCTTGGGGAATGAAAGGAGTCAATGTGTGCCTACCTATAAACCGACAAACCACAGCACAGTCCCTGGATATAGGAAGTGCTAGGCCAATAACCACTATTATCCCTGTCATTAGGTACTAGTTACCACAGCAACTGCTCAACCACTCAGAACTTTCCCCTCATCAAGTGTCTTAATTACTAACTTTAAGAGGATAATAACTGTAGCTAGATAGTAGGTTTAGGCAATTATCTCATTTATTCTTCATGACCCTATAAAATTAGGCTATTTTCTTCTCAGAGAAAACTATAAACTATAAAGAGCAGGTATCTTCAGTGTGGATGAGGTTTGGGTGTGTTTTTGTGAGTCCATGACAGTTTTCAAAAGGACAGTTCATTTCTTACCAAGTGAATTTTGCAGAAACTAGGAGAAACATTGTATTAAAAAAAAGCTAATGCTGGAGTTCCCACTGTGGTGCAACAGGACCGGCGGCATCTTGGGAACACTGGGATGCAGGTTCAATCTCCAGTCAGGCACAGTGGGTTAAGGATCTGACATTGCCGCAGCTTCAGCTTAGGTTGAGATTAAAGCTTCGATCTGATTCCTGGTCTGGAATCTCCACATGCCGCAGGACAGCCGAAAACGAAAAAAAAAAAAAAAAAAGTATATTGCCAAGACATCACTATTTGTGCTATGTAGCAAATTTGAACTAGATTGATCTCAGTGTATGCCTGTGGAATATTTGTCCAGAGAAAATAGGTGCCACTTCTAGGGAGAAGTAGGATTGATAAACTGTTTGGAATTTGAAGGTACTCAGATACAGAATTTAAAAAACACCTCTTCAGAATTAAGGTAAATGTTTCTATTCATGGATAAACAGAGCACAGTCATCCAGAGCTCAGTTGCCCAGTGTGATGACTCAGGCATTCTCGGCAATGCAGCTCTCAGCAACTACAGGCTCTACTGCCTGCTCACACTGTGGGCTGGCTCTCCAGTGGCCAGGGAAGGACCAGGTGACCAGAGTGCCAATATTCCAAAGAGGCCAAACTAATACATACTGTAGCATAATTAAGAGTTCAAGTAGAAGCTGCAGAGAGGAAAGCATTTTGAGAATGTAAATGGTAGTACAAAGATAACTGGCTTTCTTTAAAACATTATTTCATTTATTCTTCACGAGTGAAGGAAGGACTATTATCCCCATTTTACAAATGAGGTAGCTAAAGTCAGCAAAGCTAAGTATTCTAGGGCCAGCGTTTGAGGCCAGGCCCTCTAATTCCACAGCTCACATCTGGAAGCTTTCCAGGATATGATTTCAGAATACAGAAGAAGACATGTCAACACAGGTTAGAGTGGATGGGGGGCAAAGGTGACACAGAAGAGACTCTTCAGCTCTGGCAAAGGATTGGCAGAACAAGGATTAATGAGGAGGGCAGTGCCAGGGTGAGGACAGATGCTGAAATATGCATGGCACATATATGACAAGGGAAGCCATCCTGACCAGAATCTGTATGAGGGGTATAAGGAAAACAAAAGTGAGAAAGAGTGGGGGTGGGGAGCATGAGACCTAAAACTGTATGCAAATGTCCCACCAGCAGCTGGAGATGCAATGCAGAGGCAAATGAAGGGCACCAGCAGAGAGCTGCTAGCTAAAGATTACATGTCACTTCGAGATTAAAGAAGAGAAGGTCAAAGCTTGGGTCTGAGTAATGGCCACCATTTAGGGCAGGAGAAAGAACCAGGGAACAAGAATATGTATTCTAATGGATTTATATATACCAATAAGGTTCTAGTAAGAACCTTGGTTCTTTGTTACCTTGGTCAAATTAGAAGGGCTAAATTGGAGTTCTTTTTACTCAAATACAAAATGGGAATAATAAGTATACTTATCCCACATGATTGCTGTGAAGACTAAAACATACATACAAACACACTCCATTGATAAAAATCAAAACAACTCCTGGCACGTAGTAAATACTGTCTAAGTGTCTGCTTATTGTTATTACTATTGTTGTCATCAACACCATTATCATCATCATCCCTGTTCATCTAAGCATGGTCTGTAGCACTGTATGCAGTAGGGAAAAATTATAAACAATCTTAGCATACATTCATAGAAAAATGGCTCTTCAATGGAATACCATGCAGTAGTTTAAAAAAACTAGAGTTCTATATATCCCAACCTGGAAACGTCTTCCAGATATAAAACAACAGAAGTAAATAAGCCAGATACCACAATTCCTATCTATATTCACTAACTGTGACAAGGCAGTGACCTGACGTCTGTCAAACATCTTAGTAAGTTCCCAGCAGAATGAGTCTTTGCAGACTCCTACAAGGTAGGGAGAGCAGTTTTCTACTGATGCGTTTAGCAGGGCAAGCATGTTGTGAGACCTAAGCTGAAGCCCTTAGTGGCAGGCAAAGAACCAGATTCCAACAAGCCTAACTGGCTGCCACCTGCTTTAATCACTAGACAAAGCAGATAAGTTGCACAGGGGATAGAGAAATTAAACATGTCTGTTTTTGCTTTTTAGAGGCAATTAGGGATTTATGGCCACAGTGTTGTAATTTTTTGGATCAGAGCCAGTAATTTTTTTTTCTTTCAAGGAAGACGATTATACCATAATCATTGACATTTTAAAGGAACATTTTAGAGCAACCACTTTATTCTCTTAGAACAAACACTAGTTACTAAAACCTAGCCATGTCCCTTGAGATAACAAAGAAATTTTTTTGAGTAGGAGGCCTTGAAGAAGCTCTTGGAAGGAGCACCTTTGTTCTCAGAGTAAAACAACAAAACAGCTGCAGTGGTTATCGAAAAGCAGAGCTAAACTCTGAATCCATAAACCCATAGGGAGAACTCTAATTTGTGGAGATTCCTACATTCCAGGATGTTTAGAAACAGTTCAACTATCTTAAGCAATTAAAATTTTCCTAGTGACATTTTGTAAAAACTATTGTTCCCCTTGGCATCCCCTTTCCTTATGAAAAATAGGGTTGTCTTCAGCCTTGCTCCAGCCTGATGACCTCTAATTCCACATTACTTCACTCTGAATCAATGCCACATCTCAACATCCTAAACTTTGGAAAGATAAAAGAGTGAACTTACAGACAGGGTAGAGGGGAAACTTTATGTAAAGAACTAAGTTCAAGATACATAGAGATGACAGGGAGGAGGCAATTGTAACCAGGGTTCTGTATTTATGAATTTAAAGCAACTGTTGTTTAAAATGTATAAAAGTAAAAAGAACAGCCTTAAACACAAGACTATTTCTGGTTGGATCTATATCTTTCTTCTGTGTCCTTATCCATAACGAAATACATCCATAAATTCAAACATTTACCCAATACTTAACACATGCAGGGTACTGTGTAGTATCTGAAGAGGGCAAAGTAAGTGAAAACAGAATAATTATAAAATATGCTAAGATTCATAAGAGAAAACTCAAAATGCTCCTAGTGCCCAATTTGCTTCCCCAAATCTATCAGTGATTTGAGAAATTCTCTCAACCTTCAAAATTCATTTCAAAAAGTACATAATTATTACAAACTCACTCTTTACTCTTTGAAATTTTGAGTACAGCTTAAACACCAAGGAAATCTCCAACACAATAAGCAATGATCATTCATAATCTATAAATATCTTTCATTTAAGAAAACAATTTGAATAAAAAGTTCTTAGGACTTTGCCAAAAGCAGTTTGAGGTATTAATAACATAAGATGTACATAAAATAACATAGTATTATTTTATAATAATATAAAATTATATTAAATATAATTAATATCAAATATAAGGAATACTGTAATTGTCCTTTTCCTGTTGGCAAATGTAATGCTATGTCAAAAAAAGAGATCAAAGTTTCCATAGATATTTTCATTAAGAATTTTTTTTTTACCTTTTTATGGCCACACCTATGGCATATGGAAGTTCTCAGGCTAGGGGGTGAATCAGAGCTACAGCTGCCAGCCTACGCCATAGCCACAACATTGCAGGATCCAAGCCTGTCTTAGACCTACACCACAGCTCATGGCAATGCCCACATTCTCATGGATACTAGATGAGTTCCAAACCTGCTGAGCCACAAAAGGAACTCCTCATCAAGAGATTCTAGATTCCTAGATTAAGCAACAAGAGGTTAAATACTCTGTCAGAAATTCTTTTCTTTTTCCTTTGATGAATATTTAGCCAGGGTTTCAGGTCAACCAGGGATGGTGCCTGATCCTGAGGATAAAGTAGTGGACAAAATAGGGAAAGGAAGGCATTAATCAAATAATCCTAAGAGATAATGACTACAAACTGGGCTTGGACGTGATTTTGCGCCAGGGATCAAAAGCATATAACCCTGAAGAAATGAGATGTGGGTAGCTCTCTGACACAGGTCGCATAACAGATTTGCAGAAGCAGCTGGGGAACTAGGGAACCTCCTGGCCCCAGCCTCAAGGGTGCTCCCCACTGGTTCTTCTGGAGAATGTTGTGGGCAGTGACTCAAGTGCCAGGCATGCAATTCTGCAGTGAACCTGAGTAATGCATAACTAAGGAGAACCACTGCCCCCCACCCCCGTCCCTCCTCAGATCTGCCTCCTATTCCTCCCACCCAAGTTTCTACAGATGGCTCTACCTCCTGCTCCCCACTTTCTGGGTCCCCGGGGCAGGGTTTATGATGGTGGGACACACAGCAGTAGGGCTGTTGCAGAGGAAATACGAATGAGGCACCCTGCACAGGGCCTTGGAAGCCTGCTTCTTCTCCCCCATTCCCCAGCTCCTTCACAGGGAAAACATCCAGAATCCAGCTCAACACTAAGAAGCCAGCTGCTTGCAAAAAACCAACACAAGTATTCTTTATTTTAAAAGACCTTTTCCATTTCCGGGGGGAAGGGAGGAGGGGAGAAAAGTAGTGTATTATGGACAACAGCTGCTTCAAGTTAATAAAATCTGAATTATCTTTGCTTGGAAACTGATCACTATTTTAAGTTAGGAAGCTAGATTTCTGTGACAACTTCTCATCGTGTGACTTGAATCTTGTGGTGGTAATAAAATTGAGTGTGTGGTGATTCTTTGTTCTTGTGTGGTTAATAATGATCCATTTTAAATCTAAGGCCTCATATAAAAAACTATGCAATCAAACTAATGGTTGTAAATAAAATTACAAATCTAGAATGTAGCTCAGAATTTTTAATCAACTTCTTTTGCTATCTTCTTAATTTAATATTTAAATATCCTATCTTATGCCTAAAGATTAATGTTATATTTCTGAAGACAGTATACTTTCTGTCACCATGATTCAAAAAGGCAGGCAATTTTATAAGGTTTTAACACATCATTTCAAGTCATTTAATTAACTCTACAAGTAGTGAGTTTAAAACATAAATATCATTTACCTCAACTTGTCTTATACACAAGGAGAGAAGCAAAAATAAGAAAATTTACAGTGGTTTCATCTCAATACTTTTTCTATATTTTCTCTATTAAAAATAAAAGAGTAGAAGAAACACCCAAACATTAACAGTTAGCTATCTCTAGTTGGTAGGATGTGTCACTCTATCACCTATTTTTCCAAATATTCTATAAAATGGAAATCATTACTTTCATAATTTGAAAAAATAAGTTTATATATTTAATAATAGTGTCTTTTGTCTTTAGGACTAAAAAAATTAAATGCAGAAATTCTGTTTCCAAAAATAACCCTTTGTAATGTAACCATTATTTTTATATAATAAGAATAAAATCCATGGCTAGGTATGTACTAGAGCAATAAAGCTCCCTGGGTACGTGAAAAAGCAAGCAGGCAACCAAAAAACCCCCTGGGAGCATATCCACAAAGCTAGCAGGCAGGTAATTTTTTTTTTAAGTTAAGTACTCAATGTTAGTTTAAATGTCCTAATTTTTGCACAGTATGATAGTTCTCTGTAAGCATGGTTCAAAATATTATTTTGAAAACAATTTTTTTACTCTAAGTAACAGCCCTCCCCCCAAAAAATTATGATAAACTTAGAATATCCACTCAACCACACAGAAAAGTAGGCAAAAATGAATGAAATGATTTATCCCTCATTGTTTTTCATCCAGTCTGAGGGCACACTGGGAGCCCGGGCCCAAGAATTTGAACAGGCAAAGTCTCCTTCCTACTCCTTTTTCTCTCCAGCTTCCCTCCAGGTCAGGGGCTGCCACCCCAGGACTAACAAGATGGGGGGAGAAGTAGGTGGCTCCCAAGAGTCCATTCCAAGACCCTTGTAAATGCAAATGGCAGGGTAACATTTTTAATTACCTAGCTGTGCTGTCAGCTTCACAATAACTTTTTTTTTTTTTTTTGAGAAAATGAACGGCATTTATTTTATTTTGGCTACTCAGCAGCATGCAGAAGCACCTTAGATCATGGACCCTTTATTTGTCTTTGAGTTTCATCACTGTGCCCACAAGCCAAGAGCACCTGAGACCTGTTTGGTGGTCTCTGCAGGGGGAAGACAAAAGCTTCCAAGGACATGGACTGCTCTGCTTGGCAAGCTGTTGGAAGCTCCTCGTCTGCCCAACAATTGAGTGTGGGGTCCGCCATATGCACAGCACCAGGCACAGAATACAAGAGAAATGCTACAGTGGCGTTCAAACAGGGCTCCTGTCTTCAAGAAGTGCCAGGTACCCAATAATCAGGACACCCAGGAAGCCTCAATTAGCTGGTGCTGGGCATGGCCAGTCTCTGGCTAATGTCTTTCAGTGTGTTTGGATTTATTATGCTATGCCTGGTTGACAATGTCCTTTCTGACCAGAAGGTCTAAATGGGGAAGAATTACTCAAATCTATGCTTCTTTATTAAAAGCACAGCTCAAAAGGAATATAAAAAAATACCTTGAGACAAATGATAACGCAAATACAACCATTCAAAATCTCTGGGATACTGCAAAATCATTGCTTAGAGGAAAGTTCATAGCAATACAGGCCTTCTTCACAAAGGAGAAAAATCTCAAATCAACAACTTAATCTACCACCTAAAAGAATTAGAAGAAGATGAACAAACAAAACCCAAGGTCAGCAGAAGGAAGGAAATCATAAAGATCAGAGAGTTAATTAAAAAGATAGAGATTCAAAAAACAATAGAAAAAAATCAGTAAAACCATGGGCTGGTTCTTTGAAAGGGTAAACAAAATTGACAAATCTCTGGCCAGATTCAGCAAGAGGGAAGAACTCAAACAAAATAAGAAATTAAAAAGGAGAAATCTCAATGGATACTACAAAAATACAAAAAAAAAAAAAAGAAAATACTATGAACAATTATATGCCAACAAATTTAACAACCTAGAAGAAATGGGACAATTTTCTACAGACATACAGTCTGCCAAAACTGAATCAAGAAGAAATAGATCAATCAAACAGACCAATCACTAGAAATGAAATTGAACATGTAATAAAAACACTCCCTACAAACAAAAAATCCAGGACCAGAGGGCTTCACAGGCAAATTCTACCAAACATGCAAAGAAGAACTTATACCCATTCTTCTTAAACTTTTCCAAAAAAACTGAAGAAGAAAGTATACTCCCAAGACATTCTATGAAGCCACCATCACCCTAATACCCAAACCAAAGATACTACCAAAAAAAGAAAATTATAGGCCAATATCTTTGATGAATACAGACACATAAATTCTCAACAAAATTTTAGCCAACCAAATCCAACAACATATAAAAAAGATTGTACCCCACGACCAAATGGGATTCATCCCAGGTTCACAAGGATGGTTCAACATATACAAATCAATCAACATGATACACCACATGAACAAAAGAAAAGTCAAAAACCACAGGATCATCTCAATAGATGCAGAAAAAGCATTTGACAAAGTTCAACATCCATTCAGGATAAAAACTCTTACCAAAGAGGGTAAAGAGGGAACATACTTTAATATAACAAAAGTCATTTATGACAAACCCACAGCAAATATAATACTCAATGGAAAAAAGCTGAAAGCCTTCCCACTAAAGTTTTGAACAAGACAAGGATGCCCATTCTCACTACTTTTATTCAATATAGTATTGGAAGCCCTAGCCACAGCAATCAAACAAACAAAATAAAAGGTATCCAAATTGGAAGAGAAGAGGTAAAATTGTCACTGTACACAGATGACATGATACTATATATAGAAAACCCTAAGGACTCCATACAAAAACTACTGATCAGAGAATTCGGCAAAGTAGCAGGATACACTGATCAGAGAATTCAGCAAAGTAGCAGGATACACTCAAATCAGTTGCATTTCTACATACTAATAATGAAATATTAGAAAACAAACGTAAAAATACAATACGTTTTAAAATCATACCTCCCAAAATTAAATACCTTAGAATAAACCTGACCAAGGAGGTGAAAGACTTATATGCTGAGAACTATAAAACATTAATCAAGGAAATTAAAGAGGATTCAAAGAAATGGAAAGATATTCCATGCTCCTGGGTTAGAAAAATTAATGTTGCAAAAATGGCCATACTACCCAAAGCAATCTACAGATTCAATGCAATCCCTGTCAAACTACCCATGATATTTTTCACAGAACTAAAAAAAGCAATCCAAATATTTATATGGAATCATAAAAGACCCAGAATTTCCAAAGCAATCCTAAGGAACAAAAACCAAGCTGGAGGCATAACTCTCCCAGACTTCAGGCAATATTACAAAGCTACAGTAATCCAGACAGTGTAGTACTATTACCAAAACAGATATACAGACCAATGGAACAGAATGGAGAACCCAGAAATAAACCCAGATACCTACAGTCAACTAATCTTCAATAAAGGAGGCAAGAATATGAAATGAGAAAAAGTCTCTTCAACAAGTGGTACTGGGAAAACTGGACAGCCACAGTTAAATCAATGAAGCTGGAACATACCCTCACACCATTCACAAAAATAAACTCAAAATGGCTGAAAGACTTAAACATAAGAAAAGATACCATCAAACTCCTAGAAGAGAACATAGGCAAAACATTCTCTGAAATCAACCATGCAAATATTTTCTTAGGTCTCCCAAGGCAACAGAAATAGAAGCAAAAATAAACCAATGGGACCTAATCAAACTGACAAGCTTTTGCACAGAAAAGGAAAACAAAACAAAACAAAAAGAAAACCTAGAGAATGGGAGAAAAGAGCTGAAAACTACGCAACTGAGAAGGGCTTAATCTCTAAAATATACAAACTACTTAGACAACTCAACAGCAAAAAACCCGACAACCCAATTGAAAAATGGGCAAAAGACCTGAATAGGCATTTCTCCAAAGAAGATACACAGATGGTCAACAAGCACATGAAAAAATGCTCAACATCACTGATTACTAGAGAAATTTGAATGAAAACTACTATGAGGTACCACCTCACACCTGTCAGAATGGCAATCATTAACAAGTCAACAAATAACAAATGCTGGGGAGTAAAGGGAACCCTGCTACACTGTTGGTGGGAATGTAAATTGGTACAACTGCCATGGAAAACAGTATGGAGATACCTCAGAAAACTAAATATAGAACTACCATATGACCCAGCTATTTCACTCTTGGGCATGTATCCATACAAAACTTTCCTTGAAAAAGACACATGCACCCACATGTTCATTGCAGCACTATTCACAATAGCCAAGACATTGAAACAACCTAAATGCCTACTAGCAGATGAATGGATTAAGAAGATGTGGTATATACACAATAGAATACTACTCAGTCATAAAAAAGAACAAAATAATGCCATTTTCAGCAACATGGATGGAACTGGAGACTCTCACACTAAGTGAATCAAGTCAGAAAGAGAAAGACAAATACCATAGGCTATCACTTATATCTGGAATCTCATATATGGCATAAATGAACCTTTACAGAAAAGAAACTCATAGACCTGGAGAAAAGACTTGTGGTTGCCAAGGCGGAAGGGGAGGGAGTGGGATGGACTGGGAGTTTGAGGTTAATAAATGCAAACTATTACATTTAGAGTGAATAAGCAATGAGATCCTGCTGTATAACAAAGGGAACTATATCTAGTCACTTGTGATAGAACATGATGGAGGATAATGTGAGAAAAATAATATATATGTATATGAATATATATTAAGAATATATGAGAATATAAAAATAATATACATAAAATGTACATATAAATATATAATATGTATTATATATAATACATATATATGACTGGGTCACTTTGCTGTACAGTAGAAATTGACAGAACACTGTAAATTAACTATAATGGAAAAAATAAAAATCTTAAAAGCACAGCTGCAGCCCAGCAACACACTGAACTTTGTTTCCAGAGGAGGAGGGAATGATAATGGTTAATGTAAAATTAGGTGATGGCATTAAATGGGGTAATCTACAAAATATGTTGATGCAGGAATCCAAACAGAAAACTCTTATAACTTGAATAAGGTGTTCACATTAAGGAGAAAATCTCTGATTCATGCTAACATTCTTACACATCTCTCTCACCCACTTGTTAATTTCCTTTTGCACAAGGGCTACAAGCCTTAAACTTGGTGCCTTCAGCTGACCCTGAAGACACTGCTCACTTGCACATGAAGGTGCATTCCAGTTACTGCATGCTGCAGTTTTACACTTATGTAAGGAGAAGACTGTCTCCTTTTAAAATAAATTCTAATTTTAAAAGAGTGAATTTAAATAAAAATATTAAACAAATAACAATATGGCTCACAGAAGAACTGACAGTGACATCTGGATGCCTTAAGTCTGGTCAGGCTGGGATGTAGTTTCAATGTGCACTCAATCAAATAAAACAAGACAAAAACCTAAACTTCAAGAAGATGTCCCACCATAACTACAATTTCAGTTCTTCCCTAGAATCAATATTTGCACTTACAGAGGACATGTGAGCATAGGGTTCATTTACAAATCACAGATAGGATGTTCCCCAAGGTCCCTAATAATATCTAATTAGCATGGGCAATGTCAAAACTTATACCTGCATGGGACATCTCAGAATCTCCCCACTGCCTGTTCTCAAGGTAACCAATGCTCGGTAGATATTAACACAGCTTTAATATAAGAAGGCTTACCATCTTATTCCTTAAAGGCTTAAAATCATTTCCCTTAAAGCCTCAGGGAGCCTCTTTCATGTGCCAAGGGCTGTGCTGGGAATTTATACATATCCTCCTAACTGGATTATCACAAGGATCCTATGACTTAGCATTATGAATGTACCCATTTTACAGATGACAAAACAGAGGCTAAAAAAAAGATGGAGTGACAGGAATAATCTCAAAGCTGAGTATTCTTCCCCCACTCCTACCGTACAAGGGTGTGTTTGAGAATACAATCTCTGCAGCCCAATTTATATACACATATTAACCAACAGAACAATCTATAAGAAAACCTGCATCGCTGTACACAGGGGAGAAGAATTAGGAAATTGTTTAAAAATATCTCTACTCAATGGCATGTCAGATAAATTTTGTTGCATAACTGGAAATACTCAACCTACTCAAAGGTGTTTATCAAATTTTCGTCAACTCCACCAATTTTATCTGCCCCTTCTCTCATCATCCTGAGTTGATGCTTTGGCCTTTGGCCTCTTTGCATCAGTATCAGATTATTTATATAGAGTCTGAGGTGCTAACACAGGGATTTTTCTCTATTAGTACAGCCATGACTAGGCCTCCCTCATGGGCAGGAAAACTGCATTATGAAGATCAAGATCTTTTAATGCAGAAAGTCTCCTGGCTACTAAAGACAATCACAAGGGGAGAAGGACAAGCAACCATGTCAACAGCTTGTTTGGGGAAAAGATTTAAAAATAATCCAATTTGGCTATCAGCAAAACATATCCAAATAAATGGACCCAGAAATTTAACTTTCTGCAATGACTTCCTTACTTTCAGGAAGGACCTATTCTCACTGATCAACTGGATACTGGGATAAAATGTGTGTTTTGTCTAAGATTTGACTGATCTGAGAGCTCAATCATGTTTAGACTTTACATCTGCTAAACTCTTCTGGAGCTGCTTTAAGAGAAGTGGCAAACATACTGCAACTTTTCCATCTCTCAACGATTAGGGCTTAGTCCCACCTGGACAAGCTTCTGTCCCTTCTCTCCTCTTCATTACTGCTGAGACCAGAGCAAGCTGCCCTCAGCCCAGGAGCTGTGATGGAGTGCGTGCCCCAGCTTCGATCACCCTCTGATCACCCCAGAAGAGGCTGTTGCACACACCTGAGGGCAAGGCTTCCTGGACCATGGACACTGTTCCTTGTCACTAATGGAGACCCCTATGTGGCTTCTACATGCAGGTGCCAAGTGTGCAAGCTTCCTTTCTCAGCATCAGACATGGCTAATCTGCCCTGGTGCTGGAATGACAGTGTTGTCAGAGAAACATTGAACTGAGCTAGGGCTTGAAAGATACCAAGGTCCACGTGATGGGACCTGAGCAAGTCTACAGGCTCACACCCTTGTGCACTTGGTCCACCATGATGAGGCGCTGCTGAGGCAATGTCAGACCAAGCTCAAGTTCTATGTCTCTCTTTCTGGACAATCAAACTTAAAGGAAAAAAAAAAAAAAGAAAAGAAAACAGTTCTCTTTATCCAGTCTCTTAGGACAGACAATGATGGAAGATAATATAAAAAGGGAATGTATAAGTATATATGTGACTGGGCCACTTTGCTGTAGAGCAGAAATTGGCATAACATTGCAAATCAACTATACCTTAATTAAAAAAAGTTCTCTTTCCTCATTTTTTGGTGTGATTTTACACAAATAAGTACAATTTGGTACAATTAACAGCTCACAGCAACTCACATTATCTTTTATGTTAGAAAAGCTTTTTTTTTTTTCTTATCAGGAATCTTCCATCTGATCTTGCTAGATTTCAACAAGATATATTCTGCTCAGCAAAGTCCATGGCCACCATTCTTTGGGAGACTTAAAAATTTTGGTCAAAAAATATTTTTTTTTCTTTTCTTTTTAAGGCTGTACCCACAGCATACAGATGTTCCCAGGCTAGGGATCAAATCAAAGCTACAGCTGTTGGCCTACAGCTGCATTACAGTCACAGTAATGCAGGATCTGAGCTGTATCTTCAACCCACAGCTCATGGCAAAGCTGGATCCCCGCCCGACCCACTGAGTAAGTCCAGGGATCGAACCGTATCTCGTGGATACTAGTCAGATTCATTTCCACTGCACCACAAAGGGAACTCCTCAAAAAACATCTTCTGCTTTGAGTCTATGCTAATCTCCAAAGCAGCACAGAGAAGCTTGAGTCTTATGACTTACACATTCCCAGGGAGAAATGGCCCGACATCCTCCTAGTCTCTTATTGCTATATGCTACACACAGTAGGATCTCACCGACACACAGTAAATTAATGCCAAACAGATTTAAAAAAAGAGCAATGAGAACTTCTTTACAATAATCCAGGTCAAGCTAATAAAAGAACTCTAATAGGTGATGTAATGTGGCGTGTATGTGACTACAAGACATCCTATTACATGGTGACCAGGAAATGCAGTTCTTATCAAACACAGACCCAAGAAACCCCTGATGTTAGGAGGTGTTTCATTAGACTGAAATTAGACATGGTTTCCAGTTTCTTTGAAAAAAATAAACAAAAAAGGACCCGTTCCTTGGAAACTACAGACAAAATATGTCATTACTCAGCCCTCAATTTGCTTTTGGAGAATCATGTTACAAAACCATCCTTCTGCCCCACAAACCCTTATTTGCCAAGGTCAGCCCAATACTAGGCCCCCCATGTACTTTCTCCTGCCTTCTTGTAGTTCAAGAGCATATAAAGGTGACAAAATTGGGGACATAATGGAAACACTTGGGCATCACCCCCCAAATCAGAGCTCAAATAGATCACCACGGGACAGGGTTTTTTTTCCACTTTCTTCACTTCTCTTTTTAATTTGAGGAGTGGGGAAAAGAATTCTTTACCAAAGGTTCCAACATACACTTCTCACCTTAAGAATGAAGTGTATGTCCTTTTAGTGGTACTGTCAACAAATAACATTCTCAAGTCAGCTTAACCCTTTTTTCTATAAATGGAAAACGTATCTTCAGATTGCAGAGTGAGCCTTATTTAACCATGGGCTACAACTTGCCAAATTAGAGTTCTATTTCCAAAATATGGTAGATGAGCCGGATAAATTAAAAGCAGTGTTAAGAGAAAGTTGAGCTGACCTAGAAAAGGAACATACTTCTTTTTCTTTTTTTTTCTTTTTCTTTCGTCTTTTTAGCACTGCACCCATAGCATGTGGAAATTTCTAGGCTAGGGGGTCAAATTGGCACTGTAGCTGCTGACCTACACCACAGCCACAGCAACTCAGAATCTGAGCTGCATCGTGATCTACACCACTGCTCAAGGCAACGTCAGATCCTTAACCCACTGAGTGGGGCCAGGGGTTGAACCCACATCCGCATGGATACTAGTCGGGTTTGTTACTGCTGAGCCACAATAGGAATGCTGGAACATACCTCTTATAGTCACATTTACACAGACTGAAACCTTGTATTTAAAAAACAAGTTATTTGTTTTTTTGTATTTGACTGTGTTGGGGTTTGAAGTCGAATATTTATGGCTACTGCTTTATGCATTTTCATTCATAAGCCAAGGGCCACTTGTGTACTGCGGGTTTCTCTGTAAAACTTCCATGGCAAATAATATATTTTCAAATGCCTGAGTTTTCCACCAACTTATGGCAGAATGGAACAGTCTTGCGAAAGACCATGTGGTCCCCAAGGCCAAACACATATCCCTTTACAGAAAGGTTTGCTGACTCTTGCTCTAAATCTCACTGAATTCTTCCAACCCTCTATAAGGTACTATTCTTCTCCTTTTTTTTTTTTTTTTTTTTTTAGGGCTGTAGCCGCAGCATGTAGAAGTTCCCAGGCTAGGGGTCTACTTGGAGCTATAGCTGCTGGTCTGTGCCAGAACCACAGCAAACAGGATCCAAGCCATGTCTGTGACCTACACCACAGCTCATAGCAAGGCCAGGTCCTTAACTCACTGAGTTGGGCCAAGGATTGAACCCGCATCTCTGAGGTACTATTCTCATGACAATTTTACAGAAGAGGCAACTGAGGCCCAGAGAGGGAAAGCAGCCTGCTAGAAGTAACACAGCCAGAAGATACAAAAGCTAAGATTTGAAGCAGTCTGCTTCTAGGGCCCAGGCTCATAACCACAGTGTAACTTCTCCATTAGCAGTATTATTGTAATGCTAATCAGCAACATGCACTGACATACATGTTCTTCCCTGGACTTCTAGGTGCTCAGAAGCGTGGTGGCTGGTTTAGAGATTTCACTTCTTCTGTCTTTGATGGTCTGCCTTCTTCCTGGTTCCTATCATTCTCGCTTCCTGAGCCATATCTTCTAGAACCAAACTTGTGTAACTCTACATCTCGTATCTCAAATCCAGGGCCTGAATAACTTGGAACTCTGGGCTTGGAAAGGTCAGTTGATGTCTCTACGATTCCATTTTCCCACCTGAAAAAGCTTTTTATAATCCTGGGACCCACTGTCTACCTTGCAGAGCTCTTTCAGACCTCAGCTGTTGTCTCCCCTTAGGAAGACGTCTGGCCATGGGTGCCAGGCCCATCTTTTACTTAAGCCAGCGTCTGGTCTATTCTCACCAGCAGCCATATGGCCTCCATCTGGAGCGGGTGCAAGAGGGAGCTGGGATTCCCCACCCCAGCCCTGTCATTGTTTCCTTCAGCACCAGGAGCCGACTTTGCATTTCAAAGCTTAAACCCCTGGTTAAGTTTTCCTCTCTCCCCTGCTCTTCTTCTAGTGGGACAGAAAAAAAGTTCTAGTTCCACTTGATATAAATGGTACCTAAGCCCACTGGATGATCTGGTCCTCCAGACTGGTCATGCCTGATGCCACTCAGGACCTTTCCTTCTCAGTGTCCTCATGACCGCCCCTTTCCACACCATGATTAATGGGAAACCTCTTTGTTAAGAACCCAGGCTCTAACATCAGCCAAACATGGGCTGGAATCCCAGCTCTGCTACTCACCAGCTCTGCGATACTGAGCTAGTCTACCCTTTAAGCTTCACTTTTCTCACTTACAAATGGGGAATAATACGGTTACTGTGAGGCTGAAGTGGTCTCACATCAGATGAGCCCTACACTTGCTGTCTGGTACACAGTCAGTGCTCAATAAATGGAAGGGCCTGGCTTTTCTGATTTTTTATTCTCATCATCACTATTACCACCACTCCCTATTCCTACATTTATAACAAATATCTAAGTCACTGAAGGAGAGAACTGTTAGAGCAACTGCATATACCACACTACACAATACTGTATGTGCTTTGTGTTCTCTGGGGTAAAAGGAAATATTACATCCCCCCAAATTAACATAGGTGAACAGAGCCTCCATTTCTTCATCTGAAAAGGAAAAAAGTTGGGTGAACTGACAGTGTTTCTGAATGCTGTCTCCAAAAATAAGGCTAATAAACCTGTAGGCTGATTTCAATGGCCCATGCTGCCCTGCAAGAGGAAACCAATCCTACAGGTTTCCAAGCTGGCAGTGAGGGTTGAAAACTATGTTTCCAATGAAAAGCATCTCTGTTCTCCTAAAAGCCAGGCTTGTCTTCATTCCTCAACCCATTTCCTGAAGCTTATCCTGTGAGATAAGGATTTTTATGTCAAAGAAGTAAGTGACATTTGGGAAAAGTAAAAATAAACTCAATGCCTTCGCTCAATTTCAGAAAAGTCAAACATTTGAAAGAATAAAAGTTCCATGTATCAACATAATTAGAAAAAAAGGCAAGATGGTGAAAGCTTGAATTTTGCAGTGACCACATGATAACGGTTTGAAAATTCTGAGTTTTATTTCAATTTTAGGTCCCAAGAGAGAAGAGCAAGGGATTTTGCAATTCTGCAGATTCAGCTGAACAAATTTCCTTTCCTGGTTTACACAAAAATGACATCTTTCCTAGTTTAAGGAATACAGAAAACCTCTCCTGGTAAACAGACATGCTCATGGAGTATATCTGGATTAAAAGACAATTTTAAAATCTTATCAAAAGAGTCATGACCTATGAGCATGGCATTCATCTCAGAAGGAAAAACACTGAAGGAGGAGCTTTTTTTCTTTTTGTCTTTTGTCTTTTTAGGCCCTTGCCCACAGTGTATGGAGATTCCCAGGCTAGTAGTCCAATCGGAGCTGCAGCCCCCAGCCTACACCACAGCCATAGCAACATGGGAACCAAGCCACGTCTGTGACCTACACCACAGCTCGCAGCAACACCAGATCCTTAACCCACTGAGCAAGGCCAGGGATCGAACCCTCATTCTCATGGATACTGGTCGGGCTTGTAAACCACTGAGCCACAACGGGAACTCCCTGATGGAACAGGCTTGATCACAGAATTCTCCAGGAGGAAAATCTGACTTGAAGATGGGAACGCTCCACCTATTGTGAATGTTCAGTATCAGACAGCAATAAACACATCCACGAAGGGGGCTTCCAAGAGGATGAACCTTGGAAGGTAGTGACCACTTACTGTCTGCGTGTCTCTCTCTCACCTTTTCTGTGACAGAACAAACTGCATTTTCATCACCCTCAGAGAAAGTGAATAGATGCCAAGTAGTCCAAGCCCATCACAGTCACTCGGGTCCCAAAATTGGGGGAGGGATGTGACCCATTCCATTGAGAGCAAGACACTATAATGGTGTGGTCTCTTCTGGGGCTTTGGGGAAAGCACCTTTCACAGTTATACACAGAGACAGGGAAATTATGTCTTGTGGGCTGTCTCTGGAGACTGGTCCAAATGTGATGCCAGGATCTTCAGCAGCTATGTTGGACCATGAAGAAACCAAGCAAACATGCTAAGGATAACCAAGAAGAACCTGGGTCCTTGACAAGATCACTGAGCTGTTCAACTCACTGACCTGGGAATCGGCAAGCTGTTATCTACAGGCCAACAGTCTTACCACCTAGCTGAAAATACCTTAAGTAAGAGTTGGACTAGTGGGAAAAGTGTAAGAGAACAATCTAGTTGTTCATTAGACACGTTTGCTAACGGTCATTCAGAACTGGATTGTTCTGCCTCACCCAAAGGGCAAGACATAAAAGGAACGTGTTTTAAGAATCAGATGCTTTGAATAACTCGGATGTTTATCATAGCATGGAGGAAGGAGCTCTTTACAGCTTATCTGGGCACTTCCACATCAGGTGGACAGCGTCTTCATCCTCCCCATGTTAGACTCTGCAATCTTTAAGATGAGGATTTAGGAACAAGCCTTCTAAACTACATGCAAAAAACAATTAGTAACTATACAATCTGTTAAAAAAATGTCAGGTATGACTGTTACGAGAAATATAAATTCAAGATCCTGGCCTGCTTACCCAAAGTTCAAAAATTCCTCAGGCGTTTAAAGCAAAACTGATGATTAGCAGATTTTATCAATTCTACTCAAGTAGAGTAGGTATTAATCCTTCCACTAACTCAAAGTCCAATATATTTTTTAAAAGCTTCCTAAATCAAGTCTTATTTATCTGCCAGACATTATTCATCAAACTTTACATATATGAAAGTAGAAACCTGGCTCATTTGCAAAAGTGTGTTTGCATACCAATTTTCACACCTCAATCAACCTTCTTTCAGTCTGTTTTTCTGACTTTTTTTTTTTTTTTTTTTGCTTTTTAGCACTGCACTGTGGCATATGGAAGTTCCCAGGCTAGGGGTCCAATCGGAGCTACAGCTGCCAGCCTACACCACAGCCAGAACAATGCCAGACCTGAGCTGCGTCTTTGACCTACACCACAGATCATGGCAATACCGGATCTTAATCCACTGATTGAAACCAGGGATCGAACCTGCAACCTCATGGTTCCTAGTTGGATTCACTTCTGCTGCATCACGATGGGAACTCCTGTTTTTCTTACTTTTGAACATCAACATTCAACTAACTGCTTAGCCTTTCAAACCTCAGCTCTGACCCTCCTTGCTTCAACATTAACAACAGAGGTGCCAGGCGCTGTCCTAGGGGAGCAGACACAAAGATGGGGGCCTGGCCTTTATAGAGTGCATGTTCTCTTGAGACAAACTAATGAACAAAATGAAGGAATAAATACTCATAACAAGCTACTATAAAGAAATAAAATTAAAGCTCCTGACTAGTGCTAAGAAGGGACTAAAAGACAAAGGGAAACAATGAGTGGGGAAGGCAGTTTTGCTTCCAGAGAGAATTATACAAGGCCTCTTTGCCAGGCAACATCCCAGATAAGAGCTTACGGATAAGCAACCCACCAAGGGGAGGAGCCATGAGAAACCAGGTGTCAAAGAGAAATAGATGCTGGTCCTGAAGCCACAAACCAGCTCAGGGATTGCCGGAGTCTCTGAAGGATGGGACATGTTCCTGTCTCCTGGGGGCTGTGTGTTTTCAAGCCTCTAGGCGTCTTCACTGATAAACACCCCTGCTGGAAATGCCCTTCTCTTCTTTGCTGTATACCAAGGCTGCTCCCTACTCTGTGAAGGTCTTTGAGAAGCTCTCCCCATGCCCCTCCTGAACCACCACACAGAGGGACAGACCCCAGGAGTCCTGCCTCCACAGGGCCCGCAGTGCTAAGACTGTGACCCTCAGAGTGCAGTGACAGAGGGTCTCTGGGGCTCTCCTCATTGCGCTGGTACCTCTTCAGGCAGGACCTGAGTTTACATTTATTTTCCTCCCCAGTATGGAGCACAGTGCCTTCAAGTATCAAGTTCAAACAGACACTCATTAAGCCCTTACCTGGCCAAGAGGGCCACATGCCAGGCTAGGGGTGGCAGTGGTAGAGATAAGGGACTCTTGGGAGGTTGAGAAAGGGTTTCTGGGTGACCCAACATCTACCCTCTGGGTCACCTCACCTGTCCCTGTAAATGACAGGGATGACAGCCCTGCCAAGCTCCTGACAGAGTTGCTGTCAGGATGACAGAGAAGGTGAAGGGTCCCTGACACCTGGAGAGGCTGAGACAGAAGGGGCGCCTTCTGCCACCCCAACCCTGCTACATTTACCTCCAGGCACTTAAGACTCAGCTGACACATTACCAGCTGGCTTTGCTTATTGCCAGGCTCTGTCCTATTAGAAAATAAGCCCTCGAGGATGGGACTCTTGTTTTATTGTCTGCTTGATACTGGCACTGAGGGTAGTACCTGGCAGGTAGAGGCCTCAAATATTTCTTGAGTGAATGAATGAGCCAATGACCAATAGAATGAATGACTCAACAAATCCTGACTGACCAACTCAAGGCACACATACTGCCTAGAAGAGACCAGGAGCATCAAGAAAGTGGAAGACTCTGAATTGACATTTTATGGCACTAATTACAGGGATTTTATTTTCTGTGATGGTCACAAAGTAATGGCTGCACACACCTAACATTCTTGGACATGAACTAATGGCTGATTTCCATGCTAGGCGGCACAGGTGTCCTCACACCTGCACACCTTTCCTGTTCCCAGACTACCTCTTATGGAAGAACTGCTGTGTGAATGCACACACTCATTATTTTGCTTTATCAAATTATACTTTATTAAAGCCCTCTGGAAAAGAAAGAGTCCTCTGTAAGAAAATCTATCACTCCAGGTGGCCAGCTGCCTACATTCAGACTTCCTCAAAGGCCAGTCTTTGGCCAGGGCCTCCCTATCCACAAGGAAGCATCAAGGGAGGCCAGCAGGAGCCCCCGCCCACCCAAGGGGCCATGGTCTCAAGTTTTGTGAGCACTGAGAATGGAGGAGAAGGAGGGAGTAGAGGGGATGAGGGTGCCCAGGAAAGAAGACCATAAGCTTCATCATCTCCCTAAAAAATCTACTGCTTTGTTCTCACCCTTAACATCTTATATATGCACCTGTTTTTTCAGATCTACCCAGCTGTGGGCAGTAAGAGAACTCACACAGACGATGAAGATAAAGGTCTTGATTTTTATCATTATCATAGTTACCTGTTCAACTTGCAAGAAAGCTCTAAGTTAAAAAGCATCATTTAGGAGTTCCTGTTGTGACTCAGCAGGTTAAGAACCCAACGCAGTATCTGTGAGGATGCAGATTTGATCCCTGGCCTCACTCACTGGGTTTAGGACCCAGTATTGCTGCAAGCTGTGGTGTAGGTTGCAGGTGTGGCTCAGATCTGGTATTGCTGTGGCTGTGGCTGGCACCTGAAGTTCTAATTTGACCCCCAGTCCAGGAACTTTCACATGCTGCAGGTGCGGCCCTTAACAAAAAAGAAAAAAAAGAAAAAGAAAAAAAGAAAAGCAAAGCATCATTTACTCCATCCAAGGTATGGACTCAGTTTTTCAAGATTCCATTTTCTAAAAATAAATCTTAACTTTCTCACTCTTCTCAAAACAAAACTAAAACATTTCATTTAACAACACACAGAGCCATAATCTTGGCTCTCCTGTCAACTTTCCACACTGTGTTACGTATAAACCAAAATACTCTGGAGTGCTTTAACTTTTCCTATTTTTAAAAGGTCTCTGTATCCCTTTCTTCTAAATATCCAGTGGTAAGAAAATTGATTTATTGCCTGCCACAGTAGCTACTCAGTCTTCCCACCATAAATTGTGTCTTTGTGACAAAACCCTTATCTTCAAAAACAGATAGCATCAACCATTACTGCTTTTTATGTTAATGTCCTTTTATTTAAGAATGGCTCTGTTTTCCTTATAAACCCTTAAACATATTAGCAGAGGACTCATTCGCAGCCAATGCCTTCAGTGAGGGGCCATCTAGTTGAAGCCCGTTCTCACTTCTAAGCAAGGGCGAAATCCCTAAGTAAACACAGTCCCCAGGGGCTGTGCCGAAGTACATTTTTCAAAGACCAATGCCAGCAGCTTGGAGTCAGCTCCGGAGGGCTGCATACCTTTTCAATCAAAACCACAGCTGCTTAAGACCCCCATATCCAAGAGCAGCGGGGGCCCACCTCAGCAAAGACTCTCCCCCCAGAGTTCAGCTCTAAGTTGGCTGCTCAGGACCCAGATGGCAGAGGCAGAGCTGGGAAAGTGGATAGGGGTAACAGCTGCCTCCAGAAAAGAGAGGGATGTAACACATACAGGTGGGGCCATCCCAGTAGGGGACAGAGTGGGACGAAGAAGGGAACAGAGGGTTAGGTTTGGGGAAAGTGTCCCTGGCAGTTTGGTACCTAAGGTGAATTAGGGACAATGGGTTACTTTTCAGAAAATCAGGCTTATGTCAAGAGCATTTTAACTCATACCAAAGAAAGGTCTCTTTATGGAGCATCTTCTTCTCACAGAGAAGCAAGCTGCAGTGCTTCACCAGGAGTCATTCTCAAAGTTATTCTCCCTTTTCCCACTCAGGAATAAGACAAAGAAAATCAAACATCAAATCTGTTTGCTCATAGCTGTGTGTTTCCTAACTTTGACCGATTTCATGGGCAGTCATGTGGATTATCTTTCTCTTCCCCTCACCCCTCTTTCGAAGATTTTAATCAGTTCTTCTCAAGGTTTAAAGTTCCTATGATTAAATTGCAAGTTTTGCTAACTCCTAACTCTGTCGGGTGAAAAGCCGATGCTCCGTTTTATTCTAGGAGACTCTGGTTGATGAGAGAATAGAAAAGAAGTCCTGGATCAATGTATCAGATCGTTTAGGAATTTCACAAGTCTCCCTCTGTTCCTTGGGTTGTGCTTCTCTCTCAGGGCCTCCAGACAAAGCATGGCTTCAAGGAATCAAGCTATCTGCTGATCTCTGTGTGAACAACCCCATAAATCACAGTGTACATTCTGGCTGTCATAGTGCATATAACTGAGCCACAGCTGCTTGCATCCCAGTTACAGGCACACCTGAGACATTTCGAGCAGGGGACAGCAGGACTGCAAGAAACCAGGAATCGGGTACTAGTAAAAACAACCACACCAATCCAAGAGGGGTTGGACAAAGATTTGCTTGATTTTGCAAAAGACCCCCAACAACTTCCTGATAAAAAAAATACAGATTCCAGAGTTCCCACTGTGCCACAGTGGGTTAAGAATCTGACTGCAGTGGCTCGGGTTGCTGCATATATGTGGGTTAGATCCCCGGCCTGGAGCAGTGCATTAAAGGATCTAGGGATCCCTGGCCCGGGGGAATTTCCACATGCCACAGGTGTGGCCATAAAAAAAAATGCAGATTCCTTCCTGGATTTGAGAAAACAATACCCATCTTTCACTTGGATTTCAACAGTTTAAGGAGAAACCTGGAAAAACTTCTGTTACTGGTGCTTTCATGCTGGAGACCTCGGATGAATGAAGAAAACGCCCCCAAACTCTTTAGCAAAACCGAGGTTTTCAGCAATTCTTTTCTGTCCCTCGGACTCTGGCTTATCTCAAAGTCTATGGTAAGATATAGCACTTGTTGATAGTTGGCTGGAAATCAGCTGTGACTTGTACAAATGCTGAGCCCTCTTACTTGTTGTCCCAAAGGTTTCTCTCAGGCCCTAAGGTGCCCATATCTGGCAGTACGAGGACCCAGAGCAGACAGTGAGGCATGATTTTCAGGGCCTTCAGTTGCCAAGGAAGGACAGAGTGTATACAACACACTGCAGAACTGATTGCTTTTATTATAAGGCGTAGTAAGTGACAATCTGGAATGTCGGTGCCCTGGAGGACCAGGAGAGAAAAAAAGGGAAAGACTGGCCCCAAGATGAAATCTAGCCACAAAGCCAGACCTATAAATCAAAAGCAGTACTTTCTAGCAGAGGGTAGCAAACCACAGCCTGCCAGCCAAGTATGGCCCACCACCTTTTCTGTTTTGTGGGGTTTTTTTGTTTTTTTTTTTGTCTTTTTGCTATTTCTTGGGCCGCCCCTGCAGCATATGGAGGTTCCCAGGCTAGGGGTCCAATCGGAGCTGTAGCCACCGGCCTATGCCAGAGCCACAGCAATGCGGGATCCGAGCCGCGTCTGCACCCTACACCACAGCTCACGGCAACGCCGGATCGTTAACCCACTGAGCAAGGGCAGGGACCGAACCCGCAACCTCATGGTTCCTAGTCGGATTCGTTAACCACTGCGCCACGCTGGGAACTCCCTGTTTTGTGTTTTAATAAAGTTTTATTGGAACACAGTCATGCTTATCTCCTTACACACTGTCTGTGGCTATTTAAACACCAAGATGGCTATGCTGATGAGTTTCGAGAGATGGTACAGGCCCCTAAGCTGAAAACATTTACCATCTGCCTTTTACACAGCACTAAACCCCTGTGCAACGGTAAAATGTTAATATTATGGGCCATTTTCGGTCTTCCAAATCTACATAAGACCTCCAAAATTACCTTTTATAGGGCTTTAAAAACATCTCCAAAATATACACTTTGCCCTTCCCCTCCATGGGTCTTAAGCACAGTAGGCCCTAAAATCAACCTATGCTGTAAATTTCTTTTCAAAAATCACAGCAAACTTTGAAGGGTATTTCCACCCCACTCAAGATAGCTGTTCCCATCTGCCTTGCCACTAACACAAACTTTCAGCAGCCAGGAAGAGCATGTAGCTGGACTCTCATCATATCCTCTGGTTTGTGGGCGGCAAGAAGGCCTGAAATTAAAAGGGCAAATACCCTTTATGCTAACATCACAGAGAAGCCAGTTGCCAGGATTAATGAGCTGGCTCTAGCCCTGCCCTATATTTGACACACAGCCCATAAAGGGAAAAAAAAAAAAAAAAAGATCCAACATTAATTACTATCTAGGGCTAAAGGCCGTCCTCTAAGTACATTCTAACCCCCCGCACTCAGAGCCTCTTGACTGCTAATCTCACCATCAAGAAAACCTGCCCCAGGGTAGAAGTGCTTTCTTGGCTAATGCTGTACAAAGCTTCTAAAACCTGACTGAGTGAGCACTTGACCATGCTAATCAGGCAGTGGAGCTGCAGAGCTGAGAAATCCTTGCTCAGCCTCCTTCCCCAACTTTTCTCTAAAGAGAGAAAGGAAATGGAGTTGGGTCAAACAAGCACAGTCATTAAGGTCAAACAGCCAACAGGGCAAAACCAACATGGACTCAACGCAAAAGATAGGAAGGAGATTTTTTTATATGGAATTCACGTTTCTCCCCTCATCTGGGGCGTCTCTGTCTCTCTGTCTCTCCGTCTCACTGAACAATCACTCCATTTACAAGACAGGTCCCATTGGGACACACTGTCAAAGAGACCTGAGCTCCCTGCCTCTCAGCTCCCCAGAGCTGCCATAAGTTGCCACTGCACTGAAGGGTGGGACAAGAGAGCCAAGTGATGGTTTTTCAAAGACAGGGAAGAAAAGAGTTAATAAATCTCCAAGCTCTGAGGGATATCATCTTTCTCATAATAACAAGTTCTTTCAACAGGATTGCCTATCAAAGCAATAAACACAAACAGCCTTCTACTGTACTTAATAGGAAGAACAGGAGCTTATAATTACACAACTCTCTCTTTTTGTTTGTTTTCTTTTTAGGGCCGCACCTGTGGCATATGGAAGTTCCCAGGCTAGGGGCTGAATTGGAGCTGCAGCTGCCGGCCTACACCACAGCCACGGCAATGTCAGGTCCGAGCCTCATCTGTGACCTACACCACAGCTCAGGGCAATGCCGATCCTTACACCACTGAGCAAGGCCAGGGGTCAAACCCATATCCTCATGGATACTGGTCAGGTTCATTACCACTGAGGCACAATGGGAACTCCCTATAAACACTGTGTCTTTTAAACACATGTCCCATTTGTGGTCTGGCATTGCTTGGCTATGGCATAGCCCGGCAGCTGCAGCTCCAATTCAGCCCCTAACCTGGGAACTTCCATATGCCGTGGGTTCAGCCCTAAATAGACATTTAAAAAAAAACAGATGAAGTGTTTATAGAAATGTAAGGACTCTAGAAGAAGCAGTACAGAACAAGGAACCAGAATAGCATTTGACAACAAAGTTCTGTGTTGGAAATGTGCACTTCAGCCCAAAAGCCCAGTTCCCACCAAGCTCTGCCACCCAGCAGATAGTGGGGTGGGATGACTATGGGTCCTTCAGTGCCATGTGGCTCCGTTTCCTCACTACATAAGCAGGAGACTGAACAAACTGACCTCCCCGGATCTTCCAATTATTTCTGCGATTCTCTATGTATGCTGATCAAAATCAATTTTTGTATCATATCTCAGCAGTAGTAACTCTTTTAAACAAATATATGTTTGACTGCCAAGAACACGTTAAAGAGTGATGTAATCTGGAAGTCAGGGTGAAATATCATAGAGAGAAGGGCGATGGCAAGATGAGGATGGAAAGGAGGAAAGAAAAGGCAAGAAAAACCCGACTAAGCCACATTTAGTTATTTTGCTATCATTCTGCAAGGAATTTGACTGCATGTCCTTTAGAAGAAACTACCTGTGTATGCATATCCCTCCCCATCACACACACAGGCACACTCATTGGGGTAGGGAGATGCCTATTTTCTGCCCAAATCTTTCCTTAACCCCCCCCCAAATTGGGTAATTGAAATCTGAATGTTTTGGACATGAGGATAATTATGTCCAAACTGAAAATGATTACAATAATGCAGTTAACATACCTAATGAGAAGTATTACCAAAGTATAACATACCTAATGAAAAATAAAGCTTATCTAAAAGGAAAGTCACTTACCTAAAAAAGGGATACAGGCTGAACCAAACTACAGCCTCAAGATCTAAGCTACATTTTTCTCCCACTGCCAATCTACAGGTTAGGATAGCTGTGTATCTTTTCCGCCTGCAATGTGCCAAATGAGGATGACCATTGCCCAGACTTTTAGTGCACCTTTTTCTGAATGTAAAAATACATAAATGATCCAAGATACAAAAATTCAGAGAAACAAGGTTGCTTTTGTTCTTGTTTTGAGTTTTTTGGGGGGCCACGCCCGTGGCATGTGGAAGTTCCCGGACCAGGGATTGAACCCGAACCACAGGAGCGACCCAAGCCACTGCAGTGACAACATCAGATCCTTAACCCACTATGCCACCAGGAACTCAAAAAAAAAAAAAAAAGTTTTCAGGGTGATACAAGGAGAATTCTAAGACTCCTCCCAAAATACCAAGAAATTATCTTTTCAAGATAATTTGTCAGAATACAAGCATCAACACTAAACACAAATTCCCTGAAAAGCCAGCTGAAATCATCAACCTCTTGCCTGTTATTATTTTGCTTGATTAAAATCATTGAATAGATATACTTGTTGACAGAAACCAAGACCTGTGTACCCTGGTTCCTATACAAGGGGACTTTACAGAATTATCTTGTTGGTGTGGGTTACTATACATTTTTTTTTTTTTCTTTTTATGGCCTCACTTGTGGCATGTGGAAGCGCCCAGGTTAATGGGTAGAACTGGAGCGGTAGCTTGAGGCCTACACCACAGCCATGTCAGTGCCAGATCTAAGACACATTTGCAACCCTACGCCACAGCTCGTGGCAACACTGGATCCTTAACCTACTGAGTGAGGTCAGGGATTGAACCCACATCCTCAGGGACACTATGTCGGTTTTTAACCTGCTGAGCCATAATGGGAACTCCCAGTTACCATGCATTTAGAGTGAAAGCTTTGAGAGCTATAAAGATGTCAAGGTCCCAGAGATTAAGTACAATTTCTAGAGAACGCATCAAGAAATTGAATTATGAGTGAAAAAAAAAATCAAGAGGGGAAGAGACAATTTAGAAATACAGAAGGAAGATGTATAACCCATTAGGTACAAAATAAACCACAAGGATATATGGTACAACACCTGGAATATAGCCAATACATTACAATAACTATAAATGGAGTATAAACTTTAAAAATTGTGAACTGCTATAATGTACATCTGTAACATAATATTGTATAAAAACTACACTTCAATTAAAATAAATAATTTTTAAAGAGTAAAAAAATCAGGATAAACCAAGCACATCACACATTCTTAAGATACCTATTTTCAATATGTGTACTGGTGAGGACTGCAAGCTTATCAAGACATTCATTTTGTTGGCCTTTATCACTTTCAGGTGAAGTGTGATGTGATGTTTGGGGATGTGACTCAAGTAATACTTTCCTTAAATGGAAGTACTTGCTCCTATAAAGGGTCAATTTACATTCATTCATTGTGGCAAGCATGGTTTCCCTCCTTTCAAACCCCAATGGACAGCTTAGTATCACGTCTTTCCAAAAGCATCCTTGCAGAAGGAAAAGTCTAAAGGAGAGCGTGCTTGGCCCAGGGGACTGTAAACTATTACATGACAAATTCCTGCATTGAGTAGGTCTCTACGGAACATTCCGTTCGTGTTCTCTTTAGTCCTTTACTCTTTAGATTATAAATTGAAAGAATGCACATAAACCCTACATGTAATCAGAGATGGAGATGTTTATGATGACTAGGATTAGTAAACAACAACAGGAAAACAGTGTTTACAGAGCTCTTGGTACCAGGGAATCTACGCTAAGAATTCGGGTGCCGTATTCCATTAACTCCACCTGCACTTTTTCACCCTGTTCCCAGCAAGGACACCCTTTACAGGCCAGGCCAGGGGGCTACCTTGTTCTGCTGGCTTCTAGCCGACTTCAGTCAAAGGGGCCACACCAAAGGAGAAGCAAAAGACAGGGGAGAAACAAGACCTGGGTATCTGTCCCCCAGTGCCCTCCGTGTGGAGTGGTTTCTGGATAAGAGCATCTATCCAGGGACCACAGCACCCCTCTGGGAAGCTGGCTCCACAGTGCCTCCTCCTTCTGGCTTCTGGTACCTCCTTCCTGCCTTTCAGGCCAAAGGCAGTCATAGCATTGCCCCTAGCCCGGTACGACCCCATCGCCCAAATGTCCTTAAACTAGGGATGGACGAACCAAAGCCCATGAGCCAGACCCAGCCCAAGGCCTGTTTTTGTTAATAAAGTTTTATTGGAGGCCACCTCCCCTCCTGGAAGTGCTGTCCACTGCTGCTTTCATACCAACAGCAGAGTCAAGGGGCTGAAACAGAGGCCACGTGGCCCCAAAGCTGAAAATATTGACTCTTTGGCCCCTTCCAGAAAAAGTTTGCTCAGCCCTGCCCCACAGTCTTCCCATATCCATGAAAAGTTTCCTTTCACTACCCTCTCCTGACTTATCCTCCTTCAGGGGGATTTACTCCTGGGATTCTGAATGACACAGTTTTCAACTACGCCCCTAAGAAGTACCTCTAGTTACTATAATTATTCCCATTTCACAGAAGACAAGGAAATTGAAAATTCCTTTGGGAGGAAAACATTTAGGTGAAAGAAAATGGGAGTGAGAATGAGTTATCCAAAAAAAAAAAGTTTACTGAAAGAGAGTGATGGAGTGACTGGTGAAGTGTTAAAAATATTTTAATGTATTAAGGATCTGGAGGATTCTCCTCCCTTGCATTTAAAACGTAAACTAATAGCAGCCAGGAATCCAAGTTGCTTTGGCAATGGATGAGAAGCCCGCCTGCCTTGCTATTTTTCGCTCTTTTTCACTTGGCTATGAGAAGCGTTAATACTTCAGAGAGTAAAATGGAAAGACTCTGCTACAGAATTCTCTCTTCATTCATAAGTTGTGAATGGGAAAACAACTGCCTGGGTTCTCGGTGAACGGAAAACTACATGGTTAAACACATTTCATCCTAGCCAGGCCCCACTCCCTAAATTTTGCAAATTAACTCAGTAATATCTGAGTCCTGTCTAAAGACCAATATCTTCCAAGACACATAGACTCTGCCAGGCCTCACTCTGTGGGGTCTGAGACCCACCAATAGCTACTACTGGATAATAATAAATGGTCATTAATTTCAGTTACTGGTTATTTAGCACTTAGATGTGCCAAAGCCAATGTAAACACTTTGTTATTTTTTTCATTTACTTATTGCAACAAACTTATTTTTAAAAACATTACTGCAGCTTTCCTTTTTTGGACGAGAAAATGAAGGTGAACAGGTATTGAAAACTGGCTCAAATTTATACCAAACTGAAACTTTAGCCAGCTTTTCTGTTTGTCGGGGTTTGTTTTCTTTTTTCTTATCACCAGCCTCTTTCCAAATGAGGCACACCAAAAACTGTCCCTGCATGCGAGTTACTGTCACTCTTAAGAAATCAGCAACCTGCTCTTGATGTTTTAACTATAAAAGTGCAACTCAGGGATTATCACATAAATCATGGCACCATTATTCCTGGAGCTCCCAGTGGTTTGCAACTATTAATGAGGCCCCAACTCTAAAAGGACAGATGGAAAGTTTGATCCATGGGATCTATGTTATTACATATGGAATGTGGGGGGGGCATGTTTATGTCATTTTAGACTATGCTCCTTCAGGACCATGCAGAAAAAAGTATGCGTCAAACCTCAGTGGAGAGGGCAATGATTCCAGATAAAGTCATCTGGAGAAAGGAAGGTCCTTCCCATCACCCAATCAATTTCCATGGTATGTGGAACTTCACCCCTTTAAAGCCCTTATGTTGGGAAATGCTCCATGGATGTTGAGAAATACAGGTGAAGAAACAGAAACAGTATCCTGGGATTGAGTTCATCTTGGCTGAAGGAGAATAATGATTTTCAGAGCATTGTCTAGAACCCTGAAAACTTAAGAATCCTTAACAGGAGGTTCATGGACGGGTTCCAAGAGTCCATGTGTCCCAGGACATTGTGTGTACACACCTTTGGGAGAAGGAGTGAGAGAAGATGAGAGTTTACCATTTCTGGGCAAGAAGACCCAGAACTGTCATCAGATCCTTCTGGGGAGGGGTCCTCTCCTCTTCATGCTCACACAGGTGCATCTGCACAGGCAGAAGCAAGCAGGGCAGCATGGAGTTTGTTCCTCTAACAAGCCTACAGCACTTGCCATCACTCTTGGAACTATGCCTTATTCCCCAGTGACTCAAAACCTCCCTGTGACATCACTATTCCCTAGAGTGGAATCCGACACAAAGCAAAGGCTGGACTGGACTCCTTCCAATGGTACTGGACTCAAGTAACGCCAGGGCCTCTTCTGTGGCCGTTTCACCTGTGAGGTAATTTCTTGACATCCTGCCTAAGACTCAAAATAGGGCTTTTCTTTCATCCTGACTTCAGCCTGACGACAAGAAATGCACACAGACCTCCTCATATACCATCTCTGTGGTTTCGTAATTCTCCATAAATGACTATGTTGTTACTGTTGTTATTTTTCCAGAGCCTGGCTTGAATTATATCTCTCTTCATAACAATAAAATTTACCTCAAATGAGTTCTGAAATACAATACATCCACCTTAACCGTATCCAGTCAACAACTGCCACATAACATAGCAGAAACAACCAGCAACTGTTTTTATTTTAGTAAAAGGCCTTTTTTTGTGTGTGTGGAGAGGGAATGAATTCTGGGGTTTGAGGTTTCCCAAAGTAAAAAAAAGTCAAGGTTCATACATATTCTAATATACAGAGGAATAAGCCCATGAAAAAGCATAAGTAACATTCCTTTGGGATTCTTCTTTGTAGAAAGAAAAGTGTCTATGTGCATGAATATGTGTGTGAGGGTGTGTATGTGTGTTTATGAGTGTGTGAGAGAGACAGAGTGTGTGTGTGTGTGTGTGTGTGTGTGTGTGTGTGTGTGGCTTTCTCCCAGGGAGCTGAGCAAAGTGAAGAGATAGTTTTGCTCACTGTGTTTACCAGAGAGGAAGGTGGGCAGAGAGCTGTCATTTTGGTTTTAAAATTTCTATTGTTTCAACAAGGTCCTATATAACACAGAGAACTATATTCAATATTCTGTGATAAACCATAATGGAAAAGAATGCGAATGTGTGAGAGAGTGTGTGTGTGTGTGTGTGTGTGTGTGTAATGGAATCACTTTGCTATACACCAGAAACTACCACAACAATACAAATCAAACATAGTTTTGTAATAATGCTTATTCACTTAATGAGGCTTCAATCCTCTTCCCATGGGCACGGAGTCTGGCTGGGCAGAAATGTGATATAAAGGAAAGCACACAGAGAGTCAGTGAGTCAGGTGGGGGATTGGATCCTGTCATCCTAACTGCCAGCTGTAAGACCCCAGATAAGGCACTCAGCCTGAGTCTCAGCGGTGTCAGTTCTCCAATGGGAAGAAGACCTCCTAATGTAGGGCTGTGGGAGAACTAAATGAAATAACACATTAGGATAAGGAAGTTTCCTGCCTGGCCTCCAAGAAGCACTCAAAAAAACAGAAAATCTCACTAAGAATGATGTAATATATAAAATGTCACTGAATATTTGCTGTGTGCTAAAAACTCTTCTAGGAGCTGCTAAAATCTGGAGATACATTAACTCATTTAAATCTGCATGCAACTCGTGAGGTTGGTGCTATCATCTTCATTTTTCAGAAAAGCAAGATCCGCCTAAGTTAAGTAACCAACCTCAGGCCCACACAGCTAATCATATCAGAGCTGGGATTCCATCCTAAACAGCTAGCTTATTACCCTTATGCACTCCACTCACTGCTGCTCAACACTGTGACTGTGGTGGGAGGTTCTTCTACAGGAGCTTTGTGTGCACCATGTTTCAACAGCTGGACCACACAAACTCGATCAGCCTGAGGCTAGCGGGAGATCTTCTCAGCACTGGTTCTCAGAACTTTTCACCTGGGAACACAAGTGTGCCCAGACCCAGGCATCCCAAATGCGCCCACCTGGGATGTTTAGCACTCTCTCCCCACCTCTCCCTGTTGTCCATCACTCCAGTTATACTCCACAAGGGAAATTCACCAGCCAGAAGATTCTTTTTCTGCATAAGCACTTCCAGCACTTGAAACAGAACTGAACCAAGAAAGGGAAAAAAAATGGCCCAAGTGAAATAGGAAAAAATGGCCTTAGGTTGGCCCCCAGCTTAAACACAGAACTTGCCTGTGCCACCCCAGGAGTCTGCACCCCAGGGAGACAGCCCTTGTCAGTGACTGTCTCACTAGATTACGAGGGAATGGAAGGTCCCGCAGGCTCTGATCAGGGGAGTCCCAGACCACTTTATTAAACAAACAGGCAACTGTCATTTCATGCAAAGACAATTTGTTTCCAATCTGCACATTTAGCAATGTGTCTACCACTTTTTCAGGACTCTCCTAAATTAAATCAAAATTTCATTTCTGTTTCCTTAAGGACCCAAAAGACCTCAAAAGTTTGAGCATTGTCTCATAGGTGGTCTGTAACATTAACCACGAACATTTACGCTTTCACTTCCAATGCCACAGTAACTCTTTTCTCTCTTTGACAAGGCCAGGACATTCCCTCTGTCTGCTGTGGTAAATGAGAGAAGAAAGAGGAAAAGCTGGTTATTTATAACCCAAGAGTTCACTTCGATGCTCTTAAGGAGAAGAATCAGACATCTGTGTTACAGGAGCATCTTCTGTGATCACTGATGAAGCTCAGGTGCCTCGAGGGTGAAGTGAGGAAGGAAGACAAAGAGAGGAAAGGAGCCACTTCTACTCCAGAAACAGGATAAGGGCAGACAGACCCCTTCCTCTTTGGAGTTGAACTTGAGCGCTAACATGTTTTTCTCAGGGCAATGGCTATATTTTCAGTAGAAGTTACCAACACTTCATGGCAGTTTCTCTAAAGTAAATATAAACACTGTATTGCATTCTTTTATTAATATTGTGCATTCTTGTTACCTATATCACTGATATAGATTAACAAAAGCAGCTAATTATGCACAGAGTAAAAATGAAGGGCTATCTTTTCAACTTTAGTAACAGGGCTATCACTTCTTTAGTAAAATGTTGACTGAATGAATTCTGCTATCCCACATCTTGAAAGGTGAGAGAAACTGCCATGTTTTTGTTGTATCTCCTCCTTTTAAAACCTTTAGCAAAAAATTATTTTTTTCAAAATAAACTCTTAATGTTAGTAGAGGCTGCCTTGGCCTTTGAGAGAGAACATTTCAGCTTTGAGCTGGCTGGCACACAAACATAAAAGCAAATGCCCAACTCTACACAATTTTAATTTCCTTTCTTGGCTCAAGTGTTTAAAGGGTTTAAAAAAAATTCAGTTGTTCTATATAAATGTATATAGTCTTATCATTCTAGAATTTAGGAATTCAAGTTTTAAGGTTTCTGTCAATAAATGTTATTTAAAAAAGAGCAGAAACGGGTCTCTGTAGACATTTCTACCTGATTTCTTCACTTTTACTCACACTTGCATTGTTTTTAGCTTAATATTAATTCCGTGAGGACATTCATCTAGTTTCAACTTGTCACCTTTTCTCCTAAATACGGCACAGAACCCAAATCTTGAACATTTTAGCAGAAAGATAACAGCAGAAAGGTAAGATAAATCTGTTTACTACGTCAGACTGTAAACATTGCATCAGTCATCACCCTGGGCTGTGATCTGGGGGCAAAAAGCAGTGAAGACCTTCCCCAAGGCCTTTGTCTAAAGCTCTCATTTGCATTTCCCTCCAAAGAAGCCCTCAGAAAGTTCTACCAAGGTTTATGGCTTCACTGACGGCTTAGTTTGATGAAGTAACTGTGACAGGGGAATTATTTCCTGGAACATGTACCAAAATTCCACAGCAACAATAATGGTGAAACTTCACCTAAAAAAACGACACACCCAAAATAAAAGTGAGTAAAAGCATCTTCCAGAACTTCACTGCTATTGATTTTATGTTGCTAAAACTTGGTCCCCACAGGGGCTAAGACTGAAGTCAGTGACAGGACAATGACAATCACCAAGTCAATGACCAATGTTAAATATTTTCCAAATATGATGGCAAAGCCTATAGCCTCATAAGCAAAGAATGCAACTGCTAAAGGGAACTCAGACTGAGTTAACCAGAGGGAACACAATTTCCTCCATCTTACTGCTGAACGTGACGAAGAACAATGTTGACATAAAATATAGAGACTGGGGAGTTCCTGTCATGGCTCAGTGGTAACAAACCTGACTAGTATCCATGAGGACTGGCCTCACTCAGTGGGTTAAGGATCTGGCATTGCTCTGAGCTGTGGTGTAGGTCGCAGATGCAGCTTGGATCACGAGTTGCTGTGGCTGTAGTGCAGGCCAGCAGCTACAGTTCCAATTTGACTCCTCGCCTGGGAACTTCCATATGTCATGGGTGTGGCCCTAAAAAGACAATAAAATAAAATAAAATATGAAGACTGGAATTTATAAATGTACTAGACTTTTTTATTAAGTTTTTTTTTTATAAAACCCAATGTGATATACCAAAAACTGAACTCTTGATTTCCCTATATAACCACGATATTTCTTTTAAAGAAAAAAGCAAAAACAGGACTTCCTTATGATTTCTGACAGGCCCATTTACTCCCTTGCTTCCAAATATAAAAGGAACTCTACTCCCAAATTCCCCTCAGCCACTGGAGATGAGTCTATTTTAAGCCAATGTTATTTCTGTATGGACAGCTGGCTGATTCCACCTGTCTGCAGAAGGTGTTGTCAAAGTGTCAAATGTCCCCAAGACCTCATGACTTACTATCACCTGCCTTCAAGGCTTCTAATGTTAGACTTCCTGCAGCTTTGCCCTCAGGAGCTGGTCATGTGACTTGAAAAAAAATCTATTTTTTTCTGAGAACAATGCAATTACAGAGCTTCATAGCCAAGTCCCTGCTCTGCTCAGGAGTTTATACACAAGCAGGATCCTCCTTGGTCCATTTATAATCAACTGCAAACTTCCCAGGGAAAACTCCTCCTCCACAGAGTCCAAAACAGGCTGAGCTCAGAAGCCTGTGTGGGTGTAACTGACCAGCTTACCCCTAGGACTCTGTAAGTCATTCATGACACATGGCACTCAGAACATTTACATCCACCATCAGGAAGATACACATTTCCTCCATGAGAGGAGAAAACACCCTGCACACCACAGCTTCACAAAAAGAAGCAAGTTAGGCTTCCAAAGCCTGGTCCGAGGTCCCCTTCGTAGTCAGTCCATCATGACGCCAGGGACCTCCATGTTGGTGGTCGACGGAGTCCACGAACTTTGCCTCAGGCAAGAAATTCCTAAGTAGAAAGCTGATAGGTAGCAGAGCTTAATTTTCTAAATACAGGCACAGATCCTAATAGATCTGACTCCATGCTTTGGCAAGAGGTTAGGAGGTAGATGAGTCACCAGAGACCCAGCAGACTCCAGGGTACAATATCACAAAAAGATACATGGTCTTTCCTCCAAAATAGAATGTTGCCAAACTCTTGGCCACTGCCTTTTAGTGAGCCAAGAAATCAACTCAGTGGGTGGCAAACAGCATTAAAAGGAAAAGAATAAAATAGAAATATCAGAACTGCTCTTGATTTCTAAGGATAAATCTCTTTCATGAAGCTATTTTTTTTTTTTTCCAATTTTTATACACATATGCCAGGACCCACTTACGGGGGTGAGGGCTGTGCTGGGTTGTGTATAAAATCTATTTCTTAGCAAAAAGGTTTGTAAATGCCCTTCAAAGAGCAGTGTAGCAGGAGAAGCTGTTGGGGTAGGACTTAAATATCTAAGTTCTGGTCCTCGATTGACAAATGTGCACACGAGGTCCCCGTTGGCCTCTACCCAATATTCTGTGATAATCTAAGTGGGATAGGACAGTTTTTCAAAAATTTATAAAAATAAATACAACTTTATCAAAGATGAACCCTCTGATGTCTTTGCCTCTAAAATTATTTTCTTCTTTTTTTTTTTTTCTTTTTAGGGCCACACCTGCGGCATAAGGAAGTTTCCAGGTTAGGGGTCGAATCGGAGCTACAGCTGCTGGCCTACACCACAGCCAGAGCAACAGGGGATCCAAGCCATGTCTGTGATCTACACCACAGCTCACGGCGCTAGATCCCTAACCCACCAAGCAAGGCCAGGGGTAGAACTTGTATCCTCATGGATGCTGGCCAGATTCATTTCCATTGAGCCACAACGAGAACTCATGCCTTTGAAATTCTTGAACGGTGACAGAATTACACCCCTTTGTGTGGTGGATCTCTAACCCCCAAAAGCTCTTCACTCCTTCACCAACTGAACTCAAGGCCCACACAAAATGTTGAGCTTAAACAGGTACATGGCAATGGTGTGCAAGATGAAGTCTGGAGCACTTGACCTTAGCGGAGGTGGTTCTGGGCTATGGCATTAAAGGACCCGGTTGACATGATGAGCAAGTTACTCTGCTGTCAATCTGCAACCTGTCTGACTGCAGGTTCTGTCTAGAGAAATTTGAGCCCAAGTGTTCATAAAATACATGTTACCTAGTTGTAACACATGTACAGGAGGTGAATACATCTTAAGGGGACATCCTGACGCATTTTCACGGCCTGAGCATATCCACTGACCATTTTCCAGAGGAAGGGTAGAATGGGACCAGAAGCTCTCCTGGGTCTGCTCCCAGTCACCGTCCTTATTTCCAATTCTCACAATAATTTTGCTCTTTAAGAGTAAGCAAGGCTCAGAACCAGAGTCACCTGCAAGCAACAGTATCTAGACAAAATTGACTAGCTCTACACTTTTTACCATTACCCTCTCTTTACAGCATGTGCAAATGGTTTTCCACTTGCAATCATGACATTTGGTTTCCTCAAAAAAAATAAATCTAGATGAAAGAAAGCATGCTGCTTTAAGAAGAGTGTTAAGTGTTGAACAAAACAGGTGCTACATATATGGTGAAGACAGGGCAGGTGGTATATAACTGACAAGTCTGAGAAACACCTGTTCAAGGTTTGCTGATTAGTCTGAAATGCTCAACTGACTTTCTGACAATCCTTCACTGTGATTTTCCAAGATTATGGTGGATTCTCTCCCCCCAACCTCCAGGTTGCATCAGACAGACTAATTTCCTCCCTTGCATAATCTTAAAATAGTTTAAGGATTTGCCCTCCCTGGAGATGATACAATGTTATATTTATACCCCTCTGGTTTGTACTTCTCATAAGCATCCTGCTGACTTAAAACCAATATAAGGTGATTCTGAATGAGAAGAAACATCCATCTTTCTCAAACCTCCACTATTTTAAGGAGTTTTTGCACTTTAGGGCTGCATCTGCAGAATATGGAAGTTCCCAGTCTAAGGGTCAAATTGGAGATACAGCTGCCAGCCTGTGCCACAACCACAGCAACACTGGATCAAAGCCACATCTGTAACCTACACCACAGTTCAAGTCAACACCAGATCCTTAACCCAATAAGTGAGGCCAGAGATCGAACCCACATCCTCATGGATTCTAGTTGGGTTCATTTCCACTGAGCCACAACCAGAACTCCTATTTTAAGTTTTAAAGGGTCACTTAGAACTGGGATCAGTTATAACAAAAGGCCAAAAACATGATATTGAAAGCTTTTAATCATTTAATTATGGCAACAACAACAACAAACCCTTCCATGGACTTAACGTTTAAACAAACTAAAGGAGCAAGGAAAATATTTCAATTGACATAGCAACTTCCTTTCTTGCCCTCTTCTCTCTCAATTAGTGTAATTCCCTATATGTTCTATTAAATCTAGTAAGTTCAGCAGATGAAACTTTAAGCATTTCATTTATGAGATGTACTTAACGTATCAAGTAAATTCATCTAAGCTTACCTCTGAACAGGCTTTGCAATAATTAAATAACACTATCAAAACAAAGATTTCCTTGCCTGCACTTTACATAATACCACCTATCCAAAGGAGTCTTCTTTCATTTCTTAACAAAGTATAAAAAAAGAGGCTTTAAACAAGAACTATAGTTAAAACAGTTTAAAACTTCATCTGATTTGTCCTGGGTCTGCAATGAGCAACCCACACGAGATAAAGGCAAATCTCACAAGTAACTAGTGTGAAGTCAACATATTCAGGCATTTATATAATTCATTCACAGATTCATGTATACATATATTCATACATAGAGTCAAACACATAATACAGTTTTAATAAGCTCTTTAAGCAATCCTAGAAAAATCTTATTTGTCCAAACACAGTCAATTAAAGGTCTGTGGCTAATAAAAGTTAGAGTGTGGTTTAGAACTTGATGAAAACACAGATACCAAGATTAAGGTAATGTTTCTCTGAAAATAATTCAGCCAAACATGGCATTAAATGTCCTTCCTCTCTTTGATCATGTTTCTCTCTGCTGTTTCATTACCAAAGGCCCTTAGATTTCAAGAGATGGATCGGGGCAGCTGAATGAAAAACTGATAAACTTCACCAATTTTGTTACCATGATCACTAGTCCTTTTAAAGGAAACAGGCAAAAAATAATTCTTTTTTTCTGGTTTTTAATCTTACCTTTCAGCCACCAAAAAAATGTACGATGTTCTTCCACTGATGGTACTAAGATGGTTCGAGCTTTCAATAAAAATAGGATGAAATGGTTTTATTTTTCATTCCCTCTTTTCTAAAAATTTCTTTATCGCCAGCTATAGTCTATTCCAAGTCCCCAACCATATGTTTCTGTTACCTCACCCAAGGTTCCTATAGGCCCACTGACTCTGCCAGGTATTTCAGAGAATGACACAAAGAATTTGAAATCCAGTAACACTGCTGCAAAAAAAAAATCGCACTTCATCCTATTTTCACTTGTGCTCCTCCCATTTCACTTAAGCTAGAGTTTGGAACAAGTAACGACAATCCTATAGGCTCCACATGTTATTTCCATGTCGCATCAGATTCCAGACACAGGCTGTTGTACCCTGTGATTGAGCAAACTGATTAAAAATTTTTGGCAAAATAATGCTTACTACCAGTAAATTTTCCTATTTTTATTTTTACTCTTTATTTCACTTTTCACTTTTTCTATGTTGGTATATCACATTAATGCCAATATATAAAAATGTTATTGCCCTAAAAAGAATTCGATGTAACTTGCCATCTTTTTTTGTTTGTTTGTTTCCTTTTTTCTTCTTTTTAGGGCTGCACCTGTGGCATATGGACATTCCCAGGCTAGGGGTCAAGTTGGAGCTACATCTACAGGCCTATGGCACAGCCATGGCAACACCAGACCCAAGCTGCACCTGTAACCTACGCTGCAGCTTGTGGCAATGCCAGAACCTTAACCCACTGAGCCACAATGGGAACTCTCATAACTTGCCATCCTAATGGAAGATTTTGTTCAAAGAGCTACAAACTTCACAATATAAAAAAAGGAAATATTAATCTGTTTGGAGGGGGCACTTCAAAAATAGCTGATATTAAACACACAATTATCTTACTTTATTTTTAGAAAACTGAAGTCGGTACATATGCAACGAATTACCAGGTTGTTCACACTAAGATGTAAACTAAGAATGATTCCTGAGAGATCAGTTATTGTGATTTATGGAGACTGAGGAAGCGACAGCTCTTTTCCCATCCAGATTCAAAGGGTCACTAATTAAACAAACAAACAAACAAACAAAAAACAAATTGTCTTTTTGTTTTCTTTTTGGTTTCCTTTGCTATGCAAAAGCTTGTTGGTTTGATTAGGTTCCATTGGTTACTTTTTGCTTTTATTTCTGTTGCTTTGGGAGACTAACCTGAGAAAACATTTGTAAAGCAGATGTCAGAGAATGTTTTGCCTGTGTTCTCTTCCTGGAGTTTGATGGTGTCTTGTCTTCTATTTAAGTCTTTAAGCCATTTTATTTTCGTGCATGGTGTGAGGGTGTGTTCTAGTTTTCATTGATTTGCATGCAGCTGTCCAGGTTTCCCAGCAATACGTGCTGAAAGACTGTCTTTTTCCCATTTTATGTTCTTGCCTCCTTTGTCAAAGATTAATTGACCATAGGTGTCTGGGTTTATTTCTGGGTTCTCTATTCTGTTCCATTGGTCTGTATGTCTGTTTTGGTACTAGCACCACACTGTCTGGATTACTGTAGCTTTGTAATATTGCCTAAAGTCTGGAAAAGTTATGCTTCCTGCTTGGTTTTTGTTTCTCAGAATCAAAGAGAACAAAAAGACAACTTACAGAATGGGAGAAAATAGTTTCAAATGAGGCAACGGCCAAGGGCTTAATCTCTAAAATGTACAAGCAATTTATATAACTCAACAGCAAAAAAGCCCACAACCCAATGAAAAAATGGGCAAAAGACCCAAATAGACATTTCTCCAAGGAAGACATACAGATGGCCAACAAGCACATGAAAAAATGCTCAACATCACTGATTATTAGTGAAATGCCAATCAAAACTACATGAGATACCACCTCATACCAGTCAGAATGGCCATCATAAACAAGTCCACAAATAACAAATGCTGGAGGGGGTGTGGAGAAAAGGGAACCCTCCTGCACTGTTGGTGGAAATGTAAGCTGGTACAACCACTGTGGAAAACAGTATGGAGATACCTTAGCAAACTATACATAGAACTACCATATGACCCAGCAATCCCACTCTTGGGCATGTATCTGGACAAAACTTTCCTTGAAAAAGACACATGCACCCGCATGTTCACTGCAGCAGCACTATTCACAATAGTCAAGACATGGAAACAATCCAAATGTCCATTGACAGATGATTGGATTAGGAAGAGGTGATATATATACTACTCAGCCATAAAAAAGAACAAAATAATGTCATTTGCAGCAACATGGATGGAACTAGAAACTTTCACTAAGTGAATTAAGTCAGAAAGAGAAAGACAAATACCATAGGATATCATTATATCTGGAATCTCATATATAGCACAAATGAACTTTTCCATAGAAAAGAAAATTCTGGACTTGGAAAATAGACTTGTGGTTGCCATAGGGAAGGGAGAGGGAGTGGGATGGATTGGAGCTTGGGGTTAATAGATGCAAACTATTGCTTTTGGAATGAATTAGCAATGAGATTCTGTTGTGTAGCACTGAGAACTATGTCTAGTCACTTATAATGGAGCATGATAATGGGAGAAAAAAGAATGTATACATGTATGTGTAACTGGGTCACCATGCTGTACAGTAGGAAAAAAATTGTATTGGGGAAATAACAATAAAAAAATTAAAAAACACTAAAATGATATATTCACAACTGGAATTTCGGGTTTATGAAACTTACACACAACTATCACTGGCTTGTTAGAAGGTCCCTCTAGCCCAGCCTCTACAGAACAACAGAAAGGAAACAACACAGCAAAGCTAACCACCTGGAGAGCATTTATTCTGGAGCCAAACTGACAGTTTTCAGACACATGCATCATATTTTTTATTGCAGCAAACTTATGTATATGTACAGGGAAACTGCTTTGTATACTTTATTGCACCTCTATACTTTAAAGATGATTGTATTTCTGTTACTTTTTTTAACAAATGGAAATTTGTGGCAACCCTATATCAGGCAAGTCTACTGGCACCATTTTCAACAGCATTAGTTTCCTTCATATCTCTGACACATTTTAATCATTCTGGCAGTACTTCAAACATTTTCCTGATTATTATATTGTTACAGTGACAGGTGATTGGTGAGGTCTGGCAATTTTTAGCAATAAGGGATTTTTTAATTAAGGTCTGTACATTTTCTTTTAAAGACATAATGCCACTGCATACTTAGTAGACTCCACTTTTACATGCATTCTGTTGAGATATTTACTTTACCGCAGTGGTCTGAAACTGGACCTGCCACATCTTCAAGGTATGCCTAAAGGGCATCCATATTTTACAGAAGAAAGCAATATCAGAGATGAGAAGTAGTTTGTCCAAGGTCACAAAGCTAGTGATGATAGAACCATGATTCAAAATCTGGTCTGATTCCCAACTTTGTGATTCTTAACCACTTTATAAACTGACTGTCCTTCTCATGACTCTAGTGTCAGTTACCTTCCTCTGTCCACATGGCTGACATGACAAGTCCCAGAGCTAGGGACCACACATTACCTCTCTGCTGATAGTTTCTCTCCCACTCTGAGCCTAAGAGCACACACAACTGGATGATTTTCTGCAAGCCACAACCAGATCACTCTGCATAATTCACTGACCTCCCAATTTTTAAAATAAACACCTAATATGAATTGCATGCTTCGGGCTAATGAATTCTCAAAACAGCGTGCTAGGAAAAGAACACAACTGCCTTCTTTTAGTGTGTATGGCTGCACCCATGGCATGGGAATTTTCCAGGCTAGGGACTGAACCCATGCCATAGCAATGACCCAAGCTGCTGCAATGATAATGCTAGATCCTTAACCCACTGCATTGCAAAGAAACTCCCCAAATTGCCTTCTATGATGAGCGACTGCCAGCATCTTCTATTCCATTCCAGAGTTTCTTAGAAAATAAAACATAACTATATTGAGCTCATTTTAAAAGCAGACTGGCACGTCTCTTTTAGGAGGGGAGTGGCTAAGAAGCCCAATACTCTAAGGCTTTCAGTTCTCTTGGTCCCCAAGAGCTGTCAAATTATTTGCTAGGGCCAGGAGGGAAAGAGGAAGTGATGAAAGACAGAAATTAAGAGAATAAAAAGAGCCAAAAAGGAACGGGGAGTGCCACCCTCCTGAGAAGAAGGATGGGACCCAGACTCTCTGCAGCTCAAATGACTATCAAAATAGACAAAGGCAAATAGACAAAATGGAAAAGCTAAAGGTCTTGGAACAGTGTGGTGCTCAGTGTGGCAGGGAGCTCCCTTCTAGCTGCCCTCCCCGCCAGGCTCATGGGAGTCATTCATCGCTATTAGATGAAATCTTGCTGCTGCAGCTGCCTACCCTGGGGTACTTGGGGTTTTCAGTGAAAGTGGCATAACTGCAAACCCATGATTGTAGCTGCCAATCTGCCCATCTTTGAAGTGTAATTCCCATAGACAATTCCTAACCAAATGCTCCCTTTTCCTGCTCCTAGCACCCTGGTAGACAGGCCCTGGGCTCAATTTATATTTGCAAAATGGTGTCAACCTATTGCTTTGAAACGTTCCCCCAGGGTCTCTCCCATAAAGCTTATTTTACACACACTTCACAGTTGATAATTAAAGTGAGACCATTCCAAACATACCTTCCTAATTTGATAGAAGTGAGCTAGCTCTTTGTGTCTCATACCAACAGAAAGACAGAAACTTAATTAAGAAAATGACATGGGTTATTGTTCTCAAAACCCCCATACTTAAAGATAAGGGTCTAGATATGATGTACAAAGAAGAAAATGGGAGTTTCTGTTGTGGCTCAGTGAGTTATGAATATCACATACCATCTGTGAGGATGCAGGTTTGATCCCTGGCTTGCTCAGTGGGTTAAGGATCTGGCACTGCCACAAGCTGCAGCAAGGTCATGGATGTGGCTTAGATCTGGTGTGGCTATGGAATAGGCTGGCAGATGCAGCTCCAATTCAACCCCTAGCCCAGGAACTTCCATTTGCTATAGATGCAGCCACAAAAAGAAAAAAAAAAGAAGAAGAAAACTGAGTAGAGAATGTCGCTTACCTGTACTATTATCAAGGGTTTGCATTTTGGTGGTCTTAAGAAATTACCAGAGATTTAATTTTTGCACCTAATCTTCATCCAAAAAATTTAATGGGGATGCCAGTCATTTCTGATTTATTTTTTATTTAAAAATGCTTTGCCAGACTTTTGGTTCAGTGGGTTAAAAATCTGGGGTTGTCACTGTTCGTAACACTCCCAAAATTAACACATCTTTACAGAAGATTGTACAAGATGATGGCTATTGGCAACAGAGGGCTCAAGCCCCTAGCCTTCCCTGAAACTGCATTTACCATCTCAAAGCAGAATAGAACACAGCGTTTAACCCAGACAACTGTTAAATCAATTCACGTGCTGCCAAGTGGGAGACTAAGCACAAGGCAAAAGTGAGCTTAATTCTCTAAGCCAAGAAGCTTGAACCCTCGTGACGATAGACGCTTGGATGGCCTCTAGAATCTTTGAGGAGGAATTTCAGTGCAGTGCTCATTTAACTTATCTACAAACCATGTGAATAAAAAATCCTGGGAGTTCCCACTGTGGCTCAAGGGGATTGGCAGCATCTTGGGAGCCATGGGATCAAAATTTGATCCCTGGCCCAGTGCAGTGGGTTAAGGATCTGATGTTGCTGTAGCTGTGGCTTAGTGTCATCACAACTACAGCTTGGATCTGATCCTTGGCCCGGTAACTCCATAAGCCATAGGGTAGCCAAAAAAAATCCAGATCAAGAGGGAAATGAATGTGAGGTTAGCACATGCCTCAACAGGACTTTGCTGGTTTCTCAGTAGGCCTTAGTTTCCCTGAGCTCTTCCCACAGTTTTCCAAGTGAGGCAAATGCATAACAAGTGGGGGGGGGGGGGCTCCCATGTCAGTCAGCTGATGAACCAGGGAAATCCTCAAGAGCTGGGGAAGCGAGCTGGCTGGAAAGAAGGAAAGATGCTATGTTCATCATTAGAAAATATTAAGATTTCTAATAATCCTTATAGCAATAGCCACCACTGTATCTGATTGTTCACCTTTTGTTCATTCCTTAATAACTCAGGATAGAGCAGAATGTGATTGGTCCGTAGGAGTCTTGAGGTCACAGAAAAAGATGTTACATATGTGATGAAACCTGCTTATGTTGGTCACCCCATATCCCAGGACCCTGAGCAGATTTTTCCAAAAGTTTCAAGTGGTTCGAAAGAACAGCATCATTCCACAAAGCAATCCTGTGGTTTGAGGTGTAGGAGCACAGCCCTGTCTTCAAAAGGCAGTTCAGAAAGTATGCTCTGAGGCAGAAAAACTACAACCACTGGGGTACTGATGGTATAGGTGTAGAATGAACACAAAAGGTTCTGCGGGGAAATTATATTTAGTTTTCTACATAGGAGCTGAGTATATGCAGTCAAAGGTGGGAGAAGAGCTTGTGAAAAGGGCCTGGGGCAGCTCGTCAGGCAGGACAGGGAGAAAACAGATACAAAATTATCAGAAGAAAACAATATATCTCAGGACCAGAAGTGAGGCAGGATGACATAGCAGTCTGTCTGTCCCAACTCAGGGCAGATGGGAGACCTGATGCCAGTGGAGAACTTGAGCTCCTGGATCAGCAAGGCTCCAAAGGTGCAGCCACATGGGCTGGGAGTGCACTTGATCTAAGGGGCCCCAAGGTTCCCAGCTGCAGCTCTAGGACTGGCCCTCACAGGCTTGCTTCTCAGGCCCTGGGAGCCCCCAGGCAGCGAACCCAGTCACAGCTGTCACGTGGCAGTCAGGCTAGAAGGGAGACATGGTGACAGCTCTGTTTCTGAGCAACTTAACTTGCATTCCAAGGTCTGGGAATAAGATCAATCTCTACCTGTGATTCTCCTTGGGGTCTCTAACATGTCCTGAGGTAGTGCTGGCAATCTATGGAAGCATTTTTCACTGTCACAAGGATTGGAGTGGGGGGCAGGGATGCTGAAAGTTCTACAATGCACAGAGTTCCAGGCAATGAGGAACTATTATTCTTCCAGCATAAGTTTTCTGTATCCTCCCAGACATTAGTAAAGGTAAAATAATGAACTTTTATAATTACCCCAGTATAGACCCTAAGTCTGTTTTATATATAAACGCTAAGGGTTTCTTTATTTCTTCCTGCAGTTGAAATATAGAAGTTACATACTCGTGTTCACAACAGCATTATTCACCATAGCCTAAAGGCAGAAGCAACCCCAGAGCCTGTCCAAAGATGAATGGATAAACAAAACATGGTATGTACTTTTATACAAAGAGTAGAATAGGACTCAGCTTTAAAAGGGAAAGAATTCTGACACATGCCACCACAAAGATGACTGGGGGGGGGGGGTTGCATCACACTAAGTGAAATGGACCACATGCATAAAGATTAACACTGTATGATTCTACTTATAGGGCACCTGTTGGGCTTCAAGGTCCCTTCAAGGGGATAGAACTCAAAGCCTTTGGCCAAGCCAAGAATTATCAGACCCTTATCATCACCCTACCCATCTCACTGTAATGTTCCCTCCTTCCCCACCTTGAGCAACCTGGCCTACTCCTTCCTACCTCCTACTAGGAAAGGTATGCGGCCTACTCCTCACCCTGCCCCTATAGGGCCATTAAACATCCCCAACCAACCAGCAAGTGTATCCTAAGACCCCATCTTTCCCCAACCAATCAGCAGGTCAGCAGGTGTATCCAGAGACCTCTCCTCTCCCTAGGCTATAAAAACAGACATGACCAGGAGCACAGGGTAGGCTCTCCCTGATTATCAGGAAGTCATCTGTGCTTGCAGTGTCTCTCATTTTAAAGTCTTCTTTCTCGTTGGGGTTTGCTCTCCCTGATTATCAGGAGTCTGCTTGCTGTGTTAACAGCATATCTTGCCTCAATAAACTTGTCTTTTCTTTATCTTGCTTTGAATGTGGAAAATTCTTCTTTCTGACCCACATGCACAGACCACTACAGAACCTAAAATAGAAGGGTAGCATCCAGGAGTTAGGGGTGAGGATGGGGTGTTGTTTAATGGCTGCAGCTGCAGTCTGGGAAGGCAAAAAGCTCTGGGAACGGATGGTGGTGATGGCTGCAGAACCATGTGCAGGCACTTAATGCCACAGAAAGTTACACCTAAGAATAGTTAACATGGTAATTTTCTAAGTTTTTTTTAATTTAATTTTATTTTTAATTAGAGTATAGTTGACTTACAGTGTTATGTCATTTTCTGCTGTATAGCATAGTGACCCAGTCATACATACATATACATATATACATATTCTTTTTCTCATACTATCTTCCATCATATTCTACCCAAAGGGACTGGATATAGTTCCCTGTGCTATAGAGCAGGACCTCATTGCTTATTTATTCTAAATGTAATAGTTTGGGGTTGGTAAATTGTAAATTTTGTGTGGTGTATATTTTATCATAATATAAATACACACACATATAAATCAATAGAAGACTGTACTCTGTTGTCCCATATCTTAACCACAGTCTGTTCACCACCATGGAAAATCCAACCATGGCCTGTGATGCCACTTGCGGTACCTCCTAGACCCTGCAGCACCTGCAGCAGGGGCACCATATGGAGTTCATAAGGAGGTGCCAGCATCTGGCAACAAACATCACAGAGTCTTCTAAATTTGCTGTGCCCAAGCATTTATATGTTGATACACACATGTAATTTCTTTTTGGCTGCACCCAAGGCCTCTGGAAGTTTCCCAGCTGGGAACTGAACTCATGCCACAACAATGACAACACTGGACCCTTAAACTGCTGAGCCACCAGGGAACTCCCTATATACATTTTATTATAAATGACCTTTCTTTTCTTTTTCTTTCCATGATAGTATACAGATTCTACCAGTTGCTGTGTATGTATATAAATATTATTTATGAATTTCATTCATGATAGTTTTGATGTTATTTCAAAACATTTATTATAAAAAACAAAAATAGGCCTGACTCTGAGGTGGGTGGAAACCATTGCTCTGGTCTCGGGGTAGAGAGCAGCAGGAACAGAGTTAACTGCTGATGACTCTGCACTGAGGATAAGACTTGGTCAGTCACTCAGATTTGAGATAAGCATCCTTGTGTCAGGATTGAAGTTCATATGGTGAAAGCCTTGTGGGAGTTTGCCCACTCCTTTGAGAAGAAATCTGGTGGAAAACTAGAAAGCTCCTGACTCTTCTTAGTGATGAAATCCACACGCACACTTAAAATAATCAAATTCATGCCTGGTAATAAACTCAGACAGAGACGAGGTGAACCAGAGAACACAGTTTTCAGGCATGGGAATTGCTGTATCGTGTCAAAAGAGATTAGAATTTGACGAAGAAGGGCACGGGGTGTCAACTGCAATTACCCATACATTGTTTCTCTATTGTGATCATCCTTCTTTCCACCTCAGCACTGGGACATGATTAATATTTTACATACCGTCCAAAGGGGGAATGTGACTTACCAGAAAGCGTACTGAATGTTTCAAATACAGATCCCCCCCTTGCCAAGAGAAAATCCTGCCCAGCTGTACATTTCTCATTTGCAAAACATAAGAGCAATGAAATTCCATTACTTAGGAAAACTGGCTGTTCCACCAAACCCCTGGCAACGGAAGCTGTATTTATCTTTCGGAACAATAGTCTCAGAAAATGTATTCTCTCTCTCTTAAAAAAAAAAAAAAAAAAAAAAAAGACAGTAAGGACACATTTTAGCTCTTGAAAAAGCACTCTTATCCAAGCAATTTCCTAGGAGGGAACATCCACTACCCCCAACCAAACTGGGAAGTATAGAGACTGATGCTAAAAGCCAAAAGAGCTGCAAATTCAAGAACCCTTCAAAAAATCAAGGGCAAAGTAACAATATTAATAAGATCCTTAAAGCAAAATCAAGGGTCCTTTTAATATGTAAGTTGCCACACTGCACCCACTCCTTCAGAAGAGTAACTCTTACAATCTAAGTCATTCGGTTTGTTTTCCTGGGGAGAGAGAACCATCTATTCTTCCAAGGATTTAAGTTAACCTGAAGTGTACCACTTTGCATACTGAGGAATTCATCCAAATGAGACCAGAAAAGTGAGACTTTGTTTTCCTCTTTCCAATGTTCCCTTCCACGTGGCCACATTCCAGTGGGTTAACTTAATCTCCCTCATGGCTTATCCCATGGTCAGAGTTCCCACTTGTTCCCAGGTTTGAAAGAGGCCATGAATATACTCAAGAAATATAGGTGTTCCCGAGATGGTGCAGCAGGTTAAGCATCCGACTACTGTGTCTCGGATTGCTGTGGAGGTCTGAGTTTAATCCCTCAGCCCAGCATCGCCGTGGCTTGGATTCAATCCCTGTCCCAGGAAGAAACTTCCATGTGCTGCGGGTGTGGCCATTAGCAAAATATATATACAGATGATATGCAAATGCATTTGGAACAAAAAAACATTCCATGGTCAGGGTACCATTTGTCGGGTTCCCTATTTAATGTGCTATATTATGGCAATGGCCCATGGGTGGGCTTCTTGTAAGCTTTAGCATCTCATCTTGGATTCTCATGATGAATTTTTTTCTTCAGAAGGGATCCAACAAACTGAGCCCATATATTTACCCATTAAAAGTGCAATCGAAATGGTCAAAATCACAGCAAAAAATAGTCATTTCTATCAAACTTTGCAACAAGAGCCCATACAATCAGGAATATAATTCTCTCCCTTTCAGAAACACAATGCACACTAGGACACTGTGCGACTCTATTCCAAAGTGTCCTGGATGGGGTGGAGGGAGCCATCTTGCCCCAGCATAAATCTGTAAGTCTCCCGAGTAGAATTTTAAAAGATAAATGAAGAAATGAAAATGAGGAAGGTGCTGGCAATATGACTGACCCTCCTGACTATCTACCTTTGCCTGCACAGCCCTGGACAATCAGCTGGTGTTACAGACCACAGGCGAAGATGACATCAAAGAGGAAACAATGCCTTTGCAGAAATAACTGCACTATAAGCTCTGAGGACTTTGAAATGACGCCAAAGCTGGCACGATTATCCCTCAGTCACTGATCTGAACAGAGTCATCAGTGGCACAACGGGGATTGTCCATCTGGTTCTAACTAGCACGCGACTCCCCACTGGTTTTCACACAAAGCTGTAACTGCAGCACATGAAAGAGATGCAAGGCCGTGTGACAAGAGCCACATTGGGAGCAAGCCACTCGTAACCTGGCTTCTCTATGTTTAATACAAACGAACACCTAACGCCAAGGCAGTCAACACCCAAGCTGGTCTCACACAATCAGAGAATTCTGCCTTCTGCTCAAACATCCACCAGTTTCAGCTTCCCTCCCCACCACACATCTTGCCTTGAGCTGGATGAAGACGGGATGGCATTCAGCCTCCAAAAGACACCAGCAGTGTTCACATACCTCAATGATCCTGTCATGAATTTGCAGGCCTCCGTCCTTGGCTGCCGGCCCACTGTCGACTATTTTGGATACAAAGATTCCTTCACTGGACGATCCATCTTGGTTGTCCTTTGGGTTAAAAAAACATAAGCATGAATGCCAGGCATGAAGCTGGTTATGAAAATAAAGCTTACACTCTTAAAAGAGTCATGGGCTCTCATTGGTGTCACAAGTATCACAAGAGGGTCAAAGCCAGCTGTCTCCCTTCATTTCTGTTTGAAACTAAAATTAACACATGCTAAAATGATTCAAGCCACACCAAAAGGTATAAAATGCAAAGTCCCTGCCATCTTTAACCCTCTGTCCTCCTATCCTTTTGCAGCATCTTTTGGCAGCTTATCCATCTTTTCCACATTTTGATGGATCACCTTAAACATATATCTGGTTCCTTTTTCATGAACATAAATGGGACTATGTTCCCCATATTCTTGGGTAACCTGCCTCTTTCACTTCACTTAAAAACTTTTAGAGATTTTTTTCGCCATCATCCACTGCTCCATCACCCTTTTAAGTGGTTGGACAGTCTCCCCACACAAAGATAATACTGCTTCCAGTTGTTGCCATTAGGAGATAATTAGCACTCTTTCCAGTTGTTGTTATTTGAGATAATTAGCACTGCTTCCAATTGTTATTATTAGAGACCATGTCATCCCCTCTAATACCTGTACTCTGAAATATCTTTACCAGTACATATTGGGGCAAATCCCTGACAATGGAACTGCTGGGTCAAAGGGTATGCGTATCTGATAGAGGCTGCTAAATTATCTTTCAGAGAGCTTGTACTGATCGCTCATTAGATAGTTTCTTTTCACATTCTCATAAGCATGGTGTATTGTTAAACTTTTAAATATCCAATAATCCAGCGGTTAAAGCAGGCGTTTTATCTTTGTTCTGATTTACATCAGAAAAGCCCACCATACCCCCTCTCCCACAATCCTAATAAATTCTGGTCTCCAATCTCCTTGAATCCCTTTAGATCTTTCAAAATCCAGGCTGAAACTTTCTGGGAAAGAAGACAGCTCACTGCTCAAACTCCTTCCTTTATTTAAAATCAAAAAGCTCTAACAAGCTCATAAAAAAAAAAAAAAATCCTCACAGCTTGCTCATGAACTTCTTTCCAAATAGCTCTCCAAGCCTGTGGATTAAGTTTCTCGTGATTAACAGATGGATTTATAAATGAAATGGCAAAAGCATGTGCTGTTTCCAAACAAAAGCATTTGGAAAGTTAAGTTCAGGATGTTCCACAAAACCTCCCAAACTACCATCATGAAAATTTCCTTGCCATAATGCCATAAGAAGATCAGAAAAATTCTATCAGAATTTTTCTACATGCAAATACATCAAAATTTCATTTGTTAAAAAATAACTATGAGGAGTTCCCGTCATGGTGCAGCAGTTAACGAATCCGACTAGGAACCATGAGGTTGCGGATTCGATCCCTGGCCTTGCTCAGCGGGTTAAGGATCCAGCATTGCCGTGAGCTGTGGTGTAGGTTGCAGACAAGGCTTGGATCCCGCGCTGGTGTGGCTCTGGCATAGGCCAGCGGCTACAGCTCCGATTCGACCCCTAGCCTGGGAACCTCCATATGCCGCGGGAGCGGCCCAAGAAATGGCAAAAAGACAAAACAAAACAAAACAAAACTATGAAACCGAAACCAAACTTATGGTTACCAAAGGGGAAACCTGGGGGTGGAGAGGGATAAATTAGGGGGTTGGGACTGACATATACACGCTATCATACATAAAATAGGCAACAAGGACCTAATGTATAGCACAGGAAAATCTACTCAATACTGTGTAGTAACATACAGAATCTGAAAAGGAATGGATATATGTATGTGTACAACTGATTTACTTTGCTTTATACCTGAAACTAACACACTTTCTAAGTCAACTATATTCCTATAAAATCTATTTTAAATAACTATGAAAATACAAGTTTCTTCTTTAAAAGGCAAAGAAACAAAACAGAACAAAATCCAACCCTATATTCTAAAGAGGGAAAGAGATGGCTTTGAAGTGGTTCGATCTACCCCTTGAAGTTCAACAGCAGTAACCAGGGTAGGAAAATGCATACTCCCCACTTCTTCTCTCCCTCCCCTTCTCTCTCTCTCTCTCACACACACACTATATAATGATATAAATAGGATTCAAAAGAAACCAAAAGCACAATCTAAAATAACCACTAAGTGTTTTCCCATCATTTATCCCCATAGGACAAAGAAGAGTCTCTCACTGCCATCTGGATTCGATCAACACTCTTTCAGGAAAAAAGGAGCAGCAGGATAGGGGGTGCTGGGCTAGCTTAGCTGTCCCCCCAAAGGCATCACTGCCCAGCATCCCCCTCGCTCTGCTCAGGCCTGCTGCACACTGACTCTTTCCCATCTGAACTTGTGTGAGCCTCCTTTCCCTGCTCCAGCCAGGGACTAATAATGCCCTAGTCCCAATACATGCATGCAGCTCCCTACATGTGTATTTCAGATGTAAATACAAAACAGCGCAGCAGCTTCTATGTCCTGAACACACACTGTGTACCAGGTATGCAGCAAGTGTATGTCGACCATTTGATCCTCACAATAACCAGGAGTGGCAAGTACTGTCATTATCCATTTCATAAATGAAAAACCTGAGACAGAGAGGTTAAGCAACTCACTCAAGGTCACCCCAGTTAAAAGCGGCATAGGTCCGATTCGAACAAAGGAGAGGATGATTCTCTTACACAAGCTCTAAGCACCATACTATCCTCCACTGAGAGGATTCTCAAAAATATATTTCAATTCAGAAATCCAACATTCTAGGCTATGGAATATTATTGCATGAGAGGATCCTGAGGAGTCTCAATGGACCACAAAGAATTTATGGACAAGCTTGGGTTCCCAAAGAGGGGACATCAATATATCAAAGGAAAAGAGATCCGTGTTTACTCTGATTTTACTACTCTGCATTTCTTGGCTGGGGAGGAAGGGAGAGCTAGGGGCTGGGGTCTGGGCTTGGGCTCCTTGTCCAGAATAATACACCATACACATGTCATTTTTCTTAAGAAGCATAAGAAAGTCCAATTAAAAGCCAGAGAGGAACAGGGAAAAGCAAATACCACAACTGAGGTTAAAGGAAGACAGTGGGGGGGGAGGGGGAAGAGAATGCAAAAACTAGAGAGTGCACACTATCCAAGAAAACCAAATCAAGTCCATCCTTGAGAGCGAGACTCTTCTCTTAAAAGGAATCTCTTCATCCTTTGTTGGCCCTCTCCAAAGACATTTTAAGGGAGAGCTATTTATTGAGGTGAAGCGATATGGACTTCAGATTTCTTTTGTTTTGCAGGCTTGAGAAACAGAAAAATGAAAGGGACTGTTCTGATCTCAGCATGCCTGACGATGAAGTATACTTGCTGAAGGCTGAAAGGAAAGGCTTTATGCACCAGACTGGCTGCTGTTTCTTTAGGGTTTTGAGCACTCATGAATGGGTGGTGTGATTCTGCTAAGAGCATTACATACTGCATCATGCAATGAAAAGCCTTATGTCAGGGCCCCCTGGCTGGGCTTATGTCACAACCTAACCGTGCATCCAATACAAGAATTCCTTGGGAAACACACACGTCATCCATACTGTCTTCTACTTCCAGTAACTAACAATGAGAGTGCATTGTTGCACATCTTGGCTTCCTAGCATGTTCTCAGTGACCTGCCAGATTTCCAGGCAACAGGGCAGAATCCATTTAGGTTTCATTATGCTGCTTCTGCTAATCAGGACAAGTTTTAAAAAACACTATGGCAAACACATGCATGTGGAATTTAATTTTCCTTCCCATGACCATGCATGTAGTTCTTGCAAAAGGACCACAAACTGAGAACATTTATGAACACTACAAAATTCAGCCCTGGTTTGTGCTTAAATCATCTTTTTAAAGGAACAAGAAAATAACCTAAAACATGTTCTTTGATAAGTCAGAAAAAACTGCATTCCAGTGAGGATGGAAGCATCCTTTCACCCCTGGGGAAGTGCAAAAACTAAAATACCATCTTTGCAGGCTTTCCCATAGTCGGCTGCCCCCAAACTGTCAAGACATAGACGTGTCTCCCTGTTCCAGGCATTTTGAAGACATCAGGCTTCTTTTTCCTATGTAAGCTTTGGTGTGCAGAGAATTGATCTTTCTGGTTTGGGCTCTTTTGGCCGCAGAAGCTTCCTTTACTGTAGTTATTTCTTAAAACTGACAATGATGGGTAGGGAGAGGAGGAATAATAATCACAAAGGTAAACCAAATACAGCTAACTCTCTGTCATTCATGCCAAACAGCAAAACATGATCTTATGATAAGTTGGAGGACTTGGGTCTTTCGGTCCCGGCATTTCCTAGGATATTTACTGAGAAGGTCAAGCCCCTATTGGATTGCTTCCTGCCCCCACCCATCTTAATTCTCCCATTTTAACCTCAGTGTCCAGAAGTGTTCTTTTTTATGTATGTTTTATAAGGCTTATAATGTACTAGTTCATCATTTTAATGACTACATAGCACTTACAAATAAGCTGTCATTTCTTGCCAACAACTATGTTCATGTTTATTCTTAAAACCATGGCTTTGGCCAAAAGCAAAGTGAATTCCATCATAACCTGCCTCTTGTCTCTTCCCTGTCCTCTTCACTAGCCTCTTTCTGACCATTTCCTGTCCCACAATCAACTCTATCCTTGTTCCCATTTGGGCTTCCCTAGGCCCATCCATCTTCTTTTAGTTCAGTAGTCTTCAATGATGGTTACATGCAATGTAACACGATGGAATGATGAATGAGCTCCTTAAAAATTGTTTTCAGGAGTTCTCACTGTGGCAGAAGGGACTGGAGGTGTCTCTGCAGCACCAGGATGTAGGTTCAATCCCTGGCCAGCACAGTGGGTTAAAGGATCCAGCATTGCAGCAGTTGTGGTGTAGGTCACAACTGTGCCTTGGATCTGTCTGATCCCTGGCCTGGGAACTCCATATACCTTGGGGCAGCCAAAAAAAAAAAAAAAAACTATTCAATTTCATTATTTGAAATGTCTCTTTTGCATGTAAATTTTATAAGACAGGTAAAATTAGTTCAGTAGTGAATACATATATATAATTTATAGCTAATTAAATATGCTCAATTTATTTTGCAGTTAAGACTGCTCAATTAACTGATATAGTGACCTCTGGATCTAGCAAACTCCTACCCATCCTTCAGAACCCAGGTCCAGTGGCTCTGCTCAGCATGTCTCCTTCTCAAGGGTTTACTGCCCCCCCCCAGGTATCTTTAACAGGACCCAGGCACAGAGTATATCAATGAGAATAGTACTTTTCTCTCCTAACTCATCAGTTCCCCCATCTAGACGTAAGCTCAATGAAGGCAGAACAAATATCAACCACATCTGTATAGCTGACTTCTTATCCTTTAGGATTCAGCTTACTATCCCTTCCTCTATTTCCTGATTATTCCAGACAATGATGCCCCTTGCTCCCTGGTATCTACCATATGCCATCCTCCCAATTTTTTTTTCCTTCACTGTACTTCTTCCAACCTGTAATTTCTGTATTTACATATTTCTTGCCTGATGTCTCCCAGCCCATAAAATCAATGACCACAGGGATCCAGTCTCCCTGGCCTCTGTATCTTCCAGCCCCTAGCAAATAATCCATGTTCAATACTTATCTGCTGAATGACTGACTTTGATTTTCTTTTCCTTTCTTTGTACTATTTTCCTTTTAAGCTAGCAAAGAAGGAAAAGGTCATAAATAAAAAAAGCAAGAGATGACATATATTCAGATAATACCATAACCCTGTCTGAAAGGCAGGATCCCAAAACACATCCTTGGAAACCTCCCTGGAGCCCTATCAGCAGATGCTTTGCTTGATAGACAGATGTGAATTTAGCCTCTGCTTTCAGGAGGAGGGGATCGTAATAAATGGGGTGGCCATAGAGCTGCAGTGGGAGAAAATAGCAAAGGATGCACTAGCTCATAAATGAGGGAGATGCCCCCTTGGATGAAGAGTGGACAGAACAGAACTCTAGATCTGACTGCCAACCTCAGGGCCCGAGTTCCAGCCAAGTCACCCAGTTTAACTGCACACACCTTAAGTGACTTTCCTCAGCTCAAATGCTACACAACCAGACGTACATTCCCAAAGCTAAGCAGCTGGGATTAGTTACTGTCCTACTGGGAAAATGCTATACTAGGAGACCAACATTATATAAAAATCTCCCAAACTGAATCACTTTACTGTACCCCTGAAACTAACACAACATGGTAAATCAACAATATTCCAACAGGAAATAAAATGATAAAAATCCACGAGTGTGAAATTGTTAGATACACAATGAACTCCTTAACCACAGCAGAATGAAGTGAGTGAGCCTTCCTACCCCTTACCTCCCAAAACCCAATCCTTCTCCCAGCTACATCAAGGACCAGCAAATGCTTTGTAGCAATTAACATACCGCACAAGGCCGACCGCCGATAATATTGAACCCCAGTGAACCGCAGTCTCGATGCAGGACCAGAGTCAGGCTTTTGGTTTCTTCACCCTGGAGGAGAGAAACGTGTTCAAACTGCACTTACTAACAGCAAAAACAAATGGGAAGAATTTTCTTTCTAAGGTGTACTCATGGACTGCCAAGCTGCTCATTAAAAATCTTATGTCTTAGAGTTCCCATCATGGCTCAGCAGAAAAGAACCTGACTTGTATCCATGAGGACATAGGTTTGAATCCCTGACCTCGCTCAGTGTGTTAACGACCAACTCAGCATTGCCATGAGCTGTGGTGTAGGTCACAGACATGGCTCAGATCCCGAGTTGCTGTGAGCTATGGTGTAGGCCAGTGACTACAGCTCCATTCAACCCCTAGCCTAGGAACCTCCATGTGCCTCAGGTGCAGCTCTAAAAAAAAAAAAAAAAAAAAATCCTATGTCTCTGGGGAGGTTTAACCAAGGAAAATGTGAGGGCCTGCACTGAACCTTAGTCCTGTGTTGAGGGGGTTACAAACATTTCTGAGCACTTTTTAACCCTAGAGTGACCCACAAGGTTTAGAGACATCCACACACACACGTGGTGAACACTGCCTCTTAGGAAGAACAACTTGGTCTCCAAATGCATTTTTCCTCTGTGACCAGCCTGCTCTAGACTGACTGTCTAGATGGCTACTGTCTGTTCCTCAAACATTCTCAACACGAATATTCATGATATGTCCTAAACAGTTATGACAGCAAGCCTCTCAGAGGTTTGAGCACATGCACAGCCCATCAATAGTCATCTGTGTTTGGGAGACTTAGGGGGAAAAATCTTGCTTGAAAAGTCAGATGCAAACATGGGTGAGAAAAAGAAAAATCCTGACTTACTGAAAAGGGAGGTGGGGGCATTTTCACAAAGTAATGACTTTCCAGTCTTGAGGAGATGCCGGGCTGTTGAACAGAAAACACCCTGTTTAAGGTAGGTGGGTCAAGGTGAACCCCTTTAAATCAAATGGGCAGAAGTGGCCCAGGCAGGTCTCAGCGGTGCAGTGTTCAACAGTCCAACGAGACGGAGATGTCTGGATACCACAACTAACATTCTCGGGTAACAGACAAGTGAATAAAAATAGATCTAACCTTGTGTGCAAACCATCAGTTAATAGGCTTTGACATCAATATTAACCTCACTGATACTCCTCTGAAAGGGTTCCAACTATTTGAACGGTATGCAAAACTCTACATGTACTGGCTATAAATTTGCAAATGCTTCACTCAACGTTTTCGGTTTAAATAGGGTCTCACTTAATGTGGTGTTTTTCTTTTAAATATGAAATGCTTCACTATAAGCTTTCTCAAAAATAGCACTGAAAGCTTATCACGAAAGGGATTTTATTCTGATTACTGTTTTCCTGATGGAACGCAACTTTTACTTCTGTTGGGGAAATAAACAGCAACATTCAAATGACACAAATGCAACTGTCTAACTCTACCACATGGGCAAAGAAAATGACACTTTCCAACCTGTGATGCCTGGTGGTTTTTTCTGAAGCACAGCTTCATTTTATTGCTGTTGTTGTCAATGTAAAACATTGTTCATGTTTGGCCAGGAAAACTGTGCAAGAGAGCCAGCCAGCCAGCCAGACAGACAGACACAGACACACACACACACACACACACACTAAAGACTAATGGTCTCAAGGTGTAAAATTATCTCCATGCCTAAGTTCTAGCAATCACAGCTGTTTCTCATGACTAGTTGGTGTAGAGCAGAATGCAAAATATTTTCCAAAATTTCATGTACCATCAATTACAAAGACCCTGTAAAAACAAAAATGGTAATTTATTATTAGAAAAAGGCTGTTTCTAATGAAAGAATTAGGTGTCCTCTAAGAACAAAACAACAAAATCTTCATTTCTGCTGGGCCACTTATGTGATATAGAAAAAAAATGAGTGTTTTAATATAAAAGGGAAGCAAGTCTCAACCAGGCTATTGTACTTAAACAGTACAGTAGCCACACTGATGACAACCTAGTTATGAACTTTAAAAATAAAGTCCAGTTCCCAGCACCACCATCCAGAACGTTATCAATGCTATCAGTCTTTATCATTACTTTGATCTGCAGCAAGATAACAGGCAATAGCTCTCACTGCTGTCAAGAGCATAAAAGTTCAGAATCAGGACTTCCCATTGTGGTTTGGTGGGTTAAGGACTCCGTGAGGATCCAGTGTTGTGGTGGCTATTGTGCAGGCCACAGCTACAGCTCTGATTCAGCCCCTGGCCCTGGCCCATGAACATCCATATGCCACAGGTGCAGTTGTAAAAAGAAGAAAAAGAAGTTCCAAATCAACCTAACAGTTTGGAGGTGTAAAGACATTGATTTGTAAACTGAAATGGTTTATCGTCTTTTTGCCTTGGAAATGAAAAGTGTTGGTAAGATCATTTCTTGCTTTGTTTTCTTTGAGAGGTGAAAAAGTTAGAAATACATGGGAATTCGAGCAAATCAACATAACATTTTTTTACATTTCTGGCTTTCATAACTCATCAATGATAGAAACTGCACAGTTACACAGTAATCCAAGGCAGATGGCTCTGGTTGGACAATCCCAAATGATGCACAAAGGAGAATGTACAGCCAAATGATTAAAATAGACTATTTTTAAATTTACCATGTGACAGCCATCTATTCTTTTCAAAAATGAAAAAAATATAAAGAAATCTCATTGCATTGCATTAAATGACAATAGCTAACATTTATAAATAAGTATTATGCACCAGAAATCATATTGAACACTTAAGTGCTTTATTTTACTTACTAATCCAACCAATCTTATCAACTGGCACTATTGCTATCCCAGAGATACAGGTGGGAAGAGGAAGAGAGAATAACTAAGAAAGCTGTCCCGGGTCAAGAGCTAGGAAGAGGTTGAGCTAGGATTTAAACACACAACTGATCTCCAATTCTAGATCTTAAACTCTATAGTACACCTTTCTTGTGTGGAATGTAGAAAAGAGAACCATGTAGGCTGGCAATATCTTAGGTCCTTCCCAAGACAGTTCACTTGCTGGAGTTTCAAAAAGTTCCATAAAGGAACTCACTATAGGAGATCTTACCCAGGAAGCCAGTATCAGAACAAAACTCCAAACTCTTTATTGAATTATTTATCTCAACCTGAGATGCCCAGGGACACCAAACTCAGAGATCTCTCTCCAGGGATGAAAGAGACAAACTGAGACAATGCCTGAAACAACATTCCTTAGCCAAACAGCCATTTGCCAAGAATATTTTGGAACAAATAGGTTGACCATTTACTGCTCCCTGCCAGAAGCAGTCAACTGCAGGGGACAAAGAAGGGGTGTTCTCATTTTTTAGAAACATCCTGACCTGGTCTAATGTCCAGGCAGGTTAGACATTGGCTTCAAATGACATGCCTGGAGTTCCCGTAGTGGCGCAGTGGTTAACGAATCCGACTAGGAACCATGAGGTTGCGGGTTCCGTCCCTGCCCTTGCTCAGTGGGTTAACAATCCGGCGTTGCCGTGAGCTGTGGTGTAGGTTGCAGACGTGGCTTGGATTCCGCGTTGCTGTGGCTCTGGCGTAGGCCGGTGGCTACAGCTCCGATTCGACCCCTAGCCTGGGAACCTCCATATGCCGCGGGAGCAACCCAAGAAATAGCAAAAAGACAGGCCCAAGAAATAGCAAAAAAAGACAAAAAAAAATGACATGCCTATTTTAGGACTGATTTACAGGACTAAGCCACCATGCTGGATATTCAGCACATGATGCTGGGAGCCATGACATACATAAGAGAAGAGAAAAGCTCTGTCTGGCCTGAATTCCTCTCATGTCTCCATCTAATGACCAAAGGCCATCATTGCCTTTTCTCTGATACCCTGGGCTTGATTCTGATTTTTCCTTTCTACTCCAGTCCTCCCAGACAACCTTAACCAATTTTACTTAATTTCTAATTCTTAAGGAGAAATAATAACAGAAAATGTAAACACTAAGCTTTACCTAACACATTTAACAGGTTAACCTTCATTCCTACTTAATCATTTAACCTGTCCCTGGGCTCAAAATGCATAAGGCAGGGAGCCCTTCAATGATTCTCATCCAATTATATTCCACCAAGTGAAGGGATATTTAAAGGGAAGAGCGGCAAAGGCTCATTGATGCTGCTCTTCCGGCCGTTCACAGATACTGTGTTAACAGGTGACATCATTACTTAAAGGGAAAATTTAACTGATATTGCTCTGTTTTGGTAGTTTATCATAACCCATGCTTTTATTTATTTACTTATATTTTTATTTACTTATTGCTTTTTAGGGCCACACCTGTGGCCTATGGAAGTTCCCAGTCTAGGGGTCAAATCAGAGCTATAACTGCCAGCCTACATCACAGCGACAGCAACTTGGGATTTGAACTGTGTCTGTGACCTACACCACAGCTCATGGTAACATCAGATCCTTAACCTACTGAGCACAGCCAGGGATCGAATCTGCATCCTCATAGATCCTAGTCAGGTTCCTAACTGCTGAGCCACAGAGGAAACTCCCTTTGCTTTTATTTATTTATTTTCTTTACAGATGTCTGTAGCATATGGAATTTCCCCAGCTAAGGGTCGAATTGGAGCTGCAGCTGCCAACCTATGCCACAACACCAGCTCTGAGCCTCATCTGCAACCTACACTGCAGCTTGTGGCCACACTTTATCCTTGACCCACTGAGTGAGGCCAGAGATCAACCACACATCCCCTTGGATACTAGTGGGTTCTTAACCTGCTCAGCCACAACAGGAACTCCCTCATAAACTGGGATTTGAAACTTTCTCAATGGTCTGGCATAGTAAAACAAAGGGAAAAAGCTCTGCTTCACATAAACTACTGAATAACCAAAACATGAGCCTTTGGGAGCAGGTATTATATCAACACTCTACATCTGAAAAACAAGGCTTTGAGAAATTCATACATTTATTTAAGACCACGGAACTGCCAAGAGGGAAGGCAGGGCTGGAAGTCAGGTCTTCAGGACTTCAACACCCATGCTCTCTGTACTGGGCTGGTCTATGTGTGCATACTACCCTAACTCGCTTCGCCTCAAAGACTCAGCTTTCACATTAAAATGTCATGAAGGATTAGACATCTAATTAGTTTTGTAATTAGAGTTTTAAGCAAGGATTCTTTGGAGTATGCAATGACAGTGGCAAAGATTAGAGTATCTATTATACCCTGAAGGGTGCATAACAATACTATGCTCTTGACAAATGCAGAGTCATGGTTGGACCTCAGAGTGAGAACCTGAGTTTAGTTTAGAGCCATGTAAGCATAAATGAGACCATCACTACCCAGTACCTCAGTACCACACCTGGCCAATAGAAAGGGCTCCAAACCTAAGCACAGCATAGGTGGGATGGACACTACTGCAGTTCAGCACTGAGGCCAAGGTGCTTGTTTACCACATGAATGACTCTACTACAAAATCCAAGAAATAGAGAATATCTAATCTTAAATTAACTCAGTCGATCTAAGGGAAGTTTGGGAAAGTTGAAGCCTGCTGCCACCGAACAAATAGAGTTACATGTTCTTCACAACATCCAGCCATCTGATGAGAGCTATGTCTAATGGGCACATTCCTCCTTCTCCCAATCTGGGAGCAAGCATGGCACATTCTTGGAGAACTGCTGAAGAGCCAGGAGACAGATTTCCTCCTGGATGAGGTGGAAGGGAAAGGTGATGAAGGCAAAGGACGTGGCTCAGCCTAAACCTTCGTTAGCGTGGAGACAGGACACACAAAGGGTACCAACCAGGAGGCTGGGAGGATGAGGAGGGGAAATCGGAAAAGGGACATCCCCAGGCTTGGAGGGAGGTGGCCCAGGAGCAAAGTGAATGGGGAACAGACATTGGCTCACGACAGCACAGGAGCAATGTCAAATCCAAGAAAGAGTAAACCTGGACCCCAACAGTGGAGGGAGCACCTGGGAGCACAGGACACTCGAGGATTCACTGGGACCACTCCAAGGGCTGCCAGATGAGTGAGTCTTGATGGGTCTGGAAGAAAAGGTGAAGAACAGGGCAGGGGGGACATTAACAATAAAAATGGATTTGAGGAGTTCCCATCATGGCTCAGCAGAAATGAATCCGACTAGGAACCATGAGGTTGTGGGTTCAATCCCTGGCCTTGCTCAGTGGGTTAAGGACCTGGCATTGCTGTGAGCTGTGGTGTAGGTTGCAGACACGGCTTGGATCTGGCATTGCTGTGGCTGTGATGTAGGCTGGCAGCTATAGCTCCAGTTAGACCCCTAGCCTAGGAACCTCCACGTGCCACAAGTGAGACCCTAGAAAAAAAAAAAAATGGATTTGAGACAGCACCTCCTTGGTAACTTTTCCCTCTAGCCACCCCCACTTTATGACTCTTCCTAAGTGGCATGGTTTCTTCCCTCTCGCCAAGAGTGCAAATGCAGAATGGAGAAGGAAGATACCTTCATATTCTAGAGACTAGTGACAGCACTGTCTTCTAGGGGGCCAGGCACAAAGCTCCAACAGATGTTCAGCACACTGTGTCCACACCAGAGCCCAAATCAAGCAGACAGTCGGGCCCTTAATGAGGTACAGGCTCTCCTTGGGAGATGCTTGGGTTTTAGGATGGAGAAAGGGCAAAGATACAGTAACCTTGAAGAAGGGGGCATGGCATGAACCATCTGTAGCCAGGAGGCCTCAAGCAGAAACAGAAGATCCGTGTTCAGGAACATACAGTCAATTCTGCTTCAAATAAGTGTGGCTATCATATTTGAACTCATATAACTACTGATCAATGTTAAAAATGACCTGATTCATAATGTGCCCAGTTCAAGGTCGAACTGGGCAAGAATTTGGGGAGGGAATAAGAGAGTTTTTTGGTGAAAAAACAAAAGTCAAATGTATTTTATCAAAAAGACAAGTTATGGTAGCTGTTTTTCTTCTTAGACATCCAAGAATGCAAACTGTCTTCTCTGGGCAAAGTCCCTCTTCCTTTCAGCATCACTTCATCACTGTTCTTCTTCAAATAATCCAGTCTCAGCAGCGTGGACATCAGCCATCTCCTAATCAGTATGGTGACTCCCCAAGGCCATCCGTGCCACTCTCAGTGTGGATTCTTTCCAAAAGCTCCTTTCCACCCAAAGATGGGTGTTCCAGCTACTCCTTGATTACTGCTGCTGTGGGATTGGCAGCTGGGAACCGGCTAGACTAGAAAGCTGCCCAGTGGGTTTGAGGCACTATAATTGACTGACCGCTAGTCTGCCTATCTGGGGTGACATAACACCTCTGGGCCTCAGATTAGGCAAAGCGCCCCAGAGACTCACACAGCTGGGAAACTGCTCTGGTGACTAGTGACAAGAGAGTGAAAAAAATGTGGAGTGGCGGAGGCTGGGGGGACTGGGAGGAGAGCTGTCTGCCAGAAATCCTATGCTAAAGAGATGAGGATGCCTCCCAACCTGCACCAAGATGCTTCTGTCCTCTTGGTCGGTTGGGAAAATTATGTTTAATGGAGAAATAGCCTGGACCAGTCCTTCCCTGCAATCCCAACTTCATTTCTGAAGAAGACATTTCATGGAGGAAGCATAAAAGGGGGAAACAAGCCTAAGACTGAAAGCAGTCATGGCCATGATGATTGAAAATGAATTGGATATAGCACAGAATACTATCCAGTATCCTGTGATAATCTATGTGGGAAAAGAATCTGAAAGAGAATGGATGTGTGGACATGTATAACTGAATCCCTCTGTTGTACAGCAGAAACGATCACAACCTTGTAAATTAACTCTACCTCAAAAAAAAAAGAACATGAATTGGAGATGGATGAGACCATCGGCAGAAGTGTTATGAGTGTGTACCCACTGCCGAAACAGATGCAGAGAGGATGGAAAGAGGCAAAGAGTATGGGGAAGTGGTAAGAAAGGAACAAAGACATCACTTTTCCAGAGACATAATATCCACAGAAGAGTATATACTCATCCATAAGCCAAAGAGATGCTTTTGAAAAATTCCCTAAGAAATGAATTAAAAGACTGTCAGTGTTGCCCAAGGCCAAAAATGTACATCTATGTTTAGTTTGTTGCTGCATCTAAATAACCTGAGAAATCTCTAAAGGTCTACTTGTCTATTTTCAGGAGTTTAAGATCTCTTATCTTCATCATCTGCTCATCTGCTTTTCTGATGAACACCCACAAGCAGCGCTTTCACCAACAAACAGAAAACAACACACTGACTGAAGAAGGCACTACAGCACTTTCATACTGCCACTTGATGGACGACAAGGAGGTTTCAGTTTTTAAAATGTAAACATCCCATGACCCAACCTGGAGCATGTTCTTCTCCAAATCAGAAACAAAGAAGAGGCTGCCTTAAGTTCTCTTTTAAACGGAAGGCAGGAACTTGCCTGGCCTACCTCTCCCTAGCTTTGGTAACTACAGTGGGACAAAGATAAATACATAGAAACATGAAGTCAGCTCATCTTATGCACAGCTTTAGCCTCCTCCTTTACCCCTTAAGCTCCTAGAGCTGCTACCCAGATGCAGTGAAATGGACGTCCGCTAAGTTTCCACCACTGGCAAGCAGGCAGAGAACAGAAGCCCAGAGAATGGGTCACCCAGGGGCAGGCAGAGGCTCACTATGAGCCTGTGACACTTTGAGTAAAACAATCTGTTTCCTTCTCCATTCAACCATCTCCAACTTCTAATGTTTCTTCAGTGATTTATTCGCCAAAGATCCTCCAACCTACAGGTATTTAATACACATTCAACAAATGCCTGGTAAGCGTTACTCTGAACGGAGTCTACAATATCTCATTTAATCCTAATGCCAGTCCTATTGGCAGGCATATCATTATCCCACTTTGGAGATGAAGCAATTAAGGCTTAGAGGAGGTTAGAAGAGCCTTACCAAGACCCTCGAGGCAGAGGCAGAAGGAGCATGGGAACCAGAATATCAATGACTCCAGAGTCGGATACTAACCACACACCAGCTCAACTCAGGGTACCCTAGGGCTGCCGGTGACCCAGGGCCTAAATCCAGCTATGATCCACAACCTGAGAGGGTCTTCATCCCCTTTCTGATGCACGTGCAGGAAAGACATGGGGTACCTGAAAGCAGCCTCAAGCAAAAGTCTCAGTGATTTCTCTGCCCAGGACTTATTTCTGCACACCTGCTGCCCTCTGCCAGGGCAATGCTCATTCAACCCCCCTTCCTGGAGAAGGGGCTGCTAGAGGGCCCAAGCACACAGGGGCTGCAGTGTGGCCCCACCCCTTAGGCTTTCTCATGGGGGAAAAAGATGGATGCTGGGTCCATGTGTTATTTTCTCTATAAAAGTAATCATTATGTTACACCCCTTTCCTTCCTTATTGCAACAGGCTTATTACAATACCATTAGTTGGAAGGACAGAGGTAACCCACGACTGAAAAGCTTGGGTGAGCAAAGAACAGTAAGACTTGGGTTGTTTTCAAAGGTGCAAATGTGTGTCTGATTGATCCCAAAGGTGCAAGCCACTCAAGAGCCCCTGTGTACCCTGGCACGGACATGGTGAGCATGGGAGGATCTAAATAGAAGGGATGCAAATGAAAATTTCCTTTCACTTCCTACCACCAACCACTCTTTCACCCACTATATTAAAAATTAAGGAGATCATGAGAGTTCCCATGATGGCTCAGTATTAACCAATCCAACTGGTATCCATGAGGACATAGCTTCAATCCCTGGTCTTGCTCAGTGGGTTAAGGATCCGGCATTGCCATGAGCTGTGGTGTAGGTTGAAGATGTGGCTTGGATCTGGCATGGTTATGGCTGTGGTGTAGGCTGGCAGCTGCAACTCCAATTTGTCCCCTAGCCTGGGAACTTCCATATGCCGTGGGTACAGCCCTAAAAGACAAAAAGAAGAAGAAGAAAAAAAAAAGAAGGAGATGAGGCACTATTCCATCCAGAATATCAGCCCTTTCTTTTACTTTTTAAATTCTGTCTGACTCTCTTTTACAGGCAGGGCCTGTTTTATTTTATACCCTATTCCACACCAGACCTCTGAGAATGGGGATTACGGCATGGATGAATACACCTCATCACTGTGGACCAAAAGCCAATGGACCAACTAACTGGAGCAAGAAAATGATGCTGGAGGAGTTATTTCACCTTTGGCGTCTCTATTTTTCCACCTGTAATGGGAAGGGTAAAAGGCTATCGGTACTAACCTCACAGGGTCTTTCTGAAAACGTACTTATATCCCTAAGCCACAGAGCACTTGTGTGTACAGTACCAGTCCTTTGGAAACCCGTATAACACTTTGAAAGGGACAATGCTCAGGAGTAAATACTCTGCTTATTTTACTAACAGTTTAGAGTGGGGGGTTGGGTGCAAATCTCAGCTCTATACTTTGAATCTGTGTAACTTCTGGCCTTACCCCAGCTATTTGATAATTTGTTTCATAATCTGCCTCTCTTCTCAAAAAAAAAAAGTCTACTTGATGAAGAAGATGAGAAAGCTAATGTATGTACATACACAATGATGCACCCTAAGTGTGCAGCACCCCAAAAACTCAATGAATATTATTTCCTTTCCTTTTAAGTTACTTGGTCTGTAGACATCACTAAACCACCTTATAGATTCTGTCTCATCAAATACTTTTACAGAGAGGAAATCATCATTTCCGAACTCAGAAAGAACCACTTATAGATAAATAGCAAGAGAATTCCCCATTCAAATTATTCAGTTATGATCGTTTAATCCTGTGTAGCTGGGTAACATATTTGTAAGCCAAATTCTAGTTTTCTTTATAAATCACTGAAATGACATGGCTGTAACAGCCCACAATCCCTTTCGCTGAACTGGGCTGTTCTGTCAGATATACCACAGAAGGGGTATTGGCTGAAGCTTTTCAGAAACAGAAAATACAGTGAACTGTGAACACTTTGATAGATACATTTCAAAGTGTTTGGGCATCTGGAACACCTTTTGATACAACTGTCTGTTAGATTCATTTCTCTCCAGGAGTTCTCAAATGGACAAAATCGGTCCTGGGATTTGGGGCTTAATACAATTTGATCTGGGTGGATCTTGGGAAACAAAAAGAATGCCTGCCTCAAACCTGGAAACAATTTTGCTAACTTGCAAGTCTCAGAAACACTCATTCCATTTTAAGATTTTAAGAGTAATCCCTCTTGGTCAGCAATCTGAAGAGTTTGGATGGCTGACAAGACAGCCCTTTCAATCCTGAATTCATTCACTGAACAAATATATATTGACAATTTATAGGGCACATGGTAATGGACCTGGTGCCAGGCCATAGCCCCAAAGAACACACCTGAGGTCCCCTGGGGAGACAGACAATAAACAGCTCTTCCCACCATTCAGCCACAGCCATGATAAAGGCCCAGCCAGAGGAGCACCACTGTGAGAGTTTCAGGGGGCCAGACCTGGTCTGTGAAGTAAGAGAGAGCTTCTTGGAAGCAGTGACGCTTGAGCTAGCATGGGAAGGAAGGATGGAAAGGTTAAGTACAACTACGATGGAAAATACTATGGAGATACCTCAGAAAACTAAATATAGAACTATATCATCCACCAATCCCACTCCTGGGCATATATCCAGATAAAACTTTCATTAAAAAAAGATATATGCACCCCTATGTTCACCACAGCACTAATCACAAGGGCCAAGACAGATGTATGGATTAAGAAGATGTGGTACATACACACAATGGAATACTACTCAGCCATAAAAAAGAACAAAATAATCCCATCTGCAGCAATGTGGATGGAACTAGAGATTCTCACACTAAGTGAATTAGGTCAGAAAGACAAATACCACATGGTATCCCTTATATGTGGAATCTAAAATGGCACAAATAAACCTTTCTACAGAACAGATACAAACTCATGGACATAGAGAACAGACTACAGACTGTTTTCCATAGTCTGGAGAACATAGACTATGGAGACTATGTCTGTTCTATGAACAGACAATGGACACAACCATAGATTTGTGGTTGCCAAGGTGGGAGGGGGGGGAAGTGGGATGGACTGGGAGTTTGGGGTTAGCAGATGCAAACTATTGCATTTCGAGTGGATAAGCAATGAGGTCCTGCTGTAGAGCATAGGGAACTGTAGCCTACCACTTGTGATGGAACATGTTGGAAGATAATGAGAAAAAATTACATATATGTATAACTGGGTCACTTTGCTATACAGCAGTAATGACAGAACAATGTAAATCAACTATAATTAAAACAAAATTTAAAAGAAAGGTTATCTAGCAATGAGCAGACCCTAAGTGCTAAAAGAAAGGCAGCAGGTATGAGAGGAGAGTTAGAAAACTTGCAGGTTACCTAATATGATTAGGTGGAAAGACTATTCCAAAAAGAACAAGGGCAAAGGCCAGGGGCAGGAAGGAGCTGGGGCATAGTCATAGAACTACCAGAGCCCAGGGAACCTGGGGAGAAAGATTCAAGGGGAGAAGAGTACAGGCAGGTGGAGGCCAACAGGATCCAGAGCGTGCCTGACCTTCTGTCCACCCAGAGAAATTCAAGGCACGGCATGGTTTAAGGAAGCATAACAGCTAATTTATATTTATAAGATATTATTGCCACAGGGTAATTGGAGGGGATCTAGAAGACAGCAGATGGAGCAGTTGTGGTCTAGGCAAGAGAAGATGGTGGTGGAGCCTAAGACTGATTTTGCCCTGTACGAGACAATGGCAGTATCTAGAGATATTTCTGAGAGTCACTACATGGGGGATGCTCCTGACATCTAGTAGGGAGAGGCCAGAGATGCTGTTAAATGTCCTAGAATACACACAACACCCTCCCCACATCACACACAGAACCCAGAATCATCCGGCCTGAAATGTTGATAGTGCAGAGGTCAGGAAACCCTGGTTTGGATCAAGGAGATCATCTGATGGAGTGCAGTGAACAGACTCAAGAAGGGTTTAGGAGATAAAATCAACAAGATTTAACAACAGACTGGATGGAGGGGTAAAAGAGCAGAAGCTATCAAGATGGTCTCAAGTTTCTCAACAATTCCAAGGAAAGTTATGTCTGGACCTTTCCCTTTCCAAGAAAGCCAAAGAAGTGTTCAGCTGTGGAATACTTGTGTTCTTAGATTCAGGTGTTTAAGTCAGGGTGGGGAACTGAGGCTGGGAACAAAATACTTTAACATACTCAAAGCATAGCATTACCGAGTCTGCTGTAGCTGGGATGGGGCTTCAGATTAAGATGCCTTTCTGGGCTATGGTTACCTCTCATGAAACTGCTAAGCAGTGTGGATTTAGAACTTTACCGTCGTCTTTCAGAAAACATTCAGGAAGGGATCTTTAGACAATGATCGGTAAAATCATAACTATGTAGAGAAGACCAACGCATGTTTGTCTACGCCTGTACTTGAGCCTCAAGGCTTTGTCTAGCTGAGGTGCTACCCAGAACGTGATGGCTGGCCCAGCATCACCTGGGAGCTTGTTAGAAATGTAGCATCTCACACCCCACTCCAGGCCTGATGGGTCAGACTCTCTAAGGCTAAGACTCAGGAATCTGCTTTAACAGGCTGTCCATGTGGTTTCAATCATGTCAAGGTTTGGTGAGACCTTTTTAAGTGCACATTTTAGAACATAAGGGACAATACCTATGTAGGTACAAACTCTCAGTGTTCCACTGGCGTCAAAAATCCAAAACCGAAGATTATTTAAATAATGCAAGATCATGGAGCAAGTCCTAGGCCTTGAAGAAAGGGTATGGAAAAATCTTCTGAGTGTTTCTTACCTACTTCAGCTTGTAACAGAGAGGTAAATGATAGGGCTTAAAAAATAATAATAATAAAAGTGTTGTGCATGCGAGTTTCCAAGCAATATAAATCCTTCTGCCTTTTAGAAGAGAATAAACAGTACCCAGCGGGAGCAGAGAGTCCAGCCAATGAAATAAACAAGTTCTTAAACAGCTTGCAGTGGGAGGAGGCTGTCTGACAGATGTAGGAACAGCAAAAGCTTTCCACCAGGGTGACTGAGGAGGGTTAACTTCAGGGGGAAAGTAGCTAGCTTGCCTAAGGCCATGGCTGAGGCTGGCCAGGCTCAGAGGTCAGAGAAATGAACCAGTGACACTTTCAGGAGAGGCCATTCTTGGCTGTCCTCAAGCCCAGCAAGAGGTCCATCAAAGTCGTGAGCAGGGCCCCAACTCCAGAAGGAAACTTTCCTTGTAAGCTCAAAAAGCAACATCTTACCCCTAAGCTTAATACCCCTGATTATCCTACTGACTCACCCACCAGAGCTTCAAAAACATCCACGGTTTTGATTCAAGTCTCATATTTTTGATTCTGAGAGAGGGTTTACCCAAACACTCCAGAAAGAAAACAGAAAGGCAAGAAGAAATAATAAACTAGTTTAACAATGAAGGATGTATAAACCCTAGGGGAGTAAATGGCTTTATTTATAAATAAGCATCACTTAAAACTCCACAGGAAGTCCGGATGACAGCATCAACAGGAGAAACTCCGGGAACTCCTTCGCCCCACACAGGGCGCCTGCTTGAAGATCAAGCTTTGCCCTCTACTTGGGTGACTCTCAGGCTCGCGTCAGTCTTTTGTGTGCCTGTGCGGTCCCCGGGTGAGCCTCAGAGCTGTAAATATTTGCCCTTCGCCCAGAGCCGGCCAGCTGCTGAGGCTGCAGTTGACAGACAGGCCGGGGCCAGGATGGGGTGGAGGCGGGGAGGGGTTGGAAAGTTTGCAGGCCTGGTGTGTGCAGGGAAAAGGGGCCGGGAAAGGGCAGAGAGAGGCAAGACAGGCAAGCAGATGCAGGCGGGCCCCTGGGGGCCCCTCAGGCAAATACATGCTCCTCTGCTGCAACAGATGAAACAGGCAACCAAAAGAGTGGCAGCCACATACCCCATGCCCCTCCCCAGTGGCTGAAAATGTGGCCTTTGCCATCAGGGAAACCCTGGTTTTCACAGGGTGACCGTGCCTGATCAGAGAACACGAGACAATACATGGAAACATTTCTGGGTGTCACCACGTGGGGGAGGGGTGCTACTGGTATCCAGTGGGTGGAGGCCAGGGATGCTGCTCAACTACCTACAGTGCACAGGGCCACCTCCCATGACAAAGAATGTGGGGGCCCAAAATGTCAAAAGGCCCCAAGGCTGACAAATTGAGGAATAACCTGAATCTCAGCCCTGTCCCCTGAGTCACTGTTTGACTTTGGACAAGTTCCATGACCTAAGCCTCCTTCTGCATCTCAGAGGATTAAATAGATAATGTGTACTGAGCGCTTGCCACAGACACTGGGGCATAATAAACCCTCAATAAACGGTACTTGTGGCTACACGGAGAAGCCACCCGATGGATGGTTAAGAGCTCTGGATGGAGAGACGGCCATACACAGGTTCAGAATTCAACTCTGGCACTGAAAAGCCCTGACTCAGAGGTACATGACTGGCCCTCATTGGGCCTCCGTCTTCTTCACCTACAAAACAAGAAGCATCATGCCTCCTTTACTTGATTAAATAAAAAACATCTGAGAAGTAGAAGTCCTAAGCATAAGGCCTAGAGTAAAGCAAGCCTCAGTAGCAGTGCCTGTTAGAATTACACCAACTACCAGGACAAGTGGAAAGCTTACAAGGTAAAGATGTTAAAGATAATTGCAGGCAACACTTGTTGAGCATTCACTCTTCACCGGGCACTGCGCCAGATCTCTTTCAAATAGTCTTTCCCTGATGAGTGAAAAGAAACTATTTTACATTTAGGGAAACAGAGGCACCTGGAGGTTCATCTGCAAAGTCACTCAGCTGGCTGAGCAAAAGCCCAGATTCGGAAACAGTTCTAATCCCCAAAGACTCACCATCAATTATTACTTTATGTCTTGTGGCTGTTCCTTTAATTCTTTCTGGAATTCTTTCAATCCCTGGAGGCATACCAAAGAGGGGGCCTGGCTATGTTTCACACCCCCACCCCACCCCCTGTGTCACATCTCTAGGGCCACACTTTCCAACTTTAGAGAGCTTAAGCAGCTTGCTCAAGGTCAGCCAGCCAGTTGGCAGCAAAGCCCATGTCTGAATCCAGCTTTTGCTTCAGAGGCCTTTCCTCTGGCAACCTTCTTATTCTACATGGGCCGTGGGCTCTATTTATTCTTTCTGGAACTCTTCAGGGTGCATGAATACAGTTCACACTGTGTGTCGTATCTTATCCTGTGCGTCATGTGTGTAGCGACCAAGTTTCCCACCCTTTAAAGAGGTTAAGCGACCTCCGCAGGATCACGCAGCTGGTCCAAAGGAAAGCCTTTGCTCAGTTCTGACTCGGAGCTACACTCACTCTTACTCTACCCTGATCACAGATTCCTTTCAGTCTTTACGGAAACACTGAAGCTGCTGTCTAATCTGTAGGGACCACAGTTTCTAAGTTTAGACTGATTCCCCGACCTGCCCACGGTGATATATCTGGCAAGCAGTGCCAGAGGAGGGAGGCAGGGATGCTCCGGGCATCCTGGTGCCCGCAGGGGCTGGGAGACGCCCTGGGGACCAGAGGGCCTGGCTGGGGGTCTGTGCTGGTGGTGGGCGCCTACCTTGCCGCCGGGCGGCGCGGCCACGCAGCGGCTGAGTGAATCGAGGCGCGCGCTATACTCGGTGAACTTCTTCTGGTAGCGCAGGGCGGTCATCTGCAGCTCCAGCTGTGCGGCGGCCAGCTGCGCCACCAGCGACTTTTCCCTCTTGCCCGCGCGCAGCGCCTCCTTCTTGAGCGCCTTGTGCAGCGCGCCCAGGCGGGCCTGTAGGGCGCCGTTGTGCGCCCGCAGGGCCCGCGCGCAGCAGTGGCCGCCCGCGCGCTGCTCGCCGTGCGTCAGGGGCAGCCCGCAGCCCTCCTGGCAGCGGCCCACGGGCCGCGCGTCGCACGCGTCGCGCATGTGCGCCTCCACGTCTCGCCGCAGCAACACCTGGCCGCAGCCCGCGTGGCGGCAGCGCGCGGGCGCGAAGTCGCAGCGCTCTAGGTGCTCCGGCAGCTGCTGCAGCTTGACCACCCGGCCACAGCCGCGCGCGGCGTGCGCACACTTGATGTCCAGCTTGAGGATGAGACGCTTGAGCGGCAGGACGTGGTTAAGCTCCTTGGCCGAGAGGCGACCGCGGCAGCGTGCGGGGCAGCTGCCCTCCTGTACCACCCAGGGTAGCACGCAGCCGGCGCAGAAGACGTGGCCGCACGGCGTGGTGAGCGGGTCCTCCAGGACCTTGTGGCACAGCGCACACTTGAGGTCCGGGTCCACGTCGCCCTCGAAGCGGTCCAGCTCGAAGCCCATGGTGGCGGCCGGGGCCCGGGGTCGCCGCCGGGCGGCCGGCCGCCCACTCCCTCCCTGCGAAGCAGCCCAGACGCGCCGGCTGCGCCGCCGGCTCGCTTGCTCTCCCCGGACTGAGCCTAATTGGTGCAGACTTCCTCGGAAAAAGCCTGAGGAACAAAACTCCTCAGCCGTATTTACCAGAGCGCGTGCGCACAGACATCCTGCCTCGGCTGCCTCACGCCCGCCCCCTGCGAAAGGGAGGGGGAAAAGAGACAGAGGGAGGGTAAGGAGACCCAGAGGCTCGCCGCCGAGGGAAGTAGCGCGCCCAGAAAGCGGCCACAGACCCTCTCTCCGGAAACTCCTCTCCTCCCTTGTAGTTTTCGCTGTAGGAGACAAAACGCCAGCCGAGAAAAGATCATTGAGGGGCGGAGGATGCTGCTGTCGTCCAGACAAGTTTTCCTGGAGCTCCTTCCTGGCCATATGGAGACTTATTACCCACCCCCCGCCTCTTTTCTTGCCTGATTGCAGAGAGCGAAAAATATCTTGGGGCCCGCTATCTGAGCACTTACGGTCTTTATTTATTTATTTCTTACCAGGGAAAGTTACTGAGCCTTTGGGACGCTCCTGCAACTACAGTTCTGCCCAGAGGTTCTGCAGACCCCTTGGTTTGCCTGGCCTGGGTTTCTAGGAGCAGAGGGCGAGTCTACGGTGGCAAATTTTCAGGGATGAGAGTTGCTCGCCGGCTGCCTGCTGGGCTGTCTCTGTCCACTTCACCTAACAACTCTGAAGTGTTTCCACAGCAGTGTAGCATGAGTTGTGTTGGGTGGGCCCTGCTAAATAGGTCCCTTTAAGAATAACTGGTAGAATATTGTGAGAGAGTGTTAGCAGTTTTAAAAGATAATTTCCCCCATTACAAAAGAAGGAACGCTGGTCCTACAGTGTTAAAAACTGCCTCTATAGAACTTGGAGAAGTTTCCCTGTAATCCTCTGCAATCATATAAACTGTGTTCCTTAAGGTTTTTTTTTTTTTTTCCCCCTATGTTTGTACACTTTGTTATATTTTCATTTGCCACACTCAGAGAAGGCAAAATAAAAGTCTTGTAGGGCCCTGTAGAGCAGTCTTAAATTTTAAGGTGGATGCAGATTCTGATCCAAGTAGGTCTGGGGTGGAGTCTCAGTCTCTGAAAGAGACTCCAAGTGGTGCTGATGCTATTGGCCTATGGATTTCCACTTGTTTGGGAAGCAGCCATTCATGAATATGGAATATGGACTCTTTTCCTCTGCCACGGGGGTGGGGGTGGGGTAGCTTTTTTCAATCAGGGCAGTTTTAGGCAACACTTGAGTGCTGAGGGAATCCTCTGGGCTTCCAAACCAGGAGATCAATTCATAGCATCATCCATGGATTTGGTGATTTTTTTTTTTTTTTCTCTCTCCTCAGGCCTTAGACCATGCTAAGAAAGACCCAGCCAACATTTGGTAAGAAAGAAATCAAGCTGTGGAATTCTTATTTGGAATGTGCTGCAGGTTCCTGAAGAGTGAAGTGGAAAAGTTGGATCCCTGTGTTGAGTGTGGCTCTGGGGCCTGGAAAGTGGGATTACAGCATCCACTTTTGTCTAATTGCTTTTACTTCTCTCCTTTATGTGTCTGCGAAAGCCCCGTGACCTTCACTACTTAACTGCTTCACCAGAGTGAAAGGGTTGCCTTGATGTTCACAAGGATTACTTGTTTTGAACTGACCTGTAAAAAGTTGTCACTGCTTAGATTTTTCGGTGCCTGGTCGAGGTCACTGGACGTGTTCTTTCATCATTGTCGGTGACATTTGTTGTCTGTTTGTGGTGAGACTTTCTTTTAATTGCTTTAATCAATTAATGCATTCCTTTGCTAGTACTTCGGGTGGAGTATAATTGGCCTTTGTTCAGATAAGCATGTGCCAGAAATCCTCCATCAGTATATTTATTAAGCTGCTCACAGGTTCTCAGATAATGGGGAAGAAACACATTCTTTCAACAAAGGTGTGTGGGCCTGTCAGTTTCACAGGGTGGGCTAGTGTCAACAGGGGGATAATCTTCAAACCAGACTGGTTCTGAGAAACAGAGAAAGCTCACCCTACACCATAAGTGGGAAATTACTGCTTACTCTGGGTGTAGGCTTCTCTTAAGGGTTGTCCTCCCAACCACCTACCCAGATGCCAACTGAGAGGCTGTTGATGAGATGCTGCAGCTGAGGCCACAGCACAGCCATAGCAGACTCTGGACCAGCCTCTTTCAGAAAAAGAAAGTCTGTCTAAACCACTCCTCGGCTAATTTTAGAATCACAGTTCTTGCAGGTCAGGGAAAAAAAAAACCTCCTAGAACATTACTGTTGGCAGGTCATGTATATTATTTAGTGGCTGAATTTAATGGATAGGGTAATTAAGAACCAGAAAGATTTAAAAAAGAACAGTTTAGGAGTTCTTACTGTGGCACGGTGGGTTAAGGATCTGATTGCAGCAGCTCTGGTCACTGAGGAGGTGTGGGTTCATCCATGGCCAGGCACAGTGGGTTAGGAATCCAGCAATGCTGCGACTGTGGCACAGGTTGTAGCTGCGGCTCAGATTTGATCCCTGGTGGGAGAACTTCAATATGTTGCCTGTGCAGCCAAAAGGCAAGGTTTCCAGATTTCTGTTTTCAATCAAGTAATTTTTTTGTTCCAGGAGCTTGCCCTGTGCACTGAAGGACCCACTTTTAGCAGCTGGTTACCACCCACTAGATGCCAGTGGCAAACACCCGTCCTCCAGTGGTGTCAATCAGATGTTGTCAATGTTCACCAGAGGCTAAACTACCCTAGATTGAGAACCTCTGGTTTAGTGCAACCCTTCATTCATTGCTAACATCTGGCACACTAGCAGCCTGAATTCTCTGCTGGCTATGGAATGACCCAGTGAATCAGGGTAGCTAGAGAGAAGTGCTAAAGTGAAATGTTGAAGCACCCCATTAATAACCATGAATATAAACAGTAGGTAGGTGAACCTGTGTCATGGCAAGTCATCTGAGAAAAGTGGCTGGTTGTTCTGACATGTATTAGATACTTGAGGATCTCAAGCATCTGAATATTTATGAAGGAATGATTCCTTGCAGACAAGAACATCAGGCACTTTGCAAATGATTCTCACAGATTTCACCATCTCGGCCATCTCTCCATCCTTTCACAGTTCGATTCTGTACTTTCGAAACAAAGCATGGCCCCAAGCCTAGCAAAAATGTGATATTCACTGTCACCCTGGTTTAGAATCTGGTCTTACTATCCTCTCTATCAACGTGTTGAATCTGAAGACGATAATAATAATATCTACAATCTTTTGAGCTGCTACTGAGTGCCAAGCATTGTACTCACCACTTGGCCATTGGTACTTTATTAGTCCTCACAGTACGTCAAGTGGTAGATATGTTGTTAGCCCCATTTTACAGATGAAGAAACTGAGGCTAGCAGAGGTTATGGCAGTTATCGAAGTGGCAGTCAAGAATGTATACAGGAGGAGTTCCTGTTCTGGCTCAGTGGTAATGAACCCAGTTAGTATCCATGAGGACGCAGGTTCAATCCCTGGCCTGACTCAGTGGGTTAAGGATCTGGCATTGCTGTGAGCTGTGGTGTAGGTTACAGACACGGCTCAGATCTCATGTTGCTGTGGCTGTAGCATATGCCTGCAGCTGCAGCTCCAATTCCACCCCTAGCCTGGGAACTTCCATATGCTGCAGGTGAGGCCCTAAAAAGCAAAAAAAAAAAAGTAGAAGATTCCAGAACCTTCACCCTGAACCTTTGTGAACATATGTTACTATGCTACTTTCTCCACAGTCACTAACTTGAGAGTTGTTACCTTACAAATTTTGCAGATGATCACTCCACACCTGTGTTTCACACTACCCCCCACCAATTCCCTCTATCAGTTTTTGGTTTCCCTTGGGCTTTAGATAATTTGTGGGTTCAATACTATAGAAAGAAAAAAAAAAAAAGGCAATTTTTTCCCTTGTGTTTTGGTGACTTCCCTGAACTTAAATATTTGTATTCCACTTGGTGAAATAGCACCAGAAAATTAGATTAAGAAGTTTTTTAGCCAAATAGAAGTCCCACTAGAGAGCAATAAGGTATATCCATCATCCAAAAACAAGTGTGAAACAGCTGGGTCAGATTGCTTGCCTCCTATTCTAGCTGATATCAGCCATTTTTGGGCCTGGGAAATTCATGTAGTCTTGGGCAGGAAGAAGAAGAAGTCCTCTTTGGAGTTCCCTCTGTGGCTCAGCAGAAGCAAATCCAACTAGTATCCATGAGGTTGTGGGTTTGATCCCTGACCTTGCTCAGTGGTCACAGCATTGCTGTGAGCTGTGGTGTAGGCCTGGCAGCTATAGGTCCAATTCCACCCCTAGTCTGGGAACTTCCATATGCCCTGGGTACAGCCCTAAAAAGAAAAAAAAAAAATAGGTCCTTCTTGACCCTGGAGACTTTGGAAGACTATTAAGGCAGGATGAGCTACCACAATAGAAACATTGGAGAGAGAAGAGGAAGAGTTGGGAAAAGGCTTATTATGAATTTGTGTAAAAGTCTGGGGCCACATATTCTCAAGGTCTCCATCCCTCTCCCTCCAAATGGGATTAGCTTCTACAGCACCAAGTACATTCCCTTGTGTAGTACTCATCACCTGTGAAATCTCTGCATTTATCCTGCAGTTATTTTTTTAGCAGCTACTGTGTGCAAGGAAGTCACTGTTCAGGCACCCAGGTAACAGGGCTAAACATGCAGGGCAATGCTGCCTTACCGAGCTCTTGTGCTGGGATGAGGAGGGGCCAGCATCCAGAAACAATGAGCTTCCTGAGACATCAGTAGGATGGGATTGGTTCTCTAAAGCGAGGCCACTCAAAGTGTAGTCAGAGGCCCGGACATCACCGGAGAGCTTGTTGGAAATGCAGTCTCAGGCTTCACCCTGGACCTACTGAGTTAGGACCTGCATTTTAACAAGACTCCCAAGAGATCAGCTCTTGAAGTGAAAGAAGCACTGCTATAAAGACTGTAAACTGGCCCAATGTGCTGGAGAGAAATTGGAGGAGCCTGTTCAAAGCAGGGAGGTCTGATGAGAGGAAATGAATTGTTGCCTGAAGGGGAGATGGGGCCAGCAATGGTCAGCAGAAGATTCCAGACAGAGAAGCAACAGAACGTGCAGTTGTCCAGAGGGAGTCAAGCACTTGGTTTATTGAAGTTGGATAGAGCATGCCTGGAACTTAGAACAGGGCGGGAAGTGGGGAGAACAGACTCAAATAAGGGGAGAGAAGCAGGCAGGAGGCGAACACCCATGCTTGTTTGATATATATGGTAAAGAAGGTGCATTGGTTGTACCAGTGATGAATGAAGGGGTTTGGGGCAGTGGAGGGGCTCCTGTGATCAATGTCTGCCTCGCATCCAGCCTGTGAAATAGCCAGGGCCTCTCGTTATATCTCATATGTGTAGCACTTGGCAGAGGCTTAATTCATGTTGAACAAATAAGTGTTCCTTCTCCCTGCTTCATGTAAGTACCTACTTCTAGGATCCTGAGCACAGGCTGATGCTAAGAGCATGGGGTATCTGTGTCACAGGATGGGGTAAACAGGCCTCTGTGGCCAGTTTAGAGCACAGCATCATTGAGCTCATTGTTCCCAGAACAAGATGTATTCTGAAATTGGGAACAATCAACTCTCATAGGAACAGCTGGATCATGGTCTGGTTGTGAATTGGCAGGCTTTACACAGAAGTGCATGTGTGCGTGTGACAAACAGGACTCTAAAGACCCATGACATTGTAGAAATTTGGAGCTGGAAGAGAAATTCTTTTTCATTCCCAAAATACTTATGGAACCACTCTCATCTAGTGAACTTAGAAGGTTAAGTATGTAAGAAAGGACATAGGCCTGAACTCTTACCTTTAGAGAGTTTACCGGGACCCCAAGGTTGCCAACTGAGTGAAAGTACAGTTAGTTCTGATACAAAAGACAAAAGTCTTGAGTATTTTATCCAGTCCAAACTACTCACTAGCAGAGAAAGGAACAGATGTGCCAAGAAATCAGATGATTTTCTAAATATTTATGATGGAACATATTGTTTTTTCAGACACCCAGATACCCTGCACCCCAGGAGAGTAGAGAAAGGAGTGGACTGAGTGTCAGGAGATGTGTGTTACACTGACCACTGAATGACCATGGGTCAGTTACTTGATTTTAGGTGAGCATGAATGTATGTGTATGTGCAATTTAATTAGGATAAGCACACCCCAAATTCCCAGAGACCTCATGCTGAAGAATTTTTTTTTGTTGTTCACTTGTGTCCCCTGGTATGAATATCCATGTGATCACTCAGAGCCCCAGGCTCCTGCCATCTCATGGCTCTGCCTTCCTCAAATCCTCTCCCCAGAGTCATCTCCATTTAGTCAGCAGGTGGGGAAAAAGAATGCAAGATGGTTCCACTGACCAGGCATGGGGATGGTGTACATTTTTTCCACCACACCTACTGGCTCTCATATGTTCTCAGGGCTGCAGTGACAGCAAGGGAATCTGGGATATGTGGTCTCGCTATGTTGAGCTAAAGTAGCAGAACATCCAAGTAGTCCTGGAATAAACAAGCTAGAATTTTATTTCTCTTGCCAGTAAAAACATGTGATTCATAGTCAGTAGCCCAAGGCTGATACTGTGGCTTCCAAGTCACAGGGACTCAGGATTCTTTTGTTTTCTGCGCTATCATTTGCAGGACCTGGTCTCTACACTCACTTCCTGGACCAAGATGGCTGCTGCTGAGCCAACAATCCCTGGCAGCAAAATGGACAAAGGAAGGAAAGACCAAAAATGACTACTCTTAGCCAGCCTTCTTAAAGAGCTTTTCTGGAAGCCCCATCCAACTATGTTCTCAGCTTAACAGCAACCCCTAAATGCAAAGAAAGGAAGTTGTGAAATGTAGTCATTTATGAGGGCACATTGCTTCATGGAATAGGAAAAGGGTTTTACCACTAGGTATCAATCAGACTCACTGCAATGGTTAACATCAAAAAGACAGATCATAACAAGGGTTGGCAAGGATATGGAGAGATTGGAACCCTCATACATTGTTAGTGGAACTGTAAAATGGGACAGCCACTTTGGAAAACAGTTTGTTAGCTCCTCAGAATACTAAACTTTGAATGACTATATGACACAGCAATTTCACTCCTAGGTGTATACCTAAGAGGAATGAAACCACGTATCAATAAAAAAATTATAAACCAGTGTTCACAGCAGCCAAGACATTTAAACAACCCAAATAGCCATCAACTGATAAACATATAAGCAAACGTGGTGTATCCATGCAACAGAATATCATTTGCCATAAAGAGAGACTGGCATATGCACACTGTGGTATATGAAATGACTGGACAATGGGTACCTGCTGTATAGCACAGGGAATGCTACCCAATATACTGTGATAATCTATATGGGAAAAGAATCTGAAAAAGAATGGCTTTGTGTACGTGTATAACTGAATCACTTTGTTGTATAGCAGAAATGATCACAACATTATAAATCAACTATACTTCAATAAAACTTTTAAAAAATGAAAAAAATGAAGTATTGATTCATGCTATAACATGGACTGACAATGAAAACATTGTTCTAAGTAAGAAAGCCAAACACAAAAGGCCGCATATCATAAGATTCCATTTATATGAACTCTATAGAGACAGAAATTAGATCAGTGCTTATCACAAGCTGGGAAGAGGGAGAAATGGAGAGTGGAATGGATTTGGGATTTCTTTTCTTTTTTTTTTTTTTGTCTTTTGTCTTTTGTTGTTGTTGTTGTTGCTATTTCTTGGGCCGCTCCCTCGGCATATGGAGGTTCCCAGGCTAGGGGTTGAATCGGAGCTGTAGCCACCGGCCTACGCCAGAGCCACAGCAACGCGGGATCCGAGCCACGTCTGCAACCTACACCACAGCTCACGGCAACGCCAGATCGTCAACCCACTGAGCAAGGGCAGGGACCGAACCCGCAACCTCATGGTTCCTAGTCGGATTCGTTAACCACTGCGCCACGACGGGAACTCCTGGGATTTCTTTTTGAGGTGTAAAAAGGTTCTAAAATTAATTGTGAATATACTTAAAAGCTACTGAATCATACATTTTAAAAGAGTGAATGTCATGGTATGTGAAATATATATATATATATATATATTTCTTTTAGGGCCACACCTGCTGTAGCATATGGAAGTTCCCAGGCTATGGGTTGAATTGGAGCTGCAGCTGCTGGCCTACACCACAGCCACAGCAACACTGGATCTGAGTTGCATCTGCGACCTATGCAACGCTGGATCTTTAACCCACTGAGCAAGGCCAGGGATCAAACCCACACCCTCATGGATACTAGTTGGGTTCATAACATGCTGAGCCACAAAGGGAACTCTTGAATTATATCTTAAAAAAGCTATTATAATACACAAATATATTAATAGGTCTTTCTTAAGGAAGAAGGAAATGATGGATATTAGATATACAGGTAGTACTCTGAATGTATCTTTTTTTTTGTCAAAATTATATCTATTAAACTAGGATTTATTTTCTTGTTCATACCAAAGATTATATTTTTTAAATTACTGATTAGAATTGAATTAGAACTCTTTTTGCCTGCAATTTTCTGACACCCAATTCAAAGTGACTTAGGCATTGGGGGCAGGGATGGGGAAAGACTAGGCTGCATCACTGAAAAGTCCAGGGGGTAAAAATGGCTTCAGGTATAGCTGAAACCAGGTGTTCACATGAACACATCATGAATCTGCCCTGCTTTTCTATGGATTGGCTTGTTTCTCAGGCAGGTGCTCCCTACATGGTTACACAGACAGCCCCTGCAGTCCAGGTTTGCATTTCACAATCAAAAAGAGCTTCCTTTTCCTAATAGTTCTAATAAATGTCCTGAGGCATGATTCTTGGCCTGGGACAGCTCACTTGACCATTCCTGAACCAAGGAATGGGGGACAATCACACCCCAACCACAAGAAATGAAGGTAGAGAAGGGTGTGGTTTCCCAGATAGATGCTATAAAGGCCAAAAAATGTATGCCCAGTATAGTCTTATTACAAAATTACTGCTAGTTCTAAAGGGAGAAGGAGCATTGCCTGTAAAGTGTACACCCCTTGTCTAGGGGTGACATTTTAAAACACCATCAGCTTCCCTAACATAATGTTATGAGTTACATGATTTGAAACAATCATCTGTGAAGGAAAAGCAAATACACATGATAAGAAAATGCAATGCTTTTTTGTTTGTTTGTTTGTTTCCCTATCTCCCAGAGGTCCCTATCCTTGCCTTTTGTACAGTGTTTCTTTTTTTCTTTTTTTGTCTTTTTGCTGTTTCTTGGGCCGCTCCCACCGCATATGGAGGTTCCGAGGCTAGGGGTCCAATCGGAGCCGTAGCCACTGGCCTACACCAGAGCCACAGCAACGCGGGATCCGAGCCACGTCTGCAACCTACACCACAGCTCACGGCAACACTGGATCATTAACCCACTGAGCAAGGGCAGGGACTGAACCCGCAACCTCATGGTTCCTAGTCGGATTCGTTAACCACTGCGCCACGACAGGAACTCCTCTTTTTTTCTTTTTTCCTTTTTTTTATTACTCAAATGAGTTTATCACATGTGTAGTTGTATAATTGTTTCTTTTTAGGGCAGTACCTGGGGCATATGGAAGATCCCAGGCTACAGATCAAATCAGAGCTGCAGCTGCCAGCCTATGCCACAAGCACAACAACACTGGATCTGAGCCACATTTGTGACCTATGCCACAGCTTGTGGCAATGCCAGATCCTTAACCCACTGACCACAGCCAGGGATCAAACCTGCATCCTCACAGAGACAATGTTGGGTCCTTAACTTTCTCAGCCACAACATGAACTCCTGCTGAGCTACAACTGCAACTCCTGTAATGCTCTTTTAAATAAATATATTCATGCAACTTTTTTTGCAACAAGAGACCCTCTTCCTTCAGCCAAATCACATGAAGAGACAGTTTGTATCTTAAAATTTAAAAAGTATCTGTCTCGTCAGTCAGTGCTGGACACCCAGACTCTGGGACAGTGTTTGGTTCAGAGTGGACACTCACTGAAGACGCGGACTGCCCAGGGAACTTACGCAAATATTTGCTGGTCCAAAAATGTGCTTTCTGGTTTCCAAAACCTCAGAGATCTTTGATTATTCCCAGAGAGAGAGAGAGAGAGAGAGAGAGAGAAAGCAATGCAATTTGAAGAGTGAGAGTTGTAATTACATGGAATTCTCCATCAAAAATACGGAGTTCCCATTGTGGCTCAGTGGTTAACAAATCCAACTAGGAACCATGAGGTTTAGGGTTCGATCCCTGGCCTCTCTCAGTGGGTTAGGGATCCAGCATTGCCGTGAGATGTGGTGCATGTTGCAGACGTGGCTCAGATCTGGCATTGCTGTGGCTCTGGCGTAGGCTGGTGGCTACAACTCCGATTAGACCCCTAGCCTGGGAACCTCCATATGCTGCGAGTGCAGCCCTAAAAAACAACAACAAAAAGAAAGATCATCACAGATATATGGGAATATATAAAATCATAAAAAGAAATACTCATAAATAAAAAATAGAATCCCAGCACTCGTTCCATCAATAAATATGACTTTTTAATTTGGAAAATCTGCTATTCCAAAATTTAAATTTTACTTTAGGAAAGCATGTTCTTTAAAATAGGCAATCTCTTTAAAAATCTTGGCCACCCAGGCCTATGATTTAGGAACTCATTAATTTTAATTTGTCTCCTGACACCTTCTTCATCATTCTCATTTACTCTGTAAAATTATGATAATAACAATCCATGCTTACCTAGCATATGGTAATAATTGCTAATTGACTAATTTTTATAGGTCAAATTCTATAGGGTTTATAGAAACCCTTGAAGAACTCAAACTGGTGCTAAATGTATTATTTTAGGCTGACGGGGAAGATAGGACTTTTTATTTTCAAGGATGCTGTCCCCTCCCCAGGCATGGAATATCATACACTATTGCCACAGATCTTCCCTAACTGATGGAATGGATGAGCAAAACCTTCAATGTGATACCACTTTCTGCTGTCCCCCAGGACCTCAACTAGACAGAGCTGTGCTCAGGGTTTCATCAATGGGGAGGTTTTTACAGCAAGATATAAACCACTTGGGTTCTGGCAGCAAAAAAGGTTTGAGCTCAAATGATGTAAGGAGTGGCAACTCTCAAACTGGTAGATTTCCAGAGTCCCCTCCCCTGACATTGCCTCCATGAAGTATAACACACAATTGCTTTCACTTAAATCCCATTCGATTGCATTAAAATAGTCTTCCCGTCGGTTTTTTTTTTTGTTTTGTTTTCCTTGTCTTTTCTTTTCATAATTTTTACAACAAAAGAATAATGTCTTTTCTTCTGGGAGGGCTTTAGGCAAAACATTTTTGAAATGTCAGCCAACCAAGAGACATGAAACCTTGCTGTTCTTTGAAATCTTGTCCTGAAACTGTGGTTTTGGTACCCAGATCAAGCAGGGACTTGGCAATGAAAAAGCTGAAACATATATGAGAGAAAATAGTGCTACTGTGGTATGGTGTTTCTAGGATAATTGTTCGTTGTATTTTCAAAAACAAAAGTCATTTTAACCTATCATTCTCTTTTCCTCACCATGCAGGAACAGACACGAAGCATTTCACAAAGCTGGCTCTGAGCTCTTTTTCACAGGGGCAAAAAGCAATCATGGAAAAAAACCTCAGCCATAGTAATGTTTTCTGATACAGGTAAAACGGAAAATATGTCCCAATGCTGGCCTACTCCATGTAATTTTGGCAAATAGCACACTCCATCTTGACAGAATATAAAGAGGCTTAGCAGTAGAATCCAGAGAGATGAAAGCACTTGGAGGCCAGTGAGTCACTGTGTCATTGGTGGGAATCTTTGTCATAACTTATAATTTATCTGTGAGTTGTGTAAGCTTCAAGATGAAGATAAAGGTGGACTCACAGAGCTCATAATGGTTTTCTTTCTATTCCAGAACTGCAGAGTTTCTGATGGTTCTTTCAACTGTAGGCAATAAGTGAAAGTATATTTCTTTTTTATTCTTTTGTCTTTTTGCCTTTTCTAGGGCCGCTCCTACGGCATATGGAGGTTCCCAGACTAGGGGTCTAATTGGAGCTGTAGCTGCTGGCCTAAGCCAGAGCCACAGCAACTCGGGATCCAAGCCGCATCTGCAACCTACACCACAGCTCACAGTAAGGCCAGCTCCTTAACCCACTGAGTGAGGCCAGGGATCAAACCCGTAACCTCATGGTTCCTAGTCGCATTCGCTAACCACTAAGCATCCACGGGAACTCCTGAGAGTATATTTCTAATATGTGTATTATATGCTTTGTTTTTGTTTTCCAAGAAGGGCAGTAACCAACTAGCAAAAATGGGAGCTACTCAGTTTGTAAATGGAATCATGGGGTGATGGTGCCAGAAGTGCACACAACCCCAGGTAGGGGCAAAAACTTAGGAGAAACTTTTCTTTTTGGGAATAATTAAAAGAAGTTTCACATGATACACTTTTACAGTGAAGGGTGACTTTTCTCCTCCATACAGAAATCCCCCATGGATGGACTTAAATCCTTTTTTTTGCAGGGAGCATTTGGGGGTGTTTGATAAAAAATGTATTGAACAGAGTAATATATACATATAAACTTAACAGTTAAACTGACTCAATGCCATTGAATACCATCCATCTATTCACTAGATTTTTTTTTTTTTTTTGCTTTTTTTAGGGCCACACCTGCGGCATATGGAAGTTCCCAGGCTAGGGGTCAAATCTGAGCTACAGTTGTCAGCCTACACCACAGCCAGCAACACCACATCCAAGCTGTGTCTGCGACCTGCACCACAGCTCACGACAATACTGGATCCTCGACCCATTGAGCAAGACCAGGGATTGAACCCAAATCTTCATGGAAACCACTCAGGTTTGTTTCTGCTGCTCCACAACAGGAACTCTCATTAGAATTTAATCAAATAAAAAACATATTTGACGATGCTCAATATCAGAGTTAGACAATTTTATTTTCTCTTTGGCTGCCCCATGGCATATAGAGTTCTTGGGACAGGGACTGAATCTGAGCTGCAGCTGTGGCAATACTGGATCCTCAACACACTGCACTGGGCTGGGGATCAAACCTGGGTCCCTGCCCATGCAGAGGCACTTTCAATTCCATTGTGCCACAGCAGGAACTCTGATAATTTTTTTTTTTTTTTGGTAAAGAACCACGTAGTAAATGTTTTAACTTTGTGACAGCTCTGTGGGCTTTCTCTGTCATAACTACTCAATTCAATGATGAGGCACAAAAGCAGCCATAGACACTATGTCCACTAATGACTGCACCTGTGTTCCAATACAGCTTTGCTTTCAAAGGGCTGGATTTGGCTCATGGGCCTTAGTTTGGCAACTCTTGCTATTGGAATATACTGCCTTTTCAGTGAGTCAAAATCAATTAAAGTTGAAACCATCAAGAGCATCACAATGTTACAGAGTGATTTGGACTGTATGATAAGGAGATGCGCAATAAATAATAATCCTTTGAACATAGGGGCTGAGAGTATTATACATTGAAAGTCAGAAAAAACTACCTTCAAATACTGGCTCCAGCACCTGTTGGCTGTATGACCTTTGCAACTTTCCTCACTTTTTAAAAGGGAGAGGTAGTCAATGCCTACTTCATAGGGTTGATAAAGATGAAATAGGATAACATTTAAGTTAGGAAGCCCATGCGAAGTGAGGAAGTGGGCACAGTGCCAGGCACACACAGAAATGAATAATACTAAGACCAATTGAGTGGCTACAGAGAAGGAGCAGATTCTAGTGGACTGGCATTGTTAGTGCTGTTTAAAGTTAACCCCTACAAATGATGTCCAGACTCTCTGTCCTACAGCCCAAGAATTACAGCATCCTAATGCTCGTGTATACCGACTGTGGAAATGTGGCGACAAATGGAGTAATACTAAGAAGCAATTTACTGGCAAACTTCACCAGAAAGGAATAAGGGGAAGGAAAGGCCACAACAGAGCCACATATGAATCATCTCTCTCTTTGGAAGTGATTTATTATTCTGTGAATTAGCTGATTAGTCACTATAACACCATTGACAAACCAAAATATAAAGAAGAGAAGATGGATGTGATGTCCTTTCTCATTAGAAAAATGGTGCTAATTGTCATTCGGGCAATTCCTTGAAAGTAAATTACTGAGTGGCATTGTCTTTCAAGGTCAAATGTGTCCACCACACTAAGTAGAAAAACCAAAGGATTGTTTTAGGAGTTCTAGAGCTCAGATTGCCAAGACGCCTTCAGTACTGGAAACCCATGTTAAGCAAATTAGGGAAATATTTGTTCATCCTTTGTTTATAGGGACCAGAGGCAAAAACTAGGGAGCTATTTTTTTTTCTTTTTGTGGCCAAACCTGCAGCATATGGAAGTTCCTGGCAGCCATAGCAACACTGGATATGGGCTGCATCACTACCCATACTCCTACACCACAGCTTGAAGCAATACCAGGTCCTTAATCCACTGAGTAAGGCCAGGGATGGAACCCACATCCTTATAGAGACAACAGCAGGTCCTTAACACACTGAGTCACAGTGGGAACTTCCTAGGGAGCTATTTAATTGAGGAAGTCACAAGGTCATGCTTTATTCCTCTATGTCCCCAGGATTGAGCGTGCTCCTTGGCATACAGTAGGTGCTCTGTAAATGCCTACTACACTATTGACTGAAAGAGAAGAAGGTGCCATGGCTTTCTCGGGCTTCCAATGGCACAGACACACAGGTGTGGAACATTCTGCTATTCAAAGCCCTTTACTGCACTGCAGGGCATACTGGATGCAGTCTGATTGCATCATATTGTACGCTTGGCATAATTATACTGTAAGCTTTTGTCTCCTTTGGTGCCAGTCAGTCTCAAAACATGCCGTTTCCTGGCCTGGATTATGTCAAGCACCGGGGTTGCCCACTCATTACATTTGGGACTTGTGAAATTTGTGTCCACATCCTGAGTTATTTCAGCCCAGAGTCTCATGCTTGGGTGAACCAGATGGGTTTTACCCAGAAAAGATATTCAACGATGGGCTTGTGAGTCCTGAAGGAAGAAGAGGAAGGTAGCAGACAAGGACAAGCTGGGGCCTGATCAGATGCCCAGCATGGACCATGGTGATTGAGTCTTCTTTTCCATTTAAAAAAATTAATAATGATGATTTTTCTTAACTCGCCCAAAGGGATTTTAATCTGAAGGATGCCATAAATTCTCCTCTCTAAATCCTCTTCCATCTATTTACTTCATGTCTTGACCACCATCCTCAATCAAGCCACCTTTTCTCTTACCCAGAGGATGGCAACATTTTCCAATGTGGTCTCCCCACGTCCCTGAAATCCCCTTCCATGCTGCTGCCAGGGTGATATTTTTAAAATGGAAAAATGTCTCCCACCCACTGCTGCTTAGAAGCATTAAGTAGATTCCCATTTCTCTTAAGAGAAAAATTGTAACCTTACACTTCACTTCACCTCTAAGGCTGGCCTGATCTCACTCTGGCTCTCTTGCCAATATCATTTTGTGCTTCTCTCTGAGCTCTCTCTATATTTCAGCTACTGAAGACACTGCCTACTTTCCCTCAGTTTCCATTCTCTCGTGTTTTTCTTGTTTGTTTGTTTTTTGTTTTTTAAGAGCTAAGTTCCCCCCACCCCCCAGGCCCATGACTGCCCAACAAAGAACTACATTTCCAGCCTTTGAGTTTTGGACAATAGGATGTGAACAGAAGTCATGCTGTTCCCTCAAAAAGATATAAGGCTCCCCCTCCCATTGGCAGGCATGTAGACCAAGCAGAGGTGACCAGGAAGGGGGCCAAACTACAACTTACAGGCTAAGCCCAGTCCATCACATTTATGTCAATCAAGTTAGACTAGAACACAATCATATCCATTCACTTAGGCATTGTCTGCAGCTGCTTTCACAGGACAGTGTCACAGTTGAAAAGTTGTGATCAAGACCATATAACCTGCAAAGATAAAATATTTCTAATCTTGGAATTCCTTGGTGGCTCAGTGGGTTAAGGATCTGGCATTGACACTCTGTGGCTCTGGTTAACAACTGTGGTGCGGGTTTGAGCCCTCACCCAGGAATTACTGAATGCTGTGGGCATGGCCAATGAACCAAAATATTTCCAATCTGTTGCTTCCTGGAGAAGTTTGTCAGTCTGTACCCAAGAGGACACGGAGCAACATGGTGGAAAGAGTCTGGGTTCATGGTGCCATATAGCTGGTCATATGAGAAAAATCAGTCCATCTGGGCTGTTAAGTTAAAAAGAAAAAGCCCTATCTTTTTGAATCCTCTGTGTTTGGGCTTCCTATTTCTCAACCTTGACATTAAGGACAATGTGAGGGAGATAATTCTTTAAGGGGGTTGTGCTATGTGTTGTAGCAGCCATGGCATCTGCTCATCAGTTTTCAGCAGCATCCATCCCCCAGGTTGTGAAGACTAAAAATATCTCCAGGCATTGCCAAATGTCCCATGGGGGACTGAATCTCTCCTGTGTTGAGAACCACTGTGTTAGAGCAGCTTAACCAGTTATGCAAAGCCTCTTTCTCTCCCTCACTGTGCCAAAACCTCTCCTGCAAGGCTAAAGACTCTCATGTGCTGTTCCCTTTTGCTCTCACCCCCTCACTTAGTTGTCTTCTATCTCCTTTCCACAACACTTCCTCAAGGGACCCTCCATGGGTCCTCCTACCAAATTAAATGCTCCGATGGTCACCTGTGGAGCAGTAGTGCAATTATTGAAAGATGTTTACCTTTCATAAACACACTGAAAGCCACTCAGTAAATAAATACTGGGAGCTCCCTGGTGCTGCAACAGGTTGTGTGGGTTCGATCCCTGGTTTGGGAAATTTCATAGGCATGCCCATGCTGTGGATGTGGCCAAAAAAAAAAAAAAAAAAAAAAAGGAAAAAAAAAGTTAGTGACTGGCTTACCCATGAGACATTAAGATTGTTTAGGGGAAAGCAAGAGATTAATCATGGTAGAGGAGACAAGCTCGAGTCTTGCCATGGTCTGGTCTGGGGAAGAGGAGTTCATATGGACAACTGGAGAAGGAGGGAGAAGCAGGCAGCCAGAGATGAGATCTCCTTACCTCCCAGCCCCAAAATTTGCATAAATGAGGATACCACCCTTCTTTCCATAGCAGCCAAAACATCTGCCACAGCGGGTGGATTTCTGTACTTCAGAGCAACACATAGATTTGTACTTTGTCTTTGGTTTTGAAATTGGTTGCATTTTAGCCCTGTACTTTACAGGCTAAGTTGTGTATGATATGATTTATTAACTCCGTACTACACTCTTCTAAATAAAGTTAAAAATAATCCCTATAATCACTTTTTAAATTCACACACAGATAAATAATTGCACCCTACATTATCCAGCTCCACCAGTATCCGAACTAGGAGGCTAAATATTCAGAGGTCTAGATGCTTCCTTGGCACAAGGCCATAAAGGGAGATGTGTGTGGTCTACTTAATGCCTTTAGATTTTTCTGTTTAATGAGTTTGTATTCACTCTCAATCCCTCTCTTTAGAACTCTGTGCTTTTCTTTTTTTATTAGAGTTGATTTACGGTGTTGCGTCAATTTTGGCTGTACAGCATAGTGACCCAGTCATTTATATATATACACATGCTCTTTTTCTCATCATTATTTTCCATCATGTTCTATCCCAAGAGACTAGATATAGTTCCCTGTGCTGTATAGTAGGACCTCATTACTTATCTATTCTAAATGTTAGAGTTTGTAACTATTGACCCCAAATTAAGCCAAAATCTCATTTTTAAGATTCTTAGCATTCTGCAAGTGAACCTATATATGTTTATAATAATGGCACCCTTCTCATCCTCCCTTAGTTGTTCTACTAAGGGTTGCAAGAGATATTTTACCAACAGACCAAGTGTATGTATTTCACAGCCAGATCTGGTGTTAAGGCTTAGTACAACCAATTCTTAGGATGCTACAATGACAGTGAGCAATTGCATAATTTATCTGAATCTCAGTTTGTTCATTTTTTTTTTTTTGGCTGTGCCCAGGGATGCAGAAATTCCAGGGCCAGAGATTGAACCTGTACCACAGAAGTAACCAGAGCCACAGCAGTAACAACACTAGATCCTTAACTCACTGAGCCAGCAGGGAACTCCTGTGTGTGTGTGTGTGTGTGTGTGTGTGTGTTCATCTTTTTAATGGGACTAATAATGTACTTACCTCAAGGTGACATTGTATGGGTTGAATAATTCAACTTCTTGCATAGACGAGGCATTTGATGAGTGTTTCTGTGATCAATTCACCTAGTCTTTCCTAGAACCCCTGAGATAGGTCACAGACCTTCTTGAGATGACCAGCAGGTTCATCAGACAGACAGTGACTGTGCTTTGCTAACCAGACCATAGAGGACTTCACCATTCCTCCTCAACTCAACCATGTGAAGTAGCTCCTGGCAGACACTGTAAAGAATGGAATACGTTTCTCATGCTAATTCTAGGATGTACACACATAGTGAGCAAGAGACTCCTGCCCCAACACTTGCAGGTGTGCAGAGCTTCACTGTCTCCATGTCTGCATCCATGAGCACATGTATGCCAGCTCTTGTGTGGGCTTGTGTGCACACAAAAATACCACCTGCACACACACCTCTGGAACCTCTGTATCCTACTCAGAACATCTCTGAGTAAACACTGGGACTTTTCTGGGAAAAAAAAAAACTGTGTTAAGCTCTGTCAGTTTTCAAAGAAGCAAAAAATAATTTGCCCAGCTTCACAGCCCAGATCCTCTTTCTTTCTCGTCCTCCCTCTGCCCCTAAAGCTGTGTAGAGTAATGGATCCAAGGTTGGAAGATGTTCAGAATTGCTCAGGGAAGCCCAGGAATAGGAGAGGGCAGGAGGAAAGATTGTGAAATCACAAACGAGTGAGGGTGGGTTGAAAAGACGAGAATAAGGACAAAGTATCAAGACCTATCAAACTCTAAATTTTCAAGCTAAGTAGGACTAAGCATTATCCTGAGTTAGGTAATAATACTAATAGATGTTATTTACTTTGCTCTATAACAAAAGCTTTGCAAAAAAGATAAAAATGACTTCATTTAATCCTCATATCAACCCTACTGTGGCAGATATTATTATTCGCATTTGATACATGAGGACAATGAGGCCCATCCCTGCTAAGACTTCCTGCAAACCTGTGAGGGACTCAGGAGAATATCAAGCTCTAGGGTGCTTGATGCCAGCCCCTTAACTCACTACGCCACAGAGTGGGGTTCCAGGGATTCTACATAGTGGGAAGGCTGAAGATTTCTGTGGTGGGGATGCTAGGATGCTAGCAGCCACTATCTCTCCATTCTCCCCACCTATGGCATAATGCTGCTGCTTTGACATGGCTGCCTGACCCTTGAACCCCTGCTTGCATTGAGGTGAACCGTAACACTCACATTCACTCGTGGAGCCTAAGAGGAAGTGATCTGTGCCACTGCAAAGCCAACATTTTTAAGAGGTAGGCATAGAGTTCCCATTGTGGTTCAGTGGGTTAAGAACCTTACATAGTATCCACAAGGATGTAGGTTCTACCTCGGCCTTGCTCAGTGGGTTAAGGATCTGGCATTGCCACAAGCTGTGGCATAGGTTGCAGATGTGGCTTGGATCCAGCACTTCCATTGCTGTGGCAGAGACCGGCATCTGCAGCTCCAAATTGGCCCCTAGCCAGGGAACTTCAGGTGCAGCCCTAAAAAGAAAAAAAATAAATAAAAATAAAAATAAAGAAAGAAAGGCAGGCAAGGCTCTTTCATGTTGCTTTTCCTTTCCACTAGCATGACTCACAAGACCACTAAGAACAAAACTATGATTGAACTTGGAGGTGGAAGGAACCTGTGTCTCTGAATCACTGCATGGATATGAGCAAGGGTGGTGAGCAACACTCTCCAGGGACACTTCCCTGAGGAAGAAATAAACTTTTATTGAGATTATGCCATCATAATTTTTAGGCCTTCTTTGTTGATAGCCATCAGACTATCCTAATTATTATAACTTCTCATTCTAATCTAAGGAACAAAAATGGTCCCTTACTAGTCTAATTGGCTGAAAAGAGGCCCTCAGATAGCAGAAGTAAATGGAAAATGATTATGGCTCCATAAAATAAATATCACCATAATTTGGAGACAAAATTAGTTCCAACATGACTTATGAAACACGGCTATTATTTAAAACTTTTTATCCCATCTCTGTCCTTTCCAATAAAGCAAGACAGCAGTTTAATAGAGAAGATGTTGAAAGACAGTGGGCAATGCTAATAGCATTCTAAACAGCTAAACGGTGAATGGTGTTCTGACTTTTAAATTATTCCATATTAATAACAGGAGAAGAGAATGAAGTATTTACTTTAAAAATATCATTAGCTGCTTTTTCCTTTGCCTTGGAATTATTTTTCATCATTTGCTTCAGTCATACTCTATTCAGTGGAGTGTCTGGTTTTCTGAGGCAGCTTGTCTATTATGAATTTTCCAGGTGTTTGAAACCCTGATTAACTTTGTGACTTCTGCAGGGTTACAAAGAGCTGTCAGGTCTGGCGCCCCCCTCTCCTCACCTCTAGCTACCCTTCTCTTCTTCTCATCTCTAAACCTGAAACCAAATCAATATGAGTCATTTTTCTTAAGAAAGAGCATAAATTCTCCTTTATCCTGAAAATTAGCTTACCTACTGACCACTTCTAAACCATCACATTTTAATTTTGGGAATTCATATTTTTTAAAAAAAATTTTTATTAAAGTATAGTTGATTTACAGTGTTGTATCAATATCTGCTCTACAGCAAAATGACCCAGTCATACATATAGATACATTCCCTTTCTTATATTATCTTCCACCATGGTCTATCCCAAGAGACTGGATACAGTTCTCTGTGCTGTCTAGCAGGACCTCATTGCTTATACATTCTAGATGTAATAGTTTGCATTTACTAACCCCAAACTCCCAATCCATTCCACTCCTTCCCCTGCTCCCTTGGCAACCACAGTCTGTTCTCCATGTCTGTGAATCTGTTTCTGAAATGTGGCACAAATGAACCTATCTACAGAACAGAAACAGACTCACAGACAAGGAAATTCACATTTGACAAGCCAAATCCTAAGAGCGTAAAGATTCAGAACTACATTGGCTCAAGTTGACACCTGGTGTGTATTCCCAAGGAAACTGGAAACCAACCCTCTGCCTTTCTCTCTGCTCTGTACTTTGTGCCTTTGCAGCAAAAGGGGAAAGGCATGGAATGAAAACCCAGACGTGACACCCAGTTTCAACTCTGGTTCTGGCTTTCTGCTTTTATAAGACAGGCTCAGAAGAGAGACAATAGTTAGTGCAGGAGCCTAATTGCTCATGTGTGCTACTTGCAAGCTGTAGTCTGGACCTGGGTTTGATTTAGGGCTTTTGAATAGAACAGAGAGAGCAGACCTCAGACTCATTACTGCAGTTGCAATTTCCAAGCTGTCACACCCACACAGAAATTCTGGGTCAGGCTCCATTTCTAAAAGCTGCAAATATTTTACCTAGCTCCATACCCCTTCCCACCAAGTTTACAAATGGGTCTGTAAGCTGTGTCTTATAAACTTATCCCTTAGAGTACACATTCTAAGGTCTCTTACTAGCACCTAGGCCCTTGACCCTGACAGAACTCTCAGCTATTGACCTTGGGGCAAGGTAAAACTGTAAAAGTGGCTTATTCAACACAATGTCACCTGATCCTGTTAGAATCTTGAGTCTGGCCACTTCCGTAAACAGCCACTCTCATCTCTCTGATTTCCTCTATATCAGTCCATTTGTAGTCTTACTTTTGAGGGTAGGAATCTAACCTCTTGATTTTGACCTCTTAGTTTTAGGGTCATCCTGCAAAAAGCCCACCCCAAACCCACCCACAGCTACCCTGAGGGTTTGGCACATAATGGCCACCCACTAAAGGGATGGCCACTTCTATGTTGATTGTCTGATGAGACAAACAGAAATATCAGATGTTTCATATTTGGGAGACAGAAGTGAACTCTAATCATGGCTGTTGCTTTTCTTGGTCTAGCATCAACGTCCTCTTCTTCTAGAAGTGGCCCTCTGATTTTTACTTTGAGGTATTATACGTATACCTCTGTTTCCAAACCATGCTGCTGTCCACACCTCTTGGATCTAGGAATGGGCATGGGACCCAGCCTGGCTAAACAGCATATTCTGAGCTCAGTGACAACTCCAGTGCTGCAGACTAAATGTTTCTGTTGCTCATCAAATTTATATTAAATATAAATGTCTGACATGATAGAACTAGGAAGTAGGGCCTTTGCAAGGTAATTAGGTAATAAGGGCAGAGCCCTCATGAATAAGATTAGTGCCCTTATCAAAAACACCCCGGAGAGCTCCCTTACCACTTATGCCATATAAGGGTACAGCAAAAAGATGGCTATCTAGGTGGTAGGCCTGCATCAGACACCAAATTTGCCAGTGCTGGGTGCTGTGATCTTGGACTTGCCAGCCTCCAGAGTGGGAGAAATAGATGTTGGTTGTATATAAAACATTTGGTTGGTGGGATTTTGTTGCAGCAAACAGATGAAGACATCAAGCTAGTACAACCAGAAGAAATCTACAAATGTTTCTAGAACTACTGAAATGGGAAGCTCTCTTTAACTTTAGGTTTGCTTATAGAAGAATGTTAAGTCTGGCCCTGTGGCATTCCAAGTAAACAGAGCTGATCTGGCATGAAGCCAAGAGAGAGGAAAACAATGTGAAGCAATAATGAGTGACTGAGTCCTAGTGACATATAAGATCTCCTGGATCTATCTGTGCCTGAGGGCATACTGATCCTTGATCTTACAAGTGTTTGCACAAACAATTACCTTTCTTGCTTAATATAACTTGATGGGGGTTTCTGTCATGGGTGACCTAAAGAGTTGATTACAATAAGGCCAATGTAACTATATATTCAATAGTTTTCAACTTATAGCCCATGGAAAGACTTAAAACTGCTCAGGCTCCTTCCTTCAGTTTTTCTATACTATGTCACTCACTCATATGACTATAAATACCGTTTGTACTGTGCTGCCCAGATTTCTTCTTGGTGCCCTAGTTTACCTAAATTGTATCCTACCATGACACACAGAAGCATCTCAAACATTATGTGTCTAAGACGGAACTCTTGATTTCCCCTCTCAAACACATTATTTCCTTGGTTACTCTCATGTCAATAAAGGCCCTCAACATCTACTCTGTTGTCCAAGCCAGAAACCAGAGACACAGCTTGGATTCCTCCCTCTCCTTCATCACCCACATTCAAACCATCTGCATGTCCTATCTGTTCTACCTCCTAAATATATCTAAAATCTGCAGACTTCTCTCCATCTTTCTGTCTACACTCTAGTTCAATAATGAACAAGTGTCTCCAGGATTACAGCTTAAGTCCATTTTCAGATTCTTTTACAGTCACTTTCAAATCCATTCTCTATACTATAGCCATTAAAAAACAGATGTAATTGGAGCATGGCATACCCCTGCTGAATGCACTTTGCTTCATAGATGGATGCATGAATGTCGATGTTGGATGTAGAATTCACTTCTCACCATGGCCTAAAGGGGCTTTGTATGCTCTGATTCCATCTGCTTCTCTGATATCATTTTGTACCAACTCTTTCGCCACATATCCAGCCCTACAAGGCTTTTCTTGCTGTCCAGGACATTTGCAGGCCACTTTAGAGACTTCCTTCTCCTCCAGCTCTTCATGTGACTTTGACTTTTTGCTCTCAGGAGGCCATCTCTGTATGCAGGTCATTTTCCATCTCTACCTCCATTCATTTCCTTTACAAACTTCCACATTTTGAAGCCATTTATTTATTGGTTTACCTATTTACTATCTGTCTAGCCACTAGACCAAACGCCCCGAGGACACGTGGTGAGCACCTGATAAACGGAATTGAATGAAAAGGAGTTCTGTGAATCCATGTGTGGATAAGGCATTTTCCACAGACAGAATAAATAGCATATGTTGCCCATACATGGGCTCTTCGTAAAATGTTTGCAGATGCTATTGTGTGTTCCAAAACAAAAGTTCATTTAAAATGCTAATGAATTCATATTGTCTTTTGGTCTTTAGGTATTTTTTTAACCCAGTGTTTCTTTACATGGTATTTCCCCCAGTTCCACTTCCTGACCACCAGGCTCTGGTCATCCATACAGGTCTATCCCCTAGCATCGCAGCACCCCTCTTTTAATGTTAAAAATTAGTCCTCATTTGGATCTTCTTGCTGAGAAATTCTAATTTTGGATTTTTTAAAAATGAGGGGGCTATAGCCTCAGGAAATTAAAAAGGTAATAGATTTGATGAGGAATATAATAGGCCATAAATCTGAGTAGATGCTATGGATTGTTCCAACAGTAACACAAGTATAATGCTCCCCATTGCCTTCAGCAGGTTGTGTGACTTATTCAAAGATGTTAGTAAGAAATGGATCAACCTGAAGCTGAGGTACAAAAACTGGAAAAATATAAGCAAGGAAAATTATATATTATCTCTTTATAAGATAAAAATAAATATACAAAATAAGACAGACACCATTATCAAAGCAAGTATATACAATATCATCTCACTGTATTTCAAATAAGAGATACAAGGATTCAAAGAAATGGCTATCTGACAATAGAAGATGATAAAAATGAGTTGGCAAAGTTTTTGGAAAAGGGATGAAAGAGAAAAAAATGCAGCAAATTTCACAAGAGAACAAAAAATCATAACTGCAAACCGATGACAAATTTAAAGAAGTCCTGCAAAATAAAAGGAAAAATAATGAAGATAACTGTTGAAGAAAAGGTAGGTGTGGCAGGTAGGCAAAGGAGATAACAACTTTTGTATAAGTGAGGTTGTTGGAGAAGAATAGCAATAAATGTGGCAAAAGAATACATTCAAAGATGAAATGGAAGAGAATTTCTTGAAATATACACTTTCATTTGAAGAAAAAGGGCCATACTACATTCTTGGAAAAGTGCCATCTTACAATGAGCAAAAGAAATATTATAGAAATTAATGTCATTTCATTAAAAAGAAGAAAAAAAAAGGAATTTCCACTGTAATTCAGTGGGTTAGGGTTCCAGCATTGCTGCAGCTGTGGCTCAAATTCCATCCCTGAGCTGGGAACTTCCATATGCTGTGTGTGCAGCCAAAAATAATAATAATAATAATAATAATAATAATAATAAAGCAAACAAACCGAAACGATTATTTGGACCATTCTTCAGAACGAATGTTCTTTTTGTTTTGTTTTTTTTAATAAAAGCAAAAAGAACAGAGCATTCAGGGGGATGATCAAGGAACGTATAAGGCAGAAAGATGCTTCAGCCAGGATGCTCTTGCTCATATGAAGTTCTGACTCAAGCTGGCTTACAACTGACAAATTTACTGCTCCAGAAGTCCTCCCTTAGCAGCAGTGTAGGCTCACCAGGGAACCTGATAGAAAGGCAGAGTCTCAGGTCTTACCCCAGATCTACTGAATCAGAATCTTCATTTAAATAAGATCCTCTAGTGATTCATATATACATCGCAATTTGAGAAACACCAGCTTACATGATGAAAAACTGGTTTTTAGCACTATTCTCAACTTGGCTATATGTTAGAATCTCCTTAGTAGTTTAAGCAATCTTGCCACAGAGGCTAAACTCCATACTGATTCTATTAAAAAACCTGGGAGTCAGGCTACTACATTTTATTTTATTTTTAACATTCCAGGAAATTCTAGTGTAAAGCCATGTTTGAGAAGTACTGTATTAGACGTTGAGAAGTAGGTGGGATTTTAGGGTTGGCTAATTCCACAGTTCAAAAGAATCATGATGAATCCAGGATCTTCCCACATCTTTGCTTTGCCATGCCATCTTTAGGACTGATTTTAATTCATAATGTATCTGCCTGATTTCATCTCTCTTATTTTCTATCCCTCCTTTTTTTGGGGGGAGGGAGGCACACCTGCAGCTATGGAAGTTCCCAGGCCAGGGGTCAAACTGCAGCTACAGCTGCTGGCCTTCACCACAGCCACAGCCATGCCAGATCTGAGCCACATCTGCAAACTACGCCACAGCTCATGACAATGCTGGGAGCCTTAGCCCACTGAGCAAGGCCAGGGATCGAACCCACATCTTCAGGGATACTAGCTGGGTTCTGAGCCACAACAGGATCTCCTCCTCCTTCATTTTTAATTTTTTCTATTTTCCCTGTCTTTCTGCTTTCCTGTCCTCCTTTTCTTCTTATGCTTTTAGAGTGCTATTGAATGTAATTATCATCAAACATTAAGATGGTTATTTTTTGGAATTTTGAGTGATTTGAGGTAAAAAATTTATACAACTATATTATAGTCCTCAAAGTTATATTTTAAAATATGGATTGAGTCCCCATCATTAAAAACATTGAGAGCCAATGGCTTAGCCTAACACTCTTACGTTACAGATGAGGAGACAGGCCCTAGAGCACAGCCTGAGGTACAGCATGGAGGGGAGGGGAAATGAGGAAGAGTCCTTGTGCTACTTTGTATGGTCCAGAACCATCAATAATGTTCAGGGCATTGGGGATCCCTCTGAGGATCAAGTGGTTCCAGCAATCTTTTAAGTACTTGGAATCAGGTAAGGAAAAGTGGTGGGAAGTAAAGCCTGGGGTCTAGAGCCGGATTTAGACAATGATCACCTTGGGGAGGCACAGCTCCTGAGAAAATGCCAGAAAGAAAAAGAAAGGCATCTATATTAATGGAATCTTGAACTGGTAACAGTTAGCAAGGAAAAAACCACATCTCTGAAATCACAAATGACAGAGAGGAAGCCATTGGTGTTCAAAGCCATGCAGAGTTGTGCCAGAGTGGGGTGGTCACACACTGAGGAGGTGACTTTGGAGCAGAGATGTGAAGGAGGCAAAGAGGTGAGGTTTAAGTCCATTTTAGCCAAGTTATACCAAAACTCAGAGCTTTTGTTTCTTGGTATATTTGTTTATATATCTTTTTAAAAAAATTTTATTGGAATATAGTTGATTTACAATGCTATGTCATTGTTTGTATAGCTTGATGGGTGAAAGAAAGACATAGTTTTCCACCATTAGAGAAAGATCAGAATTGTTTCCTATGTTCATAATTTACATAACTGATATTGTCTCCTTTGGATCATTTTGCTAGGTTTGTAATAATCACAAGTTCTTCCTCTGTGGACTTTGGAACCCATAAACTCTGTCCCAAGAGCTACCGTGACACTGTAATTTTGGTCACACAGAATATATTGTTATTATCTAGGACTATGCTGTCCAAATTGGTGGCCTCTAGCCACATATGGCTATTAAGCCCCTGAAATGTGTCTCATCTGAAATTAGATGTGCCATAAGTATAAACTGTATTTTGATGACTTAGAATGAAAAAAAAAAACTCATCAATACTCCCCTTTATATTTATTACATATCAAAATGATAATATTTTGGATATATTAGGTTAAGGAAAAAATTTTTTTAATTCATTTCACACGGAGTTCCCATTGTGGACCAGCAAATTAAGGACCTGATGTTGTCTCTTTGAACATGCGGGTTTAATCCCCAGCCTCACTCAGTGGGTTAAGGATCTAACATTGCTACAAGCTGAGGCGTAGGTTGCAGATGCATCTCGGATCCAGCGGTGCTGTGGCTATGGCACGGGCCAGCACCTGCAGCTCCGATTCAACCCCTAGCCTGGGGACTTCTGTATGCTGCAGGTGTGGCCATAAAAAGAAAAAAATAAAATTAATTCCACCCATTTTTACTTTTTATAATATTACTACTAGAACATTTTTTTTTTTGTCTTTTTGCTATTTCTTTGGGCCGCTCCCGTGGCATATGGAGGTTCCCAGGCTAGGGGTCCAATTGGAGCTGCAGCCACCAGCCTAAACCAGAGCCACAGCAACGCGGGATCCAAGCCGTGTCTGCAACCTACACCACAGTTCACGGCAACGCCAGATCGTTAACCCACTGAGCAAGGGCAGGGACCGAACCCGCAACCTCATGGTTCCTAGTCGGATTTGTTAACCACTGCACCACGACGGGAACTCCTACTACTAGAAAATTTTAACATACATATGTGGCTTGCATTATATTGCTAATGGACAGTGCTGTTCTGTTCCAGAAACATTTCTAAAGCTCAAGTCAGTTCTCCAAAGCAGTAGGTAACCAGTGGTATTTTTAGGTGGTTCAGCCTTTAGGGCCTAGTTTGTTACCAGAATCATTGAGGCACAGGCAGAGGCCATGATAATGATAATGTCAGTCTTCACTGGTGTGATGGTTACTATGACTATTGCTACCATAACCACTCTCACTCTACAATTCTTATGACTGCTTCTACTGCTACCACCATCCACGCTCTCCTTTTGAGAGTTCCAGATACTGAGCCAAGTCCTCTTTACACACATTCTTTATGAATTTGACAAGCCTGCATGTGTGTTTGGTTTTCTCACTGCTAATAGAAGAGGAAACAGAGATTCAGAGGGATGAGTTCCTTTCCCCTGCACATAGGGGATTAGATGGCACAATGGGAATCAAAGCCACAGTGCCACTTTCCCCCTTTTTACTCACAGCCACCTCCTCAACTTGGCTTTGGGCCATCCATTCTCACGTTGTTGAGGGTGGTTTGTCCAAAGGGAGTGTAATAGGCTGGCCTCTGCTAATACATGCATTTCCTCCCCAGGTAACACTAAATGTGGAGCCAAAGTAAACCAACCCAGCTTCTCCAGAGGACCTTTCGAGAATAAAACAAATGCCGGATCTTTCAGTCAAAAGCCCAGGCCCATGGGGTGGTAGATATTTCTGCCTAAGCGCCTATGGACAGCCCTGAAATTCTACATATCATCATGTGCTCTGCTTACAAAGAAGTATGATCCTCTAGCCAACAATAAAACCAAATTTCTGAATTTTACATTTTCCAGTAAAGAGTGGTCTTCAGACTTTTGCTCCTGGAACATATTTCGTCAGCTCTTGGCTTCCTTACCCTACATCCCCCCATTCTTAGTTCTCACTTTAAATGCCCCCCCACCACCGCCACCTTGCAGGCCTTCTCTGCTCTAAAGGGTACCCATCCTGAGTCTCCCCCAGCTCTTTGTTTATTTTATTCAAAGTGGTTATGGCCATGATAATTAGTTTCTTTTCTCTCATTCATCCTCCTGCTAAAAGTTAAGTTCTGTGAAGAGCTCATTGTCATATCTACAGCCTTTATGCCAGCATCTGAAACAAAGTAGGTGCTCCACAAATATCTGAAGTGTGAATAAATGATTATAACACATTTTCTTTTTTAATAAATGTTGCCTCTGCCCTAAAAGAGAGACTATACTTTTATCTGAGAGAATGTCCTGTGGCAATTAATGTAATGGTCATCAAGAAATAGTCATCGATAATAACTTAGCATCAGCATATCTATGAAACAAAAAGAGACTCATGGACATAGAGAGCAGGCTTGTGGTTGCCAAGAGGGAGCAGAGAGGAAAGGAGTGGGAGTGTGGGAATAGCAGAGGCAAATCATTACATATAGGATGGATAAACAACAGGGTCCCACTGTATAGCACAAGGAACTCTGTTCAATCTCCTGTGAAAAATCATAATGGAAAAAGAATTTGAATAAGAATATAAGGAGACAGCTGGATGGTAGGAAGGGATGAAGTGGTGGTCTGGGATTGGCATATGCACACTGAGGTACATGGAATGACTGGACAGTGGGGACCTTCTGTATGGCACAGAGAACTCTACCCAATATTCTGTGATAATTTCTGTGGGTAAAGAATCTGAGAGAGAGAGTTCCTATCGTGGTTCAGTAGAATCCATGAGGATGCAGGTTCAGTCCCTGGCCTTGCTCTGTGGGTTAAAGGATCTGGCATTGCCATGAGCTGTAGTGTAGGTGGCTTGGATCTGGAGTAGGCCAATAGCTGCAGCTCCAATTTGACCCCTAGCCTTGGAAGCTTCATATGCCACAAGTGTGGCCCTGAAAAGCAAAAAAACAAACAAACAAAAAGAATCTGAAAGAGAATGAATGGATGTCTGTATATGTATAACTGAATCACTTTGTTGTACAGCAGAAATCACAACCTTGTAAATCGACTATCAAATTTTTAATAAAACTTTAAAGAATGAAGAAAAGAATATATATACATGATGTGTATGTGCGTGTAAATATATTTACATATATCTGAGTCATTTTGCTATATAGAAGAAATTAATACAACATTGTAAATCGACTATACTTCGATGAAATTTTTAAAAGAATAAAAAAGAAAATGAATAATTTAGTGAATCCAGGGTGCAGGTGCAGGGTGCAGGTGCAGCCACAGGTGCAGGAGTATAGGATCAAGGTCTGTTCATTCCCATCCGTATGACCTTGGGTAAGTTGTTCACCCTCTCTGAGCCTCAGTTTTCTGCCCTGTGTGATGGAAGTAGTCATACTAGTCTGAAGGATTATACAGATGATGCTCTCGAAGCATTTGGAAAATGCTTTAGATATATCCCAAGAAATAGGTTTCTCTTGCAACATGCTTTACACCAGAAGACAGAACTTGAACACACTTGTTGTAACCCCATGGCTTAGGTGGGTCCTTAGGAGTAGAGCCTTAGATGAGGAAATGTGTGAAAGAAATGTATTAGGACATATCCTGGGGAAAATGAGTAGAAGAGTAAGAGCATGAAGCAGAGAAGATGGGAGCTGAAGCAAGGATGCACTGTCTTACTGACAGTGACTCAGTCCCGAGGCGGAGGTCTAGACACAGCAAGGGTCAGTCTCAGTTGTCCCAATAAGGAGCGAAGGAGTGGGAGTGTTTATAGCCCTCCACCCATCAGTCATTGGTCAAGAGCTGCCGCCAGGGAGAGGGTGCGTGAATTCCAAGGTACTTCTACTTCAAGTGGGCAAAGCGGGCTCCAGTAGCCTGAGGGCAGCTCTCTAACAGAGAACCAGTGTGCTGGCTGTTGGGCGTGATAATATCCAAGAACTGGTGAGCACAGAAATGGTAAAGGGATTAAAGTGAGAGGAAGCAAGGACAGCGCATACATCAGGAAATTCCTGTCTCAATCAGAGACTATTATACTTGGCAATAAGGTTCAAGGTAGAAGTTAAGATTAGATTTGAGGTCATGACTACCTTGTATTTATGTAGCATTTCTCTTTTCTCTTTGAAGTGTTTCTCGGTATAACTCATATGAAAGGATCACCGAGAGCAGGCTTGGTTGGATCACGTGCAAACCATAAAAAAGTACATTTTCAAGGGCAATAGGTTAAATAAAGGAAAGAGGTTCACTGGTTTTACAGCCATGGGTGGTTTCTATTTTTCAATAAGTTAAGCCCCTTAGAAGACATGGCTGAATGGGCAAAGAACCCTCTTGGGAAAATTCATGCTTTTATAGTTTGGTTTTCTTTGGGGTAAAAGGAAAAACAAAAGCCATGGCTCAAAACTATTCATTTCATCAGGATCCTAAAAAAAGATTGTGATTTTTTTTTGTCACAGAGAGGATATTTTATAAAACATGCTCTAAAAGTATGACTTTTAGAAGATAAGTGTTGCCTTCCACAATCAACAATCTCTTTCCATCCACTAGAACATACCAACTTTACTGACTGTCAAGAACTGACCCATGGGGATGCTGCAGGCCAGGAGGGAGCTATCTTTCTATTAGCCTCTGGCTTGTCCCTAGCTGGAAAAGCCCTTTTCTTTTTCCTCTCTGTGCAGAAATTTCATGGTTCAGTGGCACGAGGTCTGGTTTGGAACTGGACTAGATTTAGTGACATGACCTAGGCCAAGGGTTGCCAAACACTGACCTGTGCATAAATCCTGCCTGCCCCCTGCTTTTTCCTGGTCCATGAGCTTAGAGTAGATTTTACATGTTTAAATGGTTGAAAAGAAATCAAAAGAAGAAGTGTAATCTGTGTCACATGAAAATTATACAAAATTCACACTTTGCTGTCTGTACATAAGGTTTTGTTGGAACATAGCCACTCCCATTTGTTTGTTTTTCTCTGACAGCTTTTGTGCCATGAGAGCAGAGGGGCATGGTGGTGACAAAGACTTAAGGCCACAAAGGCAAAAGTACTTACTCTCTAACCCTTTACAGGAAAAGTCTGTTGACTCCTGAACCAGAACAACTCCTTTGTCTGAACCTCACCTTCCTTGCATGTAAAATGGGATAATCAGAGTTCCTGCCTCCCAGACTGGCATCTGAGTGAGGCAAAATACCTGGGCAAGAGCAGACAGTTTAAGGCTTACTACTTACTAGTTATCTTTGGGAAAGTAACTTAAACTCTCAGTGCCTCAGCTTCTGTTTCTGTTTCTCTTTTTTTGTCTTTGCCTTTTTTGCTTTTTATTTATTTTTTATTTTTTTTATATAACTTTTTATTTTCCCACTGTACAGCAAGGGGGTGAGGTTATCCTTACATGTATACATTAGAATTACATTTTTCCCCCCACCCTTTCTTCTGTTGCAACATGAGTATCTAGACAAAGTTCTCAATGCTATTCAGCAGGATCTCCTTGTAAATCTATTCTAAGTTGTGTCTGATAAGCTCAAGCTCCAGATCCCTCCCACTCCTTCCCCCTCCCATCAGGCAGCCACAAGTCTCTTCTCCAAGTCCATGATTTTCTTTTCTGAGGAGATGTTCATTTGTGCTGGATATTAGATTCCAGCTATAAGTGATATCATATGGTATTTGTCTTTGTCTTTCTGGCTCATTTCACTCAGTATGAGAGTCTCTAGCTCCATCCATGTTGCTGCAAATGGCATTATGTCATTCTTTTTTATGGCTGAGTAGTATTCCATTGTGTATATATACCACCTCTTCTGAATCCAATCATCTGTTGGTGGACATTTGGGTTGTTTCCATGTCCTGGCTATTGTGAATAGTGCTGCAATGAACATGCGGGTGCATGTGTCTCTTTTAAGTAGAGCCTTGTCCGGATAGATGCCCAAGAGTGGGATTGTGGGGTCATATGGAAGTTCTATGGGTAGATTTCTAAGGTATCTCCAGACTGTTCTCCATAGTGGCTGTACCAGTTTACATTCCCACCAACAGTGCAGGAGGGTTCCCTTTCCTCCACAGCCCCTCCAGCACTTGTTATTTGTGGATTTATTAATGATGGCCATTCTGACTGGTGTGAGGTGGTACCTCATGGTAGTTTTGATTTGCATTTCTCTAATAATCAGCAATGTTGAGCATTTTTTCATGTGTTTGTTGGCCATCTGTATATCTTCTTTGGAGAAATGTCTATTCAGGTCTTTTGCCCATTTTTCCATTGATTGATTGGTTTTTTTGCTGTTGGGTTGTATAAGTTGTTTATTCTAGAGATTAAGCCCTTGTTGGTTGCATCCTTTGAAACTATTTTCTCCCATTCTGTAAGTTGTCTTTTTGTTTTCTTTTTGGTTTCCTTTGCTGTGCAAAAGCTTTTCAGTTTGATGAGGTCCCATGGGTTTATTTTTGTTCTAATTTCTATTGCTTTGGGAGACTGGCCTGAGAACATATTCATGATGTTGATGTCAGAGTGTTTTGCCTATGTTTTCTTCTAGGAGTTGGATGGTGTCCTGTTGTATATTTAAGTCTTTCAGCCATTTGGAGTTTATTTTTGTGCATGGTGTGAGGGTGTGTTCTAGTTTCATTGCTTTGCATGCAGCTGTCCAGGTTTCCCAGCAATGCTTGCTGAATAGACTTTCTTTGTCCCATTTTATGTTCTTGCCTCCCTTGTCGAAGATTAATTGACCCTAGGTGTCAGGGTTTATTTCCGGGTTCTCTATTCTGTTCCATTGGTCTGTCTGTCTGTTTTGATACCAGTACCACACTGTTTTGATGACTGTGGCTTTGTAGTATTTCTTGAAGTCTGGGAGAGTGATGCCTCCTGCTTGGTTTTTGTTTCTCAGGATTGCTTTGGCGATTCTGGGTCTTTTGTGGTTCCATATAAATGTTTGGATTGTTTGTCCTAGTTCTGTGAAAAATGTCATGGGTAATTTGATAGGGATTGCATTGAATCTCTAGATTGCTTTGGGTAGTATGGCCATTTTTACTATATTGATTTTCCCAATCCAGGAACATGGAATATCTTTCCATTTCTTTACATCTTCTTTGATTTCTTTGATTAAAGTTTTATAGTTCTCAGCATATGGGTCCTTTACCTCCTTGGTCAGATGTATTCCGAGGTATTTGATTTTGTGAGGTGCAATTTTAAAAGGTATCGTATTTTTGTATTCCTTTTCTAATATCTCATTGCTGGTATACAGAAATGCAACTGACTTCTGAATGTTAATCTTATAGCCTGCTACTTTGCTGAATTTATTAATCAGTTCAAGTAGTTTTGGGGTTGAGTCCTTCGGGTTTTCTATGTATAGTATCATGTCGTCTGCATACAGTGACAGTTTGATCTCTTTTCTTCCTATATGGATGCCTTTGATTTCTTTGGTTTGTCTAATTGCTGTGGCTAGGACTTCCAAAACTATGTTGAAGAGCAGTGGTGAGAGTGGGCATCCCTGTCTTGTTCCAGATTTGAGTGAGAAGGCTTTCAGTTTTTCCCCACTGAGGATTATATTTGCTGTGGGTTTCTCATAAATGGCTTTGATTATATTCAGGAATGTTCCCTCTATACCCAGTTTGGCGAGGATCTTGATCATGAATGGATGTTGGACTTTTTCGAATGCTTTTTCTGCATCTATTGAGTGAACATATGATTTTCGAGTTTTTTTTTTGTTAATGTGGTGTATGATGCTGATTGATTTGCGAATGTTGAACCATCCTTGTGAACCTGGGATGACCCCAACCTGGTCATGGTGTATAATTTTTTTGGTATGTTGTTGGATTCGGTTGGCTAAGATTTTGTTGAGAATTTTTGCATCTATATTCATCAATGATATTGGGCGATAGTTTTCTTTTTTGGTGGTATCTGTGTCTGGTTTTGGAATGAGGGTGATGGTGGCATCATAGAATGTCTTTGGGAGTATTCCTTCTTCTTCCACCTTTTGAAAGCGTTTAAGGAGGATGGGCACCAGTTCCTCTTTATATGTTTGATAGAATTCACCTGTGAAGCCATCTGGTCCTGGACTTTTATTTGTAGGGAGTGATTTTATGACCTCTTCAATTTCATTTCTAGTGACCGGTCTGTTCAGTTGGTCTGTTTCTACTTGATTAAGTTTTGGCAGGCTGTAAGCTTCTAGAAAATTGTCCATTTCTTCCAGATTGTCAAACTTGTTGCCATATAGTTGTCCATAGTATTCTCTTATGGTTTTTTGTATTTCTGCTGTATCCGTTGTGATTTCTCCTTTTTCATTTCTAATTTTGCTTATTTGGGTTCTTTCTCTCCTCTTTTTAGTGAGTCTGGCCAGGGGTTTGTCAATTTTGTTCACCTTTTCAAAGAACCAGCTCTTGGTTTTATTCATTTTCTCTATTGTTTTTTGAATCTCTAGTTTATGGATTTATTCTTTGATCTTTATAATTTCCTTCCTTTGGCTGACTTTAGGCCTTTTTTGTTCTTCTTTTTCTAATTCATTTAGGTGGAGGGTTAAGTTGTCCATTTGGGATCTTTCTTCTTTTTTGAGAAAGGCCTGTATTGCTATAAATTTCCCTCTGAGCACTGCTTTTGCATCATCCCATAGATTTTGAGAGGTTGTGTCTTCATTATCATTTGTTTCAAGGTAGTTTTTAATTTTCTTCTTGATTTCCTCATTGACCCATTGGTTTTTTAGGAGCATGTTGTTTAGTCTCCATGCAGTAGGTTTTTTCTCTTTCCTTTTCCCATGGTTGATTTCTAATTTCATGGCAATGTGTTCAGAGAAGATACTTGAGATAATTTCTATGCTCCTAAATTTATTGAGATTAGCTTTGTGTCCCAATATGTGGTTGATTCTTGAGAATGTTCCATGAGCATTTGAGAAGAATGTGTATTCTGCTTTTTTTGGATGTAGTGTCCTGAAGATATCAATGAAGTCTAACTTTTCTATTGTTTCCTTTAGGATCTCTGTTGCTTTATTGGTTTTCTGTCTAGAGGATCTGTCCATTGATGTGAGGGGGGTATTAAGGTCTCCCACTATGATTGTATTCTCATCAATATCCCCCTTTATGTCTGTTCATATTTGTTGTATGTATCTGGGTGCTCCTGTATTTGGGGCATATATGTTGACGATAGTAACATCCTCTCCTTGGATGGATCCCTTAATCATTAAGTAGTGTCCTTCTTTGTCTTTCTTTATGTCTTTTGTTTTAAAGTCGATTTTGTCTGATATGAGCGTTGCGACTCCTGCTTTTCTGTCATGTCTATTGGCGTGAAATATTTTTCCCCACCCTTTCACTTTCAATCTATATGTATCTTTTGTCCTAAGGTGAGTTTCTTGTAGGCAGCATATTGAAGGTTTTTGCCTTTTTATCCACTCAGCCACTCTGTGTCTTTTGATTGGGGCATTCAGTCCATTGACATTTAAGGTGATAATTGATAGATGATTATTTATTGCCATTTGAACCTCGTGTTCCAGTTGATTCTATGGTTCTCCATTCTTCCTTTCTTTTTTTTTTTTTTTTTGGTTGGATGGGCTCCTGTTATTATCTGCTTGAGTGTATTTTTTTTTTCATTTTTTGCAAATGCAATATTTGGTTTTGGCTTGTGGTTGCCCTGTTTTCTTTTTTGCTTTTTAGGGCCACACTCACAGCATATGGAAGTTCCCAGGCTAGGGGTCAAATTGGAGCAGCAGCTGCTGGCCTACACTACAGCTACAGCAACATGGGATCTGAGCCACGTCTGCAACCTACACCACAGCTCATAGCTAGCAATGCCTGATTGTTAACCCACTGATCAAGGCCAGGGATCGAAACCACATCTTTGTGGATACTGGGCAAATTGGTTTCCACTGAGCCACGACAGGAACTCCTCAGTTTCTGTTTCTAATGAGCATACTCGAGCCTCTGCCTCCTAGTTAAGAGTTTATTGTACATGTGTCATCCAGAAGACTATCTGGTATGCAGTAAGTGCTGAGCAATGTTAGCTACTGTTACGGAGTTGTGGTGAAGAGAAACCTTAATGTCTATGAAAAAGAAGAAAGGTAAAGTCATGTTCTTTGTTCACAATACCTAGCAGGGTCTCATCTCCCAGTAGAGACCCTTGCTACAGTGTAGAGAGAGCAAGGACTCTGTTGCCAGACTGCCTGAGTGTACACCCAGGCCCCTCCACTCACTAGTCTTGTGACCTTGAGCATGTTATTTAACCCCTCTGGGCCTTGGATTTAAAATATGGGTAATAAGAATGATGATGATCCCCTCCCTGTATTTTTATGAAGATTCAATGAGTTTGAAAAGGACTGAGCATAGTGCCTGGCAGAGTAAGTACATTTTACTTTTCAGCTTATATTTTTGAATACCATGAAAATAAATGCAAAATGATGGGGAAAAAAGTTTACTCAGTGATCACCTAAAAATCACCTCTCTTGCACTAAAGTACATGCATCACGATTTGGGAAGCATGGACTGGCTAACACATGGACAGAAATATGTGAAAGGCAAAGAAGAGCAGGTAATAGCTTGTCTCTGCCCTATTAATCACCAGGATCTATCCCAAAAAAATCTGCAAAGAGAAGCACTATATGTGACATGAGTTTCCTGACTCCAGATTTTGGCTTACAGTGCATCCCCACTCACTGCCGTGCTCCACTAGCCCCTGCTCATGTCTTTCCTGTTGTTTTGGCCCAGGATACTGTGAATCGCTTCTGCTCCCATCACTCAGCTACTGTTAATGCTGCTTCAACCTCCATCCTGGTAAGCCTCCCTGGCTTACCTGCCCTTTCGCAGATGCATTCCTGGCCCTGGACCCAGCCTGCTGGCCAGAGGGAGTGGACTTCTGACATTGCGGCTGCATGACATCTCAGTATTCATTCTATTTGGGGCAAAGAAAAGTAAGAGCAATGCCAAGCCCACTCCTAATTACGAAAGCTAAGAGAATGTCATGCATATCCTCATTCTTGCTTCTTGACCTCACAGCCCATCAGGTGCAGAAGCCCTGGTCTCTGAATCTCAGTGGAGAGACACAAAGGCATGGGATAAGAGAAGGATGATGTACTGAAGCATTAGGGGTCCATCTATGGCAGTGGCTCTAGAAGAGTGGCAATAGCCCCATGGGAGCATGCTAAGTGGGTCATTCCTGTGGTTTGACTTGGCTTTGCAGCGCCTGCCCTGGCTCCTGCCTGAGCTGGGTCTCTGCCTTTGATGCTGTGGGCTATCTGATATCCTTCCAATAAATTTCATTTCTGAATAAGCCAACCAGAGACGTTTCCATTGTTTGAAACCAAAACCCTGACCAGGGCAGCAGGGTTGGGGAGGGGACTGTAGTTGAGAGTCTACATTTACTCTCAAGCCCAGCCTTGTGGTTCCGCCATCACTGAGCCAGAATCTCTGCTGGGACACTCCTGAGGAGCACAGATAAGGACTACATTTCTACTCTAGCTGTCATTTTTTTTTTTTAGGCATCATTATTGTCATACGCATCCTTTTCTGCCCTTGCCATGATTTGCTTTCATTCCACATTCCTTTCTGACCATATACCATTCATTTGGTTTACAAAATCCAAAAATGTTGGAAACCTAGGAACAAACCAGCAAGAAGGAGGAAAATTTTTTTATTAAAAATGCATGTCAGACTTCTTCAGATTAAGCCAAGGAACAGTGTTGGGAAAGATTTCTGTCTCATTTTCATTTTTTTTCCTTTTTTTGTCTTTTTTCCATTTCTTGGGCCACTCCTGTGGCACATGGAGGTTCCCAGGCTAGGGGTTGAATCGGAGCTCTAGCCGCCAGCCTATGCCAGAGCCACAGCGACGCAGGATCTGAGCCATGTCTGCGACCCACACCACAGCTTACCACGGCAATGCCAGATCCTTAACCCACTGAGCAAGGCCAGGGACTGAACCTGCAACCTCATGGTTCCTAGTCGGATTCGTTAACCACTGAGCCATGACAGGAACTCCTGTCTCATTTTCTTTACTGAATTTTCAGTGATTTGGTAGTACTGTGTCACCTATTCCATGAAGGGCTTCTAACTTTTAATTTCCATTATTATTCATTATTGGATTTTTTCAATTGCATTTAGAAAGTACATCTTTTGGGGCTCCTGGGGTTGATACTTAGAGAAGAAATGAAGATAAGTTTTTGTCTCATGAAATATTGAAGCAATTATCAAGAAATGTAAAATAGGGAGTTTCCATTGTGGCCCAGTGGCAATGAATCCAAGTAGTATCCATGAGGATGTGGGTTCAATCCCTGGCCTTGCTTAGTGGGTCAGGGATCTAGTGTTGCTGTGAGCTGTGGTGTAGGTCACAGACACGGTTCAGATCCCACATTGTTCTGGCTGTTGTGTAGGCCAGCAGCTGCAGCTGTGATTCAACCCCTAGCCTTGGAACTTCCATATGTCATGAGTGTGGCCCTAAAAATCAAAAGAAAAAGAAAGGATTAAAAAAAGAAACTGTAAAATATACATAGATCACACAAAGTAATGTCTACTAATAATTCTAAAGGATAGAAGCAGAAACATTACCATATCACTCAGTAACTTAGATTTCTTTCTTTTTATTGGTTTCTCCTATTAGATGTACTTATAGCCTCATTTATGTCCTTTTTCAACATAGATATTTACTTAACACATATTTATCATGAGCCCATATTCTTCCAGGCACATAAAGACATGAAGAGAAAACATCTTTCCCTTTGATTTTTGTTTGTCCAGATCGAAAGGTCACTGAGGACAAATTCATAACCTGTGACTTATTCATTTGCACAGGACTAGAGCCAATCCCTGAGCCTGGTATATAGCAAGTGTTTAATAAATGCTTGTTAAATGAATGATTGTTTCCACTCTCAAAGAACTCATGGTTTGCCGGCACAGGCAAATATGTACAGGTGTAAATGCTGCATGGGAGGACTGGTGTCATTAATGGAGGTAGAAAAATAAATTAGGGTGGGTACCCACAAAATGGAAAAATACCAGTCTGTTTAGGGAGGTCAGGACCAATATCTCATTATTTTTTGCATCCTAATATAATGCAATTATCCTACCACTTTCAAATCTACCTTTTATTTAGTTTATTTTTTTATAGCTACAGGTGCGGCATACAGAAGTTCCCAGGCTAGGGGTGGAATTGGAGCTGTAGCTGCCAGCCTACACCACAGCCACAGCAATGCTGGATCCTTAACCCACTGAACAAGGCCAGGGATTGAACCCTTGTCCTCAAGGATACTAGTCAGGTTCTTAACCCTCTGAACCATAGTAAGAACTCCCTCAAATCCTCATTTTAAAGTAAATGTATGGGAGTTCTCATTATGGTTCAGTGGGTTAAGGATATGACATTGTGAGGATGTGGGTTTGATCCCTGGCCTTGCTCAGTGGGTTAAGTATCCAGCATGGCCACAAGCTGTAGGTCACAGATGCTGCTCTGAGCTGGTGTTGCTATGGCTGTGGTGTAGGTCACAGCTGCAGATGTGATGCGGCCCTGTAACTTCCATATGCCACAGGTGTGGCTGTAAAAAGTAAAAAAAAGTAAATATGTGAAAAAGGGAGGATGACATCGACACTCACAGCAGCTTCTTGGTGGTACTGCTGCTGTCTCTCTGGGTATCTTCTGCACTATATAGCCTTTGGTATCGTCTTCTGGCACTGCCAGACTTTCTCACCACCTCTATCCTAGACTCCTTTGCCTTCCTTTCCCCCAAAGCACTTTAAACTGAAATGTCATGGGGAGCCGCAGGCTTTTACTGGATATTGGGATAGTCATGGACCCTAGCTGGATATGACACCAGACTCAGTGTTTGCCATCCCTGTTCTAAACATCTGGTTGACCACTCCTGATGCCTGAGACTTTTCTTACTGGTCATTAACACCCTCTCTCTAATCTCCCCACACCTCCCCTCCCCCCCACACACCCTGACCCCTGTCCCCAAATTCCCTGGTGAGTCTTTCAAGAAGAGCAGGTGAGCTCTTCTCCACCTACTCCTAACTCAGGTCTGGACTTTCATTTGTTTTTCCAAGATATCTTGGGGGATGCCCTGCCACTCAAAGGACTACCAACACTGGTATCCAGCCCTGGAATGCTGGGGAACTGGAAGGAGCTTCAGACTTTGATGCGGGAAGCCATTTGCTGACAAGACAGCACACAGTCAGACAGGAACAGGCACTCAAAGGTGTTGAGCAGCAGCATGAACAGAATGAAAAGGAGAAAGAAAGAACAGGTGACTGGGGAGACAAGTTCCCTGAAGAGTCAAGCACAGATAAATACAGGCTCTCAGGCTAGTTCTGGCAGGGAAAGGGGGATTTTTTTTTCCTGTCACATGGAGGTTCCCAGGCTAGGGGACAAATCAGACCTGTAGCTGCCAGCCTACACCACAGCCACAGCAATACAAGATCCAAGCCCCATCTGCGAACTACACCACAGCTCAGAGCAGTACCAGATCCTTAACCCACTGAGTGAGGCCAGGGATTGAACCTACATCCTCATGGATACTAGTCAGGTTCATTACCTCTGAGCCATGATGGGAACTCAGGAATGCTCTTAAAAAAAAAAAAAAGAAAAAAAAAGGCAAGAAAGACAGAATGGGTAGGATAAAAAAATGAAATACATTGTGCTGGGTTTCCCCCTTGGTTTCTTCTGTACTAGATATGAACAGGGAAGGGTTGGGGAGCATTTTCAACTCTGAGATTTGTCCCAGGCCTCCTGTGCCGGAAGTGGGGCATCAGTATGCCTGGAAAGGGAACTCTAAACTGGGAAAACCACTCTAGGGAAACAAAGAGTTTGGATACGTGGAATCAGCTCTAAATGTCCCTTATAGAACTTCAGGTGTCCGTCTGTTGAGTTTATAGGAGTTATTTCTCTTCTAGAAAATAAAAAATTAGCAAGCCTGGCCCTGATTTCCTCTCTTTGGTTTGTGTGGGGTCCCCTTTTTATCATCTGTCAGTTCCAAGGATGGCTAATACATAAGGAACAAAGTGTAACTGGATGCCAGCCACTGCTTTTTTTTTTTTTTGTCTTTTTGCCTTTTCTAGGGCCATTCCTATGGCATATGGAGGTTCCTAGGCTAGGGGTCTAATCGGAGCTGTTGCCGCCGGCCTACGTCAGAGCCACAGCAACTCGGGATCCACCCGTCTGCGACCCACACCACAGCTCACGGCAACGACGGATCCTTAACCCACTGAGCTAGGCCAGGGATGGAACCTGAAACCTCATGGTTCCTAGTCGGATTTGTTAGCCACTGAGCCACGAAGGGAACTCCCAACCACTGCTTTTATAGTCCATGGTATGCTACCTTTCCAGACAACATAGATGTGTAGGTTTTCCAGCTTTACACCAAGAAAATAAAGGAAAGACAATAACAAACCACACCCTTTTGTCTTCCCAGGATGTCCTGTCTTTGAAAAGGGATTGTCTTAGGCTGAAGTAATGAACAGTGAGTGTATCACAGGAAGGAGAAACCAATGTTCAGGCCCCCTAATTGGGTGAAGTTTGAAACAAGTAAGACACGATTTGACTCTATATTTATTTCTTTCTATCTGCATGAATAGTAACAGATCATGAGTTACTTATCAATTCTGTAAACCTCATAGTTGAAGAAAATTCATTATGGGAAGGACATTTGCAAGTCACTAAGTTCCACCTCTTATTCGAATTTGAGTACTGATCCCTGCCCCCATTTTTTTGGCTGAACCATAGCAATGTTGAAGTTCATGGGCCAGTGATGGAATCCTTGTCACAGTAGTGACAACTTGAGAGTCTTAACCCACTGCACCACCACGGAACCCTGACATCTGAGTCCCTTTACAAAGCCTCTGCCTAGCAGTTGTCTCTCTGACCTGTGCCAACCTCCTGTGTTGGAAGACTCATCACGTTTAAAGACACTTCATTCCTTTCTTTGCCAGATATGACGGTTGGAAAGTCCTTATTTATACAGCATTGCAGTCCACCTACCACCAGTTCTATTTTTCCTCTATCAGGCCATATGGTAATTAGATTTCAGTCATGCAGTTTCTCAGGCCAAAAAATGGAGAGTGATTCTTTATTCTTTCCTGTCTCCTATACTTGCTTTTCAATTCACTGGCAAATGCCACTGACCTACGCTCAAACTGATATCAAGCTTCATCACTTTTCATTTTTCTTCTGACCACCCTAGTTTGAGCCTCATCAGTCTCTCGCCTGGATTACGACCATAACTTCTCATTGGTTTCCATGCTGTCATATTTACCTGCCTTCATCTGTTGTCTGTATATCAGCCAAGGGGGATGCATTTTAAAAATACATTCTATCATGTTACTGCAATGGTCAAAGCTTCCTGGTGGTGCTACAAACCATCAATACCGTAGCCATACAAGGCTCCACGTGATCGGACCCTTGGCTTGCTCTCATTCTCTCTGATCCATCCTCCTGTCTGTTTTCCTCTCATGCACCACTTTCTACCCATTCCTGGACATCCTTTGAAAAAAACAAAAAAATGAAGCCCATGCATCTGCTGTTCCCTCTGTCTGGAATACTCTTCCTTCAGCAAGCCCTGGGGTTAGTGTCTTCATACTGGTTTCTGCTCAGGTGTTGACTCCTGAGTCTCAAAGACTACCACCACTCTTCATAGAATTTATCACCTCCTGACATTTGATACATTGATTTCTAATATGTATTTATTGCCCATTATCCCAAACCAGATTGCAAGCTCCATGAGAACACAGATACTGTGTTTATGTCTTCTGTAACCCCAGTGCCTGATACATTTCAATAAAAATGGGTTGTGAAAAGAGTGGATGAATAAATAACTATAGTGCATCTTGAATCTTTCTTCCAAAAAACAGTCCTTTGTTCATTTGAAGAGATTTACTGATCTCCCTATCAATGTTTCTCTGGAATACAACAACAGCAACAATCTCATCCATTGCTGGTTTACTGGTGATTTCCAATCCCCTTCGCTCCTGGTCTCCCTTTTCTCTCCTCCATGCAATTTGCCAACTCTCTTCTCCTGGGGGATGGTTTTGGGCCAGAGCACCAGTTAACTATGGGTTCTAGAGTCAGCCTGAAAGATTTGAAGGACTTGTTTACCTTGATTTAAGTCACTTGATGTTGCTTATTATAAGCCTAGTAACTGGCTAAATTAAACAATAAAAAAGTGTAATTATTAGAAGTATATGGACTGGCTCAGAGGTCTGATGAAAAAAAAATCCGACCTGAGAAAAGTCAGAAACAAGCAGAGTTTTGAAATCAAAGCAGTAAGACCATTTCTTCAGAGCACGGGTGTTGGTGTTATCAGTTCCATTTTTTTTTGTCCTTATTATTCTCTATTCATAGCTCAAATACCTTGGAGAGGGGATACCATGAGTTTGGTTCGATTCCCATTTTTACCCTTTGGCCTGAAATTTGACTGATGTTCAACGAAGGCTATACATAATGATAGAGAGATGGTTCCCCAAAGAAAGAGGAGGGAATGACTACTGGACAGGTCAGTGGTCAGATGCCCATTCCACTCTGCAACCTGCCATTAGCTCAACCGTGCAAGGGGCTTAACAATAGCAATTGTCATATTGAGTATCTGAGGCCTAAATAAGATAATATGCATACAGGGTTCAGCATAGGTCTTGGCACGTAGTTAGTCTACTAAGCCCATGGCAAGTAAGGGACCCAGATTAGGATTTAATACTCCAGGTATGATAGAGTGGGTGGCTATAGTCCTCCTTTCAGACCCTGGTAACAAAGGCTAAGATGGAAGGCACATTTTTACCAGCCACAGCAATGAGTGACTCTAACTGAGCTTTTTATCAACCAATACCCTTGAGATGTTACCATCAGCACTTCTGCCAGGTCGTGAATTCCCCTCTCACATGAACACATCTGACTGTTTGGTCCTTACACTCACCCCATAATACTTATCTTGTCAGGTAATGACTCATCATTGCTATCTCCTCCACAGTCTGAAATCTAGAGTCTAACTTCTAACAAAACCACCTACATGCCTGAGATGAACTAAAATTATCAGAGAAACTATATATGAAATTCTTTGCAAATACACAGCACAACACAAATTAAAGGTGTTTTAGTTATCATTTCAGTCTTTCCAAATGGTGATGGGTAGAAATGACTCAGTTCAGTATCCATTTTACTGGCCCAGGCCCAAAGTCTCTTTTTTTTTTCCTCTTTCAGTTCCACTTGGTGAAATAATGCCGTGTCCCTTCCCAGGGCAAGCAAAGTTAACTATTTTACAAGCAAGAATGTGTGGGGTTTTTCCATTAGCATCAGTCTTCTAGATAGCTTCAAGGAATTCAGGTTTTAAATAGACGCAATCTAGTTCTTAAGCCATATGGGCATATGTTCCCCATCTTGAAAGTTTGACCTTGGCTGGCTTCAAAAGCAACAGCCAGTGCTATTTCAGAGCAAATGTAATTTACATTATCTGATTGTCAACAATGCAATATCTCTACTCTACATGGTCATGGTCATGGAGATAGCTACAATAAAGACTTTATATGAATAGCTCTGGTTAGGGATTTAGGGTAATGTTATTTACATAACTTCAGTTTCTTCTGAGGAAACCATGCAGACCACAGATACTCTGTGAAGAATATACTAATGATATATTTCTTCTGGGTGCATGTCCTTCACCTTTTTACAGTTTTACTTAGATGCCAAACACCACTCCTTAGCACTACCGTTCTTTTGACTGGCGTTAAATTCACCCATCTAAAACACAATAGAGATGTCTTAGCATACAAACACATTATATATCCATGCACTTTAAGCCATGGTCTATACACATTAGTGCATAATGGATTGTTTGATACTGTTATCCTTTTATATTTCTATTCTCCATGCCATTATAAATGTCCATGCCTTTCCCATTCATCTTTTTATACTGACATTTATTATGTTTATATGTTTGAGGAAAATAAATGCCTTTCTTGTTCTGTTAAAAAATGAACATTTTTTAAGTTACCAAACTCATTGGATGATAGTGGGGTTTTTTTGGCTTTCCAAATCCGGGTGTCTTTAAAGCAAGCCATGAGGCTTTGGAAAGTGATTAAAGGCCTTTGTGCCCCCCACACCAGCCCTTGGTCCTCAAAGGAAATGATTATAGCCATAGCTGAGGTTTAATGGAATAAGGCAGAGAGAATGGCTGAAAGCAAGAGTGAGCGCTTAGGGCAAACACTGATGGTGAACAGACACTTTCCTTCTGTCTTTGAGAATTTGCCATCCCATACGTCTGATCAAGCTAAACTTCTGTGATTCTTATACAGTTCTGGAGCCCTTTGAGGGCACTCTGGTTTCTATCCTCTTGGAGATAAAAAATGCTCCATTGTGACAAGAGGCATTTTCAGGATAGAGCATGTATGTTACAGCATAGGGCTGGAGAGGACGGCAAGGTTGTGGCAGAGAAGACTCGAGACAAAGACCTTTGAAAATGAGAGTCCGCCACAGAAGGACATGGTGTTTTCATGTATATCCCCCTTCCTGAGGCATGGAAGAGACTCCACATCTTCTCAGAGCTTTGATGTTCTGCATACGAATTAGAAAATATAAACCCCATAATGCCTTTCTCTCGTCTATTTATTATTTGTACTTAGATGAATTCTGACCTCACAAGGCACACTCATGATCTTTAGTCTAAGATTCTTTCTATGGGCAATGTTTTTTACTTTTTCCTTCTGTGCTATTATTTAAACATCCTGGGGCCAGATTCCATGACTTCATCTTTCTCTTCAGACTCCATGAAGCAGATGATGATTCTGATAAATGGCCTCTTCCTTTCTTTTCTTTCTTTCTTGCTACTAACAAGAGGTGATCAAAACCTGCATAAGTTTCCCTATAAGATCAGCCCCATGTGAGCCTACACAATGAATACATATGAAGTAGTGTAAGTAACTAAAACAGAATGCAGCTTCAGTAACATGACATCATGACTTGGTATTTGAGAGTAAATACAGGCTGGAATTTAACAACCAAGCATGAATGAGGTGGAGGAAAATATAGGCTGAGGGGTTACCTAGTGAGAACTTGTCACCTCCCCATCTCCTTTAGTAACAGGATCTCAGAATGAATTCAAGCTTAGGATAACTTGTGGGATTTGGTGCTGATCATGCAATCTCACCAATGGCCCTGAGGTCAGAGGATGGCTCTTATCTCAGGGCCTGTTTTGTATCATCCTCTCGGGTTCACTCTTCCATGAAAATGATGATCTTCAGAGCCCTAGGCTGCACTGTGGAATGTCACATGTATTATAACAAATGACCTGCCATGCATGGGGCAGATGCAAAGTGCATAGCATAGCATTAAGGTCCCTGCTTGGCATAGCTTGTTTCATATCATCTGTGGGAAAAATGATCTGCTCCAGGTTTTGTTGTTTGAGATTAAATGTTGTTTACCATGTGTCTGGTGGAATTGCAGAGCCTAGCGGCATTTCAAACATTCTATACTATGCTGAGGTCTATCAGAGCATATAGCTGAAGTGGAAGAAAGGCCAGAGTACTAAGATGTCTCCAGAGCAGAGGCAAAACTCCTTAAGAAAATAAATGCGTAAAGAGGAAAATACTTGTGGAGCAGCAATTCTCAAATCAATGTGCATAAGATTCACATGGGACTTGCCTTCTTTCCCTTCCTCTCCCCCACCCCCTGCCACACACTTGTGCATACACTATTCTAGGTGCCAGTCATGGAGAACCAAATTCCCTAGGATTTAGTGAAGGCTCTCTATATTTTTAACAAGCTCCACGTGACTTGGAGGCAAGTAGTCCATTGACCATACTTTCAGAAACACTTATCTGGAAAGAGCTGCATGGTATAGGTAAGAACACAGACACAGGAGCCCAGATGGCAATGGTCTGACTGCAATGTTGCTCATTGGTCAAATTTCTTGACTCCTTTGAGCTTTATTTTGCTTATCTATAAAATCAGTACAACAGTACCCCCTGAAGTGTACTGGTGTCAGTAAAACCCTTAGTACACTGTTGGGTATATTCTTATTACTACTATTATTTTTAAAAATCATGGTCAAGGAAGTGCTAAAGTGACTTAAATACCAGACAAATGCCACACAGCAGGGAATGGGGGAAGAAGCCAAGCCAAGGAGAGGGCTTTGGATAATTGGTAGATATCCTACTATCAATCCCTCATGCTGGCCAGGTTATCCTTCTGTATTTGCAGTTTCCTTGTTTTTATTCTCTGTGACATCCTCCTCTTTCTTATTTAAAGGTAACTGTCACAGAACTTGTTATCATCAATTATATTTTCTTCTGGATATACCCATAAAAATGTGGCGTGATATACTCCTAATTTTCTTTATTTCCTCATGCCCCCTATAAGGTGATTGCCAACAACACCAGGGCTGCTCTACTCTTCTAAAGAAGTATTTCATGGTCAATAGGCACATGAAAAGATGCTCAACACCACTAATTATCAGATAAATACAAATCAAAACTACAATGAGGTATCACCCCAAACTGGCCAGAAAGGCCATCATTAACAAGTCAACAAATACAGATGCTAGAGAGGGTGTGGAGAAAAGGGAACTCTTACACTGTTGGTGGGAATGTAATTTGGTACAACCACTATGGAATACAGTATGGAGGGTCTTCAGAAAACTAAATATAGAACTACCATATGATCCAGCTATTCCACTCCTGGGTATGTATCTGGACAAAACTAAATTCAAAAACATACATGCACCCCTATGTTCATTGTGGCACTATTCACAATAGTCAAGACATGGAAACAACCTAAATGTCCATTGACAGATGAAATGATTAAGAAGATATTACATATATATATATGAATACTATTCACCCATTAAAAAGAATGAAATAATGGCATTTATAGCAACATGAATGCAACTAGAGATTCTCATACTAAGTGAATTAAATCAGAAAGACAAAGACAAATACCATACGGTATCTTATATGTGGAATCTAAAATATGGCACAAATGACCTCTTGTCTAAAAAACAGACTTGTGGTTGGCCAAGGGGGATGGGGGAAGCAGTGGGATGGACTGGGAGTTTGGGGTTAGTAGATGTAAACTATTACATTTAGAATAGATAAGCAATGAGATCCTACTATACAGCACAGGGAATTATATCCAGTCTCTTGGGATAGACCATGATGGAAGATAATATAAAAAGGGAAAGTATATATATGTGTGATTGGATCACTTTGTTGTACATCAGAAATTGGCATAACATTGTAAATAAACTATTCTTTAATAAAAAACAAAGAAGTACTTGAAGATACAGTGACTGTAGTAAAGAAAAATGCCAGGAAGATATGTTCTAAAACCCAAATACTGTCAACAGGGATGGGAGCTGTGTATATGGACCGCTTCATTTTCTAAACTAGGATTCAGTGCTCCAAGGTACTGGCTGGACAAAAAAAAAAAAGTACCACATGTCAGAGGATTGATGGTTCTGCTAGTGAAGTCTGGGCTGGTTTCATGGTTTGGTCACCCTTGAAGTGGGACTGAGTTCCATGATGACAAGGACCCCACCTTATTTTAGTAATCTCCCTGCTGCCATCTTGAAATTTGCAATCATATTGAACCAAGGCCCCACACTTTTTCATTTTGCTCTGGGCTCCTTGTTTTACAGCGGGTCTTTGGGGCAGCTGAAGGCAAAAATTAGGAAGGATGTTGAAACTTATTATAGGGATACTATCAGAAAATTTTAAACACAGATGTTCTCTGATTTATACTTATACTCTGAAGAGGTTTTTTTTTCTTTTTTTTTTTTTTGTCTTTTTGCCATTTCTTGGGCCGCTCCCGAGGCATATGGAAGTTCCCAGACTAGGGGTCTAATCAGAGCTGTAGCTGCCGGCCTACGCCAGAGCCACAGCAACGCAGGATCCGAGCCTTGTCTGCGACCCACACCACAGCTCACGGCAACTACGGATCCTTAACCCACTGAGCAAGGCCAGGGATTGAACCCACAACCTCATGGTTCCTAGTCGGATTTGTTAACCACTGCGCCACAATGGGAACTCCTGAAGAGGTCATTTTTGTTTTTTCTGCTGAAGAAGAATAGATCACAGGTGAATCAGAAGAAGAGTGAAAGTAAAAAAAAACTTATAAGAAAGGAGGTTATTTTAGTATCTGAGTGAGAGGCAACAGTGGATTGGGGGTAGATTCCAGAAATGGAATACTCCAGGCCCCAGAAAGAATAGAGGAGAGATACAATTTTGGTGGCAAGGCCAACAAGACTAAATTTTAACAACAATAACAACAACAACAACAATGGCAACAACAAAAGATACTGATTTCTAAACTTCTTTCATCAGCAAGATGGATTCTTGTCAAGCCAGGAGAATGCTTACAGAACCACACTGGTGGGAACTGCAAATTTTACATGAGATTTTTGGCACTGACCCTGACAACTTCCAGGCCTGGAGTCTAATGACCAAGTCAAATGAGAGCTCTACCGAGCAGGTTTCTGGCCTAGCAAGGTCATGCACAGACAACCTTGTGGCTGGGGTCAGAGAAAGACCCCAACTTGCAACTGTGGCTCAAAGCTACCCATGACAGCAATTATTGATGGCTATCCTTTGTCCAGACTTGGTGGCAGTCATCTGACAATGAACATAAGCAGAATAAAGAGACTAATGTTAGACTGAATATGTGAACACAAGCTTGTGCAGCGAAAAGAGCAGAAAAAACTGCCCAAACATTTAGTTAAAGGGTTCTTTTCAGAGTTCCAATATTGTCTAGACTAGAGGAGGCAGTCTGTAAATATTTATAGTGATTTCTTGTTTATTATACTTTATTTTATTTGGACTTTGGAAAATATTACAAAGATGAATTTTATTGTTGTTACTGATGATTAAATTCCACAATTAATTTCCAACTCAACATGACCTACTGCTATTTCTTTAATCTAACGAATGAGACTCCTTGAAATTTACATGAGCCAATTAATCAACGTGACCTTAGGGAAGATACTAGGGCTGCAAGTTCTCATAGCCATAAAGGCAAGAGTCCATTCAAGGTTAGAAGCCTCAGAAACCAAGGTTTATTTTATCCCCACCTACACTGCCATTAAGGCTGTTGATAAAGTGCAATGAGCTACCATTATTGTCCTCTAGTTTCTTTAGCTTGTTCTGATTTTGGAACTGAGCATGTCACATGGTTTTGAGATAATGAGCTTCTTTTGTAATGGCCCCATGACAGGCTTTTGTGCTTGCTCCATTAAAATGGAAAATGAAAGCCAGCTTGGCTGTTCCTAAATGAAAAATGATTCTCCAAATCTGTGAGACACTGAGTTAACAACTCTACAGTCCTGTGTTAAAAATGCAAATGAAACCCTAAAAAAGGCTCACTGCCCACCCATCCATTTTTCTTCAAAAGCAACTGAAACACAACTTGAAGGTACTCAAGTCAGTTCTACCTTGCACCTTGTTTTACTGTGTTGGTTTTTTGCTAAGGTAGCATCACTCTTTGATGAAATAAATGGCAAAGGAAGGAAGGAATGTAAATTCCCTCAAAAAAAATATAACAGAAACAAATAAAACTCTCTTTCATCAGAATTAAAACTTTAGCTTCTTTTCATGTGTATAGCACAGCTAGGTCCTCAGACAGGCATTGGCCAGCAGGCAGATATATTTGTTTTAATTTGTGTATTCAATTAGTCTTAGAATCCACTTTAAAAATACGTAAATATTTTCCTTGGAAATGCACATACTTCCTGCATTTATGAAGGGAAAAAATAAATGAAAGCTCTGTTTGTTTTGCATGACCAGATGTGGGATTGAGCAGAAAAGAATTGGGCTGGCTTGGGGTCCCACACAATCACCAGCTAAGACCTTGGGTGAGTCACACAGACCCTTCCTCCAGCTTCTGTGATAACTATAAAATATCAATCAAATAGTGATGAGAATGCTAAGCTTTCTTCCATTTCTACAATTTGTCACCAGCCAAAGCCACTTTCTTTTCTTCTTTCATTTCTATATTTTCAATCATTTCGGGAGATGTTGAAAATTTACAACGTTTTTCAGTATTTTCTCCATATTTCCAACTTCTCCTTCGCTAACTTTTTTTTTTTCTTTTACCCTCTGGTGAACCCCAAGGCAAAGCAAACTATCTGTCCAAAGGGATTTAATTAGAGGTTTATTGATTTTCCTCACATTGGTCCATTGTCTTTGGGGTTTTTGGTGGTTTATAAACACACAAACTTGTATTTAAGTGTTTACAGGCACAGATTATGTAAACAAATATTGGAGAGTCAAGAAAACATATAATCACAGAATGAGTTGATGGTTGATATATTTGCAATATTTTCTCTTGGAAGAAAAGGGGTGAACAGCCCACAGTCTGCGTATATATTATGTAAACTTAGATCTAATTTAGTCCATCCATCCATCCACCCATCTTGCTTTCTTCCTAGTGGGAAACACTGATGTATTTATTATAAGGAATTAAGGCTCATCTCTGGAATTATTGGAACTTCAGTACTATAAACGTTAGAGTTGCCACATAATTTCACTGTTTGACTAAGTAATGCTATTTTCCTCTATCAAGGATAGACTGTCTCCCATATTCAAAGCATTACGACAAAATTATAATAGGCCCAGTGAGCTACATATTTGACAGAACTATCCCAGGTCTCAGGAATGATTTCAAGTCCCCTATAAATTATTCTAATATCACCCTCATATTTCCTTGCTGAGCTGCTAGCATTTTTCTAACTCTAAGTTAATTTTCCCTTAGGAAAAAGAAGCTTCACAGAAATTGACCACTGCAAAATGTTAATCAAAGTACCACTGTTCCTATCTTCTGAATAGTGACTAGTCTGTTGGAAATGAGATGGGATAAAACTTTGAAATACACTAGTGGAAGGTACTACTAAAACTTTCATAGGCATAAAAATACCAATATTGTATAATCCACTTATATGAGGTGCTTATATCAGTCAAACTCACAGAAACAGAAATGATAATAGTGACTGCTAGAGGCTAGAGGGAGGGGAAATTAGGAATTAGTGTTTAATGGGTACTGACTTTCAGTTTGGGAAGATGAAAAGTCCCAGGAGATGGATGGTGGTGATGATTGTGCAACAATGTACTTAATAACAGAGAAATACACACTTGAAAATGTTAAAAAGAGAAAATGTTTGTTTGTGTTTTGCAACAATTTGAAAACAAATGAACCAAAAAAACCCTTCCAAAATAGTCTCACACCTTCATTTATTTTTCACCTACAGAACATTCCTACATGATTAATCAAGGATACTGATTTAATTAATAAGGTTGTAAAATAATTAATATTCCAGATGTTCAAGTTGAAATTTGGTGGAATCCATGAGCAAAAAATAGAAATTACATTTTTGACTTTGAGTATCTTAATATTCTCTTAATACTGTCAAGAAAATCTACGATAGTAAATGCAACAAAAATTGGCATAAGTGTATCAGATCTCTAGCATAACAGTGGCCCATGGAAATACAATGTCAGTCACATATGCAGTTTTAAAGTTACTAGTAGCCACATTTGAAAAAACTAAAAAGAAAGAGGTGAATTTAATACCAATAATATACTTCATTTAATCATATAATCCACATCATATCAACATACAATCAATATAAATTGTTAACTAGATATTTTATATTTTTTCATGTTAAATCTTTATATTTGGTGTGTATTTTAGAGTTATAGCACACCTCAGTGTAGGTACTGTGTTTTCATTGGAAATTCTTCATCTGTGTATAGATAACATACAATTTACAGTTGAAAAAGTAGATTGTCATACCTATATTGTTCCAAACATACATGCACGTTTTCTAATAACTGAAATGAACATCAAAAATTAATTTCCTTTCATATTTGCATCCACATGGAAAAAACTGGTTCATTTCTTTTAGCAGAACTGATGTGACTTTGACATAGAAGTCTATCAATTTCACATCACTTATATAGGGAATCTAAAATAGGCACAAATGAACCTATCTGAAAAATAGAAACAGACTCACAGACACAGAGAAAAGCCTTGTAGTTGCCAAGGGGAAGGGGGGAGAGAGTGGAATGGACTGGGAGTTTGGGGTTAGCAGATACAAACTATTACATTTAGAACAGATAAACAATAAGGTCTTTCTATACAGCATGGGGAACTATATCTGATCTCCTGGGATAGATCATGATGGGAAATTACGTAAAAAAAAAGTCACTTTGCAGGACAGCAGAAAAAAATGGCATTATAAATCAAATTTGTGTGTATATATATACACGTATAATTTTTATTTTTAATTAAAAAAATTTTTTTGAGGACCGCATCTGCATCATATGGAAGTTCCTAGGCCAGGAATTGAATTGGAGCTATACCTGCCAGCTTATACCACAGCCACAATGCGGGATCTGAGCCCAGTCTGAGAACGTCACAACAGTTCACCGCAACACTGGACCCTTAACCCATTGAACAAGGTCAGGGATCACACCCAAGTCCTCATGGATACTCGTTGAGTTTGTTTCCACTGAGCCACAACAGGAACTCCTATACATTAATTTTTTTTTTTTTAAAGCCTGTCAAGTTCAGATCTGTGTGTGGCCAAATTAAATAAATTTGCCACACTTTTTAATTCATGATGATTAATATCATATCCAAAAGTTATAGTATATATTGAAAAGAAACTCTAATTTTTTTAATACCAGCAAAGTATTCTGCAATTTTTTTTCTTGTTTTTATAACCAGGTAATATAAGGCTACCAATCATAATAAATATCTCTTGCATGTTGATTCACTATAGAAAATATATAAAATAATTTTTATTGGTATATATAATTTTACATTTTAACATAAATTCTCATACTTGTTTAGCTTAGTCACAGGCTCTTCTTTTAATGAGGACTCTTTTTTTTTTTTTTTTTTTTTTTGCCACCCATGGGGTTCCCAGGATTGGATCTAAGCTAGAATTGTGACCTATGCCATAGCTGCAGCCAGATCCTTAAACCCACTCTGCTGGGCCAGGGACTAAACCTGAGTCCCTACCAGTTTAGAGACACAGTTGATCCCATTGCTCCACAGTAGGAACTCCTATAATGACAATTTTTATCTTTTTTTTTTTTTCCTTCTTCTTGTCTTTTCCAGGGCCACACTCGTGGCCTATGGTGGTTCCCAGGATAGGAGTCTAAATGGAGCTGTTGCTGCTGGCCTACATCAGAGCCACAGAAATGCCAGATCCAAGCCACATCTGCCACCTACACCACAGCTCATGGCAACGCTGGATCTCTAACCCACTGAGCAAGGCCAGGGATGGAACCTCCATCCTCATGGTTCCTAGTCGGATTCATTAAACACTGAGCCATGAAGGGAACTCCCTATAATGACTATTTTTTAAAGAACAGTTTTAGGTTTACAATTCATATGAGAGGAAGATAGATTTCCCTTATATCACTGGCCCCCACACATGCATAGTCTGGGGGCTGCATTATCAATGTCACTCATTAAAATGGTGCTTTATTAAATCAAGGATAAATTTATATTAATGCATAACAATCATCTAGAGTCTATAGGTTATATAGGGGTTCACTTTTGATGTTGCATATTCAGTGGCTTTAGACAATGTATAATGACATATTTCCATCACTGTAACATCATTTAAACTGCCCTTAAAAATCCCCTGTGCTCTACCCATTCATCTCTTCCTCTGTTTCCAAGCCCCTGTCAATCAATCATCTTTTCATTGTCTCTACAGTTTTGCCTCTTTCAGACTATCGCAGAGTTGAAATCACACAGTTATGTAGCCTTCTCAGATAGACTTATATCACTTAGTGAAATGTATTTACGTTTCCTCTATATCTTTAGATGGCCTGACAGGTTATTTCTCGTTAATACTGAATAACGTTCCATTGTCTGGATGTTCCATGTTTATTTGTTTGTTCATCTACTGAATAATATCTTGGTTATGTCCAAGTTTTGACAATTATCTATAAAGTTACTATGACCAGCTCTGTGCAGGATTTTGTGCAGACATAAATTTTTACTTTCTTTGGATAAATAGCAAGGGGCATGACTACTGGATTGTATGGTATTTAGTCTGTATGAAACTGCCAACATGTCTTCCAAAGTGAACGTATGAATCATTTTGCATTTCTACCAGCAAGCAGTGTATGAGAATTCCTGTTGCTCCATATCCTCATTAGTACTTGTTGTATATTTTGGCCATTCTAATAGGTGTGTAGTGGTATCTCCTTGTTGTTTTCATTTATGATCCTCTGAAGACATACTATGTAGAGTGTCTTTTCACATGCTTAGTTTCCACCTGTGTATCTCTTTGGTGAGGTATCTGTTAAAGTCTTTGGACCATTTTAAAAATCAGGTTGTTTTCTTACTGTTAAGTTTTTAGAGTTTTTTGTATCTTGTGGACAACAATCCTTTATTAGATGTGTCTTTTGAAAACATATTTTCCTACTCTTTGGCTTGTCTTCTAATTCTCCTGATACTGTCTTCCATGGAAGAGAAGGTTTTACTTTTAATGAAGTCTAGCTTACTGGTTATTTCTTTTGTGGATCATGTCTTTGGTGTTGTATCTAAAAAGGCTTCACCATATCCAGGGTCACTTAGTTTTTCTCCTATGTTATCTTCTAGGAATTTTATAGTTTTGCCTTTTATATTTAAGTATCTGATCTGTTTTCAGTTAATTTTTGTAAAGGGTGTAATTTCTGTGTCTACTGTGTCTAGATTCATTTTTTTGCATGTAGATGTCCAATTATTTCAGCATAACTGTTGGAGTATCTTTTCTCCACAAAAATGTCTTTTCCCCCTTGTCAAAGATCATTTAATTTCATTTATGTAGGACTATTTCTGTGATAACTGTTCTGTTTCATTAATTTATTTGTCCATTCTTTCATCCATACCACACTGTCTTTTAAGTTAGAGCAATTAGGCAAGAAAAAGAAATAAAAGATATTCAGATTAGAAAGGGAGAAGTAAAACTGTTACTATTTGCAGATGACATGATTTTATATATAGAAAACCTTAAAAACTGTTAGAACAAGTAAATAAATTTAGTAAAGTTGCAAGATACAAAAATCAATATGCAAATATCAGTTGTATTTCTATATACTAACAACAAACTATTAGAAATTAAGAAAATAGTCTCATTTGTAATTGTGCCAAAAAGAATAAAAGACCTAAGAATAAATTCAACCAAGCTGGTAAAAGACTTGTATAATGAAAACTATGGGATATTGATGAAAGAAATTGAAAAGACACAAATAAATAAAAAGATATTCTATGCTCCTGGTTTGGAAGAATTTGTATTGTTAAAATGTCAACATTACCCAAAGAAAACTACAGATTCAATAAAATCCCTATCAAAATTCCAATGACTTTTTTTATTAGAAATAGAACACATAATCCTAAAATAAGTATGAATCTCAAAAGATCTGTGACAGCCGAAGAAATCTTGAGAAAGAAGCACAAAGCTGGAGGCATCACACTCACTAATTTCAAACTATATTACAAAGGTATAGTAATGAAAACAGCATGCTATTGCCATTAAAAACAGAATAGAGAGCCCAGAAACAAACTCATACATATAGATTCAGTTAATTTACCACAAAGGAGGCAAGAATATACAATGGCTCAGGTCACTGCTGTGAAGCAGGTTTGATCCAAGGCCTGGGAACTTCTGCATGCCATGTATGTGGCCAAAAAAATATGGTCTTGGGAAGGTTTGATAGCCACATGTAAAAAACACAAATCTAGACTACTATCTTACACCATGAACAAAAAAATTAACTTTAAATGGGATTAAGGACTTGCATGTAAGACCTGAAATCATAAAACTTCTACAATAAAATATAGGCAGTAGTTCCTTGACATCAGTCTTAGCAATATATATATGTGCGTGTGTGTATATATATATATGTGTGTGCATGTGTGTATATATATTTGGATTGGACTCCAAAAGCAATGGCAACAAAATTCAAATGAGATTACATCAAACTAAAAAGCTTCTGTATTACAAAAGGAATTACCATGGAGTTCCCTTGGTGGCGCAGTGGTTAATGAATCCGACTAGGAATTGTGAGGTTGCGGGTTCGATCCCTGGCCTTGCTCAGTGGGTTAAGGATCCGGCGTTGCTGTGAGCTGTGGTTGTAGGTCGCAGATGCGGCTCGGATCTGGCATTGCTGTGGCTCTGGTGTAGTTCGGCGGCTACAGCTCCAATTGGACCCCTAGCCTGGGAACCTCCATATGCCTCAGAGAGCGGCCCCAGAAAAGGCAGAAAGACAAAAAAAAAAAAAAAAAAAAAAAGGAATTACCAACAAAATAAAAAGGCAATTACTGACAGGGAGAAGATATTTGTAAATCGTATATTCAATAAGGAATTAATATCCAAAATATATGAAGAACTCTTGCATCTCAACAACAAAAACAATCTGATTTTAAAAACAATGGCAGATGTTCTAAACAAATGTTTTCCCACAGAATACATACAAACAGCCAACATGTACATGAAAGGACACTCACATCACTAATTATCAGGGAAATGCAAATCAGAACCACAATGAGGTGTCACTTCATACCTATTAGAACAGGTATTATTAAAACAAAACAAAACAAAACAGGAAACAACAAGTGCTGGTGAAGATGTGAAGAAAAGGGAACTCTTGTGTGCTGTTTGGAATGTAAATTGGTGCAGCCACTGTGGAAAACAGTATGGAGGTTCTTCAATAAATTAAAAGCTGAACTATTAATGCTCCATCAATTCCCCTTCTGTGCTGCAATTTCTATTCTTTAAAAATTTTTAAGGTGTTATTTATGGCCCAAGATGTGACCTATCTCGGTGAATGCTCCATGTGATTTTGAGAAAAATGTGTATTTTGCTATTGTTGGTAGCAACGTGTATAAATGTCCATTATATACAGTTGATGCAAATAAACTTTTTGAGGCTTCAAATTTAGCTTGTTCATAGGTAGTGTGATATTGGTGCAAAATATAAATCATTTGCCATTTTCTTATTTAGATTATTAAATATTTGACCAGCACTTATTTTGTTTCAAGAGACTCTTGAAGTTAAATCTTTATAAAAGTCTTCCATGACTCAACTGATGTGTATTGGCTCCTAACCCAGTGAGCCACAACAGGAACTCCGTATTCTTCTTCTTTTTATACTTTACATACTTTATAAAAGTCTTCCATGACTCAACTGATGTGTATTGTCCTAGTCTCATCAAGAGTTCTGTTAACTGGGGAAAATTTATAACATTTCTATCTATACTAAAGAATTTTTAACAATTCCATCTATAACACTTTTCAGAGATTGTTTTAGTAAACTGAACACAAATAATTTCAATATGAATCTTATGATGAAGCAAACCATTAAAGGAATCATCTATCTTTTATTTTAAAGTTCCATTATGGAGTTCCCATTGTGGTGCAGTGGAAATGAATCCTACTAGGAACCACAATCCTGGCCTCTCTCAGTGGTTTAAGGATCCAGCATTGCCATGGGCTGTTGTGTATGTCGCAGATGTGGCTTGGATCTGGTGTTGCTGTGGCTGCGGCTGTGGCTGGCAGCTGTAGCTCCAATTAGACCCCTAGCCTGGGAACCTCCATATGCTGCAGGTGCAGCCCTAAAAAGACAAAAAGACCAAAAAAAAAAGTTCTACTAACTTTAGATTTTTAAACTAACAAAACTGGAACACAAGTACATCTTGATAGAAACTGCTTTTTCATGTGTAGCTTAAATTCTTCTTTGACAGATACAAAAACTTGAAAAATACCTGCACAGCTTTGAATTTTTTTTTTTTTTTTTTTTTTTTTTTTTTGCGGGAGAGGCTTGATTTGACATTTCTTAGTAAACCTGGAAGCCCTTTAGGACAAAATATACCCAAAGTATTAACTAGGCTGTGTATCTTATATAAGTCATTGAAAGCTAAAGTGAAGTACTTGCAATGTTTGGTGGATTGAATCATTTGCTCTTTGAAATTGTTAGAAAAGTCATGCATTCTCTGGTAAACTGCTTTTTTTTTTTTTAAGTGAATTAATTTTTTTTTCTTTTTTTGGCTTTGTTGAAGGTCTTTGATTTTTCATACATTATTTTGTCTTTTCCTCATGATTCTCTAGGGCAGTTTTCATAGTAGGATTCATTTATTTTACCATACTCTGTCTAAAAAATAGTTTCCCTTTTTCTGTGCAAGAATCCAAGATACTTATAGCTGGCCAAAATGAGAAGCCCAGATTTGGTAAAAAAAAAAAAATAATAATTTGGATTTCAGATGGCTATTTCATTGACTCCTTTTTGAATTTTGAGAGGAAACTTACTACCAATATTATGGAATAATATTTTATAATGGATTTTTTCAGAATGAACACAGAAGTATTAGACTCAATCATTCTTAACTCTCAATGATGAAAGTGGCTACTCAGAGCTAGTGTGAGGATTTAGATGCTAAATCCAAACTTTATGGTAAATGTTTCTGGTTTGATCAGCCATAGCTGTCTTAAGCATGGAGTGGGAGTTGTAGCAAATATACTACCATGTGTTTGGAAAAACCAGGGATTGAAAAGTCTGTTTATATGTGACCTTGGGTAAAAATCACTTCCATTTTCTGTTCTTAAAACTATGGAATATAACTGCTAAATGGAAAACTAAAATAGCTTAGTGACCCAGCTTTAATCATTCTCTAACAGACTCTGCCTCTCCCAATTTGCTGTAGATTCCTTTATCCACCAAAAACCTTTTCCTGATATTTTGAAAATTCTGCTCTTTTATAACATGGCTTCTGCTTGCTTTGGCACCGGTCATGCTTTGTAGCCCCTTTGTGGAGTGATTTCAGTACTTTCTACCAATTCTAAGTGGCTCAAGCACTTCATGTTTCCCAGGTGGAAATGCTAAGAGCAATGGCATGACTCACCAGCTTAGCTTTTCACATTTAGCATGTCACCAGCCAGCCTACTAGGCTGAGCCAATCAGCTATGGAAGCAAAGTCATGTGGAAGAAACCAGGGCCATATGGGCAGCAGTGGCTCTATAGGTGGCTGCCTTTAGAAAGAGGTGTGGGCAAGCAGGCAAGAATTGACATTGGAAATCCTCAGCCTTGGCCTAGAAAATTACTTTAGCTCCTATCTGTAGACCAAATCATTTGAAAGATTAAGAACTTTATGAAGAAGCAGAAAGATTTGTGAAGGAGAATTCTTTATCCCAACATAACAGAAGAAAACTAAGGCACCAATATTATCAGTGTTCCTAAACTAAGTATGTCTAAATTTGATCTTAGCCTTCCACAATTTCCCATCCATAGCACTGCTGTATGCACCATCCTTCACCTTGTACAGACTCCTTCTCTGGTAGTAAAATCCTGGCTGGCCGCCTTCCAGTCATCTCTCTGTCTTTTGACGTGGTCCATGTACAAGCAGAATCTATTATATTACTTCAATGTGATGCCTGATTTTCACTTCCTAGAACTGAGTTGTCATTTTTAATTAATTTCATTCCTAAAGAAAATATTAAACGTATACTCTGCTAGATGTTTTGGGGAATATAATCATGAACAGGATATGTATCCTCCCCTTGAGAACTGCACAATCTAGAAGAAATTTTAGGACTTATAAGAAAGGATCTGTTGGAGTCCTGCAGTGGGGCAGTGGTTGACAAATCTGACTAGGAACCATGAGGTTGCAGGTTTGATCCCTGGCACCACCCAGTGGGTAAAGGATCCAGCGTTGCTGTAAGCTGTGATGCAGGTTGGAGATGCGGCTCAGATCCTGCATTGCTGTGGCTCTGGCGTAGGCCAGCGGCTACAGCCCTGATTAGATCTCTAGCCTGGGAACCTCCATATGCCGAGGATGCAGCCTAGAAAAGGCAAAAATAAATAAATAAATGAAAGGATGTAACATAAAGAAGAGCATTGTATCCTAAGACAGGTATAGATATTTTAAAAAATTGGAAGTCAAAAGAAGGCTAAAAGCAATGTTGTGTTGGTAAATGTTTCACAACTAATTCTAGGTTATGGGCATAAAGGAAGCTCTGATTTGCAGTGGCTGTTGATTTCCATAGTGTAACTATTCCCATGATGGCCAATTTCAAGCTGCCAGTCTAAAATCACTGAACACATAGCCAGGGAGAGACATGTAGTAATCACATACGGTATTTCCATCATCCAGGTAAGGTACACCTATATGACCTCAAGGACACAGACAGTAACAAAATGTAGTAAAATAATTAGGAAGTGTGGTATCTTTGTATTCACTGAGTTCTAGGTTTAAATAATGTTTATTAATGGCTATATTTAATAACTGGCTTAAGATTCCTAACAAAATTAATGATTTCTACTCTCAAGCTGGTATAGGCCGGTCCATTGCACTGCTAGATAAAGGGCCGAGTACTTGGATTCTAACTGGGGGAAGGAAAGATCAAAAGGAGGCCCTTGAGTTGAGCCTTAATGCAGACATAGGATTTTGCCTCTGGACATTGGGGTGGAGGGAAAGCCATATTCCTAAGAATGGAAATCAGGAGAAGGACAAAAAGTTGGAGGCATGAATGGAAAAAAATGCATAGACTGATTCTCTAATCCAGCTCCCATCACTGACTGTCGTCCCCAGTTTGGCACATCTCATCTCTGACTCCACACATTTCAAAGCAAGGACAGCAATAACAATAACAATAATACTGACGGATAATATTTGCTGAATGATTGCTTTGTGCCAGGTACTGTTCTAAGGAACAAACCTTCCATTTCCTTATTTACCATGTTGCTGAGCAGCTGCTGTCTCTTCTGGGTGAGGCCACACCATTCTCCCTGCTCACCACATGGCCTGCCAGGAGCCATTGTCTTTCCCACACCAAAGTGCAAGCTGCCATTTGTCACGGAGCTTGCGCAAGTGCGTTAGGCAGGGTGAGGAAATCTCTCTGTCTCCATGACTCAGAAATGTGAAAACAAAGTGCAGATGACCACATCTTTCAAGGAAGATGGGAAAGAGCATATTTCTTTGTAGACATAAAGGATATGTCTATGTGTTTAATGTGGAACTAGTTGGCCTTGTTCATTAATTTATATTCCATTGGCATTCCCATCAAGCATTTGAGTTTGAGGTCCTATTTCTGGCAACCAGATAGCTCCATCAACAAGTAGTAAAAGGAAAGACAATCGGTTCCATAGGCAAAGACTTGCTGTCCACAGTTTTAAAATGTTTCCAAAAATGTTTAAGTCAGTGTGGAACTTGATATGCATTAAAAGAGTTGTGAGGCAGACTCTCTGTACAAGAGTTTTAAGCAGTTAGGATGAAGGGAGGAAAAACAGAAACCTGTTTTTTTTTTTTTTTCCCTTTTGCTAGTTTCTCTTACAACCTGTCTCTTTGGAAGCAATCCTCTTTCTCACAATTTCAAGTGAAGAAATGAAAGGAGCATCCCACTGTGTTGTCACTCATATTCCAAGAATGATGGGATATAGAAAAAAATGAAAGCAAAATTAAGATGAATGGTATTGTGAATCTGGCAAGACTAGCAATTCTATTTTTATTTGGAAATCCATTTACTTTGGTAAAATTTACCTATATTCAACTTGGAGGAAATATCTACTCAGGGAGAAGAAATTGCTATGACTTAAGTTTAAATTTTGTTTGTATAAGGACAGATGAAATGTACAGGTGGAAGGAAAGGGAGAGGACACGTGAGGATACTTTTAAGGATTACATCTCACGCGTCTCACAAAAACCCATGTTAAGTGAGAAACTCTATAGCTTGAGACACTGGGGAGACAAAATAACTTTTTAAATACATAGGTAAAATGTGAGTGTTTGTGTGTGTGTCCATGAAAGCACATAAGGCAGATTAAACAAATGATGCTTTCTTAGAATGTTTTTGGCTTGCATCTACAAAACGCCCAAGAGGTGCATAGTCTTTCTGTTCTCCAGTAAGATATGCCGAGTTACATCAACATTATTTTCACGTTAAGATAAGCCCAGTTGTTTGCTGAGGGTAACATGAGGTATATGGCTTTAGAATAATCACCCCCACCCTTGCCAATAAACAACTCTTAGGGAACCCAATTTTCTCTAATTTATAGTCAGCCTGTTTAAATTACTGTTATTTGGTCAGGATTATTTCATAGGGATTTAATTGTGCCTGCAAATCAAGTTTCTTTCAAATTCATCTCTTTATTCACTTCATTTCCCTCCCCCACGTCTCATTTTGCATATGCTCCAAAACATATCAATAATTTATGCCACAAAGCCTTGTTTTCTCATTTTTAATGACACACATGTTCTGCATTGTGTAGTGATGTCAAAGGAAATGTGTACATTGTGAAAAGGTCTTGAATTTTTCATGAAAGCTAGTGAGGGCCAAATGGCCATTTGCAGCTATATGGGAGAAGGAAAAATCCAATTTTTTAAAGGGTTTCAGAATTGAGTGAAATCAACAAAGATAATGTTTGCTGAGTGTGGGGTTTTTTTTTATCATGAATAAATCTAAGAATTTATACACACTAATTTTTATAACCACATTACAAGGGGAGTGTTTTTTATTAACTCCATTTTACAGATCAGGAAACCGAGGTTCAGTCATAAGAAGTCACTGGCTTGGAATTCCCGTTGTGACTCAGTGGTAATGGAACACAACTAGCATCCATGAGGATGCGGGTTTGATCCCTGGCCTTGCTCAGTGGGTTAAGGATCTGGCCTTTCCCTGAGTTGCGGTGTAGGTCACAGACCCAGCTCTTCAAATCTGGCATTGTGTGGCTATGGTGTAGGCTGGTAGCTGCAGCTCTGATTTGACCCCCAGCCCAGGAAATTCCATATGCCACAGGTGGAAAAAAAAAAAAAAAAGGAAGTCATTGGCTCAACAAGGCTCAACAACACACAACCAAGGAGTGTCAGAAGGAAATTAAACTAGGCCTTTTGGACCTCAAAGCCCACTTGGAATTTTCATAAGGTCACTTCTATAACTTATTTGAGCTATAAGAGTTCAGACCAGTTTTGCTTTAGTTCTAGATCTAAAACTTGAACCCCAACTCTTCCTCTTTTCTTTTTCTTTTTTTGCTTTTTAGGGCTGCACCTGTGGCATATGGAAGTTCCCAGGCTAGGGGGCGATTCAGAGCTGCAGATGCTGTCCTACACCACAGCCACAGCAATGCAGGATCTGTGCCTCATCTGCAACCAACACCGAGATCACAGATCACAGCAATGCTTGACCCTTAACCCACTGAGTGAGGCCAGAGATTGAACCTGCATCCTCATGGATCCCAGTCAGGTTCTTTTCTTTAAAAAAAAAAAAAAAAAAAATTTTTTTTTTTCATCTTGTCTGTCGTCCTCTCTTCTGGCTGCCTCTTAACTGACCACCAAATCAAGTGAACAAATCCTGATGGAATTTTCAGCAGAAGTCAAAGGGAATGACATCATCTACACTGATGTCTGAGGGCACAGACAGTCTGAGAACATCCTGAGCTGATATTAAGTAATGCAGAATATCCATTTCTTTAGTATTTATTGAATCCCAACTATATGCTAGATCAGAGGTCAAGAAATTGTGGCTCATGAAGCAAATACACCCTGCCTCCTATCATCATCAGTTTTACTAGAACCCAGCTATGCCTTTCAATACGCATGGTCCACAACAGCTTTTGTGCGACAACAGCAACACTGAGTGGTTGTGACAGACGCTGTGTGTTCTGCAATAATCAGAATATCCATCCTCTTGCCCCTTTCAGAAAATGTCTGTTGACCCTGTGCTAGGTCATGATCAATACAGATGCAGCCTCTACCCTTATGAAGACTATGATCTCTCGAGACACATAATAAAATAATCACTTATCATTAAAAACTGTAATCTGTGCTATGGAAGCAAAGCATAGTAGAGTGGAAAGTGGGCTTTACTTGCCCTCAGCACTTGCCATTGGTTTTTAATATTCAATCATGTGGGCTTTATCTTTCACATTACAAAGTACTTCTTGCCTGGGCTGACAAAAATGTTATCCATTTATTCAAATTCAGTGAATACATACTGAGCACGTGCCATGAACTGGACACTGCATTAAGCTCTTGGATATTGAATGAACACAATATCCAAATGTCTCCCATTTGGCTTTAATCCTCAGTTGGTTTATAACGTAGGAAATGAGGAGGAGTTCTATTTATTGGACCCCATCAGCCTCCCAACAGAGTCTGTTGTAAGATTTGGTTCGTTCTTACCCTTGAATTTTCCAAAATGGACTTGTGCCCTGTACTATATTCTCTTTTAAAACTGAAGCTAGGAGTTCCCGTCGTGGCGCAGTGGTTAACAAATCCGACTAGGAACCATGAGGTGGCGGGTTCGGTCCCTGCCCTTGCTCAGTGGGTTAACGATCCGGCGTTGCCCTGAGCTGTGGTGTAGGTTGCAGACGCGGCTCGGATCCCGCGTTGCTGTGGCTCTGGCGTAGGCCAGTGGCTACAGCTCCGATTAGACCCCTAGCTTGGGAATCTCCATATGCCGCGGAAGTGGCCCAAAGAAATAGCATAAAGACAAAGTAAATAAATATCCTGTGAACAGTAAAGCGGCCCAAAGAAATAGCAAAAAAAAAAAAAAAAAAAGCTAGTTCGAGTGGGTTTCTGTTACCCCAAACCCCCAACACATGGGCTTTTGAGACCAAGTCAACTAGGTGAGGACTTGGCCTCAGAGACCCTTTGGTGGCAGGACACAATGGAACATGATGTTGGCATGGCCTTTATGTAGACTGCTGTGTCTGGCCCAGTTCCGTTCTTGGCTTTCTTATCTTCCTTCACTCTGTTCTTCTTCATCTCAGCCTTGAGGACTTGAACTACCACCACTCTCCCAGTGGTTTCCAGGCCTTAGCTCTGTCTCAAGTCCTCTTTTCCAGTTGCCTGCTACTCATTGGCGATGCGAATGTCTCACTGGTGCCTCAAACCTAACAGGACACATCAGCTTCCTCCATCCCTCAGGACTTGTTCCTTGTCTTGACTGCACCCTTCGAGGTAAACATGGATCATAGAAACAGCTAAAACCACAAGCACTTGTCACATCCCAGTGGGGAAACAGCTGTAGGCTAAGGTGGAGGTCACACTGGTAGGAACACCCAGGTGACTTCTTCCTCTCCTTGTCCTTAGCCAGGCCCTATTTAGCATCCTGGAAACATGCCCTTCTTGTCCCTCCTCACTCTGATGACCTGTCCCTCCTAAACCAAGTCTTGATGCTCTAATTCTGAGCCCTGAGTTCCTGAACTTGATTTTGTATTTTCCAGCTCTTTGTCATCCTTGATCTTGGAAAATTCACTTATTGGACTCTAAGTGTGTTGTATTATCTCACATAGTCCCTAAAATCAACTTGTGAAAAAGGTACAATTATTATTAAAATCTATTCCCAGATGAGGAGGCTGGAAACCAATGGGTTTAAACACAGATGTATGTATTTGGAACTGGGATTCCAACTATGTTTGTTTGGCTCCAAAGTACAGATGACTTTAATTCCCTCTTCCTACAATTGGAAATTGATTTCTGTTTCCTTCTTTCTTAATTGTACTACTTTGGGGGTCCTTATTTTAACATCTATACCAGGGGTTATCTTACCAGACAGTAAATATTATTTGCTATGCAGAACATACAGTCTTTGTCACAATTATTTAGCTCTGTCACAGACAATGACATAGACAAAACCACACTGAGTGTGGCCACAGACAATACATAAATGATGTGTGTGGCTCTGTTCCAATGAAACTTTATTTTGGACATTGAAATTTGAATTTTATGTAATTTTCACATGTTGCTAATTATTATCATTCTTTTTTAAAAATGTAAAACCATTCTTAGCTTGTGAGCCATAAAAAGTAGACAGGGGAACACATTAGGCCCCTGGGTCAGTAATAGTTTGCCAACTACTGTTCTATAACCCATTATGCGGATTTATCGCTTTTCTGAAACCCCTATCCATCAGCTACTATTTATGGTGAGCTTACTATACACTGATGTTCTAAGCATTTTTCAAATACTAACCAATGTGGTCCTCAAAGACACCCTCTAAGGAAGATGCTATTATCATCCAAAATTTAAAGATGAAGAAAAAAAAGCTACAGAGAGATGAACTATTTTGCACAAGGTTGCACTAAACCAGGAAGTCTCGTGGACTTGAAATTGGACCCCAGGCAGTTCCACCCCAGGGCTGGCATCTTAAGCACAAAACTATTCTTCCTCTCTGGTTCCTATGAGGTAATATACTTTAAAGTGTTTTGAAAACTATAAAGGGTTCTATAAATATAAGTTAATAACTATCATAATTATTAGTGTTACCTATTTATCTAGGTTTCTGAAGGATTGGATAGCAATCAAATTGATGTTAATCAAAACAAAAACACCCAGGCATGTCGTGGGATGGTACCTATTTTTCTGTCTATCTTAGTAATAAACATTTTTAAGCATTGAGTTTCCATCTCAAATAACAGTGGAGGAGACTTCTGGTGTAGGGTTTGCTCTTTGACCCATCTCCCCTGAACTTGGCATTGTTCCTCAGTTCTGAGTAAAACCAAAATAAAGCTGCAGATATGAAAGAAGTTGCATATCAATAAGGGTTGTGATTAAGTGTGATTCCCCACCCCACTATTTCATTTCTTTCAGGTTCTTAAATTAGATAGCAAGAGACATGACTTAATTATTGAGAATACTTTGGAGCCAAATGGAAAATTATACTACTACTTACTCAGATGCCAGAGTAATTAGAGCCCAATTATTTCTCTCATTTGGCACTAATGAATGAAGATCAATTAAAAAAATAATATAACTGTGAATTGCTTTTATTGAGCAGGGAACTCTAAGCAGCTGAAATTGTCTCCTCTTTCACTAATTGAAAATACTAAACGAAGGCAACCCAGGATGTGATTGTCTCCATGTAATTTTAGATTTTCAAAATTCATGCAGATGGCCAAAGCCTTGGATTAGATTCATTTCCTGGGTTCGGCATGCTGCTCTCTCTTCCATAAGGAAAGTCAAAACAGGGCTCAAGAAATTCCTATTTCGCTCATGATAACATCAGGTCTGCTGGCAGGGCTTTATTTGTTTCTGGGCTGGTCGTGCTTGGACTAAGATGGAATGTCTGATTTGCTTGGCTATTTCACTTTTCTTCTGATTACTATATCCATTTCATCAAATGTATTCTGAAAACAACATCTATTTTACTGTAAAAATCTGATTGGAAAAGGCATCTCCTTGATTAAAATTTGAGACTCAGTTTCTTTGTGGATATAGACTTACCTGCTCCAAGATCACCTAGGAGGTCAGTTGGACTTTTAACATAATGTTTAAACAGCAACCAGTTAACAAAACAAAACAAAACAAAAACAACAAAAACCCAAGCTCGTGCTGTTTTGTGTTATCGATCATACAGATTTTTTTGAGGGGTTGGTGTAAGAATATTCTTTAACTTTTTTGTGGTCTGAATAAACATTGCCATGAAGGAGTCAGAGGGTAGTGTTAGGACTTGCATTCTAGAGTAATGGAGCCATTTATAACAATGGGCTCCTGCTTGTACAAACATGGTGGGTCAATTGTCTACTCCAACACCAACACACGCTTCACACACTCCCTAAAGAACTTTGCGACTCATGAGATGTTCACCTCTAGTGTTTCATTACACTGTCAAACAGCTTTGCAAAGTCAGTAAGCAGGTTCTATCTTCAACTTACAAAGGATAAGGTGAAAATTCAGAGAGCTTAAAGGGCACCAAAGCATCATTGATTTGAGCTGTCAAGTCTCTTTCTGTGAATGGTAACCACCCAGAGTTATGCAGTGTGTCACACTGACACCCTGACTATGACCCCTAACTTGGCTTTAAAGAGAATGGAAAAGAAAAGCAAAAGAAAAATTCTACAAAGCATGACTCATAATGAAGGTAAGTCTTAGAACATTTGTTCGCTTAGCATTTCCCCAATGAAAAAGGACTGAGTGTGACCACAATATGAATCAGCTTTGGTCATCAGGGCTTGGCTACATGGATGAGCAAGTGGGAACTCAGGACAAATCCCCTTTATCTGGAAATGCCGTCCAAATGGCACACGTGTGCCATGTTCAGACTGTGCACTGACACTGATCCAGAAGGATGGAGATCCTGCACTCAGCTTTTAAGATATGGCTTTGGACTTGCTGGCCTTCAGCCCACTGTCTGGGCCTTTCACCAGTGGGGAGCCAGCAAAGAGAGATATTTCACTTTCTAGCAACCTGGGACCTTACGTTACTACAACCAAAGGAGGCTGTGTCTGTGGTCCCAGAGCCTAGTGACAGGATTAGAAGAAGATCTTTTTGTGTCTTACAACTGCATCTCCCCACCTTTAGTTCATCACAAATTACCACTTGCTTTTTAATTACCCCATTATCACTTTGTAAATGGTACTCACAGCTCATTGTGGTTTTGGTGTATCTTGGATGTGAGAAGTGTAACTTTGCTGGGCAAACATATTTAAACAATTCCACAATTTTTTTCCACACCATTTTAGCATGTCTTCCTTAAATACAAAAAAAGAGCTTAAAAAAGGAAGTAATCCCCCCACCCCACCCCAGCCCCAACTCGGAGAAGCTTGTTCAGTGCCTTGGGTATGTAGGAGGGATGTAGAAGGGGAACAGTGTAATTCTGAGGTCAGAACACTTGAGATAAATTCTGGCTTATCATACCCAAGCCTTGCACAAGACAGTTCTTCTTAAATCTTAGTTTCTCATCATTAAAATGGAGACAATTAAAATTAACTTCCTCATAGCATTGTTCTGAGAATTAGTGAGATCTTGTAGGTCAAGGGCTTGGTGTAACACCTGCCACATACAGATGCACACAGAACATGGAACCTGATTCTCTCTTTAACTAGGATGAACACATTTATCTGTGGGGAAATTCTGGGTGAGTGGTGTATTTTCCCAAAGGCACAGGAGAAGTGGGAGGAAATGAGAGCTCTGAGGCTGCTAAGGCTGAAGCAGATGCTAGGATGTCAATTAATTCAATAGACACTTATCAGGTTCTGCAAAGAAGAGACCCATATAAGTCATGGGAGATTCAGTGGTGAACAAAACAAATGTTTGCCCTCTGGAGCTTGCATTCTAGTGAGGGAAACAGATGAACAGATCTCACATATGTAATATGTGTTATGAACAAGGGTGAATCAAGGTAACAGTTGGCGAGAGGGAATGATTAGGTTTGTGCATAGCAGGTGTGAATTCAGGTGGGGGGGTTACTTTAATAGTGGTGACAAGGGACTCCTCTCTAATGAGGTGCCATCTGAACAAACTCCTGGAGAAAGGGAGAAAATCAGTTACGTGAGAAGTGAGGAGTTGATTTCTAGGAAGAGGGAATGATATGTGCAAAGGCCCTGAGGTGGGAATGAACTTGGCCATTTCAAGCAATAAGACCTCTGAATGTCTAGAGCAGAGATTTTGTGTTGGCTGTAGGCATTGGTACGGAGGATGTCAAGAAGAGAATCAGGCAGGGCACATGGTCTCTGAGGACCAAGATAATGACTTTGGATTTTATTCTGGGTTTGTGGTACAAAGCAAATAGGTAAGACACAAGAGAGAAATCATCTGATTTGCCTTCTTCAAAGATCACTTTGCTTTCTGGATGCAGGACTGATTCCATGAGGCAAGAGAGGAAGCAGAGGAGATAGGAGGCTATTGTAATTGTTGCTAAGAAATGACGGTGGTGTGGAGTAGAGAAGTGGTGATGAAGAGTGTGAAGAGTGGACCAATCAAGCATAATCTTGGAAAGTTCCAAGGAAGGACTTGCTTGGACTGGATATGGTTGTAAGGGAAAAAGAAGAATTGAATATTTATGACTTTAAGATTTCTTGCCTGAACAAACAGGTGAATAATGGCATTGTTTACCACCATGGTGAAGACTGGAACGCAAGTAGGTATGGATGATGAAATCAAGAATTCCTTTTGAGATGCCTATTCAAATGATGTCATGTAGTCCATTGGATGCAGGAGTCTGAAGATTAGAGGAGAATGGGATCTGGTGGTACTTGGGAGCCATTAGCTTACAGGTGGTGTTCAAAATTCCGTAATACACCTTCAAATTTATTAATTCAAACATGAAGGTTCACCATAAGTGTCCTCTCTCATACATTCAATCACTGGGTCTTAAACTTTGCTATAGTTTTCTGTAGCTCAAAATCATCTAGAAAAAGTTTATCAAAAATGCCATTGTTCAAAGCTGTATTTCTGAGAAAAATTATACCTGCATTTATGACTTTTAATTTCTGTTTTGTGTAGTAAAGGTGCACATCTGTTAATTATTCCATTTTCTTCCTTGGCAGCTCTCCTAACATTTGAGAACAGGACTCAAAATAATCATGGCTATTAATATTGAGCACACTCCGTATGGCAGCCGTTCATTTTCAGAACGATTAGGAGAATTTCAGAGGTGTGAGCAGTGTGAGGGATGGGCTTACCAACCCTAGCAAGAAGAGAAATGATGATGGTTTTGTCTTGATTTGCATAATTGGAGAGTATATAATCTGTATCTGAGACATTTCAAAAAGTCTACCAAACCCAGTGAATGTGATTGTCTTCTATGACACACATGTGCTCTAGTGCTAAATGCTGGGGCAGGGTGCAGGCATAGGAGGACTGAGTGTAGTAGGAATAGTGAATAATTTCAGTCTTTCACGTGAAAGACTTTGACTTGAACCTAAAACTATGCCTTGGGAAGGTGCACGTCTACATGGCTTGCAGGTGACACAACCCACACACATTGTTTCAAGCAAAAAGGAGAGCAGAAAAGTTAAGCAAACAATTTCAAACAAGGCTGAATCCAGGGGCTAAGATGAAGTGGTCAGGAATATCTCTCTACTTTTTGAGACATGAATTGAAAAGTAGACAGTGTTATTCTGCAAAAGAGAATCAACTTTCTATCACCAGAAAGAGGAAGAAGGGTGATGGAGAGAGAAAAAAATACATGTCTACTACACACAGGAGAGAAGGGAAAATGAACCCTTGTTTCACAGGTTCTTTGAGAAGTGAGATTTGTATTTTTTGAATCACATTTAAAACAAAACAACACCCAGGACAACTAGCTCAAAGTAAAAAGGGTAAATAGGACCTAGTCTTTGAAAGTTCTTTGTCATTAAGGGAGGAGGAGGAGGGACTGGTAATCAGGATGGTGAAGGCTTTCGACAGATCATTTGGGCTCTGGTCCAGTTTGATGAGGCACAAGCTGTTAAAGTTAAAGAAAGATGTAATTTTCAGAATAAACCTGATTCACATTGAAGCTTTAAATCCTACCCTTTGTGCAAAGATGGTGTTGTGAGTCTGGCATGATAGAAAGGGGATGCAGCTCACAATCAGTCTGATCCAGTGTCAAGTCATAGTTCAGCCACTTGTTAGTCATATGACTCAGGAAATATTTCTCTACCTACTTACCCTTCGGGTTTCTCATCTGCACAATGTGAGTGGAGTCTTCTTCTGAGGGCTCTGATGAGGACGCAATGAAATCCTGCTCACCTCGCACCCAACACAGCTCACTGGACATGGTAATCACTCAATTAGGTGATGATTTCTCCTCCTCCGTGTCCTTATCATTATTGGCCTTATTTTTTGGCCGCACCTGTGGCAGGTGGGTCAGGGGTCAAACCCGAGATACAGCAGTGACCCTAGCCACAGCAATGATCTGACAACACCGGATCCTTAATCTGCCAGGTTACCAGGGAACTCCTATTGCTCTTATCTTGGCTAAATTGGATTCAGAATGAGTGATTAAATGTGCATAAGGCTGACTCAAGACATTTTATCATCTGCTTAGGCCCAAAAGGATTGTGTTTTGTTAAGAAATAACACTTTTTTGACAGCTAATAGCTCAGATTTGGGTGCAGAGAGACTAAGCTGTTTTATCTATTTTATCTTAGTAGTTAACCTCTCTGAGCGTCAGTTTCCCCATATGATAACTCTCATAGGGCAGTGAGAGTAGCATGAATAATCCACCTATTGTGCTTGGCATAGTGCCAGTAAGATTTCAAGAAATAAGTAATAATAACAGTCAGAATATATGTATCATTGTTCTATAGCAATGTCTGCCAGGCAGACACGGGTCTTGTGAAAAGCAAGGGTTCTGGAAGAAAGAAAGATTTTCCGCTGAGGAAGATACGGCTGTCATAGGATAAACCTTTTCCACCATATGGATCACCTTAGTCATCCTCGTTCTACTTGGTAGGAATGTGACATCAGAGTCGACCTGCCTGCTGGGTGCCTCCTGAGGAGGGGCACCTTGGTTCCAGTCCGCGGATGATTTATTTAGCAATGCCCGGGAGCCTAGAGACACGGAATGTTCTGAAAAGTCAATGTGTGCACCTTGTCCCAGGGTGATTTCATGACTGTTCATTTGCTGTTTACAGGCTTAAGTCTCTAATTTATAGACTCTGAAAGCACTGGTGAAAGCAACAAACTAGCTTTTGGACTGCCTAATATAGTTTATAGTACAACCGTAAATTTGGAACCATTTATGGAACATTATGACTTGCTAACATCTCCCCCCATTTTATTACTCAGGCAAAAATGTGTGGAGCTCACAATTGCTCTAAAAACTGTAAAAGCATGAAAAAAATCACATGGCACTCACAGACCATACAGTGTAGGACGTTAGCTTTTATTTTGAGTAGCATATTGAAAGCCTAATTTTTTACTAAAATGTCAGCTCATTTCAAAACACACAAGAAGACTGGCTTGGAATCCTGGCCGAAAAGAACTCATCTTTGCTCTTTCCACTTTCAAAAAGAAACTCTGCACTATGCTTAAGGAGGAATTTAGCAATTAGATGATTGCTGTAAAATAGCAATTGACATCTGCCCTATTTTTTTCTACCATCAAAGACGTTTAATTTGAATAAAAGCTTTCTCCTCCATAATCTGACATTCTCCGGGAGTTTTATCTTACTCTAAATCATTATCTTACAATTAGGTCTGAACTTAGGGGTGAAACAACAACAACACAAACTAGGAACTTTGACACAGAGACCGTACTTGGGCTGTCCCTGTCTGATGCTATCAGGGTTGTGTTGCCTTTTATCCTCCTGGTGTTTAAAGGGAAAAGGTCTCTGTTCTATTGCCTCCCACCCCTGCCGCGCCTCTCCCAGACACTATTATTCTTTTCACTTGAACCTGCTGAGTAGTCCCAGGCCTGTGTGTGTCAGGACAAGATATTGTTATCATAAAAATGAATGTGGAGGTCATGTGTTTATCAGTCTCTTTGCCTCCCCTGCAGGTTCCAGAGAATGAAAAAATTATGGATAAGGGGCTTTTATCCAAGCAAAGTTCAGATAGAGATAAATAGTCAGGGTGGAGAGCAAAGAGAAACAGAACTGGGCTAGGGAGAGTCTCGGGAAAGAAAATTCTGTCTATTGAGTCCTGTAATTGGCACCACAGAAGCAATCTTAGAAATAATCTAGTGGGACTCCATTAGGGCACTGAAACAGTGCAGCGTGGGAGATTGGGGAAAGTGCAAATTCCTTCCCTATTGTTGTTACATTGGGAATTTAAGGATTCAGGAGGGTACAGGTTAAGTGTAAGGGGCTTAGAGTCAGACAGTTTGGTTTGAATCTTGCCTGTGTCACTCTTTGGTAGTGTAAAGGCAAGAAATATAAATTCTCTAGGCCACAGTGCCCCAGCTGTCAAATGTGAAAGAACATACATCATGCATTATTGAGTTTATTACCTAAAGTAATGAATGGAAAGCATGGAACGCTATGCCTGACAGCATTTTTGTGTTTTTTAAATTGTTTTCTTTTTTTGGGGGGGGTAGAATTTTTTCTTTATTCAGTAGGAAAGCTCCATCTAGTCTTAGTTTACTGAGAGTTTTTATCATGAATGAGCATTAGATTTTATCAAGTACATTTTCTGCATAAATCGATATGATCATATGATTTTTTTCTCAAGTCCATAGATGTAGTAGATTATATTGATTGCTTTTCCAATGCTGAGTCAACCTTGTATACCTGGAATAAATCCCATTTGATTAGTCTATATAATTTTAAAATACTTTGGATTTTATTTGCAATATTTGATTGAGGCTATTGGTCTGTAATTTTCCTTTGTTATGATGCTTTTTTCTTTTTCTTTTTGGTGTTAGAGTAACACAGGCTTCATAGAATAATATGCATTTGATTCCATGGATTTCCAAGCACTGCTTTCACTGCATCCCAGAATTTTTGATAAGGTATATTTTCATTTTAATTTACTTCAAGGTATTTTAAAATTTCTTGTGAGACTTTTTTATGACCATAGATTATTTAGAATTGTGTTTTAAAATTTCCAAGTAATGGGGGATTTTGTTATTGATTTCTACTTTAATTCCATTGTGATCTGAGAACATTATTTTCATAATCTGTATTTTAAAATTTGTTAAGATTTGGGGAGTTCCTGCTGTGGTGTAACGGTATCAGTGTTAAGGTTTGATCCCTGGCCCAACTCAGTGGGTTAAGGATCTGGGGTTGCTGAGGTGTGGTACAGGTTGTAACTATGGCTCAGATCTCATCCCTGGCCCAGAAACTCTATATGACTTGGGATGGCCAAAAAAGACAAAAAAAATTAGTTCCATAATCCTGAATGTGGTCTCTCTTGGTGAATATCCCATACAAACTTGAGAAGAACGTCTATTACACTGTTCTGGCATGGAGTATTCTGTAGGGTGTCAATTAGGTCAAGTTGGCTGAGAGTGCTGGTCAGGTCAAATCTAAAATTTCTTTTTGTCTGCTTAATTTAATTACTGAAAGAGGCATATTGAAGTCCCCAACTAGAATAGTCCATAGTCAGCCTTTGTAGTTCAATTAGTTTTTGTCTTCCCTTTTTTTTTTTTTTTTGTCTTTTCCAGGCTACACCCATGGCATATGGAGGTTCCCAGGCTAGGGGTCTAATCAGAGCTGCAGCCGCTGGCCTATGCCAGAGTCACAGCAATGCTGGATCCGAGCCACATCTGTGACCTACACCACAGCTCACGGCAATGCCGGATCCTTAACCCACTGAGCGAAGCCAGGGATTGAACCCAAAACCTCATGGTTCCAAGTCGGATTCGTTAACCACTGAGCCACGATGGGAACTCCAGTTTTTGTCTTACATTTTTGACACAGTTGTTTGATACAAAAGATTAGGAGTGTTTTGTCTCTTAGAGAATTGACCTCTTTATAATTATGAAATCCCTCGGTTTCTCCCTGACCACTTTCTTTCTCAGATGTTACCTTCAGACTTTTGATGTAGGAGGCAATCTCAAGAATCAAGGGAGACAGAATTCCCATTGTGGTTCAGTAGGTTTAGAGGCCAATATAGTGTTTGTGAGGGTGCCAGTTTGACCCCTGGCCTTGTTCAATGGGTTAAGGATCTGGTGTTGCCTTAAGCTGCCACATAGTTTGTATATGAGGTTCAGATCCTGCATTGCAGTGGCTGTGACATAGGTTTCAGCTGTAGCTCCAATTTGACCCCTGGCCTGAGAACTTCTATATGTCTTAGGGGTAGCCTTAAAAAGAAAAAAAAAAAAGGCATCAAGGGGGATAAAACAGGGAAGGAGCCAAAGACCCAAATAGTAGTTACTGAGGCTGCCTTGCTGGGACATGAGGGCCTTGATTGTGGTGGGACAGCTGGGAGACATGTGGAATGCTTCCCAGCATTGTCCATTCCAAAGATTAAAGACTGAAATATTCATCTATTAGCTTCCAAGCACCTTTGGATGATGGTGGAAACTTGGGGTCAGTAACTTCCCTACACTTAGGGAATGGGCTAGATCTGAGTCTAGTAGACCCCAGCAATGCCACAGAAAATGCTGAGGCAGGATGTAAGATATGATCAGGCACTTGAGGAGAGTGTCATCTGCCAGGGCAAGGTGGATGGCACCGTCTGTTGCAGCTGTGACTAGAATAGGATGCAGGCTAAGCTAAAAGGATACATTTAGCTTAGAGCAAAAAAAGAGCACTTGCTATGATGGGTTCCTATTGCAATCCTTAGTGTGTTAAATTGTTCTCAAATACTCCCATCTACTTTCCAACCTGGGCAGTATTCCTGGATAGTGCCAAGTGGTGCAATTTATGTGTCCTCACCATGCTGAAGGCCACCTCAAATAAACATACTGAGGAAAACCAGTATCCTTATTATGGTCTGCACCTTTAAAACAATTACTTTGGCTGCTCACTTCTAGTTTTTTTTTTTTTTTTGTCTTTTTAGGGGCACACCTGAGGCATATGGAAGTTCCCAGGCTAAGGGTTTAATCGGAGCTGTAGCCGCTGGCCTATGCCACAGCCACATCAATGCCAGATCCGAGTCATGTCTGTGACCTACACCACAGCTCATGGCAATGCCAGATCCTTATCCCACTGAGCAAGGTCAGGGATCAAGTCCGCAACCTCATGGTTCTTAGTTAGATTTGTTTCTGCTGCGCCAAGACTGGAACTCCCTCACTTTCACTTTGAGAGCTGCTGCAGAATAAAAATTCTGAAACCTCTATACATGTCATGACACACAGAATGAGATTGACTTCTTGTTAGAACACTGAGAAATTAACAGGTCATCTCCGTTGGAATATTCCTTCTTCTCAAATTCCATTATATCCTTGTTTATTTCTTACACTTTCTCTGTAAATTACGTGTGGGAAAAGGACACTGTTTTCCAAAAAGATGAGTTAGTTTAAATGTATCCAAATAACGCAGTTGTGTAACTGAGGTGTGAGTTACTTAGAATTTCTTATGACAACAGTCTAGGAGGCAAAGGAGAGAATGACTGTGATACTCAGTGCAATGGACTCTCATTACCAGGTAAAGCAGGAGGTCCTGCAACATAATGGGATCAGGGAGAAATAAGCCTGAAACCCAGGGCATTCATTAGGGATGTCTCTTCTTGTTTCCAAGCTGTCGATAATGGTATGTGGGAAAAGGCAACAACTACAGTCCCACAATGACAAGGATTCCAAAGGCTTATCTGAAGGTGAATATTTGAGTCATTACCAGCATCCCAGTTGAAGTGCGAGCCCATGGGGAAGGGTGTCTGGAATGGTTGGTGGTAGAGAGGTCTACTGAATGTCAATTACAGCCACAGGACTGGCTATAGTCATTCAGCCTGCTCCACTAACTGCTTTGTTTAAATCTTTGCAGAGCCTGTGGTGGCTACCACTTGGAAATTACTATGTAATTGTTTGGACTGAGAGAGCAAAAGCAAAGGATAAAAGGGTAGACTGTATCTGACACACCTTGGGTACCACCTCAGAGCCTCAACTGTTCTTATCTTCACTGCTTATTCTAGCTGATGTGAGATAACTGGTTCCACTCATCCTTCAACCAGCTTCATGCAGGTGCAATCTGACAGTGCTTTATCTCAGGATTCCTCTGCACATATCCTGCTTTCCACTCCAGGACTTCTCTCATATATAGTGTGGGATGCCTTTGGGAATCCATTTGGCACTAGCTCAGGCACAGTCCATGGAGCAATAATTCATCCACAAAGAATAGGAGCCAGTGGTAAATGCTTCCTCCTTTATTCCTCTGGCGTGGATGGCTCTACGAAGCATTTCATCTCACTTCTCTGAAAGTCCAATGGCATGAAACACCCAGCCTCACCTAGTGCTTGTCAATTCAGAAAATATATCTGTGTCTTTGTTCTTAATAATTTCCTGTGTTTATTGGTCTGACACTCCTGAATAAGCTACTTGCTCATAAATCTTTTTCCTAGGAGCTGCTTTTTGGGAAATCTAAAACTAATCAAAATGAAAGCATATTAAGAAAAATAATTTTATATGGAAGATGACAATTCAATAATTTTTATATGAACCAAGAATAAAAGCATCTTAGGAATATTTGCCATTTTAACTATCACATATCATATTATTAAAAGCATCAAGGTTCCAATGCAGATAGAGTACCAAGACAAATCCTCTTACAACCAAACTAATTCTTATAGAGAATTGTTGATATGCCACTGAATCAGAAATTCTGACATCAGTATAAATGAGTATAGAATTGCCAATTTTTTAGCCATTAAGAACAGGGCTGGAGGAAGGTGGGGTTTGTGTAATTGGATGGTGGGGGTGGTTGCCATTTCTAAAAGCGCATTATCATTTTCTTACTCTATTTGTCTCATGTTCTCAACATTGATGTTTCAGTTAGGTACTGAAGAGAATAATCTTTGTTCTTCCTCTGATATCTTTTCATCATGGTCTGAACTTCATTAAAGATGCTTCGTGAAAGATACTCCATTAGAAACATGTTTTTTTTTTGAGGTGTATGTTCCAAATATCTATTTATCTATAAGGAATCACCCCAAATACAGTGGCTTTAAACAACAAAATCTTTTGGTTTTGGAACCTGCAATTTAGGCAAGGTATAGCAAGAACATCTTTTCTCTGCTCCACATGGAGTGACTCAAAGGCTGGCGTCCTCAGAAAGCTCCCAGGTCTTAAATTTAATGCTCGGTATCAGCTGGGGCTGTGGTGAGAGCTGTCGGCCAGAGCATCTCTACACGGCCTTTTGATGTGGCCTGGGCTTCCTCACACAGCATGGCAGCTGGATTCCAAAGTAAGCATTCCTAGAGAAAGTTAGATAGAAACTCTTTCACCTTTCCTAACATAGCCTCAGAAATCCCGCAGCTTCACTTCTACCACTTTCTATTCAATAGAAGCACGACACCAATCACCCATGTCAGGAAAAGGGGAATTAGATTCCACATTTTGATGGTTGAAGGGTGGATGACATGTTCTAAAATCACCAAAGTGTGCATAAGAAATAAGAGCTCCCCCTGGTAATTATCTAGCTATGGCACTATTTTTCATGTAAATCATTTTTTTCATGATACTTGAAGTTATTTTGCAGCATAAAACTCTCCAACAGAACTTCCTGTGATGAGGTAAATGTTCTATACATTCTCTGTCCAATACCAGAGTCACTAGCCACATGAGGCTATTGTGTACTGGTAATATGGCTAATCAGAGTGATTTTTTTTTCTGTTTTTTAGGGCTGCACCCATGGCATGGAGGTTCCCAGGCTAGGTGCTAAATTGGAGCTATAGCCACTGGCCTACACCACAGCCACAGCAATACTACCTCCGAGCTGCGTCTGTGACCTACAATGCCAGATCCTTAACCCACTGAGTGAGGCCGGGGACTGAACATGCATCTTCATGGATATTAGTCAGATTCTTTTCTGCTAAGCAAAGACAGAAACTCTCAGAGTGAATTTTCAATTTTACTTAATTTCAAACAACTTAAATATAAATATATGCCTGTGTATTAATAGCTACTCTATTGGACAGCTCAGTTCTAGAAAAATAAGTAAAGGAATAAGAGTTCAAATTCCAGCTGTGATGTAAGTTTTGGGTAGGCTTTCTAGGACAATCCTACAACATTCCCATTACAAGCAAAATGCTTCCAGGTCTGACTGCATTCAAATGTACCAATGGAGATGATTTGGCCTGGGATGTCCTAGAGAAGAGAAATTTCTTAATGTGTGGGTGTGAAAAAGCAGAATAATCACTGGTGAGAAGAGTTAGGACAACACCTCATGTGGGCAAGATGCTGGAACCGTTTAGACATGCAGAACCTTGCTCAACAATCCATCTCTTCACATGGAGAGGCTAGCCAACTTATTTTGGCCCGAAGTGGGAGCACTGCTGAAGGCTGGATTTCACAGGAGGACAACTTTGGAAATGCCTGTGTGCGCCTGTGTCTCATGCTCACTTTCCTTAGCATCTCTGCCCTCCTTCCCCTCATCCTTCCTAATCGTTCATCTTGAAATTTGTGATTTTGAAGTCACAGTGTTGAAAAGATTACAGCTCACCTATCCAAATAACGAGCCATCATTATCCAAAAAAGATTTCTTGATCATCTCCTATGTGTAAGGCTCTTTGCTAGGTATGTCAAGAAGAATTAACCCCTACTCTTAGAATGTTATCCTCTAGTTGGTGAGATTTACTAGAACAATAAATATTTACATAGTACTATTTCCTGATACCATGCCAATATTCTTCTGAATATGCTCTCATTTGTCCTTTTAAAAACCTATGACACTGAAACTTCATAATCCTGGCATTACAAATGAAGAACCAGATGTCCAGTGAGGTTAAAATAGATCATCCAAAGGAAAACATCTATTACGTGGTTGAGTAGATTTGTACCTAGGCTGAGTAAATGCCAAAGCTTAAGCCCATAACCACTCTACTATGCTTATGCTGCATTCTTCAGAATGGCACCTCCTACTTCTTTGGGGAATGATGTTTGACAAAGCTAAGTCACCAAGTGTTGAGGAGATCTAGCAGAGCTTCTGAAGAATAGAAAGATATTGGTCTTTGGGGCACACTGAAGAGTGAAGGTGGTAAAATTTGCTCATCTATTTCAAAGACATGATAATAGTTGAATGAGAGAGTCAGCAAAAGAGTCCATGAGAAAACCGTGTTTTTAGCATTACCCATTGGAAGAAAACATTTTCAGAACAACGACAAGGTCACTGGGAAGGGATTAGTGGTAAATGAGAGGCTTTTCTGAGAAGGACAGATGTATGAAAGCTTGAGTCTTGCCAACTCATTCTACCTGGGAAGGAATGCTATATTAGTAGTGCATGTCTAAACTTAGCTCATCGCAAAGCCTTGAGGAATTGTATTCGAATGACAGCATAAGCCTCCTTGAGAGAAATAAAAGATCCATATCATTGTGAAATTCAATATGAAGGACTTTGATTAGCTATAGGGAGGGGGAAATATCTCTGCTGAGGATACTCTGAAAGATACAGAATTTAATGGGATGACCATTTGTCTAAAATCAAACATGGGATTGAGATTAATTTCCTCAAGCCCTGGATTCAGACGTGGATTCAAATCCCAACTCTGTTATTTCCTAGATAAATAACCCTGGATAATATATTGAACTTCTTTCTGTATTCCTTGTTATAAAAGTAGGGACAATACTAAGAATGATCCTGCAGGTTAGATGGAGGATGAGATGAAATAATTAAATGTAAAATGGCTAGTGCAGTGCCTGGTACATAACAAGCATTCATTAAATGGTAGCTGTTCTTTGCTTTAAATGGTCTCTGGAGAACAGTGTCGATTCTGGAGCTACACTATTTGGGTGTGAATACCAAGTCTACTGTCACTTAATGAATATGCAATCTTGAGCAGGTTATTTTCTCTGTGTCTCAGTTTCTTCACTTATAAAATGGAGATTGAAAATAGCCCCTCACACTCGTTAAGATGGCTATTACATTAAAAAAAAACAAAGACAAAGACAAAACAGAAATAAGTATTGGTAAGGATGTGGAGAAACTGGAACACTTGTCCACTCATAGTTGGAAGGTAAAATAATGCAGTCTCTTTGGAAAACAGAATGGTGGTTCTTTAAATAACTACACCTAGAATTACATGACCCATCAGTCCTACTTCTGAGTATACACTCAAAATAATTGAAATCAGGGGCTAGAAAATCTATTTTTATATTCTTGTTCTTAGCAACATTATTCATGATGGCCAAAATATGAAAGCAACCCAAATGTCCAGGGGCAGATGACTGGATAAACAAAAGGTGGTGTATATGTCCAGCAGAACATTACTTGGCCTAAACAAATCAAGTGAACTTTGGTGCATGCTACCACATGGATCAACTTTGAGGACATTAAGCTAAATAAAATAAGCCAGTCACAAAGGACAAATATTATATGATTCCTCCTGTATGAGGTTCCTAGAGTAGACAAATTTGTGGAGCCAGAAAGTAGAATGGTATTTGTGGGGATGGCAGGGAGGGAAGAAAGGGGAGTTAGTGTTTAATGGGTATAGGTTTGGGAAGATGAAAAAGTTCTGAAGATGGATGATGGTGATGGTTGCACAACAGTATGAATGTACTCAGCACCATGGAACTGTATACTTAAAAGTGGTTAAGATGATGAATTTTATATTATGTGCATTTTTATCACAGTAAAAAAGAGTTACTGTATGTCAAGTGTTTACAGTATTAGCTGGCACTTAGTATAAGGCTTTGCTATGATGGTGATGACCTTTTTCTTTCTTTTTTAATGGCTGCACCCATGGCATATGGAAGTTCCCAGGCCAGAAGTTGAATCCTAGTCACAGCTTCAACCTACACCTCAGCTGTGGCAATGCTGGATCTTTAACATATGTGCTGGGCCAGGGATCAAACCCACACTTCAGTGGAAACCTGAGCCACTGTAGTTGGATTCTTTATACTGTGCCACAGTGGGAACTCTATTTTATGTCTTTGTGTACTAGCCTTGTATAATACTTCATAAATTAATATCCCTTATTTGTCTCCATATGACAAGGATAATAATCAGCCAAGAGTTAAACAAAATATTAGCACTTAGCCTAACCCACCTGCCAGATTCTTCAGAACACTGCTTTTTTAATGGGTGAGAATAAATGAATATTAATAACTTTAAATTTCTTTCTTTTATCTTCATGACCAACCTTATAGAATCGACATAAAGAGGACTGGAAGGCAGGAAGATTAAACAAATGGGTTTTTTTTTCAATAACAATTTTAAAAAATTCAGGTGTCTGACTGTTCAAAGAGTCTAGAAGGAAATTAGAAAACCAAAGAAATATGTCATCCCATCATTAGTTAAAAGATGAAGAACAAACTGCAAACTGTGAGGCTGGAAGAAATTGCTCACAATGCTAAAACTCATAATGGTAATTTTCAAATGCCAAACTAGTTGAACTGTCAACTTCTGGGAAATTGTGTGTTCCCAGTGATGGTAATTCCTAAGGTTGAAGAGAAAAAGGAAATTAAGTGAGAGGTTTATTCAACTTTGGTAATTACAAAGGCTGAGGCTTGCTTCTTGGATATGTCTAAGAACCAGGGACAGTGTGACCAAAACCACAGATTGAGACAGCAGACAAATTAGTCCCTGAGACTTAGTTTCCTGACCCAAAAGGTGACTTACAGCTCCTCTATCAGAATTATTCTCACATTAGATAATACAGAATGGAAAATTATATAATAATCAGACACAAATTTTGATTATTAAGTTACTGTTAGATGATACATTGGATATGGATTGATAAATAGATAATTAGATAATAAAGAAATAAGATAATACATGTCAATGTTTAGTAAACATTAGTGGCGGTAGTGGTGATGATGGTGGTGATGATGATAAAGGAGTCCAGAACCTCTCACCTCACTCCAGTTCTGTCATCAGCTCTCTGGGGTACCCTGAGTAGATCACTAGGCTTTCCTTTATAAATAATGATTTTAGAAACCAGTAAGTGAAAACTCAACTTAAAGTGGCTAACAAAATAAATAAAGATTTATGAAGAAAGAGTTCTCTCACCATGGCCCAAAGCCTCAGTGATCTAAGAGCTAGCCTCTCTGTGAGTTCCTTGGCCCTTTTTCATTCTCATTGCCTCATGGTCACAAGATGGCTGCTGCAGCTCTAGACAGCAATTCCAAATTCAAGCAGGAACAATGGTCAATGGAAGGCACCAGATATATTAGTTTTCTTTCATCAGGAAAAAGTCTAGACCCAAAAGTCTAGCAGAATTGTGCTTACAACCTCAATTGGAGAGAACTGTGCCAAAGGTGACCTCTTCCAAGTAAACCTAGAAAACAAATATTTAGCTGGGTATTGAACTGCTGCCTTTAACAAACTGGTGTTATGACAGCAAGGAAGGAAGGAGCAGATGCAGTTACCGCAGTTACATTTGCCCTTATGTTTTCCCTTTAAAAATTTAGTGGCATTCTGGATGCTAACTTACAGGCTTTTTTCTGTAAGAATTACATCAGAAAACAGACAGTAATGACAGCACAGATATCACTTTCAGCACACATTAGGCTGTAGTTGTTATTTTGTCAGACTTCTAGATCAGGGTTGGCAAGTTATGTTACATAGGCCAGATTTGATCCCTGGGCTTTTTTGGTAAGGCCACGGAGAATGGTAAATCTTACATCTATAAAGTGTGGCAAAAACAAACAATTAAACAAATGACGTGACACATATGCAACAAAGATGCTACATGGCCCATGAGGCTTTACACTATTTACTTTCTAGCCCTTAACAGAAAACCTCTGCTGATCCTTTCTGGTCTGAGGATGACCTGAGAGCCCTGCTGTCATTTCCTCTCTCACTCTCTTTTTTGTCTTTTTATGGTCACACCTGTGGCATGTGGAAGTTCCTGGGCCGGGGTCAAATCAGAGCAGCAGCTGCAGTCCTGAACCACAGCCAGGCAACACTGGGTCAAGCCACATCTGTGACCTACACCACAGCTTGTGGCAATGCTGGATCTTTAACCCACTGAGTGAGGCCAGGGATCGCACCTACATCCTCGAGGACACAACGTCGGGTTCTTAACCCAATGAACCACAATAGGAACCCCTCATTCTCTTTATCTTTGGGTCTCTATAGATTCTGGTACATATTAGGTGCTCAGTGAAAGTGTTATGAATGGATATAGACTGTCGTGAATGAATGAATGAATGAATGAATGGTGTATCTATAAAGAGTTTTATATGAATTAGAGCTTCCAAATAATTTCACTGAATCTTCAATAACCATCCTGCTGATTGATGCCCACATTTCTTCAGCTAATGAAGCCTGCCCCAGACTTGTAGTTTCAAATCATGAACCACCTCTCTTCTACTGGTCTCTGTGGACCTGGCATCACTGGGGGGATAAGTGAGCTGGAACAGTCTTGATTACTTATTTCTCTTGTTTACTCTCTATGAAGGCAGGGCTCCTGTCCATTTTATTTGCTTACTATTAAAGCCCCGGGTCTCAAAAAATATTTGTCTAATAAGTGAGTGCAAGAATTTGAGCTTTCCCTTATTAGGAAATGTGGGACCATGTCTTAGTGGGGCAGTTGTATTCTTTGTTCTCATTCTGTCAGGGGTGGTGTGAACTATGTTTACCTGGTTTGTTTTCCTAAGGAAAGATGCATTCCTCATATTCCTTGTATTCAGTGGACTTATTCAGCTCTGATTTCACACACATGCCTCAGGTCACCGAGAACTTTGTTCCCTAATTCTTATGGGAAATACACATGTGAACACAAAATCTCTGTTCCCAACTTGTGTACAGAGGATCCAATCTTTTCTTTACATCCTGTAAGACTCTACTCATACAAATGCCAGCTGGTTAATTCATGAACTCACCCATTAGCAAATGACGTTTGAGCCTCCACTGCATCAGCCAAGGTGCTGGGGTTCTAGAGAGATGCAGAACCTAGATGGGGAGACAGATGATGAGCAAATAAATTCCTAGTGGTTCTGCATGTGACCATGAAGTGACATTTTGAGGTTGAGTTTTGTTTGTGTGTTACTCTGGCTTGGTACTTTGTGAAAAGAGAAGGAAGCCACAAGGAGCCAGCTCTTTAATGAAGAAGCTGATCAGGATAGAAAGATTTGGTTAACAAACCAACCATCACCTCTTAGGGGTGTCAATCACAGGGCATTTTATTGCTTTGCTAACTGGCTTTGTTTTCCTGGCTAGATGTCTGCTAGATTTTGCAGCTAGATGTCTGCAGAAGCAGCGGAGATGGGGAGAGTGGAATGTTAGCTTTTAATGTAATCTGAGCCCTAGTCTGGACACACAAGTAACAGCATCCTTAAACTCATGTCATTTAACATGGGTGACATTCTTCAATTTTTAAAATGTCCTTTTATTTTTGAGATAATGTTAGACTTACAGAAAAGATGCAAAGACAGTAAAGTTAGTTCTTATATATCCTTTATTCAACTCTCCTAATATTAACATCTAATCTAACTCTGGCAGATTTGTCAAAACTAGGAAATTAGCATTAGCGCATTGTTATACTAAACTCAAGATTATGTGCATATTTCACTAGTTTTCCTACTAATGTATTTTTTTCCATTCCAAAACTAAATATTGTATATAATGTTATTCATTTGGGGGATAAAGCATTGTGGATAAAAGTGCCTTTTTCTTTTAAAGTCTGTAAATACATGAGATTCGCTTTTGAAATTGCTTTGTCTCTGTATAAAATTGTATAAAAAACTGGTAAAATATTACCAGTAATTTAAAATTTGTCTAATATTCATGAGCGCCTATGCATGTCAAAATGATTCCCCATATTTAACATAGAGACTGACAAAAATAGATATATTATCTAGAAGAATTAAAAGCTACAAACTTTTTTGGTAGTAATCACTAAAGATGTTGAAGCATACGCCAGTAAAATATGCTGGCAAAGGATAATGTTTGCCTACTAAAAATATGCATCCAAAACACAGAAAGGGCCTTATGAAGGCTATTTTAAAGTGAAAAAACATGGGTTTAGAAAAAAAATTCTTCCAACTCTGCTGCATGAAACTCTCTCTTCAACAAATTCCCAAATATTATATATAATTAGGATTGCCTGTAAAAACATTTTTCACCTAACAGTCTGAGATTTTTCTCTGCTGATTTTAGCCAATAATTAATTTTTATAGGCAAGCCAGGGAGATGGTGACAGGTTTGTGATGTCTGAATGGTGTCTCTTTACTGTGTTATATTTAAGTGTACTAATCCTATGTGGCCATGTCACATCCCCACACTTTAGTTACTTTATATCTGAAAGCTGTTCCTTTATGGAAAGGAAACTCCCCTTACCTTGTACACACTCCAGAGGTTTAATTACTTTCAGACCAGACTGAAATAGGTTTCCATTCTGCACCCGGCTCTGAGATTAGCAGTGGGGTTAACATGGAATATTGGAACCATGAGAAGAGATGCAAGATATTAGACATTGTGCATCAGTGTTTTCACTTAAGCCTATTTAGTGTTTCTCAAAGTATGTTTCTCAAGAATAGGCAGAAGGGTGGAGGGCTGAGAATATGGGCATTGGAATTAGGTAATGTTTTAAATCTGAGCTCTGTCACTAGCTGTACAGCCATGAACCCAACCACTTAGCATTTCTGAACCTCAGTTTATCACTCTGTAAAATGAGAATAGTAATAATGACCTCTTAAGGCTATTGCGGGGAATTTGATTATGTTTAAAGAGTGTAACACCATGTCTGGAATGGAGTTCATGGTCCACAAATGTTAAGTCTCATCATTGTTATAATTAGCCCTTAGTATGTTAATAGGTCTTCCTAGAGAAAAGTTTGATAAGCCGTGGGTTTCCAAGAGTTAGAAATGGTTCTTTAGTGCAATATATCTCACTGTATATTATGGAGGATTGCCCAAATTTATTTAATTGAGGTATCTATTTTTATAAGCTACTTGTATGAGTTTTCTCTTGCTGCTGTAACAAATGATCATAAATTTAAGGGCTCAAAACGACACAAATTTATTCTCTTCCAGTTATTAAGTCGAAGTCTATAATGAGTCTTACTCATCATGTTGCCTAGGGCTTTGTGATGTTCCATTCCTTCCAGAAGCTTGAGGGGAGAATGTGTCCCCTGCCTTTCCAGCCTCTACAGCCTGTGCCTTCCTTCATTCATGGTCCCTTTCTCCATCTGCAAAGCCAGCAGCATAACATCTTATCTCTCTCTCTGACCTCTGCTTTTCTTGCCATATCTCTTCATATTGTGACCCTCTGGCCTTTCTTTTATAAAGACATTTGTGATTAGGCGAAGCCATGGGTGGAGTTCAGATCTTTCCACCATAAGAACTTTGAGGTCAGCAAAGTCTCTTTTGTCATGAAAAGGAACATGTTTACAGGTGCGGGGGATGAGGATGTGGATAACTTTGTGAGACCATTATTCTGTCTTCCACACCTGACCTAACAGGTTCATGGTTCTGAGGAAATAAAAAAAAAAACCCACTGGACTGCATTATTCAACAATTTAGGAGATGAGAGGTTGGCAGGGAAGGATAAGAAAAAAGCGGTTAATGAATGCAAACTATTACTACACTTAGAATGGATAAGCTATGGGGTTCTACTGTACAGCATAGGGAACTATATCCAAGCTCTTGGGATAGAACATGATGGAAGATAATATGAGAAAAAGAATGTATATATATATATATATATATATATATATATATATATATATATATGAGACTGGGTCACTGTGCTGTACAGCAGAAATTGGCATAATATTGTAAATCAACTATACTTTCATAAAAAATAAAAAAGAAATAAAATGAAATATTGAAGAAAGGAAAAAGGAACATTTCATTTATATTGATTTTAAATTAACATGGATGGTTTGCTAGTGGGTGTCCCAAAAGAAATTGGGTAACACAACAGGGGTTTATGATGAACAAAGGAAAGCACAATAAAGTAAAAATAAAGGTATTTAAAGGTGTGTGCCAGGGATAGGGGAACCACCAGAAAAGTCCCAGCCTTACAATCTACCCTCCATTTGATCCCCTAGTAGGGCTACTCATTGACTGAGCCCAATCACAAAGCCAAGGAACAGGAGGGCTTTTGATGTAGACCAGTGATTTTCAAACTGGAGCATGCATCAGAAACCCCTGGATAGCTTCCTACAAAAGACTAATGCAGCCCATCATCAGAGTCTCTGATTCCACAGGCTGGCAGGTGAGTCTGATGCTGTGGTTTTGGGTTACACTTTTAGAACCACTATAGTAACCCAAGAGGGTCAACCTCCAGGGCACAGCACAGGGAGGAGAAGGATGAATAATGGATTTGGAGTGACAAAGTGAAGAAATTTTGCACAGTAGCCAAAAAAAAAAAAAAAAAAAAAAACCAACATGTTCAGAGTTCTCTGTTGGCTCAGTGGGTTAAGGATCTGACGTCATTCCTGTGGCTCAGGTTATGACTGTAGCATGGGTTCTATCCCTGACCCAGGAACTTCTGCATGCCACAGGTGTGCCCCCATTCCCAGCCCCAGAATAAAGAAGAAAAAGTGTTGATGTTGATGGCAAGTGCAATAGGAGTCCTGGCAGAATTGAAAGCCAAAGAGCTAGAGCAATTGAGGAAGGTTTCACAGAGGAGGTGGAAATTCATCAAAGTGAAATTAAAGATTTCAAAAGCAGGAGTTCCTGTCATGGCACAGCAGAAATGAATTCGACTAGGAAACATTAGGTGGCAGATTTGATCCCTGGTCTCGCTTAGTGGGTTAAGGATCTGACATTGCTGTGAGCTGTGGTGTAAGTTGCAGATGCAGCTAGGATTCTACATTGCTGTGGCTGTGGCACCGGCTGGCAGCTGTAACTGTGGTTCGACCCCAAGCATGAACCGCCATATGGCATGGATGTGGCCCTAAAAAAAATTTCCAAGCAGGTCACTCAGGTAGTGTGAAGTACATGGACTAGGGTATCTTGGCATGATCCTTTTTAGGAGGTTTAGTTGCCTAAAGAAAGCCATCTTGCTCAGTGAAAAAGTCAACTTTTAGGAACATGTGGAAAATAGGGGCAGAAGGATGGATTACAGCACCTAGGATTGATGGGGTGGGAAGAGGGAGCCAGTGCAGGTTCTTGAGTGAGGGAATAAGGTTCAGAATGACCAGGATGACTGGAAGGGAAAAGGAGTCTTGTTTGGTGACACTAGTTAAGAAAGCTTTTAAAAACACTTTTGGTGTAGTAAAACAAAACAGCAAACATAAATAAATAATCTCCACTAGATTTGGGAACAAGAGACTAGGCTTCTAATTCAGGCTCTGTGATTAACTAAGTGGGTAAGTTTGGTCCAACCATTGAACCACTCTGCAACGAGTGGTTTTATGTTATTACAAGAGTGAGTTGATTACTTGGAGAAAAAAGAGCACATAGGAAAGACATTTCAAATGAAACCCACATCCACATCTGGAAAACAGCAACATTTGACAACCAGGGTGTAAATTTTGTCAATCTTTGGTAAAAACAAACTAATCATTATTGGTGGTGACTCATTGCTGACCATGAAAGAATTATGGCTCATACTTCAAGGAGAAGAAATATACTGTTAATTCGAAAAAAAGAAAAAAAAAAAAGAAAAAATTACACTACAGAAGTTAATTTACTTTGATTGACTGATTGATTTGATCTGTACAGGTGATAAAATAATTGCTTCCACACATGAGAACACCAAGCCTTGACGACTATGAGCCTTAGTATACAATAGTTTTTACTGAAGAAATTTATTCTTTTCAAAGTAATAAACATGGAACTGACTTTAGCCATCTGCCTTCCTGTGATGGCGAGAGACATTTGGGATGTACCATGTTAAGGGTACCACATTCAATCTGGAGGATCCCAGGGAGACCCCCAAGACTTGGTGGCCTTCCTTCAGAACAGCCAAAGTGGATGGACAGGGCCTGGAGGATGCCAGTGGTGGGGCAAGCTGGCCTGGCCCTGAGGTGTCATGGACAATGAAAACATGGTTTTCAAGATTAGCTCCAGAAGAAGGTTCACAGGGATGGACACCAAGCAAGGTTCAAAGGGCAAAAAGGAGTATCATTTTCTTGAAAGTTTTTCTGTTTAAATACATTTTCCCCCAGATTTATTTGCTTCTGCTTTGTATTCTATGCTTTTCTTACTTGGAATGGATGGAAAAACACAGAATTTAAGATAAGTCAATTTTAAAAAAAGTTAATTAAGGTTTTGATAGAATCATAAACACAAAAAAAGAAAAGTATTGAAATGGTTATTTTGTTTTTCCTGCAAAGCTTGGCAATGCCTGATTTCAAAAGTAAGTATATGAGGTTTGCCTTCAATGTTGTGATCACTAATAATTTAAAACCATGGAGTGTTTACTCTCTGCAAAGTCAGATATTTCATGGGGATTCTTTTAATCTACACAATATACTCTCTGAAGTATTTACTATTATCTTTTGAGGACACTGAAAAAAAAGAAGAGACAGAAGCTTAGAGATTTAAGTGTTTGTCCGAGGTCACATGGCACTGAATAGGTGTATGCTGGGTTTCTTTTTCCTTTTTCTTTTCTTTCTTTCTTTTTTTGAGTAAATGTGTATTTTTAACCATTTTAAAAAGAATTTTATAATATGATTTCTACATCAGATGTAAATTAAGCTAATATCTATAAGACAATAAAACAATAAAGACTCACATTATCTTTTAGCCTAGAGAGAAATCACTTGCATTTCTAGAAGGCACAATTCTGTAAATTGAAATATAACTTCCCAGAGTCTGGGCTTTAATCAAATAGTAGGTAGCAAAGTCAAGCACATCTTTAGAGCTGCATTTCAAATTCATGCCTGATTTATTTAAAAGTTCAAGCTCTTCATCATCCTAAGATTCTCTTCCCATAACCCACATATAGTGCCTTCTCTCTCTCTCTTTTCTGTTTTTATGGATTGATGGTTTATAATCAATGCCTCTATTTTTCCTACCATATATTATGTATTACTGCATAACAAATTACTCAAAGTTTAATGGATTACAACAAGAATTTTTTTATCTCTCAATCTCTCTGGGTCAGGAGTTCAGGAGTTGCTTAGCTGGGTGATTCCACCTCAGGGTCTCCAGTGTCAGCTGGGGCTACTGTTATCTAAAAATTTGACTGGGCCTTGGGGGATCCAAGTTAAAGAGCACTCACTGATGTGACTATGGCCTACAGGACCCAGTTCTCCACAGGCCGATGGCAGGAGGCCTCCATCCCTTACCACATGGACTTTCACAGAGCTTCTTGAGTGGCCTCATATCATGGCAGCAGGATTTCCCCAGAGCAAGTGATCAAACAGAGAGCAAAACAAAAGCCAGAGTACTTTTAGGACCTAGCTGTGGACATTACCCTCATTATTTTGGCAATATCCTATCAGTTATATAGGCCACCTCTATCCTGCACAGGGTATGCATACCAGAAGGTGAGAATACTTGGAACCTGGCTACAACACCTACCACTGGGGAAGCTGGCTACCATACCAACTATTCATTTCTTTTTAAACTCACGGTGTTTAATTTTTCTCCTCCTTGTCTGGGTGTTTAGAGACTTCCTCCCAACACATTTTGTAATTCCCTTTTTAATTATGATATTTTAAAATTTTGTGGCTGATTTAACACGTCCTTATTATTCTCTCCTTCTTTTCTTATTTTTCATTCAGATTTGGTGCTTGGGACAATCCAGGGCACGTGCGGTGTGGTGGCCACTTAACGTACACTTGTTACATGAATGAACACATTCAGTGAATGAACGCCTGTGTCCCGGCCCCTGCTTCACCAGGGCTCAGTTGCAGTCTGGGCATATTTGGGCCAACTGATGTATTTTATTTGGCTCACATACAATTTTACGAATTGAGCCAACATTTGAAAAGAGGAGGTTTCACATAAAAATATGAGTTCCTGCTTTTCTTGAAAAATGAGAAAGCCTGAATTGGAAATGGTTACTTGAGCTAAGAAATGAAGTCCTTCCCTCCCCCCGCCCCCCGCCCCCCGGCCTGCCCACTGGAAAAGGCAGGTATCCTTCTATTCACCATGGTCTCCAGCATCCTTGCCTCTCTCTCCCTGACACCAAGGTTATAGCAGCTTGCTATTTATTACTGTGCTTCCAGTGTTATTTTCTTAGAGTACAGGAAGGTGCCTACAACTTCTGCCTCTATCAAAATGTAAAATAAAAGACAACCCAGGTGTGCATGTGATTTTTCTTATACCTGTTTGGCTGAAGTAGGCAAGAGCGCTGTGACCCATGCTCTCTGCTAAATGATTTCCTATAGTTGCTTCAGCTGGACTCATCTCTAATCTCTGTCCTTTCTTATTGGTCCAGGTTTGAAATGAAGAGTGAAGTCCATGCTTAACTGCAAGAGAGACTAATTTTTCTTTTAGTGTGTGGTAGACAGAGACCACCATGGAAAGAAACCACTGTCTTGTCTTCCTATAAAAATACACACTGGAATAATTTTGTTTTGTTCTAGAAATTCATTTGGCCAAAGCTTCAGTTCCACTGTTGGAAACTCTTCTTCAATTTCTACTCATTTCTCTATTTCAGACATCCCAGTGTGTCTAGATGAGTCTGTTTCTGTGTGTTGTATACAGAGTTCATTGATGTGTGGAGCGATGAAAGAATGCGAAGAGGAGGGTGCCTTATTCAATGTGCAAAGTTGGAAGTAATTGAGCGATTCTTATCTCCCCAAAGGTAAAGTGAAGTCTAGGTTGAAAGGAAGGATCACTTCATCACCACAGAGGTAAGGGATGGAAAGGGTGACAAACTAGTTACAGAGTATCTGTTGGCAGGTCAACATGAAAGTGAAAGGAATTTTAGAAGTTCTTCAAGTTTACTTATTTAGTAGCTAGGAATTGTACTTTGCTCTTAATAATAGAAATCCATCTAAGTGGCTCAAATCTATTAGGGACTCACTTCTCCCATTTAAAAGAGCATTGATTATAGTCTTCTAGGACTGATATGGAGCCTCCCTAGAATCCTTGTGGATCCAGGTTTCCACTGTCTTTTTGTCCTACCAGCCCCACTGCATGGTTTTCATCCTTAGGTCACAAGATAGCTGCTGGAGTTCCAGCCATCATAACAGCTTTCTGAATAGGAGAAAGGAAATGAGCAAGGGTTTTCCTAGATACCCTAAACCCAACACTTGTACATACATCTCAGTGACCATCTTGGTGTGTAAGGGAGGGTAGAAATATAGTTCATTCAGCTGGACTCATTGCTTAAGGTCCCAGTATTGAGGATCAATTTGTGAATAAATGTAACAAACTATGACAAATCTATTTAAGAAAAGTAAGTATAATTTATTAACCACTTATTATGACCTGGTACCATTTCATGAATAATCTTAGCACTCAAACAACCATATTAAATAAGACATTGTATGGATTTCTATATTATAGATAAGGATACTGAGGCTCAGAGAGGTTAAATAACTTGTCTAAGGTCACGTAGTAAGTATGCCAACATTTCTAAAAGTTGTTGATTTGTTCTTCAAAGTTTAAAGGAGGTGAGCTAGTCTTTCTGGAGTTAACTTTCTTAGGGAAACTCTCTTGGACTTTCTAATTTCTCTTAGTGTGGTAGAATTCTTGCAGATCAATGTTGAGATGTAAAGCCAAAATAAAATAGCAGTTAAAAGTCTTTAAGAACTTTAGGAAAGTGGTAAACTATTTTTAGATTTTCTCTGTTCCTGGACATTTAACTTAGCAATTATTGAGGCCCCACAATGGACGAGGTGTTCTCCTGGAAGCTATGTTATTATATATGTACTATGCTCATGAAAATCAAGACTTGCCTCACAGGTGAATATTCCTTGTTCTTGTTTATGCATTTTGTCATTGTAGGATGAGAAGTAAGTTGTGCTTATTCTGCTCAGTTATAAATTTTGTCCTACAAACAAAATTATGAACTGTAAATTGCCTACTGTCAAAATTAGAGCATAGTTCTATTGTTCTAATATGCTAGTTCAGTTTTATCCATAAAGTTAAACTCAGCAACTTATGAGTGAGATTTTCAAAGAAAGCATATTACTCATAAAGTTCATGAAGGGAAATTTGGAAGTTAAGCTAGACTAAGCATAGTGTCATGGGCTTTGTTTTCTATTGAGAACAAAAGGGGGATTTTCTCAAACCCAGGAAGGAAATAAGTCTCACCTAGGAGACTGAGCTGTGGATCAAATGTTCAAAGCTTGGATCACATAATATAAGCCATTGTCTTTTCCAACACACTTTGAGTGCTGAGTTAAAAAGATATATTGTTGCTAACTCCTCAAGTGTCTTTCTTAGTCACTTTCAGAAAGAAAATTCAAAGCTTGCTGTGTTAGCATATCTTTGAGGACCCTGAATGCCTGTGTGCAGAAAATACTAACACTGAGTCTTTCCAAAGAAGTGATCATATTTTCCTTATTTGCTGAATATCAAGCACACAGTAGGCAGGTGCTTACATATTTACTCAATGAATGGGTGAAAGAACATCAGATTTCCTCTCTCTTTTTTTTTTTTTTCCTTTTTTGGGCCACACCTGCGGCGTATGGAGGTTCTCAAGCTAAGGGTCAAATTGAAGCTGTAGCTGCTGGCCTATACCACAGCCATCTGTTGCTACACCAGATCTGAGCTTCGTCTGTGACCTACACCACAGCTCACAGCAACGCTGGATCCTTAACCCACTGATTGAGGCCGGAATCAAACCTGCATCCTCATGGATCCTAGTCAGATTCATTTCTGCTGTGCCATGACAGGAACTCCCAGATTTTCTCTTAAAATTTGAGGATCTAACTAGGATCACATGTCCGGCTTCTGGACTTAGAGGCCACCTCTACAATTTCTCCTCATCCCCTTTAATAGCTGGCCTCTGTCTACTTTGGTCTAATGAAATGGTCTTGAACGTCAACCCTTGCATCTTGCTCATCAACTCCTCTAACCATCTCTCAGTCCTTTTTCTGCCTGATCTGAGGTTGGTCAAGGTTTGCTTGATTGTATAGCAATCTCCTCTTTTAGTTTCTGCTATACTACATGATCTTGATTATGACCTCATCTCTGTCATTCTCTGAATTTTCTTCCATTGTTCTACAGTAAGTCACTGATGATCTCCTCCTACCTTTCTAAATCCTTTCTCTAAAGCCTTGTCTCTACATGTATTCTCAAATATTCTCTCAAGATTAAGCCTAACCTCAGTTTTCTGCCTTGCTTTTTCTCTTTTCTAACATCACTTTTTTTTTTGTCTTTTTGCTATTTCTTGGGCCGCTCCCATGGCATATGGAGGTTCCCAAGCTAGGGGTCAAATCGGAGCTGTAGCCGCCGGCCTACGCCAGAGCCACAGCAACGTGGGATCTGAGCCGCGTCTGTGACCTACACCACAGCTCACAGCAACGCCGGATCGTTAACCCACTGAGCAAGGGCAGGGACCGAACCTGCAACCTCATGGTTTCTAGTCGGATTCGTTAACCCCTGTGCCACGACGGGAACTCCTCACATCACATTTTTATTACACAGCTGCTGGAGGACTTTGGCACACATATCTAGGATGGAAGTTATTATCTCATCTGCTACACATGCACACACACAAACACACAGAGTCACATATACACTCACTCACAGTCACAAAAACTGATACATATACACTTACTGTGATAGTTGACTTTATGTGTCGACTGAGGCATGAAGCCCCCAGATATCTGGTTAAACAATATCTGTTGGTTGTTTGTGAGGGTGTTTCTGGTTGGGAAGAACATGTGACTCATTAAACTATATAAACCAGAGCGCCCTCCCCAGTGTGGCTGAGTATCACTCAATCCTTTGAGGGCCCCCAAATAGAATAAAAGCCTAGTAAAAGAGAATTCTCTCTATCTGATGGTCTTTAAGCTGGGCCACTAGTCATTTCCTGACTTTGGACTTGAACGCAGATAGATGTTTACACCATCAGCTTTTCTTGTTCTTGGACCTTCAGCTTTGAACTGGAAATTATATTACTGGGTTTTATGGGTTTGGACTCTCCAGTGTCCTAATCAACTGGGCCAATTCATGATAATCTCCCTCCCTTCTGTATATAGATAGATATCTCTATATGCATCATCATCGCTTCTCGGCCTTTTGGCTAAGATCAAGTGTAGTATCTCTATATGCATCAATATGATTTATATGTCCTATTTCATCCTATTGGTTCTGTTTCTCTGAAGAACCCTGGCACACCTAATGCACTCACACATATACACACACCCTCATGCATACCCAGAGAAGAAGCTCCACACTAATGGACTTCCTCAGTTCTGGATCTTGCACCACAACTTCAAGGAACAATCTTCAAGGTAGTTTTGATTCTCTGCTACTCCTCAGTCTTTAAAGAGGTTCTTTAAAAAACTAAGTATAGAACAACTACTTGGTCCAGCAACCCCACTCCTGGGCATATACCTGAAGAAAACTGTAATTTGAAAAGATACATGCACCCCTATGTTCATAGCAGTAGTGTTCACAATAGCCAAGACCAATGGTAAGATAAATGTTCATCAACATATGAATTGATTAAGAAGAAGATGTGGTATATTATAAAAAGCCATAACAAGAATGAAATAATGCCATTTTCAGGAACATGGGTGGACATAGAGATTATCACACTCAGTGAAGCAAGTCAGACAGGGAAAGACAAATGTATGATATCATTTATATGTACAAGCTAATAAAATGATACAGAAGAACTTATTTATAAAATGGAAGCAAATTCACAAATTTCAAAATCAAACTTAGAGTTACCTCAGGGGAAACTGTGGGTGGGAGTGATTAATTAAGAGGAAAGGATAACACATATACACTACTATAAAAAATAATTAACCAAAAACTACTGTAGAGCACAGGGAAATCTACTCAACTGTTTGTAATAATCTATATGGGAAAAATAATGGTTATATGTATATGCATAACCAATTCACTTCGCTATACACCTGAAGCTAATACAACATTGTGAGTCAACTATACTTCAAAAAAATTAAAAAGAAATAATCACTGGCTTTTACACTTATGGCCAGGTGTGGCCCTAAAAAGATGAAAAGACAAAATAAAATAAATTTAAAAAAATACTTTTAGTCTCATAGAAAAGCTGAAAAATAATACAGAGTGTTCCTATATATCCATCACCCAGCTTCCCTTCATATTAACATCCAATACCACAACGGGACAATTATCAAAGCCATGCAATTAACATTAGCACAGTACCATTAACTCAACTACAGATTTTATTTAAATTTCACTGATTTCCACTTTTTTTTTTTTCAGTTCCTGGACCCCACATTGCAGTTAGCCGTCCTGTCTTGTTAGTCTCCTCCAATTTGTGACAATGCTATGTTCATCTTTAACACTTTGGAAAATATGTCTTCTGGGTTCTCCACAGTAAACTTACTACCCTTTGTAATTATTAAGTATCCTGGAGGAGATACTTTGCGACTATACAGACACACCATTTCTCCTAATGTTTTTTGCCCAGTACTTTTGGCATTCACTGCTGTGTCTTACATGTGATAATTATTGCTGTGGTATTCTAACGGTGATTTTCTCTTTCCCTCATTCTTTTGACCTTTATTAATTCCTTCCATTCCACTTGAAATTAAAAATATTAACAAAATTCACAAATAGTATTTTGGGTATTTACTTTGTATCAGGTATTAGACTAAATCACCATGTCATTTAAGGCCCGAAGAAGCCCATTGAATTAGGTGTGGCTATCTCTATTTTATATTTCTTTAAAAAATTTTTTTTTGTCTTTTTGTCTTTTTTAGGGCCACACTTGTGGCATATGGAGATTCCCAGGCTAGGGGTCTAATTGGAGCTGTATCAGCCAGCCTACACCACAGCCACAGCAATGCCAGATCCGAACCATGTCTGCAACCTACACCACAGCTCATGGCAATGCCAGATCCTTAACACACTGAGTGAGGCCAGGGATTGAACCCACAACCTCATGGTTCCTGGTCGGATTTGTTTCCGCTGCACCACAACAGGAACTCCTCTATTTTACATTTCAACTTGACCATGGCAAACAGGCTATGTTGATCTGATGCTAAAATCTATCCTAATCCCTACACAATGCTGCTACTACTTTGGTTCATATGCTCATGTCATTAGAACTTCTGCAAGAGAGCTCTCTGCAACCACAACCTAACCCCTCAATGGGTCCTGTTCATTGCCCTAAACTGTATTTCTATCATGGTATTCTTCTCAATATATTTCAAAGTCTCCCATTAAAGATGAGAGTAGGTCTAAAATTTTTAACCCACATTGGTGGCATCTAACATCTGACTCTAAGCCCACCTTCTGTTCTCTCCCCATATCCATTCTTCATTCAATCAAGTTTTCTCCTTACAGTGGTCTGCCCATTAATTGTGCTTTCTCTCCCTCTGCTTTGCCTAATATTTCATTTAGTATGCAATGCCCTTTGTCTTTCTCTTCCTGGTGATTCTGCCCATTTCTTAAAGCTCATGGTCCAGGTGTAGTGGCGAAGCTGTTGGCTCTATCTTCCAAACAGACAGACTCATGGACAGAAGGGACAGACTTGTGGTTGCCAAGGGGCAGTGGGGAGGAAGTGGGATGGATGGTGAATTTGGGGTTGGTAGATACAAACTATTACATTTAGAATGGATAAGAAATGAAGCCCTAATGCACAGCACAGGGAGCTATGTCTGATATTTTGGAATACAACAAGGTGGAAGACAGTCTGAGAAAAATAATGCATGTGTTATGCATGACTGGGTTACTATGCTGTACAGCAGAAATTGATACAATACTGTAAATCAACTATATTCTAATAATAAAAATACAGGCACAGGATTGGAGCCAAAAAAAAAAAAATCTGGCTCATTCCCACTCCTACTGCTAATCCTCAGTTCCAGTCCTTCATCACAATGCCTTTGGATTTCTGCCGTAACCCCCTAACAGTTTCATGCTTTAGTCTTCTCCCTGTTACAGCCTATCCTCCACACAGCAGCCAGAGTGATCTTTTAAAACACATGTTAGGGAGTTCCTGTTGTGGCTCAGCAGAAACAAATCTGACTAGCATCCATGAGGACACAGATTCCATCCCTGGCTTTGCTCAGTGGATTAAGGATCTGGCATTGCCATGAGCTGTGGTGTTGGTTGCAGACATGGCTCAGATCCTGTGTTGCTATGGCTGTGGTGTAGGCTGGCAACTTTATCTTCAATTGGATCCCTAGCCTGGAACTTCCATATGCCATGGGTGTGGCCCTAAAAAGACAAAGGAAACAAAAAAGTATGTTAGAAGAGGTCCCTCGTCTTCTAGACCCCATTTCATGAAGGTTATAAATCAAAGTGCTCTCGGGAAATACCCCATTGGAGCTGCACCCCCTCCCTGCTTCCCCACCATCACCTCTCCAACCTGACCTCTTTCTATTCTCAGCTTTGCTCACTCCACTACAGCTACACTGACCTCTGTGGTGTTGCTAGAATATTCTAGGCACAGAGAGGCTACAGATATTAGTTTTGGTGGATCATCTTCCAGGAACACTCTTTTCTCAGATATGTGCATGGCTAATTCTCTCAGGCCCTTGAAGTATTTATTCAAATGTCACCTTCTCAACAAAGACCAATTTAACTTTCAAAAATTTCCAACCTCCCCTATATTACTCTGCTTTCCTTTTCACAGTACACATCACTTTCTGATAAACTCTATGCTCTACTTGTGTTTACATCTACGGTATATTGTCTCTCTAGAATGGGAGCACTAAGGAGGCAGGGACCTTTGTTTGTTTAGCTCACTGACATATTCTAAGTCAGAATATGAGAATAGATCCTTGTACACTGAAGATATTCAGGAAATTTTTGTTGAAAGCCTGGAGTGTCTCATTCCCAATAACCTCCCCCACTATATCATCCCATGACATATACAATGTCCGCACCATTTTTCTGGCTCATATCGTGCATGCAGTGCCTTAATCCATTTCTGTACCCATGACCTGTCTCCCCAGCTAGCCTCTAAATTTGGAGACATTACATCAGTGGTTTTGTCCTTCCCAGGATCCAGTCCACCTTCTTTGGCTTACCACTATATTTTCCTTTGTGAAAGCTATCTTTTCCCCAGCTCTCAATCTATGTAGTTCTGGTTGGGCTAATGTTACTCCCTACTCCAGGGATGGATGTGTGATCCTTAGCCATCTAACGTGAAAATAGCATTGCCTAGCAACAGGGATTGGTGTGAGAATGTCTAGTGACTCAAGCCAGGTATTACTGGGGAAATTTCATGTACCATTTCTTTTGAGATGGCCAGAAGCTAGTGGTGCTTCTCTTTGCCATTATTTTTTTTGAGTTCATGACTGGAAATAAAGCCTAATCAGAGGAAAGCAGAGTCTACAGATGGAGAGTGGAAGATTTGTGACACCATTTTCTAAGTATCAAGATCCAGTGGCGCCTACTGGATCGATCACTAGAGTCGATCACTAGAGTTTCCCAGTTGTATGAACCAAAATGTCCTTTTTAAAACCAGTTTTACTGAAGTCAGTAATACAGTGCCCCATACTATTTATTTATTCCCAACTTCGCTTTACAAAGGATTTAAAGAGGCTCACAAAGTTACATACCGCAGCAAAAATAAAAATATTTGAGGAAAACAAGACAATAAAACAAAAAAAAAGAAAGAAAAACATAGAAGATAGAAGAGCTTAGTCCTCAAACACCTACCAGGAAGTCCTGTACATTTTTAGTAGATGGTCACACATTTATCTCTGATCTGTAGAGTGAAGATGTAAAAGAAAATGCAATCAATTTTAACAATGGACATAAGCTAAGAGATGAGATGGTGAGATTTTTTCATCTGTTTCTGGAATTTTGTAAGTTTACTAAAAGGGTTGAATAAATAAATGCAAACAAGTTGTACAGAGATGTACAACTATTCATGATGATTGAGGCTACAGGGAATTATCTGTAATGAGCTATCTGATACTTTGTTTCATAGAGTTATTCAGAATCACAAAAATCTGTCATCCAGGCCCCTTCTAGAATTGTAAACATTATACATACAAATGTTTGTGGATATTTTTTGACCCCAAATGAAAAAAAAATTCTCCAATTTTCATTTAGTTTATGGTTATATTTTATTTTGCTTTGTTCAAAAAGAGTGTTGTTTACAAAGCAGATTCTGTTTACCCATACAAACTAATTTTTATGCCCTGACATTTATATGCTCCTTGAGGCAAGGAGAGTAGCCTTATTTTTTTTCCTCTTTTGCATACAACTTTGAAATTGTCAGTGATTACTGGTTATATCACTGAATGGTAACCTACCATTACTTTGAGTATTTTGTCCTTTTCAGCTTCCATCTCTTAGTTTCACAACACAGCCAGCACACTGGCCTCTCTATCCTTTGACCTCATCACTCCCACCAAGTTTTTTCTGCTGTCTCACCTCAGTCAACCCACCCCTGAGTCTGTTGCTATATCTTTTTTGTCATATTTCCTTCATTTCTTCCAATTCATGTGGCCAGTGCAACAACCCATCCATCCTTTTCAGTCTTAAGAACATGGATTCTGCCACTCTGTCTCCCACTGAGAACTCTTTCCTACCATTCATGGTGACCATCTATGGTCTGTCACTGTCATTCCCTTGCATATAATCTCAAACTCCTTGCCCCTTACCAGGCACATCTTATTCCTGGTCATGCCTACTCCATGCTTTGTCCCCAGCAGGGAAATAAAATTTGAAGAAAACATGGAACCACACGGATGGGCTTCACATCACATCCATCTCTTGATTATCAAGTGGGATGCAGCGTAGTTCAGCAACTTGGTTACTTTTCCTTAGTTATTCTCGTACTCGTGAACGTGACCATCTTGTGCTCATTAAACTATCATCTTTCCTTGAGAACTTCCTCACCTTCCTCCTTGCTGCCTCTGTATCCTCATGCTCAATCTGCCACTTTGTTTCCATCTGGGCTGAGCCCCCACTTGTGGACTAGGTCTTGTCCTTTCCCACTTATTCAACCACTTTACTACTCCAGTTGATTCTGCTCTTTTCCACATTATCAAGCTCTCCCTCTCTCCTGCATGCCCTTACCCATGCCTTTTCCCTTCTTTGAAAAATCTCCTAAATTCCCACTTCCATTTCCTGCTGCTGTCTCCTTTCTCTGCTCTCTCTTATCAAGAAGGATCGTTGGAATAATTACCAATAATCACTGTTCCTTCTTCTTCACACACTACTATTTCCTCACCTATTCCAGTTGGGTTTTCCTTTCTGCCACTTCGCTGAAACTGCTCTTGCCAAGGGGGCCTCCATTTTGTAACCTCCAAGGGTCAATTCTTTGTCTTCCTTGACCACTGGACATGGTTGAGCACCAACTTCCTTCTGGAAACACATGTCTTCTGGCTCTTCCTTCTCTTTCCACCCTCAAAATGTTGGAACCTCAGGCCTTAAGCTTTGATCCTCTTTTCTCTCTGCAGGCACATCCAGGGGATCCAGGCTTTGGGCAATCTCTCCATTGATGATTCTCAAATGTACATTCCAAGATGGACCTCTCTGCTAAGCTCCAGATTTGTAGAGTCACTCAAAACCCTTACTTGGAAGTCAAATGGCAACTCATGAATTGTCCAAAAGAGAACTAGTCATGTCCTGCTCGTCCTCATCTTAGCAAATACCACCTCCATTCATTAAAAAATAAAATGAGTCAAACTTATTCCTTCCTTTTTTTACACTTTGTAGCCAATTTAACAGCAAATGCAGTTGGATCTACCTTCAAAATACGTCTCAAATCTCACCACTTCTTATCTCATTTACCATCAATACCTTCATCTAAATTATAATCACTATGTGTCTGGATTATTGTAGTAGCCTCTACCTGCTCTCCTCACTTCCATTATTTCCTCTAATACAGCCTTTAAAGGAAAACCATGTAATAATGCTTCCCCAGTCAAAGCCATCCATAGTCCTCTCCCATCAAACTCAGGATAAAAATCCAAACTTGGAGTTCCCGTCATGGTGCAGTGGTTAATGAATCCAAGTAGGAACCACGAGGTTGCGGGTTCGGTCCCTGCCCTTGCTCAGTGGGTTAACGATCCGGCGTTGCCGTGAGCTGTGGTGTAGGTTGCAGACGCAGCTCGGATCCCGCGTTGCTGTGGCTCTGGCGTAGGCCGGTGACTACAGCTCCGATTCAACCCCTAGCCTGGGAACCTCCATATGCCGCGGGAGCGGCCCAAGAAATAGCAACAACAACAACAACAACAACAAAAGACAAAAAAAAAATCCAAACTCACTGCCTTTTTTTTTTTCCTTTTTAAGTCCACACCTGCAGCATATGGAAGCTCCCAGGCCAGGGGTCTAATCAGAGCTGCAACTGAAGTCTATACCACAGCAACAACAACACAGGATCTGAGCCATGTGTTCGACCTATGCCACAGCTTGTGGCAATGCCAGACCCTTAACTCATTGAGCCTGAACGAGGTCAGGGGTCAAACCCACATCCTCATGAACACTGTGTCAATTTCTCAACCTGCTGAACCATGATGGGATCTCCAACTTTCTAACTTGTTCACTTATTTCATACATTTTTCTGCAAACATCTCTTCCTTGAAGAAGCCTCCCCTGAAACCCTACCTGTAGGCACCTCCTATCCCCATCACTCTTTGTCCTCTTGTCCTGCTGTAATTTTCTTCATAGCATTTATCATCTCACAAATGTGCTTCTTCTGGGAGTTTCCATTGTGGCTCAGTGGGTTACAAACCTGACTAGTATCCATGAGGATGTGGGTTTGATTCCTGGCCTCCATCAGTGGGTTAAGGATCTGGCCATGGTATAGGTCTCAGATGTGGCCTAGATCCCACTTTTTTTGGCTGTGGTGCAGGGTGGCAACTGCAGCTCCAATTCGACCCCTAGCCTGGGAACTTCTGTATGCCACTGGTGTGGCCTAAAAAGCGTAAAAAAGAAAAAAAAAGTGCTTCTTTCTTGACTGTCTTACTAGAATGGAAGCTCTCTGATCACACAAAAGTTCTGTCTTATTCACTGTAGAATCCCTAGAACAGCTACAAATGTAGTAGATACTGAATAACTACTAGTCAAATGAGTTCGTAGAATTGATCATTTATTGGAATTTGTATTTGTGCCAGACACAGGACAAGGTGTTATGAAAAAGGGGTGATCAAGCCAATTCCTGCCCTTGAGAAGCTCACGGTCTCGACGGAGCATTTCCTGACATGTTCTCTTCCAGCCAGCAGCATCAGTATCACCTGGGAACTTATCAGAGAGGCAGATTCTCAGGCCCCACCTAGAACTTGCGAATTAACATTACTGGGGTTGGGGCAGCTGTCTGTGTTTTAATACGTCCTCCTGGCAATTCTGATGTGCTGCAGAGTTTGAAAACCGCTGTTCTAGAGGGGAACTCAGACCTAAACAAGCAATTATAGTTTAGTGGGGGCCAGTACTATTTGCAAACGTTTGACATTTTAAAGAAACACTTTGTTAGGAGTCAGGCTGCTGTGCCAGTATAAATACTCCCCTTCCAATCTACTTGTCATTTTCCATTTTCTTATCCTTTTCATTTTTCTAAAGGGAGTGAACATACACATCAAACAGAGGGGGAAAAAAGAAACAACAACAACAAAAATAAAACACAAATAGCAGGTCCAAGACCAGGGAGCTGTAGCCTTGTTTAACCAGTTTTCAAAATCCAGTTAAACTAGGCTATAACTCTTGGGGCTGGCCCACACTCTGCATTGTTGAAACTCCAGAATTTCCAAAGGAATGGAAACAAGAGGCTCAGTGTTGCCTGGTATTAGTCAACAGAATACCTAGACAATAGGAGTCACTCACAAAACCAGGACTTAATACAGAGCTCAGAATCCGAACCTCAGTGGAAAAGTAGCCTGTGTCCAAGAGAGCAGGCCAGTCTGATTTCAGCCTTCCTCTGTCTGCACTGACCACCTTGAGCGTCTCTGCTCACGGTTTCTGACTGTTGGCAAGAGCTATGGTCAGCACAGTTTTTAGTGAGCACCAGTGGGCTATTTTCCTACCATTCTGACAAAGACCAATTGGCTTTTGCAGCTGTCTCTGATTTTAGCTGAAAAAAAAAAAAAAAAAGACTCCCCACCTCTGGACTTTTCTATCTCATATTTATCCACTGAGCAATACTTGGTAAGCCTGTTTAATTGGTCTGAATAACTCAGACTTGTTATCAGCTGATAAATCAGCAGGATATTCTTAGAAAATTAGGTTGGCCCTAATTGTGTTTTATTATTTTTTTAGGCAAGAATATTTATTAAGATAGGATGCTTGTGAGAGGTGCAGGCGGACAGGCATGGAACCTCTCCTTAATCATATTTTAAAATTTGGAAGTATAGCACACACACACACACACACACACACACAAAGGATAAAAAGGAAAAAAAAAAGGAAAAAGAGTTTGAGAGTTTGACTCAGTTTTGAAGCAGTGAAATTATTGGCCATTTCATATTTTCTAAGATGTCAGCTGAAGCCCATATGAAAACAGTTAAATGCTATTCTAAGAGAATCCAATATGCTAGGAATATGATAGGGGATGTTGAATGGAAAATTCTGTAATTACTATGTTCATATTTCATGGTAAAATATATTCAAGATTAACTGTATTCTAATGAAATGGTACATGTATCCAAAACATTTGGGAGCAGCTTTGTGGGGTGGGAAGGAGGAATAATTTAATTAGGCCACAGATAGAGTTTTCATAGAATTCCTTGCCGTACACAACTGGTTTTGAAACCCTTCTTTCACAGCTTTGAGCAACCAGTTGTGAAATCTGCATTGCTAGGAAATAGAGCAGCCAGATCTATTCTGTGCTACACACATTGGCCTGTATTTGATGCCATGGGAGCCATGAGGGTCAGGACAGACCCAAGGTATTGCTTGTATACACAAAGCCCTCTGTGGGTTTCACAAGCATCCACTGACTTTGGAAATCAGTCAATTCTTCTGAAAATATATACAATGTTAAACCACAGGCTGAGTTTTCAATGTTGTAAACATTCTCACAGCAAGAGCAAAAATAGCCCACGTTGATTCATGATCTGTCAGCGCTCACTCTTAAGAGTGGCCAAGAGGAGCAAAGAAGCAGGAAAGAAAGGAGTTTGGGGTGGTAGATGCAAACTATGACACTTAGAAAGGAAAAGCAATGAGGTCCTCCTGGGGAACTATATCAAGTCTCTTGGGATAGAACAGGATAGAAGGTAATATAAGACAAGGAATACATGTATATGTATGACTGGGCCACTTTGCGGTACAGTAGAAATTGGCACAACACTGTAAATCGACTGTACTTTAAAAAGAGAGAGAGAGACAGACAGACAGACACAGAGAGAGAGGGGAACAGAGAGGGAGACAGACAGAAAGAAAGGATAGATTGCAAATAAACCAGCAGGCCTAAGTACCCTGGAATTTTCAACCTGCCAGAAATTTCAGTGAAACAGTTCAAGGGCAAATCTTACTTGGAGGCTCCTTGGGTAATAATAAGACACCTTAGGTGTGTGAAGGTGACCGGCACTGGCAGAGCTGCTGGCTGGCTGCCCACATAGTTCCACGACTTTAGAACTTCACTTGGATTTTGGATTCACCCAAATATGAGCATCAGAGAGGAAACAGCCCCAGCTGATGTCCAGAGAGAATTTCTCATCAGGGCTCATCAGTACATCATTATTGCAAAGCAAGGAGGGGTTTTCCAGGCTTTCCCAATTCTCAATGTATCTTGCACTTAGAGAAAAAAGAATCACTGGATTCCATTCATGGGTTGAGGAGAGAGGGGAAAATGCAGGAAGAAATGGTGTTCATGATATTTATAATATGCACATAGAAGGAAAAAAAGAGATTCAAAATAAACAATATTGATTATGTGACTATTTTAATTGTAAAGGTTTTTAAAAATTTAGTTAATGGTATTTTTCTTCAATTGTTCTCTATAGTTTTCATGGCAAATTTACTGAGTTTAATAATCATTTTTTTAATAGGGGTGTTTTAAACTGATTTTTGTAAACCTTAATACCTGTTTAAATCCATCATACTTTCACATTATTCAAATGAGCTTGCTCCTGGATCTCACAGCCTCAATTTTAGAACTCATATTCACTGTTTGAGCCCACCATGTTTGCTCAATTTAATGACATATATGATTCTAGGAATTTCATAGATCACCAAAAAAGTTCTGATTTTCTACTTCATCCAAGTACTTGAGTTCAAATCTCAGTTTCACAACTTATTCATCGTGTAAAGTTGGGTGAGTTAAATACTTTCTCTGTAATTCAGCATCCTCATTTGTAAAATGGAGATAATAATAATACCACATAGGGTTGTCGTAGAGGTTAAAATGAAATGATATAAATTAAGAACTTACGATAATACCTAGAATATCATAAATGCCATAGACACATTAGCTGATATTCTGAGTCAATCATTCATCATATTCTGTTTTTTTATTTCTTATTTTTATTTTTTTTATGGCTGCACCGGCAGCATACAGAAGTTCCTGGGCCAGAGAGTGAATCTGAGCTGTAGCTGCCACTTGTGTCACAGTTGCAGAGGATGGATCTTTTTTTTTAAATTTTTTTTTTATTTTCCAACTGTACAGCAAGGGGGTCAGGTTATCCTTACATGTATACATTACAATTACATTTTTTCCCCCACCCTTTCTTCTGTTGCAACATGAGTATCCAAACAAAGTTCTCAATGCTATTCAGCAAGATCTCCTTGTAAATCTATTCTACATTGTGTCTGATAAGCCCAAGCTCCTGATCCCTCCCACTCCCGACACCTCCCATCAGGCAGCCACAAGTCTCTTCTCCAAGTCCATGATTTTCTTTTCTGAGGAGATGTTCATTTGTGCTGGATATTAGATTCCAGTTATAAGTGATATCATATGGTATTTGTCTTTGTCTTTCTGGCTCATTTCACTCAGTATGAGATTCTCTAGCTCCATCCATGTGGCTGCAAATGGCATTATGTCATTCTTTTTTATGGCTGAGTAGTATTCCATTGTGTATATATACCACCTCTTCCGAATCCAATCCTCTGTCGATGGACATTTGGGTTGTTTCCATGTCTTGGCTATTGTGAATAGTGCTGCAATGAACATGCGGGTGCACGTGTCTCTTTTAAGTAGAGTTTTGTCCGGATAGATGCTCAAAAGTGGGATTGCGGGGTCATATGGAAGTTCTATGTATAGATTTCTAAGGTATCTCCAAACTGTTCTCCATAGTGGCTGTACCAGTTTACATTCCCACCAACAGTGCAGGAGGGTTCCCTTTTCTCCACAGCCCCTCCAGCACTTGTTATTTGTGGATTTATGAATGATGGCCATTCTGACTGGTGTGAGGTGGTACCTCATGGTAGTTTTGATTTGCATTTCTCTAATAATCAGGGATGTTGAGCATTTTTTCATGTGTTTGTTGGCCATCTGTATATCTTCCTTGGAGAAATGTCTATTCAGGTCTTTTGCCCATTTTTCCATTGGTTGATTGGCTTTTTTGCTGTTGGGTTGTATAAGTTGTTTATATATTCTAGAGATTAAGCCCTGTCGGTTGCATCACTTGAAACTATTTTCTCCCATTCTGTAAGTTGTCTTTTTGTTTTCTTTTTGGTTTCCTTTGCTGTGCAAAAGCTTTTCAGTTTGATGAGGTCCCATGGGTTTATTTTTGCTCTAATTTCTATTGCTTTGGGAGACTGGCCTGAGAATATATTCATGATGTTGATGTCAGAGAGTGTTTTGCCTATGTTTTCTTCTAGGAATTGGATGGTGTCCTGTCGTATATTTAAGTCTTTCAGCCATTTGGAGTTTATTTTTTGTGCATGGTGTGAGGGTGTGTTCTAGTTTCATTGCTTTGCATGCAGCTGTCCAGGTTTCCCAGCAATGCTTGCTGAATAGACTTTCTTTGTCCCATTTTATGTTCTTGCCTCCCTTGTCGAAGATTAATTGACCCTAGGTGTCAGGGTTTATTTCCGGATTCTCTATTCTGTTCCATTGGTCTGTCTGTCTGTTTTGATACCAGTACCACACTGTTTTGATGACTGTGGCTTTGTAGTATTTCTTGAAGTCTGGGAGAGTGATGCCTCCTGCTTGGTTTTTGTTTCTCAGGATTGCTGTGGTGATTCTGGGTCTTTTGTGGTTCCATATAAATGTTTGGATTGTTTGTTCTAGTTCTGTGAAAAATGTCCTGGGTAATTTGATAGGGATTGCATTGAATCTGTAGATTGCTTTGGGTAGTATGGCCATTTTTACAATATTGATTTTCCCAATCCAGGAACATGGACTATCCTTCCATTTCTTTACATATTCTTTGATTTCTTTGATTAAAGTTTTATAGTTCTCGGCATATAGGACCTTTACCTCCTTGGTCAGGTGTATTCCGAGGTATTTGATTTTGTTAGGTGCAATTTTAAAAGGTATTATATCTTTGTATTCCTTTTCTAATAGTTCATTGCTGGTATACAGAAATGCAACTGACTTCTGAATGTTAATCTTATAGCCTGCTACTTTGCTGAATTTATGAATCAGTTCAAGGAGTTTTTGGGTTGAGTCCTTAGGGTTTTCTATGTATAGTATCATGTCATCTGCATACAGGGACAGTTTGATCTCTTCTCTTCCTATATGGATGCCTTTGATTTCTTTGGTTTGTCTAATTGCTGTGGCTAGGACTTCCAAAACTATGTTGAAGAGCAGTGGTGAGAGTGGGTATCCCTGTCTTGTTCCAGATTTGAGTGAGAAGGCTTTCAGTTTTTCCCCACTGAGGATTATATTTGCTGTGGGTTTCTCATAAATGGCTTTGATTATATTCAGGAATGTTCCCTCTATACCCACTTTGGCGAGGGTCTTGATCATGAATGGATGTTGGACTTTGTCAAATGCTTTTTCTGCATCTATTGAGATGATCATATGAATTTTGACTTTTTTTTTTTGTTAATGTGGTCTATGATGCTGATTGATTTGCGTGTTGCTGAACCATCCTTGTGAACCTGGGATGACCCCAACCTGGTCATGGTGTATAATTTTTTTGGTATGTTGTTGGATTCGGTTGGCTAAGATTTTGTTGAGAATTTTTGCATCTATATTCATCAATGACATTGGGCGATAGTTTTCTTTTTTGGTGGTATCTCTGTCTGGTTTTGGAATGAGGGTGATGGTGGCATCATAGAATGTCTTTGGGAGTATTCCTTCTTCTTCCACCTTTTGAAAGCGTTTAAGGAGGATGGGCACCAATTCCTCTTTATATGTTTGATAGAATTCACCTGTGAAGCCATCTGGTCCTGGACTTTTATTTGTAGGGAGTGATTTTATGACCTCTTCAATTTCATTTCTAGTGACCGGTCTGTTCAGTTGGTCTGTTTCTACTTGATTCAGTTTTGGCAGGCTGTAAGATGCTAGAAAATTGTCCATTTCTTCCAGATTGTCAAACTTGTTGCCGTATAGTTGTTGATAGTAGTCTCTTTTGGTTTTTTGTATTTCTGCTGTATCCGTTGTGATTTCTCCTTTTTCATTTATAATTTTGGTTATTCGGGTTCTTTCTCTCCTCTTTTTAGTGAGTCTGGCCAGGGGTTTGTCAATTTTGTTCACCTTTTCAAAGAACCAGCTCTTGGTTTTATTAATTTTCTCTATTGTTTTTTGAGTCTCTATTTTATGGATTTCTGCTTTGATCTTTATAATTTCCTTCCTTCTGCTGACTTTAGGACTTTTTTGTTCTTCTTTTTCTAATTCATTTAGGTGGAGGGTTAAGTTGTCAATTTGGGATCTTCTTTTTTGAGAAAGGCCTGTATTGCTATAAATTTCCCTCTGAGCACTGCTTTCGCAGCATCCCATAGATTTTGAGCGGTTGTGTCTTCATTATCATTTGTTTCAAGGTAGTTTTTAATTTCCTTCTTGATTTCCTCATTGACCCATTGGTTTTTTAGGAGCATGTTGTTTAGTCTCCATGCAGTAGGTTTTTTCTCTTTCCTTTTCCCATGGTTGATTTCTAATTTCATGGCATTGTGGTCAGAGAAGATACTTGAGATAATTTCTATGCTCCTAAATTTATTGAGATTAGCTTTGTGTCCGAATATGTGGTCGATTCTTGAGAATGTTCCATGAGCATTTGAGAAGAATGTGTATTCTGCTTTTTTTGGATGTAGTGTCCTGAAGATATCCATGAAGTCTAACTTTTCTATTGTTTCCTTTAGGATCTCTGTTGCTATATTGGTTTTCTGTCTAGAGGATCTGTCCATGGATGTGAGGAGGGTATTAAGGTCTCCCACTATGACTGTATTCTCATCAATATCTCCCTTTATGTCTGTTAATATCTGTTGTATGTATCTGGGTGCTCCTGTATTTGGGGCATATATGTTGACGATAGTAACATCCTCTCCTTGGATGGATCCCTTAATCATTAAGTAGTGTCCTTCTTTGTCTTTCTTTATGTCTGTTGTTTTAAAGTCGATTTTGTCTGATATGAGCATTGCAACTCCTGCTTTTCTGTCATGTCTATTGGCGTGAAATATTTTTCCCCACCCTTTCACTTTCAATCTATATGTATCTTTTGTCCTAAGGTGAGTTTCTTGTAGGCAGCATATTGAAGGTTTTTGCCTTTTTATCCACTCAGCCACTCTGTGTCTTTTGATTGGGGCATTCAGTCCATTGACATTTAAGGTGATAATTGATAGATGATTATTTATTGCCATTTTGAACCTCGTGTTCCAGTTGATTCTATGGTTCTCCATTCTTCCTTTCCTTTTTATTTTATTATTATTTTTTTTGGTTGGATGGTCTCCTGTTATTATCTGCTTGAGTGTATATTTTTTTCATTTTTTGCAAATGCAATATTTGGTTTTGGCTTGTGGTTGCCCTGTTTTTTAAGTATGCTAACCCCTTCCCATAATTGTGTGTTTTAGCCTGATGGTCCTGTAAGTTCAAACTCTTCATTACTATATTAAAATTAAGAAGAGAAACATACAAACAAAAAGGGTTATTTACGTCCTAACATCCCTTGCCCACATTTTATGGTTTTGATGACTCTTTTTTATTTTTTCTTTTTAATTTTATTTTGTTTGAAGCATGTTCATGATTAAATCATTATGCTGGCTTATTTGAGTGACTGCTCTCTGATTGCGGTTTCCTCAGTCCTAGTTCTTCCTCTTCTTCTTTTTTTTTTCTTTTTTCTTTTTTCTTCCCTTTCCTTCCTTTATTTTTGGTTTAGAGAAGCCCTTTCAGTATTTCCTTTAACCTGGGTTTTGTGTTGCTGTATTCTTTACGTTTTTGTTTGTTGGAAAAGATTTTTATTTCCCCTTCTATTTTAAATGATATTCTTGCTGGATAGAGTATTCTAGGTTGCATATTTTTTCCTTTTAGCACTTTAAATATCTCTTGCCATTCCCTCCTGGCCTGTAGTGTTTCTGTAGAGAAATCAGCTGATATTCTTATGGGGGTTCCCTTATAGGTAACATTCTGTTTTTCTCTTGCTGCCTTTAGGATCCTGTCTTTATCACTAACTTTTGCCATTTTTATTATGATGTGTCTTGGTGTGGGTCTATTTGGGTTCAGTTTGTTTGGGGCCCTCTGTGCTTCTTGTATCTTGAACCCAGTATCCTTTAGATTTGGGAAGTTTCCAGTGATAATTTCTTCAAATATATTTTCCATCCCCTTTTTTCTACTCCTTCTGGAATTCCTATCATGCGTAGATTGGCCCGCTTTATATTATCCCATAGGTCTCTTATATTGCTTTCCAGTTTTTTGATTCGGTTTTCTGTCTGTTGACCGGATTGAGTGATTTCCATTATTCTATCTTCCATATCACTGATTCGTTCTTCTGCATTATTCATTCTGGTTTTTACTGCCCTTAGTTCAGTTTGCATCTCTGCAAATGAATGTTCTAGTTTTTCTTGGCTCCTCCTTATATTTTCTAGTTCCTTTCTGAGGGTATCTGCATTACTGTTCATATCTTCTCTTAATTCCTTCAGTATTTTCACTATTTCTCTTTTGAACTCCAGGTCTGTCAGACTGCCGAGATCTGTTTCATTGTTGACTGTTTTAGGTGAGTTCTCCTATTGGTTTGACTGGGGGTGGTTTCTGAGCTTCTTCATCTTGCTTGTTGTTTTCTTTTTTCTGGTGGAGTTGTACTCTCTGTGGCCAGTCAGTGTTTGCCTTGTCACTGCCGTGGAATATTTCCTGAGGGCTGGCGTTGTTGGTCAATCTTTTTTGGGGCAGTGTGGCTTTTCCGGAGTGTTGATGGGGCTAACAGTGTTTCTTTGAAGCAAAGGAGGACTTCCTGAGGGCAGACAGGACTGGGAGGTCCACACCACGTTGGTAGCAGATTTCACTTGGTCATGCAGATCTTGCTCTGGTGTTTTTAGGCTGTGGGGTTCTTGCAGGGGGTTGGCGGTGTTGGGCAGCTGTTCCTCAGGAGTGCAGCACCCCCTGGGGGCTGGAGCAGCTATCTGGGTCACTGAGAACCTAAGAGGCTCTTCCCTAGGGCAGCCCAACTCAGAAGGACGGCCTGAGAATGTAGGCGAATCTTTTCACAGTCTGGCCAAGCTTGTTGCAGCTTTTCTGGGCTGCAGGGGCTCTTCCAGGGGGCTGGTGGTGCTGAGCAGCTATTCCGAGGGAGTGGGGCACCCCCTGGGGGCTTGGGCGGGTCGCAGGGCCACTGGAAACCCAAGAGGCTCCTCCCCAGGACAGCCCAACTCAGAAAGACCATCTGAGGTCTTTTCCCGGCTCAGCCAAGGTTGTTGCAGCTTTTCTGGGCTGCAGGGGGTCCTGCCTGGAGCTGGCAATCCTATGCAGCTGATCCACTAGGGCACCCCCTGGGGGCTTGGGCGGGTAGCAGGGCCATTGGAAACCCAGGAGGCTCCTCCCCAGGGCAGCCCGACCCAGAAAAACTGTCTGAGATCTTTTTCCAACTCAGCCAGGCTCGTTGCAGCTTTTCTGGGCTGTAGGGGGTCCTGCCTGGAGCTGGCAGTCCTATGCAGCTGGTCCTCTATAGCTTGGCACCCCCTGGGGGCTTGGGCGGGTAGCAGGGCCACTGGAAATCCAAGAGGCTCCTCCCTGGGGCAGCCCGACTCAGAAAAACCATCAGAGAATTAGGCAGATCTATTCACTGCCTGGCTAGGCTTGTTCTAGCTTTTCTGGGCTGCAGGCCTTTTCTCGGGGGCTGGTGGTGTTTGGTGCTACTCTGCGGAAGTGTAGCCCCTCCAAAGGGCAAGCAGGCCTGTGCAGGGACAGCCCCTGCGGTGGTAGGCTTCAGGCAATTGTTGAGGCCAGCCCTCCTGGATGGCAGGCAGCCCCAGGTCCGGTGAGAGCGTAGAGGGGGGTGGGGGGAGGGGATGCACTGGGAAGCACAGCTTTCAGCTAGCTAGCGGGCCTGTAAGCTTGCTGTGGCGTGGGGGGTATTCTATGGGGACCCACCCCTTCTTCTCTCCCCTCCCCAACACGGGCGCAGACCAGGCTCTTCTCCCAGGTTCCCTCTGATGTGGCTTTCCACTTCCCCGCCCCTAGAGTATTGCTCCCTTCCTCTGTGACAGCTTTGTTTTCTAGTCTCCCAGGCAGTCTCTGCCCCGTCAAATGGTTTCTAGACCTCCCAAGCAGTTTCCGCTCTGCCCCGCCCCCCCAGCCCGGGGACTAACCTCTGGAGCTGAGGTCTCGGCTCCCAGCCCCCACCCAGGCGTCCCCCAGCCCTTTCTCGGGGACTAACCTTCTGAGGCGAGGTCTCGGTGCCCAGCCCCCACCCAGGCGTCTCAATTTTTGGTGACTGTGCCCATAGTTCAGATGGTCCGTTCGGTTCTTGATCGGCTTTTCTGTACTCCAACTTACTGCTACACTCTTCTCTGCATCTGGAGATTCCTCCGGTTCCTTTGATCTTTCCCCGGAGTAGGTGACTTTCCAGGGTGTGGGATCCCTTTCTCCTCCTCAGTTCCCTTTCGGGAGCGCCCGTCCCGCTCGGATTCACCTTCTCTCACTCTCCTCTTTTCTCCTGTTCTGCCCAGTAATGTCACGAACTTCTTGCGGTTATTGGAGTTTAGGTTCCTCTGCCAGCGATTGGTTGCTGTTCTGTGTGAGTCATTTATTCTGTAGATGTGCTTTTTTTGTTGTGTTTGTGGGAGACGGCGAGCGTGTCCCCCTACTCCTCCGCCATCTTGTCCTCCGAGGTTGGATCTTTTAACCCACTGTTCTGGGCCAGGGAATGAACATGTGCTTCTGCAGTGACCTGAGACACTGCAGTAAGATTCTCAACACACTGCACGACAGCAGGAGCTCCCATTCAACCATTTTTTTATGGATCAACTACTCTGTTCCACATTTCCTCTGATCACAGAGTCTTTGCAACTATAGTTCCCTTTGCCTGGAATGTTTTCCTCCTTTTTATTTGACTAAATTATATCTATCTTTCAGCTCTTAGCTCAAATGTCCATTTCTACTGGAAGCTTTCCCTGAATCTCCAGAAGAGATCACATTTTCTTTATGGGGGGTGGAGGGGGTGCAGCATGCAGCAGCTTGGTGTGGAATCTTAGTTCCCAAATCTGGGCCACAGCAGTGAAAGCACCGATTTCTAACCACCAGACTACCAGAGAACTCCCAGAGATCAGATTCTTAATGTCCTTAGTTCCTTTTCTTTATAGCATCTATAAGAGTTTGTAATATCCATTTGGCTTTTATTATTTGATTCCTATTTGCCCCTCACTAGACCATGACCATGTGCTCCAAAAAAATCATGGACCATACAGGTTTTTGTTCACCACTATGCTCTCCATGATTAGAGAGAGTAGATTCTCACTAAATAATGGTGGCCTGAATCAGTGGGTACATGAGCTATCACTGTGTTGATCGTTAATGATGAAAGGTCAGCACTTCCTGCCCTCAAGGATCTCACAGTCAACTAGAGGGTGGAGGCCAATCTGGAATCAACCTCAGTAGTGCAAATGAATAATGAAAGGCCTGACCCAAGGCAGCAACAATGCACTGCCATACTCAGCAACTGGCCTAGTGCCCTGCCATGAGAGCTTCCAAAGCAATTGAGGGCATGGTCCTAGGACCAATGGGAATCATGTTAGTGAAGCAGGATAATGGGTCCCCTTCAGAAAGTTGCATTTGGGAATCCTCTATTCATATTTACCCTCTCATCAATTGTTAGCTGGAAACTCCAAGATGTTTCTCTGTATTTTTGTGTCCATGCAACTTATTCAGGCTGTTACTAACAGTATTTTGGCAAAACTTTATTTTTGCAAAGAAATTTTACCTTGTAGTTGTGAGTTCAGTGTTATTTGTGACTCTCTGATGTCTGCTCTTCCTGAAATTTTGGCTGTCTACTGTTCTATGCATAACATTTGACTGCATCTTCAAATCTTGCTTTTGTTTCACTTTCAGGCATTTCCATCCATCTATATAGTATGGAAGGAAATGGAGATTGGAGGGCTTTCTCCTAAAACCTAAATTCAGCTGAGCTTGTATGTTATTCTGCTTTTTTTTTTAAACTTGTAAGAGCAATAACTTTACAATGGTGAACATTATCAATATGCATTTATTAACTACTTAGTATTTTAGTGGGCTCTGAAATGTAGGATTTGATGTGATAGAACTTTAGTATCTCTGCCACCAGCTGGCTATACAACTGTGGGTTAATTAATTCCATTATGTATTATACCTTAACTTTCTTTCTGGACTATAGGGATAAGCGTGATATCTGCATCATCAGGCTGCTATGAAGTTTAAGTGTGATAATGCATAAAGCATTATGCATATACAGAATAAGTGCACAATAATGGTAGGAATAAAGATGCTGATATTGATGCTCCTCAATTGTGAAGTCCATTAGTATCTCAATCCAGAAATTTACTTTAAAGATGTCCTAGACTGATAATGTATCTATCTATGTGGTAGAAGAAACTCAGATTATCTCTGGAGGAAGCCATCTTCAACTTAAATCACATAGAATCCCTACAAACACTTTTTAAGGATAATGACAAACATACACAATTAAAAATAATCAAGCATGTAAGGAACAAGGCACCAAGAATGAGAACCAGCAGAAACAACAAAGAGCAAAATAAATTTATATGGATATCAGATATGGGACTCATCAATAAAATATTATAAATGATAATTTTAGAATGTTTAAATAAATGAAAGACAAGCATCAGAATATCTATAAGCTGTTCTCCAACTCCAGAAACAGCAAAGATGAACTCTTCAGGATCCGTGTTGCTGAATATCTTTCCTTTAGTTGTTCCATTAAACTTGGCCCTCTAATCAGCCTGTTCTACCAAGTTCTAATTTTAGGTTTAGGCCTGGCCTTGAACCCTAGTCCATATGGATTGGAATCCTAAACCATGCTTATGAGTTTTTCCATTTCCTTGAGGAGGAGAGCTGATTTTACTTGCCGTACTTTCTTAGTTGAGTTGGAAATGTTCCCATGCAGGGACAGACGTTCTGGGACCTCAGCTTTTCTTAGGGTAGGAACAAATCTCATTCCCTGCCCTCAGTCCATTTTGGTTCCTATTTCACAGAAAACAGGCCTCCACTGGTTAAAAAAAATAAGGGAATGTATTATTTCATACAAGAGAAAATCAAAGGTAGGCTGGGTTTAGAAGAGGTTAATTAGCTGTTCAGCAGCAGACCCACATTCTGTCTTTCTGCCTTAACTATCCACACCATTGAGTTCATTCTACACCTAATTCTATTCATCACCTCAAGATGGCTGTTGGTGCAATCAGACAAATGTGTGCCTTTATTCAAGCCCAATCAGAGATAGTGAAAGAGGCACTTTTCCAGTGGATTATTCTTCCCTATAATCTGATTGGGCCACTACAGGTCATGGGAATACTGTGGTCTAAGAAGATTTAATGATTGGCTTAAGGCTGAATTCCTGAGCAAATCACTGGCAAGGAAGAATTCATTTATGTAAATTGTTCGGCCAGTGATTGAAACTAGCCCTGTGGGAAAATTTAAGGGGTTGTTATTGTTCTTACAATGACTTAGGGGGAACAAGTGGCTGAGAAGCTAAAGGTTTTGTTAAGCATAAAGAGGACTGTAATGTAATTTCACACAGTAATGAATTGTCCTCTGCTCTGCAAGACATTAAAAAATAACTTTATTAAGATATAATTATTTACCATAGAACTTAAAAGTATACAATCCAATATTTTTTTTGGATTTCTCAAAGTTATGCAACTATGATCACAACCAATTTTAGGACATTTTCATCACCCCTCTCCCTGGCAAATAAACCCCCATAGAAATCTCTCAGCCACATCCTCACCTCTCCAACACACACACCTAAGAAACCTAATCTATCAGAAGATAGTTTTGTCTCTATAGATTTTCCTATTCTAGATTATTTCATATAAATGGCCTTTGGTGACTGGCTTCTTTCACTTAGTATAATGTTTTCAAAATTCATCCATATTGTAGCATGATTCCCATACTTCATTTTTTTTTAAGTTCAAAAAATACTCCATTATATGGATATACCACATTTTATTTATCTTTCCATCAGTTGACAGACATTTGAGTTGTAACCACTTTTCAACTATTATTAGTAATGCTGCTTAAGGCATTCACATACAAGTTTTCACATGGACACATGTTTACATATCCCTTGGATATTTACCTGGGAATGGAATTGCTGGGTCATACGGAAACTCTGTTTAAACTTTTGAAGAACTGCCAGACTGTCCAAAACATTTTATATTTTTACATGATATGCAGATGGAAATACCCCTGTTTCAAATTATTTGAGCCCATTATGCAATCCTGATTTACATATAAACATAAAACATTGTTTTGCAGGGTACTTGTGTACACTGAATTTTTACAGTGCAGCCATATTGTGAACCAAGGAAAGACTTCACCATGTTTGTTGGGAGCTTTACTAGGAGTTGGTCATTGTTTTAGAAAAACTGTCACTTCACTGACAACCATACTTTTTGTTATATTTGAGTTATCAACAAAACACATCTTTTATCAGTCTACACCAGTGGTTCTTAACCATAGGTGAGTCTGCCTATTGCCCCAGGGGTCAATGGCAATGACTGGAGATGTTTCTCTTGGTCTGAGAGGTGGGTGAGAGGGGCTACTAGCCTCTGGGGGCAGAGCCCAGGGATGCTGATAAACATCCTTCAATGCTTAGGGCAGCCCCTAGCACAATGAATTTTCCAGTCCCAAATGTAAGTAGTGTAGAGGTTGAGAAGCCCTGGTATATACACAGAGTTCTCAGATTCACAGTGCATTTTCCACCAAGCACAATCTTCCCACTATTTATTATGTGCTTTAGTGGAGCTGTGCTGGGGCATTGTCTGATTGAAACGCATATAATTTTATTATTTGAATTTGTTTGTATCCTTTGCATGGGAGTTAGGGAATTATAGTAACTTTATACATTACGTATCTCTGAATTTCTTTTCATGATAATGTAGGGGGAGTACAAATTACATAACTCTGCCAGAATGGGAGCTAGTGGTCTGGGCCTCCCTGGGAGCTGGACTGGGCATCCTCTGCCAATCCTAGGCTCTGGAAGGGAAAGCTGGACACTGAGGAGAATTGAGAATTCATGAGGAAGAAGGAAGGGACTCCTAGGAAGACAGTCAGCCAGGGGCAATGTACAATGTCATGTTTGCCAAGATCCTGGTTTTAGATCCCTGGGAAAGACTGAATTTATTTCCTACCTTGAATGATTACTGTATACCCTGATCACCTAATAACTCCCATTCTTTTTTCACTTAAATTCATTTTAGTAGAGTCCATTATTCTTACCCCCAAAAGGCTAGAAGTAAAACAAAAGCAGGTGGGAAAATATAAGTGGGAAAACATGGCACAGCATTCTTAGAAGCTGAGAGAAGGACTGCCATTCATATGATTTAAACTTTGTTTTCCCAGTGGTTCTCAGCAGCAACAGATGTTGCTATGGAAAGTCTCCATCTAAGAAGACGACTATAGGTAGGTAGAGAAACTGAAGTTCCATCTTGAGAGGAGTACAAAGCTTGCATGTAGACAGCAGAGACTCCACAACAAAAGATCGATCATGGGAGGAGTAAGAGCTGAAAATACTTTCTGCCCTTGGGAAGTGGACGCTAGCTATGAAACTTTCTTTTACTCGGCAGGACTTTGTTCCTGACTGAGGCAAGAGTCAAGAAAGGAAACACTGCCAGAGTTTTTCCTGCTGTAGGGAGCTTACTCGGATCCGTTTCTCAGCTCAGCTTTCTGGCTGCTTACAGAGGGCCAGAGAAATTGGCTCTTCTAGGGCTGGCTGACATTCCCTCTGCAATGGAATTTCCTTTGTTGCAGAACCTGTGGCCTGCCTCATGCTGAGTACAGATTTTGTTGCTACTCAGGAAAATTTCCTTGAAGTGGCCCCAATTGCCCAATGGTTAGGAATACGGGGGCGTGAGGGCCCTGGGATCACGTGATATGGAGTATGGCTGTGATCCACAGTTTGGCTACACAAGGGAAAGAGCCCACTGTCACCCCTCAGTGTCAGCCGTTTTTTGAAATACGCTTCTCCTGCCCATGTAAAGGAGTTACTCTTGATAAAGACCAGGGTTAGAGGAAGTGATAGGTGTATTTACGTATGTATATAACCCCTAATGGTTTGAGGTTTCTGTTTCTCCAATGGACTTTGATGTGGAGGAGAAAATAGATGGCAGCAAGAAATCCTTGTCAGAGAGAAGGCTTAGGTGCCCTCCCTACTCCCTCCCCGACAAAGTCTTCTGAACCAGATAGAAAGCAGGTCCTGAAGAGATGAAAAGTTGAAGTGCAGTGGAAAACAGTCATTTCAGCTGGGATTGCTGGTGGCTGTGGCAAGATGACTCAGATTCACGAAAGAGAATCCAAGAGAGGCTGAAAGGGAGAAATGATTTTGGTTGCATATGATTGTTTTGCCTTTGTCTTTCTGGGAATGGGGTTGGGAGCAGGGGCTTCAAGAGGAGAGAATATAGATCATATAGCAGTGTTTGGGAAAACCAGAGAAGTGCTTCCTGCCAAGGCCAGCTATATCCTCAGAAAGGATTACAAACCATTTTGGTGACAAAAAGGGTTCCAGCTCTTCATGGACAGAAAATACCAGGCACATATGTCACCACTTTGTCTGTGGCAGACATTGCCAATGGATCACTGGCAGCCATTAGCAATTGATCAGAGTTAGTACTCAAGATGAGATAGAAGAAAATTAAAGATTCCCCAGTGAAGATCTGAGGGAATATCTTGGACTACGTAAGATGTAGAAACAAGACTAATGTCAAGATTCCAAAGCCTCAAGAATCTTGGGGGAATTCTCTGCTTCCTATCCCAGGACACTGGGGAACCTAGGATAGTTTATATCAAATATTAATAAAAGCAACTTTTATTTATTAAATCTTTTCAATGAACACTGAACTACTTTTGTGTCATTTCAACCTCACGTCAGTACTACAAGGGGCTAGTATTCCCATTTTATAGATAAGGGAACTGAGCCTCAGAGAAGTTAAGAAACTTCCTGAGGTAATGCGGCCAGGAAATGGCTGAGCAGACATTCTTACCCAAGAAATTTGAGTACAGAGTATCAACTTGAAGCTCAGAGGGCTTCATTCCAAGCTCTTCTCTCCCAGTGTGGGTGAACATGGGGTAAGATAAAGGCATAGCCTAAGACAGACTTTTGGCCAGCTTCCTCAGATGTGTTTATCCCCTAAATTAGCTGTGTGGAGATTCCTGCCATCCACCATCTCCCTTCTCTGTTAGTAGAGGGTGGACCCTGTCATAAGGAGAGACACGCAGAGATTGTAAGCTGACACCACACCCTGGTCACTTCCGTGACTTGGGAGCACATAGCAGAAACACAGTTGCCAAACCCCCTTGCATGCTACTCATTTTCCTCAGTTCCCAGCTGCCTGTGAGTCCAGGAAGAAAGCTGGGGCCAGATCCAGGGTCAGCCGAATGGACAGATGGGGATGCGCAGAGGTGACACTTGATCACGCCCTGGCATCTGTTGCGCCTGTTGCGGCTGCTTCGGAGGGCCGATGTCTTGACCTAGCTAATCCTCTTGGTCATCCTGGTGCCAGCTGTGTTGTGTCACTCATCCCAGCCCTTGTGGTAACTACTGCTTCCAGAGAGTTTCCTTTGGAAAGTCAAGCTGATGGTGCTCTGCTTCAATTTTGACCTTGGGTCAGCCTTCAGCAGACAAAACCTATGCATGGGCTAATGGAGGATCTGAGATGCCTGATTCTAGGTAATTTACTGATCACACTGGTCTATGTTCAGGTCTTTCTTTCTTTCTTTCTTTTTTTATTTTTTGTCTTTTTGCCATTTCTTGGGCCGCACCCATGGCATAATGGAGGTTCCCAGGCTAGGGGTTGAATCAGAGCCGTAGCCACTGGCCTATACCACAGCCACAGCAATGGGGATCCAAGCCGCATCTGCAACCTACACCACAGCCCATGGCAATGCCGGACCTTAACCCACTGAGCAAGGCCAGGGATCGAACCTGCAACCTCATGGTTCCTAGTCGGAGTCATTAACTACTGAGCCATGATGGGAACTCCCCTTTTTTATTTATTGTTTTAATGGCCACACAAATGGCATATGGAAGTTCCAGGCCAGGGATTGAATCCAAGCCACCTGGGGCAACCCCAGATCCTTTGAACCACTGCAAGGGGCCAGAGATGGAATCTACACCTCTGCAGCAACCGGAGCCACTGCAGTCAGATTCTTAACCCACTGTACCACAGGGGGAACTCCGGTACTTCCTTTTTTGACATCTGTCATCTGACACCAACAAAACTCATATACCTGCTATGGTTAGCTAGCTTTTTTAGAATACCATGTTAAAAGAAGGAAGGAAACAGGCTTAGTTGGGTCAATCAGCCTTATTTGGGCATTGGAAAACAAATGATGAAAAACTCAACTTCATTATTGCCATTATGGAAATTACAGTCTGCTGGAAGAGGCTGAAAAATAAACTAGTTAGAAAGAGAACAGTATGATTAAAATTTCAATGGAATTATAAGGGAAAAAAACCTTTCAGTGTCCGATGTATGAAAACCCAGAATAAAAAAAAAAATGCTTGGCTTGTTCTAGAAACTGAAAGGTGGCCATGGGGGCTGGAGTGTAGTGGGCTGTTGGGGTGAGATTAAGAGGGAGAGGCAAGCATAGGTTAGACCCTGGAGTGTCAGGCTAAGGGGCTTAAATTTTGCTTGAGATTCACTGCAACACATAGAAGGATTTTAAACAGGAGAATAGCATAATCTGGGCAGTGTTTTAAAATAAACGGTTTTTCTGTAATGTGGAGAATATTTTGGACAAAGCTAGAGTGGAAGAAGTAATGCAGATTAAGAGACTATTACGCTACCTCAAGCAAACTGATGGCTATAATGGGAATGGAGAAAAGTCAGAGATCTCTCAATAGTCTTCTTTCTAATTATGTGGGAACAAAATGGTAACAGGTGGATGGCCTGAGTGATTCAACTTCCCCATTGTGAGTTTAAAATTTCTAAAAGAAAATCTAATTAAAAACTGGAGTGGGAGTTCCTGTTGTGGTTCAGCTGGTTACAAACCTGACTAGTATCCATGAGGATACGGGTTTGATACCTGGCTTCGCTTACTGGATGAAGGATCTGGCGTTGCCATGAGCTGTGGTGTAGGTCACAGATGCAGCTTGGATTCTGCTTTGCTGTGGCCCTGGCCTAGGCCTGCAGCTGCAGCTCCAATCTGACCCTTACCTTGGGAATATCCATATGCCACAGATATAGCCTTAAAAAGCACCCCCCCCCCAAAAAAATTGCATTTCTAGATGTGGCACATATATATAATGGAATATTAACCATAAAAAAGCACGAAATAATGACATTCACAGCAACTTGGACAGACTTAGAAATTACCATACTAAGTGAAGAAAGTCAGACAGAGAAAGACAAACATCATATGAAATCACTAATATGTAGACTCTAATAGAAAAGTTACAATAGAACTTACCAAACCGAAAGACTCAGAGATTTCAAAATCAAACCTATGTTTACCAAGGGAGAAACGTGGTTAGGGGTGGCTAAGTTAGGGGATTGGGATTGATATATAACCTGACTATATATAAAATAGATAGGTAACAAGGACATGCTGTATAGTAGAAGAAAATTTACTCAATACTATTTAATAATCTGTATGGGAAAATAATCTGAAAAGGAATGGATATATGTATTTGTATAACTGGTTTACTTTGCAGTATGCATGAAATTAACACAACCTTGTAAGTCAACTATATTCCAAAAAATTAAAAAAAAAAATTCCCAGGCCAAAAAAAAAAAAAAATTGCACTTCTAATAATGTATTACTTGGAAGTAAAAAACTGAACACATGGAGCTCCCATCATGGCACAGCGGAAATGAATCCTACTAGGAACCATGAGGTTGTGGGTTCGATCCCTGGCCTCACTCAGTGGCTTAAGGATCCGGCATTGCCATGAGCTGTGGTGTAGGTCGCAGACGAGGCTCAGATTTTGTGTTGCTATGGCTCTGGTGTAGGCCAGTGGCTACAGCTCCAATTTGATCCTTAGCCTGGGAAACTCCACATGCTGCACCGTGGCCCTAAAAAAAAAAAAAAAAAAGACAAAACAAAAAACCTGAACACAGGTTTTCTATAATAATGTTCACTACAACAATGTTTTTAGTAGCAAAAAACTATAGTGTGAATGTCCCAAATATTCAACCTAGGAACTTGCTTAGCATGTCATAATTCATCTATATAATGAATTTTCTGAAGCAATTACCACATACACAAAATAAATCTATTTAATGATATGGACTGTTTTCCATAATGAAGAAATGAAGTAAACAGGCTTATTTAAGATCAATATGGACAATATGATGCCATTTTGGGGTTGCATTTGCAAAGAAAAAAATCCCTCAAATGACATTCAAGAAAATATTAACAGTGGTGAACACTAGCAGCTAGACATTAGGGGCCATTATAAATCCTCTTTATTCTCATGTCTATTTTTTGTTTATTATACTAGAGAATTGTTTTATATAATTTTAAGAAGTTAAATTTAAATAATTTCCTATATGTAGGTAGTAGATTGGTGGTAACAAACGTTATATACAAATTATATATGCACATTTCTGCTATTACTAAACACATAGCTTTATTCACTGAGCCTTGGCATGTTCCTATGTCTTATTTTCTTTTTGAGCTTCCTTATAATCTTTGTTTACTCATTTCTGGAATATCCTTCCCACCCTTCATGCAAGTTTTCTTTTAAGAATTTCAAGGAACCAGTGTTATACCATTAAGCATGAACTAGTGTTTTCTCAGCCAAATCAGAACATCTGGTCAACCTCTTAAATGCCCTTGCTCATTTTGCATCTCCTCTGTAACACTCTCTTTGCCATTTTGAACTCTAATTATTTACTTCATCCTCTGGAAAGAGCTGAAAATATACCATTTTTTAACGTCCTTGTCCTTATAGTTCTTTACATTTGTGACTGTTATTGATTGTTTCACCTGCTTCTGTCTTCTTTCTCAACTGAACACTAAGCTCGGTGATGGCAAACACTGTATCATCAACCCACCCTCCCTCATTTTAATGCCAGTGCAAGTCTGATCCCTAATAAATGCTCAATAAATGTATTCTTTATTTAGCAGTAAAATTATTACATCATTCCAAGCAAATTGAAAAAAATTTACACAGGTCAGTAAGAGAGTTAAGGCAAGCCTCCTGGGAAGGTGCAGCTAGCAGAAACACTGACAAATCAAGCCAGGTTTCCAGTTTTCCAAGAGTCGGGGAGCCCTATGGATGTATTTTAACCCAAACTGTGGAAATTGGGAACAAATGCTTTTGGAAACTTCACATGTTTGGGGGTGGAGGATGCTTTGCAGGTTTGTAGGCCACATGGCAGTTTCAAGTTTTGGTGCACAAGGCTTGGGAGTGAAAGTCAGATGTGATTAAAAATACACGTCTTACAGATGTCTGGATGCTGTTCAAACCCCCAAAAGTGGGAGAGAAAACCTAGCTGCTTTCCAGATTTTAAGGGGGGAAAAAAAGGCCATCATGGCCTCTTTGTCTCTTTATTGAATGGATATGTTCAAGTGACATTTTAAATTTGTACTGTTATCTCAGCTGCTTGTTTACCTTTTTAGCAGCCCTCTTCACTGCCCTGAAACTGAAAGCAGGGTAATTGGAGGAACATGTGACATGCCCCAGGAGATGAAAAGTCCTTATTATTTTTAGCATATGCTAAGTAAGCCTAGGTAAGTGTAAGACATATAAATACAATTTATGGGGATCAAAAATATACAATTTTAGATTCTGCCTCCTTGATACCAATACAGAAAAATATTATTTTCTTTAACATTTTCCTACATCCACATTTTTAAAAAGAGAATTTAAATTTTATTTATTTTACTTATATTTTTAAAAACATTCTCTAACTGTATCCAGCTGTCTGGCTTTGTTTATAATAACCTGTTTACTCATCATCAATTTAAACATACGATCTGAACATCTGTCTCCTTCTACCCCAGCTTATTTGCTTTCAGTCTTCATTTTAGCTTGAACTTGAAGTCAACATCTTTTCCTCTGAGGCTCAAAGGAGTTGTAGAAACCCCAGAGACATTTCCTTGCAATGAGCTGGAGAGGTATGTCTAATTTAAAAGTTCACATCCCACTTCACAAAAAAAGAAGGAAAAAAACATTGGTCTCCGTTACACAGGCAGAGAACAAAATGGGAAAGAAAGGCACTTTGTTGTGCCAGACAAAGACAGGCTATCAATTTTCATAAATCTGCATTCCCAAGACAACTGCTCATGTCTGGTAAAAGGTCTATTTCTTTGAACTTACATACCAGAAAGTATTTTTTCCTTTGTCTTAGAAACTGAAGAATACAGTTAACTATAGTAAAACTTAAGTGATATAACACAGATGATTTTGTTAATTTCAAGAATTCTATTTTATAAGGTTGGGGGTTCTGGGGCTTGTAAAGTGGTCCACTGTCAAATAGGGAAGGTCATAAACACAACTTATGCAAATACACTTTCTGGTTTTCTAGAAAACATTATTTGCAACCATAGTATGTATGTGTGTTTATGTATTGGTTTGCTGATTATAAGATGGACATTTGAATATATTAATTAAACAATGAGAACCTGGCTCATCTCAGATGGGACTGACAATATGTGATTAAAACTATTTTGCATCAAAGAGTCAAAAACTGCCAACATTTACTGGTTTTCAAGTCTTATGTTTCCTCTTCTTCTTTTCCTTCTTCCCCTCCAGTTTTCTGTTTTCTTTATATATATATAAATATATATAGACATTCCCATGCTAGGGGTAGAATGGGAGCAGCAGCTGCCAAGCATATACCACATCATCCACTTATCCACAGCAACGCCAGATCAGAACCACATCTGTGACCTACACTGCAGCTCTCAGCAACACCAGATCCTTAACCCACTGGGCGGGGCCAGGGATCAAAACTGTATCCTCATAGACACTAGGCGGGTTCATTACTGCTGAGCCACAACAGGAATGAACCTCTTTTCCTCCACTTTTAACCACTGACCAACTAAAATTATTGTACAAATAAAACTCTAGTCATATATACTCACCAATAGCAAGCATACCTAAGCATGGTATCTGTTGGTCTTAATCTATTACTCAGAAAAATTTTATAGCTGGGTCTTTGAGTCAAACAGACCTCAGACTGCCTAATATACATACACTTCATTGTATAATGAGGTTCCATGAATCACTAAGAATAAATGGCATAGGTCAATTGAAATGACACACTGAAACAGGTTAAGGCTTTGATTTTAAAAACTGATAGTGGTTCCGGTATATTCATAGTATTAAAGAATTCCAGGGTTGAATTTTTACCAACCTGAGATTCCAACCACGCTGATGATCTGTCATTTCATATGTCTGATAGACAATTAATTTTTTTACCTCTCTTCTAGATATTTTTATTCAGCAGGATGGGGTGGTTCCTGCAAGTATTCTTTTCACACATGCCTCAGGTAAGCCTTGTGATGCACTGTATGGACAACAACACTCTAGACCCCTAGTGCTCAGAGTGTGGTCCATGTAATGGTAGCATCAGTATTATCTGGAAGCCAGGGAGAAGCATAGACTTTCAGGCCCCACTCCAGGTCCACCGAGCGAGAATCTGCACTTTAGCAATATCCCTAGATGATTCACACTCACAGTAATATTTGAGCACAGGGTAGTGACCCCACTGCCTTTGTTATATATCTGCAGCCTCAAATTCTATTTTATTTTGTTTTATTTCATTGTACTTTTTGGAAGCTAAATATATTCTACAATTTTTGTTTTGAATCTCTTTTCAAGGGATTGCTGTTTCATGATGCTGAACCTACTGGTTGAAATAATCAGTCTGGTCAAGTGTGTAGTTAATCCTGTGGGGAAAAACATACTTTCACAAAATCCCTAAACCATCAGCCAACATAATCACCTGTTATAGTGTCAACCAAAATACCTACTTGTGCAGTTGAGGTACTCCCATGGTGGAGCCTTGTTCTGATGGGAAGCTGGGTTGACTTGCAGTGACTCACCCAGGATGCACCTTATATGTCTTCACTGAAGCCATGGTGTGTTGGGTAAAAGCCTGGGTTTTGGAAAGGAAAAGAACTGGCTTTGAATCCTGGTTCTTCTACTTATTACCTCTATGTTCTTCAGCATTTGTTTTTGTTTTTCTCTTTGAACCTCAGTTTCCTCACATATTAAATGAGAATAATAAGTGGGCCCATCTACAGTGCATCTTATTCTCATCCTGTGAAGGTTAGTTTTCATCACTGGAATGGCTTTAGGGAGTAATTGGCTTTTACGTTGTTTTTAACTGAGACACAACTCACCTATTCTGGAATACACTTTATTTCCTGTGTGGAGGGAATAGTTTTGTTTTAGGGTTGGTTTCATTGGATTTGGGGGATTTTATTGGTGTTTTAAGGGTGAAGAAGCTTTATCAGTGGGCATTCTATGTATATAGAAGCAGATTAAGGGGACCTGAATGGGTCTCATTTAATTTCTAGATACTGGTGTTCCTATTAGAGAGACGCAGGACATGATCCAAGCATATGAACTCTGCTTAGAATAAATCCTCTTTTCTTGAACTCTGAAGATAGTTATTGTATAACTGTGACTTCATTTAATATTTCTTATTGAGCTTGTAAGATCCATAGGTCTTCTGAGAGACATTGTCTTTCTTTGAAAACCATTTATTGAATATGGCCAGGCTAAGGGGGATTGGAGTAGATAGTGAAACATAATGTAGGTGGCCTTGCTTCTAGCCTAACATTTGAATTCAGTGATTTTAGGTTAAAATAAAAGCTAAGGGTAAATGATACAAAAGTCACCAAAAAAAAAAAAAATGGCCTGTAGTTTGGCAGTAGGGAGAAGGATTCCTTAGGTGATACTTATCTATGCACATGAGTCTTATATACTGTTCAGCGTCACCCCATCTTACTTTTTCATCTACTGCTCCCAGAACACTGCCCATTGCTGGGTCTCCTCAATGCTGGATAACACCTCATTATTGTCTGCTCAAGCACTGATTTGCTAATTATACACAAACAAATTGACAGAAAATATTTTGGATTTCAAAATTATTTTTCCTCCAGTAATGACTTGCATTGGCAATAAAAGAAATACAGTTGATAACGGTAACATTTCCTTCACTTAACCAATGAGTAAATTTTTTTTGAATATCTATATTAAAGGTTGGGTAAGTGTCTATTAACCATTTGGTCATAATCACTGATGATGAGACTAGAAACGAATTTGACAATATGTAGTGAGAATCTTCAAAATTTTCTATTTTTTTTGAACATGGTATTTGGACTATAAATTCCTAGGTTGGATATAAGGAAATTATTAACAAATACTCACCTCTACCTAACAGCTTTTCTTTTCCCCACAGAATTGTGGGTTAGAAATTTTGAAATGAATTTCTATGTAAACTAGAATTAAGGAAATAAACATATTGTAAATAATTATAGCCATGTTTCAGGTTATTGGAGAATGGGGTTACAAATAAGAACAAAAGGCAGAAGTTAGAAGAAATCCCATTCTGTTGAATTGGCTTTGGAGGTCATCCCAATTGGATGTTATCAAACACTCATTATTTTCAAAATGTATAGCTATGGATATAGTTATAGACATGGAGACAAACAGAAATGGGTGTGTAAATGTATACACATAAGTACATATGAGTGAAATACCTATTTATATTTTCTAGCTAGCTCTGTATGTTGAGAGGATCCAGAAGAAATGACACTTTGGTAAATATATAAACACCTATCTTGGTTTCAAAATACTATTTCCCCATAAGAGGAAGTAGAGTCCTTTAGATAAAATAGCTGACTCCAGGAGAGAGGCAAAAAACAAACCAAAAAACTCACAAGAAACAAGATGGACCTGGAACTTTATGTTATGCCAGAAAGTACAAAGTGCTCAAAGAGTTATGGGGACAGGCCAAGAGGACACAGGAGCCACCTTAAGGGAGCCCTTACTGGCTAAATTTGAGCAACAAAATAGTAATAATTACAGATTATGAGCTACTGAATAAGATAGAAAACCATGAGTCCACATGAATATAAAAAAATTAATAAGTTGCAGAAAAGGCAAGTTTCTCCTTCCAGGAGAACATGCCTAATAAATGCAGAAGGAATGACAGGACCAGAAAATCACCATTTGGCAATCATCACAGTAACAAAGTATTTAAGCTAAAATAGATAATAGTCCATAGATACTAACACCAGTGGGTCAAAGTTTGATGAGTCATAGCACACTCACATGGTTTCATAAAATACGTATTAATTGTAAAGGGGAAAAAGGTATATTTAGAGTGGAGAAAGCTGGGAGATACCCCCTTAACCGAGTGGTCAAAGTTAACATTAGGAATAGGGGGACAAATCAACATCACGGGCCTTATGAAAACAACATTATCACCTCTAGAGCACTGCAGCCCCAAGTGAATAACCAGAAATTACTCATGAGAAAGTATCCAAAGTGAAGGACATTTTAGAACATGACTGGCCTTCATTCTCCAAAGATGTCAACATCGTGAAAGACAGAACAGATGAGTATTGTTCTAGTTTAAAGAAAACCGGAGATGTGACAACTGAAAACAACATATAATCCAGAATTTTCTTTTGCTATAAAAATTATTATTAGGACAACCGGAGGAATTTGAACAAATTCTGTGGGTTAGATAGTGCATATACAGTCAATGTTACTTTTCTATCTTAATTCTTACACATTGTTATGTAGGAGATGAATTGTATGAAATATATACTGAAGTACTTAAGAGTTAAGATGTATCATGCCTGCAAGGAACTCTAAAATGGGAGCAGAAGAGGGAGGGAAGGAGAGGGAGAGGAAAGGATGGAGTGAGAGAATTTTCATAAAGCAAATGTGGTGAAATATTAAAATTTGGGAAATCTAGGTGAACACATATATATTAATTTTTTATACTATCTTTCCAATTTGTAAGTTTATAAGTCAAAATAAAATGTTGAAAAAATGGCTGGATAATTTCACTTCTCAACATCTTCCTTAGGGATATAAGAATGCAAATAACTCTTACGTACAAGTATGTTTATCAAAGCATTATCTGCAATCATGAAAAATTAGAAAAAGTGTACCTGTTAAATAATGAGAAGGGTTAACTGATTACATATAGCAGTGAAAAATATGTAGCCAGTAAAATGAAGTTTTTCAAATAGACATAATTTAATGGGAAATGCTATAATAGTAATTATAAATATGAACTCAATTATGCAGAGTGTATATAAAGAGGAAGCACATTAATAGGTTGATAGATGATTTCGTCAAAGAGAAGAACTAAATATTATTACTTAAATTTGTGTTAATTTTCACAATTTGTATACAGTTTGTTCACAATTCATATATTTTTAATGAAAAAGGAAAAATTTTCTGATTTTTATACCTTCTAATTTGAGACTCTTCTTAATTTGTGCAAAGGCTACGTTTTCAATAAAAGGTTTTCTTAGTCAAAAAGTAGAAAAATCATTTCAACCACAAAATTATTTCAAATGTTGGACAATTTAGAGACCTCAATTTATAAACAATCAGTATGCTAATTACAAACTGCAACTCTTCAACACTTTGGTGGTTTAATTACTTTTTTACTGCATGTATTTCAAAGAAATATGATTACACTTACATGTACTGGAATACACGTTTCTTCTATTTCAAATTTGCCTTCCCTCTAATACATGCAAATTCTATATATTATACATCCTTCTGAAATGTCAGTTCAAAGGATGGGAGGTGGCTTCTGTTAAACTAGCAGCTGCTTTTGATAGAGAACAGAGGACATAGGGGTGGGAGCAATGATTTATCTCTCATTTAAAGAGTTTATAAAATGTTGGTAAGGATAGAACTTGACTAAAGACGACACAAGAATATATTGAAGAATTTCTAGTCATGAATAGATGCATGTATGTGTATGTGTGTATAAAAATCTCCACAGTTATGTAAGTGACTAGAGAAGAATTTGTAATTTGAAACCTTAACACTGGTGGTGGTGAAAGACATGGTGCCAATGTTTCCATGGCTGAGAGTCTTCTTTGGAATCAGGCACATGTGGTGTTTATTGAGGATTTCTTCTTTGGAGGTTGTTGGTTTAGGGACCTTTACATTTTTGGAAAAAAAAAAAAAAAAAAAAAGATCATGCAGAATGTCCCATCTCACTGAAAGAGGATATCAGGAGAAGAACTCACAAGTGGAACATTTGTTAAGCAAAATAAAAAATGCCTTGAGGAGTTCCCGTCGTGGCGCAGTGGTTAACGAATCTGACGAGGAACCATGAGGTTGCGGGTTCGATCCCTGCCCTTGCTCAGTGGGTTAACGATCCGGCGTTGCTGTGAGCTGTGGTGTAGGGTGCAGACGCGGCTCGGATCCCGCGTTGCTGTGGCTCTGGTGTCGGCTGGCGGCTACAGCTCCGATTCAACCCCTAGCCTGGGAACCTCCACATGCCGCGGGAGCGGCCCAAAGAAATAGCAAAAAGACAGAAAAATAAATAAACTGAAAAAAAAAATGCCTTGAAGTTGGGATTTACCAAAACCAGATTGGTAAATGAAAGTCAATAATAACAACAATGATCATTTATTGAACATCTTCTTTTCTGCTCAGCACTTTGCCTGCTTTGCTCCCATTATTGCTAGTTTCTAAACTGGATAGCCTAGAAAAGACAAAAATAAAAATTGTCTTGCAATGACTTAGCATCATCTTCTATGCTTAGTGCCCAATGGCTCAAGGAAGATAGCCTGGATGACTTGTCTGAGAGATAGGAATTGAGCATGAGCAAGAAATAGCAGAAGTGGGGCATCAGGTAAGCTGGAGGATTTGGCAAAGGAAGACATGAGGCAACATTTCCATTAGGGATGACTGGAAAAGAGGATGGAAAGGAAATACCCACAGGCTGTTGAGTTGCCAAGAAGAACATGACTCACCAAAGAGAGATTTGTTATCTGATCCTCTAGGTCCCTTCTTGAAAAGTGATACTTTTCCTGAGGTGGATTGGACTCAGGAAGCATGAGACACGGGAAGCTGGATGGGTTCCATTCCGAGGGGGAGTGATACCAGATTGCTCTCTGCCGCCAGTACTTTAGAGGCGAGGTATTGAGTTTCCCTGGACCATCTGATAGATGTACAAGACTGATGGGCAACTGGAACACAGGAGCAGGATCAGCTCCAACTGGTGAATCTCTTGACTGATCCTTGAGCCTTTACTCACTCTTGCAACCTCTTTGCTTCCTTCTCTTTCTCCTCCACATTTCTCCCCACATGTTGCAATCCTGCTGTACTTGAAAGGTTAAGCCACAAATATAGTCTCCACTGAGAAATCTTCCCTGAACCTGTTAAGGAGGAACCAACAGTTCCCTACTTGGTGTTTTCATAGCACTTGGCTTATTTGCTTTTTGTTAAACCATGTCTTGCTTAAGCATAGCATGCCTTCTACTGAAGCATTTGCTGTAGATGGAGTTTTCCCTGCTACTGTGAAAGCTCTTTGAGGGCAGGGACAAAGTCTTATTGTTCCTAGATTATAACTCATTATCTTGCCCAAATCAAAGATCAGTAGGGACTTTTTTTGGGAGTTGAAAGGAAAGGGTCCATTTCTGAGATAGGCATTTTTATAGCGAAGATAGTGAGAAGAGGCTAAGAGGCATAAGTGGCTGGGTGGTGGTATAGGTGAATATGATGCAGTAAAGAATAGATTTAGAGTCATCAGGAAGAAAAGTCAGCTGTATTCTTTACTCTTTCCTCTGAAGGAACCTGAAGATTGATTTCAAGTCAGTAATGATACTGAAGACACTGAAAGTCAAAGAGGTCAGCATGACACTGCAGGAAGAACACTTAATCTGACTTTAAGAGGCCACTTAATTTTGTGCAACTTAGTCTTCCCATCTGACTTTAAGAGGCCACTTAATTTTGTGCAACTTAGTCTCCACCTTCCTGCAAAATAGACACAAAACACTTGCCCACCCTTCCCAATGGCTTGTTGTTAAGCTCCTTTGAGGAGCTTGACCTCCTTTGAGGTCACTGTACAAACATCCTATAGGCTCTAAGGAGTCCTTGTGATTGTTGGACAAATATCATTGGCATCCCCTGGGAGCTGGTTATAAATGAAGAGTCTCAGATCCCAACCTAGAATTCCTGAATCGTAATTTCCATCTTTGCAAGGTCTTCAGGCAACTTGCATGCAGGTAAACAGCTTCAGAAGTGCTACTCTAAAGGGCTATGGAATATAAGGTGCAATTGTTATTAAGAAGGTATGTGTGCATTGGGGAAATAAACATGGGCTTAGTCCTGAGGACTCAGCATTGGAAAGGGAACAAGACTGGTGAGTTAAAGAGTGCTGTTGGATGGGGAGCTTACCAGTCAGGTAGGAAACAAGGGTCCTCTCTTGTTGCATTTAAAGAGGTAGACAAGCTCACCTCATTGAACAGATTGTGTCCCTTTGATGCTGCCTTTGCTTAGGACCTTTATCTGTTCTTTCCCCTCAACAAAACTCATCTGTCCTGTGTTCCCTTTTCTCAAGAATCCTTGCCAGATGAGTACTAGGTAACACAAAGTACTTTCTCAGTTTTAATGGGTGCTATGTTGGTATCAAAATTTACTTTATGTCGGGGATCTTCCCAGCATAGCACTTTCATCCCAAAGAGTTAAGTAGGTGGTAGAAAATTCAGAGGGTCAAGCAGGACCCAAGGGACTCATTAAACACCACCATGTAGATAATCATGGTTATTAGTGACCATACTCTTGAGTATCCCAGAATAGCAGGGCTATCATGAGACTATCCGGTTGCATTCATCTTTGGGCAGTAAGATACTTGAGAAGAGGTTAGAAAGAGGGTGGTAATAGTAATGAGTAGTAATAGTAATGAGAGATACCTACTGTGTACCGGGCATCATGCATTTTAGCTTTGTAGATATCATCACATTCATCCTACTCTTTATAATTATGCCTGTTTTATAAGCACAGCAGCTGAGGTTATGAAACTTGCACAAGGTCACATAACTAGTTTATATAATGGTGCTGAGGCTGGAACTCAATTTGGATCGGTAACAGATTTCTACAGAAAAGAATTTAAGTAACAGGGCTCTAATGAGGCTTTCAAAAGACATGCCTGTAGATTTCCAAATTTTAATGCCATAGCTGCAATAAAATTTAGGGGAACTGGTCAGGACACAAAAAAGAATTTTCCTCTTTGTAATTTATTTCTGCATGAGACAATAGTTTATATTGGAAGTAAAGACTGGAGAGTAACTAGAATTATCTTTAAACTTTGTCCTCGATTTTGCACTTGGCAAATAAAACCAAAAATGCTCACCACTTTAATTATGTCTTCATTTTGTTTTTTGCTGAATTTAAAACAGTTCTAATATGGAGACATGATGAGGGTTAATTGAATTTGACCTGGAAGAAAATTTCTGTGTTTACATGGAGAGATGAGAAATTTTGTTTTCATAAAAGTCTATCTTAGAGAACAAATTATATATTTTTCCTTTACATTTTTTAACCATATTCTAAAGGACAAATAATTTTTAACCATATTCTAAAGGACAAATAATTTTAAAGATACTTTTGAGCTTATATAGTTAAGAAATGATAGAGTATTAGTATATGCTTCCTATTAATTCTTTGAGAAAATTACAATATTGTGCCCTTGTTTAGGTAAATAGTCATCAAGGACCAGGATTCTCCACCACCCACATTCCTCCTGGTACCAAAATCTGAGGATGTTCAAGTCCATTACAGATTGAGTAATATTTTTGATCCATGTTTGGTTGGACCCACAGATGCAGAACAAGTGGAAACAGAGGGCTGAATATACACACATTCTACCAGATGTGCACTATCACAATTTTAATTTCAGAAGACCAGGACTTTGGAATGATATGATACGAGTATATTTCATAATAAAAGCCCTTGAATTTAGCCTATTTCTTTTCTATTAGTTTCAATGTTAGGGGCTGAATCACATGTGATGGTATTCTTTCCAACCATTTGGGAACACAGATGTTTAACTGCTCACTAATAGGAGTCACTGAAAAAAAAAGAGCTGGGCTGCAGCAGCAAGAAACCTCTTTGCAAATATGTAACATCAGTGCATCTGTTCTAAGGGTGTCATGTAATTCTCTCTAGCTCTATGCTAAAAGGCAAGCAGAGAAGATTTAAATTTATAGGGGAAGTAGGAGTGTGGCAAAGGGTTAGGAGAATGGATTTGATGTCAGCCACGTATTCAGGCACAGCCTTTGTCACTTCCTGTGGAAATGTGAACAGGTTATTGAACACTGAGTTCACAGTTTTCCCATACAACGATGACCTCAGCAGTATCTTATGATGTAGACAGGCTAATTGGGTGAACTGGAGGACGTAATGCATGTTAAACTTCAGCACAGGAACCGGCATACTACAGTTAAGAGAAAGTTGCTGTTCTCGAAAATTGCAAATGCTACCTCTGATTATTTATAGAAATAAAAGGAATTCTGATTTTAGTTATATGTGGGAGCCCTGGATGAAACTGGGGTGAATTAAATTTGGAATTGTTGAAGTTTGTTTGAAAACTTGGCCACCCCATCCCCCTTCCTGGATTTGGCTCAGTTGCCAAGAACTGTGGTTTTACATTGGGTTCTGCAAGTCCTTAAGTCTCAGAAGACAACAGTTGTGATTCCTTAAGAAAGTGGAATTGTGGGAGATATATTGATTTGTGTTGGTACCAGGCTCTTTAAGATGCCCTAAAATATGCCAGGAATTGGGTTTTCAAAGTCCCACCAGATCTGAGATTTTGAAAACCAATGATGGGAAATTTGATAACTAGACCAATGTGCCATGAATAATATTCCCCAAAGATCAACAAAGCATCTTAGCTCAGGCTGTGGCTGACACTTCTGTTCTTAATCGAAACATTTCGGCTTTCAAGGCTAGCAACGGTCTTCACTAGGGACTGACAGAGTATTATGTGGGAAAATGATAAATTGCACATGAACTCTTTCATCTTTAGATAATTACGGTTTCGATTGTATTGTTTATGTGTAACAATGTGGATGAAATTGGGTCTTCTGGCAGCTGGCTTGAAGATTTTTTTTTTTTTTTTAAACTGAGGAAATGCAGCCTTTGCTAAGAAGTTACATTCAGCCAGCTGTTGGGAAGGAGAAAGCGCCTTGCTAAGAAGTTACATTCAGCCAGCTGTTGGGAAAGAGAAAGTGCCGGGCTGGAACTAGTTCTCATATAGAAGGAGGAAGTGACCTTACATTTATAAGAATCAGAAGCTGGAGTGGAAAAAAGGGGCCAAGGGAGATCGAGAGGCTCAAGGGGGAAACATATGAGATGAGAGGAGGAAACCCACTGGTTAATGGGAAAAGAGCCCTTATCCAAGAGAAAGGCTAATGGGAAATTTTTTAAGATAAACACTGTGAGCTCTGAGGAGAAAGCTTCCCCTTTCTCTCACTTAAAATCTTCCATAGAATTTGCATTGCTCATTAGAGCTCACGGTGTCGGATTCTTTTTGGAAAAGGAAGAAAGGTACTGAAGCTGCTTCAAACTTGGCGTGAGGGAAAAGCAGAGGAGGCGTGGGAGGAAACCAACACATGGTACCCACCAATGGCACATGCTAATTGTGGAAAAGTGAGAAAATCTGGGTGAGTGAAAGGAAGGAAAGAAGCCATCCAGATTTATGTAGTCCCAAGATAGCTATTGTTAGCGTGCCCATGCCTTCTGGTCCTTGCTCTAGATTTTTGTGAACATTTGTGTTGTTCCATAACAGAGTTTTTTTTTTTTTTTTTTTTCAACAAAGTGGGATCCATGTAGTATTCACTGCTTCACAACTTTTTTCATTGGTTTAACAAAATGCTGGGCCCATCTCTCTACCTGTAAGGTGTCACTGGTAGAGGCTATATAGAATATTGATACTAGAAACACTGATTCCTAGCTTTTGTGATTGTAATTACTGAGCCGATGAATATGCTGAGTTCAGTCTTGTACACTTATCTGGTTATTTCCTTCAGATAGATTTCCCTCTTCCCTTTCTTCCTCCCTCTTCTGTTTATCAAAAAATAGTTGCTGAGTCAGCTTGTGCTGTTTATCAAAAAATAGTTGCTGAGTCAGCTTGTGTTGCTATAACAAAATATACTATGGACGGAGTGGCTTACACAACATACATAAAACATACATTTATTCCCAAGTCTGGAGACTGGGAAATTCAAAATTCAGTTCGTGGTGAGAGCCCTCTTCCAGATTTCAATTTGTGGTGAGAGCCCTCTTCCAGGTTTGCAGGTAACCACCTTCCCTCTGTCCTCACATAATGGAGAGGGAAAGAGAGAAAGAAAGAAAAGGAGAGACAAAGAGAAAGAAAGAGGGAGAGAGAAACAGAGGAGAGAAAGATAGAGATAGAAAGAAATGAAAGGAGAGAGAAAAAGAGAGAGGGAGAGAGAGAGAGGAGAAAGCTCTCTTTCCCAGGCTTATCAGGATACTAACCCCATCATGGGGGTCCTGCTTTCATGGACTCATCTAACCAAATCATTTCCCACCTCCAAATATCATCATAATTGGGGATAGAGTTTAAACATATGAATTTGGGGAAGGACACAGAACAGTGAGTCCATAACAACTGTTGAATGTTTCCTCAGAGTTGGGGGCCCTGGGGTAGGTTCTGGAGATACATATCTATTGACCTTCATGTGAAACTTAATCAACTAGCCCTGCAGAAAAAATATTAAATAACCACTGAAACAAGCATTACACCAAGGAGATTCATGGTGCCATGGGGATCTAGAGAGGGGATTTGGCTCATTTAGGGAAGTCATGGAAGACTTCACTGAAGAGGTAATACTTGAGCCAGGATGTGAAGGATGAATGGGAATGAATTAGAGCAAGTATGAAGGGAAGAGGGTCACAGAGAGAAGGGAGAATAGGTGCGGAGCCTTGAGGGTATGGAGGAATATGCTAGAACAAAGGACTAAATGAAGACCAGTATTACGAAAATAGATGTAGCCAGGAGGTGGCAAGAAACAGTGGATTGAAAAGAGTATAGTATCTCCAGGCCTTACTTGAATTAAAATTGCCCTTAAGATATGTTGCATCACATTTAATTGTAATGTTTTAAATATTCCATTGAAGGGGGTGTGGAATAAAGGGAATCCTCCTACACTATTTGTGGGAATGTAAATTGGTACAACCACTATGGGAAAAGCAGTATGGAGTTTCCTCAGAGAACACAGTGATCCCACTCCTGGGCATCTATCCAGAGAAAACCATAATTCACAAAGATACATGCATCCCAGTATTCAATGCATCACTATTTACAGTACACAAGACATGGAAGCAACCTAAATGTCCATCAACAGAGGAAAGGGCAAAGAGGATGTGGTTCATATATACAATGGAATATTACTCAGCCATAAAAAACAATGAAATAACACTGTTTGTAACACTATGGATGGATCTAGAGATTATCATACCAAGTAAGTCAGACAAAGATAAATATCATATGCTTTCACTTATATATGGAATCTAATTTTAAAAAATACCACATTAAATATCAAACCATTCCAATGAAAAATTTTAAAGAAGCATTTGGACAATAGATATAGTGTTGAGAATGTAGAGTAATCCTAAGTGAATCTGATAAAAACATAGAAGAAATGCCACTTTCATAGAACCTGTGACTCCTTTTAACAGCCCACCCCCAAAGCTCGTCTGGGTTGGGCTTAGAGAAGACACAAATCACCAGCTCAACAAATCAACACAGTAACTCGATGGGCTCACTCACAAGGACCATTTCCTCAGTCTCTAATGCTGGGCCCTATCTTTTCTCAGCCAGCAAAAATAGGGTATCCATGGAGCAAAACAATGTGGAACCAAGGCAAGAATGGTATCACTCAGCTGATAGAACTCCACATTATTCTGGGATCAGGTACAGAATGAGAACGTAATTTCTTAAAAATGTCCATGATTTATTTGCTGACAATACTAGTGAAGCTTCTAAAGAAACTATCATTTGTTACTCAAATGTAATACTTGGCAATCACTTTAGCTTTACTTGCCCTGTCATCTGGTATCTTTGTGTCAGGTGCAATCAACAAGATCATGCTGGCAGTCCTGCTTTGCCTTATGCTAATTTTGATGTAAGGTAAGGCTATTTGGTTTCTTGCTTCATCTTTAGTTTGGTGATTTTTCACAGGAAAAATGAAAAAAGAAAAAAAAAAGGTGAAATTAGAAAAATATCTTTTTTAACTCCCTTTCCCAATATTTGATACAACATGTAACCTGATCTTACATTCACACTGAAGAAAATCAGATCGTATTGCATAACTGATGTCTCATTTCCTTAGAGAAACTTGGCAAATTGATCCAGTTTTATTTGTTATTAAGGAGACAGTTCATGTTAGAGTTTGCTCTTTTCTTAAAATTTTCACTGACTCTATGCTACAGTATAACTTTTACTCACAGTTTCTTTTCTAGTTATTTACTTCCCTTTATTAGTAGTCTAGAAGGACCCTGATTTAAAGCACTTTACTGAGCCTATCAGAAAGACAAAACTGGTAGCAGTTTGAAGTGAATATGCTTTGTTTTAAACAATGTTTCTTCATTTAAGAAACAAATGATTTAACTGTCAAAAGAACTGAAAGAGAAACAAACAAAATGGATTGGCAGGAAAGCTCTCTCCCCTCAAACCACTGTATTCAGTGAAAATTATAAAAATATTCTCCCCTGGTCCAGAGAGGGTATGTTCCAAGATCCCCAGTGGATGCCTGAAACCATGAAGAAAGAGTACCAAATTCTGTACACACCATGTTTTTTTCCCTATACATACATAAGTGTGATCAAGTTTAATTATAAATTAAGTACAGTAAGACATTAACAAAAATAATTAAAATAAAATAGAATGGGTATAATACCGTATTGTAATGAAAGTTATGTAAATGTGGTCTTTCTCAAAATATCTTATTGTACAAAATTAGTACCTCTTCCATCTTAACTAAGCACTTGTGAAGCAGTGTGGCCATAATTTTTGCAGTTTGAGATGAAACCTCAAAACTAGCCTGAGTTTCTTTTTCCTTCTTCACAGTTTCACTGATAGAAGATCCATTCTTACCATAGATCTAAGCAACCTCAGCAGGTTTCTTTCCATATTAAGGACAGTTCTCCAAAGAAGACATGCAGATGGCCAAAAAACACATGAAAAGATGTTCAACATCACTCATTATTAGAGAAATGCAAATCAAAACCACGATGAGGTACCATCTTACACCAGCCAGAATGGCCATCATCAAAAAGTCTACAAACAATAAGTGCTGGAGAGGGTGTGCAGAAAAAGGAACCCTATTACCCTGTTGGTGGGATTGTAAATTGGTGCAACCACTGTGGAAAACAGTATGGAGATGCCTCAGAAAACTCAAAATAGAACTACCATTTGATTCAGCAATCCCACTCCTGGGCATCTATCCAGAGAAAACCATGACTCACAAAGACACATGTACTCTGATGTTCACTGCAGCACTATTTGCAGTAGCCAAGACATGGAAACAACCTAAATGTCCATTGACAGAGGAGTGGATCCAGAAGATGTGGTACATATACACAATGGAATATTATTCAGCCATTAAAATGAACGAAATACCAGCATTTTTTGCAACATGGATGGACCTAGAAATTATCATTCTAAGTGAAGTCAGCCATACAATGAGACACCAAGATCAAATGCTTTCACTGACATGTGGAATTTGAAAAAAGGACAGACCGAACTTCTTTGCAGAACAGGTGCTGACTCACAGACATTGAAAATCTTATGGTCTCTGGAGGAGACAGTTTGGGGGGTGGGGGGATGTGCTTGGGGTATGGGATGGAAATCCTGTGAAACTGGATTGTTATGATCATTATACAACTACAGATGTGATAAATTCATTTGAGTAATAAAAAAATAAAAAAATTAAGTTAAATTTTTAAAAAAGCATTAAAAAAAAGAATTTCGAGCTATTCATTTAAAGGAAACACTTTATGGCTTCTCTTTGGCACATCTGACTTGTCAGCATCACAACTCAGGCTTTGGGGGTCATTATTAAGTAAAATAGGGGTCACTTAAACGCAAGCCCTGTGATACCCTGAGAGTAGGTCTGATAACCCAGATGGCTTCTAAGTGGCTAATACGTGCGATCTTCTGGACAAAGGAATGGATCCCATCCTGGGTGGGACAGTGGGACAGGGGAGATTTCATCAAGTTACTCGGAAAGGCACACAATTTAAAATGTATCAGTTGCTCATTTCTGGAATTTTCCATATAATCTTTTCAGACCAGAGTTGACTGTGGATAAATGAAAATGTTGGAAGTGAAACTGCGGAAAAACAGGGACTACTTTAGTGGCAATAGATGAAAACAGTGTTTTCCATTGAATCATTCATCTTTTGTTCCTGAATTATATAGTTTTCAAGTACTAAATCAGTGCGCCAAATATTGATTGGCTCTCTTTAGGCCAACCATTGCATAGAGCCTGGCACCAATTATTTTTTTCTTTTTAGGGCCACATCTCTGGCATATGGAAGTTCCCGGGCTAGGGGTCTAACCAGAGCTGTAGTTGAGGCCACAGACAAAGCCACATCAGATCTGACCTATGCCACAGCTCACAGCAATGCCAGATCCTTAACCCACTGAGCAAGGCCAGAGATTAAACCCACATCCTCATGGACACAATGTCAGGTTCTTAATCCACTGAGCCATAATGGGAACTCCTGGCACCAATTTTTTAATAATGTTGCAACAAACACAGGTAACTGATTCTGTGCAATTGGAATATATGGACATGATCTCAAAACATTTCCAAGAAACACAAATCCATGGGAGTTTGGTCCACTCCAGGGTCTCTTCTGAGCTCTTAGATGCTATTTGAGTCATTTTTTAGCAACTGAAGTTTCTATTCCTCCCCTCTTTATTACATTGTCTTTTCCACTTAGAGGAAACATGATCTCTTTCTTTCAAATCCATTTTCAAGATAAACAAAATGAGCTTTCTCTCTCACCATGTGCCAAGCTTTGCTGGGAACAAAAACAAAGAGCGAAAGAAAGAAAAATCAACACAGCAACAATTATTCCAGACAGGATGAACACCAATTTAGGAAATAAACTCAAGTGTGTCAGAGGTGTAAGGGGGTGGCACACCAGGGTAGCTTGGAAGTGTCCCAGAGAACTAGGGTTCAGCAATAATTTCACCCCATAAATACCTGATCTCTTATCTTGTTCTGGAAACTGTGATTGTGAGGCCACAGTGGCAGGATATTTGACCACTGAGAGCTGCTTTATCTAAATTTCTTTTTATTTTTGTTTAATGGCAAGTAAAGCAAGTTGGGTTAGGAAATTTGGAGCTCTGTCCCAGCTCTGCCCTTTTGTTTTAGTTAGCTATTGTCTTAATTATGCTGCAAAACAAAACACCCCAGATCTCAGTGGCATACAACTAAAAACATCTATTGCTTTCTCATTGGATTATAGGTTGGCAGGTACAGCTTTGAGTCTATGGGTCATTTACCAATCCACTCCAGACTGCCAGTCAAAGTCAAGGCTACTTCCAGGATCTCTCACACCTGGGCCAGTCTGAAGGGGCCCAGCTACCTGGGGCATATTTTTCTTATGGAGCAGATCAGAAACTCCTGGAGGGCAAATGGAAACATGTAATTCCTCGGAAGGCCAACTATTGGAACTGGTCCACTGTCACTTCCACTCTCATTGACTTTCCTTCCTTAATTGGCTAAATGAAGTCACCTGGCCAAACCTAAAATCAAAGAAGGGGACAGGGATGAGTGGAAAATTCACCTCCATTGGAGGGGGCTGAATAAGAATAGCATTTGTCACAACCTAATTTCAAGTAACAACTGTATTTCAGTTTTTGTTTTGTTTTGTTTTGTTTTCTAAATTATAAAATAAGGCACAGAGGCAGAGAGAAATCTATCCTGCCAAAGATCAAGACAGGAAACAGTATTTATTAACTACACATTTAAAAGGTATTTAAAATTAAATACACTGAATGACTTCCCTAAAATTCAAAATTTAGGTTGTGTATATTATTAAACATTGGAACATCAATGAGAAAGTTGCCATTGCTTTTTATCCTCCTGGATTTTTCTACTCTAGTCTATTGGAAAAGAAGGCACACTCAGGAATAACCAAAGCTTGCCAGGCTGCATAAAGTAAGCTCCCACCTCCAGCCAAGGGTTTCTGCTACTGGGTTAAATCAGAGGTTAAAAACCATGGCCTCTATAGGTCAGATTTCCAAATCTGGCCAACTGCCTGTTTCTATAGAGCCTGTGACCCAAGAATGCTCATTTTTACATTTATAAATGGGTATAAAAAAGCAAAAGAAAATATTTTGTAACATGTGAAAATACATGAAATTTAAATTTCAGTGGCCATTAAAATACTTTACTGGCACATAGCCATTGCCTTTCATTTACGTATAACATCTGACTGACCGTATCACACTGGTGTTAGAGCAGCCGAGTCAAGTAGTTGCCATAGAGACCACATGGCCTTAAAGACTCAAAATATTTGCTTCATCTTTATTGTCCTATGATAAGAAACATGTGCCAACCTCTGGACTAAATGATTCCTCAGACATAAAGTGTCATAATCGTATGTGTTTCCTAAATAGTCTGAAGAATTTTTTTTTTTTTTTTTGGCTGCACCCGTGACAAATGGAAGTTCCCAGGCTAGGGGCGGAATCGAAGCTACAAGTGCTCACCTACACCACAGCCACAGTAGCATGGGATCCAAGCCGCTTCTGCAACCTACACCACAGCTCACAGCAATACCAGATCCTTAACCCACTGAGTGAGGCCAGGGATGGAATCTACATTCTCATAGATTCTAGTCAGGTTGGGTAACCTCTGAGCCATGAAGGGAATTCCTAAAGACAATTTTTAAATAGGTTGGAAGCCTCGCCAATCTGTACCATGAGACTGAAAGGTGGGCACAATATGTGATGGGTCCATTTGTACCCTTGAATCTGTATCATTCTGAAAAAGCAGGAAACCCAGCCATAGTGGTCCCTGACTTTTCCCTCATACTTTCCACAGATGACACTTGGACTCACCATCTCCTGCAGCGGCAGAAGCAATACCATCCTTCTGTTTATAAAATTCCATTTTTCTCTCTCCTAGGTGTGTCTTAACATAGGCAAGAGTTAAATATACAGCAATTCAAGGGTTTACGGAGCGTGAATCCACGTCCTCTTGATTTATGTTTCCTATTGCATTTCGAGTAATGCCAAAAATAGTCCCTTTGTTAAAACTGATTTACATTTCATGTTGGTTTATGTGACAATTTGTTTTTTGCCCATTGCCTTTCACACACTTTAAAAAAAAACTTTCATAAGCTTCAATTTTGATTTAATTTTTGTTTTATAAAAACAAATGTCATCCCGCAAGGGGAGACAGCTCTTGTTATAAACACACGTGCGGAGGACTGTAAAACTTAATGAAATTCACAACCAAACGTTATAATAAAATGGCCTCGGGACAGAAACAATCTAATCAGCCTCCCGTGAGTCACAGATGATCGGCTGGAATTGTACACAGGTGGCTGAGGGCACAAGGCCGTTGGCGTCTTGCCGCACAACACACAGGGGACATGCGTTTTATGACCCAACTCTGCGTGCCCTGTGGTGCTTTATTGTTTGCATATTTCTGTCCAAACCTGCCCTGGCAATGTAGCTGCCTAGACATTATGGTCTGCACACCACCCTCATTAGGAGACATTAGCCAATATTTCCCTGCCCAAGAAAGGACCAATTCCTTTCAGAGAAGTGTACAGATGAAGGTCACTCAAGCTGTGGGGGCCCGAGCTGAGGTGTGCAACTTTGAAAAAGAAGCAGAAATGCCTAACTCCCCCTTCCGCCTTACTTGCTTTGGAATCTTCTTTTGGGAATTCTGTGGGGGAAGAGAAAAGATGTTCTACAATTTGGACTACATGCTTTACTGAGTTGAACAGAATCACTGAGTAAGTTGACATGAATTTTAGTTAATGCAATGTAAACATCTGAGCAGCTTTGAGAAGCAGCAGTGTGAGGAGAGCTTTCCAGGCTTTCATTCCAAAATTAAATTGTGAGCTCTCTCATGGAATCTTGGGAGGTATTGCAAGGTCATTGAAATTATCCAGGGAGCCATTTGCTGCACTTGGTTGTGTACCAAGGCTGAACAAGACAGGTGGGTAGCACAAGTACTTTCTAAGAAAGATAATCCAGGCCTTGCCATGGTGTTGTCTGATGTTAACAAAGGAAAATGTATGGGATCATCTGACCACATGAGGCTACTGTGACTTAAGAAAAAACTATCTCATTTGAAAATAAATGAGTAAGTATTATTTCATTATTTTGAGAACAAAGCAAGCATCTCACTTTTGGGGCTCACATCAACCATGGCACCACCCCCAGTAACTACTTCCAAGGGCATCTGCAGCCCTTTTTTATGGCATTTAGATAGCACAGTGGTCAGGAGTAGGCTCTAGAACCAGACCACCAGGAATCGAGTCCTGGTCTACCATGTAAAAGTTCTGTGACCTTCAGCAACTTACCCAATATCTCTGTGCCTCTGTTTCCATTGTAGAAAGACCAAGATAATAACAGGACCTAACAAGAAGGTCATTTTGCTGATGCTATGAGTTCATCCATGCAAAGAGCACAGTTTCTGGCACACCATGCTTCATTAAATCAGTTATTATCACTGTAATTATTTGGTGTATATGTTCATACATCCACCTAGGACTCTATAAACAAAAGTATTTAAGAAGAAGGGGGCATGAGAAGTAACATTTATGCATATGGGTTAGGTCTCAGCTGACTGATCTCTATTTATTATCTTAGATAATACTTCTAATAATCTTAGAGTGGTATATATTACCTCCACAAATGTTAAAACAAGTTCTAAAAAGGCAAACACATCAGAAAGTGCCCATCATCTAGGGTAGAGCTAGAGTCAGCAGCTTCCTTAGAAATGTATGCCTGGTTAAAGAGCTGGTGCTTTGGGATTAATTCCTGCCTCTATCTCTTACCAAGTGTGATCCTGGGTGATGTAATCTCTTCAAATTTCATTTTTCTCCCTGCAAAAAGTACAAAATAATAGAAACTACCTCACAGGTATGGTGGAAACATTAAATGATTTATTAAACCTAAGAATGTTTAGGACAGTTATCTCACAGGTGCAGTAGAAACATTAAATGATAGTGTTAATAGGTATGAATGTTTAGCACAAGGCTCAGTACTTGAAAGATAGTGATCAGTAACCAGTAGTCATGATAACATCGATCTGTGGGTACCTATGGCTCTGTGTTGCCCCCTTTACAACATTTATGTGTTGTTAACCCACCCATCACCACTACCAAAGAGTGAGCTGTGTCCCAGGGGTTACTTTCCCTCTGTTGACCACTGTATGTCTCCTGCTTCTGGCACAAAGATTTTGGAACATTTCAGATATTCAATAAATACAATAAATACTTGCTGAGTGGCTAAATCCATTCATTTTTATATTGAAGTCATCCATTCTTGTGTTTTCACCACAAAGTATCAAAAAGAGACACTATATTTACAGTGCAATATTATTCAGCCTTGAAAAAGAAGGAAATCCTTGCCATCTGAGACAATGGAGATGTACTGGGGGATATAACACTGCCTGAAATAAGTCTGGGACAAAAGGTCAAATGCTGCAGGATACTGCAGCTGTGATGTAGCTAACACAGTCAAGCTTAGAAGAAGAGAGCAGAGTGGTGGTTGGGATGAGGGGAAATACGTAATTGGCAATTATTGGTATAAAGTTTTAGTTATGCAAGATGGTCAGGTTGTAGAGATCCTCTGTGTAATACTGTGTAATACTCTAATACTGTGCTTGTAGTTAATAATGGTATTGCACACTTAAACATTTGTTATGAGGGTAGATCTCATGTATTCTTAACTCAATGCATAAGGGGAGAGAAAGAGAGAGAGAATATTTTCCTCTGGACCTTTTTCTCTATCTTCTCCTTCTGGAACCCCTATAATGTGAATGTTGGTGCATTTAAGGTTGTCCCAGAATGGAAAAGGATAGAAAGCCCAGAAATAAACCCAAGAACTTATGGTCAATTAATCTATGACAAAGGAGGCAGGAATATACAGTGGAGAAAAGAAAGTCTCTTCAGTAAGTGGTACTGGGTAAACTGAACAGCTACATGCAAAAGAATGAAATTGGAACATTCTCTAACACCACAAACAAAAACAAACTCAAAATGGATTAAAGACCTACACCTAAGACTGGGTAATATAAGACTCTTAGGGGAAAACATAGGCTGAACACTCTCTGACATTATCTTCTTAGATCCACCTCCTAGAGTAATGTCAATAAAAACAAAAATAAACAAATGGAACCTAATTAAATTTAAAAGTTTTTCACAGCAAACAAAACAAAACCAACATAAACATAACAAAGCACAAACATAATGAAAAACAACCCACAAAATGGGAGAAAATATTTGCAATGAAGCAACTGTCAAGGGGTTAATCTCCAAAATATACAAACACCTCCTACAGCTCAATATAAAAAAATAAAAATAAAAAATGGGCATGAGATCTAAATAGACATTTCTCCAAAGAAGACATACAGATGGACAAAAACATATGAAAAGATGCTCAACATCACTAATTATTAGATAAATGCAAATCAACACTACTATGAAATATCACCTTACACCAGCCAGAAATCCATCATCAAAAAGTCTACTAATAATGAATGCTGGAAAGGGTATGGAGAAAAGGGAGCCCTCTGCAGTGTTGGTGGGAATGTACATTGGTGCAACAAATATGGAAAACAGTATGGAGGTTCCTCGAAAAACTAAAAATAGAATTACCATATGATTCAGTTACCCCACTCCTTGGGCATCTATCCAAAGAAAACCATAATTTGAAAAGATACATTCACCTCAATGTTCACTGCAGCATTATTCACAATAGCCAAGACATGGAGGCAATCTACATGTCCATCTACAGAGGAATGGATAAAGAAGATGTGGTACATATATACAAGGGAATGTTACTTGGCCATAAAAAGAATGAAACAATGCCATTTGTAGCAACATGGATGAACCTAGAAACTATCATACTAAGTTAGTCAGACAGTGAAAGACAAATACCATATGATATCACTTATATGCGGACTCCAAAAACAAACAAACAAACAAAAAGAGGATACAAATGAACTTATTTGCAGAACAGAAACAGACTCACAGACTTTGAAACACTACAGTTACCAAAGGGAACAAGTGGGGTAGAGAGGGATGGCTTGGGGGTTTGGGATTGGCATATGCACACTGAGCTATATGGAATGATTGGCCAATGGGGACATGCTGTATAGCACAGAGAACTCTACCCAATATTCTATGATAATCTATGTGGGAAAAGAATCAGAAAGAGAATGGGGATGTGTATGGGCATGACTGGGTCACTCTATTGTACAGCAGAAATTATCACAACCTTAAAATTAACTACACTTCAATAAAACTTTAAAAAAGAAAGGTGGGGGGGGGGGGGAGAGGGAGGGAGGGAGAGAGAAAAAGAGGGAAAGGCACCAGAACTGAAATTTTTGAGATAGTTTCCAACTTAATTTTCATGGAAGTTTTGCCCAAGAAATTTGTTCTGATTCTTCCTTTAATTTGTCTTGAACAATGGCTATCTTATGAACAACGCCAAAGGGCCATTTTGCACTTTAAATAAAAAGAAATAGCAATGGAAACAAGAAGTTATCCTGCCAGCAGTCACTTTAAAGACTTTCCTTAGTGACATGGCACCATTACCATCATACTGCTACCAACTTCTCTGTGCAGCAAACTGTATAAAGACCTTTTAAACAATATCTTATTTAGCTTTCCCATCAAATCTACGAATGAGAATTTTCATTCCTTGTTTTCTGAGTGAAAAAAAAAAAGATGTCCAAGGAAGTTAAGTGCCTCGCCCAAGGTCACACAGGGGAAAGGTATCAGATTTAGAGCTGAAACATGGCTCAGAGTGACCCCAGAGCCGCACCCTTGCTATCTCCTTTTATTCACCCAGTCTATAAATGTTTACCCAGTATCCACCAATAAGTGAGTAAATGTTTTTAAAATGTTTAGAACAGTGTCAGATACAAAAGTTCTGTATGTGTTTGAGAAATAAATAGATACCTAATTGGAACATATCAGTGATCAAAACACACTACAATCCCTGATCATGTTAAACTCACATATGACAAAAGGTAAATAGAAACATAGTAAGCAAGCAGGAAGGTCTAGTAGAAGGTCATGAAGAAGGTCATGAACATGGTGGCAAAATCCAGCAGGGCCTGGGAGATGGGGCAGGAATGCTCAACAGGCTGGTGGGTTGCATTTCAACATGGTGATCAGGGCAGGATTTGGGGAGCATATAAACTCTGAGGGCAAAAGTGTGTCTCTCTCCTGAAAGGGTACACCTGACAGGTAACAGCTAGAGCAAGGCCCCAGGGGTGACTGAGGAAGAGCAAGCAGCCTGTGTCTGGACTGGAATGACCAAAGGCAAGAGAGGCAGGAAATGAAGTTGGAGAAGTGGCAGGGTGACGGGATGATGGGTGGGGGACACCATGGAGGGTACTGGCTCCAGGCTGCTAAACTAGGACCCCCACATCCTGACCCCTAGAGGCTGTTCCGTTATTTGCAATTCCTGCTTGGGGACATGGAGGTCTCAGTAACCTCCCCCAATGTGTGGTGACATGTAGGGGTGGACAGTTAAGATAGGATGTTCAGCCACCAGCTGGTCAGCAGAGTCTGCTTATCCCATGAACATTAGATCCTGCAAAGGGCGGGGGTTGCTGGAGGGGCTGCAAGCCTACAACATCTGTCAGCCATGCACAGATAAAGGGACCACAACTAATTTGAAAAAAATAAATACGCGACTCAGGGAAGGTTGCTGTGCAGAGAATAAAGGGCGGAGTGACAAGAAAAAAAAACTAAAGGTGTGTGTAGACATGTGTACATAGATATGTGTATATGCCTGTGGGTATGAATATATGTACATATATGTGTATGTTTAATTCAATTAAATCACTGTGTAAAAACTAGCCACCATGCACAAGTCACAAAGAAGAAGACAAGAGATTTTTATGACATGGAGCAAATTTTCAGGCATCTTGAAATACTGGAAAGAATATTGATGTTTGAAGTCAAGAGCAGGGGTTGGCAAACTTTTTCTGTGAAGGGCCAGAGAGTAAATATTTTAGGCTTTGTGGGCCATGAATTCTGGGTTGTAACTACTCAACTCACTGTTCTAGAATGAAAGCTGCATAGACATCATGTAAACAGATGGGTGTGGTCATGTCAAAATAACTTTATTTACACATGCAGGGAGCAGTCAGGATTTGGCTCCTAGCAGTAATTTGCTGTTATCTCAGCAAGAGACTTGTATTTCTATTAGTTCTACCGAAATTGCTGTCTACTCAGTATCCCTACTCACTGCCAGGACCACATTAGGTGCTTTTCCTACAAATCTTCAGCTAATCATTATACCAGAAATATTATTATCCCTATTTTGCAGATGAAGAAATAGAGGTTCTGCTCAGAAAGGGTAAATAAATTGCTTAGGGTCACACAGCAAATAAGTTGCAAAACTGAGAGGCACATTGTGGAACATGATTCCACAGGGCATTTTTTTTTTTTTATCACAACATGCTTAACCACAAAGAAGAGAAATGCAGATAGTAATCAGACGTTTACTCCTTTGCCTAAAGCATGAAAATCTGAGTGGAAATAAATGGAGATTTTTGTTGCTGTATATTCTTACATTTACAGTGTCCATTTCAGCTTTGCGGAAAGGAAGAAAAAAAAAAGACACGTTTTGACTTTGCCTTCTTTGGCATGTATGCAAACTTCTCTCCAGGGATTTCAAAGCTGCCTGACACTCAGGTACTGTATTTTTCTTGGAAACAGTCTGTGCCTTTATGAATGACGAGGAGAGGGGGAAATTTAGGCTATGGGGAACGAATTAACTCCCCCTTGGTTCTGTGTGATGGATTGGCAAACCCAAGGATGAAGTCAGCAGAGTGAGTGAAATGCACAAATACTTTTTGAGTCATGTGCAGACTTAGAAGATACACAGAAATAAGGCCACCACCACATAGTGTCTCCTCCATTCCTCCATGCTTTCTTCCCATGGGGCTCTGACAAGCTCAGACTTCTTCTGGACACAACGAGAAATACCAGCCTCAGTCCTGACTCAGGGCCCTTGGTCTCACCTTCTCTGCCTGGAATGCTCTGCTCCTAGATTCTCCCAGTCCTGGTGTGTCTTACTATTCAGGTCAGAGTTCAATCCTCTGTTTATAGGCCCTTCTTGGAATTCCTAGTCTAAATTATCCAAGAGCAGGTCTTTCTCTATCACATTAGCATTAACCTCTGTTCATGTGTAACATTAAACACTTCCTATCTTGTTCATTTACTCATTTCCTTTTTATCTTTTGTTTCCTCTGATGAAGTCATGCACTCATGGAATCAAAAACCTTGTCTGTTTTGCTCATCACTGCTCATGGTGCTCAGGACTATGCTTCACACAGAAAAGGTATTCGAAGAACATTTGATGAATGAATACATGATCAGTAGCAGCAAATAAACACAAGTATTGAGTGCTTGTTATCTGGCAGGCACCAGGCTGAGCCTTTATAGATTTTCCCTCACTGGTGAGTTTAACTTAACTTCTTTAAAGAAAGCTGACTATCCTCAGTTTACAGATGATGCAGTGGAGGCTTGAAACAGTCAGCCCCATGAGGGCACTGCTGTGAACTGGTAAACAGCAGAGTTACTATTTCTGCTCTAGCCCATCTGACTTAAAGCCACTTGGCAAGATATTGGGGAACTGGAAGATTGAACCACACATTTATTACCCTGAAGGATAAAGAACATGTTCTAACCAAGAGGGTGAGCAACAGGTCAAGAAAGACAGCAGAACTATGCCAGCCTCAGTGTCTCAGAACACCGATGCAATGGTGAAGGAACTGTCATCTGTGTCCAATTCAAAGCAGTGTCCAAGAAAGGGCAGAAGGCGGGCTGTCTGCACAGGTTCATGGATGTCCAGGAATACCTGAGGCCACACCCTGCTCTGGTGTCCCAGGGGAAGCAGCACCTGGGTCATCTGTCTTTCCTGCCTTTTCAAGGTGCATTATTAAAGCGAAAATCTTTTTTTTTTTTCTTTTTAGGGCCATACCTGAGGCAAATGGAGGTTCCCAGGCTAGGGGGCAAATTGTAGCTGGCCTACAACACAGCTCATGGCAACATTGGATCCTTAACCCACTGAGTGAAGCCAGGAATCGAACCTGCATTCTCATGGATGCTAGCCAGATTTGTTTTCACTGAGCCACGATGGGAACTACTTAAAGAGACAACCTTAAGGGGAGATGTGATCTTGGTGGGGAGCCCTCCCCTCTGCCTAGCCTGGCCTACCTGAATTCTGCTCTGGGTGTGACAGTTGTCACCTCTGCCTGTTTCATGGGCTGCATTAAGAAATGACACTTAGTAAAGTCTTCTCCAATCGGCCCATTCCATTTGTGCTTTCGGTACATTTGCTTTGAGCTTCAGGCTTTGATGTCACCCTTGCCCAGCCAGCTTTGGGCCTTGAGGTGTGGGAGCTTCAGCAAGAGGAGGAAGGCTTCCTGTTTGAACCAGCACAGTGATTGATTAACCCTTCCTGTAACTTGTTTGGTGAAAAAGAGACAGCTTGGCAAAGCAGGCTCCAGATGGCCACAGGATGAAGGACACACTTCCTGAGATGCTGATTTAGGGGGGAGAGAGGGGATTGGGATAGCCTGGAGCAGACTGAGTTTGACATGTGGCCATACTCACCTGTGAACTCCACAGAGACTGGTGGCCTGGTGTGCCTCTAAGGAGTTTGCAACTGGAGATTTCATTCTCTGAGCAAGCGTTCATCTTAGGCCCTTGTTCCCACATGGCAAACAAATCAATCCAAACAGAAGGCACAAAAATACACTCAAAATAAAGCATGTTTATAACTTATTTTGGTCTTGATTGTTTTGTTTTGTCTTGTGTAAACTCCACTATTAACTCCCAAGCTCTAAATACAATTAAGTAGCAGGAAAGTAAGAAAGAAAAAATAGGAAGGAAAGAAGGAAGGAAGGGAGGAAGGAAGTTAAGAAGGAACTAATTTTATAATGAACTTCTAAAGAAGGTTATAAACACAACCCTGTTGCTCCAATATCACTTAGTATTTTAAAGCAAGAGATACTTGCCCTTCTTTTCCATTTACTCCATTATTCCAAACAAACTTCTTCTGAAATAAAGTGAAGATAAGACAGCTCTATTCTCTTGCTCACATGAAAAAGAAGGCAGGGTTTATAAAATGCTTTTAATCAGATTTTAAAATTCTTATGTGTTTATTTTTTGCCCTTTACCTAACATGTTGCTGGTTCTTTCCAGGAAGAGAAAACACCATATGAAATACACTTCAGTTCTCTCTGTGGCTCTACTCACAGGTCCAGCCTTTACAGTGACTGTTCCTGAGGGTGGGGGACTTGGTCATCTGCCATCACGAAACCAGAGGGTAATTTAAGGACTGATTTGGCAGCTGGGCCAAGCTCCTCATACAACCTCAGAAACCAAATTAAAAATCAGAACAAATATGCCCTGCTCCATTTCTTTCTTTCTTTTTTTTTTTTTGTCTTTTTGTCTTTTTGCCATTTCTAGGGCCGCTCCCAAGGCATATGGAGGTTCCCAGGCGAGGGGTCGAATTGGAGCTGTAGCCTCCGGCCTACGCCAGAGCCACAGCAACGAGGGATCCGAGCTGCATCTGCAACCTACACCACAGCTCATGGCAACGCCGGATCGTTAACCCACTGAGCAAGGGCAGGGACCGAACCCGCAACCTCATGGTTCCCAGTCGAATTCGTTGACCACTGCGCCACGACGGGAACTCCTCCATTTCTTAAGTATGTTTGTGGTGGGAAACTGGATGCAAATGCACAGAGTGGTTCACTATTGATTTAGGCATAGGTTTAAAAAAAAATAGCCAGTTAGACAAGGCTATTACTGTGTTAACAGTAACTCACGCTGCACCATTGGATCAAAGCACATTCAGAATCAACTACTAGAATATGAGTTTTATACTGAGCAATGGGCAGCCAGGGGAGTGCCATGATCTGACCTGTTAGGCTCTCTCTGGCTGCTCAATTGAGAACAGACTTTCAGGGGACCAGGGTGGAACAGAAGAACTATTTATAGACTATTGCAGCAGTCCTGAAGAAGTTGCGGTGGTTAATATTTGGGGTTGAATTCCAGACATATTTTGAAGGTGAAAACCTATAAGATTTGCTGACTCATTGGCTACAGCACATGAGAGAAGCTGTGGCTGTCTAGCAGGAAGAGATGGAAGGCTAGGACTGCCTTTAATCAAGATGAGGAAGACTGGCTGAGAAGAGTTCAGCTTGGACTTACTTCACGTATGATGCCTGTGAGACACTTGAGTGACAGATCAGGTGGGCAGTTGGACGTATGAATTCTGAGTATAAGGGAGAGGTCTGGGGTGAAGACAGGCATCTGGAGACAAATTGGAAAGGGCTATTTCAAGCTGAAACCAGATGAGATCACCTAGGAAGAGAGTATAAACAGGACAAAGAAGACATTCAGTGGAATCCTAAGATACTCCATCATTCCCAGGTCAAGAAGAGGAGGAAGCTGCTGAAAAAGAAACCAAGATGGAAAGATTGAGCTACAGTGCCTTGTAACCAGGAAAAAAACAAAAGCAATAATCTTTGTGCTTCTGTTTTTCTCTATTTTACCTAATATCGCTTCCTTTTCACTTAGTGCAGTACTTTCTCATTCAATAGCAGGAAAGCCAGACTGTAAGTACAGAGAATCACTGAGGCAGAGTTTTCTTTCTTTCTTTCTTTTTTTTAAGTCACATCTGTAGTTGTATAATGATCATAACAATCCCATTTCACAGGATCTCCATCCCATAACCCAAGCACATCCCCCAGAGGTGAAGTTTCCTTAGGGATAAATTTAAACCAAGTCATAGGACACTGGACTTAAAGAAGATATAACTCTTGATTGCAATGCAAGGTGAATAACAGGATGAAGGGGACATTCTAGGGAAATGAGGCACCTTTCAGGGAATCTGATACTAGATATCAGATATTAGAACTACATGATAAGTTAAAACCATAAGACAGAGGTGAAAGGAGCGACAGCTACCCAGTGATAGATGAGGAAAAACAATGGGCAAGATGTATTTAGATAAGGGTCCATCAGGTTCAGAACCTTGAAACAGAAGGTGGGAGTTCCAAATCAAGGTGCCTGATTAATACTCAGATCCTGAACTACATACAGAGTAGGCCAGTTTTTAAACCTTTTTTTAATGGTTTGAATACCTTTTATTCTACATTTGGGGTCCTCTTTGCTATCAAGGAACTGGCAAATTTTAAAGCTTGGCTCTGTCACTCACTCACCTAGAATGCCAATTTCCTCACCTATAAAGAAGGACAAAATTTACTGTGAATAATAATAATAACAAAAATCAACATGTCAAAGTGCCTTCCATATGTCAGGCACTTGTCTGAAGCCTCATTTTATACTTACTATCTTCCCATTTTACAGATGAAGAAATTGGGACTTGGCAATTAAGGGATGAGCCTAAGTGAGTATAAAGGATACAATTCAAACCTAGAGCTTTGTGACAACACCCTGGCAATGTCAGAACTGTGTTGGGTCAGGGTCAGTAAGTGCTGGGTGAAGTGGGGCTAGATGAACATGGGTTTGAATGAGGGGCTGTTTGGCCATGGGGGCCAAATTAAGGGATGAACAAAAGTGATGGCAGGGATCATTTGTAACACATGACATAGGTGTGTACCAACATCTGCCATCTTGGATCAGAACATCTGCCTAGTGAAAAAGAAAGACAAATACCATATGATATCACTTATATATGGAATCTAATATATGGCACAAATGAAGATTTCCACAGAAAAGAAACCCATGGGAGAATAGATTTGTGATTGCCGAGGGGGAGGGAGGGAGTGGGATGGACTAGGAATCTGGGGTTAATTGATGCAAACTATTGCATTTGGAATGGATAAGCAATGAGATCTTGGTTTATAGCACTGGGAACTCTAGCCACTTGTGATGGAGCATGATGGAGGATAATGTGAGAAAAAGAATATGTGTGTGTGTGTGTGTGTGTGTGGGTGTGGGTGTGTGCACGCGTAGCTGGGTTACTTTGCTGTACAGTAGAAAACTGACAGAATACTGTAAACCAACTATAATGGAAAAAATAAAAATCATTTAAAAATAAGAATATCTGCCTAGCAAAAGAAGGGGCTTGATTTAGATGAGTCTAGGAAGCTAGGATGTGATGCTTCTTCTGAGTTCAGGGTCTATGGTCAAAAGCCACATTCCCCCTAGAGAAGGAAGATAGGGAACACACACTTACTGAGAATATGTTCAGCCAAGGATCAAGGCACTTACCATGTGCAGATTTAGTACCTTCTTATAACAATTCTGTAGTACAGGTGTTACTTCCACTGTCTTACAAATGAAGAAACTAAGACTCAGGTGAGGAACCTACATAGGCTTGTCTGGTAGGGAAAGGGACAAGGCTGGTTTGCACCAGATTGGTCTTGATTCTAAAGCTCATGTTCTTTCTTATATTCCCAGAGAAAAGATATTCTTTCCTGTCTCCAAAACCAGTGCAAAATCAGACGTGTCTTTTCTTGCCATTTTGATCTCTTTTGTAATAGTTTTTTTTTTTTCCTGCACCTGTGGCATACAGAATTTCCCAGGCCAGGGATTGAACCTGTGCCACAGCAGTGACAACATTGGAACATTGGGTCCTTAACCTAGCAAGCCATCGGGGAACTCCAAGACTTTTTTTTTGGTCATCTTTCATAATACTTTTTCTTCTTCTGCCCCAATTCTACCAAAATAATTCTACCTAAATATGGGTGAAGACCAATAGCCCTTTCTGTCATTCCTGCTCCCTCTTATGTGAGTCTCTTCAGCACATTTGAAAGTTTGTCTTCATTCCCTTCCCCCAAAGTGAAAGTTGCTGTCTTTTGGTTAACTCAGAACTACAGGGATAAATTCTTGGGAAAGTCATGTGTTTTCATTATTATGTTATTTAGTCATGTACTTGAAACACATTTATACTGGTAGGCTATTCATAAAATAAACCATTCAGATGAAAACAAACAAACAAACAAACAAACAAAACAACAACAAAAACCAAGCCAGCAAGTTTTGGAGTTATCTTGAGAAAACAAAAAGAAGCCTCCTATAGCGAAACATGCTTAACTCTTCTGTCTCATTTCCTAATGCAGGACCCTGTTGACCACCATCATGGTTGAGAGCAATCCCAGCCTTTCCATGTGAAAGTCATCATAGCAGACACTTGGTGTTTGTCATCATTATAAAGGAAACATATTGCCCAGAGTTTACTGGAATCCCATGCAAAGTAAATAAAGTCAGTGCCTTTAGCTACCTGCCTTCAACTTTCCTTTTCAAATTCCTTGTTAAGGGTGCATGTTTTCATGGAGGGTAGGAGTAGAGAGCTAATATCAATTAAGTACTATGATCACGCATTCTGGATCCTTGCTACTGAAAGTGTGATCCAGGGACCTGACCCATAGCATTGGCATCCTTGGGAATGTGTTAGAAATGGCACAATCTCAGAGCCCACCCCAACCCTACTCAACCAGAATCTACATTTTCACAAGATCCCTAGGAAAATTTCCCCACGTATTAAGGATTGAGAATGCTTTTTAGGCATTTTCTTGAAGCATTTCATACATTTAGGAAACAGGTACTTATGTCAGTGTTACTTAAATGAGAAAACAAAATATAGTGAAGTAGTAGCTTGGCTGAATTCTTGGCTAGCTTGTGTCAGGACCAATATTTGAGTCCTCCTGTGTCTGACTTCAAGGCTTGTCTATTTTCTACTGTCTCGCATTACCTTCATTTTTTTTTTTCCCTAAAGGTTAGGTTGCAGTGCACTGCTTTCATTTCAATGAGAGGAAACATGAGACTTGAATTTCCACAAGAAGAGACTCAGTGAGGGAAGAATGAGGGGCCCAGATAATGGTAGGCCAAGGGAAGCACTTGGCAAGTCAAATGAAGACAGGCTCTCATAGGCGAGGGTGAAAAGGGCTCGGCCTGAAGATCTGGTGCTGCTCTCTATATGTACTCAGGCCGGGGAAGTATGGCCTGGAAATACATCTATGCACGCTGGAATGTTGTAGCCATGTCTGGCCTTTTCCTTTCTCCCCTACTTTTGAATGAGTGGTAGAAAAACCAGCAATTTTCCCCCATTAAGTCCTCTAAATTAAAGCTGATAAAGAATGACCTTGAGGGCTTAATTTGGCCCACAGATGAGTATTATTTAGCTTAGAGGATGTTAGCTCAGATCATGTGTTAAAATTCTCTTAAAATGCTAACACTTTTAAAAACTTTTCATTGAACTTTAAGAGACATACAGAAAAGTGTGTGTATAAATGCCTGGCCAGCCTCAAAAATTTTCACAAAGAACACACCTATGTCATTAGCACCAAGATAAAGAAAGAAAATATAACAAGCATCTCAAAATTCTACTTGTAATTTCTATACAAGGTTGTCGGTATCCTGACATCTTATTGTATGGATTAGTTTACTTGCCAACATTTAAAAATGTGAAGATTTAAAAGAAAAATCTGAGATTTCTGGCTTCTCTTGAAAACCTGAAGTTTCAAGAAACATTGTGCTCATGTTCTCACAGAGCAATGATCAGCTGGACTTGGGAAGGGAGTACTCTCTTCAGTAAGGCATGCCCTCGCTGATTTGCCATAGTCCCCACCACTCCCTACTACATATATTTGGAGCTAGTGGCAATGGTCTTTAATCAATGCACCTGCGGTTAAAGTAGAATTAAGAGTTAAAATATGATCCAGCAATCCCACTACTGAGCATATATTCGGACAATACTAAAGTCACAAAGATACACACATCCCTATATTCATTGCAGCAATATTCATAGTAATCAAGACTTGAAAACAACCTAAACATCCATCAACAGATGAATGGATTAAGGTGTGGTTCGTATATACAATGGAATACTACTCAGCCATAAAAAAGAACAAAATAGTGCCATTTGCAGCAACATAGTTGCAACTAGAGATTCTCATACTAAGTGAAGTCAGAAAGAGAAAGACAAATACCATAGGATATCATTTATATATGGAATCTAAAAGATGGCACAAAAAAAAAACCCTATCTGCAAAACAGAAACAGACTCACAGACATAGAGAACAGACATGGTTGCCAAGAGTTGGGGGGAAGAAGTGGTAAAGATGGGGCATTTAGGGTTGGTAGATGCAAACTATTATATTTAGAGTAGATAAGCAATGAGGTCCTACTGTATAGCACAGGGAACCATATCCAGTCTCTTGGGATAGACCACTATGGAAGATAACGTAAGAAAAAGAATGTATGTATGTGTATGACTGAGTCACCAGCAGAAATTGACTCAACATTGTAAATCAATTATATCCTAATAAAAATAAATTTAAAAAAAATGGGAGAAAAGAATTAAAATACAATTAAGTAAAAACATTTCTTATACTCTCTTGCTTCCCTAATTTACATTATATGCCTGGCCCCTATAGCCATTTAAATTTGAAATGAATCCCTGCTCCAAGTCTGAGGAGTCTTCATGTAATTGTGAACTTCAGAGGCTGGCTCAAATATTTCTTAAAAATGGATATTGTAAAAATCCTCTCTTATCCTCACAATTTGGTTTAGGGAGCTAAGTAAGAGGTTAAATATACTTGACAAAGTTACTGCAAAGGAAAGAAGATTCATTTTCTCAAGAAATTATTTTCTTTTCCTCTGTTTGACATGGCGAAGGGTTTTTGTAGGGGCTTGGGATGTGGAAGAAGCAAACCCAGGAAGGAAGCTGAGCACATAGCCTGGACAGGTAGGCAGGATGAGAACATCCAGACATGAGTTCTCTGGTTGCTCTCTTTCTCTGCTTAAATACACATCTACTCTCACCTAATTTGCCCCAATTTACAAACTGGAGAAAAAAATATTCTCATGGAATAGGTGTTGGTCTGGAAAACTTCAAGAGAAAGAAAAGTAAGACAGGTACTGGGTAGGAGCTTTCCAAACAAGAAAGAATAAACACAACAACAGCAACTGTACCATTTCCAAGTTGGAAGAGTGGGGTTGAAGGAGAGCAAAGCCAAGCTGGGATGAATGTACAACCCCTTTCTCAAGGCTCTTCATCCTCTCTTGAAGGAAGACTGCTTTGATCCTATGAAAAGAAGCCCACATTCCTTGCCGGATAACACAGTTATGGAATGATCCCCTGAGGTAATAGAAGTTGAAAATAAGTTTAAGAAAGGTTTGATGAATGATTCTAGGCTAATAAAGGGAAGCTGTAAGCCAAAGTTTTCAGCCGTGAGGTTGATGTCAGTGAGGATAAGCTTGCCCTTTTCCTCAACGGCAAGATATTGAGAGATGAAATTTGGAGATGGATTATCTTTAACAAATAATGTTGAGAAAACTGGATATCCCCAAGAAAAAGAATGATATTTGACCCTTATCTTACACTATACCCAAAAGTCAACTAAACATGGATAAAAGATTTAAATATATAACTTGGAACTGTGAAACTACCAGAAGAAAACATAGGGGATAAGCTTCATGATATCAATCTTGGCAATAATTTCTTAGACATGACACCCAAATCACAAGCAACAAAAGCAAAAATAGACAAGGGGGACCACATACAACTAAAAACTTTGGCGGAAATAATTAACAAAGTGAAAAGGCAAAGGAAACAGTTAACAGTATAAAGCCAACCTATAGGATTTTCAAACTCTATCTGATGATGAGTTAATACCCAAAACATATAAGTAATTCAAAGAACTCATTAGCAAAAAATGATAACCTGATTAAAAAAACAAAGACTTGAATTGACATTTCTCCAAAGAAGACATACAGATGGCCAATATATACATTTGAAAAGGTGAGCAACATCACTAATCGTCCAAGACACTAGGAGATATCACCTCACACCTGTTAGGTTGACTTATAAAACAAAAGGAAAAGATAACAAGTGTTAGCAAGATATGGAGAAATTGAAGCTCTGGCACGTTATTAATGAGAATGTCAGATGGTGGAGCCAGTGTGGAAAACAGTATGGAGATTCCTCAAAAAGTTAAAAATAAAACTACCATACAATCTAGTAATCCTACTACTGGGTATTTGTCCAAAAGAATAGACATGGAGAGTAGACTTGTGATTGCCAGGGGGCAGGAGAGAGGGAGAGGGATGTTTGGGGAGTTTAGGGTCGGTAGATGCAAACTATTATATTTGGAAGAGATAAGCAATGGGGTCCTCCTGTACAGCACAGGGAACAATGGCCAATCTCTTGGGTTAGAACATGATGGAAGATAGTATGGGAAAAAAAGAGAGGAAAAAAAAATATATGTATATAACTGGGTCACTTTTGCTATACAGCAGAAATTTAAGGAACATTGTAAATCAACTATACATTAATGAAAAAATTTTAAAAACATAATAGAAAGCAGGATCTTGAAGAGAGATTTGTATTCTTATGTTTGCTGAGGCATTATTCACAAAACGTAGATACAACTTAAGTGTCTTTTGGTGCATGAATGGATAAAGAATTTGTGCATTACAGATACAATAGAATATTACCCAACCTTAAAAAAAGAAGGCTATCCTTCCATATCCAACAGCATGGCTTAAACTTCAGGATATTATGCTCAGTGAAAAAGCTAATCACATAGGGAAAAATGTGGCATGATACCACTTGTAAGGGGCATATAAAATAATAGAATGCAAAGAGTAGAATGGTGGTTTCCTGGAGCCAGGCAGACAGGAAGTGGAGAGTTGCAACTCACTGGTGTAAAGTTTCAGTTATGCAAGTGATGGAGTTCTAAAGAACTGCATTGTGCCGATAGTTGACAATACTGTATTGTACACTTTAAAATGGGTTCGGAAGGAAAAACTCATGGTAAATGTTTTTTTTCACGACTAAAAAAAATGAGGGGCTGGTTACATCATTCATTCTTAAGGAAAGTGAAAATAAACCCCTTGGTAAAAGGACAGTGACTATCCTTCAGGCTCTGTGATACCCTAATCAGTTTTTGTGACATAATAATGGCAAAGGCCCTAACTACCCTTAGTCATGTGCTGTGTGTGTGTGTCAAGCTCTTTATGAGGCACTCAAGTGACATAGCTCATATAACTTCAAAATTGACCCTGTGAGGAGTTCCGTCATGGCGCAACGAAAACAACTTCGACTAGTATCCATGACGATTCGGATTCAGTGCTTAGCCTTGTTCAGTGGATTAAGGATCCAGCATTGCTGTGAGCTGTGGTGGAGGTTGCAGATGTGGCTTGGACCCTGAGTTACTGTGACTGTGCTGCATCTCTGATTTGACCCCTAGCCTGGGAACTACCATATGCAGTGGGTGCAGCCCTGAAAACCAAAAAAAAAAAAAAAAAAAATACCCTGTGAGGTAAACAATCAAAGGATGCAATCTCACCTTTTAACCTTTTACAGATGAGGAAGTGGAGGCTACCGGGAGTGTCACGTCCTATGTCCATGTTCAGACTCTAAAGTGTGTTGTTTTAAAGCCAAAACCCCCCACTTTTCAAAACTGTGCCAGTTGTCTCATCAGTGCTAAAGCAAGTGTTTGCGGTTGACCCCTGGTGCCTGTGCCCTTCTTTCAACTTCCTAATTGGGATGATAAAGAGACAGAAATGAAGTATCAACTGGGGGAGCCTTTAGCTTGGCTTGGGCATTCTCACATGGAAAGTATGAGGTGTTGTCACAGGAGTAATTGGCCACCTGGGAAGGAGAGGGAGAGCCATTTTGCTTATGAAAATCCAGCTGGGCTCTTGTGGATTCTCTTCGTAACTCTTTACGAGGAAGTGTCTTGGGTACGTTTTCTATTCCAAAAAGACTGCTGCTAAAATGATGTGGGTTAGGAATGTGACAGAGCTCTGGCCCCGGAGCATTTGGTATGGAAATAAACAGCAGGGCTGATTATCTCTATTCAAGCTTAAATAAAACCTTATGAAGAGCTCAGCTGGTCCCTCCCCCACCATCCCCACCTCATATCTTAGGAAAGACTGATGAGTTTTGGAACATCTATTACGAGAGAGCTTTTCCTTTCCTCCTTCTTTCTCTCTTCTCCTGAAATGAGGCCCTTTACTCCCAGCTGCGAGCCGCGAATCAGCACCACCCTTCACTCTTTCCTAAAATGTCTAAAGGCTAAAGAAACCCCTAAAATATTTCCACCAGATCTCCTTCTCTTGAAATTTTAAAAGACTGCATTTTCAGAAATGTAATCAGAAAGAGTAGGATGCAACCGAGCTTTGTTCATTAAAGTGGTGTTTTGCAAGAGCCATTAGATGTCAAGTAAGTTTTATTTTTTAAAGTCTTCTCTCTGCTCCCACCTCCCTCCCCACCCCCAAGTCTTTTATCTTAGAACCAGGAAGTCACATTTTGCCAGCCAGCTATGAACTGTAACCACAAAAAGTTGGAGATTGGTTCAAAGCTCGGGACGCATGAGGCTTGAATATGTTTTAACCTTGGCAGAAGGGATCCCTTGCTCATTATGGGGGAATGTGCATCCGCGGGCTGATGGGGCAGCTGTGTTACTGGTGACACGGCTGATGTGTTGTTCTCACAGTCTGAGGATGGTGCGAGCAAAACAGCCTTGTTCTGGGAGGTACTGTCCAGGCTGGAAGGGGTTAGTTTTATTTTCCACTGGGACGTAGTTATGGAAAGAATCTGCCAGGATTCGCTCCCTTTCTCTGCTCTCTCTCTGAGCTCAGCCGTTAAGGGGAAGGTCCCCACTAGTTCTCTTCCACTGGGAAAGAAAAAGCTAAGCTGTCCTGAGCATTTGCTCTCACACTCAGAATCTAACAGGGGATTTTCTCTCCTTAGTTTCATCTCTTCCATTAACTTTCCTTGCCCCTCAGTTTTTCTGCTTCCCCGGAAGCAGCTCCAGTTCCCTGAGCATAACTTGTGTGGTGTGTTGTCTTCCTTAAAGACTTGCACATGATGGGACTCTTCAGAGGCCTTTCTCCTTCCTGAAATGGATGACTCCTTGAATATCATCTTTTGTGTCGAGGCTTCCATTAAAATGATCTGTCCCTCTAAATCTTCTTGGCCACCACTGCAAAGAGTTCATTGCTCTTTTCAATTTGTTTGTTTTACCTCCCTATTCTCTATATTGATTTGTGAAAGCACTTTTGAAACAGATTATAAACTTTTATAAGTCTATTTAACTTTCCAGACCCATGTTGTCCAACAGAAATTTCTATAAGGATAGAAATGCTCTCTATGTACATTACATGATATGGTATACCTACTAGTCACATAAGGCTATCAAGCACTTAAAATGTGGCCAGTGCACTCCAGGAACTGAAGTTTTAATCTTACATAATTTTACTTAATATAAATATAAAAAGCTGCCCATGGTTAGACAATGCCATATTGGACAGCACAGCCACAGACTATGAACTTCTTCAGGATAAAGTCAATGTAGTGCTTATTCCCTGGGCTTCACACAATGTCTGGTACATAGCAGGAGCTCAGTCAACATTTAGGGGACTCAACTATTGCATACACTTCTGATAATGATCCTATCAGGCTGATATTACTAACTCTAGTAATTTCGTCTTTAGATACATTAACAGAAATACGACAAAAACAAAATGTGTCTCAGAGGAGTTAAGGGATGGAGCCACGCTCTGAACCAAAATTTGTTTAAAATGAATCCCCCGTTCTTTCTGTTTCCATTGGCAGTGCTTTGGTACTTAGTAAATATGCATGTAAGTGGTTATATAAATGAGATAGACGGAAGCAACATTTTACAGAACAGTTAATTGTTTTTATACAGTAAGACATGCAAAGACTTGCTTGTATAAAAGCCGTAAAAAGAAAAAAGGAAAAAGGCAGGTTGGCATGGTGTTTGTGCATCTTCAGCATTGCGCACATGTTTAAAGGACGTATTGGCTAAATGGATTGCTTTTAACAGGAGTGTATCATAAAAGAGAGGTTAAAACAGCCAACAAGTTGGGCAGCTGGGAAGCAATTTGTGACTGTTAATTTTCAAAAGATAGCCTGAGTTTGGTAGCTGAAGATCAACATGGTGGAGGTAATGCTGCCATCTACTGGTCATCATTCACAGTTAACTGGTATTACAAGAGCTTAAAAAAAAATTCAAGGTGGATGGATGATGTTACTTATTCTTTTAATTTGTTATTACCTAACTTTACGCATTAAAAATAGTTTCAAAATTATTCTAAATTTGAATAAAAACAGTATATATACTTCAAAATTTCCTTTTTTTTTTTTTTGCAAATAAATACAACTCCTCCTCCTCATGTAGCTGACTGCTTACTAAAATCTGACAATAGTTTTAAGTGGCTTTTCTTTGGTTTGTGATCTATCTCCTGATGGGATGACACATAATCATGGACCCCCAACCAGGTAGAGAGTCTCTTCTTTTCTACATCCCATCTATTTCTAGATCAGTGTTGAAGGTTGCACCTGAAGATACATATACAGCTGGGCCAAACTATGGGATTTGGTGGTAGTGCAGAGTCAGATCCTCTCAATCTAAAGAAATCTTAAAGTAAATTCCAATTATAATCAATGGGGGTGGATTAATCAATATATTTGCCAACAAGCAGGACTCATACTGTCATCTTGATCAATCATAAGTGCCCAAGAGACCATATGGGGCATGAGATATTCTGAGTTGGACTCTCTGAAATGGGTATAATCTACAGCTGGTGATTTTATATGAAGAATCACACTGCATACCCCTCTGTCCCTACATGTTCAGGCAGCTGGGAATAAGGGAAGCTATATGAGCCTTGTAAAGTAGATGAAGAAAGGAAAAAAAAGAATTTCTACTTTGGTTCAGGGCCAGATTGTTTATACATATATGAGCTTCAGTGGACTTTGAGTGACTGATGGTTGAAAGTTCATCATGTGACCTTTCCCCTCCAGGATCCAGCTGCCCCAGTGGGTCATTGTTCAACCTTCGAGCATCTAATCAGTCTGTGCTCTAAGCAGCTCCTTGGATAAATCTTACTAGAAATGAATTACATTGACACTCATCCATTTGATTCATTGATCTACTTATTCACTCAACAAACATTATTGGACATAAACTATTTTATATATTTCTAGGTACACAAAATATATTCATAAATGATAATTGATCCATTGGCCCATTTTGTATATACTGTATATTTTTTAAGAACTCTTACTGTGGGCCAGGTACAAAGTTAAACATTTTATAACTATTATATTTGTTACTCATTTATTCAACAGTGTTCAACTAAGGGCCTCCTCTGTGTTAGGGGTTGTGCTGAGTGCAAATAATGAAATGGTTCACAAGACTGATACAGTTCCTGGCCTCACTGATATTGCTGCCTTTTGGGAAAGGCAGAGGAGTAAACAAGGAAACACGGCGTGTTTAACATCTGCAATTTATTTTAGCCACTTAGCACTTTACTTGATTTCTATACTGAGAAGCGTTTTATCGAGATGGAGCAAAGACCTATTCCAGGTGTCAAAGTTGAAGAAACTGGGTATTTTTTCCTGGCATTCCTTGAAGCTGTGTCATAGGCATGTGAAATAAGTTGTGCCAATCAGACAACACCTTGCTAAACTTTGCATATGTTCTAGTGTCTCAAGGATGGGACAGGGCATATTATTTCTCTGATGGTGGCTGTGCTGGGGGCAGGATTTTACCACCAAAATCTCTCCAAATCATGGTTTTCACTATCTTTTCCCTACTGCCTGCTCTAAGCCACCTTCTCCAGCTTTCCCAGTGATGCTGAAGGCCTCTTATTCTTTTGAAAGTTACTTTTCTTTTTGTCCAGACTGAGTCACTTTCTACTGTGTGAAACCAGGTATCCAGATGAATCCCACCACTGTGATGTGGAAAAGACATGAATGTGGTGTCATCAGTGCACAGCACTCACTGCCTTCCTAGAGGAAGCCAAATTCACATTTACATCTAAAGACATACAGAGGGGCAGCGGCACATGGAAAGATACTCAACATCACTAATTATTAGGGAAATGCAAATCAAAACTTCAATGAGGTACTACCTCACACCAGTCTGAATGACCATCATTAAAAAATCTACAAATACTGGAGACAGTGTAGACAAAAGGGAACCATCCTACACTGTCAGTGGGAATGTAGAGTGGTGCAGCTACTACAGAACATAGTATGGAAGTTCCTCAAAAAATTAAAAATAGAGTTGCAAATCCAGCAATCCCATTCCTGAGCATCTATCTGGAGAAAACTATAATTTGAAAAAGATATATGTACCCCAGTGTTCATAGCAGCACTATTCACAGTAGCCAAGACATGGAAACAATCTAAATATCAATCAACAAATGAATGGATAAAGAAGTCATGGCATATAATGGAATATATTACATATAATGGAATATTACTCAGCCATAAAAAAGAATGAAATCATGCCCTTTGCACCAACACAGAAGGATCTAGAGATAATCATACTAAGTGAAGTAAGTTATAAAGAGAAAGACAAATACCATATGATATTACTTATATGTGGAATCTAAAATAGGACACAAATGAACTTATCTAGGAAATAGAAACATACTCACAGACATAGAAAACAGATTGTGGTTGCCAAGGAGGAAGGAGGGTAGAAGAGAGATAGACTGGCAATTTGGGATTAGCAGACACAAAGTAGTATATATAGAATGGATAAACAACAAAGTGTTACTGTATAGCACAGGGAACAAGAGTCAATATCCTGAGATAAACCACCATGGAAAAGAATATGAAAAGGGATATGTATATATCTATAAAACTGAGTCACTTTGTTGTACAGCAGAAATTAGTATAACATTGTAAATCAATTATACTTCAATAAAATAAATTATAAAAAAACACATTTGCATCTTAAATACAAGTAAGAATTAGCCAGTGTAAATGAGCTGGAGGAAGAGGCCAGAAAAAGAAAAACAAGCAAGGGAACCCTCCTACACTGTTGGTGGGAATGTAAACTGGTACAGCCACTATGGAGAACAGTTTGGAGATACCTTAGAAATCTATACATAGAACTTCCATATGACCCCGCAATCCCACTCTTGGGCATCTACCGGGACAAAACTCTACTTAAAAGAGACACGTGCACCCGCATGTTCATTGCAGCACTATTCACAATAGCCAAGACATGGAAACAACCCAAATGTCCATCGACAGAGGATTGGATTCGGAAGAGGTGGTATATATACACAATGGAATACTACTCAGCCATAAAAAAGAATGACATAATGCCATTTGCAGCAACATGGATGGAGCTAGAGACTCTCATACTGAGTGAAATGAGCCAGAAAGACAAAGACAAATACCATATGATATCACTTATAACTGGAATCTAATATCCAGCACAAATGAACATCTCCTCAGAAAAGAAAATCATGGACTTGGAGAAGAGACTTGTGGCTGCCTGATGGGAGGGGTCGGGAGTGGGAGGGATCGGGAGGTTGGACTTATCAGACACAACTTAGAATAGATTTACAAGGAGATCCTGCTGAATAGCATTGAGAACTTTGTCTAGATACTCATGTTGCAACAGAAGAAAGGGTGGGGGGAAAAATGTAATTCTAATGTATACATGTAAGGATAACCTGACCCCCTTGCTGTACAGTGGGAAAATTAAAAAAAAAAAAGAAAAAGAAAAACAAGCAGAGGAATGCATATTTGAAAATCCAAGGCAATTTTTTAAGGTAGGAACCCTCAGGATTCTTATATCCGGGAAAACTGAGGCTCAGGAAGAGCAAATCCAGGTCTGAATGAAGAGTTTAGCCACCATGGCTCTTTTCCAATCAAAGGCTAGAAATATATTTATTCCAGTGACTGCTGGTAGCATTTTTTTTAAACTTTTAATTTTTAAGGGTCCATACACAGAAAAATGTCCAACTGATAAATGTACAACTGAAACTATAGATCGTTCACTTAACTACCACTGAGATCAAAGACTTAGAACACTGGGTACCTCAGCGGGCTCCCCCTAGCCCCTTCCAATCAATAGCCTTCCTTCGGCCCCAGAAGAGACTACTATGATGTCTAACACCATAGTGGTTGTACATGTTTTTCGGCTTTGTATAAATAGAATAGTACCATATGTATTCTTTGGTGTTTGGCCTCCTTCCCTCAACATTAAGTTCCTAAGAGCCATGTATGTCATTTGCATTGCTATATAGCATTAATTGCATAGATTTACTTATCTTTTACAGTTGATGGGCATTTTATTATTTTAACTTTATGACAATTACAAATCATGTTTGTCATTAAAGACATTCTTGTACATATTTTTTGTATGTGTGAATAAATTTGTTGGACATATACAAAAAGGTGGAATTGTAGGTCACAAAGTGTTATATATGGATAAAGTTACATATGTGTGTGTGTGTGTGTGTGTGTGTGTGTGTGTGTGTGTGTGTGTGTATATAAAATTATATATATAACTTTAGTGGATAACACCAAATAGTTTTTCAAAACTGCTAAAGCGGTTTAAGTTCCCACCTGCAATTTATTAAAGTTCCAATTTCTCTATCCTCTGCCATACATCCTCTTTTTAACTTGAGACATTCTGGTAGGTGTAATTCTATCCCATTGTGATTTTAATTTGCATTTCCCTGATGACTAAAGATGTTGAGTAACTTTTCATATGCTTATTGGCCGTATCCCCAGTACTATTTATCAGATAGCCACTTCTTGGCACATATTGCAGGGTTAAGCACCTTAAGGATGAATACATATTATTTCCAAAGATAGTGCAGTCTTTTTAAAAAGAAAATTCTCCTAGTCATGGTTTTTGTTATTTCTCTTAAGATAGATACCCTCTAGATCTGTGAGGTTCTGTTCTTTCTCAGGAAGTGGCTCTCTTGGGGCAAACTTACCCTACGTAGAATTGGTTCAATAAATGTAGATCAAGGACAGACTGAAGCTAAAGTGACCGAGGCCCTTGGCTGGGTCATTAGTGATCTCTTGGATCTTGTTTGGCAAACACTGGTCTTGACGATATTTGTATTTTCCCTCACATTCACTGGTAAAAGTCTCAATGGACATGTTACTGAGAATTTACGATGCTCTTTGAGGGATTGGGGTAGGTTCTGTAATAAAAATTCTGGCATATGGAGACTTATGTCTGGTTCCCACAGTTTTTAAGGCTAGAGAGAGCAGAGATACATTTTCCTTGGTCAGCTTACTGATGTCTCCAAAGATAAAAGGCACCTTCTGATTGAAAGCTTGCTCTGAAAATATTTTTGGCAAAGGATTGCCAAGTTCCATTCTTCTGGGATGATCAAATTGAGTTCTTCTTTGTCTGTTGTTTTGACAAACTCACTTTGGCAGGGAAAAGGGTTCATTGCAGGCCTTTCTGCTTTGCTTTCAAGATTTTATAATCAGAGGCAAGAAGACAATTGCAATCAATGGAAACCATTCACTCATAATACAGAATAGTATATGAATACACAACGTAAACCAGTAACAGAAATCATAGCCATATATATATATATATATATATTTTTTTTTTTTGTCTTTTTGCCATTTTCTTGGGCCGCTCTCGCGGCATATGGAGGTTCCCAGGCTAGGGGTCCAATCGGAGCTGTAGCCGCCGGCCTACACCACAGCCACAGCAACGCGGGATCCGAGCTGGGTCTGCGACCTACACCACAGCTCATGGCAACGCCGGATTGTTAATCCACTGAGCAAGGCCAGGGATCGAACCCTCAACCTCATGGTTCCTAGTCGGATTCATTAACCACTGTGCCATGACGGGAACTCCAGAAATCATAGCCCTATTTGTGGTTTCCAAAAAGGTTCACTACACTTGGAGATTTGCATTCAGGTTAAGTCCATAACCCTCACCATTTTTAGCCTTATCCCATGATGCATAGATAAGATTCTTGCTTATTGTACCAATGTCATAATATCCACAGTCTCTCAAATATATGACTATCAACTTAGCCAGGATTTTGGTTGTTAGCAACAGGATCTGAGGACAGTTACGTTAGGGAAGGGGGAATTTATCTAAAGAATATCAGAAGCTTACAGACTCAGTGAGAAGCTGGGCATTAGACTTAGAAAATGGACCAGAAACCAGAGCGCTGTAGAGGGCTGGCATCAAAGAACACATCAAAGAACAATAGTCAGCCAATCACGAGCTGGGAATATTGAAATCTTTCTTCTGAAAAATGCATCTAAGCAGAGACACGTGAAAAGGGGTCTTGGAGTTGATTCATCTCATGGCAGCACTTGGGCAAATCAATTCTCCTTGACTTGTACAAACTTAAGCCTGGAGCTATCCTATCTTCCCCTGTACACAGTTGTTCATCTCTTCCATGGATTCAGTGAATTAGCCAGTATTCCTCCAATAAATGATTTCTATGGCTGCTGGCCAGAGTTTTCTCTTACATGCAACCCAAAAACTCTAACAGAGATGCTAATGATGGCAAATGTGGCCCAGGCTTGTGTTATTCTCTAAGAAAGATGAGGGAGAAAATACATTTATGTATTCAGTAAAGTGGGAAGGCTCATGCAGTCCAAGAAGAACTTCAGCCTACTTCATATCTCCATCACATGAATCACTCCTTGCATTCACATATGAAGAATGGATTCTGGACAAAAGAAACATAAATGGACATAATGCATGCAAATTTTGGGAAGTGTCTTTAAGGAAGTGTCATGACCTTTTCCTTTACCTCTTCCAGTTGCCTAGAATGAAACCATGATAGAATTGAAGCAGATATCTTGGATCATGTTATGAACATGAAAACAGAGGCCAAGAGTGGTAGAGCAAGAAAGTAGGAGGCTAAGTTCCTGGAAAAGTAGAATTCCATTCCAGCTCTGAATGGCCTACACCGAATTTCTCAGGAATAAGAAATAGACTTCTACATTTTAAACCACTGATATTCTGTTTTTTGCTAAAGTTGCAGCTAAAAGCATGGAGCATTCCAGGCCCAGAAAACAGAATTCTTTAGAATAATGACTCTTAGAATTTAGCACTCAAAAATATCACCTGGAGTGCTTGTTAAAACATAAAGTTCTGGATTCCACCCCCAGAAATTGATTTGGTAGATCAGGAGTAGAACCTGAGAATTTGCATTTCCTACCACTTCTCAAATGATATAGATGACCGACCCTTGGACCACACTTGGAGAAGCACTGTTCTAGGGTTTTGAGGCAGAAAAGAGTTTGGCACATTTAAGAAACTGAATCAAGGCTAGTTTTACAGACTACTGTGAGGCATGGTATAAGGCTGGAGAGGTAGGGAGAGGTAGGAAGAGGTAGGCAGAGCCAGATCATGCAGGGCTCCTTCTGTAAGCCAGGAAAACGAATGTTATTCTTCTAAGTGCAGTGGAAAATCATTGAAGAATATTGAGCAGAGCTGTGACCTGATCTGATTTAATTTTATTCTACTACGGGAGAATGGACAGCAAAGGACTAGGATGCTATACCAGCAGGCAAGGCCAGAGATACTGATGGTTTGGTCCAGGGTGGTAGCAGTGGAGATGGAGTCAAGAATTTGGAAATAAGAATAACAAGTATTTTGCTGATGGATTCAGCAAAAATAAATAAAAGAAGAGGAATCAAGGATAATTCTCAGGTTCTTGTCTTGAGAAAATGGGTGGAACACTCGCAAGATACAGTAAGCTGATTCCTATGCAACCAGTCACAAGCCAGAATTTTCAGAGATGGCTGTCCACCACTCCCATTTGCTGCCAGCCTTTCAGATTATCCCTCCAACACCCAAACTGTGCCCTGCAATTGCCTAATAACCCTCTGGGTGTGTCAACCCCACCCACTTGACATCTCTTCTAAGCAATTGTGCCTTAGATGTGGTTTAGATATTTTTGGCTGTTTTCCAAAGATGATCTCCAAGGTTTTGTTTTTGTGTGTTTGTGTGTGCATATCTTCCCTTTGGCAGGATGCATTGTGATTCTTCAGTCTCAGGGCACAATGAGTTCTCAGAAATACTGCAGTTCTGGAAGTATCTAGATATCTTGGCCAATTTGTACAAACGACCTGTTTTTCAGCACATTTCAATTATAATTTACCTCACTTGGAACAAAGATCACAAGAAGAGTCATTAAATTTTCTCTGGTCCTATGTCCTGTCCTATGACTTCCTGTTGTTCATAGAATAATGTCCTAAATCTTTACCGGGAGTATGATCTGACTCCTACCTACTCTACCAGGCTCATAGTGGCTACTCTTCCCCCAATTTCTTTCCACTTTACTGTCTCTCACTTTACACACTCAATCTGCTTTCTCCTACCTTGAGGCCATTGTACAAGCTGTTCGCTATTTGTAGAAATCCTTTCTCCATTGTTAACTTAGCCAACTCTCAATTATCCAGGATCCTTGAATAAATGATGCTTCCTTGGGGTTAATTTTCTGTGTCTTCCCCATTCCACTAGATTGGATGGAACTCCTTATTAAATGGCCCTGAGGTTTCCTTAATAGTTATTTTGCAAATTTACTATAATTTCATTAATTATCTATAAGTACTTGTCTTATTATTATTACTCACTACACATCTTCTCTAGTGGACTATAAATGCTATAGGATTATACCTGCCTGGCTTCCCTTGGTACATCCCAAGTGCCTGGCACACAGCAGGTTCTCAATAAGTAATTATTATTTCAGAGAATGATTTCAACACTCTCTTTAACTCTAGGAATAATTATCATAGGCTTTTAACAGCTAAGATAATTTTCAACTCTAAAATCACGCACTGACTTTAGTTGAATTCCAGTGCATTTGGTGGGCAATGTAATATAATTCCCCCAAATTTCCCTCATACTGCTTTTGTCTTTTATTTCCAATAATTTCAAACTTAGGTTTTCCTTCACAAATCTATCTGTAGACAAATTATTTCTGTTTTGTTTCTTAGTCTATTTCAATAGGGGCTTCTCTGTTAAAAATTCCTTTCACTTATACCTATTTCTCCTTCCCTTTACCATGAGTATTTTGGGGGCCTTATTTTGGATTTTCCTTTATAGTCAAACACTGTCGGTTCTCAAATAATGTCACTTACTTCAAAAGAACAAGTCAGAACATTCTCTCCAACATACCCACCCATTCTGTGGTTATTTTCCAGTTTCCTAGATTAAAGTTAAGTGCCTCTATCTTCAGATTGTAAAATTTCTCTAGCTGGGAGGTTTTCTGCTCTGTACTTTTATGACATTTTGTAAGCATTAATGATATGCTACAACAGTTCTGTAGAGTCCCATAACAGAGAATTATATATTAGAGAAAAAATAAGGCCATCAAGCCTGTAATCAGATCTTAGGAGAACTGCTGAATATCTCAAATGAATTTCGGATTTTTATAAAATTTGGCTTGGCATTTATATGGGGTTCCAAATAGTTTTTCTCTCTCTCATCTTCATGATCACCCTAACTCTTGCACTGTGGTTTTAAATTTTGCTGGAAAAATCAGCAAAATAAACTTATAGATCAAGACAGAACTGGTAAAGCCAAAAAATCAACTTTTCACTTTCTCAGTCTATTTTTAAAGTCAAGAGAAATATATTTAGTTACCCCCATTTCCCCAAATGGTTGACTTGATTAAAATGTAAATATCAACTGATACCCCAAACACAAAACAAAGAAAGAGTTAAAAGAAGTTAATCTGTTAAAAGGCTAGCAAGGGACAAGTCCTTTGATTGGCCCTTAAGAGGTGCTTTTAGTTAATGCTCACAAAATTCCTGTAGAGAGATTATCTCTGTGCTGAGGTGAGAAAACAGGTTCAGCAATTAGGTAACTTGCTCCAGGTCTTCCAGTTAGAAAACTGTGAAACTGAGATGTAAACCTAGATCTGAATGGTTCATCATTTGTGTTCTTAATAAGACAAATAATTCAGACCAGGTGTCTGCCCTCAAGGAACTTATATTCTAGAGAGGATGGAAAGGTAAGCCAATTCACTGACATCATGATTTGAGAGATCTAAGATGCTGGGGAAAACATCAAATGGGACAAAGCAGAGTGACCAAATGCAGTTAATGAGGCTGAGGGCCAGGGGTTGGGAGTGGGGGATGGGAATTATTTTATGTTCACTTTAAAAAATTACTTCAAGTAGTTCCCTGGTAGCCTTGCAGTTAAAGATCCAGTGTCGTTACTGCTATGGCTCATGTTCTATCTCTGGCCTAGGAACTTTTGCATGGGTGTGGCCAAAGGAAATTATTTCGAAATTTGATATGGAAAAATTCAAACACACAAAGTAAAAAGGACAGTAAAATGAACCCCCATCTAACTGTAGCCTCCTTCGAAAATGAGCAATCTTATTTCTTCTCTATCTCCAACAATTCTGCCTGATTATTTCATTTATAAATATTTCATAATATACTTCTAAAAAATAACTAACCATTTTTTTCTTTGGATGAAAAGCAAACCATCATTATTACAACTGAAGAAAAGGCAATGATTTGTGATAAGAGTTTAGATTTTAGGTTTGAGGAAACTCCTATAAGAGTAGGCATGTTTTGATGAGATCCAAGTGAGAAAAGGAACCAATATAGACATGACCTGGAGAGAGGGCAAAACTTTTACGTTTTTTTTTTTTTTTTTTTTACCAAATTGAAAGTTTGTTAGCTAGGGAAAAATGACTCCTCAAAATAAATTCTTGTTGTTCCTTGTCAAATATGAAACTTATAGAAAATTACCTTCTCAAAAAGAGAAGGTCTATGCTTTTGCCCTAAGATATACTGTTTTTTTTCTTTCTTTCTTAGATGACAGATGTCTATAGTTGACTCAGTGAAAAAACATCCTGTGACATCAGCACAGAAAACTCAGAACCAATACTTGAACAAGGCCAGCTTTGAGCCCCCATGAACCTACTGTGTAGAATCCTATTTCTAAAATACCAACAAAGTCTTCTGGCCACCATCTTGTTCTTTAGTTGGCCAGACATTAGATGCCACTGCCTCACTTTTTCATGATCTCTCCTTTGAACATCCACTTAAACAAACCTTTCTGGAACCAAGAGACTAAAATACTCTAAAAATTTGGATTGCCTCCTACCACTTTGAGAAGCATCTCTGTGCTTACTTGTTCTTTCCCTGGATGAAAATCAGCCCAACACAGAAGCCGCATTAATGTTCCTTTGCTGGCAGTTCCCATCCAACGTCTCTGGGCAGGCATTTTGCCAAGCCCTCCTATGCCCATTTGAAATTCAAATCTCTTGCATAAGCCTCAGTGCCACCTTTGTCCAAAAAACCTCAAGAGCCCCAGTCCATGTTTATCTGCCTTGAAACTATAAAAGGACATATTACTGTGTAGGAAGATAAACTGTGTTGAAATAACATCCAGGGTGGTTGTTAAATAAATTCAGGAAAACCAAGACATTCACTGTTAAGCTGAAACTCTGTCCTCAACTCCCCTTGCAGGCGAAAAGTGGGCAGAGAAACCACAAACTGGGGGCTGACACTCTTGAAGCACCGACAGATTTTAAGGTCTTCAACGGTTATTTTACTTAAAAATAATGAAGCTTAGCAACCTCTAGTAGTCTCTGAGCTACTGTTCCAGGCATCTAAAGAGGCATACTTAAAATTTTCACTTAAGAAAATTTCAGTTAAGATAGGAGAAAGGGGTTTGTTTCCTAGTTCAGCGATTTTATTGCTGTATGAACCTGGAAAATCAAAGAACCATCTGGAACTTTATTTTCCATGTCTACAAAATGAGAATATTCACATGTGGATTACAGAGTTATTTTAAAGAACTAATAAGAGGCATAGGAAGGTGATTTGAGAATCAAAAGGTCCAAAGTAATGTAAACTTTGAAAATCAGAAATAGTCTAAGGAAGGATGCAGCTGTCCTTTGTGACTGGTGGGGATTTGTTTGCAGTCTGTGGATCAACTTAATTAGGCACCTACTCTGCATTGAGGAGCCTTTACCTATTTCCTGAGAACTTGTGAGGGTGGCAGTGGGGGTGAGAAGGAAACAAGAAATACACAAACAAGGTGATTAAATGGAAACACATGGCACTGTGCCTCCTTGAACAAGGTAAACCTCTCGAAGTCTGAGTTTATTAATAAAATAGTGACAACAGCAAAACCTACTTCATTCAATTCTGGTCAGGGTTAAACGAGAAAATGAGCAAAGCATTTAGCACAGTTTCTGGCACACAGAAAGCTCCACAAATTTTATTTATTTTTTGAGACTTCCTCAGTAAAGGCAGTTAAATCTTGATATTTTCCCCTCTCTATCAGCTTTAAGAAAGGTGGATTTTTTTTTTTCTATTTGTAATAGGAGCCAAGAAGGTTTCTGAACAGGAGTAGCTGTGCAAGATTAACCTGGCAACAGGTGTGGGAGGGAATGGGATGAGGTAAGGCAGGAATGAGGAGGCCTGTTAAGATGTTATTTTAATGATTTCTGAGAAGGAGGCCTGCATGGAAAAATGTGATTGAGAAGGAGGATAAATGGTAGAGTCAAGGCTCAGAGGAGCCAGGTCCAAGAACTTGGATTTGGTGGTAACCATCGACCACCCTTTCTATCCGGCTCCTGTCTGTAGAAGAGGGTGGACAGCAGCGTTTGGTCATGGGCAGGCTTTCACAGCGCACAAGTGCAGTAGGAGCCATTGCCATTGGATCACACTGGGCAAACCCATGAGATCTTTTGCAAGAGGGAAGAGAAAGGCTCCTAAGGGAAGAGCATGATTTTTGCAGAATAGGGAGCTAAGGAAGAAGGAGAGGGTGAATGCAGAGAGCAGTCTCATAATGGAAATGGCTGGATAATCTCCACTGGTTGTTCCATGTAGGAGCCTGGCTTATGATCTGCACTGACCAGATAGCAACAGGGTGAGTACTATGGGGATAAACAACAGAGAGATCATCTGCAGAATAATGATGATAAATATAGTTTTTGAGCAACCATTATGAGCTAGGCCCTCTGTTAAGTTCTTTGCATGTCTTTCCTCATTTAATCCTTACAAAGACTTGATAAAGTTGGTCATATTACAACCTCCATTTCAAAGATGAGGAAACTGAGGTGAAGTAGTCAAAATTATTTAGGGGTCAAGTGGCAAACCTAAGAATTGAACTCCGGTAGTTCCCGTCGTGGCTCAGTGGTTAGCGAATCCGACTAGGAACCATGAGGTTTCGTGTTTGATCCCTGACCTTGCTCAGTGGGTTAACAATCCGGCGTTGCTGTGAGCTGTGGTGTAGGTTGCAGACGCGGCTCAGATCCCGCGTTGCTGTGGCTCTGGCGTAGGCCGGCGGATAGAGCTCCAGTTCGACCCCTAGCCTGGGAACCTCCATATGCCTCGGGAGCGGCCCTAGAAATGGCAAAAAGACAAAAAATAAATAAATAAATAAATAAATAATAAATAAATAATTGAACTCCAGCAGTGTGACTCTGGAGTCTAAGCACTACATTAAACTGAGCATTTTGAATGTATTAAGGAAATAAGAAGTGGGTAAGACCCCATGAGTGAGAACGTGAAGTGGATTTTGCATTCACACTTTAGGACTTTATTTAGTCTCAAAAATATTTTTATGGCAATTAAAACTGAGGAAAACTGAAATTGCTTTTTTGACATAAACTAGGGACAAAGACTTTCAGGCTATCCTTATTTGGTAAGGAGAAAGAATACTTCTGAGTGTGTTCAAGGGAGAATTGACTATCAAGGCTACAATGAAAAGGTTTTTCTTGTTGTTGTTTTTGTTTGTTTTGTTTTTTGTTTGTTTTTTACAGTAACGATACCCTCAAAATAACTTGCTGTTTGTGGACACAGGATAAGAACAATAAATCCATCTGTGTATATACCTGTCTGTATTATGTGGTTTAGCCATTCTGCTAAAAACAGCTGGAAATTATAGGAGGAATCATCTAACCAGAAAACAACTAAGCAATTGCTTTAAAAGGTTGGGTTGTCATATCATATTCCTTTGCTGTATTCTTATTTTTCACTTTTAAACCTCACCCCAATGACCCATTCAGTGGTGCTTCATAGTGGAGCTTATTTAGTCTTAAATAGGATGATTTTCAATCAGATGTGATTTTTTTTTTAAAAAGTATGAATGTATCAGAAGTCTAAAAGAAACACACTATGAGGGCAGGATTCCTCTTAATCTGCATTTCTATTAAAGAAGACTGTTTACTGATAGATGGCAGCTTTCAAAAGTGTTCCATTTCCCACTCAACAGTACATAACATTCATGCAGTCAGATACTTGTTATATAATTCATGCATTTAAGGATTTATTTTTGGTTTCATGTTTATCACTATCAATTATAATCAATTACTGGTTTGAAATGAAGACCTAAGTTCTGCCATGATGACATACAGTAGATAGAGCATTTATATTTAGAATTGAACAAAACCCTCCTATTAGTTTTCTTTGAGTGCCAAGGAAAGGCTTTGGGGGTAGAACCAACATGAATAAGGCGTATTTTCTTTTTCTTAGCCTTCTTTCCTAACTAGTTCAACTTTTAGAAATAACACTGGCTAGCCAATGAAAACACTTCTTTGATAAAGGCTAAAATTTTAAGATAAAAAACAGCTGGACAGTTTTTTTTTTATATACAAAAGGAAACAACTTTGAACTACATAGACAATGTCGTTTAAACCCAAACAGATGTGGCTTAATCATGTTTTTGATCCTCTTGTAGATTTTTCTCAAAATGCCTGCATATGCATAGAAATGATGACTTTCAGATGTTTGAACATAATTTGTCTCTGTTAGAATAGCACCTTGGTACATAGATCATGGACACCAAATACTCCCGGTCTTTGAACATAGACAGCAGGGTACCAGGGAGAATTTACGTTGGTCTTTTGGTTTTGCCCACCAATTCTGTGAGAAACCAAAAGGGGAGAGAGGAAAAGCAACGGTATCCACACACTATCATTTTCAAAACAAGAGTCACATGTGTTCTCCATGACTTCAGTAAATCATGGCGATGGTTTCAAATCCCAACACTGAGAAATGCTTTTAAGATGAATCATCTCACATGAGCACTCTAAAAATAACACAGAGTTGATTTGTACACCACCCTGTGTCCCTGCTGATTACTATCCACTTAGCATATGATATCCTCATGTATTACGGTTTTCCCATCCATTGCTAGGAGAAGGAACCACTGGAGCAAAACTCTTAGAACATGAAATGTCATCAGTCAGACTGTAAAGGCACTGATTGAAATATACTCAAATCCACTTTTAACTTCAAAGGTCGTTAGAGTTGTTACCTTAGGCATTAGCCAAGAGACTGAAGGGAGGGTTGTGCTGATAGAAATTTTATCCAGTTTTCTCTTTCTCTTTGCCTCTCCTCCTCCCACTTGAATGAATATAGTGGTGGATGGAAGAGGAAGAGTCTGTGAAACATGTGGAGAGTCCTAAAAATTCCTTGTAGGAATCAGAAGGAAAGAGAATTTGGGATGGGAGTGTGGGCAGAGGGCACTGGGTAATTAACAAGCAAGCACCATCCAGTGACCTTGGAGAAGTTCACAGGCACTGTTGCTCCCATTTAGCCTTTCCTTTAAGGCACCTCATCCTTGGTTTATACAGTTCTCTCCACAGTCATAAGCATGAAGAGTTATTTAGAAGACCACAACTGGAGAAGGAGGAAATGAGGTATAAACATTTGTTGGCAGAATTCTGAAAAGAGCATTGAGCGTGTGTCTGGGAGAGAGAAGCATGTAGGGGGAGTGAGTACAGGGAGAGATGGGGCTGAGAGGGCCTGATGGTGACGGAGGATTTTAGCTTGATCCCTAGGAAACGGGCCCAATGGCTCTCATCAAAACACACAAGAAGGGTCCGATGTGTAAGTGGTCAAACATTTTCTAGAACTCTGGTGGCTTTCTGGCAAGAAGCTCTTGTTCTGTGTAATGTCTCACCCCATCAAAACCCTCCTCGGGGCATATGTGCAATGTGAGGTCATCATGACCACAATCTAATCTACACCAATGGCATGGCATTTATATGCAAACACTTATTATTTAAAAAGTGCAGTTTTGTTTATACTGTTGGAGTCTCTAAGTCCTCTCCCCCACCCCCCCATCCATTCCTGCTGTCTGTCTGGCTGTGTTTCCTGATCTTTGTATAAGGAGTCTACCCCTGTTCAACATAGCTCACAAAGAAAACACTAGACTCTGATGCCCTGTGTTGTCATGATTCCCATGCCAGGGGCTTTGGGAATGATGTTTCCCACCAGGAATTCCAGGAGCTGCCAAAGGATGGAGGAGGCGGGCACTGGCCTGATTGCAGAGCAGTGAGTCAGAGGTCCAGAGGCTTCTTGAACTTCACCTGACTCCCACCTGGAGAAGGGCAAGAGACTGGAGAGGGGACAGAGGAAGAAGTGGGCCACCCTCAACTAGGGGTGCTTGGAACCTGAGCCAAGAGGGAGAGGACCTTAAGGCAGCTGTATACCTCTGCTCTTCTGCAGAGAATGGTTTTAGGACCTGGAGAGAGAGAAAGGGGAGTGAAAATGTCACAGGTATTGCATTGGAAGGGAGGTTAACAAGAGGGAAAAGTCACTGGATTAGCCTCAAAATGGAGTCCTATTTCTAGAATTTACTGCGTGCTTTTAGATAAGGGACAACTTTCTTACATAACTTGTGTACAATGAGAGTTTGGATGAGATGTCTTGGAAAGATCCTTCCAACTCAAGCCTAGCAGTTTTGTCACAGCTTATGATTCTATCAATGTACATCTCTAACTCATTCCATTTCAACTCCATATGTGGCAGAAAAGAGAAGGGGTGGATGAGTTCCCATTGTGGCTCAGCCAATTAAGAAGTCAATTAATATCCATGAAGATACGGGTTCGATCCTTGGCCTCACTCAGTGGGTTAAGGATCCAGCATTGCCACCAGCATAGATGACAAATGCAGTTCGAATCCCGAGTTGCTGTGGCTGTGGTGTAGGCCAGCAGCTGCAGCTCCGATTTGACCCCTAGCCTGGGAACATCCATATGCCATGGGTGTGGCCCTAAAAAGATTAAAAAAGAAAAAAAAAGAAAAAAGAAAAGGGGTGGAGAGAATGGCATGGGAGAGGGAAACCAAGACCAAGACAGAAGCAACATGGAAATGAAGCAGTTACGGTAATTCTGGCCAGCCTCCAGGTCTAGAAGGGCATGTCTAGAGTGACTGAGAAGACATGTGAATCTTTGTCTACATTTGGTCTTGGACCCCAGGAGCCTCCCATTCTGGGAGAATCTCCCTTTGCTGAGAAAGATTCTGCTAGTCACACAGACTAGTGGTAAACATAATGGCATACATTTCTATTATTGTTTTTGGTACAATAGAGGCTCTAAAGAAGCCATATACTCCATCTGGTATTCAACCCAAGGATCTTTGATCTGTTGTGTCGCTGGCAGCAAACTGGGCTGGGTTGGCCTTGCAGAAACTCTTCTCCTACAGAATCTGCAAGGGTAATTCAAACTATATGTGATTTTCCACCTCATGTGCTGACTTTAGAATAGTTAAAAAGCTATATACCTCTCGGAGTGGTGGGAATCTCTAGTGAAACCTGAGGAGCATACAAAGGGGATCCACTAGGAGGCAGAGAAAGGGGGGAGATAAATCATTAAGTCAGGCATCTTCTTAGAGTCTCTATATGGAAGGTACTGATAATAGTACAAATAATTAACTGGTCCTTCAGTATGCCCTGTGAAACATTTTACACATACTCTTCTGTGTCTCACAACAATTTCATCCTTCGTTCTAACTCATTTTCTTGCCCACTAACTAAATGCCAAAAACTCTCCTGAATTCCAGGGAGAGAGCAGCAAACAAAACCAAAGCAAGATTCTGCTCTCATGGGGTTGAAATCTAGCTGGTGAGAGAGATGATCGATGCATATGGTGTCTGGTGGTAATAAGAACTATAGTAAAAGCGGAAGCCGAGTAAAGGAACATAGAGTGCCAGGACAGGTGGGTGATACTAGACAGGGTGGTCAGAGAGGCCTTCCAGGGGGAGGCCTGGTGCTCCCGCAGAGGAAGCGGTCATATGGCCCTCTCTGCAGCTGGGGAAACAGCTTCCCAGACTCTTGTATTCAGTAAGCTGTGATGATCCCACTGGATCCCAAAGCAGCATGTGCTTCCCCTGATAAAAGGATGCAGGTTCAAAGAGCATTGTGCCTACAAGAGGCCAGCAAGTCTGGCACTAAAAACTGCACGAGTCTTTGAACAAAATGCACTATTCTGTCCCTGCGGTGAGTGATCCTGCTGGTTTCTTCTGGCTCTGCTGAACAGAACTGGCGGGTTGCACAGAAAAGGTGTACATTTTCCTGGATGTTTATTCCCCTTATCTTTCTCTCTAGGCCATGGACAAAGAATCAAGGAAGGCTGGTCTTCAGACAGTGTTCACAGAATGACAGGGGGCTCCTTGAGGCAGCCTTAAGGACTTCTGGGCGAGAGGACAAGGAGGGTCAGTAGTTAGAGCTCTGGGGGAACAACGCCTGCTTTCACCGTGTATTGGGGCTCTGAAAATGAGATTCCTGAGACTGGTACAAAGGTCGAAAAAAATTGGAACGTGATGGCTCTTTGGGAATAAAAAATAAAGACTTTTTTGAGCCATCTTAAAAATTTGGCATTAAACGCAGTTTCTTAAAAAGTTCTCAGTGAAATTAAAGCCCTTAGGGGTAGCTTTAAAGTTCTTTGAACTAAATGGCATGTGCAAGTGTTCTGTTGGAGGAGAATGCCTGCAGACCCAATGGACTGTTGAACAACTCTGATCAAAGATTTGGAGCATCCATGGGGTGGGGGATGGGGACAGCAGGGAGATCCCAGTGTAACTAAACTTTTCTCTCTCCTCTTTCCTATGGCACATACCACGCACACACACACACACACACATACACATGACAAGAGGTTCAGTTTTCTTTTATGAGAAATGACAGGATAGCAGAGCCACCCCCAGAAGGAAGAAGAAGGCTAGACACTTGGATGACTTCTCAGAAAGGAGCTCCCTACAACCTGGACCATGTGCCTGCCTTTGGAATACTTCATGAAGGATGAACCCCTGTTTTGTTTGAGCTACTCTGTTTTCATTGCTCTTACTGCTATGCATTTTGCTTTGAAGCCATTTATCATAAAATCCAACCAATAACCTATTGGATATAAGACAAGTTTAAAAGCAGCCTTGGGTTTACTGAATTTTTGAATCCTGCCCTCAACGGCCACTGTCCTTTTAGATCCACAAGGGAATTACAGTGTCGATGAGGGTTTGGCCTCAAAACTTAGTCCTCTACTGAGCTTGACTGCATCATGCAGAATAGATATTATGAATTAAGTCACAAGTAGGGGTCAGGCAAGTAAATGTGAAGAAGCAAAGAGTACTGAGTAAAGACAGCTATAGTGGAGGATGTTTGATCCACTGGAAGGACTGTCATTCAGAAATATGGACTCAGTATTTCTTGATACTTTTATCTGTTTAAAAGAAAATGAAAGTCTAGATTTTTAAAAGGTGAAATCTATAGATTTAAATTAATGGGCTAATTTTTAAAAAAATTAAGAGAAAAAATGCTGTATGCACCAAAGAAAGTATTTCTGTAGGACAGGGTGCTAAAGCTTAAGAGAAGTTCCCTGGTGCCTGGGCTAAAAGTTAGTCTGGGACCTAGAAATAAATCTATGTGATTTAGTGGATTTTCAGAGTCATTCCCTGAAGTCTCATACCAAAACCCTGGAAATCTTATTAGTTACTGGTAAGCTTGTTCCTGTTCAAATATATTTAGGCAGAAAAAAACAAAGACCAAAATCAATAGAGGAAGCCTACTGTCTTGAGTGGACATGGTGTGGCCCATTTGATCAAATATTTTGGGGTCAAGCTAGTAGTTCTGGCTCCTACTTTCTTTTGCCAGTCATTGAGTTAAGTTTCCTCAGTTCCAAACAAACAAAATAATTATTGCTAGCAAACAAAGTTAATAACTTATTGGAATTTTGTAATTAAACAACCAGGACTTAGAGAAGAATAAGAGCCAATGAAACTCCTAGAATCTTGGTTCTGCCAATGTGTAGACACAATATCAAGTATCTTTTAACTCTTTCTTTCATATCTTCTCTGAAGCTCCATGACCATAGCTAACAACAACTAAGTGGCTCTGAATAAGGGATCAGTTAACTATAACATGGTACCCATAGTCAATGACAAAGCTGCAGTCATTAGAAAGAATGCGGCAGATGTGTTTAGTACATGGGGAAGTGGGGCACCATGCTAGAGGGCCAAAGAGTGGGCCAGGGAAGTGCCATAAGTGAAAATCAGGTGGTGCTCCTAAAAGAAGAGTAAAATATTTCTGGTTAGGCAAAAACATAGAAACCATTGCAATAACTGTTGCCATGTGGAGATTCCCTGCCAGCATTTCTTGGGAATTTTTTTTTCCTGAATTTCACATTCTGAGAAAAATGAATTTTAGAAATCAGGAAAATGAAAAAAAAAGTATTTTAATTCTCCTGTTAGCATACAAGATTAATATTCAACATGGATACATTACTCTTCAAAGGATTCCAGTGATGTCAAGAACAAACAAAATGCAGGAAAAAGCAGACAGGTAGAGTTGGTCAAAATCAAGATTCCTGGTAAATGGGACGGAGCAAGAAGGAGCGGATCGGTCACAGTTTAACCAATTCTGCTTGCTGCTGTGGCCATGTTATAAATCCATGTCCAAGACCCAGTCAGCTGCTAATGATGAGTTAGTTCTTCTTACAGATAAAGCGAATGTTGAGGTTATTCACGTGGTATTCTCTATACTAAGCCAATGGGTAATACTCCAAGTTTCGAAAGAAAAATAGGTTCATAAACTGGCAAATTCCACACATGCTTTTGTGTCAAGCTGTTAATCTTACTAGAATATGAGAATATTATTATTCAAAAACCACCCAATTATGTCCCTGTAGGTTTTCCAGTGTTTGTTATTCAATATAGACCACAGTTCTTTAGGAATATTACTACCCATATGCATCTTTCTTCTTTCTGTCTGTCTGTCTGTCTTTTTAAGGCCCCACCCATGGCATATGGAGGCTCCCAGGCTAGGGATCGAATCGGAGCTACTGCTGCTGGCCTATGCCACAGCCATATCAATGCGAGATCTGAGCCACATCTGTGACCTACACAACAGCTCGTGGCAACACCGGATCCTTAACCCACCAAGCAAGGCCAGGGATCAAACCTGCAAGCTCATGATTCCTGGTAGGATTCATTTCCACTGCGCCATGATGGGAACTCCCATTTTTAGATAGCTCTAAGAATGAGTTCAATGCAGCAAAGACATTGGGGGTATGTTAATAATAATTTATGATTTAGGGTATTCCAGATAATTCCCATTTTATTTTTCCAATTCTGTAATATTAATATCTGTCTGGACTTTGGAAACTAATTATACCTGCCATTGGGACCAGGGATTGTCTGAAGAGAGCAAAGGAGAGGAGAGAAAAAAAGTGTGCAGTCTTCCCGAGAGGCAGAGCTGAGGTGGGTCTTAAGCGTGAGAAGCAGAGAAAAGCAGGAGGGAAAACCAAAGGGGAAGCAGTTCAGGCTCCTCCTCTAGGGGAGCCTGAGGAAGGGACAGACACAGAATGTGTGTGTGTGTGTGTGTGTGTGTGTGTGTGTGTGTGTGTGTAATCAGAGAGAGAACAGGAGGGAAGGAAGAAAGCAGAAATGAGCTTGTTCTAAGGGACAAGACAATCTATTAGGATATGAACTTTTTTTGAGTGTCTAAGTTCAGAGGATGGTGCCAGTGTGGCTCTGGGAGCTTCACTGGGGCTCCTGACTTGGAAGCATCTGCATACTCTCTCTCATGGGGCCAGTGGATCCTCCTCTGTCAGGAGAAGCTATAGTGTTCCATTGGCCCTAAGGTCTCCAGGACCTACACAGCTAGTGTCCCTAGACAAGTGCTGTAAACAGTGGGAATATGCTGTGAATCTACACTCACCCCAACTCCAGAGAAGCCCCCAAAATACTCACCTTGAAGGAAAGGAATAGCTGCATGATGGCTCAGAAAAAGGGTTGTTCTATCAGTGACTTACAAGATAGATTTAAGGAATCTGTGAGGGGCATGAGGCTGGGAGGCAGACTGAGCACATGGCCACACAGCCAGAATGTGGTCAGAATTTGACAAGATGGAACAAGGAACCAAATCCAGTGATGTCCAACCTCTTACAGACAAGTGTCAAGTTTTGGCCTTGGGTCAAAACACTACCTGAGCAAGTGCAAGAAGAGTTCAGAATTTAAACAGGCAAGAAACTCAGTGTGAATGAAGAGCGGACAAGCCTGCCAAAAATCACCTACTACATGTGACAAAGGAACAATGTTATCTGTTGTGAACATTGAATAAAATACTGCATGCAGTGTCGGAAATATATTAAGTGTTCAATAAAAATTAGTTATGGCTATTACTACTATAGCTGCTCTTTGACTTGGATCAGGAACCAACTTTATTTTAATCTTTCCTATCTATGAGGCCCATGTCAAAGGTTGTGTATGGATTATATGGCTGAATCATACCAACAACTCCCAAAGTTAGAAATTACACTTTTCACTTTCTAGATAATAAACTGAGCCTCAGAAAGCGACTTCACCACTGTTATAGAGCGAATAGGAGGCTGACCTGGGATTTAAACCTACATTTTTATACTTTTCTAGATGGCTTTCTCTCTATGACTATAGACCCCACCAGTAGCAGCGACAATATTCTGAGTCTGTAGCCGGGATGCATGTGGGTTGGGGGTGGAAATGGGGGTCATGGGAAAGTTCTAGGTGGTTCTGGGTGGGGAGAGGAAATGAAGGGGATTAACTAAGCCATTAATATGTCTACATTATATTTCCAAACTATTCAAAACCTTTGGTCCCCTCAGGGTGGCTTAAATACAGTATCTTTGCCTTTAATTCCCCCCAAAAGTGGTTGGCTTTTGGATTTCTAATATTCCCACAGCCACTGATGGGTCAGATGAAAGACTTGCAATTTTAAATGACCTTACAAGGAAAACTGAATTGTGAGATCCATTTGGTAGATTTTTATTTTCCTTTCTACTCAACCCTGACAAAGCTATCCTATGCAATTTAGGATTTAAAAAACAGTTCATAGGAAGAAAAAAGCTTTTCCTTTAAAGATAAAAATAGCATCTGCCTCTTCTGAGAGCGAGTCAGCAGCTGGAGGAAATTATTTATATCTTATCTCTGACACTTTATGACGTTTGCTGGTCACCTTTCTGTTTAATTACTTTTGCCATTGTGATTTAAAACTATGACAATTTTAGCATTCATTACTTCAGTAGCACTTGCATGTTTGGATTTTTTTTCTCAGCTTTAAAGTTTTTCCCATTATACCGAATAGTAATTTTAAACAAGCTCTTTCTTCTTTCTCTTATCAACACTTTACCCTGCAAACAATGGCTAAAGTTTTAGAATAATAAGCTCCCAAATAGTCAATGACTTCACTCAAGTCACAAAATTTCAGCAAACTCTCTGGGTCTGAATTAAGCTAACATTTCCCAAAACCATGTAGGAAAAACAATCAAGTCTAGGGAGCTATCTTTGTTTTCTCTTCAAGTACTATATTTTATAATAAATTATATTTTGGGGGCATGGAGAAGAATATGTATTTAAAATGTGAATTTTTTCCACTTACAGAAATCTTTTCTGGTACCTAGTGGACTTGGGGTAGGCAGAAACCTTATTATTAAACTAAAATTTGAGAACTCTGTAGTGTGGTCACTTTGAAGTGGGTCTTTGTTGTGGTTTGAATTCTAGGATGGGAGCAAAAGCTGATGGGAACCTTGGGGAATTACTTAACTTTTCCTGCATTTGTTCCTTACCAACTGTGAACACTGTATACTATAGAGAGTAAGGAAGCATGCTTTAAAAAGAAAGGCAGGATAGTTTTTCTCTTCCTTTGAATTCTCTTATCCTTGGGAAGAAGGAACCAGCTTCTAAATGGAACTTCGTATCCTTGGAAATCAAAAAATATTGCTGCTGAGGAGAAAACAAGGATAACGAAAAGCAGAAAGGGAAATAGAGAAAAGTCTCCTTCTCACCATCACTACATTCAGATCAGAAGGCTAATAGTTATTTATGAGGTGGCCAAGTCATGAATTATTAACTACAGGGCTGTGACTCTCCCCGTGATAATATGTTATCAGTGCTATGTTTATGTTGGCAAAGACATACTTCTTGCAGTGTATTAAGAGTGAACATTTAACAGAACTCTACTGAAGTATTTTTGTCAATGTGTTTGTCATTTACAATTTGAGAAGAAAAAGAGAACACTGTCCTCATGCAATGAAACCTCTCACGTGCAGCCTGAGAGAAACTAGGAGGTAGGGTAGGGGCCAGATAAGTACTTGGGGGTGGAGGGGCAGCAAGAATGGGTGGGTGTCTGCTTTGCAGGCCAAGCAGCCCTGAGAGAACCTTATTGTTAGGAACAAAATCAGAACAGAGTAGCTTTACATCTTTCTGGGTTGTTTTATTTCAAAACCTCTTAAAGGAATTGAAAATAAGTCTCATGGACAAGGGAGTGGAATCAATTAGACAAAACTTGCCTTGCAAGGTGAACTGGGCCAGCCACCTGCCTTTGAGCAGGATGTACGTAAAGGAAACAGGAAAGTGAATGTCCTACAGCAGACCCATCTCCCCTTAGAAGGAAATATTTGACTTTAATGAAATAACAGTCCAGGACTAAAGCTACATTTAACTTGACAAATGTAGTTTTGAATCTCTCATTAATGCTGTCTAATTTTTGATTTAGAACTAAACAAAAAGAATCCTGTGATCCCAAATTTCTAGTTCACAATATAAAAGCTAAATATTATAAACTTCTGAGTTACACCAGAATACAAAATTCAGTGACCCATTTCCATAATACACGTTGTAAGATTTTGTTTTTTCCGAAACTGACTAGCTAAGAGCAAAAGCATCCTTCTGAGGCTAAAAGAATTTCACATTTGGCACGCTCTGAAACTATTTCAACCTTGTGGTTTTAATTAATTTTCAAAATACTTGACCATTAGAGTCAATCCCTCAGCTTTCCATTTTGCACTCAATTGAAAATAAAAGCTCAATATATAAATTCAATAAAGCATTCAAAGAATTTCATAAGTTCTACTTTAGAGGCAAAGTTGGAGATACTATGGTTCTATGAACCAAAAAAGTAAGGCAAACAGAATATCTGAAATATTTGTTCAGTCAAAATACCAAAGTAGATGTTTGGCTCTTGAGGGCTCTAAGATAATCTATGTGTGAATGAACTTACTGTACATTAGGGGACCACCTGAAAGAACTAAGACCCTGTGTTTATACAACAGTTGTGCTTCTTGGAAACAGTGGTAGACTCTTACAAAAGTAGTGAATTTCTCTTATACATTTGAAAGAACATGCATCTATCAAAGGACCAAATGAGGTTATTGCAACAGCTTTGATAACTGTAGTGATGGTGACATCAGAAGCTAGGGTTTGAATTTCTGTTTTGAGGACAGAGAAAATCAGTTTTCTTAAAAATGCAACATTGATTATGGAAGAGAATATGAGAAAAAGAATGTATATATGTGTGTATAACCTGGTCACTTTTCTGTACAGCAGAAATTGATGGTACATTTAAATCAACTATAATAAAAAATGGGGATTAAAAAAATGCATTGTTGGAGTTCCCTTTGTGGTGCAGTGGAAACGAATCTGACTAGGAACCAGGAGGTTGTAGGTTCAATCCCTGCCCTTTCTCAGTGGGTTGAGGATCTGGCATTGCCATGACATGTGATGTAAGTTGCAGACATGGCTCAGATCCTGCATTGCTGTGGCTGTGGCATAGGCCAGCAGCTACAGCTCCAATTCGACCCCTAGCCTGGGAACCTCCATATGCCAGGAATGCAGCACTAAAAAGCAAGCAAACAAACAAACAAACAATGCATTGTTGACTCAGTTCAGGTAACAGTGGCTTCATCTCCAATTTTCTATTTTTTTTTTATTTATAAAACTTAATAACCTGTTGACAACTCTCAGACTTAAAAGCAATTGGAAGATAATTTCTGCTCTTGGAAATTTCATGTATAACAAAATAGACTAGACACAATCTTAAAAGCATCTGAAGGAGGTGGTGTCATGGCTTAACGGCAACGAACCCAACTAGTATCCATGAATACTCGGGTTCAATCCCTGGCCTCGCTCAGTGGGTTGATTCCCACGTTGCCATAAGCTGTGGTGTAGGCCAGCAGCTGCAGCTCCAATTTGACCCCTAGTCTAGGAACTTCCATATGCAGTGGGTGCAGTCCTAAAATAAATTAAAAGAAAGAAGAAAAAGAAAAATATTTTGGAGGAGGTTTTGTGATCAATTTTCATTTTATAAACAAAAAATTAAATATTGGTGGAGAATGTCCAAAGGGAAGTTAAACAATTAAGATCCTTGTTTTGTTCAGAGGGTTGGTGATCCTGTGTTGCTGTGGCTGTGGTGTATGCTTGCAGCAAGAACTCTAGTTCGACCCCTTAGCCCGGGAATGTCCATATGCTGCAGGTGTGGCCCTAAAAATAACTAACTAAATAAAAATAAAATAAAAAGCATCTGAATAAGTGTTCTATAAGGCCTAAAAATAGGTATCCTACCTCTGTCATTTTTCCGCTGTGGGACTATGCGCAAAGCACCAAAACTCCGTGCCTCAGTTTCTTATCTGTGAAGTGGGAGATGGAGGTCCTTGTGCATAGTTATTGAGAGAAGTAAAAACTGGATACATGTACATATCTTGGAGCCAGGCCTGGCTCAGAAAGTATCTTAATGTTTTGGTTGAATCTATACATATGAGTACTTTCTACTACACTATTTCTTATTATTCATTATTTTACTTATCTACCTTAGGCACCCTGAGTACTTTAAGAATAACTTCAGTCATTAAAACCATGTGCCTATGGACAATTAATCTATGAAAATGTAACCAAGAATAAACAATGGAGGAAAAAACACTTCAATAAGTGGTGCTAGGAAAGCTGGACAGCTATGTGAAAGAATGAGATTATGATATTTCTTCACACCATACAAAAATAAATTCAAAATGGATTAGAGACCTAAATGTAAGATCTGAAACCATAAAACCCCTAGAAGAGAATGTAGGCAGAACTCTTTGATATAAATTGTAGCAATATATTTTTTTGGCTCTGTTTCCTCAGGTGAAATAAAGAAAAGTAAAAATAAGCAAATGTGACTAATTATACTAGAAAGCTTTTGCACAGTAAAGGAAACCATCAACAAAATGGAAGCACAACCTATGAACTTTAAGAAAATATTTGCAAAAAATATGACTGACCAGGGGTTAATATCCAAAATATATAAACAACTCATATAATTCAGTATCAAAAATCAACCCAATCAAAAAATGGGCAGATGGACTTGTACATACAGTTTCCCAAAGAAGATAAACAGATGCTAACAGGCATATGAAAAGATGCTCAAAACTGCTAATTATTAGAGAAATGCAAATCAAAACAGCAAGGAAATACCACCTCACACTGATTAAAATGGCCATCATGGAAAAGGCTACAAGTGACAAAAGTTGGCAAGGATGTGGAGAAGAGGGAACACTCACTCTGCACTGTTGTTGGGAATATAAACTGATGCAGCCACTATGGAAGACAGTATAGGGTTCCTCAAAAAAAATAACCCACAAACCTAACCCTAAAAATGGAACTATCATATGATCTAGCAATCCCACTTCTGGGTACTTAACTGGAAAAAATTAAAACATTAATTCAAAAAGATGATGTTCCCCAATGTGCAGAGCAGCACTGTCAACAATAGCCAAGATATGGAAGGAACCCAAGTGACCATCAACAGATGAATAAAGAAGATGTGGTACACACACACACACACACACACACACTCACACACACACAAGAATATTACTCAGCGATAAAAAGAATGAAATTCTGCCATTTGCAACAATGTGGGTGGACCTGCAGAATGTTATGCTTAGTGAAAATAAGCCAGAAAGACAAAGTATGGTGTCACTTATAAGTGGAATCTAAAAAATAAAACAAACAGATGTATACAGCAAGAGTAACTTCAGTCAGTTCAAAATAAGAGATATGATAGGGCCGATCAATTAATATAAAAGACAAAATTTGAAAGGGAAATGAATAACTTCTAATAAGAATTCCTGGTTGAAGAAAGACACAGCAATGAACATGAAACTTAGTTCTTAGATTCCAGCCAGGGTAGGGAGGGAAAAAAAAGTGGATCAACCAGTGTATAACACTGCTAACTAGAAGAAAGAATTCTGGTTTGTTTCAGTTACCAGCAACTGCATAACTAGCCACGGCAAAATTTGTGGCTTAAACCATGATGATTAATTTTTTTTTTCAGGATTCTATGGGTTGGCTAAGTGATTCTTCTACTGATCTTCTTGGGGCTAGACATGTACTATGTGTAGCTGGAAGATGACTAGAAACTGGGATTGGTTGAGACTGTTCATTAGGAAGGATATCTTGGTTTATCTCCACTTGGTCAACTTGAGTTTCCTCACAGCAAGGCAACCTCAAGGAAAAAAGAGTGCCAGTAGGACAAACCCCATTATGCAAGCACCTATCAAGTCTCTACTTGCGTCATGCTTGCTAATGGCCCATTGATGAAATCAAGCCATGTGCCCAAGCCCAGAGTAACACAGAGTTGGAATACCAGGTTGCATAGTTCATGTGGTCCACGGTCTACCATAGTTTCTTAGGACAGTAGCAGTTAGAAATCTAAGTTAGACTCATTGTCTCCTATAACTAGAAAAAGCCCTCTTTTCATGGTTTATATCCTTTTAACTATTAAAACTTGCTTTCATGTGTTATATTCTTTTTTTTTTTCATATTTTCATTTAGTGAGACTGCCAGTCCAGGACTTAGCAGACCCTATCAACTGGACTACAAAGCCTCTAGGGAACTATTCTTTAAATTTTGAGTTCTTCATTTGGCAGTCCCTGATAAAGGCTGCCGGCAACCCTGGAATCGTTTTCTCTGCCCTTTTGTTGATGACACTCCTGCCTTTCTCTGATAGAAGTTCAGCAATGGTCCTGCACATGTTGTTCATGGATGCAAATGCCTTAGCAGTTCTCCTGTGAGTGATGATGAATCATCAGAAAATGTTTTCTAGCTGTAGGAGGTGTGAATTAGATAAGCTGGAGGAACATCCAAAATGCAGACATCTAGGCCTATCCAAACTTAATCTACAGAGAGCTATGTGGGGCATGTGGGGCATCTGATGAGCATGCATAAAGACGGACTTTTGAACTACACTCTTCTCGCCTTCTTTTGCCTTCTGACACTCATTTTACTTTCAGTATTTTAATGATTCACCCTTGGCCTTACTTTTTTTTGCCACTGTATATAGGAGAAGGGGTAAGAGAGTGAGTGCTACAACCAGATAGACTTGAGTTCAACTCTCCTTTTCAACTCTTTGGATAAATTACTTCTCTGAGCCTCTGTTTCTTCATAGGTTAAGTTGAAATAATACTTCCTACCTCCTATTATCATTGTAGAGAATAAATAAGACAAATAGGTGAAGTGTGGTGCCTGAAGCAAAGAATTCCATCACTATTGTTGTTGTTATTACTGCTGCTACTACAATTGTTAAGTTGTGCTTAAGAATAAAACCAATGTAGAGGATAATAGAATTGACAGATAGGGGAGCCCTTCAATCTCTGATGACATTGTTTGATGTCATCAAACACATGGATCCAACTGTGCCTGAAGCCATCACCTTGTTGGACTTTTTAGTTTCTAGGGTCAACTGGTTCTCTTTTTGCTTTAAGTCAGATGGAATTAGATGTCTCACTTGCACTGGTAAAGTCCTAACTTATGTAGGAATCACACTTGCTCTGTATCAGTTTCACCTAATGAACATGATTAAAATACAGACTCTGGTTTCTATCCTTGGAGATTCTGATTTTGTTGGCTTGGGGTAGGGCTTGGGAAATATGTAATTTCAGAGCATTCTAAATGACTCAGATGTCACCAGCCTACATATTAACTTTAGGGAACTATTTTTTTAAATTTTGAATTCTTTATTTGGCAGTCCCTAAAGGACCTTGTAAGATGCCTTACACATAGAAGCCCCATTAAATATTTGTTGAATTGAACACACATTCCAAGAACATGAGTAATGAGATAGGACAGATTTTCCTGATAGGCTGATTACACGAAGTTGGCAAGACAGTTAAAAAGGATCGGATTACTTCCAGAAATTTGTAGCATCATGGGGTAGCTACTTTGTTTGAATTAATTTAATACCAATTTAAAATGGTATTTGTTTTTCTCTTTCTAGCTTTAATATTTTGGTTTTGTGACCATTTCATCATATGGCCTTGGACCTGTTTCCTGATGTAATTTAATGCTGCATTTGGGGTTTTTTTTTTTTTTTTGGTTTCAGATTAAGATCTCTTTGCTACATATTAAGATTTCATGTTAGGGTTGCCCTTTATGATACATTTTATTTCAGCTGATTGATTGTCTAATAGAAGGTTCAGCCTCATTTCAACCACATCAAGGGGTTCCCAAAATGGTTTCATACATTTTGGATCCTGACAAATGGGGTGGGAATCCTCCTTTATGCAAGACAGCCAGTAAAAGGTGCTGCTGATGAAAGCATGAACAGCACATGCTAGCAAAGTGGGGAAGAAATCAGAGCCCACCTGGATGAGAACATTGCTTCCTTGGTGTGATGCTCACTTTGGTATTTTCATGCTCTTTGTGCCTCAAATATAATAATGGCTCCTTTGGAAAAATGTATCTGAAGGCCTGTCTGGATGGATTTTTAGGAGTTATAGACCAGAGCTGACAATGTGACCACAGAAAAAGACTTATTCCAAAGACTTTCAAGGGAAACCACCCATCATCTACACCAAGAGGGAGTGAGTTTGGATGTGAGTTCTGAAAGATTATTTTTCAAAGCAGCATTGCATCCATGGTTTGGATTATAAAGCTGAAGAAAGCCAAAGATAACTAAATTCAAACCACTGGAACTGCATTAGAACCTAGAAATTCATAAGCCAGACCCCCTACCCCCCCCCAAAATGCACACACTCACACATCAGATCTCCCTCTGATTTGATTCACCATAAGGGGTGGGGACAAGAGGCATCCCCCACATTAAACATCATGACAAAATCCTTACCCCTGTAGGCATCATTCTATGTGATCACTACATCAGAGCTGTAGTCTCCCTAAGTGCAAGGAGAAATGCTGAGGATCTCCAGGAGGGAGAAAAATGTCCCATTCCTCCTGCTAAAATGAGACATGTTTTTAGATGGAAGAAGACCTTGGTATCATGAAGCCCACAGATCCTTATCTTTGATTTAAGGATCTAGTGCAGGTAAAGTGGGTCAGTGATTGAGGTCCACAGCATAACTGGAAATCATAAAACCATACATAAGATTTTGTGTCTGTGTGTATATGAGAGTTTATTGGTAAGAAGTCCTTGAGTAAGATTAAGAATCACCAATTTTCTCCCACGTAACTCATTTTGAAGATGAGAGTACTAGGAAAGGACATCGCTGACCTGTCTACAACACAGTGGCTTAAAGATCTGAGTTGTCACTGCAGTGGCTTGGATTGCTGCTATGGCATGGGTTTGATCCCTGACCTGGGAACTTCTACATGCTGTGGGAATAGGCAAAAAAAAAAAAAAAGAAAAAAGAAAAAAAAGAAAAAGGGAAAGAAAAGAAACTAGCTCTAAATCTTTGGGTTACAGCAACAGCTGGAAACCTGGTTATGAACTTGAGGCAGGGGTTGGAAACTGACAACCCCAGAGTGAACTTAACCCACAGTCCAGCTTTCTTTCACTTAAACAGTATTTAATCCATTACTAAAAGTCACAAATAGACAGCTGCTTCTGAAATGGTGCCCAAGTTGGCAAGATGGAGCCCACCTTTCTTTGGTGGGTACCCAGCACTTCACCCCATCTCTTCCACCCTGTTTCTGGATGCTCACCTCTGTTTCATTTATCCCCCCCCGCCCATGCCCTGCCCAGTCATGAAACACTTGAGTTCATAATAACGAGTACAGATCACCCTGACACCAGCTGAGTCCCTTGGGAGGTCTACAAAGCTCCTTTGGGTCTAGTTCTGGATCAGCTGGTGGTGGTGGTGGGTTTAAAAAACACAGAAACTCAAATCACAATGGCTTAGAATCTCAAATCTTTTCTTCTCACTCAGGTTACATGTCCATCAGGGATGAGACTGGAGCTCTGCTCAAGTTGTTCAGGGACTCCTAGGCAGCCTAAAGCATCACCATTCAGAGTTTGGGATGGTCTCACACACTTTGGCCTGAAGGTGACACAGGTGGCATCTGCTTAAGTTCATGGGTTGGCCCTAGTCACACGGCACCACCTTGCCTCAAGTGGGCTTGGAAGATGTAATCCTATGGCGCGTGCAGATTGCAGAGGCTGAGGAACATTGAACACCACTGGGTTCTGTTATCAGTCTAGTTGTAGAAACCTGCCCTGGGTGGTGAGCAGTGAGTGTAATTTCCAGAAGGACTAGATTGCTTTGGTTTCCACATGGATACCTTTTCCATAGTGATGCAGCACTCTGTGTGTGAGGAATAGGCAGGCAGCAAAAACCACATGAAGTTTAGGAGGTCCTATGGAGATGCTGTCAAAATTTTGCCCTTGATTCAGGTCCCAGATTTTATTACTCTGTGATATTGGTTAAGGGTGCTATTTATCTGAGCCTTAGTTTCCTCATCTATCACTGGAGTAAGAATATCATGCTCCATGTTTGTGGGAATAATTATATTATGTGAACTCAAACAGTGGGTGTAAAGCCAATGTTTTCATCAATGGTAGCACCTGCTTTTGGAGGTGGTACATCCTAATTGTTATAAGAATGGGCTTGCAAGTAGCTGTATGACTTTGGGAAAACCACCAACCCTTCCTGAGCCTCAGTGCCCCATCTTAAAAATGAGAACTCATTGTGCCTGCTCCCATGATGACCCAATAAAGTTATGTATGAAAAGCACCACATACATATTAAGCACTCAAGAAAGAGGGCATCTGAGTATTTTAAAAGCATTGCTATGAGGATCAGGATATAGAAATACAAAGCCTTTAATTTCTTTAAAAAATGGAAAAAACAACATGAATTATTGCCCTTGCTGATCAATATCACTATCACTTGATTTGAGGCTGCTTTTGGCATAAAATGTTCCTACTTTATGAGCTTCTTGGATATAAACCATTGTTTGCTCAGGGCTCCAGGCCTCCCTGGTGTTTCCTGATGAGGATGATTTCCTTGCTGAGTACTTGGCAGCTCTGCTGATCTTTGATCCATTTGGTACATTTGTGTAGCAGTCCAAAAATTGTAAAGCGGTTCCAGGGAGCTGCTGCCACTATGGATCAGTGTCGAACTGCTTAGACAAAACTGTGGGGAACTTCCAGTCTTATCCACTTAAATCCTCCCCTAAGAACCCAAATGAACAAACTGATGCCAGGAAATCAAGATTGCTTCTGCTACAGATCATCTTGTGAATATCCTGAACAAATAGAGGGACAATAGAAGATGCCTGACACAAACAAAGAAATAAAATCAAGAAATCCAGAAAGGGTGGTCTGTATCCAAACTTGAACCCTGGATTCCAAATATCAGTCTTCAGTGCAGACACTGAAGGGGGAGAAAGCACATCTTCCTGGGAACTCCTAAGTGCTTTTATATGTTATTTACTTCTCTCGTCAATGCTCTTGGAGAGGGTTCTACTTGTTCCCATTTTACAGATGAGGAAACTGAGGCCCAGAGAGGTGAAGCAATTGTTCAAGGTCACACAGGACACATGGTAGATCTCAAATCTGAACCACACATCTGAGTAGCTTTTTCTACTTTAGCAGGCAATTATCCTGCCAGAGAAAAGTCACCTCCAAAATATTAGCTCTAGAGTTTCTTCAAAATGCGGCCTGGAGAGGTTAATGAGTTTTCCAGAGAGATCAAATAATCTGCTGAAGATCTCACAGCTGGTTAATGGGAGGAAATGGCTCCAAAGCCTGTATTTTCTTCTTGATTCCACACAACTTCCCACACCAGGCAGATGCTCCATCCAAGTGCTGACTCTTTGGGCTCCATCAGTTTTCGTCAGTTGCCGGGAAACTTAGAGATCACTCAGGAATTTCCCCAACTTCATTTTGAATGAAAAGATGTTTTCCAGATCAACACAAAGCCTGGCCAGTTTCTCCTGGCTTTGGAATAAAGGGCCAGAGTGGAGAACCACCCTACCATCTTTCATGTGGGGACCATGCTGATCCCAAGTTGCCAAGCATTTTGAACCAATCTGTCAGCCAAAGATCACTTTAATTTCTCATCTGCCTTTTACAGGCAACTTCTGAATCTCAGCTCTGATTGACACAAGACAGGACACCGTTCATGCCCAGGCAAACTGCTTCAAGTGAACTGGAGGTGAGCGTCCCCGGATTCTGAGCCAAGTGGAAAGAGATGAGGTCAGTGCATCAAGTTTCAGCCCCCAGATTTTTTTTTTTCTTACAGAGGAAGGAAGCATGAGCTTCTTTAAGAAGTTACAGGGAAGGGTGTGTGCCCCAAAGATCCCATCTTTCCCCTACCTTGGGCATATTCATGTCCTTTAGCAACAAGTGGGCTGAGGCTCTGAGGACAGCTAGTGCTAGACTGAGCAGTTTTCCTATGTGATAGGGAATTTGTTTCAAAGGTGTCAAGAGATTGAAACCATGCCTGACACTTGAAACCCCAGCTGGTTCTCAAGCGAAGCTAGTGGGTAGGGTTGGGAGCTGGGGGCGCGGAGACACTGGTTGGTGGTTCCCAGAGTAGAGGAAATGTGCAGTTGGCTAGAGGAGTATACATGGTCCTGGCTAAGTCTTGGGCAGAGTTTCTATAGGTTTTTGAAGGCTCCAAACTGAAGTATCCAGAGTGTCCATTTCACAGACCACATTTCTAAGGGCCTAAACAGGAAGTATAAACAGCACTGTTCATCAATAAGAAAAATGACGGTGGTGGTGAAGACAGAAGAACGTTGGGAGGTGAAATGATCCTTCTTGACTCCTGACAGTTCCTTCCTGTGCAGGGCCTCCAGTTGACAAAAAGGGCTCTACTCTCTGCCCTTTGATGGACTTTCCTCCAGTGTCATGGAGAAACTTATCTGATGGGAAAATCTGGGAAGGGAAGGGAAAATCCTTCTTTCTTTCTATCTTTCCAAGTGTGAACCTGTCAGCAGCAAAATAAGTTCCTCCCAGGAACTCTATGCTGGAAATCTTGTCTGGCAGCCCTGCCTGTGCTGCTTGTGTCCATCTACCTGGCAAAGGGGGCAGGGTGGGGGGTTCCTAATTTCATAGCACCCACTTAAATCTGCAAATATAAACCACAACTTCCATTCTAGCCTTTGCCCATCGTATAAGTTATGGTTAGATTTTCCAACCTGCAACTCTTTTGTCTTATTTCTCTTTTTGCTCAGGACCCAGGTAGAGAAGGGCATCATATTTATTGGGTCTGTGGGATGGTTAATTGCATGTATCAACTTGGCTAGGCTATGGTGGCCAAGTGATTAGTCAAATGTCAGTCTAGATATTACTGTGCTTATATTTTTTAGATGCAAGTAGCATCTTTTTTTTTTTTTTCATTTTTTTAACGGCCACACCTGCGGATATGGAAGTGCCCAGGCTAGGGGTCAAATTAGACCTATGGATGCCAACCTATGCCACACCCTCAACGGCAGGACCTGAGCCATGTCTGTGACCTATGCCACAACTTGCTGCAGTGCTGGATCATTAACCTACTGAGAGAGGCTAGGGATCAAACCCACATCCTCATGGATACTAGTCAGGTTCTTAACCCACTGAGCCACAACAGGAACTCCATGAATAGCATTTAAATCAGTGACAAAATTAGCAGATTAACTGCCCATTGTGGGTGGGCCTCATATAATCAGCAGAAGGCCTTAAGAGCAAAGACTGGAGTTTCCACAAGAAGCAATTGCATCTCAAGACTACCAGAGAAGCTCCTGCCTGAATTTCCAGCCTTCAGACTCACAACTACAAAAACAAATCTTCCCTGAATTCCCAGCCTGCCAACTCACCCTACAGAGTCCATCCTCGTGAGCTTCCACACTGCATGAATCAGTTTCTTAAAATGTTTATCCTTCTCTTCTCTCTCTCTTTCTTCTTTCTATGTATTTAAGGGTTTTCTTTCTCTAAAAAACTGTAACTAACAGTTAACATAAATGCCCACAGATAACAAGTAATAACTGGCTTACATCATGTAGTCCCCACTTAATCCTTACAATTACTTACAAGATAAGAAACTGCATTCTTCCCATTTTAAAGATGAGGAAACTGAGGGTAGAATAGTTAAGTAACTTGTTCAAGGCCATGAAGCTAGAGAGTGCAGAGGCAGCACTTGGATTCAAATATTCTTGAAATGATAGCTGATTTTCTTTAACATTATATCACAGATCAGGGAAGAAAGGCATACTCAAATGTATGATATGGTACCAAGTTAAGGGTAAGTTGAATATACCCATCTGATTGTGGTCAAGTGAGGAAAATATTTTTCCATGAATTGTCTCCTGCTGTGTGTGTATATTTTGAGGCTTTCTTTGCTTCAGCACTAGAGGAAATAATGATAAATTCAAGGTGATACTCAGAGCCCAGAGGATGTTCCTCTGGCCAGCTGTCCTGGTGTTTACAGGGCCTGGTTTGTCATGCGACCTCTGGTTCTGTGTGTCCTTCTTGTATCTGTTACTCTAATATTCACCTTAATTAATAACTTCCAAGGCTGGCTATAATAGAGCACACATTCTCCTTTTCTAGTTAGGTCTACAATTTACTATTATAAAACCTTCCAAAATTAGCAAGAATAATGTAAAGAAATAAAGGAATCTTCCCTGATAAAATTCACCTGAGGGTTCATTCATATGTTCACCTACTCATATATTTATCCGAGAGTCAAATGGAAAGATTTACTGAGAATAACACTGTGCATGTAGTTTTCTTCATCCATCCACTCAAAAATAATTAGGGAATTCTCACTACACAATCTCTCTTCCTAGGTAGATTCTCTCAAGTTTCCTTTCTTTTTCACATGAACTGATGTCCACACTGTGCTCTGACAATAAAGGGCATCCCTCCTACTGTGATATTTTCCTATCTTCCTCCTGAAAATGAATGTAACTTGTATCCTCCTAAATGCACCTACTCCCTCAGAGTCATGCTCTTTATCTTTCATGATGATATTTCATTTGACAAATGAATACAGAGAAATAGATTTATGGATATTGAATGGCATATTCATGGTACTCCTTCTAGGTAAGGTATATCCATTTTGAGAAAGTATGCCATCTTGATGCTAAAGGAATGGATTTCATGATAGATGTTTTGGGTAATACATTATAGGTTGTTTTGGTCAGATGAGCCTTCTCAGTGTCCTCTTAAATCTCACTACCCATGTTGAGGATAACACTATCATTTTAGGGAATGTCAGCAATGATGTTATCTTGTATGACATCATTTTATTTGTTAGGGGGATGACTGTATAATTAAATAAGAAGAACCAAATAACTACTTGAATTAAGAAAAATCATTTATAAAATATTTATATAAGTAAATGGTTTTAAAAGAAGCTAACAAGCTTCAAAGTGTCTCCTCTCCAGTTTCAGGAAAATATTACTTTACCTTTGGGACATACTGAAACTGATTAATCAATATCCACTCTCCTTGAACTTTTAGTAAATGAGCCAATATTTTGGTTAGGATGGCAACAAAGTGCTGGCTAAAAGACTGCATTTTCCAGCCTCCATGCATTTAGCTGGTAATGTATTTACTGGTTACTGTAACCAGTAAGGTATTCCTCCTAGGAAGATCCTTCAGTTAGAGCTGATTCAAGTAGGAGGTGTTCACTTCTTACTCTCCCTGCTTTCTCCTGCCTGGAAGGCAGATGTAAAGGCTGCAGTCAAACAGCCATTTTGGCACATGAGTCAACATTGGAGAATCCACCCACATAATAGAATTATAGACCATAAAGATAGAGATTGCTCAGGTGAGTATAGAATTCTCCTCTCAATGTTAGACTACCTCCCCCTCCTCCAGAATTCTATTATGTAAGAAAGATGCAAATTTCGATCACATTTAAACTATTCAAATTTGGGAGAGGATTGTGTGTGTATAGTTTACATAGCTTAACATAACTGTAATTAAAACATCCTTCAGATTTATTACTAAAATCTATAAACTGTATTATTCCACTAAGTTTTCACTCATGAAGCCAATCTGGGATTATGAGTTTATTCAGAACTGAATGTTCCAGTTTGTGTGAGCAGAAAATAAGTTCCTGAACATTCTGGTTCTGGCTCCTTATCTTTTGCCTTGAACATAGATCCTTAAATTTTTTTTTCTTTTTAGGGCCACACCTGCAGCATACGGAAATTCACAGGTTACAGGTCGAATCAGAGCTGCATCTGGAGCCTATGCCACTGTCACAGCAACACCCAATCCAAGAAGCATCTGTGACCTATGCCATAGATTGTGGCAATGCTGGATGCTTAACCCACTGAGCAAGAATTAACCCACATCCTCATGGAGGCTATATTGGGTTCTTTTTGTTTTTACTGTCTTTCTTTTAAAATTTTTTTTTTTATTATGGTTGATTTACAATGTATGGTCAACTTCTGCTGAAATTGCAAAATTACCTAGTTATACATTTATATACATTATTTTTTTCACATTATTCTCTGTCATGTTCCATCACCAGTCATTATATGTATTTCCCTGTGCTATACAGCAGGATACATTGGGTTTTTAACCTCCTGAGCCACAATGAGAACTCCACAGACCCTTTATTTTTTTGGTACCTTACTATGCTATCGTGGATTTTCCATCATATTTTTAAAGAAGCCTTTGTCTAGAAAATGTAACTTTCACTTAAAGTTAAAAGATGCTTCCTACTCTTCCTTCTTTTCTCCTCTGAGTTTGGGTAATATCATGCCTGGTGTAATTTATTGTAATTCCACTCCCTCACCATTTTTTTCTAAACCCTATCTTTCTTGGAGATTTTCAGACATGTAAAATGTTTGTTCCTTTCACTTGCCCTAATCAGAAATGTGAGAAAAATAATGTGTATATATACATATGTGTGTGTGTGTGTGTGTGTGACTGGTGTCACTTTGTTGTACAGTAGAAAACTGTCAGAACACTGTAAACCAACTATGATGGAAAAAATAAAAATCATTTAAAAAAGAAATTGAATAAAAAGGCATTTTGAAATCTCGGAAAGACTGAGGGCTTCTGAACTTTAGCTGATCTGTTAAATCAGTTGAGCAAGGCTGGATGAGCCCTCAGGAAAAATCATGAAAACTAAATTAAACTAAACACAAAAAAGCAATTTGCCAGCAGTGAACCTAATTCACAATTTGCCTCCTCTGGAGCAGAATATTCCTCCTTGGCTATGTGCCAACAAGAGTTCCCTGTGATAATCTATAGGCTTGCACAATTCCTCTTAGGACAGTTATGGAAGGAAAAATAACATTTGTTCTGCCAAAGTATGTGGACTTGCTGACATGTGCTGAAATACAGATATCATCTGAGCAAAAAGTGAACAGGATATTCACTCAAGGTGCTTGAGAGAGCAAGTATGTAACACATCCTTTCCACACATACATAAGGCAGCTTGAATTTAGTAATTGTGACGGCTTGACTCTTGCAAATATTTCCAAGAGACCTCTGGTGGCTTTGGGGCTTTGGGAAGATCATCCCATGATATACTCAACCTGATGAAACTGTTCTTTGAAATTTTCAGTTGTGTTTGTCTATTTCTCCCCTCCTTGGAAAGGTGATTTAAGGGGATAGAATCTGGCTTGCTGGTGGGTAGGGGAGTCAGCACACTTTAAATCAAGGGCAGCTGTCATGTGAATTGCCTGATTCTAGACTGAACAGAAGAAGCATGCTGAGAAAGGATGGGAAAAAAAGAAGTTATATTCTCTGATGGAGATGGTAGGGGAGGATTTTTACGTGATGGAGTATCTAATTCATGCTGGATGCTTTCATGGCCAAAGGCTCTGCGTAGAGATTTGTGGAGAGCAAAATACAAGAAATTCGACAGCTAATGGTGAATCTGGAGAGCCCTGATTAAATGACATTTAAATTATTTATACTGAGGGTATTCAAACATTTCCATTATTTGTGGATAATTTCACTGTTGGACGATTCAGATCCAAAGCAGGCTTAAGTGGATGAAATGGAACTGGATTCTGGCTAAAGAACATAGCAGAAATTGAGCATAATCAAAATTAAACATAGGTGAGTAGCACTGTGTATATGATATAAGCACCTCAGAATGAAATATAGTGGGTTGCTCAGAAACAGTATATATAAGCAATAATGGACAAATTGCTTCAGTCACAGAGTCAAAAAGCCCTGGCCAAAAGTCATCAAAATATTTGAAACTCAAAAAATAATCCACAGGAATTGGAAGATATGTGTGTGTATTCCTTATGTTTGCAAATATAATTGCAGAAGATTTTGTGTAGACATAGGTTGGACTTGATACCTCCAAATTCCATTGTTACAATTCTTTTATTCACTAGTAAATATAAGAACCACTTTAGACTGTTGGTCTGCAGTGTTGAAACAGTAGCCTTCTTTAACATAACAACTAGGGTTTGAAGATCATTGATAGCTGGAAGTGGGGTTAGTTAGAAGCTAAGAAACCATTACTAAGTGAATATGTCATGTTATAAGGGGCCTTTGATACCACAATGTTGTAAAATGCTATAGATAAGCTAGAATGTTGCAGTCATACAGCACAGTTTGGGTAGGTGGAGTGGTTAATGAGACGAGAGATACAGCTGTCAATGAATCAAATCCAATTTAATTCACATCAGTAAATACATACAGAGAACCCACTGTAGGTCTGGTATTGTGCCAGTTGCTGGGAAGCCAAAATGAATACATTAGAGCACCTGTCCCCAAAAAACTTACACTCCACTGAAAGACACAAAGAAGTCATAAGCAGTAAGCTGGAAGGTGATGTGATGGAATGCATGTAATGAGACATATGCAATTCTAGGACAGGTATAAGGCATAGAGATTATAATATAAGGGAACAAGGAGCATTGGTTTATGCATGTGACTTTTTCTTGGTGTGAGGGCAGGAGGGAAAAATGGAAAGTTTTAGGGAGAAATTTTCATCTGATCTGTTTAAAAATGAAGAGGAGCAAATCAGAGATATTCAAGGGCTGAGCACAGAAAAATTTGGGAGCAATGATGTAAATGTTTGCTTTCTTGAGAGAAGGGAGATGGATAATGGATAGAGATTATCAATTCGCTTCTTTTCCAGGCCAAGTATTAAAAATCTAGAATTTCATGACTTTGATTCAAATTTTAGTTTTGCATACTCATCTCATTAATTTTAAGCACTTTTGATAGAACTGAACCGAAAATCCCCCTTATGCTTAAAGTTTGAAAGAACTTTGAGGTCATCTTTGGTTTTCCCATCACTTATTCAACTCAAGGAATATTTATTGAGAACCTACTATGTGCCATGTTGCCAAGTACTATTCTATACACTTAGAATACATAAATAAATGAGACTGATATCCTTGCCCTCACAAAGCTTAGGTTTTAAGAGAGAAAGGCAGTAACGAATACACCTAAGATGTAAATATTATAGTCTGCCAAAAGGCAGCAAATGCACAGGGAAAAACAATCAGAGCAAGTTGGTGTATGCCTCTGTTTGCCCAAGACATGCTCAGTTTATTCCTATTGCCCCAATATAGTTATTAGCATCACATTCTTAACTCTAAAAGATGCCCCAGTTTGGATCAGACACTATATAAACTGGTAATTATAGTTAAAGGGAATCAGGAACATGTGTGTGTGTGTGTCTGCACATGTGTGTGTGCATGCACTTGCACATGTGTGGGGCCACATTATGATATTTAACACAGTAGTCCAGGCAAGCCTCGTTGAGAAGAAGACTTATGAGCAAAAATTGAAGGAAGTGAGAGAGTGAGTCACCCAGATCTTTGTGAGCACTATTTCTGGGCAAAGCCCTAGGATTTCCAAGGAAGACAAGGTAGTCAGTTACCCTGAAAGGGAATGAATGAAGAAAGATCAATTGGAGATGCCATCAGGAAGAAAAGGAGAAGGAGTTGGAGAGGGAAGGACCTAGACCATTGAGAGGGAGATGAGTCCTCCTCTGAGTCCAGTGGGAGGAGACTCGGAAATCCTACACACAAAAGACAATCTGATTCATATTTAAAAATCATTACTTTGCCAATTCTTGGTGGTATTCTCTTTGTAAAGAGTATACTCTAGAGGGTAAAAGTAAGGCAAGTTGTCTAGATAGGAGGCTCTTACAGTGAACTAAGTGAGAGATGCCATGGCTTGGAACAGGATGGTGGTGGCAGATAGGGAGAGAAGTGCATTTCCTGACAGACAAGAGAGGAGGTTACCACCATGGTTATTATAGCAGGGGGAATTCAATACTTGCTAGGTAATGAATGAATTCATGAGTCATCTACACTGAGAAACTTAGGTGATAATTGAAATCAGGAAGAAATGAGCTCATCCAAGGGTAGAGGCCAGAGAAGAGCTGAGGGTGGAAATTTGGAGGACAGATAACCATATGCCCTGATGCACACTTGGATGGTGTTCAACCAGAAGTGACTATTTTCATGACCTACAGCAGAAACAAATGTTTCCTCCAGGACTAGTTGAGTGACTCTTGAATTTTGGTTCTAACTTTAAAACTCTTTCTCCCAGTTTTCTTCAAAGCCTTGTCTTCCCTTTCAAAACATTTGAAAGATGGCAAATCCCACCTCCAAAGAGTCCATTGAAGTTTAGATGCAAACATAACTGCTCCTGTCTGGTAAAGATTAATGATGTCTCTGATATGGATATTTTTGATTAATTGCTGTTGAAACTCTTGAGCTGAATGTCAAAAGCTAGAAAAGGAACTCTTAGATGGACTCAAAAGACAAGAGGCCCCTCTGTCCTTGAACATAATCCAATCAAAGAGACTGCAAAGGAAAACACAAGAGACAGCGTTAAATTCATGGTGACATGAGAGATCCTTGTTCCATTTGTAAAAAAGAAACCCACCAGGCCATCATTCTTTAAGAGACTATCCTTTGATATTGACCTGCCTAAAATGCAAAAAACAAAAACACCCTTTTTCTTTTTTTCTTCTTTCTTTTTTTTGGTGCTGCACCCACACATAGGAGCTTCCCAGGCTAGGGGTTGAATCAGACTGTAGCTGCCAGCCTATGCCACAACAACAGCAATGCAGGATCCGAGCCACATCTCTGACCTAGACCACAGCTCACGGCAATGCCAGATCCTTAACCTACTGAGTGAGGCCAGGGATCAAACCTGCAACCTCATGGTTCCTAGTTGGATTTGGTTCTGCTGCACCACAACGGGAACTCCAAAAGAAGTTTCTAAAACACAACATTTGACTCGTTAAACGTCTATCAGCCCTGCAACAACTCTTGTTTACCAAGTCTTGATGTTCAAAGTCATATTAAAACAACCAAATAAAAGGAAATGCAGTCAAGAAAATATGAGTAATCTAATGTCTATAAGGTAGAAAATTGAGGGGTGTAATAGTTAGCAACATTTCCTGCCGCTCTGTCATTCTATTGAGGCTGAGAGTTTGGTCTTAGTTAAGTTGTCCCAAAGGCACGATGGGCTCCCAATTCTGGACTCTGCTGCATCAGTATTATGGGATGGTTATATTATAATCAGACAAAACTAATACATATCATTCGTTCATAAAAATTGACTGGTATTAAGTTGGATGGTGTTATGAGCATGTTACTTAAGAAAAAAAAAAAACTACCAACACTATTAGTATTGTCATCCTAACTTACTACTGTATCAGTTAAAGTTACCAGTGATAGCAGTGCAGGGACTAGGCAAAGGTTAAGCTGTGACAAGCCCACAGCTCACATCGTACTCAGCAGCTAGTGATAAACATTCAATTTTAAATGCTTCCCACAGATTCTTCCTCCCCCTTTTTCCTCTCAACAATGTTAGGTAAAACTGGGTACATCCTGCATGAACATCATCTGGGAATCTAAAGAAAATGTAAGTTTCAGGGCCCCCACACCAGAAACATTGAATTAGAGTTTCCAGAAGGTAGAAATCAGAATCTACATTTTAAACAAAATCTTCATTTGATTCTCAGGCATACAAAGTTTGAAAATCATTGGTCAGTGTGCGAAGACATGTGCTGGAGTTCAAGCTTTGCCTGTAAATAGCCCTGTAACCTTGGACAAGTCACTTAATGTTTCAGAGTCTCATTTCACTTTGGTATAAAACAAGGCTATTAACACCAGTTCTGTTTATAGCAAGTTCTATGCAAGGTGAAAGGAGGTTACAGATGTGAAGTTTCTTTGTAAATCACAAAGCATTGTGTAAGTGTAATACATTACTATTGTGTTTGTTTACCCTCCTCCTCAGCTATTCAGCTGCCTTGTGATACCATGGGTAACAATTGTTTGTGAAACATGGGGCAGAGAATTTCTGAGGTGTTTGGTGTCTTGAAATCTGTTTTAAGCTCATAAATGTGGATTACTAAAAGGAATGCATCTGTCTTCAAACTTTTCTATGAGTTCTGACTTATAAATTTTTTCTTTATGATGCAGTCCATGTTTTGAATCTGCTCTGTTAATTCATCTACTCTGTGGAAAATAAGACATAAGATTTCAGACAAAAATTCAGATGCTCTCACTCAGCCATGATGAATTAGAGTCGGGAACATTAGCTCTTTTTATTTTATTTTATTTTATTTTATTTATTTTTGGTCTTTTTAGGGCTACACCCACCCATGGCATATGGAAGTTCCATGGCTAGGGGTCAAATTGGAGCTGCAACTGCTGGTCTTTTCCATAGCCACAGCAATGAGGCATCCGAGCCACCTCTGTGACCTACAACACAGCTTATAGCAATGTCAAATACTTCCTGCATCCTCATGGATACTAGTTGGGTTTGTTACCACTAAGCCATGATAGGAACTCCAGCATTAGCTCTTTTAGGATAGGAAAGTATGTCCATTTCATGTATACATGATTTAAAACTAATAAAATGGATATCTTGATTTTTAAAATAATATTGATTGATAACTATATTTGGTTCAATAACATCTCTTAGGGAAATATATATATATACATGGAAAATACATACTTTTATAACTGTAGCTAGATTTAAAACTCTCAACAAAGTGGGTAGAGAGAGAAAGTATCTCAATGTAAAGAAGACCATATAAGACAAGCCGACAGCTCACATCATACACAGCAGTGAAAAACTATAAATTTTTGCTTTAAGATCAGGAAGAAGACAAGGATGCCCACTCTCAACCACTTTTATTCAACATTGTATTGGATGCCCAGCCAGAGCAATTAGGCAAGAAGAAGAAATAAAAGTCATTCAAATCAGTAAAGAAAAAGGAAAAGTGTCTTTATTTGCAGATGACATGATATTACATATAGAAAGCCTTAAAGACTTCACCAAAAGGCTGTTAGAATAAATAAATTTAGTAAAGTTTCAGAATACAAAAATCATTTGCATTTTATAAAATAATATACTATCATAAATAAATTAAGAAAAAGTTCCCACTTAAACTGCATCAAACATAATAAAATACTTAGAAATAAATTTAACTAAGGAGATGAAAGACCTGTAGAATGTAAACTCTAAGAAAATGAAGTTGAAGACACAAATAAATGGAAAGTTATTTCATGCTTATGAGTTGGAAGAATTAATATTGTTAAAATGTTGATAAAAAAACCCAAAGCAATCTGCAGATTCAAGGGAATCTTTATCCAAAGTGCAATGCCATTTTTCATGGCAATAGAACAAACCATCTTCAATTTGTGAGTACCCATAAGAGATCCCAACCTAGCCAAAGCAATCTTGAAAAGAAAGAACAAACTTGGAGGCATCATGGTTCCTGATTTCAAACTATGTTACAAAGCTGGAGTAATCAAAACAGTATGGTATTGGCATAAAAACAGACATTTGGATCAATGAAAGAGAATAGAGAACCCAGAAATAAACCTACGCATATATGGTCAGTTAATTTATAACAAAGGAGATAAGAATATACAATGGAGATTGACAGTCTCTTCAATAAGTTGTGGTGGGAAAAGGGGATATCCATATGTTAAAGAATGAAATTGGACAATCATCTTGCACTATATGGATTAAAAAGACTTACATGTAACACCTGAAAACAGAAAATACCTAGAAGAAAATGTAGGCCATATTTTCCTTGACTTTGGTTTTGGAAATGTTTTTTTTGGATTTGACACCAAAAGCAAAAATAAACATGTGAGACTACATCAAACTAAATAGCTTCTATATAGCAAAGGAAACCATCAACAAAACAAAAAGACATCCCTTGAAATGGGAGAAAATATTTGCAAATCACATATCTGATAAGAAGTTAATATCTAAAATATATTTTTAAAAACTCAGACAACTCAGTAGAAAGAATCCCAAACAATCTAGCCAGACAATAGGCAGAGGATATGAACAGACATTTTGCCAAAGAGAACAGATAGCCCACAGGTACATAAGAAGGAGCTCAACACACTAATCATAAGGGAAATGCAAATCAAAACCACAAGGAAACATCCTTTTACACGTGTTAGAATATGCTATTATCAAAAAGATGAGAGGTAAGTGTTGACAAGGATATGGAGAAAAGTGAAACCTTGTCCATTTTTTTAAGAGTATAGTTGATTTACAATGTGTCAATTTCTGCTGCACAGCAGAGACATAATCATACATACAGATACATTCCCTTTCTTATATTATCTTCCATCATGGTCTATCTCAAGAGACATGATATAATTCCGCGTGCTGTACAGCAGGACCTCATTGTTTATCCATTCTAAATGTAATAGTTTATATCTACCAACCCTAAACTTCCAGTCCATCCAACTCCCTCCCCTCCATTGGTAACCACAACTCTGTTCTGTCTGTGAGTTGTTTCTGTTTTGTAGGTAGGTCCATTTGTGCCATTTTTTATATTCCATATATTAGTGCTATCATATGATATTTGTTTTTCTGATTTATTTCACTTAGTGTGAGAATATCTAGTTGCGTCCATGTTGATGCAAATGGCAATATTTCATTATTTTTTATGGATAAGCAATGTTCCATTTTTCATATGTACCATTTTTTCTTGATCCGTTCATCTGATGATGAACATTTAGGTTATTTCCATGTTCTGGCTATTGTGACTAGTGCTGCAATGAACATAGGTGTGCAATGTAGCTTTGTCCAGATATGTGCCCAGGAATGGGATTGCTGGATCATATGGTAGTTCCATATTCTGTTTTCTGAGGAACCTCTCTACTGTTCTCTATTGGAGTTGTACCAATTTACATTCCCACCAACAGTGTAGGAGGGTTCTCTTTTTGCCACACCTTCTCCAGCATGTGTTATTTGTAGATTTATTAATGATGGCCATTCTGACCAGTGTGAGGTGGTAGCTCATGGTAGTTTTCATTTGCATTTCTCTAATAATCTCTGATATAAACTGTATAAGTGTTTTTTTAGGTCAGCTTCCCAAGACAATAGAAATAAAAAAAATAGGAGTTCCCATTGTGGCACAGAGGAAATGAATCCAGCTAGTATTCCTGAGGATGTGGGTTCAAGCTCTGGCCTCGCTTAGTGGGTTGGGGATCTAGCTTTGACATGAGCTGTGGTGTAGTTCACAGACATGGTTGGATCCTGTGTTGCTGTGCCTCCAATTTGACCCCTACCTGGGGACTTCCATATGCCCTGGGTGTGGCCCTAAAAAGCAAACAAAACAAAACAAAAGAAAACAAAACAAACCAAAAAACCCCAAATGGGACATAATGAAATTTATAGCATTTTGCATGGCAAAGGAAACCATAAAAAAAAGACAACGTGTAGAATGGGAGAAAATAGTTGCAAATGATGCAACTGAGAAGGGCTTAATCTTCAAAATAAACAAAAAGCTCATACAATTCAACAACCACAAAGCCAACAACCCAGTCGAAAAATAGGCAGAAGACCAAACAGACATTTTTCCAAAGAAGACACATGGATGACCAGTAGGCACATGAAAAAATGCTCAACATCCCCCTGTGGATTGTTGATAGCAATGTAAATAGGTGTACTCACTAAGAAAAATAGTATGGAGGCGCCTCAAAAAATTATAAATTGAACTGCCATATGATCCAGCAATTCAATTCTTGGCATTTATTAAAAGGAACCAAAATCACTGTCTCAAAAAGTTATTTGCACCTTGATGTTCATTTATTTACATTAGCCAATACTTGCAAAACAGGGAAGCAAACTATGTGTCCATCCATGGACAAATAGACAAAGAAATGTGATATATATATATTTATATATATATATATTTCCTATATATATATATGGACAAAGAAATGTGATATATATATTTATATATATATATATTTCCTTTCTTTCTTCCTTCCCTTTTTCCTTCTTTCTTTCCTGCCTTCCATAAGAAAGGAGGAAATTCTGCCATGCACAGACCATGAGGACATTATGCTAACTGAAATAAGTCAGACTGAAAAAGGAAAACACCATATGATATCACTTAGAGGTAGCAGCTAAAAATGAAAACGACAATTTGGTTGTTGTTAGAGTTGGGGTTTGGGGATATGCAAAATTTGTTAAGGTGGTCAAAAGGTATTAGCTTCCAGTTATTAGATAAATAAGTTCTGGGATGTGATGTAAACCTTGGTGAATATGGTTAACAATATAATTAACCTTTATTGTATATTTGAAAGTTGCTAAAAGAGTCAATCTTAAAAGTTCTCATCACAAGAAAAAAAATTCTATTTGTGATGATGGATGATAATTAAACATATTGTGGTGATCCTTTTACAATATGTATATATCTTACATAATTAAAACTAATTCAATGCTATATGTTTATTATATCTCGATTTAAAAAATAAAGGAAAAAATAATAATTTAACTTTAACAAATGAGGAGGAAATGTGATATAGGAGATATAACCAGGTTATAATGTAAAAAGAAAAAAGGGAATAGGAAATACTGCCAAGTTATTCTTAGAGAAGAAGCAATTTAATCAGATAATCTTATGTGAACAGAGATAAGATAATCTCCAAGTAACAGTTGCTTGGAAAAAGATGACATAAGAAAAACATAATGGTTAGGAAATACCACATGTGTGATGGATGCAGTATTTGCTTAAAATACTTGGTTCCTCCTTTTAGATCCATTTCTCATAGGCCGTCCCCATGGCCTGTTCCTCCTGTAGGATAATTACAACCCTGCAGATAGCAAGCTTGGCCATAAGATGTGCTTTGGCCAAAGAGCTCTAAGTTGAAGTGACCTGTTCTATTTGGCAGCAGAAGCTTTCGAAGAAGTTATTGCCTTGCTCTGCAATCACTCTTACCCTACTGCCACAAGAAAGGTTCTGCCTTAGAAAAGCGATACTCCTTCAGCTGAGATCACAAAGAAAGATGACATGAAGGAAAGTTGAAGTTGACTCCTATTGCCATGTTACTTGAAAAAGAAATAAGCCCTGATTTTTCCAAATCATTAAGATGGGAGTTATTTGTTATTGCAGCATAACCTAGTGAGACCTACTGCACACAGCATGTTTATTCTATTCCCCTCTCCCCTGTTTTATCTAAAATCAACTCATAAATAAATACTGACAGGAAAGTATGGCCAAAAGATCATGCTAGTCTTGATGCCTCTGACCATGAAATTTATAGCCAAGTGGCTGGGAAAAAGAATCCTCTTTTACATGTTCAGTATAAAAAAACATTTCTCTGCCAGGGTGAAATAAACAAAACCCTTTAGATGGATGATTGATCAGAGACTGAATTGATATTTTGGCAGAAGGGAATAAAATTTTACATTACTTTGTGGTCTACTTATAGTTAATCCTGCTATTTTTTGTTGGCTTTGTTTTTTGGTATATGGAAATACGTTTTGTCTTATTTTTTATTGATTGGCCTTTATACATTTTTATATAATTCTTTCAGTGGTTAATTTCAATATGCATCCTTGATTTACAACAGCCCACCTAAAATTAGTGTTTTGATCACTAAGAGAAATGTAAAAGTTTAATTCTTCTTATCCTCTTTCTACCCTTTGTGCTATGGGTGCCATATATCTTATATCACAATTCCTTTTAAAGCACACAAGATACTATTAGTATTAATATTATAATAGTCATTATTCATTGACAATTATTCTTGTTTTCCCTCTATGCTTCCTTCCCCTTACAGTTCTGTGCTTTCATCTGAAACTATTTTCTTAAGCCAAAGTATTTCCTTTATAATTTTCTTGAAGTAGAATTCTTCTAGTGAAAATTCTAGAGCTTTTATGTATCTCAAAATGTCCTGATCTAGTATAAGTATCTGAAGGATGTCTTTCTTGGCTGTAGATCTCTAGGCTGATTCTTCTTTCTTTAAGAACTTTATTTTTACTTTTGGTTATGCCCACGTCATGTGGAAGTTCCCAAGCCAGGGGTCGAACCTAAAGCACAGCAGTGACAAAACCAAATCCTTAGCTGTTTAACCATTAGGCCACTCCATTTCAACACTTTTATAAAGATGCTATTCCATCTTCTAGAGTCCACAATTTCTGTTGAAAATTTAACTCTTGGACTTAATGCTTCCCTTTTGCAAATAGCCAGTGTTTTTTCTCTGGATGTTTTTAAGATTTTTTTTTCATTTGGTTTTCAAATTTGACATATGTGTCCTGATATGATCTTCTTTATTTATTCTGCACAGGAATCACTGAACTTATGGAATATTTGAATTGGTGTTTTTAATATGAGGTCAGTATAAACACTGTAATTATCTCTGGGGCTAATGTCCCCTTGAAAACCATAACCCAATCTCAACAATTGAGAATGATTTTTAAAACCAATAAACAGAGTCAATCAAAAGGTCAAAATTTCTACTCTTCAAAGGACACCTAGAAAACATGAAAAAGGAACACCCTGACTGGGATAAGTATTCCCAACACATATACCTCACAAAGGATTTATATCTGAGGTATATAAAGAACTCCTACACATCAAGAGTAAGAAGAAAAAACCCAACTTAAAAAAATGAGGAAAGATTTAAATGGATATATAAATGACAAATAAGCACATTAAAAAATGTTCCATGTCATCATTTATCATTGGAAATGCAATTTAAAACCACAATGAGATACTACACCATGCTCATCAGAATGGCTAAAATTTAAAAGTCTAACACCACCCAGTGCTAGCCATGAAATGGAACCACCTGGCGCTCATACATCATTGGTGGGAGTGTAAAGTAGTACTCCCACCTTGGAAAAAGGTTGGGTGTTTTCTTAGAATGGAAACTAAGGACTCGTGATTCCTGACAAAGGTGTACGAAAAATCTAATTTGTCATTGTTTTAAAAACAATGTATCTCATTCATTCAGTCACCTATACCTGGTTGTGTGAGTTGCTCCCAGTTTGGGACCTCTGTATATAAACATGCTATGAACATTTGTGTACAAGTTTTGTGTCATATATGATAGGAGGTTGAGAAATGGAAACTCTCAAGGATTGCAGGTAGGAGTATAAATGTACAATCACATTGACGATCAGTATTTCTAAAAATTGAGCAAATCAAAGAATTGTGGAGGGTACCTGAAATTGACTTTTCTTCTGTTCTTTAGAGTCTGATGTTTGGGGCTGCCTTGGAGAAGACCCCAGAAAGCAGCTTCTCCCTGCTCTTTGCAAGTACCACATTCCAGAGAGATAATCAAGTTATTCAACAACTGGTATAGCTCAGGTACTGGCTAGTTAGAATTGATGCCTAGCTGGGAGCTGTAGGGGGTGTTAACCCCTTATATTACTGGATCAAGAAGGGATCCAAGCACTCCAAAGGCTTGTGAGAAAGGGGTCACTGACAGTTGTTCAACCAACCAGTAGGAAAGTAATTTTATATTTTAACAGGTGTTGCAATACAACAATACGAATTGTATTTAACACATGATAACAGTACTTCCTAGCTTAGTATCATAGCCCTGGTTATCTTCCTGTAGCATGTTTGTAGATGTGAGGAAAAAGCATTTATCTCATGTTTATCCAGAGTTCGACTCTCAATTCTCTCTGGGCCTTGGTGTTTTTTATTCTCACTGGGTACTAGTGACTCAATACTAGGTTTAATAGGGTATCGCTGGTCCTTCAGTAACATAAGATGACTGTCCATCATTCCCAGTGAGCAATAACCTAAAAAATTACCATTAGATATTTGTCTTTTAAGGGGCTTAAGTTACTATCATGACCTCCAATGCATGTCCACATCCTCTACCATGGCCCATCAGCCATCTTTACCCATTCATTGGGCATTATGACCTACATGCTGTTTTGCTTGTATTAACTCCCAAATTATTGCTTTTTAGTTTGTTTTGTATTTTTAGGGCCACACCAGTGGCATATGGAAGTTCCCAGACTAGGCATCAAATCAAAGCTACAACTGCCAACCTATGCCACAGCATGCAGCTGCATCTGCAACCTACACCACAGCTCATGGCAATGCCAGATCCTTAACCTGCTGAGCGAGGCCAGGGATCAAACCCAGATCCTCATGGAAAATAGTCGGGTTTGTTACTGCTGAGCCACAATGGGAACTCCCCCAAATTCTTGCTTTTTTGAATATAAAAGTTTAGTTTTCTCTGTCTCATCCTTCTACTGTCCCAGCCACGCCCTTCAATCATTGATGCATTGATTCACTCACAAAATAGTTGAGCTTTTTGTAGGAACCTAGCATTGTGGAAAAATGAGCCAAACTGGGCTGCGTCCCTACCCTGATGGAGTTTGTATTCTAACTGGGGAAATAAAGGTGAGAGATGAATTATAATAGAAAAGTCAAACTTAAACTATGTGAAGTATGTGGGCAAGAGGAAGAAGAAAGCATATAATAGGGAGATGGGAATTATGGGGGGAGGAGAGGTCCCAGAAGAATTGATGATCAGGCTGATGTGGGGAGAATGAAGGGGAGGTGGTTTCAGCTGGAACATAAGCTTACTGATAGCCCCTTATTAGGCACAAGAGGCTATGGATGGAGCACAATGAAATCTCTATTTCCTTGCATAAAATACCTTAAAATATAAAATCAAGGTCTAAGACAAGTTGGACTACTTTGGATTACATAATATACTGACGTTCTCCTGGATTAATGGTGATCACTATTTCTGGCCTTACTGTTCCCCTGTGGGAGTTAAAGACTTATGGAAGAAACACAAGCGCTCCTAACTGAACAAAGAAATTTAGCTGTATAGCTTGGGGATGTTACTGTCAAATTGCCTTTAAAAAAAGTTTAAGCTTAAGAAATACCCATTGTGGCATAGTGGAAACGAATCTGACTAGTATCCATGAGGATGCAGATTTGATGCCTGGCCTTGCTCAGTGGGTCTGGGATCTGGTGTTGCCATAAGCTGTGGTATAGGTTGCAGATACAGCTTGTATCTGGTGTTGCTGTGGTTGTGGTGTAGGCCTACCACTGCAGCTCCAATTTGACCCCTATCCTGGGAACTTCCATATGCCATAGGCGCAGCCCTAAAAAAAAAAAAAAAAAAAAAAAAGCAATGTTTGTAGTGGCTCATTGGAAATGAATCTGACTAGCATCCATGAGGATGCAGGTTCAACCACTGGCCTCACTCGGGGGGTTAAGGATCTGGTGTTGTCGTGAGCTGTGGTGTAGGCTGCAGTTGCAGCTTGGATCTGGCATTGCTGTGGCTATGGTGTAGGGCAGCAGCTACAGCTCTGACTCGACCCCTAGCCTGGGAACCTCCATATGCCAAGGGTGCAGACCTAAAACAAACAAACAAACACCAAAAAAGAGTTTAAGCTCAATCCTCTTCCACAAACAGTGGTATGATTGGTGCTCTGTGCTCCCTACCCCATTATACACCCTAACCCTCCATACCATTCAGTCCTCTAAAACTACTTATTTCCTTTGGGCTTAAAAAAAGAGAAATGGAAGCAATCGTTAACTTCACCAAGGTGAACTTGAAAATCCCCTTGTAGGCTAAAATAATCTATTAAAGAATATATTGGGGAGTTCCTACCATGGCTCAGTGGGGTAAGAATCTGACTGCAGCAACTGAGGTCGCTGAAGCTTGGTGCAGTGGGTTTAAAGGATCAAGCAGTGCCAGATATGGCTTGGATTCAATCCCTGACCCAGGAACTCCTATATGCCCCAAGCGCAGCCATAAAATTAAAAGAATATATTGATGCATCCTTACCTTACTGTTTTGAAGGTCATGTATGTATTGGTTAAAGGAAAATAGTCAACAAAAATTGTTGCTGAAAGTTAAGGAATTCCTAACACATTTGGTGTTTCTGGGTAACATGAGAACAGAGGAAATGAGCTGACCATTTGTGATGATGTCAGTGGGTCAACAGTTCATTTGACTATGTAATTAATTTTAAAGTGACACTTCTAATTACTTTACAGATTAACCAGGTCATCCTCTGAGAATTGAGCTACTTTGATAGGGCAGTGTGAGCCCTCATTCACTTTCAGTGGTTCTTAAATCTTTAATTGCTTCTGGCCAGGTATTTTGGACTTTGACTTATTTCTCACCATGCCCTCTTTTACTTCGGGTGCTTTTGAGCTGCCAGGGGTGAAGCCTCTGTGTTATCCCACAGCAGGACCAGCCATTCTGTGTGATGTTGTATAGTCAAAGCTTAACATGTGATCAGATTTCATTAAGATAAAATTGAAACAAGATTTTGCCCTTAAATATTGTGGAAATAAACAAAAACCACCTAAATGAGAACAAGCAATGGCTATTCAGAGCTTGCTGTAAGAGAGTTGGCCACCATCATTTGGGTTTTGGTAGAGACTCAGAGGCAGGAAGAAGAGTGGGGAAGCTGTATAGTGGGGAAAAGGGAAGGCTTAGGTTGCCCTGATTGAAGGCTGGTGCCATGAGAAGCAGTAGCCAGGGACACTAGAAGCAGGGCATCCTGTGGAATTGGTTAGGGTACACATTTGGCTTTCGCTGGTTGGACCTAGCTTGGAAACAGGGATACAAATTAGGGAAACTGTTAATAATAATTATGGTAATTAAGTCCTGACTGTTCAGGCCCCAGTGTTACAGGGGTTATTGTTTGACTTCCTAGATTGTTGTGGGTGATAGCAGTCTGCCTACTACAAGTCTAATTTACAACTAACCAGCTGATTTCCTGATCTGGTGGCAGCAGATTGGGGAATTAAAATGTTATTACATACGTAATGTCCACAATATGTTTGCATATTCAGTCTTTCAATGTATTTACTGTGCTCTGTTTGTTGTATGAGTTTTGCATCTCAGATCGTGCGCGTATGTGTGTTTCTCTACACAGTCTAAACACTGGGATTTTGTATTATCTCTGGCTCTTGCCAATTTCCTGCGTGCCTTCTCATTACCCAATTTAGGGTATTTTTAAGAGGTGGTATAAGAATGTTTGCACTATAAAACCAAGTTAATTATTCCTATCTGGGCACAGGCAGGCATCTCTAATTAAACTACAGCAGGGAATAGTAGGATGGGAGAGACTGAAACCCTGAAACTAAACTGTGCACAGGGTGGGCCAGGCCATGCCAAGGGTAAGAAGAAAAAGAAGGTTCAGGAATCCAATTATGATAAAGATCTTGGATGAAGACTTCTCTTAGAATCAGAAAAAAAAAATCCATAGTTACATTGATTTGCCAACATTAAATATATTTTTACTTCATTCTAAGCACTGTATTAAACATCTTTCTTTCACTGTTTGGTGTATTCCTGATTAATATCCTCTGAAGCCAACCGTAATCCCTTTCTACAGATAGGAAAAATCAAAGCTTAGAAAAATGAAGTGCTTTGCTCAAGTCCCTGTAGCCAATGAGGAATACAGCTGGTACTAGAGACCAGTAGGCTGACTCCAGAGTCAGATTCATGTTCAACTCCCTTCCTCTGCCTCTGTCGCTTGTTCCTCCTGCTCTCAAAAGCCCATCCACACCTTGCACCACACAATTCTCTGGGCTGACAGATAGCCCTTTTGCTTGACAACAACTAAGTGGCTTGAACTGTTAAGATTGAATGACATGCCATCTTTCCCCAGAAGTTCTCTCTGGGCAGAAAGAAAAGAAAGAAATTTCAAGTCCATGGTATAAGCAAATATCCAACCAGAGTCAGAAATTCTGGTCCTCCTCTCATTTCATACATTCCTTCTGGGAGTGCATGTCTCAAAATCTTTCTCACTTTTGTGGAAATGGGGTGTGAAGACGATTCTAGGGAGAAGAGCATGAAAAAGGATCAAACTGTTGGAGAGTCTGTGGCATATGAATTTGACTTCCTTTTCTACCTCTTCCCTGCTAGAGCTTAGTTAAATGAATATTTGTCAAGTGGAGCACAGGGTGTCAAATGGTAAGTTGTGGTTCAATAACAGACCAAAAGAGAAAGTGAAATAGAGAAGTTTATTACTCACAGGTCCTGAAGGAAGTTCACAGCATGCCTCCAGGTGCTACACAGGGAGGTCAAGGCAGAGAGAGAGAAAGAGAAAGATGGAGAGAGAGGAGATGCAGAACCTGGGGCACATTCCTTTATGAGGATCTGGAGGTAGAATACTTTGGAGTTCCCAGGCTAGGGACAGAATGATCCATTCAATCCATAAGACCAGGTTTTTGGTAATCCCCACGGGAGTCTTACCTAAGAGGCAAATAAGAAATACAGATGCAGAGAGGCAGGAAAGAATACTGATCACAAGCGCTGCTGAGGAAGTCTTACATTTTTTGGTTATTCTGCAGGCCGATACAGAGGATATGTGCTAGCAGGAGGGAGCTAGTGTTAGTTTAAGGTCTTCACAGGCCACTTAGCCAAACAAAATGGATGCTGAGGCAGCAGTACCACTGGAGTAGCTGAGCTCAACTGGACATTTCCCCTCTTTAGTCATTAGTTTATGTGAATGGGGACTAGCAGGTGGAGCTGATGGATTGTGGTAAGGACTTGTTAGCCAACTACTGGAAAGCCTGTGGTGCAAGTTGTTGCTTCAACTATTGGTAGCTCTCTTTACATTGTGGAATAATTGTGTCTGTATTCAGCTGTTTTAAGGAAATGATATGATGAAATTGATCACAGAAGTATGTAGAGGTGGGCAGAGAGGAACAGTACCTTCTTTTAATTTGGAAGTCTTAGTAATGAGATGATACCTGCACATTGTCTTATGAAGCATATGTAAGCAGAAAAAGAAGGTTGGAGAAAAGAATGTACAATGCAAAGAAGGGAATGAGCAGAAGCAAGGAGGACTGGAGTTCCCATCGTGGTGCAGTGGTTAACAAATCTGACTAGGAACCGTGAGTTTGCGGGTTCTGTCTCTGGCCTTGCTCAGTGGGTTAAGCATCCAGCGTTGCTGTGAGCTGTGGTGTAGGTTGCAAACGCGGCTCGGATCCCACGTTGCTGTGGCTCTGGTATAGGCTGGTGGCTACTAGCCTGGGAACCTCCATATGCCACAGGAGCAGCCCTAGAAAAGGCAAAAAGATGAAAAAAAAAAAAAAGGGCAAGGAGGACTGAATGAGCAGAGGGATTGCCCAGGTGAAATAATTATTAAAAAAGAAAATTCCTGCCATTAGATAATCAAAAACATGAGGTAGGTGGTATTATCAAACTAGAGGTCTTTAAACATCCCATACTTAGTTGAGGGTTATTTTAAAGTAAAAAAAACAACATTATGCAAGCAAAGAAAATCAGATGATCTAAAGCACTGTCAAAGGAAGCTGCAGAGATTAGCATCAGAACTCCAAGTTTCTCAGTGGTCATCAACTTTCTACCTAAAATAGCAACAATATACTGAGCAAACTACTTAAGTGGAGAGTAAATTCTTAAATAAAAATCTATTTCTAGGTGCTTCATCAAGATCAATGAAATTAATGATCTCTAACATCCTTGCTTTTTAAGATAATTGTTTTTGTCTTTGTAAACTAGGCTCTTTAAAAATTTTTTATAATTTGATTAAAAGTGAAGCAATAACCACATCAGGCCTGTTAACTACTGTATTTCTAGTCAGTACCGAGAATAATGCCTGGGGAGTTCCTGCTGTGGCACAGAGGAAATGAATCAGACTAGTATCCCTTAGGATGTGGGTTCAATCCTTGGCCTCACTCAGTGGGTTGGGGCTCTGGCGTTGCCCCGAACTGCAGCATAGGTCACAGATGTGGCTCAAATCCTGTGTTGCTATGGCTGTGGCCTAGCCTGGCAGCTGTAGCTCTGATTCAACCGCTAGCCTGGGAATTCCATATGCAACAGGTGCAGCGCTAAACAGACCAAAAAAAAAAAAAAAAAAAGAATAGTGCCTGGAATATCAGAGATTTGAGGGGAAGTAAGGCAGAAGGAGCAAGATAAATACCATATGATATCACTTATATCTGGATTCTAATATATGGCACAGATGAACCTATCCACAGAAAAGAAACAAGCTCATGGACATGGAGAATAGAGTTATAGTTGCCAAGAGGGAGGGGGAAGAAGTGGGAGGGACTTGGAATTTGGGGTTAGTAGATGCAAACTATTTCATTTGGGATGGAAAAGCAATGAGATTCTGCTGTAGAGCACAGGGAACCATATCTGATCACTTGTGATGGAACATGATGGAAGATAATGAGAAAAAAAAGAATGTGTGTGTGTGTGTGTGTATAAAACTGGGTCACTTTTCTGTACAGCAGAAATTGGCAGAACATTGCAAATCAAAGAGAATAAAAATTTAAAAAAACAAAAGGAAAAAAGAAAACCTTCAAAGCAGTTAGAAAAAAGAAAAGCTCAGTACTTTCAAAAGACAAGCAACAAAACTAAGAGCCAACTTATCAATAGAAACTATAGAATATTTAAGATAAGGGGAATGGGGATTGATCAGCAGTATTTCCAGTTTGGCAGTATTTTTCAAGTTAAACGCAGTCATACAGGCTTTCTATTATCATTCTTTTAAATGTAACTGTCCAGTTTTCCCAGCACCGCTTATTGAAAAAGTGTTTTTCTCCATTGTATCATCTTGCCTTTTTCACAGATTAGTTGACCATAGATGCATGAGTTTATTTCTAGGCTCTCTATTATAAACATTCTCTTATTCCATGCACAAACGTAAAATCAAAATGAATTAAAATCCTCAACATAAGGCCGGTACTATAAAATTCCTAGAGAAAAACATAGGGAGAACACTCTTTAACATAAAGCACAGCAATGTTTTCCTTTGGTCCACCTCCCAAGAGTAATGAAAATAGAAACAAAAATAGACAAATAACACCTAATTTAACTTTTAAAAAGCTTTGTACAGCGAAGGAAACCATAAAAAAAATGAAAACACAACCCACAGAATGGGAGAATGTCTTTGCAAATGAAGTGATCAACAAGGGATTACTGTCTAAAACATATAAGTATATTATATGGCTTTATACTAAAAAAAAATCAAAAATGGTCAGAAGATCTAAATACACATTTCTGCAAAGAAGACAGACAGATGCCAAAAATCCCATGAAAAGATGCTCAACACCACTAATTACTAGAGAAATCCAAATCAAAACTACAATGAAGTATCAGCTCACACTGGTCAGAATGGCCATCATCAAAAAAGTCTATAAACAATACATTCTGGATAGACTGTGGAGAAAAGGGAATCCTCCTACACTGTTGGTGGGAATGTAAATTAGTACAATCACTATGGAAAACAGTATGGAGGTTTCTCAGACTAAAAACAGAGTTGCCATGTGATCCAGCAATCTCACTCCTGGGTGTATATCAAGACAAAACTATAATTCAAAAAGAACATGCACTCTTATGTTCATAGCAGCACTATTCATAATAACCAAGACATGGAAGCAATCTAAGTATCCATCAATAAAGGAGTAGATAATGAACAAAGAAGATGTGGTACATATACAACAGAATATTTATTTCATTAAAAATAATGAAATGCCATTTGCAGCAACATAGATGGACCTACAGATTATCATACTAAGTGAAATCAGAAAGGATAAAAACCATTTGATATCACTTATATTTGCAGTCTAAAATATAACACAAATGTACTTATCTATGAAACAGAAACAGATCCATAGACATAGAGAACAGACGTGTGGTTGCCAAGAGGAGGGTGGATGTTGGATGGATTGAGAGTTTGGGATTAGCAGAGGCTAACTGTTACATATAGGATGGATAAACAACAAGGTCTTGCTGTCAAGCACAGGGAACTATATTCAATATCCTATAATAAACCATACTGGAAAAGAATAATAAAAAGACTATATACACATGTATAAATGATTCACTGTGCTATACAGCATAATTTAACACATTTTAAATCAAGTATACTACAATAAAATTTTTTTAAAAAATATGTGGTGTTTGTCTTATAAATTAGCTATTCTGGTGGTCATGTAATGGTATCTCTATAGTTTTTACTTGGATTTCCATGATGAATAATGATACTAAACACTTTTTCATGTGCTTATTGCTCACTTAAACATCTGTTAAAAAACTTTTCCCATTAAAAAAAAGGAATTGTTAGTCTTCCTATATTGAGTATAAACTGTGGATATGAATTTTTTGTTAGGTATATTTACTGACAATATTTTATCCCAGTTTATTTTTTATTTTCATTTATTTCAGAGTCTTCTGAAGAGGAAAAGTTTCAAGTTTTTGATTATAGACCAATTTATCAATGTTTTTGAGACTGATTTGTGGCTTTGAAGGTGAGGGATAGTTTCAGAGACAGTTGAAAGCATTTACCCTAATCTTCTGGCCTCTAAAAGTATAGACAATGAAGTTAATGCATTTACTTCCAGGCAGCATTTAATCACTTAAAGCAGGTCAACACTCCCATTGCAAGAACAAGAAAAGCCAGGCAATTTACCAAAGACATATGTTTGAAGATACTGGGGAGCTAAAGAAATAACAAGGGCTAAATAAGATGGACCTCAGAGTAGAACTGAGGGGACCTCAAATGTGAGCTCAGATTCTTTTTTTCATTTTCAGCCACACCCACAGCATATGGAAGTTCCCATGCTAGGGATCGAATCTAAGCCACAGCTGCAACCTATGCCACAGCCTTATACAAAATAAATAAATAAATGATCAGAAGATCTAAACAGAAATTTTTCTAAAGAAGACAGACAGATGGAAGACAGACAGATGGCCAAAAGTCCATGGAAAGATGCTCAACATCACTAATTATTAAATAAATGCAAATCAACACTACAATGAAGTATATTACCTCACACCAGTCAGACTGGCTATCATCAAAAAGTCTACAAACAATAAATGTAGAGAAAAGGGAATCCTTTTACTCTGGTTGGAATGTAATTGGTAGAACCAGTATGGAGAATAGCATGGAGGTTCTTAAAAAACTAGATATGGAACAACCATATGATCCAGCAATCCCACTCCTGGGCATCTATCCAAAGAAAACCTTAATTCAAAAAGATACTTGTAACCCCACATTCATTGCAGCTCTATTTACAACAGCCAAGACATGGAAGCAACATAAATGTCCATCAAGAGAGCACTGGATAAAGAAGATGTGGTACGTATATGTGATTGAACATTATCCAGCCATGAAAAAAAATGCCATTTACAGCAACTATGGAAAACAGTATGGATGGACCTAGAGATTATCATACTAAGTGAAGTCAGACAGAAAAAAACAAATATCATAATAGCATTGCTAATATGTTAAATCTAATAAAAATGATACAAAAGAACTTATCCACAAAACAGAAACAGACTCACAGGTTTTGAAACCAAACTTGCAGTTATCAAAGGGAAAATGTTGGAGGTAAAGATGGATTGGGAGGTTGAGATTGGCATATACTATATATTACCATTACTATATACAGAATCGACAGGTAACAGCAGCCTACTGTATAGCACAAGGAAATGTGGGAAAAGAGTATGAAAGGCAATGGATACCTGTATATGTATAGCTAATTCACTGTTAACCTGAAGCTAACATCAAGTGGTAGATCAACTATACTCCAAAAAAGCTTTTTTAAAAGGATGTTCATACTTTTATACTGAGAAAATGTTTATCAAAAAATATTTAGTACAATTGTAAAAACGTACATGGATCAGAAAGTCTTTCACAAGGAGAATTCAATTATATCTTGTTTAATTCTTCAAAATAATGAGGAAATGAAATAACTTCACAATGTTTATTTCATGATGTATATAAGTGAAATCATTATATTAACACTTTAAACTTTTACAGTGTTGTATGTCAATTATACTTTAATAAGGCTGGAAGAAAAAATAAAAATAATCAAAATTTTTAAGACTTGGCCAAAATTAAATATGCAGTGTTTCTAGGGATGTTGCTTAATTTTTTTCTTTACATTATTTTTTTTAAAAATTCTGGAAGGCAATGGTGTGATTTAGGGCATTTCTAGTTATTCTCAATGCCATCCTAAGCTCAGAGCACTGCCTGTTCCATGGAGCTATCTATATAAGTAGAGCTGGTTGCAAAAATGGAAAATAATATTTCTATTTCCACTTGATCTAGAAAGTTAGCAAAATTGGAGAAATGCTTAGCTGACAAAAACAAAAAAACAAAAAAACAAAAAAAAAAACTATCCAAAGAGGCCCCTTGAAAACTTCAGGTTTATTTATTTATTTATTGTCATCATTCCCAAATCTAGTTGCTTTTTCCTATGGGTTCTTTGTTCTGGAAGGAAACTGCTTCTTTTAGTACTGGGTAACATTTCGGCAAAGCTTATCAGCTGATGCCCTCTTTGTTCAGAATTTTGAGGTATTATGAGAAAATAAGGCTCCTTGCTAGGTGTCATAAAATCAATTTTGAGATAGGCTGTTCCAGATGCCTTAGCTTAATCTAACTACCTGGGACTATTCAGCCTGATAGATGGCACCCTCTAACATCTGCAAGCGGCAATGATCATCTACAGTTATGACCAAAACCAAACCCCACACCAAAAAATGAGTAACTTATATTCATGAAAGTGGTTTTACCTTTTGCACAAATGGCCAACAAGCTGTTATGTTAAAGGGTTTGTATATAAACTCATCAAGGGGAAAAGGTCACTTAAAAAAAAAAGTCACCTACTTAGAAATATAAACACGAAGGAGGAGCAAAATTTGAATTGTATTATAAATCAAGCAGCTTTTTTGAATATTCATTCCATGCTACTTTATTACTTACCAAAGTTTTAAGTAAAGGGTAGCTGGATTACCTGTTTGAAATGGGCAGAGTAAAGTTTTATCATTCATTTGTGATTACTCAGTGACTGAGTTTAGAAAAAGATTTGAATAATTTAAACAGGGAAATCACACTAGATTATACTGCATTTATCACACCTCTCAGCAAAAAACAGACTGGAGGCACTTACTTTTTCTTTCCTCATCTTTTTCTGTGACTGGGAAGAAAATTTTATAGTGAAAATTTATGGGTAAAGACATAAACTGCAACCTAAGCAGATGGTGTGGTAGCTTGACCTTAACTTTCATTTTAAATCAAGCTCAAATTACTTGAATCCCCAAAAATAGTAAATCACGATTTTTTTCCTGCTCTTTACACCAAGGTACACATACATCTTGGAATACTATCATTTCTTTGGGATACAAGGGCAAGTATGTACTATTTCCTTCTTGATTTGGGATCGATATGGGTGGTATTACGTAAAGATCGATACAAAATGTCAGCAGAAATCCATTAGAGAGGCACTCTTTACCTTAATGGGCCAGTCAGGCATTTCTTCCCATGAACAAATATTTAGTTGGACAATAAACTTAGAGAAAAGAGCCAATGGCCTTTATCAAATCAAAGGTAGACTATATCAAAGCAAAAAAGGGCCCTTTAAATGATACCTTCAATTGATGATACCATATGGGACAAAGATGAAGGAAAACTCTTTTAGCAATCACCACTGAAAGATAAAAAATCATAAGTAAAAATTTTGTTATAGGGACTTGAAAGATGCTTGCATAAGTAAGGGGCTATGAAATTTAATTTTCATGGTACATTCACTTCTGCTCAAAATCCTTAGGAGTGGATACCATTGATCTAGCAACCTCATTCTTGATTGTATTAAAAATAATTGTTTTGGAGTTCCCCTCATGGCTCAGTGGTTAAAGAATCCGACTAGGAAACGGGAGGTTGCAGGTTTGATCCCTGCCTCACTCAGTGGGTTAAGGATCCAGCATTGCCGAGAGCTGTGGTGTAGGTCACAGACACAGCTCGGATGCCGTTTTGCTGTGGCTCTGGCTTATGCTGGTGGCTACAGCTCCGAATAGACCCCTAGCCTGGAAACCTTGATATGCCGTGGATGCGGCACTAAAAAAAGACCAAAAAAAAAATTGTTTTGATAAATGTGCAAAGCTACACATTCAAAGATCACTTTCAAAGCACTTATTAGGATACTCAAAGATCTGGACCAACCTAAATACCTACCAGTAAAAGATGAGTTAAATGATTGCACAACTGTTCAATAGAATATTATAATTATAAGGATAATAATGTAGGTCTATATTTTAATAAGGTCCATTATTAACTGCTAAGTACATAAAAATGAGGTTACCAAATACAAAGCATAAAAACAAGTAAAATGTAATTTCATTTAAAAAATATTTATCCTCCATGAAAAATGAAGGGAAGAAGGGTTTGAATTAAATGGTGAATTGTGGATCTAGAAATTAAAGCTAAAATAATGAAACTTTTAGAAAAATAAAATGGGAGAATATCTTCTTGGAGTTCCCGTCATGGTGCAGTGGTTAACGAATCTGACTAGGAACCATGAGGTTGCAGGTTTGATCCCTGGCCTCACTCAGTGGGTTAAGGATCCGGTGTTGCTGTGAGCTGAGGTGTAGTCGCAGACGAGGCTTAGATCCCATGTTGCTGTTGTTCTGGTGTAGGCTGGCGGCTGCAGCTCTGATTGGACCCCTTGTCTGGGAACCTCTACATGCTACAGGCGTGGCCCTAGGGAAAAAAAAAAAGACAAAAAAAAGAACATCTTTTTGACTAGAGGAAGTTAAAAGTTTGCTAAGTAGAATACCAGTAGTGCTTTTATAAAAGAAAGGTAATATGCACTGCATTTAAAGAACTTCTATTTATCAAAAAATACTATTTAGGGGGTAAAAACACAACTTAAAAAGTAGAGGAAATAAAATAAAAAATAAAAAAAAGAAAATCATGGACATGGAGAACAGACTTGTGGTTCCCAAGGGGGAGAGAGAGGGAGTGGGATGGACTGGGAATTTGAGGTTAATAGATGCAAACTATTGCCTTTGGAATGGATAAGGAATGAGATCCTGCTATATAGCACTGGAGACTGTATCATAATTGATGGAGCATGATAATATGAGAAAAAAGAATATACATAAGCATGTGTGACTGGGTCAGGTTGTTGTACAGTTAAAAATTGATAGAACACTGTAAACCAGGCATAATGGAAAAAATAAAAATCACTTAAAGAAGTAGAGGAAGATATTCACAGAATATAAATAAAAAAGACTAAGAACTAGAACATATAGAAGTATTCAATCAATCGATAACAGAAAAAGCTGATGATCTAATAGAAAATTGGGCCAAAACTTGAACAGACAATTGACAAAAAAGAGAGACCCAAACACAAGAAAAGGCACTCAATTTCGCTTGTCATAAAATTCAATTATATGTACCACATCTTTATACAATGGGATATTACTCAGCCGTGAAAAAGAATGAAGTAATGCCATTTGCAGCAACATGGATGGACCTAGAGATTATCATACTAAGTGAAGCAAGTCAGACAGAGAAAGGCAAATATATGATATCAGTTACATGTAGAATCTAATAAAAATGATACTTATTTACAAAACAGAAGTAGACTCCCAGATTTCAAAATCAAACTTAACGGTTACCAAATGGGAAATGGGGCAGAGATAAATTAGCTGTTTGGAATTAACATAGACACATTACTATATACAAAATAGATAACAAGGACCTATTGTATAGCACAGAGAAATCTACTCAGTATTCTATAATAACTTACATGGGAAGAGAAGCTGAAAAAGAATTATATGTACAACTGATTCATATTGCTCTACACCTGAAACTAACAACATTTTAAGTAGACTATACTCCAATAAAATTAAGAAGAAAAATGTGATTAAACCCTAATGAGATATTATCCCACACCATGAGAATGGCTAAATTAAAAAGAGAGCTAATCCTACATATAGATAATGATATGGAATAAGTTCCACTTCCACGTACTGTTAGTAGGATGACAAATGAGTACAATCACTTTGAAAACTCTGTCAATATTTACTAAAGCTCAATATAAGCCTGCCCTGTGACCTAGTGGTCCCCTTCTAGCTATGCAACCAAAAGAAATGGGTAAACCTGTGCATGTAAAGGCTTGTGCTAAATGTTCCTAGCAGCACTATTCATAATACCCCTGGATCCAAAGCAATCCAAATGTTCACCTAAAGGATGGACACACAGAGCCATAGCTATACAATGGCATCCTAGAAAGCAACGAGATGAAACAAATGGAAGGGCTCATGAGAAAAATCTCAACTTGATGTTGCACCAACAACACAAAGTACATGCATCTGTTTACAAAGAGTTCAGAAACAGGTAAAACAAATCTCTCACATGAGTAGTCACTGCTTATCTGGTGGAGGAGAGCCATTAGGCTTCTTCTGGAGCTAGTGATGCCATATTTTCTGATTTGTGCGCCAGCTGCATGGCTAGACTTACTTTGTTTAAAAACACTGAGCCCTATACTCATGTCGAGTGCACTTTTCTGGCATGTACACTATACTCCTACAAAATGTTTATTTTTAAAACTGGGTGTAAGATATTGAAATGCTGCACTGAAATATTGCTTCTATAAACTATTTTTAGTCTTAAAATAGTAGATGATATATCTTCCAAGTTAAGATGACCTAATCAAAAGAAAGCAAATTTATTTCTGAAATGTATCCTAAAATCAAACAAAAACAAAACAAAACACAGAGATAAATATTTCTATTCTAAATTCTTCCTATTGAATTTGTTTTTTTCGCTTTCCACCTTACTTTTTCCCCATAGATCTATTCTCAAGGAAATCTTTGCCTATATTTAAGATGTCTCTGAAGAGTGTCAGTGAACAAAGAATTACCAAACAAGTAGAAAGTGATTAATGGATCTCACCACATCCTGGATTTCTTACATTTCTATCTTTCTTTGCAGTTTTTAAGAGTGACATCCTTTATCCCAGAGGCTGTGCCTGAAACCATATACTCTACTCTGTGATTAGCTGAATTAATTATTGGCTTGTGTCAATATACCAATGGGCACCAGAGAAACCATTATTGTCCATCACAGCAAGAGTCCAAGGACTAAGGAGTCTGAGAATTCAATTATGCAGGGGATAATTCCATCCAGTGGAGAGAGCCAATGACCTCTAATTCAACATATAATAATGCAATTGCAGACAGGGAACTGCCATTTGCCAAAATGAATAAATAATATTTTATTTCCAAAATGACTAAATTTAGCCCTGTGGAGAAACTGATGACGCTAATGCACAGACATTGCAAATCATCTCTTCTTCCTTCTACAATATCTTCTGTTACCAGCAATCAGCAAAGAGGCTGGTCATCCAAACTAACATGTCTGGGAGCAACTTCTAGCCAGGTTAACAGTTCATAAGTAGCAAAGTGCTATTGCAGGAGTGTGCTGGTCTGGCCCACATTTTACAGCAAATATTTCCTTTTGATAGGAGTTATTGTATCAGAAGGAAAAAAATAAAACTTCAAGTAAACAAGTTCTTCACATAGCCAGATCTCACATGACTCTGATAACACAGAAGGGTAACATACACAGGGATGTATTTAGGGTCTTCAAGGTCCAGATATATGGCTATGCCACGATGGTACTTACAATAGCTATTTTTGAAAGCATCTACTGGAGTTGTGCTGTGGCTCCATGGGTGAAGAATCTGACGTAGTTTCTGTGAGGATGTAGGTTCGATCCTTGGCCTTGCTTAGTGGGTTAAGGATCTGTCATTGCTTCAAACTGTGGCATAGGTCACAGATGCATCTTGGATTCCATGTTGCTGTGGCTGTGGCATAGGCCATAGCTACTGGTGTGGTTCAGCCCCTGGCCTGCAACTTCCATATGCTGCAGGTGTGGTCGTAAAAAGCAAAAAGTAGAAGCACCTACTACGGTCCAGGTTCTTCATTCTCAAACAACCCTGAAACTAATGAGAAAAACAGGAGCAGCTTGAAAACGACTGCTCCCCATTTCTATGTGCTTATGTTTTGCCAGGCACTAGACTGAGATTGTAATTTAATACACTTGCAAGGTGTGATAGCAGTTCTTCAGAGGAGAATATATTGGAATTTCATCATAAATGTATTTAACTGCCACAAATTAAACCATAGTCTCTTGGCAAAGTGAAAGGAAGAAACAGAAGCGGAGGGAAGAAAGGGGGTTTTCCTTCCAACTGTGGTGAGTTTGCACTGTGTTCTATAGAAGGACTTCAGGTCCAAGAGAGGTTTGAGAAGGAAGAGGTAGAATGTTTCTTTGTTCCTTTCAATGGGTAGGAATCACATCTGCGGGTGAGGATAAGTCAGATGTTTAAAGATGCATTCCCACCCACCCCCACCTCCCACACACATGCTCACTAAAAGCAACAAGTCTTAATTTACAACTGAAAAAGTAGAAATCTTTCAATGCTGGGCAGTTGTAATGTTATTTATTTTCAAGAGTAATTTGAATTACCACTGATTTCTGTTTTATGTTCTTACTTTAAAACCTCTCCTTTGCTATCACCCACCCCCAATTTGCCCCTACGTTCCTGGCACAAAGATGCTACTCAAATTCCCTGGACTGGGGTTTAAATGCCTAAGCTTAGAAAGTTGCTAAGGTGTGGTGGTGAGATTCTAACCCAAATCAATCTCAAAACCCTGCAAGTACCACAGGCTGATCTCCAATATCCTGGGTTACTTTCAGAGGGAAATGTGAGGCACTAGACTACCGTCACCTTGCCCTTGATTATTGGCACTTGCTCAAAGATCCTACTGTGGTGTGCCTCGCCAAAGGCAACAGGAGGGCAGTGATGCTCCAACTTCAAACACAGCCTGGATGCTTGTTCAAGAGGCATACACCTGATCTAGGTCTGGGAGGGGGAGGGGGAGGGTGGGTCTTAATAAGTGCTCAGGTTAAAATAGTGTAGGGGAAAAAAACAGGAGTACCTAGGAACTCAGAATTAAAGGAAGACTCCAGAAAAAAGTATCTTAAACAAACAAAAAATGTCTCATTACCTAAGAAATATGAAGTTACAATTTCAAGTGCATTCTTTCAAACTGGATTTGCACCACCCTCCACGTAGAGTCTGATTTTTTCCCCCCACCTTCTAGGGATAATGTCTGAATGGAATCTCTGTTCTGTAGTCTGATTTTCCTAATAGACCTGAAACAAAATTTCTTCCTATTAATGTAGTGAAACTGTAATTTTGTGACACTGTCATTAAAGCAATGGTGCTAAAGAAAAATGACTTCTAATTTGTTAAATCCACCTTCATTAAAAAGATGTGAGCCATTAAACAGAGCCATGAGACAAGTCTCATTTTTTTTTACACTTACTATAATGACTGAGAGGCATTTAAAGGGGGTAGACAGAATTAAGTTTGGAGTTTGACAATGTGACGTGGTCTCTGGACTGCCCTCTGGGAGCTGTTGTGACCTGTGGAGGTTATTCAACCTCTCTCTGTACTTTGCCAGCATCACTCCATCTCTGCCTCCGTCTTAAAGGGCCTCTCCTCTTTTCCCTGGCTGTCTCTAATAAAGACACTTGCCTTTGGACTTAGGGCCCACTAGGATAATCCAGGATGAGCTCATTTTGAGATCCTTAATGTAATTACATCTGTGAAAATATTTTTTTCTCAAATAAAGTCACATTCACAGGTTCTGGATATTGGGATGTAAACCTATTTTTGCGGGAGGCATCTTTCAACTCACTACCCACTGTTATGTCTGTATGGCCTTGCTTTATTTTTTAAAAAAGTAACTGATGCATATTGCATCATTTAAAATTGTAATCACCACAACATGAATGAGGAACATGAGGACACAAACAACAGTGATCCAAGACTACTAAAATATTGTGATGAGGGTGGAGAGGAGGAAGATATGGGAGACATTGCCTCATATATGAGGATACTGAGAAAAGCTTCAGGGACCAAGTAAAAGCCTAAATAGAACTTGAAGGATGAGCAGAATTTTGGACCTTAGATTTGCTTTGCCTTTAGCAGTGAAAATAATTAACATTATAGGCTTACTCTAAGCATAACGACAGATCTCACATGAAGTAATTAATACACAGCCTGGTATATATTATTTAAAACCTATTTAGAGTGATTATTCAATGTTGCTGCTTCAAGACCTGACAAAGAAATTAACCAAAGAGTGAATAACATTAATTTTCCTGGGAAGAATGTTGTATCCATTATATTTACAAATAGTTTCTTTATTTTTCTTTAGCACACCAAGTGATTTTCATAAATCCTCATGAAAGTTGTCAATCATTGTACAAGGGAAACAGAAGATGACACTTACTCTAGAATATCCTGCCACCTGCAGGTAGCTAAGGGGCACTACAATTCTCAAGAAAACTAGCTGCATATGCTAAGATTGATTAAAAGGGCTCTTGCTCAGAATCTGGGAGGACTCAATCAATATTTGTAGCTTTTTGTTAATATATTACTGTTAGTAGATATTAGTCAAAAACACTCCTTTAGGTATCTGTGGTTTACTACTATGCTTCTGATTTTTGAACTTCAGAAAACGAAACAGCTCTTAATAGTACATTTGATCATTGAAAATCAGTAGTTTCCAAAGTACTATTCCGGGACCAGCAGGGCCACCTGGGACCCTGTTAGAAACGCAAATACTTGGGCTCCAGCCCAGAATTATCAATCAGAAATTCTACAGGAGGGGTTCAGAAATCTGTGTTTTACCAGGATTGCCAAATGGATACATGGCATGCTGAAGTTTGAGAAGCAGGGATCTGAATGCTTGGAAGTGGGGTGGGTGGACTATGGAATATGTTGCAGCTGGGGCTTGTAGAAGGTAATGCAGGTGGGGGAGGCAGTGAGAACAGTCCAGCCCACCTGCATGGCTTCACAAACAGGCCAACAAAAAATATTAGTTTTGAGAAAAATACATCTCATGTATTGGCAACATTAGGACTTCAATGTTTCTTTTTTCTCCAGGTAGAGTTAGATTTTTTTTTTAAGATGTAAAAATAAAAGGAAATATTGACTTAGATTTTCTATGTTCTCATACATTAAAATCATTTATGAAATTAAATCCCATAAGCAATCAAAGTTTTACTCACACACATAGCTAAAACCCAAACTGCAAATCCCTTTATAGAGTAAAAATACCTACTCTTCCACCTTGCTTAATTTAAAAATCAGCAAAAAGTAATAATAAAACCAAGCCATTATCATCAAATATCCTAGAGTGCACTAGAAGGGGAGAATATTATTATTTGCCAATGTGGATTTGGAATCAAGTCAGGTCCTTTTTTAATTATGTCAGGGTCTCAGGATTTCTTCCTAATACAAAATCTTTTATTTGGGATTTTTAAGTCTCTTGAGCTAAAAAGCATCATTAAAAGGGTAAAAATGGCGTGAGCATGTAAGGAGAGCTAGTCCAAGAAACATGAAGTGCCGCAATTAGGGAAAGAAAATGGAGCATCATGGGGACAGTCTTACCTGGCAGCAAGTGGTATGGGGTTCAGGGTGACTGGGCTCAATTTAGCAGTGCTGACTCAGGAGAGGTTGTTGGAGTTCCAGCGTCTGTCTGCTCAAGCTCAAGTTGCCTCTTCACCGCGGACTGGCTGACTGAGGGATCTGAGCACGTGCTTAATTTCCCTGAACCTTGGTTTTCTCATCTGTAAAATGTGCCAACAGCAAACCTACCTCCCAAGGAGGGAGCGAAGCTTCTCAAACAGGTGCGCAAATTTTCTCAAACTTAGTGGCGCAAGTGATTCACCTGGGCATCTTTAAAACCTACTACAAGAAGGCGTTACAAGGAAAAAGCTGAGCACCATGCTTGCCCTGTAAGTAGAACGTGACCCCCCGTTAGCAGTAATTGTCGCTACCTGTAAGATACCAGGCTTCGTGGTGGCTGCCAAGAGCACACTAAAATCACCTGGAAAACACTGACACCAGGTCCCTGCTGGAGGCGTCTGATCTACTTGGTCAGGACTGGGCATCTGAATTTTTTTGTTTGTTCGTTTTTTTGCTTTTTAGGGCCCCACCCCCGGCATATGGCAGTTGCCAGGCTAGGGTTCAAATTGGAGCTGCAGCTGTCAGCCTACTCCACGATCACAGCAATGTGGGATTGGAGCTGCATTTGTGATAGCAACTCTGGATCTTTAACCCACTGAGCAAGGCCAGGGATTGAACCTGAGTCCTCAGGGGTGCTAGTTGGATTTATTTATGCTGTGCTACAAGGGGAACTCCCTGAATATTTTTTTTCAAACTCCCTCAGTGACTGTGATGTGCAGCCAAAGTGCAGAAAAGAATTGCCACACTGTTTACTGAAAGATGAATAAATTGTCTTCTCCTTAAGGTCTCCACAATCTTATAGGAGAGACAGACAAACCTCAATGGACTTGATGACAAAGGTCTAAGACCTTAGTGCTTAGCGAGGCACTTGATGTCACCTTCGTATGACAACACCATGAGGGCGGTGCTGCTGTTATCACTGGTGCAAAAAAAGTTAATTTTGCAGTTACTTCCTAAGAAGTGGAGGGGTCCTCTGTTTCACAAAGATGGGAGCTAAGTTGAGAATTTCATGGATGGATGCAGGAATCACAGGCAGAGTAAGCTTCGCTGCATGATGGAGGCTGAAGCATTTAAAATGTCTGAGAGACCAAGAGAAGAGAAATCAAAAACATAGAGGCTGAAGTGCTGAGTGAGGAGGTGAAAAGGGAATTGGGGGAGCGGAAGATGACTTTAGCAAAGGGGGAGAACTTTGCAGAATGTATACACATACACCCACACATACAAATTCAAATAAAATAGCTGTTTCACAAAAAGTATAAACATAAAATGTATGGCATGAGTGGATAACTTGCAGAAACTAACTGTGAATTAATTGATGTGGATAGTCAATTCCTATGGACAAGGGGACAGCTGACACTTGAGGGACAGACTCATTAGAGAGGTAAGGAAGCTGAGGTTTAACAGGTTAAAGAAATTGCTTAGCCTTAAGCACTAGTTTATAGACAGGATTGACTCACAGGAACAAATTCCTTTCCATTTCACCTTACTGGGTAGATGTGTTTTACAAAGTTATGGAATGGCTGGCCAACAGGGATGTGCTGTGTAGCACAGAGAACACTACCCAGTATTCTGTGATGGTCTCTGTGGGAAAAGAATCTGAAAGAGAATGGATGAATCACTTGGTTGTACAGCAGAAATTATCACACCATTGGAAATCAACCATGCTTCAATAAAACTTTTAAAAAATGAAAAAAAAATTATTGATGTACATCTACTTTTTCACTCCCAGGACTGTGTGAAAAAGAAGCCATTTGAGATTGGCTTTGGGTGAGAAGGGGGAGGAGAGAACATCCTGCTTGGGATCGTGATCAGGCTGAGCAAGATGCAGCCCTAGGAAGCACCGAGCCTAGGCAGGTGATGTGAGGCAGGCTCAAGGGGCCGAAATTTGGGAAGTCAGGGGAAAATGGATGCTTGAGTTCGATTTCAGAGTTCTGCATTTTCTGAAGCTTGGACTTGATGTGGAGAAAAGTGGGGCAACATTGTGGATATTTGAGCAGGGAAACAACACAATACAGGAAACAACTGCACTTTAAAAAACATGTCTTAGCAGTGATAAGTTTTCTCACTAAAAATCCAAATGAAGAATTTTTGAACTGAAAGAAACTCTAGAGTTTTTGTCCATCGGTTTCAAGCTGCTGCCCGTGGGCCAGACACAGCCCAAATATCAGTTTGCTTTGGTTTGGTCCTCAGAACGTGTCTTACTTTTTCTTTTTTCCTTTTAGTTTTTAGCCAGAACACATACCCTTCACTGTGCGTTTCTTCTCATGGTAGGTCAGTTGAATTCTGCAGAATGGCCAGGGGCAGCTAGGACACGAGATACCTCTTTGCGAAAAAAACTAAAAGTTCTGATCAAAGGAAACGTGTTTTTTGGATGGTGTGTTTCATCCCACTGAAGTCTTATTTCAAAGATAGTCTTTTTTTTTTTTTTTTTTTTTTAAACAGCCATGAATCTTGTGTAACTGCAGTGGGTGGGAACTCCTAAACTGAGAACATGCACAACAACCCAGAACTGGTCTTCAAAACCAGAAGATTTGAGTCTTGGAAACTGAGTGTGTATTTGAGCCAGACTTTGTCCACATAACTGGCCACGCTTTGCTGATGATGCCCTTTTAATAGGACATGCATAAATTCCCAGGCTACTTTGTAATTATGCCAATTGATTATTACTGGCAAGTTCTCATTCCCCAAGAAGGGCCTGATTTTCCCAGGAGAATTTCTTCTGTTTACAAAGATGTAAAGCATAAAAGAGCTGGCATAAATATAATGAAATACATTTTTTTTTTAGCTGTCTGCTTTCCTGAGTCTTTGCCACACCCTGTCCTCTTCCTGTTCTTAAATGAACCAAGACTAATTGGCCAATATTTGCATATAACCCTTCATTTCTGAGCACAAAGTACTTTGAAGGGAGACAAAAATAACCATCAACATTTTTAAATTGAAAGCAACGTCTTAATGATTTTTCCATGGTCAGGGATTGAAAATCCACAATTTATGTGGAATAGGTAAATTTTTTTTAAAAAAGCTTTATGTAAGATTTCTCAGCCTCAGCACTATTATCATTTGGGGCCAGGAGATAAGTCTGTTGTAGAGACTGTTTTGTGCATTGCGATGTTTAGGAACATAATACTCTTTACTCACTGGACACCAGTAGCACCCACAATCCCACTTATGACACCCAGAAATGTCCCAGTCATTGCTAAATGTCTCCCTGAGTGGGAATAATCTCCCTCAATGGAGAAACACTGGTTTATAGCAATCTCAGTTTTGCTTTTGTAGTTTTCACCCTGGACTCTCTAGACAGCACAGTTAATAGAAATATTAAATTTGGAAATGTGAATTAAAATGATAAAATCAAGCACATTTTAATGTTTTAAAATTAAAATTTTAAGAGCACTGAATTGTCCAGAAGTTGTAAATAGATGAAGAAACTTATTAAAAGGATCCTTAAAAAGAAATCAGAGGATCTGAAAGGAAAAAGGAAGGCTAAAGAAAAGATTTTAAATCTTAAAAATTGTGTCCCTCTCTAAAGGAATTAATAGTTATTCTTTATGCTACTTTGCTATTAATACAATATGGGATGTGTGAGTAATAGCGTATTTTTTCTTCCTTGCCTAAAGTAATTACAGTGGGACATCTAAATATAAATCTAGAAGAGGTTTCTAAGCTTGATGTAGGAACTAGTAACTAATAAGATGCAAAAAAGGAGATATAAAAGTGACAAAGGCTATGTATATTTTTTTCTTTTATAGTGATTCTTTTTGAAATAAGCAAAATGAAATTCATCTTGTTCTCTAAGGCTATTAAAGAGAAGGCACAGAAAGAAATAGTTTAGATTCTCATTTGCCATATTTCATCATGTTTTAATGTGTAGTAGTCGTATTCTGAACATATAATTTTTATCCAGTAGCTGTCTACACATTCAGGCTAGAATGGTATAAAAGTTAATGATTTCAGAATCAGGACACTGTCACATGGACAGAACCTTAGGGAATACTTTGTCCAGCAGGTCTTTACCCTGGATGTAGATTTTAAATACCTGAGCAGTTTTTTTTTTTTGTTTGTTTGTTTTAAATATATAGATGTCCAGGCCCTATGGGAAGATACTGACTTAAGTGGTATGGAAGAAGCTTAATTATTATTTTTAAACATTTCCCAGATGATGTTAACATTAATAACCACTAGTCTAATCCATGGGTTGCAAACCTAAATGGTTATAGGGACCAGGAAAGTAGTGCAAGTTAATTAAGCGGTCTCAAGGTAAGGCAACAGGGCATGGTGTGGACTGTGGTGAACTGGATCATGGATGCCCTACCTGAAAACATTCTGCTGCTTAGTTACAGCTGTCTAGAAATGCTACCTTGACTTTTATTGGAAACCAGACATCTCGATATTTTAGATAAATTCCTCTAATTTTTTTGAATATTGTTAAAGGGCCAAAAAGCATGTTCTAAGCTGCGAATTTGAAACACTAAATCCAGTCCAATTGTTTACTTCATCAATGAAGAAATAGAGAACCAGAAATTATACAGTGCCCATGACAACATGATTAGTGACAGAATGGAGGTTAGATTCAGAGCCTGGCTCAAATTGCAGCATTTGATTTTTCCAATTATCTCACATTGCTATGCTATAACTGTTCATGATAACAAGAACATTTATTAAGTACCAACAGGGTGCCAGCCACTGTGCTAAGTGAAACATACATACTGTTTTTTTTTAAAACCTCTTAGGGAACCCATAGAATACGGCTTAATATTTTCCCCATGTTACAGATGAGGAAAGTGAGGCTGACAGACATTGGCCCACACAGGTCCAGTAGAGCCTAGCATTGAATTCAAGTCACCTAATCACAAAGCTTATGCTATTAACTCTTGGTTACCCTGGTTTCCTGGATGTTTCTTTCCGTGTTATGTAAGGAGTCTCTGGAATCCATTAGGAAGATATTCACAGAGTTCTAGTCCCTAGGGCATAAATCCAGGCCCAGCCCAGCAATGCTCTTCCTCTGTCCATCTTTGGTGTTTATTATTAAAGTTGACCTTTCTTGAGGTATGAGGTCAGCTCTTCACCAGGTCTGCTGGAAGTCCAAGAAAAATGACAGCCCTAATGAAATGTACCCTTTGCGAGCCCCTGTCAGGCTTGCCATGGTTATGCACAATTTGCCTGTTTCAGAAGAGATGGAATAAATGGAACATTGGCCTCTATGTCCCTCCCTGCACTCTCAGTCAGCCTGCATACAAAGACAAAGGTTTCCACTGAAAGGCACCTTAAGGACAAGCCTGCTTTGCAATGGGAAAAAAAAATGTGTTTAAGAAGAATGTGGAAGATGAATGAAGACAGTTCTCTAGTAAGTGCTAGTCAGAATCAATGAGCATATTTGCATAACTGACTCAGCATTTGCTTCTCTCTTCTTTTTGACCTCAAGCTAACATTATTTCAACAACTGACAATTCCAAAGTGTATAAATATCATTCAGACAGTCTCCAAATTTGGGATGAGGACTAGAAAAAAGCATCATGCTTTCTTCAAAGCACAGGTGTTCGAATTAAAAACAGAAATGGAGAGCTCATGCATTTAGTATTTAGTTCTTATTCTGTCAAACCGCGTGCTCAAGGGAAGGAGTTGACACCTAAGAGCATGATCTGACCCCCAAAACTTGAGGTGAATCAGCAGTATAAATCAAGTGGCAGGGCAACCATGGTCACAATTACTGTTGTTAGTTTAGAACAGCTATCTTAATTTTTAAAATGTTTTTATTTCACCAGGTATACAGTTTAGTTACAGGAAAAAAAAAAAAAGAAGAGAAAAGAAAACCTAAACAATAGAAATAAAAAGCTCAAAAATTCTCCATCATCTCTCCACTCCAGAAATGGCAATCATTATCACTGGCATGTTTCTTCTATATTTGCTCATACACATATAAATGGCTTTCTTTTTTTTAATGCAAGTGGGGTCATAAGTGAACAGGTCTTCATAATTTGCCTTTTTCTCCATGAGCAATGTAAAGAAAGGAGGCGCAAGGAAGTGCAAGATTATTCCTAGACTATGATTCATTTGTAAAGGGGACGTTGTATTAGTAGCCTTTGTGTTTGGGTTGGAGCTATAAGTACTCATGGCGCCATGTTGGTGCAGACAAGAGCAGAACTATGGTGATGGGGGAACAGGGAGCCCGGGTTCTGGACATAGTAAAGAATAACACAGAGCAGTAATTGTCATATCTCTTCCACCCCAGTCTTCTCACTTTAGTGCAGACATGGGGAGTTTAGCCTAAACATACCATGGTATTTTAGATTCTGAAATCCAGTTAGATCAATAACTGACAGATTATATAAACTGACAAACAGCCACTGACTTGGCTCTTGTTATTTACCTTGACTTTGATTACCTTAGCCTTCTCTCAGGGAAACAAGTCTGCCATACCTTCACTCACAGCTTTCATTATTTACAGATCCATCCTCCCAAGGGTCCATTTACATCCACTCATCCAGTTAACCCTACATTCAACAGACCGTCTTAAGTATCAACAGTAAACCAGGCACTGATGAGATTATAGAAAATGGAGACAACCTCAGCTTCAAGAAAGCTGTGGTCCAAGGATGCAAGTAAGACAAGCAGAAACCACTATACAGAGTGACTGGAATTATTATAAGAGAAGGAAGTGGATGCCATGGGAATGAAGAAGGGATGCTAATTCAGCATTGGGCACTCAGGAAGGGACTGTGGTTGGAAGGAGTTTCATTTTAGTTCAGCCAGCTATAAAATAATTTGAAAAAGACACTACTGTTGTGTCTAAGAGCAAGGTCTTGGAGTCAGATGTGAATTCAGATCACATGTCTAAATGTGAATCCTCGCATTGCTACTGAATCATGACTCTAAGTCCAACTTTGCAATTTTTTTGTTTTGTTTTGTTTTTTAGGCCTGCACCCATGGTGTGTGGAGGTTCCCAGGCTAGGGGTCGAATTGGAGCTGTTGCTGCCAGCCTATGACACAACCACAGAAATGATGGACCCTTAACCCACTGAGCAAGGCCAGGGATTGAACCCACTACCTCATGGTTCCTAGTCAGGTTCATTTCCACTGCACCATGAGGGCAACTCCGAACTTTGTAGTCTGTAATAGGACCACCTTATACTTGCACTCTATCTGCCTAAAGTGTATATTCCCAGTGCAGTTTCCCTTTCGTTCCTTCATCCCGCCATTTTCTCAACCTACACAATATTGTTTCCACCCATGATTTCCCAGGCTGCCTACTGTGCTTCTGACGACGACTTCCTGCCTTGTTTCTTTTGAATAAAATCATTCCAATAATGTAAGTTTATTCCCTCAGGTCTCAGGAACTTCCAGGAATTCCTTTCCAATGCTATAGCGTCTAAGACGCTGTAGTCACTAATAAATTTTTATTGATTGCGTTGGGAGGTAGTTGAAATAGAAGGACATCCTATGCTACTCTCTTGAACTGAAGAGCTTTATAGCTGCATATTCCCCTTAAAAATGATTCCTTGAAATTTCAGCTTTACCATTTATAGCTGCTTGATTGCTCATGAAATGGCATCTCCCCAAAGGCAGACTTTTGGTATTTTTCTTGCCTGCTCCTAGATAAATTAAATAATGCAAACTTGTACTAAGTGAAGAGCCTCTGAATATCCTAACAGACTGTGGAAATATTTGCTTCTTAACTTATCTGCAATCTTATAATTTTCAGCCCTAGAGGAGGTTCACATTCAAGTTATCAGATCACTGGTCCTAAAATTCACTTTTTGGACTACTTGGTAGGTATGTCCTTGAAGAAATCATCTCTGGTTAAAACACGGGTACAAAGGCACACAGGAAAAAAGATAGAGGGAGGATAAAGGAAGAAAAACATAATAAAGTAGCTGGGCCTTATGGAGAAAAGCTAAAGTTTCAGAACTACAGGAGTGTCTTTGGTTTTGGAAGGCAGATTAGAGTTCAAAGTAATGTGTGGTGGAGAACTTTTGGAAGCAAAAGGGAGAAAAATATTGGCTTATTTTAATGGTGGGTCCCACTGGAATAGTATCCAAGTCCTGTTCTTCTGAAGGATGTCTAGCATGGGTAATACTCCGAACTAGGCACAGAAGATTACATACCTTGACAACGTACTGGTTGATTGAATGGGCTGTTGTGCTAAGGATTTTATTTTATTATTTTACTCTATTTTATTTTATTTTATTTTACTATTTTATTTTATTTTATTACTTCTTAGGACTGCATCTGTGGCTTATGGAAGTTTCCAGGTCAGGGATCGAATTAGAGCTGTGGCTGCTGGCCTGTACCACAGCCCAGCAATGCAGGATGTGAGCTACATCTGTGACCTATACCACGGATCCCAACAACATAGGATCTTTAACCCACTGAGCAAAGCCAGGGATTGAACTAGCAACGTGATGTATACCAGTCAGGTTCGTAACCCACTGAGTCACAATGGGAACTCCAGCTAAGTATTTTAAATATACTTATTTGTTATCCATGGGATAGTCATATTTTAAGATCTGTAAGTAAGAAAACTAAGACTAAGACTTAAAGGGGTTCATGACTCAAGGATCCAAGGCTGGTAAGAGAAAGGACCAAAATTCAAATGTAAATGTGAATTTAAATCTATTTCAATTTTCCAGACACAGTGTGCAGAAATAAAAAATTAGCTTATCATTTAGAGAGCTCGTGTTTCACCTTTATCATTTAATCCTCATCACCACACAGTTTTTAATTTCTATTTTTAAGTTAGGGAAAATGATAGTTGGGAACACTGTTAAAGGTCTCACAAGCTGCAAAGAGGAGAGCAGCCAAGTACCCATGCAGACATGTCTGACCTTGTTTTCCAAGTATGCCCAAGATCTTAATCTGCTCATTTTGGCTGTTTTTTTTTGTTGTTGTTGTTTGTTTGTTTATTTGTTTGTTTTGTTTTGTTTTCTTTTTTCCCTTGTGTGTTCTACTTGCTTCTCCATTGAGCTTGGGGCTTATACTCTAATTCCTATGTATCAGTGAGACAGCTATTGCACTAAGAAAGTTAATAAAAGGTGAAACAGCTGCCACTGCTTATGAACATCTCTAGAATTTAAATTAGGAGGGAACCTTAACAAAAAACTTCAACAGATCTTGTGTTTTTCTTTTCAGCTTTTCATCTGGGTATTTCTTTGAGAAATTTAACTTTGGGTGGGGATATTTGCCAAGAGCCTGTGTTGGGAATAAGAAATGTTAACGTTCTTGAAAGGGGAACCTGAAGCCTGGGAATAGAATTTGCATGAGTCACATACCACAGATATCCCAGGGAAGCTAGAGTATGCCAACCCACATCAACTGAAATAATGGCATCTTGAATGTCAATATCTCACAAACTTTCAGAATAGACTGTTGATTAAGCGAAACTATGTGTATTAGACTTAATGCCACAAAGGAGACGCCACCATGGCAGAGTTGAGCAGGGTTTTGGAATGGGGTAGTAAGGGAAGGGCGTTTATAAGGGTATTTATAAGGTTTTAGAGCACAGTATAAATATATGTATATAAGCCCACTTTTGAAGTGGGTCTTACAAGATGGAATTGAAACTGGGCATATTTTATGACATATTAGCTGTCATTGGTAGGCACAGAGAGGATAAAGTCCTAAATTTAGTCTTAGTGAAAAAGCTCTAGGTCTTGATAAACAACCTATTTTCATCTGTAGACATTCTTATCTTCCATGAGGAAGTATTTCCTTTCAGATGCAGGTGGGTATTTATTTTTACCTGTTCTTAGTATTAAGATACGTCTGAGAAAATATGCCCAAGCCCGGAACTGTTTAACCAGGGACAGGAAATTAGGCTGCTTTCAGTTCTCAGACAAAAAAGTATCAGGACTGTTCAAAAGGAGGCCAAGGCTATATTGGCCTGTATTAGCGCAAGTCCTCCTTATAGGCACAACAAAAGAGTCCTTCTTTCAAAAATTACCTGATGACTAAGCAAGTCCCAGCCTTTACTTTCCCCAAGGGCTTCTCCTAGAGTGTAAGTAAGTATTTCTAAGCCAAAGAGATACAAAAGTGAAAGTGATTCTTTCCCCTCCTACAATCACTATAAACTTCTGGTTTGCATAACAGTCAGTCAAGTAATTCTTATAGAGGAAAATCCTGGAACCCACCCAGGGATGGTTGTGAAGTAGGACCTAAGATTCCAAATTTTATTCGAGTATCTCTCCTCCTGTCCCCAGCCACCACTGCCATTATCAAAGGATTTTTGTGTAATGGTCCCAGGACCACTTTTAGAAACCCTGGGAATCCTGAGTTTTCCCTGATAGTGGAGGATCTGGAACTGCCACCTGCTGTTGGTAGATTATCTCTGTTCTCTCTGGAGTTCCCTGTTGATCCACTGACATCTCTGGATATTTCAGCATGGCATGGGTTAAGAAATTAACTGGGTTTATCTTAATTCTCTGGTAGCTTATTTAAGAGATTTTTGTCCCAGAATCTACAGGATTTGTTTAGAAAGGCAGTTCACTTTGTTCATTCTATTAATTATCTTACTCTTTTTCAACACTGCACTTTTGATACTTCAGTGGAAGATAATCACACTGTGCATGATCTTTAATGGGGATTTTTTTTCATTTGCATATTTGGAGGACTACAATCCCCCTTCTATTTTTACATAAATATGTTTATAGATTTCTTTAAAAAGATGATACTACAGGGAAGTATAAAGAAACATGTAAGAAACACCTAAAATCCTACCTTCTAGGTATCCATCCTTACATCTGTGCCGACTTACTTTCTCTACAAACAAAAAAGTTGTGTAAAAGTTAGATTATGCTATACTACTTTTTTCACTTCTTTAAAGAAACTTACTATGACATGAATATTGTTTAACAGATTTAGTTGAATATTTACACAGTTGCTGATTTTTTTATTATGAGGAATATGCTCCAGGAAATATTTTTGTACACATATTTTGGCACCGTTGTTCTAATAATTGCTTGTGTTAAACTACTACAAGTACAATTGCTAGATCATACTTAAGATTTAAACACATTTTATCTGCAGCTCTTAGAAGATAGTAGTCGCTCAATAAATTTTTGTTGACTAACTCAACAATCTGTTCCTAACAGGATCTGTTTCTTAGTCTCCTTTGTAAAGAGCCATATTCCAGTTGAATAGGAATGTAAAGTACAGTCATATGAAGGTAGCTTAGCCTATTAGTGTGTTCTACTATACCTGCTCCCCATCTGTTTAGCCAGCTCTTCTTCAAAAGTCCCAGATTTGCTTACTTCAACTATGAAAACATTATTACTGTCAGGGTGACAACACTTTTATCCCACTCATGTAGTAGAAATACCCTTAGATCTGGGGTTGGCAAACTTTTTTGTACAGAAGCAGATAAATATTTAAAAATTTTTGGTTATATGATTTTGTCACAGCACTCAAGTCTGATCATAGCATGAAAACAGCCAGAGACAATAGGTAAACAAATGAGTATGAACTGCGTTCCAATAAAACTTGATTTACAAAAACAGGTGGCGGCTGGGTTTGGCTCACAGCCTGTAGTTTGTTTCCCTTTACTTTAGAATCAAACTCTTAATTAGTTTTCATTGATTCCATGTTACAGAAAATCTAGAACAGCTCTATCCAATAAAAATGTAATGTGAACCAAATATATCATTTTAAATTTTCTAGGAGTCACATGACAAAAAGGAAAAACAGGTGAAATTAACTTTAATAGTACATTTCATTTAGACAAATGTATTCTAAATATTGTTTCAATATTTAAATACATTATTCCATAATTTACTTTTTTTACGTGAAGTCTTGGGGGTCTGCAGTGTATTTGACAGTGATAGCACATCTCAATTCATACAACCCATGTTTCAAGAGTTCAGTAGCCACACTGGCTCCTGATTGTTGTATTGGACAGTGTGGATCTGGAGCAAGTTTTCTTAACTGTGGCACTACTCACATTTTGTACAGGAATGCACTTGGCTGGGAGCTGTAACAGTACATGATAGGAGGTCATCCCTTGCTTTTACTTACTAGATTCCAGTAGTCCCTTTTCAAGTGTGACAATCAAAATTGTCTCAATGGAGTTCCCTTCGTGGGAAAGTGGTTAACAAACCCCACTAGGGACCATGAGGATGCACTGTTGATCCCTGTCCTCACTTGGTGCGTTAAGAATCCAGTGTTGTCGTGAAGTGTGGTATAGGTCGCACAGCTCAGATCCCGTGTTGCTGTGGCTATGGGATAGGCCAGCAACTGTAGCTCTGATTCTACCCCTAGCCTGAGATAGCCTGGGAATTTCCACATGCTGAGGGTGGGGCCCTAAAAAAAAAAAAAAGAAAGAAAGAAAAGCTGTTTCCATACACGGCCAAAATCACTCCAGTTGAAAATCACTGATCTAATAAGCATTTTTAAATTTTAAACATATTTATTTATTTATTTATAGTCCTTTAAGGGTGCACACATGGCATAAGGAATTTCCTAGGCCAGGGGTCTAATTGGATCTGCATCTTCTGGACTACGCCAGATGCCACAGCCACAGCAACAGATGATCTGAGCCACGTCTACCATCTATACCGCAGCTCGAGGCAATGCTGGATCCTTTAACTCACTGAGCCAGGCCAGGGATTGAACCCACATCCTCATGGATGCTAGTCAGATTCTTAATCCACTGAGCCGCAGCAGGAACCCATACATCTTAAAATGAACCTGAAGAATCCTCTGGAACTGGACATGACAGTCAGTGACTATGTGCTTAGGTGTGTTGTGTGGTGTGAGTCATAAAACAGTAAGAAGAAGATCTATAGTCTTCTATATTTTCTCAAAGATAGCTGTGACCCCAAGCAGATTGAAATGACTGACTTAGTGGAAAGTGATGTTAAATTATGCAATGAGGTGCACACAGATCCAAACTTTTGCCTTCAAAATGAAATCAACTCCCATGCTGAAGCTAAATATTTTAGGCTCCTTAAGCTGTACCATTGTTTTGCCCTCTTGATCCTTTCATGTTGTGATACTGGTTTTGAACATTTCATTTCTACTACTGAATATCAAGAAAATCCATGAAGAAGTAGATTCTGGTCAAAATACTACAACAATGAAGATCGTCATTGAATCTTCAAATTAGCGAAATGGAAAGGTGGAGAGACTGGAAGTTATATCTTCTAAATAGCTATGTGAGCTTAGGTTGAGTGGGGCTGGCCCACGTGCTTTCTTAGATTATACGGGAAGAAAAGGAGGTAAGTGATGCAGAGGGCATTAAGGTTACTGTTTTTGATTTACGCTCAAAACTCTGCTTGACTGCTTCTATCTGCAAACAGAGTGAAGAAGTTTGCCTACAGTGACAAGGCTAATGAGCTTTTCCTATTTTCTCCAAATGCTGTAAAATATTAGGAAGAGTTGATAAAATCATTAGAATATGAACTGATTCTACTGGATATGGCATCTAAAAAGACAGCTCCTCAACTATCAGCTTCTGTTGTGAAGCAATTATTACCCTTGAAATGGTACACTCCCTCCCCACCCCCACCCCCAAGCTGTGGTTCGGGGGGAGGGGGACCCAAGTACTTTTCATGCAGTTAAAATTTGTGTGCTTCCCATATGAACTGTCTGAGGATTTTGTGGGTGGCTGTTACTAAGAGAATGTCTAACTCTTTCCTGTAATTGAAATTCTTTCCTCAATCCCTGCTTGTTTCCGTGCCGAAACTCACTTCCATGCTTAGTTGCATGGAAACACTTCACTTTTCACTCACTGTCTTGGAGGAGGCTGAGTCATCATTTTGTCCACACTTCCTATTCAGGAAGGGCTTACACTTTTGATGTTGCTGCCCTTTAGACTTTAGATGCTACTACATTATCTTTTGGTGAATTAATTAATTAATTAATTAATTTATTGCTTTTTAGGGCTGCACCTGCAGCATATGGAGTTTCCCAAGCTAGATGTTGAATCAGAGCTAGAGCTGCTGGCCTATGCCACAGCAACACAGGATCCGAGCTGCATCTGTGAGCTACGCCACAGCTCATGACAATGCGGATCCGTAACCCACTGAGCAAGGCCAGGGATCGAACCTGTGTCTATATGGATACTAGTTGGGTTCCCTAACCAATGAGCCATGTCAGGAACTCCTTTCAGTGAATTTAAATGTATTGGTAAAGAAATGTACAAGACTGAAGGAGGGTGGTATTCTTCACACATCTTTATATTCATGAGCTTGTGCTCAATCACTCTTTTCATAGTTCGCTTGGAGCCAAATTTTACACATTATCACCTATAATCATCTCATAGGTAATACAATCATATTGCATTAGTGTTACAATTATTAACTGAAAAATGCCTTCCATTTGTGGAAGTAAAAAATAGAACCCATTTCTGCTTAATCTGTCTTGGCATTCCTTTATGTTTTAATATACCAAGATCTTCAGAAATATAGGTGCCTTGAGGCTCTCTTGATGTCTGATAGGCTGATCTGCCCCCTCAGATCCAAAGGGAAGGGAAGACAAGGACTCTTGCTAAAAGGGATACTCTGTAGGAAGGTAAGGGGAGACAGTGGGAGAAGCAGACAGGACCCAGAGAAATCCTGGGGTGGTTGAGGCAAAATAAGAAGGGAAATAAATGACCCAGAGTGTGACTAGGAGACCCAAAGCTAGACATTTGTCATGTGAATGCCTGGCCATCCCAGCTTCACTGAGCATTCACATCAGCAGGCAGGTTTGCTGTGCCTCCAACAGGGAGCAAATCCTTTGTAACCCCATGTGAGGACACTCATTCCAGAAGGGTGATTCCTTCCAGCAGAAATTCATAAAAGAATGTGATAAAAGAGAGACCAATTAGCCTGAGGATTGGAAAATGCCTTCCCAATCTCTTCCAGCTAAGTCAACTGAAATTGAAATTGAAACTCAGCACCTGTGGTTCTCAGCCTCTTGCCCCTCCTGAGATGACTTAACTTTAAAGCCAAACACACAGCCTCCTTCATTGGCATCTTACACCGACTGTAGGATGTAAAACAAAGTCCTATTTAAAGCCTCTGTGGTTTTATTCTTAACTATTAGGCTCTCAAAAGATTTGGGCTCATTTGTTCAAAAAACCTGAGACTCAAAATAGAAGACACTTTGAATTTTACTTAAGTCCTGCTTTCAGTTTAGCCACTGGAGGGCACCCGTTGACAATATTATTCTCCCAATTTTCATTTACATTTTATTTTCCTTGCTAACTCGACCAAAGGCTCTAAATAAAAGTCCTGTTTCACAGATTAAATTGGAGGCACTTTATCCTTCCTAATTCAGGATTTCAAAGACCAATTTCTTAGAATAATTGGAAATCACAACATTTCAAACTCATTTCTGGAATCAATATTTTTTGCCCAGTTCACATTAACCAGAAGGGTCACTCTCTAAGGAAATGACAGGGAAATATTTACTCATCATCATTCAGCAATTATTGTTTATTGTAAGAGTAGATCTGCATGATCTAACCACTGAAGATGTCCAGCTTAGTAACATTTAAAGAGGGATGAAATCAAATATAAATATTTAAGTTCATTTTAAAAATATTTTTTTCAGCTCCCTGCAGAACTAGATATCTGAATAGACACTTCCATCTCAATCTCAGCACCTAACTGCATCATTCATGTGCGTTAATGTTCTTACAGGAATAATTGTCAATTAATAATCTGTTTCTACAGCACATTCCGTGGTTCTCACCACCAAATGCTGCTGAGGCTGATGCATGTGAACCAAGGAAAAATAATTTTGGTGGAGATTGCTGTCTTTCAGAATCCTATTTTGAACTCGAAAAATTCTCTTGAGACCATCTTCTATAGAGAAGGTAACCTTTCCAACCTCCTTTTGAAGTTCAAGTTATATAGAGTTGGTTTTATCCTTTTATTGGATACTCCCATCCTATTTCTCAGATACCTATCTGCTTGCCTCCTTTTATTCTAGTCATCGTTGTTAGGCTTATTATTTCTGTGTACTAGTCTTCTTGGCTGATGTTAGTTTTCACTACTCACCCCAGTCTGAATTCATATAAAACTTGGACACACTAAAATTGCACACTGGGATTATTTCATTCTCATGAGTTTGCCAACAAGTGAGTATTAAATGGCCAGCTCAGCTGAAGACAGGGATTTTGGTGTTATTCACAGAGCTGTCCATGTGCTTACTGTCTGCAGAGCTTTTCTGATAACACTGGCTCCTATAGAACTCAATTTCTTCCTCTGTGTAATATATCTTTGAATCTACACTCCAGAATTTTGTCTTCAAAGAAAAAAAATGTTATCACCTCTCAAATACCTCACAGGGATGTTTGACATTAAATGAGTTATGTTAAATAATCAGTGCCAGCATAGTGCCTGACCCAGAGAGGCTTAATAAATATTTCAATTCTGCCTTCCTATTTCCATTTCCTTTTTCTCTTAGAGCCTGGAGCCAGATTTTATTTCAATCAGAGCAACAGGATTGACCAATTTGGTAACTGACTTGCTTTCCTCTTCTTTTTTCAAGCTTGCTGTTTTGCTATAGAGGCATACATTGTTTCATTGCACTTTGAAGATACTACATTTGCAGTTTTTACAAATTGAAGGTTTATGGTAACACTGTGCCAAGCAAGTCTATTGGCACCATTTTTCCAACAATATTTGCTCATGTCTGTGTCACATTTTGGTAATTCTCATAGTATTTCAAGCTTTTTCATTATCAGTAGTACATTTGTTGTGGTGATCTGTGGTGAATGATCTTTGATGTTGTAGTAATTGTTTTGGGACCCCATGAACTGTATCCATGTAAGATGGTTAATTTAATCAATGAATGTTGTGTGTGTGTGCTCTGACTGCTCCAATGTCCTGCTGTCTGACTCACTATCCTAGGGCCTCCCTATTCCCTGAGACACAACAATATTGAAATGAAGCAAATAAATTGCCCTACAATGGCTTCAATATGTCCATGTGAAAGGAGTCAATCGATGAGGCAAACTTCATTTCCATCTTATTTTAAGAAACTGCCACAGCACCTCAACCTTCAGCAACCACCACTGTGATCAGTCAGCAGCCATCGACATGGAGGCAATGTGCTCCACCAGCAAAAGTATTATACCTCATTGAAGTCTAAAATGATGGTTAGAAATTTTAACAATAAAGTATATTTAAATATGACATGTAAGTATATTTGTACATAATGCTATTGTACACTTAAGAGACTACAATATAAGCAACTTTCATATGCACTGGGAAGCCAAAAAATTCATGCAAATTATTTTATTGCAATATTTGCTTTATTGCTCGGTCTGCAACTGAACCCACAATATCTCTGAAGTGTACCTGTACATTTCTTTCTTTTCAAATGTCTTTTTAAAAGTGAGGAAAGTCTAATTTTTTTTCAGTTATCTAAATGCCTTGTTGCAGAAATGAATATCTCAGGAAAGAATGCAGTAGTTCCTCCTGGGTTATGATATTTTTGAATAGTCCCCAACATTACAGATGTTTAATCAGAGATTGGGTTAACACTAATATTTTTTATGAGGATCTATGTTTTTCAATTAGGGTAGAGCCAGTATATTGTGGTTGAAAATATATATGCTCAGAGCAGCACAGATATGAGTTCAAATTCTTGCTCTGGCATTTATAAGTTAGGTAAATGTGGATAGGAGAGAATTAAGACTTTTGGAACTCCTTTCAGCTATGGAACAGAGAACGATCATCCTTAGTTGATGGTATTGCTATGAAAAGTAAATAAGGTAATGAAAATAAATGTGTTTGATGTCATTACTTTTGTTGCTGTTGTTACTCAACTAGATGGTTCCTAAAGGGTCCTCTGATTCTGGATTTTATACAATGGATTGCCTAAGATGGTAAGTTTCTGTGATGCCTTAAACAGTCCCTCTGCTTCATCTAACTGCCCATCCACACACTTGACTCTCTCCAACACTGTACTTCAGTTGACATCATTCTTTTCCATTAGAACCTGCCCTCTATCACCCTATCTCTTTCCTCTCCTTCCAGGTCCAACCCACATCACACATCTCTGAAGCATCCCTGACCCAGACCAAGAGGACTGATTTCTCTCTCTCCAATTATTTCTCATTCTTACTATTTTCTTCTTGCTGGAGGCAGTTTCTCTGGTTCCCTAAAAGATAGGTAGATTATTTCACTCGTTGATATATTTGACTCCAGCAAAGCACTTATCATAAGACTAAACTCCTTGAAGGTAGGATCTCTGTACACAAACACCTAACTTGATTCCTAGCAGGTTAGTCACTCAATGAATACTGCAAGAATGAGTTAGTAAAGACACAATGAATTTTGGATTGTTGCTACATTTTTTTAATATTTATTTTATGTTCCCATAAGAGATATAAACTTCTGTGAGGTCAAGGACTTAGAAAGAACACTGATATTGAAAAACAAATTTGGGGGAGAGAAGCAAAAACAGACATTGTGTATCTCCAAATGGAAGAATGTATCACCTCTGAAGGATTCTTGTCAAAAGAATTAAAACTGAATCTGATAATGCCTCAGATCCAACCACAATTTATAGGAAACGGAAAGAGTAGAGAAACATGTTGATGAGACCATGAGGTTTCAATGAGCAAAATCCAGATCTGAGGTGAGATGTTCTATTATAATAATCAGCAAACTACAGCCTGCCCTTTGCATGTTTGGGTATATCCTCAAGATAAGATTGGCCTTACATTTTGAAAAGTTTGAAAAAAATAAACGAGAAGAAAATGTGACAGAGATGCCTGCTCTAGAGGACCAATGACTGAGTTTTTTTTTTCCCCCAAAATAAATTGCAAATGAAAGAGATTAAAGGAGACTGAAGTCCTAAATGTACTGTTTGCAATGACTTGATTTTACTTGATTCTGATTTAAACTAACTCTAAAACAGCAAAATAAATATAACTAACAATTATTATATAATGGATATTTACTATATTTAGATATTACTGACAATATTTTAAGGTATGATAATGGTTATTCTAAAAAAATAGTCCTTATCTTTGTGGTGTATGTCCTGAAATATTTATGGATGGCTCTGTGTGGGATCTGCTGCACAGTAATAATTAGAGGAGGAAGTGGATTGAGTTATGGAGGAAATAAAATTGTCCATGAATTAGTAACTATTGTAACTGAACAACTGATTCATGAGAGTTGTGATACTCTTCTATTCTAAAATATATTTGAAATCCTGTATAATAAAAAGTTAAAGAAAAAAGCAAACAGATTTTGAAGTTCTATCAGGGTCCATTTCCAGTCAAAAAACCTCTCTCAAAATGCTTGGCTTCTCTGATTTTTCCTTATCTATAAAATGGAGATACAATAATGTTTACGTCCTGGGGTTATGGTAAAAATTATGTGAACTAATCCATAATCAGAGCTTAATTAATGCCTTGCACATAAGGAAGCATTCAATTATTGCCAGATACTGTCGTTGCTGATGTTGTTGTTTTACTCCTCATTATGTGTTGATATTTGTGGGCATTTGGTGATGAAATGGAAGAGGACAGCACGAGAGCAGATCACTGTGTTAGTACAGGGACTAGGTGGGCCTGGAGGAGCGCAGTGGCCATGGAGGATAGTGGGGAACACAGAGTCCCCAGTAACTTGTAGGTAGCAATGAGTACTCTGGACTTAGTTGTATTAGACCTTGCAGTGCTGTGGTGTGGGACAGACTGTCTGGCTGGGCACTCAGCTTTTCCACTTGGGAATATTATCTTGGAACTTGAAGGTCAGGGAACAAGCAATACCATCCATCCTCACACCAAACCTGAAAGCTGTTTCTCAAGCCCTGCTTTACCAAAATCTTGTCACTGATGAATGATGTTTTGCCAGAATAAACACTGCTTCATACAGGCTTAAGAAGAAAAATAACTCTCAAACTATTGACTTATCAAATCTTTATTGAGCATCACCATTTTATGAAAGCAACATAGCATTGTGATCTAGAGCATTCTTAGTGCATAATGCTATCTTTGAAGAGATAAAGAGCTTGCCCCAGAATGAAAATATGCACACTGCTTTTTTTCTTTGAAAAATTCATTTGTAGTAAATAATATGCCTAGTGACATAATTTGCATTCTGGCCCAAGTTTCTTATGTTGGCTGTATGGAAGCCAGTGAATAGTCCACATTTTCTTGAGTAAGAATAGTTCAGAGTAACTGGGGGCAATTTTGCCTCCTAGGGGCATATTGTTTTGCTTGGAGACAGTTTTGGTTGTCACACCTGAATTGGGGTATTCTTGCTACTGGCGTCATGTGGGTAGAAACCAAAGATCCTGCTAAATATCCCACAGTATAGGACAGCCCCTACAACAAAGAATTATCCAGATCCAAACTGTAAGAGTTCTGAGGTTGATAAATCTTTTTAAAGCATGGCTTTAGAAACAGACAGAAGTGGGAGTCAAATTCCTGCTCTGCCACAGGGTAACTGTGGGCAAAATGTTTGGTCTCTATAAACACCAGTTTCCCCTGCTTCCAGGTGTTGACTTGGCAGGGTTGTTTGCAAATGAAGTGAGCAAATGCAGACTGACCTTTTTTTTTTTCTTTCTGTTTTATTGAGATATAATTGCCCTACAGCACTTAAGGTTTAAGATAATGATGTGACTTACATACATTATGACATGATGGCCTCAGTAAGTTTAGAGAACATCCACCATCTCCTACAGATTCAAAATAAAAGAAAAAGAAATATTTTTTTCCTTGTTGATGAGAACTCTTAGGATTTACTTTCCTACAATTTTGGCATACAACATACGGTGGTGTTAATTAGGTTGACTCTCTAATATAAACCCAGAGAAAGTAAGTCACTGTAAAGCAGATGTTATTATCACACTTTTTAGACATGGCCCATGAATGGACCAAGGACTTACTAAATTAAGGACAAAACAGTTTGTGTTTTCCTTCCTCCTTTCCTTCCTTCCTTCTTCCTTCTTTCCTTCCCTCCTTCCTCTCCCCTCCCCTCCATTCCCTCTCTTCCCCTCCCCTCTCCCCCCTTCCCTTCCCTTTTTCCTTTCTTATTTAACGTATTGCAATGACTTATTTGCAATCTTTTACTTTGAGGACCTAAAATGTGAATGGATTTCATGTCTCATTGAAGATGAATGCAAAACCAAAACAAACCCCGAGTTCGATTCCTTAAGAGATAAACTTTATTGTCAGAAAGATCCATACCATAGACAGATCTGGGAAATTCACTTGAAATTCCTCTTTTGTCCCTTAGGATAAAGTATGATGCATGTCCAGGAGCTAATGGTTTACAAGTTGGGACTCCCAACTGTGTATTTTTTTGCTGGTGGTTTTATGAGTATTCTACACACAACATGATGGATTCTTGAGTATCCCCAGCTTTGAATCTGTACTTTTCTTTTTTTTTTTTGCAGCTTGAGTGAAACCCTTCAGGCAGAGCTGTGAAGATGTGGTTCTTAAATAAAATATTTTTTTACTGTGCCAATAATTCATACATTCTCCACATTTCTCTTCTATACTCAGGGTCAGTGGGATACATCCATTTTTCTTAATTCTATCTGGCCTGTTTCTTTCTGGCTTCCAACAGCTTTTTATGAAAGCACAGCATGGCTTATTCCAGGTGCTGGCATTTGGGGAGGGCAGAGGTTTAGGAGGGGGAGGGGACACTTTCTTATTCTTTTCCCATCATTCTATTAACTTATAATGATTTGAAAACTCTTTTTATAAAAGATCTAATGTGAAATATTGCATTACAAACCCACATGGGAGACACAATTCAAACAATAAAAGCAATAACACACTTTCATCCTGCTTCTGAGTTTTAATACAGTGTATTTTATTGAGAGCCAGTATACCTTTTTTTTTTTTTCCCCACCTAAGAAGCTGGGGGATTTACTTGCTGGATTGCTAAATTTCTATAGAGTTGACATTCTTCCTTTGAAAAACTGGGTGTTTAGCTTTCTGGGTCAGGTGGAAAGATGGCAGTGTCAGATGTAAACATGTTACACATTTCAAGTATGAGCATATGACCTCACTTAGGTACATATGCCACCATGGTCTACCAGGAAAGGATGGGTCATCAGTAAACACTGATACCTGTTTAAGCCTCCTGCTCGCCACAAGACCTTTAGACCATGTGATGTGGCCTACATAATACTATTCTTTAATCAAAATACCAAAATTGCATTTGGATAAAAGAGTAAATAAACAGTACAAAATTGGTATATTTTTAAAACTTTACTTTGGGGACTCTAGACATACAAAATCTCTAAACATGATCTAAAGCCTTTTTTTAGCATATGTACTTTCTTAAAAATCTGACATTAAAGTCACAGGAAGTTTGAAGCATTCTGTGTTCTTCCTTTTGCACTCTCATCTATTGTGGTTATGTGATTTAGTTAAGTGATTTAGTCTCATGCTTCTGAGTGTCTTTGAGAGGGAGAACCCCTGTTTTTTTCTTCCTATATTTCTTTCTGGTATTCTCAAACAGGAAATACTTTTTTCTAATCTTCTCTCCTTTCCTGTTTGATTGTGAGTCTGGTTGAAGGTCCCTGCTCATGTCATGGCTGGAGCCTGGTTCACTCTCTTTCAAGGCCATCCCAGGGGTTGTGTGCTCTCCTTTCCACTATGGCCACTGCATTGGAACCTCATCAGGGCCAGGGTCTCTATCCTGCCCAGGAGGCCTCGGTGCCTCCAGCCGCCAGGTCTGTGATGGTCAGGCACAACCAAGGTCAGAGAACTTCTTATAGGAAGCTCCATTTTGGCCTTGGATCCAAATGAATTTTTCCAATCTAATTTTACCACTAAGAAAGATAATCATTCAAACTCCATTTCTGGGTCAATTTCTCAACTGAGTTAGAATTTGAAAGGGAGTAATGATGAGTAGTTAGGTTTCCTGCAATTCAGAACAGCTTTTAAAAAAATTTTTAGTACAGTTTATTTCTTGTGCCAAGATTGCCAAGACTTGTTGTACAGTTAAAAATCAATACACTTCATCCATCAGCATGCATTACAAGTATCTACAAGGACTTCCTAGGGCCTAGCCAATCTGTTAAATCACCCAGGATGAGATATATGTCATGGATCAAGCAGTCAAAAAGCTTCAATCTACCAAGGGATTTAAAATACATATATTGATAAAAAGAATGTGAAATAAAAAATAAATTGTAAATTAAGGGAGATATACACAAAATGTCATAAAAAAGTGACCGTGGCACAAATAGGAAAGACTAGGTCTTTTATTGAGAGATGGGATTTGTGTTGGACCCCAATGAAGTGTACAAATAGATACAGAGAGAAAGGAATGATGATGTTGTTTAAAGGCTTTCGAAGTAGAGGAAACAGTGAGTGTGTGTATGTGAAAGAAAATATTGAAGACAACCCCCCCAGGATTTTATTAAATAATTTATTTAAAAAAAAAACCCTTGTAGTTCACTTTACTAAAAAACTAAGTCAAGTGCAGGAAGGAAGTTCACATAGTTCTCTGAGTACATACAACTCCTTCTTGACCCTGGTTATTGATCCCTAACAATCAGAATAGGCTGGGTTATGCTGCAGTAATAGCAACTCCCAAATCTCAGTGCCTTCTTAAGTGTTTTCTTAAAACAAAAATTTACTTCTTATTCACTCTCTATGTCTCCTGTAGGTGAGGAGAGAGGTTCTGCTTGGAAGGGGAATTTCAGAGAACTGAATATTGGCAATTAAATTTTGACTCATATTTCACTGGCCAGAGCAAACTTGTCATACCTGCCTCCTGATGGGCAGGAAAATCCCATCGTTTTGTGGGCTTAAGCAATGGAGAATGGTCTCAATGTCTGTTAGCATCTCCTTGGGTGGTTCCCTCAAGAACACATCCTCATTTCAGCATTAGGACTCATATACCTCTTACATATTCCTGAAGATGATTTCACTTATTGAATGTTTAATCTATGCCTGGTACTGGGCTTTTTTTTTTTTTTTTTGGTCTTTTTAGGGCCAACTCTGCAGCATGTGAAGGTTACCAAGCTAGGGGTCCAATCGGAGCTGCAGCTGTCAGCCTATGCCACAGCCACAGAAATGCAGGGTCTGAGCTGTGTCTGTGACCTACATGACAGCTCATGGCAATGCCAGATCCTTAACCCACTGAGTAAGGCAAGGGATCGAACCCACAACCTCATGGATGATAGTTGGATTGGTACGCTGCTGAGCCATGACTAGAATTTCTTGGGCTGACCTTTTTATATGAACTTCCACTTTGAATTCTGAAAGAAATTCTCTGGTGTTTCTTTTAGCATCCTCCAGTTGGTCAGCTCCTGGAATTTGTGCTTTTCCTTATAGGAGACATATAAGGCTGACTGTCTTACTTGGTCACTAAATGCATGCTTTCAGGAGCTTCTGGAAGATTACCAGATAAACAAGAGAGGATGAAGACAGGGCCTCTAGGTGCTGTCACTACTACACCCTGGTCATCATCTGCATACTCAGGAGCCCTCATAGTTACTGAACACTCACTATGTGCCAGACACTAGGTTCTGCACCTGTGAGACAGGGACTATTATTTTTCCTATTTTACAAATGAAAAACTGATTTTCAGAGAGATTAATGTTACAGCCCAAGGTTACACAGCTGGTAAGTGGCAGAGATGGGGTTCAACCTGAGTCCTGTTTACACCAGAACTGATATTCTTAATAACCATATGGTCCTTCTACAGGGGCTGGATAGGGAGCGAGAAGAGATGAAATTATGAGGTTTAGGATATACAGAAAAGAATGTGGCAAACATTAGAAAAATGAATGCCAATCTAGAGTATGAGATTTGGGATTGGGGGAAAAGGGGATTTTTTTTTTTAAATAGCCATACCTGCAGCATATGGAAATTCCCAAGCTAGGGGTCAAATCAGAGCTGTAGCTACTGGCCTGCACCACAGCCAAAGCAGCACCAGAACTGAGCCACATCTATGACTTACTGCTGCAGTTTGAGGCAGCATCAGTTCCTTAACCAACTGAGGAAGGCTGGATATTGAGCCCACACCTTCAGGGACACTATGTTGGGTTCTTTACCCACTGAGCCACAATGAGAACTCTTGAAAAAAGAGATTTGAAATGTTTTATAGATGCAGAACTCAGAAGATTATGGAAACTGATAGACTGTAAGATAAAGAGAGAAAATGAGGATGAGTTCAAATATAGGTATGACACTTATGGCTAGGGAAACATTGAAAGGAAGACTTGGCCATGAGTATAGATGGGGAAATAAATTCATTGTTGGATTTATTGCATTTTTCTGTACAAATTGGAAATTTGTGTAAAAAGAGTGATTTGTTCATTCATTTACTCATTAATTCAGCATCTAAAGAACCCAGATCTATGCTGGGCATTAGAGATACATAATAAATAAAACCCAGTTCCATATATGTTGAGAAATACATGGATATAAAAGATAATGACTTGAGCTTTGTACATTTATTAAATAAACATGTGTTTAGGACTTCTAAAGAATGTGATAGATAAAGCCGAGGAGACAGAGGAATTCAGAAAAATAAATGGGATCATTAAGGGACAAAGTAAGAGAAGGTGAGATCCTGGACCTGAGAGAATGCTTATACTAAGGGATGTGGGAGGGAGGAAGAGAAGTTTGAAAAGAAGTGATTGTCAAAGAAGGAAGGGACCAGAACAACATAAAGTCCCATCATTTGATATATGAGAATTATTTTAGGAAGAAAAACATGAGGATTCAATATGGCCAAATATCACAGAGATATCAAGAATGGTTAAGAAGCATTTACAGATGTGTTTTAGAGGGATAAGAGATACGTGAATGCAGAAAAAGCATATGTGCTTCTTCTTTAAAGAAGTTTAGCAGGAGGAAAAGAGCAAGAAAGGTGGTCCTCTAAAGGTAATAGGTCTGGTCCACAGGGAGGATTTGAAGGGGAAGTCTACAAAAGGGGCAAGTTAAAAGGGAGGGGTTCTAGACATGAGTAGTGGGATTGGGGGAGGCAGGTATTTTACTGGAATAAGATGATGTGTTAGGTGGAAAAAACAGAGTTAAGGCCAAAGATGGTGCTTCTGGATAACATTTTTTTCCAGCAAGATTTGCAGCTAAAGGGAACCAGAAGTAAAAATTGCAAAGGATTCAGGATTGGGGACTCATAACTGATAAGGTAGTGAGGGAATTCAGGGCTAGTGTAATTATTTCTTAGGACTGTCTTAAGTTCCATAAACAGATAGTATAAAATAATAGAATTGGAAGTTCCTGCCATGGCTCAGGGGTTAACAAATCTGACTAGGAACCATGAGATTGCAGGTTTGATCACTGACCCAGTTCAGTGGGTTAAGGATCTGGCATTGCCATGAGCTGTGGTGTAGGTCACAGATACAGTTTAGATCCTGCGTTGCTCTGGCTGTGGCATAGGCTGACAGCTGCAGCTCCGATTGGACCCCTAGCCTGGGAATCTCCATATGCTGTGGGTGCAGCCCCAGAAAAGACAAAAAAGACAATAATAATAACAATAATAATAATTAGAATTGTATATCCTCACAGTGCTGGAGGCTAAATCTGAAACCAAGGTTTTGGGAGGGCTGTGCTCACACCAAAGACTCTAGGCAAAGATCCTTCCTTGCCTCTTCCTAGCTTCTGCTGGTTGCCAGCAATGCTTAGCATCCCTTGGTTTGTGGCAGTGCAACTGCAATCTCTGTCCACCTTGCCTTCCTCCCTGTATGTCTGTTTGTGTCTCTAGATGTCCGTCTTCTTATAAGTACATCAGTCATTGGATTTATGGTCCATGCTAATCCAATATGGCCTCATCTCAACTTGATAATAAGGTCACATTCTGAGGTTCCATGTGGATATGGATTTTAGGGAGATTATTATACAACACAGTACAGCTATTAAGAGCATCTTTGAAGTAAGGGCTATGGAAGAGAACCAAGAGTTGAAAACTGACAAAATGATGATGAATAAAAACAATACAGTGTGGTTAAGGGACCAATGAAGAGTCTGAGGTTAAGAATAAGAGAAGAGGATGAGGGTTTTATTCACTGAAGCAAAAGATTAGGCACTTAGTCAAAGGTAAAGCGTTCTTTAGGCCTTTTAAAGTTCTTAAAGGCCTTAGGTTCTTCATGGATTCCTGCAGTCTCCTCATCCTACTTACAGAAAGATAACATATAAAGATAAAAAATTCATGAGAAACAGGAGTTCCCGTCGTGGCGCAGTGGTTAACGAATCCGACTGGGAACCATGAGGTTGCGGGGTTCGGTCTCTGCCCTTGCTCAGTGGGTTAACGATCCGGCGTTGCCGTGAGCTGTGGTGTAGGTTGCAGACGCGGCTCGGATCCCGCGTTGCTGTGGCCCTGGCGTAGGCCGGAGGCTACAGCTCCGATTCAACCCCTAGCCTGGGAACCTCCATGTGCCGCGGGATCTGCCCAAGAAATAGCAACAACAAAAAGACAAAAGACAAAAAAAAAAATTCATGAGAAACAAAACTGTCACAAGGTTTACTTATGAGATCGCTACTTTCCTCATATATCCATTCATTCAAAAAATATTTATTGAATGCTTATCATTCATCATAAATGGTTCTAGGTTCTAGGGATACAGCAGTAAAACAAACAAACACACACACAAATTACTGCGTTTATAAGGATTGATTTCCTTGAGAAAAAGATGATAAACCAAGATATAAATATACAAACACAGAGTATGGCTCATATCCTCGTATAGAAGAAGCACTATAGCCATTAAGCTTAACATCCTCCTTAATCTTGCATGTAGGTATAAGCTCTTGTCTCAAAAGAAGATTTTGAGAAATTTTGGTGCAATTTTTCTCTGTGTCCAGAGGGAGTTAAAATATGGCTGGTAGCACAGTAAACAGATCAATCAAGAAGTCATTCAGAAATATGCCTGCATATTGAGTTGAGAGATTAAGAGAAAGAAAGGTAGGCTCTTGGAATTTTTTTGGTATGGTTTGGTGTGGTATGGTATAGTAGGATTAATTATTTTCACCATAGGTCATATTTCTTTGGATGGAATTAGAGGATTAAAATAACAGTGGGTGTATTTGAGTATAATGAGTCTTTCTTTTTGGCCGACTGACATCTGCCAAATCATACATCCTATGTTTTCTGGGAAACTTCCCTTCTATTAATCCTTGATGTTGGGGGTTGGGGATGGATGAGGTAGCAGATGCTGAATCACATCGAGATGCTGTGAATGCCTTTGCAGCTATAGTACTGGCATGGACATTGCTTCAACCCAAAGCAGCCACACATGGTTTGATGGTCATTCAAGATCAAATTCTGAGAGCAGAAGCAGCAGCGATACAAATATGTTGTCATAATCAGTGCTGCTACCAGTTCTGCCCTCTGAGTGTGAATTTGGGGGCTGCCTTGGGTGCTTGGCCTCAGGTCTGGTTCCTTCATGCTCTCCATAATTCTGGGACTCCCCATCTATTAACCTTTTAAAATAAATATTTTTCTGCTTTAATCTGTCTGCTGTTAGCTTCAGTTATTTATATCTAAGAAAACTAATAGATATGTTGAGTTTCTAGAGACATGTTTGGGTTATTTTTTATTTGTTTTTCATTCCTTCAGATACTTATAGAGTACTTACTCTATGCTAGGTATTTTGATGAAAATTGAAGCTATAATGGTAAATAAAGCATACTTAGTCCAAGCCCTTGGAAAAGTCATAGTTTGGGGCAGAAGACAGACAGGTAAGCAAGGAATTGCAATAAGATAGACTATATTTTTAAATGATAGGACAAGAACACAGAAGGTTGGTTTTCATCCTAATCCACACTTGGTGGTCTAAAGGGAGAGGAGGCTAGTTAGATGCTTGGGGTTAGAGAAAGCAGAATCCATACCTTGCAGAAAAGAAACTGTCAAGAACTACGTAGGGAAGGAAGAGTCTTAATCTAGCAAAGAATTGAAGTCAGACACTGAACCACATTGGAAACCCAAGCAAACAGGTACCTCACGTGAAGCCAGATCAGTGTACATTGAGTACAAAGGACTAATTCCAGACCTTTTTCTGATGGAGCAGAAACTTCTAATTTTCTGTCAGAGGTGGGTCTTATTTGTGCTAGGATTAAATGAAACTGAGTTAGCTGGTTGTTTTCACCCTGACATTTGAGTTGATCAAATAGACTATCATTAATAACACGGGCTTACAAATATTGAACACTAACTATGTGCCAGGTACAAATATGTGTGATTTAATTTAGTCACCTGAGGATTTTGAGATAATTCTATTACAATTGTGGTGGAGAGTTCTAATTCTACATCTTTATCTGTCTTCCATAGTCCTGGGCCCATGCAAAACTACATTTGTCAATCTCCTTGCAGTTAAATGTGGTCATGTGACTAAGTCTACTTTAATGGAGTATGAGTAGAAGTATATGTGCTAGTCAAGCCTAGTGCTATAAGACCATGGACAAATTTCCTTGATATTCTATATTCCTCTCAGTGAGCCAGACTCTGAGAAACACAGCCTGGACTCTCCAGGTAAAAAGAAAGTTTTAGGGAATAACAGAGAGACATGAAGACTTCTGAGTGATTATGTTGGGTAGGGTCACCCACCAAACTGGAATGTTCCCTTCAGACTCTGATGTGTGGAAGAGAGAAACTTCTTTAACAGGTAAGCTACTGGGTCAATGTCAATGTTGTTATAGTGGCCTAGACTCAGGCTAAATGTGCACTGATGCGTTCTGTACTTGCCAGGTGTTGCCATTACTCTGTTGGAGATGAGAATGCTGAGCTCGAAGGGAGAAGGACTAACCATCCTCAGACCACACATATAAGAGATATAAGAGTCAGATCTGCTTGACTTCAGACTTTGCAATCTCAAACCCTCTTCCCATTGCCTTAGGACTGGCTGGCATAAACTGGAGAGACTAAATGTTATAATGTTTGCACCTGAGAAAAATGCTGCCTAGGAGGCCAGAGGCAAACGTTCCCCACAGTAGTGCTCCGATGGAGAAAACCTCTAGTTAGGCTCTGGTCAAGAGGTGAAGTAAAAGGAAAAACTATTTGAAAGGCTTCCTGTGGAAAATGGAAGAGAGCTCATTACTAAGAACATGTGCCATTTGCGGAGCAGAACAAACAAACAGATTTTTGGCAAAGAGATTTACTTCCAAGAAGAAAAGAAGTGCCTGCAGTGGTGGGGCGGCAGGCTGCTGACATGCAGATGTGAGAGCAAGATGCCTGCACCAGCTGTGCACTAAAGAAAGTTATCGCAACTATCAATTTTCTATTTTGGTTTTAGTAATTTATCAGTTAGACTTATCACACTGAGAGGGCCTCCTGATAGGGGCTGTGGTTTTGAAAATGCAAGAACCAGAGTTAGCAAATGTTCCGAGTCCACGCATAGGCTGACACATAATCTGGGGAGAGAATCTATACAAAGGACAAAAGTCAGCTCTGTGTGTTGTGTGCATCCAGGGGCCTCCATTACCTTGGCTGCGAATTATGCTTGTTCATGAAGAACAGGTGTTTGAAATAAAATCAAGGCGAAAGCCGCTATGAATTCAGCCCCTCTAAAGTCACTGCAAGAATTTCTAAAATTACTCTTCTTAGACAAATTGCTCCCACAAGACCAAATGATTTTTTATCTGGAGGGTGCACTGGGGATACTAAATCTTCCTGCCCACACGAACTCCTTTTCAGATGGGCCAGAAATCCCATTCATCATGCATGCAGGGCTTAGGGTGCTCAAATCATAGTAAAGGTTAAAGCTGGGAAAGTGGTGGAGGTTCTGCCCTGGACTGGCGTGGGGAGGCCATGTCCATACACGCTGAGGTAGGGGGGCACTTTTCCTTTCAGCAACACACTAGGATGAGTAAGCTCATTGTTGGTTTACATTAGCAAAAAGCCCAGGATTCAAGTGAAAACATTTAAACTCATTCGTGGAAATAGAATCTTTCAAGATGAATAGATTAAATGATTTAAGTATTAAGGAGCTCCAAGGGAGTAGAATGTGTGTGTGTGTGTGTGTGTGTGTGTGTGTGTGTGTGTATGTAAATATGTATATGTGTATGTAATTATTTATATGTTTATGTACTTTTTTAAAAGAGTGAGATAGACAAGGGAATTAGATAACCTAAAAGTGAAGAAACATTTTTCCAATGGCTTCTCAACCAAACCTGTAATGTATTAAATATATTTCTTAGTGTGAGATACTAGTGGCTAGCAGCTGCTGGGACCAATAGCATTTACTTGGATGAATGGAATTTTCTTTAGAGTCAAAAGAATTCTCTCTGAATGAAAACCTTTCCCAGTTCTTCAAAAACATGGCAACAGAGTTTTCTCTCGGACCAAGGGGAGTAGAGTAAAGGCAGACATCAAAGGAGACAGCCAATTTCACTTGTTAGCAACTTCATAAATACTTTGTTTAACTGACGTTTTGTCACAAAAATTGGAGAAGTGTGTTTTTTTTCCCCTCAATCAGATCCTGTGTCATTGGTCTTAGCGTTCAGCTGATCAGAAGGGAGAATGTAATCAACTGACTCAAACCTTGGCTTTAGTCAAATGTAGACAAAATAAATTATGGGATAAAGACATCATCTTAGATTATCTTTCAAAAATTGACAGTCAGGACAGGAAAGATTAGGATTTTATCTAAAAAATTAGTTGCATTCATCTCTTGAACCGATGCTGCCAAAGTGTCAGAAATCAAACTGATCACATCCAAGAAATATTGAGGGGAAATGAAAATGCATTCAGCCAAAGAAGCCAATACAAATAAAAATGGAAATAGACATCTTTTAGTTAATTCTTGGTAGGAAACCGACTCTTTGCTGGGGTACTAGGCACATGTACATTTGCGCCAAGCCTTAACAGCTTAAAAATCTGAATTCAGGGCTTCTGGATGCTTAGGCCATTTGGTGTGGACAAAATGGAATTTTAGTGCAGGTTTAAGAATCGATAAGTGGTATTTCATCTCTTACTCCCACTCAAGGAAGGCACTGGAGACAGTCACCATTTTACCTTTATATTAAAAAGTTGACAGGGAAGGATTTAAAATGCAAGACAATGGATGAATGGTTTACCACCTGGTTTCCACCTAAATCAGGCCAAATCCAGGAGCGTGCAAACTGTTCATTGACTCTTAATTTTAACTCTTATATATGAAACTAATTTTAAAAGATTGAGATTCTATACCACTGCAAATTATTAATTTTTTTTTCTTTTAATGGCTGTACCTGTGGCATATGGAAGTTTCCAGGCTAGGGATCAAATAAGAGCTGCAGCTGCTGGCCTGCATCACAGCTATGGCAACACCAGACATGAGCTGCATATGCAACCTGCACCATAGCTTGTGGCAATGCTGTTCCTTAAACTTCTGAGCTAAGCCAGGGAATGATCCCACATCCTCACAGAGACTACGTGAGGGTTCTTAACCAGCTGAGCCACAGTGGGACCTCCCCAATTATTAATTATATCAAGATAAAATTATGTGAAATCTTTTGCTTATTTTTATCACAAGGACCAATGAATTTCACGTACTTGATAGTCTTTCTTGCTTGAATTGAAGCCTCATCACTGTGTAGAGATAGGGATGGCCTGCCCCCAAGAAATAATAGTCACAGTAAATTCTATTGGCAATTCATAGTGGGTTAGAGCAAGGTTTTGGGATTCTGGCCCATTTTCTAGATGATGCCCATAGACATGGCAAAGAGAAAGTTTTGGGAGCTCAAGGAAGGGAAGTGATTGGTTAAAAGAGACCAAAGGGAAACATGCAGGAAATAAACCAGTTTTATTGACCTATTGGATAAGTCTGGTAGGGCTTCTGCAACATGTGCCATAAAGTGAGGGGCTTAAACAGAAGAAATTTATCATCTCACAATTCTGGAGTCTAGAAAATCCACCATTAAAGTGTTGACAGAGTTTGTTCCTCCTGAGGCTGTGAGGGAAGGAAATGGTCCTCTCTTGGCTTGCTGGTGGCCCTCTTTTCCCTGTGAAGAGTCACAGCATCTTCCATCTATGCAAATTTCTGGGTCTAATTTTCCCATTTTTATAAGGACACCAGTCAGGTTGGTTTAGCACCCCCCCCTCAATGATTTCACCCTTAATGTGAAATCATAACCCCCCTCAATGATTTCACATTAACTTGATTACTTCTGTTAGGATTCTCTTTCCAAATAATGTCACCTGCTAAGCAACTGGGGTTAGGACTTACATATAGGACTTTTGAGGTGATGCAGTTCAACCCATCAACCTATTATAAATGTGTCTAGTTTTTGTATATTTTTCTCCTTGTATAGACTCTCAAATCGTCAGAATGATTCCACAAAGCTGGTATCATAGCCTTCTTTTTAGTCTTTGTTTAAGGTTCAGAGAGCAAAAGAGAATTCTTCCAAATTAGTTACTGAGCTACGTGAAGGAGTAAGAATTTGAAGCCAGGTCTCAAGGATTCAAAGACCATAGTGTTTCCACTCTATGATGTTATCAGAGCAATGTTCACAAAGCACCAGTGAGCGTCAGACTGTGCAATAAACACTAAGGAATTCAGAGATGATGAAAACCCTTCATACTTTTGAGGACCACATATTCTCACCAGGAGACATTTTATTCCATGAAAGCTCCAGGAGTAACAATTCTTCTCTAAAGTATGTAATCATAAAACATGCATGCAACACAGAATGCTTTTGGGGGGCCAAAATATTTGATGAGATTAGTGTCATCCTTATTGCTAGGAAATGGTTAAAAAGGATAGAAACCTATTGGAACAAATAAACATTCCAGTGAAAATTAAGTGTTTGTCAAAAATGTCAGGCATGTGAGATGTTTAAAATAGGAATATCAGAGGAAATGTAAACATTTAATTTTGACAAACCTGTCAAAAATTTTACAGTTTTATGATAAGAAAATCTGGAATTTTAATTTCAATATATAGTAATACTTCACGTTTGTGGCCTAGTATTTTTTAATGTATTGCTTCAGTGTTTATGCCCTCAAATTCTCAGTCAAAAGCGCTGGGAAACTCCTTCTCTCCTTCCAATTCTATTTCCAAATGCCAAAGGTATAGAGGCTGAGTGAAGACTGTATTTATGAATAGATGCAATGAATTAGACACAACGAATTGAGAACAATGACTTACATCTAGTGAGTTTTTCATCCTTTTCTTTCACGAAATAAACCACTGTGTATAGTATCACTCTTACTCTTTCATGTTATTAAATTTCTTGTCAAAAATATTCCTTAAACCACAGAGACAAAGATGAATTCTCCCTCTGTGAGTCTGAGCAGTTAAATTTACTTCTCTGACACACTGCAAGTTGATTTAGAACTAATATGTCTGCTTTTTATTGGCTTTGGGTAAAACATTGCTTTTCTTGGTTTCTTTTGCTCCACATTGTCTTGTAGAAATATGTAATTTCAGTTTATACCAAAAGAAATTAGTATCTCTGAGAAAAATCCAGGAAGAATTTTATAAGAAACCATAACTGAAAAGAAAAAAAAAAAAAACAAACCTTACTCATATGCTTTTGGAACCACACACCCCTCCAACCCCATGTAACAACAGGCTGGAATGCCCACAATCTGAGGGGAGCAAGGAGTGAGAATTAATACTTTAAAAGTAATACTAATGATAAGTAAAAAACACAATACAGACACACTTAGCAACATAACAAACTGTTGCTTCTAGTATTTATCTGAGCTAAAGTCTGACCTTCTGTTCCACTAAAGGCTAAGAATATTTGGCTTAGATTCATAATATCACATTCAATCCCCCTATTTATTTTCATAATAAACAGATAAGTTGTGGTCATGTAGGAATTGAAGACAAGAAACACATCAATAATCTTAGAAAACCAATAGAGATTTACTTAAAAACAGTCCAAGAAGTGAATTTCATTTTCTGATATTTGCAAAATTTGAGATGTGGGCAAATGATACCTTAGTTCAGGGAAAGTTCCATCTGAAGCTTCTAGGATATCCTTTTGCAGAAATTTGGATTGGGTGATAGGACAGTTATGTAGACTGCCATCTCTTTGAACAATTATATTTAAAATCGATTGATGAATTAACGTCAATTTAGAAGAATTCTAGTAGTATGATCACAGAACCCAAAGACAGTTTTTTCCTTATTCAACACTTTTTAATTCATTAAAACTTTATTGATAGCCTTCTATGTGCCAGGTGCTTGGGCCACATGTTGGGGATGTCACATGCATTAAGATATGGTCCCATATTCAAGGAACTTGCAGTTTTGAGGGGAAATGCAAGGAAGACGAAAACACTAACAATAGGGAGTAATACATCCTAAATATGCTATAAATACTATGATAGGATTAGGGTTCTATATGGTGCTAGAGGGGTGTCAAAGAGAGAGAGAATTTTAGGGAAGATGTTGTGGAGAAAATGCCATCTTGAGTGTGAGCTGAAAAATAACTAAAATCAAACCAGGTAAAATGCTAAGGTGAATGTGGGACAACGACCTCAGGGAAAAATGTTCCAGGGAGAAGTAAAAGCACATATAAAAGTCTTGAATCTCTTCAATGACTCCCTTAAGGATTGAAGAGGTCAGCATAGTGGTTGTTGGTACAGTCTCCCTAGTAATTACTCTATACCAACTCCATTCTGAAGGTTAAGTGTTTGTACACTGACCATGTTTCCAGGAGTTGGTCTTGATTGGTTAAATTAATCTTAGCCACCTCATGTCCTTTACCAATGAATGGTTTGGAGTTCAGGCGTAAGACATTCGGTGCAAGGTTCTTTGTTAGTTTGTTTGTTTTTGTTTGGGGCTGCATCTGCAGCATATGGAAGATCCCAGGCCAGGGAACAAATAGAAGACAGAGCTTTGACCTACACTGTAGCTAGTGATGCTGGATCCTTAACCTACTGTGCCCAGCTGGGGATTGAACCAGCATCTCCATAGAGACAAGCTGGATCATTAACCCATGGCACCTCAGCATGAACTCCTCGTGGTGCTTTCTGTCATGAGAGTTTGGAAGAGGTGGGCCAGTGTGATACAATGAGACATTTTCTGGGAACTGCCAGGAAATTGTCACTGGAATAAAAGGTGTATCCTGTCTCATATGTGACTGTGACAGCCTGTGGCATGCTATGATTATAAGGGGGGACATTAAGCCCTTCTATTTCTTTTTTAATTGAAGTAGAATTCATTTATAATACATTAGTTTCAGATGTATAGCATAGTGATTTAGTATTTTTATAGGCTATATTCCATTAAAGGTAATTATAAAATACTGGCTATAATTCCTTATGCTATACAATATAACCTTATTGCTTGTCTATTTCATACATAGTAGTTTATGTCTCTTAATCCCATATCACTATTTAACCCCTCATTCCCTCTCCCTGCTGGATAGCCACTAGTTTGTTTTCTATGTCTGAGAGTTTATTTCTGCTCTGCTATATACATTCATTTTAAAAATTTTTTAGATTTCATATATAAGTGATATCCTACAGTATTTTTCTTTCGCTGATTATTTCACAAACACAATATTCTCTTGGATTGGAGCAATTAATATTATTAAAATGGCCATACTGCACAAAGCAATCTACAGATTTAATGTAATCTCTATGAAAATACCCATGACATTTTCTCTAGAAATATAAAAATGTCCCCAAATTTATATAGAACCACAAAAGATTCTGAATTGCCAAAACAACCTTGAGAAAAAAGAACGAAGCTGGTGGTATCACCCTCCCTGACTTCACCCTATAATACAAAGCTACAGGTATTAAAAGAGCATAGTAATGGCACAAAAACAGACACACAGAAAAATGGAACAGAATAGAGAGCAAAGAAATAAACCCACACACCTATGGTCAATTAATCTATGACAAATGAGGCAAAAATATACAATGCAGAGAAGATAATCTCTTCACTAAGTGGTACTAGGAAAACTGGACCCATACAGGTAAAAGAGTGAGATTAGAACATTTCCTCATACCATATACAAAAATAAACTCAAAAGGGATTATAGACTTCTGTTTGCAGCTGAAAAATCTTAAGTCATAATGACTGCTAATCATATTGACAGATAATGCAAGATTAGGAAAGAGAGCAAATAATTTAAATGAAAATAATAGGATTCAAAGAGTTACTAATGGGGCAGCTATGGGTTTGAGTAAACATGAGTTGATTTAATAAGGATAAGTATAAAAGTTGGTGATTATATGTATGTAATACATATTACATTAATAATATATAATATAAATAAAAATAATAAGAAATATATTAAATATATATTTAATTATACAAAACAATAGCATAGAGGAAGTACAGACGCTATCTATAGGTGTGAAGAATCTTCAGGGATGCCGTGATACTGCAAATTCAACACAATTAAATGTACAACATGGATACCAATATATACAGCTGAGGTTATTATTAGCATAAATTTCCACAAGTCACAGTCCTATTTTATTCCATGAGATGTTAGTCTCCACATTCTTGGAACCATATTTGAAAAAGTTCAATGATAAACTGGGGAAGCAGAGAAAAGTCTAAGCCTAGAAATGAAGCTGTTAAGGGGACTGTAAGTGAGGAACATGGGAATTACAAATGATGGTACATATGCAACCCTTCCTCTCCTTTGCCTTCATAACACACATGAGTCTTCAATCAAGGGTTCTTTCACACTGAACTTTATTGTCTCTGACATTTTTCACAAGTCAGCTTCCCAGGCATAAGTTCTCAAATAAAACCCAAGCTGGCATACAAGATAAATTTACTTATAATCCCTAATTTTCTTAGAAAAGTCATGCCTCGAGCAGAGGGTTGCAACTAAAATGGCTTTGGAAGCCAGGTAGGAAGCCCAGTGGAAGAGGTCATTGTGTAAAAGCTACAGTGTGGTAGAAACTGGGACAGAGAATGCTTGCTCCGAAAGCATTCAAGCTCAAAATTATACACAACAACAACTAAATTGTTCAGCCTAACACTTGTCTGCAGATCTAATCTAGTCCCTAAGTAGTAGTGTACCTTCTGATTTAGGGAACTATAAAAACGTTCTTCAAATAGTCAAAGTACTGATATATGAAAGAATGATTATTTTATGTCTCTTTCAAGAAAAGAAAGGACCACATGCTGGGGATGAGGCAAAAAGAGAGAGAGAGAGAGGGAGAGAGAGAGAGAAAGAACAAATGAATGGCTGAAGTTATGGGTAGATGAGAGTATAAATAATTTTATAATCACTGAAACTGTCAAATACAAACAACTCTCAGCGTTGTTGTATACCAGAATTTTCAAGGCTAGATCCACAAAATTTTTGAAATTATATCATGTGAATTTCTTCCAGGGAAAAATTACATGGCTTTTTTTCTAGGTTATTTAAAATTCAGTTCTAATTGTTTAAGTTGTTGTGGTAGAAAAAACGGTGTGTGTTTCTTAAACCCTGCTTTTGTTTCCTCCAGGGCACAGAAAATCACTGTGTTTCTCTGTCTCTTCTGCAGTTCAATGGGACCATATGACTGAGGTCTAGACACGGAACTGGGGTCAAGTTCAGACCTACTCCCTAAAACTGACCACTTTTTCTTTGTGCTCCTTCTCTTCTCTTGTTTTGGAGAAATAAATAATTTCCTAAGCCCCTGAGATTTGTGATTTTTTGTTATAGAAGTTAGCCTCTTCTGGCCAATTCAAAAGTAATACTTGAACAGTAAGTTTAAATTGATAATTCATCAAGTCTACCACTGTAAGGCACAAATCAAAACAACTAAAGTATTTTGAAACAAATCAGATTTTTACATAGAAATTCTTTAATATAGGTATTTCAAAATTGACATGCACATATTTTGGTTTAGATTAATGACATTAAAACTACAAATAATAAGATACTTTTACATTTTTGCAAATAATTTCTAAAGAGATGTTCAAGTTCCAAATGTTCATTGGTTTTAGTTCTATACGTTAAGGTCATATTTACACGAGTCTTTTATAAAAGTCATTTATATTGACAAGGCAATTTTCCTCCACATTTATGTTATGAATGAACCTATGAATGGTATGCTATATTAACAGTTTGCTCTAAAAATTTCCAGTTCTCTCCAGTAAAGTTCAGATGCATTTTTCTGAATTCTGACTGCACTTTGGAATCACTTGAAGCAACGTTTAAAAACATATTTAATTCTACCACTAGAAATTAAAAAAAAATTATCGAAGTATAGTTGATTTGGAGTCCCCGTTGTGGCGCAGCAGAAACAAATCCAACTAAGAATGAGGAGGATGTGAGTTTAATCCCCGGCCTCGCTCAGTGGGTTAAGAATCTGGCATTGCTGTGAGCTGTGGTGAAGGTTGGGCAGACCTGGCTCGGATCCCACATTGCTGTGTCTGTGGCATAGGCCAATGGCTATAGCTCCAATTGGACCACTAGTCTAGGAACTTCTATATGTTGAGGGTGTGGCCCTAAAAAGCAAAAAAAAAAAAAAAAAGTATAGTTGATTTAAAATGTGTCAATTTTGGAGTTCCCGTCGTGGTGCAGTGGTTAACGAATCCGACTAGAAACCATGAGGTTGTGGGTTCGGTCCCTGCCCTTGCTCAGTGGGTAACCGATCCGGCATTGCCGTGAGCTGTGGTGTAGGTTGCAGACGCGGCTTGGATCCTGCATTGCTGTGGCTGTGGTGTAGGCCAGTGGCTACAGCTCCGATTCGACCCCTAGCCTGGGAAGCTCCATATGCTGCAGGAGCGGCCCAAGAAATGGCAAAAAGACAAAATAAAATAAAATAAAATGTGTCAATTTCTGCTGCACAGCAAAGTGACCCAGTCATATATATATATATATATATATATATATATATATATACACATTCTTTTCTCATATTATCTTTTCCTTTCTTTTTTTTTAATGGCCACACCTGTGGCATATGGAACTTACCAGGCCAGAGATTGAACACGTGCCTCTGAAGTGACCTGAGCCCCTGCAGTTGGATTCTTAACCTAATGTACATGGCAGAAACTCCTCTTGTTATTTTTAAAATCCCTTTGTCTTTCTAAATGATACCTTGAGAAGGTGTGGAGAAAAAGGAACCCTAGTACACTGTTGATGGGATTGTAAATTGGTGCAACCACTGTGGAAAGCAGTATGGAGATTCCTCAGAAAACTCAAAATAGAACTACCATTTGATTCAGCAATCCCACTCCTGGGCATCTATCCAGAGAAAACCATGACTCACAAAGACACATGTACTCTGATGTTCATTGCAGCACTATTTGCAACAGCCAAAACATGGAAACAACCTAAATGTCCATCGACAGAGGAGTGGATCCAGAAGATGTGGTACATATACACAATGGAATATTACTAAGGCACCAAAGAGAACGAAATACCAGCATTTTTAGCAACATGGATGGACCTAGACACTATCATGCTAAGTGAAGTCAGCCATACAATGAGACACCAACATCAAATGCTTTCACTGACATGTGGAATCTGAAAAAAGGACAGACCGAACTTCTTTGCAGAACAGATGCTGACTCACAGACATTGAAAAACTTATGGTCTCCGGAGGAGACAGTTTGGGGGGTGGGGGGATGTGCTTGGGGTATGGGATGGAAATCCTGTGAAATCAGATTGTTATGATCATTATATAACTACAGATGTGATAAATTCATTTGAGTAATAAAAAAAAATGAAAAAAATAAATGATACCTTGAGTAATTCGCATGGTTTCCTTTTATATTCTGAAATAGGAACAAACCGAAAATACAGACATTTGTTCCAAAGTCATTCACAATCCTATTCACCTTTGTTTGCTAGTAATATACAGATAAGCAAGTCAAAACATTCTATTTCATGACTCTGATGGCATTGTGAATTGGCCAGTTTATATAATTTTTGCTGATGAGGTCAAAATTCCTGAGAAGTTTTTCTTTCCTGAAATAAAGGAAAAATCTGGACTTAGGGGAAAAAAATAACCTCTTGTACTCTTCCTTCCTTCCTGCATACAAATGTGAAGCCTAGTAGTTCTGCAGCCATTTTATGATCATGAGGTAAATAACATGAATGAAGGCCTACACAATGAAGTTAGAAAAACAGAAGAACCTATGTCCATTTTGTTGATGTCACTGAACTGCTAGGTTACTCCTGAACCACTAACCCACCACTGTACCAAAGTGTGTTTTTAAGCCATAATAGTACGTTTTTCTTTTTTCTTTTTAGGGCCACACCTGGGATATATGGAAGTTCCCAGGCCAGGGGTCGAATTGGAGCCACAGCAAAGCCATATCCAAGCTGTATCTGAGACCTATGTCACAGCTTGTGGCAATGCTGGATCCTTGCCACTGAGCAAGGCCAGGAATAAAATTTTCATCCTTATGGACACTGTCAGGTTCTTAACCCTCTGAGCCACAATGGGAAGTCCACAATAATAGGTTTTTCTGTGATTTGCAGCAAAGCGTGTTCCTAAATAAAATTACTGTGATTTTATTTTGAATTATTTGATTCAGCAGATTACTGAAAAATATATCCACTTTAAAAAAATAGTGAGTTTTCAAGACAATTTTGATGTCAGAACTGAAGATAAACAATATACTACAACACTATAATTAATTTTTAATAAGAAGATATTATACTTATCAGGTGGGTAAGGGAAACACTGTACAGGGATGCCCAGAAAAATGTTGTTTGCCTGTTTGTTTTTTAAATGGCTTCAGAAATGTGCTTTTTCTTTAGCATCTCTATTTTAAAAAATTTTTGCCACAGGTCTATCAATACTTTTATTCATTCATTTATGAAACCAGTGTGGCACCTCAGATCTACGAAATGGTTGGTGGTTGTAACTAAATAATTCATTCAGGATTAATAAGCCTTTTAAATGAACATGACTTTGGTTATTCATGGATTGCATAAATTCATAATGGGGTACAAGGTCTTTCTTGCGAAGGATGCACATTGCGTTTGTCACTCAAGAATGTTCCTTTGATGAATTCAGTTAAAATTTACTCAGTTGCCAGGGCCTATTGAATAATGAAAAAATTGATCCCAGAAAATTTAGATATTGGATGTGGAATACTGTATATTTAAAATACATCCTTTAGTGTGCATATCCATTTTAAAATCAAATGGCTAGATTTATAATCAAAAAAATTTTGGAGCCCACGTATGCTTTTTTGGGGGTAATGAAAATGGTCTATAAAGCATTTATGACAAAGTTCAAAATCTAAGGTTAATACAAAAGGGTTTGAAAGCGATCACCAGATAAGTAGAAATTTAGCGTAGGAAATGAAAGGCAAAGATGGGGAAATAAAATGAAGAGAAGCAGTGGGCAGAAAGGGATTTGAAAGGAACATTAATACTTCACATAATGAAAAAGAATATAGGTAGATGGCAGTGAATATGGTAATGGTGAGAAATAATGGATGGAGTTACTTCAGTCTACACTAGAGAAAATTGATAATAAATAAAAGTCAGTTGGCAGATCTGTGGGTGTTCTGGACTTTTAAAAGACCAATAAATCAAATGCTTGTAATGTAAGTTTCAGGATGAGAAGAGCACGTGGGGCCTGCATCTAATTTCCCTGGCTTCTGGAAAATGCATGTCATGTCTATTGCCAAACAGAAACAAATCCAGGAGAGCTATTTAACATACACCAGTGAAAATAAAGATCAACAGAAATTGCCTTCTAAAAATATTTTTGGAGGAATTTAACAGCAACGAGGCCCCGATTATTTCCTTTTCTCTACAGATTGCCAATGTGCCTCTATTATTTTCCGCTCTTTTCTTTTCAGTAAATGCTAATGAGAAAATGATATGCATATGCATAATCTGGGCACAGCTACATATGTGAGATGATGCTCTGTGCATTAATTTGCCAGCTTTGTTTCTGTCAGCCTCACATATTTGAAGAGCTGGAAGAAAGTTCTGGAGGAAAAAATTTTACCCAATCATTGTGAGTACTTAAGAAGTCAGGTCATTTTTCATGATAATTACTACCATACAATGATGAAACTAGCTGGGACACTAAAACCTGTTCATTCTTCTCTTACTAATCTCTCCACTTTCAAAAACCAACATTGTTTTTGGTCAGATTGCATGCTCTTCTATCATTATCTCTAAGACTTATGCCTGTTCATTGCACACATAAAAAAATGAACATTCTGAGTAATAAACTTCCAATTTATCAATGTGACAAAATCCATGAAAGAGAAAAAAAGAAGTACCTGAGACATCATTACACAAGCAGTTTTGGCAAACAAATTTGGCCAAAATTCTATGTAATATAACAGGAAATGCTATGGAATTTCATTTTTGAAGAGTTACACAGAATTGATAGAATTAGATATTGATTATTTTTTTTAAGATCCTGACATGTATTACATCTGCAAGTAGTTAAATTCCTTGGACAACCTGGGTCCAATTCTTAGATCTACCACCTACTAGACATTTGACCTTGGGCCAGTGAATTAACCAAGAATTTTATATTTTATGAAATGGAGGTGATGGTAACACCTAGTTCGAAGCATTGCTATATGATTTAAATGAGTCAATGAATGTATACCTCTTGAATAGTGATGTTTTGCAGTGTATCAGGTCACTTACTGTTAGGTCACAAAACATAGAATAGGTGATTGGTATGAAAAGGCAGCCTGTACCTTTTAATTATAGGACAGAATATATTGGACTTGTTCCTGATTACATTTAGTCTCACCAACTTGTATAAGATTAGAATTAGGTATGCGTGAAGTTATGCCTTAAAACAGATGCCCAGTAGTGACCAGTTAATGAGGAGAGAATCCATGAGTTCCTGAGGAGGGAAGAGCACAGGACCATAAGGGTTCAGGGGGAATCTAAGATCAGGGGCCCTTAAGGGCATTTGATTATTTAGGTAATCTCAGTTTTCATATTTCATTTTTTTTGCTACTTTTCCAGCATGCTGAGAGTGATAAAGATAGTGAAGTTTTGGGGTACATGGAAAAACCTTGCTTAATTCCCCAATAACTGTCCCAGTGAAGTGTGTTTTTCTATTCTTTGTTAGGTTAAGTTGGAACATCCTTGGTATGGAACAGGCTTAAGGCCTGTAATGGTTTCAGCTAAAAGGGCATTGAGAAAACTTAGGTGAAGTTTTAGGAAAGCAGCCTGGAATTTGATAGGTTCTGCTCTAGTTATTTTAGCTAAAGTGTGAAAAGTCTTTTGCCCATAGAGTTTCTGGACCCATCCCTAACATCATGTGTTTTCTTTTTTTTTTTTAATAATAATTTTTATTTTTTCTATTATAGCTGGTTTACAGTGTTCTGTCAATTTTTTACTGTACAGCAAGGTGACCCTGTCACACATACATGTATACATTCTTTTTTCTCACATTATCATGCTCCATCAGAAGTGACTAGATATAGTTCCTAGTGCTATACAGCAGGATCTCATTACTTACCCATTCCAAAGGCAATAGTTTGCATCTATTAACCCCAATTTCCCAATCTATCCCACTCCCTCCCCCTCCTCCTCAGCAACCACAAGTCTGTTCTCCATGTCCATGATTTTCTTTTGGAATTGTGTGCAATGTAGGTCTATTGCTATCAACATCAGTTGTAATTTCATTGTATGTATAAACATTTTCTGCAACTTCTAAAAATAATCTTGCTTTCATATATTTTATCTGTCAGTTCCATTTGCTAGATAGATACTTATCCATTAGATTTGTAGAAGCTGTGTCATAGAAGAGAAAGGAATGTATTTCTAATCATGGTCCCAAGGTAAGACTCTCAAGTCAGGACACTGGAACATTGGAAGGGATTTATGGTTGTAACCACTGTTGTGTGGTTTTAGCTCTCTGAATGACCTATGCTGCTCTGGCAGTGGAAGAGAAGGTGTGCAGAGTGGCATTGTGTCAACAAGTAAAGGGTATTGATGTTCATTTTTATTGGTAAATGATTCACCTCAAGAGTTTAAAGGAAGGATTGGAATTATTGGGTTCTAATATTCTCTTGGGGCATCATCGATGAACAGATTGTGAAAGCTGTTCTTTTGTTTTTCAACCAATGAGGGATGTTCACTCTTCCAATGACTTTTTAATTGTCAATATCTACAAGCATCCTTATTTGCAGATTTTTGATTCTTACAGAACATACAACACTCTGTTCAGTTTGCAATATCTACAAGTATCTTATTTATAGATTTATGATTGTTAAAGAATATAGAATGCTCTGTTCATGTTTTTATTTGGGAGGTTATTTTATCTGTAGATGTTTATTTTCATTTCTAGCTTATTTACTTTCTAGAACATTTTGAAATATTTAGTCACATCTTGGAGGTCTTCTAAATTGGTAGCTGCCACTCCAATTATTTTTCTGACTATGCCCACATTTCAGGCCCATATTTTCAGTCCATTACAAAAGAGAGAAGAAAGCTTCTTTGACTTCTACTATTGAATCTGCTCTAGAATATTGTTACAAAAAGTGTATTTTTAAGGTATTCTATTTACTCATCTTTTGTTTTGTTTACAATTTGGTCTCTTTGACCAATCTAATCTTAAGGGAAATACTTTGGGTCCTTATGTAATGCATTTTGAATTTTTCTTGCCATTTTAGGGCCAATTTTCAAACTGCATACATTTGGAGTACTTAAACATTCTCATCTTTCTCCTCCTGCCATTTTAACCTTTTCCTCTGACTTGGGAGCTTATAATTTAGGGAATATGTTGTTTTGATATAGCATTCAGGATTATATCTTTTAAAATTGAGAATTCTACAGGTTTTTTTTTCCTGTCTTCCTGAGTTGTAGTAAATTAACACCCTTAACTCAGCTCTGAACTGAGGTTTAAATTCAACCTATCTAGATCTGCATTTTGGTTTAGCAATTATAAGAGAATACTATACAATGTGGTTGTTTGTTTAAAGTCCACATTTCTTCTCCTATCAGGGGCTATTTAGTTGGTATTTCTTCTAGAGTCCTCAGTAGAATTTAGTCACAATACTGTCACAGTAAGTTAGTGTCTAGGATGTAAGGAAAAGTGACATTTTCCCCAAAGTATATTCTTATTTCCTTAAACATTCATATATTCTCTATCTCTTGGCAAGCTTGAATTACCTCAAATTCCATCAGTTTAAAAAGATAAAAATGATCTGTTAATGAACTAAGTTTTTCTAATTTAAGAATTTTACACCTGACCACCATCCTGTATTCAAGAAGCATTATCTGTTTCTGTTCCTGGAGTAAAACACTAATAGGGATTGAGGGAAAATCAATTTTCTTCCCTGCTTATCTCAACTGTTGATCTCTTTTCTGAAAAGATTTCCAGGCTAATATCGAGAATGGGCAATAGGAGTGGAAAAAAAAAGATTTATTTTAAAAAATCCATAAACTGTAAATCTTTGTGAAAATCAATAAACTTAATCTGAAGTATATGTCATAGTTCTAAGTAATTGTTAAAATATACAGTCATAAAAGTGGTTAAATCTCCTGGTCACTCTCCCCTCCAGACCTCTTGATACTTTCTAGAGAGGTGGAGAGAAAAATAGTTGACTTGAACTAAACCGCATCAAGGAGGCTTCAAGTTTTAAAGCATTTGATTTATATTAGGACTTTATTTTCTTTCTTTTTTTTTAGGAAAATGGGTTTTAGTCACAAACTCCTTCTAGGGATTTATTACTCCTGAAATCTGCGTTAATGTGTAGATAATTTTCACCTTTGTTCTCCTTTATTTCCCCTTTCTCTTTCTATGATACAGCCACTTTTAATTTGTAATTCCTTAGAAAGTTTCTTCCACTTAAGATTTCAAATGTATCATTCCCCTTTTTGGAATATATTCCCTATCTTTCCCTCTATCTTTGACCTCAGTATCTTGATTAAGGTTTATCAGCTGTCAAGTCTAATCTTAAGCAGTTATTTCCCCTATTTAATACTTCTCTTCTCTCCTATAACTGTAAGAAACTCATTGGGCTTGTTCTCTGATATCTTTGTGTGATGACCCAGCACATGGCGTATAATGCATACTCAAAAAAAAATTGCTGAAAAAATAGCTAATACTCTATATAATGGGTTCTAAGGCAGTAGAGGGAAATTGTAGGATTACCCATGGATATTGAAACATTATAATTTTTTGTCAGAGAAGGTTCAAGATGGCCACATTGGAGGATCCTAAACTCACTTCCTCCCATGGACATAACATATAGAACAATGGAACAATTCCCCTGGAAAGGGAATTGGAAACTGGCTGAACAGAGCCTTCATAACAAAGTGTAAAAGGACAGCATCAAGATGGGAAAGGAGAGGCATAGAGATGGGTTTGCCAAGGAAAAACTCATATTCTAGCTGCTGAGATCCAAAACTGGGAGGAACCATAATGGTATAAATCTTTTCCCTGAGAAGCAAAGGATCCAAACTCCACACTGGGCAACCCAAACCTATATATTTTACACAGAAGAAACCAGCTTCCAAAACACCTGCCTTTTAAAATCAAGAGGATATATACTGAGAAAAACTATGGAAATGCTGGAAAAGAAAAATTCACTCTTAAAGTTCTCACATGCAACTTTACTCAACCCCAAAAACGGTACGGAAATACCAGATTAGAAAGTACGGGACTATAGGTGAAGGAGATTCACATAATAATCTTGAAGCATTTGCGAGAGAGGCAGAAAGCAGTTGGGACACTGCCCAGTGACTGAGTGTTCCATGGAAATATCTGTTGATGTAATCTCAGGCTACCTTGCTAATACTGGTGATGGTGGGAGCCATTTTGGAATTCTCTAACATCTTAGCATCAGTGGGCACTCTCCACTGAAAACCCCATCTACCTTTGTGTTTCAACCAAGATTCACAGACAGCCAAAGTAATAGCCCCAATCACAGCATGCTGTGGTGGTAACCACCAGAGCCTTCAGACTTTCCAGAGGCCAGAGCCACCCACCAGAATATTGTGGCAGCCACATCCCTGCCATAACAGGAGGATGCATGCACCCCATATACAGGATACCCCTTGACAGCTTGGCCCTCATGGCCAGGTCGGAATGTACTACTGATCCACAGAGGTTACCTCTTAAATAAGGCCATACCTTCATGACTGAGAGGGATAGATGCTATAAGGTATACATTTAAAAAATTAAAAACCATAGAGAATTGGGCCAAATGAGAAGAGAGAGGAATATGATCCAATTGCAAGAATAGGACAAAACCTGAGAAAAAGAATTAAATGAAAAGGAGATAAGCAATGTACCTGACAACAAGTTAAAAGTAATGGTCATGAAGATGCTCACCACTTTATGGGAGGAAAAAGGATGAAAACAGTGAGAACTTCAACAAAATGACAGAAAGTATAAGAAATTACCACATACAGATGTATCAGAAATGAAAAATATAACTAGAGGGTGTGCATAGCATACTGGATGAAGTAGAAAAATCAATGAGCTAGAAGACAAAGAAATAGAATTTATCCAGACAGAGAAGAAGAATGAAGAATGAATTTTAAGTAGTGGAGATACTTTATGGGACATTTAGGACAACATTAAGTGAAATAACATTTATATTATAGGAGTCCCATAAGATGAGAGAGAAAGGGTTGGAAAAATTATCTGAAGATATAGTGGCTGAAACCATCTCTAAAACAGGGGAGGAAACAGTCATCCAAGCCCAGGAAACCCAAGGAGTTTCAAATAAGATGAACCCAAAGACAGCAAATGCAAACTATAACATGTATAATGGATAAGCCTTGAGGTCATACTGTATAGCACAGAGAACTATATCCAACCTCTTAAGATACACCATGATGGAAGATAATATAAAAAGGGAGTGTATATACATATGTATGACTGTGTCACTATGCTGTACAGCAGAAATTTGCACAACATTGTAAATCAACTATAAAAAGACAAAAGATGACCTAAAGAGACACACACCAAGACAGATTATAATTAAAACCACAAAAGTAAAGGGTAAAGAGAGAATTCTAAAAGAATCAAGAAACAAGCTGTTATATACAAGGGAAGCCCCATAGTGCTATTAGCAGATTTTCTAGGAGAAACTATATGGGCAAGAGGAGAGTGGCATGACATATACAAAGTGTTGACAGGAAAAATTTCCAACCAAGAATACTCTAGCCAGCAAGGTTATCATTCAGAATTAAAAATGAGATGAAATTTCCCAGAATAGCAAAAGCTAAAAAAGTTTAGGGATGGATTGGGAACTTGGGGTAAATAGATGCAGACTATTGCCTTTGGAACCGATAAGCAATGAGATCCTGCTCTGTAGTGCTGGGAACTATGTCTAGTCACGTATGATGGAGCATGATAATGTGAGAAAAAAGAATGTATACTTGTATGTGTAACTGGGTCACCATGCTGTACAGTGGAAAACTGACAGAACACTGTAAACTAGCTATAAAGAAAAAAATAAAAATCATTATATAAATAAGTTTATCATCAATAAACTGACCCTTCAAGAAATATTAAAGTGCTTATATAATCCAAAAAGAAATAACACTAATTAATAATAAGAAAACATAGAAGTAAAAAAAAATCTCAATCTCAATAATAAGAAAACATAGAAATAAAAAAATCTCAATTTTACTCATAGAAGTAAAACATCTCAATCTCAAACATAGAAGTAAAAAATCTCAATTACTCAAAAAGTAATACATAATAAAAGTAGTGGATTGATCATTAGTAAAGCAAGCATGGAATTAGTTAAAAGACAATAGTAGCAAAAATAACTAAAATTAAAATAATTTGTAAAGGGATTTATAAAATAAAATACATAAAATGTATCTTCAAAATATGGGGAGTTCCCACCATGGCAAAGTGGGTTAAGAATTTGACTGCAGCAGCTTGGGTCACTGCAGAGGTGATGGTTCAATCTCTGGCCTGGCACAGTGGGTTAAAGGATTTGGCATTGACACAGCTGTGGTTTAGGTTGCAGCTGTGTCTCAGATTCAATCCCTGGCCTGGGAACTTCTATGATCTGTGGATATGGAGGGGGAAGCATGAAACATTGAGAAGGGAGGTAAAAAATAAATCTTTAGAATGTGCTCAAATTTAATTTGGTACCAACTTAAAATATCCTTAAAACTTACACAGGACATCATATATGAAGCTCACACAGTGACAAGGAATAAACATATAGTTAATACACAACAAAAATGAGAAAAGAATCTAAATATAACTCTAAAGAAAACTACCAGAGCACAAGGGAAAAGGGAAAGAGAAGAAAAGTACAGAGAGGAACTATAAAAGAGCCTGAAAGCAAAGAAACCAAAATGGTAACAAGTATGGATTTATCATAATTACTTTAAATGTAAAGGAATTAAATCTTCCAATCAAAAGACATAGAGTAGCTGAATAGATAAAAACCAAGAACCATCTATACGATGCCTACAAAAGACTCACTTCAGAAGAAAGGACACACAAAGTATGAAATATAAAGGATGAAAAAATGCACTCCATACAGATGGAAATGGAAAGGCTTATGTAGTTATACTCATATCAGATGAAACAGACTTTAAAAGAAAAACTGTAACAAAAGACAAAAAAGCATTACATATTGATAAAGAAGTCAATCCAGCAAGAGGATATAACATTTGTAAATATAAACATACCCAACAGAGGAGCATCAAGGTAGATAAGGGAAATATTAATGGATTTAAAGGGAGAAATTAAAAGTAATACAATGACAGTAGAAGACTTTAAACTCTACCTACATCAAAGGATAAATCATCAAGACAAAAATATCAGTAAGGAAATATCAGTCTTAAACAACACATTAGATCAATTGACTTAATATATATATATATATATATATATGCATAGAACACTCTATCCAACAACAGAATATTCTCAAATGCACATGGAGTATTATTTAGGATAAATTCAAGTTATGTCACAAAACAAGTCTCCGTAAATTCAGGAACACTGAAATTATATCACGTATCTTCCCTAACCACAAGGATATGAAATTATATCAAGCATCTTCCCTAGCCACAAGGATATGAATCAATCAGAAGACAAAAAGCAAAAAAATCCCTCCAAAATGTGGATATTAAAAATCATGGTACTGAACAATAAATGGGTCATCAAAGAAATCAAAGAAGTTTAAAATACCTAGAGACAAATGAAACAGAAATACAACTTATTGAAATCTATGAGCTGCAGCAAAAGTTGTTCTAAGATGGAAGTTCATAGTAATATAGACCTATCTCAAGAAACAAAAAAAGATATTCCAAATAAATAATCTAACTCCATATATAATAGAACTAGAAGAAGCAGAACAAACAGCCTCAAATAGTGGTATAAGGAAATGGTAAAAATCAGAATGGAAATAAATGAAATAGACAAGAAAAAATTAGAAAAAAACCAATAATACTGAGATCTGGTTCTTTGAAAAGATAAACAAAACTGACAATTCTTTAGGTAGACTAACCAATTGGAAAAAGAGAGAGCTCAAATAAACAATATCAGAAATGAAAGAGAAGGGAGTTCCCATCATGGCTCAGCAATAACAAACCCTACTAGTATTCATGAGGAAATGTGTTTGATCCCTGGCCTTGCTCAGTGGGTTAAGAATCTGATGTTGCCATGAGCTGTGATGTGTGTTGCAGATGTGGCTTAGACCTCCCATTTTTGTGGCTGTGGTGAAGGCTGGCCAATATATATCTGATTCAATCCCTAGCCTGAGAATTTCCATTTGTTATGGGTGTGGCCCTAACAAGACAACAAAGAAAGAAAGAAAGAAAGAAAGAAAGAAAGAAAGAAAGAAAGAAAGAAAGAAAGAAAGAAAGAAAGAAAGAAAGAGTTAAAACTGATACCACAGAAATACAAAGGATGATAAGAGATTACCATGAAGAGGTGAGATCAAGATGGCAGAGGAGTAAGATGTGGTGCTCACCTTCTCCAACAAACACATAAAAAAATCCTACATGTATGATAATTTGCACAGAACATCTACTGAACATGGGAAGAAGACTTTAACCTTGAAAAAGAACAAGAAACCCTCCACATAACTGGGTAGAAGAAAAGGAAAAAAGAGAGTAAAAGAGAGAAAGTAATTAGGATGGGACTAACATTCCTGAGAGGGAGCTATGAAAGAGGAAAGGAACCCACACCCTGGGAAGCCACTTAACTGACAGGGAGATCAGCTGACATGGAGGTACCTCCAAAGCCTCAGAGAAAAGTGCAGCAGTTATACTGAGGAGGACAAAGCAGAGAGAGCTGCTCAGACCCTTGGTACCACCTCCTGGGACACCACAGCCTGAGACACTCAGAAGGGGGCTGGGCACTGAGACTCAAGGTCCAGAGGTCATTTCCAGGGAGAGGACTAGGGCTGGCTGTGTTGAGACAGTTTTAGGGGCTAGGAAGTGGTGCACTGTGGGCTGGGAAGTGGAGGATCACAGCCAAGGGAACCTGGGAGGAGGTCTGGATCCACAAGAGAAGCAAGGCACCATTGTTGGGGAGGGCAAGAGGAGGAAGGGTGGACTGCCATAGCAATATCTCTCTGTGCAGGCACAGAGAAAATTTCATAGCAATACAGGCTTTCCTCAAAAAAGAAGAAAAATCTCAAATCAACAACTTAACCTACCACCTCAAAAATTAGAAAAAGAAGAGTAAACAAAATCTAAAGCCAGCAGAAGTAAGGAAATCATAAAGAACACAGAGGAAATAAATAAAATAGAGATTCAAAAAACAATAGAAAAAATCAATACAACCAAGAGCTGATTCTTTGAAAGGCTAAACAAAATTGACAAATCTCTGGCCAGACTCACAAAGGAGAGGAGAGAAAGAACTCAAAAAAAATAAGAAATGAAAAAGGAGAAATCTCAATGGACACTTCAGAAAAAAAAAAGCCATAAGAGAATACTATGAACAGTTATATAACAACAAATTTGACAACCTAGAAGAAATGGACAACTTTCTAGACAGCCAACCAGAACTGAATGAAGAAGAAATAGATCAACTGAACAGACTGAACACTAGAAATGAAATTGCTTATGTAATAAAAACACTCCCTACAAACAAAAGTCCAGGACCAGATAGCTTCACAGGCAAATTCTACCAAGCATACAAAGAACAACATATAAAAAAGGTCATACATCATAACCAAGAAGGATTCATCCCAAGTTCACAAGGAGGGTTGAACATATGCAAATCAATCAACATCATATATCACATTAACAAAAGAAAAGTCAAAAACCACATGATCATCTCAACAGATGCATAAAAAGCATTTGACAAAGTCAAGCATCCATTCATGATAAAAACTCTTACCAAAGTGGGTACAGAGGGAACATACTTAACATAATAAAAGCCATTTATGACAAATGCACAACAAATATCGTCCTCGATGGAGAAAAGCTGAAAGCCTTTCTGCTAAAATCTGAATAAGAAAATGATGCCCACTCTCACCACTTTTATTCAACATAGTATTGGAAGTCCTAGCCATAGCAATCAGACAAACAAAAGAAATAAAAGGTATCCAAATCAGAAGAGAAGAGGTAAAATTTTCACTGTGTGCAGATGACATGATACTGTATATAGATAACCTATAAGAACTCCATACAAAAACTACTCAAACTGATCAATGAATTCAGCAAAGTAGCCGGGTATAAGATTAACATTCAGAAATTGGTTGCATTTCTCTATATTAACAATGAAATATTAGAGAAAGAATATAAATATCCAATACCTTTCAAAATCACAACCCCAAAATTAAATACCTGGAAATAAACCTGACTAAGGAGATGAAAGACATATACTGAGAACTGTAAAACATTATTCAAAGAAGTTAAGGAGGATTTAGAAAAATGGAAAGACATTCCATACTCCTGGATTGGAAGAATTAATATCGTTAAAATGTTCATACTACCCAAAGCAATCTACAGAGTCATTGCAATCCCTATCAAATTACCCATGACATTTTTCACAGAACTAGAATATACAATCCAAAAATTTATATGGAATGACAAAAGACCCAGAATTGCCAAAGCAATCCTGAGTTTAAAAAAACCAAGCAGGAGACATAATTCTCCCAGACTTCAGACAATATCACATTTATAATAATCAAGACATTGTGGTACTGGTACCAAAACAAACATACAGACCAATGGAATAGAATAGAGAGCCTAGAAATAAACTCAGACATATATGGACAGTTAATTTAAAAGAAAGGAATAAACATAGATTATTCCTATTGTGGCTCAGTGGGTTAAGAACCCAACACTATCTCTCTTAGGAAATGGGTTCAACCCTTGGCCTTGCTCATTAGATTAATGATCTGGAGTTGCCACAAGCTATGGTATAGTTGGCAGATGTGACTCAGATCTGGTGTTGCTGTGGTTGTAGTGTAGACATGCAGTTGTACTCCGATTCAAGTCCAAGCCCAGGAACTTCCATATGATGCAGGTATGGCCATAAAAAGGAAGAAAAAGAGAAGGAAAAAAAAAAGAATATACAATGGAGAAAGGACATTTCTTCAGTAAATAGTACTGGGAAAACTGGACAGCTACACGCAAAAGAATGAAATTCTACTACTACCTTACACCATATACAAAAATTAACTGAAAATGTATTAATGACTTGAAAGTTAGGCCTGAATTAATAAGATTTCTAGAAGAAAACATAGGCAGTAACTTGACAGACATTGATCTTAACAATGTTTTTCTGGATCTAACACCAAAAGCAAGGAAACAAAAGGAAAAATAAATAAAAATACTACATCAAACTAAAAAGCTTCTGTACTGTGATGGAAACTATCATCAAAATGAAAAGGCAGCTTATTGAATGGTAAAAGATATTTGCAGATCATATGTTTGATAAGGGGTTAACATGCAAGATATATAAGAAACTCATTCAACTCAAAACAACAACCCCATTAAAAAATGGGCAGAGGATCTGAATAGACATTTTTTTCCAAATTAAATGTACAGATGGCCAACTGGAATATGAAAATATGTTTAACATCATTAATTATTAGTGATATGAAAATCAAAACCACAATGAGATACATGCATCTGTGAAAAGGGCTATTATCAAAAAAGAAAGAAATACCAAATGTTGAAGATAATGTGGAAAGGGGACCCTCTTACATTATTGGTGCGACTGAAAATTAGTGCAGCCACTGTTGAAAATGGTGTGAAGGCTTCCTATAAAATTAAGTATAAAATTGTTATTTTAATTTAATTATTCCCTATAAAATTAATAGAATTACCATACGACTCATCTATTCCACTTCTGGGTATTTATGCAAAGAACATGAAAACACTAGTTCAAAAAGATTTTTGTACCCCTATGTTTATTGCATCATTATTTACAATAGCCAAGATATGGAAAAAAATCTACATGTCCATCAATGGACAAATGGAAAAAAAGATGTATACACACATATACATATATAAATACACATGTACACACAATGGAATACTATTCAGCCATAAAAAGGAATGAAATCCTGCCATTTACAACACCATGAATGGACATTGTAAGTATCATGCTAAGTGAAATAAATCATATAGAGAAATACAGTTATGACTTCACCCACATGTAGAATAAAAAATAATAAAGCAGCAAATAATCAAAATAAAACAAAACAAACTCATAGATATAGAGAACAGATTAGTGAATACCAGAGAACAATGGGATATGGCAGTAAGTGAAATGGGTGAAGAGGGTCCACAACTAGACTTGTGGATGGATATCACTTAGTAGTGTAGACAGATGTCAAATTATAATGCTCTACACCTGAAACTTATATAATAAAAATAAATTTTCAACTTCAAAATTACACTCAGCTTTGAAAATGTCACCCAATACTGTCATCAAGTAATAAGAGTTTGCAAAACAGACTCTAATATGGAATGTGTATACTCAGGGAATCGAGTTAATGTATAGGTTAGATGTTTGTAATAACTTTAGATTCTCCATCTTTAAACTAGAAAGGGATACTTTAAAACTTTATCTATAATTACATAAGGATCATGATTTATTTATATAATATCACGGTCAATGAACTAGAACAGTTCAATAAATATTTACACATATTTGAGTGCTCACTATGTGCCAGACATCACTTGAGAACTCGAGACACAATGGTGGATGGATGACTGCAATGAATAATTCAGCAACTAGTTATTATTTAAACATTTTAATTCTACCACCCTCCATTGCCCACCAATTGTTTTGGGCAGCAAGTATAAGTCATAGATCACAAACCAAGAAATGTAAGAATTGGAAACATTTTAAAATTCTAGAACTTAATGTTTATCATATGATTCTGTTTTTCTAAAAGGTAAAATATTAATATCAATGAATTCAGGGTTCTACTCTTTCCTCCCTTTATTGCTAGGTTTATATGCAATGTCAGGGCATAGTAGCTTATTGTGCTGGTGTAAACAAGCTTGTTTGGGTCAACACTTTTATAGACATTGGCATTTGCTGGTAAATTCTCATTCCTGTCTGGATGTGCTCAGTGGTCTATATGGCTATTGCAATTCTTCCTTCTTTCCAACTACTAGCCATTTTCAGATGCTCTGCTCTCTGTCATCTGGGGGCACATGGTGAACCATCTTCATCTTCACACTATGCTGAATGGTAGGCTTCTGCTACAAAGCTTCCTGTCCCTCCCAAAGTCTGCTGTAGCCATGGAAACTCACAAGGAGGTCTCAGGCTCATCTACCTACATACGCCTTGCAGAAATTTATTCTAGGCTAACACATGCTGGGTAGGGAAAACCAATATCTAGCCATCTTTGGGGGCTTATCTGGAATATCAGGATAGTAATTGAGCTTTTTTATCAAACATCAAATTAATGTCACTTAAGTAAGACAGAAGTTTATTTCTTCCTTATGGAAAAAGGTGGGAAGGAGTTCTGTGCTGACACAATTATTTATTTATTATTTATTTATTTATTTTTTCCCACTGTACAGCAAGGGGATCAAGTTATCCTTACATGTATACATTTTTCCCCACCCTTTGTTCTGTTGCAATATGAGTATCTAGACATAGTTCTCAATGCTACTCAGCAGGATCTCCTTGTAAATCTATTCTAAGTTGTATCTGATAACCCCAAGCTCCCGATCCCTCCCACTCCCTCCCTCTCCCATCGGGCAGCCACAAGTCGATTTTCCAAGTCCATGATTTTCTTTTCTGTGGAAACGTTCATTTGTGCTGGATATTAGATTCCAGACATAAGTGAAATCATATGGTATTTGTCTTTGTCTTTATGGCTCATTTCACTCAGTATGAGAGTCTAGTTCCATCCACGGTGCTGCAAATGACACTATGTCATTCTTTTTTATGGCTGAGTAGTATTCCACTGTGTATATATACCACATCTTCCAAATCCAATCATCTGTCAATAACATTTGGGTTGTTTCCATGTCTTGGCTATTGTGAACAGTGCTGCGATGAACATGCGGGTGCATGTGTCTCTTTTAAGGCAAGTTTTGTCTCGATATATGCCCAAGAGTGGGACTGATGGGTCATATGGTAGTTCTATGTATAGATTTCTAAGGTACCTCCACAGTCTTCTCCATAGTGGCTGTACCAGCTTACATTCCCACCAACAGTGCAGGAGGGTTCCCTTTTCTCCACACCCCCTCCAGCATTTGTTCTTTGTGGACTTATTAATGATGGCTATTCTGATTGGTGTGAGGTGGTACCTCATGGTAGTTTTGATTTGCATTTCTCTAATAATCAGGGATGTTGAGCATTTTTTCATGTGTTTGCTGGCCATGTGTATATCTCCCTTGGAGAACAGTCTATTCTGGTCTTTTGCCCATTTTTCCATTGGTTGATTGGCTTTTTTTGCTGCTGAGTTGTATAAGTTGCTCATATATTCTAGAGATTAAGCCCTTGTCAGTTGCATCATTTGAAACTTTTCTCCCATTCTGTAAGTTGTCTTTTTGTTTTCTTTTTGGTTTCCTTTTCTGTGAAAAAGCTTTTCAGTTTGATGAGGTCCCATGGGTTTATTTTTGCTTTTATTTCTGTTGCTTTGGGAGACTGACCTGAGAAAATATTCAGATGTTGATGTCAGAGAGTGTTTTGCCTATGTTTTCTTCTAGGCGTTTGATGGTGTCCTGTCGTATATTTAAGTCTTTCAGCCATTTGGAGTTTACTTTTGTGCATGGTGTGAGGGTGTGTTCTGGTCTCATTGCTTTGCATGCAGCTGTCCAGGTTTCCCAGCAATGCTTGCTGAAAAGACTGTCTTTTTCCCATTTTATGTTCTTGCCTCCCTTGTCAAAGATTAATTGACCATAGGTGTCTGGGCTTATTTCTGGGTTCTCTATTCTGTTCCATTGTTCTGTCTGTCTGTTTTGATACCAGTACCACACTGTTTTGATGACTGTGGCTCTGTAATATTGCCTGAAGTCTGGGAGAGTTATGCCTCCTGCTTGGTTTTTGTTTCTCAGGATTGCTTTGGCGATTCTGGGTCTTTTGTGGTTCCATACGAATTTGGGGATTGTTTGTTCTAGTTCTATGAAAAATGTCCTGGGTAATTTGATAGGGATTGCATTGAATCTGTAGATTGCTTTGGGTAGTATGGCCGTTTTTACATTATTGATTTTCCCAATCCATAAACATGGAATATCTTTCCATTTCTTTACATCTTCTTTGATTAAAGTTTTATAGTTCTCGGCATATAAGTTCTTTACTTCCTGGTCAGGTGTATTCTGAGATATTTCATTTTGTGTGGTGCAATTTTCAAAAGTATTGTATTTTCGTATTCCTTTTCTAATATTTCATTGCTGGTATACAGAAGTGCAACTGACTTCTGAATGTTAATCTTATATCCTGCTCCTTTGTTGAATTTATTAATGAGTTCAAATAGTTTTTGGGTTGAGTGCTTAGGGGTTTTCTATGTATAGTATCATGTCGTCTGCGTACAGTGACAGTTTGATCTCTTCTCTTCCTATATGGATGCCTTTTATTTCTTTGGTTTGTCTAATTGCTGTGGCTAGGACTTCCAAAACTATGTTGAATAGCAGTGGTGAGAGTGGGCATCCCTGTCTTGTTCCAGATTTGAGTGAGAAGGCTTTCAGTTTTTCCCCATTGAGAATTATATTTGCTGTCAGTTTATCATAAATGGCTTTGATTATGTTCAGGAATGTTCCCTCTATACCCACTTTGGCAAGGGTCTTGATCATGAATGGATGTTGGACTTTGTCAAATGCTTTTTCTGCATCTACTGAGATGATCATATGATTTTTGACTTTTTTTTGTTAATGTGGTATATGATGTTGATTGATTTGCATATGTTGAACCATCCTTGTGAACCTGAGATGAACCCTAACTGGTCATGGTGTATAATTTTTTTGATATGTTGTTGGATTCGGTTGGCTAAGATTTTGTTGAGAATTCTTGCATCTATATTCATCAAAGATATTGGCCGATAGTTTTCTTTTTTGGTGGTATCTCTGTCTGGTTTTGGAATGAGGCTGATGGTGGCATCATAGAATGTCTTTGGGAGTATTCCTTCTTCTTCCACCTTTTGAAAGAGATTAAGGAGGATGGGCACCAGTTCCTCTTTATGTTTGATAGGATTCACCTGTGAAGCCATCTGGTCCTGGACTTTTATTTGTAGGGAGTGATTTTAGGACCTCTTCAATTTCATTTCTAGTGATCGGTCTGTTCAGTTGGTCTGTTTCTTCTTGATTCAGTTTTGGCAGGCTGTAAGATTCTAGAAAATTGTCCATTTCTTCCAGATTGTCAAACTTGTTGCCGTATAGTTGTTCATAGTATTCTCTTATGGTTTTTTGTATTTCTGCTGTATCCGTTGTGATTTCTCCTTTTTCATTTCTAATTTTGGTTATTTGAGTTCTTTCTCTCCTCTTTTTAGTGAGTCTGACCAGGGGGTTGTCAATTTTGAATTTTGTTTACCTTTTCAAAAAACCAGCTCTCAGTTTTATTAATTTTTTCTACTGTTTTTTGAATCTCTATTTTATTGATTTCCTCTTTGATCTTTATAATTTCCTTCCTTCTGCTGACTTTAGGTCTTTTTTGTTCTTCTTTTTCTAATTCGTTTAGGTGGAGGGTTAAGTTGTCAATTTGGGATCTTTCTTTTTTGAGAAAGGCCTGTATCACTATAAATTTCCCTTTCAGCATCCCATAGATTTTGAGCGGTTGTGTCTTCATTATAGTTTGTTTCAAGGTAGTTTTTAATTTCCTTCTTGATTTCCTCATTGACCCATTGGTTTTTTAGGAGCATGTTGTTTAGTCTCCATGCAGTAGGTTTTTTCTCTTTCCTTTTCCCATGGTTGATTTCTACTTTCATGGCATTGTGGTCAGAGAAAATACTTGAGATAATTTCTATGCTCCTAAATTTATTGAGATTAGCTTTGTGTCCCAATATGTGGTTGATTGTTGAGAATGTTCTATGTGTCCCAATATGTGGTCGATTGTTGAGAAGAATGTGTACTCTGATTTTTTTGGATGTAGTGTCCTGAAGATGTCAATTAAGTCTAACTTTTCTATTGTTTCCTCTAGGATCTCTGTTGCTTTATTGATTTTCTGTCTAGAGGATCTGTCCATGTTAAAGGCTCCTACTATGATTGTATTCTCATCAATTTCTCCCTTTATGTCTGTTAATATTTGCTGTATGCATCTGGGTGCTCCTATATTTGGGGTATATATGTTGATGATAGTAATATCCTCTTCTTTGATGGATCACTTAATCATTAAATAGTGTCCTTCTTTGTCTTTCTTTATATGTTTTGTTTTAAAGTCTATTTTGTCTGATATGAGTGTTGCAACTCCTGCTTTCCTGTCACGTCTATTGGCGTGAAATATTTTTCCCCACCCCTTCACTTTCTATCTATATGTATCCTTTGTCATACATGAGTTTCTTGTAGGCAGCATATTGAAGGTTTTTGGCTTTTTATCCACTCACCCACTCTGTGTCTTTTGATTGGGGCATTCAGTTATTGACATTTAAGGTGATAATTGATAGATGATTATTTATTGCCATTTTGAACCTCGTGTTCCAGTTGATTCTATGGTTCTCCATTCTTCCTTTTTTTGGTTGGATGGTCTCTGGTTATTATCTGCTTGAGTGTTTTTTCTTTCATTTTTTGTGAATGTAATGTTTGGTTTTGGCTTGTAGTTGCCCTGTTTCTTAAGTATGCTAACCCCTTCCTATAATTGTGTGTTTTAGCCTGATGGTCCTGTAGGTTCAAACACTTCATTACTCTATTAAAATTAAGAAAAGAAACAAACAAACAACAACAAAAAATAGGGTCTATGTATTTCCTAACATCCCTTGCCCACATTTTATGATTTTGATGACTTTTTTTCTTTTTAATTTTATTTTGTTTGAAACATGTTCATGATTAAATCTGTATGCTGGCTTATTTGAGTGACTGCTCTCTGATTGTGGTTTCCTCAATCCTAGTTCTTCCTCTTCTTCTTTTTTTTTCTTTTTCCTCCCTTTCTTTCCTTCCTTTCTTTTTGGTTTAGAGAAGCCCTTTCAGTATTTCTTTTCGTCTGGATTTTGTATTGCTGTATTCTTTTAGCTTTTGTTTGTTGGAGAAATTTTTATTTCCCCTTCTATTTTAAATGATATTCTTGCTGGATAGAGTATTCTAGGTTGCATATTTTTCCTTTCAGTGCTTTAAATATCTCTTGCCATTCCCTCCTGGCCTGTAGAGTTTCTGTAGAGAAATCAGCTGATATTCTTATGGGGGTTCCCTTATAACTGACTCTTTGCTTTTATCTTGCTGCCTTTAGGATCCTCTCTTTATCACTAACTTTTGCCATTTTTATTATAATGTGTCTTGGTGTGGGTCTATTTGGGTTCCACTTGTTTGGGGCCCTCTGTGCTTCCTGTATCTTGAAATCAGTATCCTTTAGATTTGGAAAGTTTCCAGCGATAATTTCTTCAAATATATTTTCAATCCTCTTTTCTTTTTCTTATCCTTCTGGAATTCCTATTATGTGTAGATTGGCCCACGTTATATTATCCCATAGGTCTCCTATATTGCTTTCACGTTTTTTTCATTTGGTTTTCTGTCTGCTGTCCTGATTGGGTGATTTCCATTATTCTATCTTACATATCACTGATTCATTCTTCTGCATTATTCATTCTGGTTTTTACTGCTCAGTTTGTATCTCTGCCAATGAATGTTCTAGTTTTTCTTGGCTTCTCCTTATATTTTCTAATTCCTCTCTGAGGGTGTCTGCATTACTGTTCATTACTTAATTCCTTCGGTATTTTCACTATTTCTCTTTTGAACTCCAGGTCTGTCAGACTGCAGAGATTTGTTTCATTGTTGACTGCTTTAGGTGAGTTTTCCTGTCGGTTTAACTGGGGGTGGTTTCTGAGCTTCTTCATCTTGCTTGTTGTTTTCTTTTTCCTGGTGGAGTTGTACTCTCTGTGGCCAGTCAGTGTTTGCCTTGTCACTGCTGTGGAATGTTTCCTGAGGGCTGGCCTTGTTGGTCAGTCTTCTCTGAGGCAGTATGGCTTTTCTGGAGGGGCTGACAGAGTTTCTCTGAAGCAAAGAAGGACTTCCTGAGGGCAGACAGGACTGGGAGGTCCACACTATGATGGGAGCAGATTTCACTTGGCCAGGCAGAGCTTGCTCTGGTGTTCTTGGGCTGTTGGGCTCCTGCAGGGGGCTGGTGGTCCTAGGCAGCTGTTCTGTGGGAGTGTGGCACCCCCCTCACCCCTAGGGCTGGAGCGGCTAGCTGTGCCGCTGTGAACCCAAGAGACTCTTCCCCAGGACAGCCCAACTCAGAAAGACTTTCTGAGAATTAGGCAGATCTTTTCACAGTCTGGCCAAGCTTGTTCTAGCTTTTCTGGGCTGCAGGCCTTTTCCCGGGAGCTGGAGGTGTTTGGTGCTCCTCCTCGGGGGGTGTAGCTCCTCCAAAGGGCAAGCAGACCAGGGCAGGGACAGCCCCTGTGGTGGTAGGCTTCTGGCAATTGTTAAGGCCAGCCCTCATGGATGGCACGCAGCCCCAGGTCCTGCGTGTGCTTAAGGGGTGGCATGGGGTGGGGGGATACACTGGGAAGCACAGCTTTCTGATAGCTGGTGGGCCAGTAAGCTCACTGTGGCGTGGGGAGTATTCTATGGGGCCCCACCCCTCTTCTCTCCCCTCCCCAACACTGGCGCAGACCCAGCTCTTCTCCCAGGTTCCCTCCGATGTGGCTTTCCACTTCCCCTCCCTTAGCGTATTGTTCCCTCCCCCTGTGATGGTCTGCTTTCTAATCTCCCAGGCAGTCTCTGCCCAGTCAAACTTGACAGACTGGTTTCTAGACGCCCCCCCCCAAGCAGTCTCCGCTCCACCCCACCCCCCAGCCCTTTCCTGGAGACTAACCTCCAGAGCAGAGGTCTCAGTGCCCAGCCCCCACCCAGGCATCTCAATTTTTGGTGACTGTGCCTGTAGTTCAGATGATATGTTCGGTTCTCGCTCTGCTTTTCAGAACTCCAACTTACTTCTACAGTCTTCTCTGCATCTGGAGATTCCTCCGGTTTGGTTGATCTTTCAGTCGAGTAGGTGTCTTTCCAGGGTGTGGGATCCCTTTCTCCTCCACAGTTCCCTTTCAGGAGTGCCCGTCCAGCTCGGATTCACCTTCTTTCACTCCCTCATTTCTTTTGTTTTACCGAGTAATGTCCTGAGATTCTTGCAATTATTGGAGTTTAGGTTCTTCTGCCAGCAATTCGTTGCTGTTCTGTGCAAGTCGTTTATCCTGTAGATGTGTTTTTTCTATTGTGTTTGTGGGAGAGGGTAAGCGTGTCCCCCAATTCTTCCTCCATCTTGCCTCCCTCCTCAATTTTTTTTTAACTGATGATGTTTTTATTACATTATTATCCAAGTCCATGATTTTCTTTTCTGTGGAAACGTTCATTTGTGCCGTATATTAGATTCCAGACATAAGTAAAATCATATGGTATTTGTCTTTCTCTTTCTGACTTACTTCACTCAGGATGAGAGTCTCTAGTTCCATCCACGGTGCTGCAAGTGACACTATGTCATTCTTTTTATGGCTGAGTAGTATTCCACTGTGTATATATACCACATCTTCCAAATCCAATCATCTGTCAATAACATTTGGGTTGTTTCCATGTCTTGGCTATTGTGAACAGTGCTGCGATGAACATGCGGGTGCATGTGTCTCTTTTAAGGCAAGTTTTGTCTCGATATATGCCCAAGAGTGGGACTGATGGGTCATATGGTAGTTCTATGTATAGATTTCTAAGGTACCTCCACAGTCTTCTCCATAGTGGCTGTACCAGCTTACATTCCCACCAACAGTGCAGGAGGGTTCCCTTTTCTCCACACCCCCTCCAGCATTTGTTCTTTGTGGACTTATTAATGATGGCCATTCTGATTGGTGTGAGGTGGTACCTCATGGTAGTTTTGATTTGCATTTCTCTAATAATCAGGGATGTTGAGCATTTTTTCATGTGTTTGCTGGCCATGTGTATATCTCCCTTGGAGAACAGTCTATTCAGGTCTTTTGCCCATTTTTCCATTGGGTTGTTGACTTGTGTAAGTTGCTTATATATTCTAGAGATTAAGCCCTTGTCCGTTGCATCATTTGAAACTATTTTCTCCCATTCTGTAAGTTGTCTTCTTGTTTTCTTTTTGGTTTCCTTTTCTGTGAAAAAGCTTTTCAGTTTGATTAGGTCCCATTGGTTTATTTTTGCTTTTATTTCTTTTCAGCAAGTATTGCTGGGAAACCTGGACAGCTGCATGCAAATCAATGAAACTAGAACACCCCCTAACACCATGCATGAGAATAAACTCAAAATGGTTTAAAGACTTAAATATAAGTCAAGACACCATCAAGCTCCTGGAAGAGATTATAGGTAAAACATTCTCTGACAACAACCTTACAAATGTTTTCTCAGGTCAGTCTCCCAAAGCAACAGAAATAAAAGGAAAAATAAACCAATGTTCTGACACAATGTTTAAATGTGCCATTATCTGGGCTTCATTTACTTCAATGTTCTGCTGTCCTCAACCTGTGGTTTCCATTTTGCGGCCCAGTTTTCACCAAAATTTTTTTTATTATAGTCAAGAGAAAGAAAGGGAAAAGGCCATACTTAGTCACATGAATCAAACCTAGCTACACAGAAGGCCAAGAAAAATAGACTTTTGCCTTGAATGCAAAAGTTCTAAGAATAACGAAAGAGGAAATGGATATGATATGGTGTACATTTGGGCTAACCAGAAAAAGCTGCTACACCAGGGACAAATCACCTTCACCTTTTTCTAGGTTTTCCATTGTCCCCATCTTGAGAATAAACCTGAGAGTTTAGGGTTCTTTCTGCCCACCCATGTCCAAGTTCTCTCCTGCTCACCCCTAACCCAGTCCTTCCTTTTCAAAATCCCTTGCTGTTTTTCTTGTTATAGGAGTTATGGAGAGGAATAGAGAAGTTCAGCAAGTCTTCTCTCATGAAGCAAGTCATCTTTTGCTTTTACAATTCTTATGCTTCCTAAAAATCAAAGGCCAAAAATGGACAGTTTTGTGTTCTTCTGGGCTATCATTTTTCTGAGGTTTTGCTCATAAAACATTTAAATGAGGGCCTTAATCATGAAGGCAATGAAGTAATGATAAATACTTGGAACTGAAAACACATTGGTTAAAATATCAAAATATTATCTGATTACACATGAATAAACTGGACTTTAACTTAAAATAAACTGAATTCTAAATCTTGGACCTCTAATTGGACCTCTTAGTTCACTCTGATAAAATTCTGAGTTGCACTATTTTCTTAGACAATTGTCTATATAAACAAAGATTATGAAAACTACTTTTAAAAAAATGACTAAGCCTGCTTTATGACAGAAAAAAAAAGAAAAGAAAACTACAGTAAAGAAATTTCAGGAAGGAGGCAAGATGGCAGAAGAGTTGGGGGGATGTGCTCACCCTCTCCCACAAACACAACAAAAAAACCCATCTACACATAAAATGACTCACACAGAACAGCAACTGAATGCTGGCAAAAGAACTTAAACCTACAAAACTGGCAAGAATCTCTTGACATAACTGGGTAAAACAAGAGAAAAGAGGAGAGAGAGAGAGAAGGGGAATCAGGACCAGATGGACACTCCTGAGAGGGAACTGTGAAGGAGAAAGGGAACCCACACCCTTGAAAGTCACCTAACCAACGGAAAGATCAACTGGGTTGGAGGGATCCCCAGATGCTGAGAAAAGCACAGCAGCAGGTCTGAGAACTGAAAAGCAGAGTGAGAGAGGCACAGATCATCTGAACCACTGGCACAGACACCAAAGACTTAAGACACTTGGGTGGGGGCAGGGCACTGAGACCTAGACTCCAGAGGCTAGTCCCTGGGAGCGGGCTGGGTTTGGCCGTGTGGAGACAGCCTAAGGGACTAGGAAGCAGTGCATTGTGGGTGGAGCGAGCATACACTAAGGGTTGGGGTGTGGAAAGCCACAACAGAGGGAACCCAGGAGAATGTATGGACCTATAGGAGAGACAAGGCACCAGTGTTGGGAGGGGAGAGGAGGAGGGATGGTCTGCCATAGAATACTCCTTGCACCCTAGCATGCGTGCTTGCCCGCCAGATAGCAGAGGGCAGAGCTTCCCAGCCCATCTCCCCTCCCCCACCCAAGCATGCCTGGCCAGAAGCCGCCTGCCATCCTGGCAGACTGGCCCCGCCACCCTTGGCAAGCCAACTACCACTGTGGATTTCCTCAGGTGGGCCTGCCCACACACAGGAAGCACCCCACTCCTGCTGGAGCAAGGCGGCCAGCATCGCAGGCCCTCAGGAAGTGCTCCTTTGCCTCTGAGTCAGCTGGCTAGCCCCACCCACCCTCAGGCAGCACCCTCCACCTTGGAGTGACCCAGCTAGTCCTGCCTGCCCTCGGAAAACACTCCTCTCCTGCAGAGCGATGGAGCAAGCTGGCCAGCACCGCCTGCCTTCGGGAAGAGCTCTGTGGCCCAGCAGTGCCAGGGCAAGCCTTGCCCAGCCACAGGAAGTGCACCTCCACTGTGGTGCACACCTGCCAGTCCCGCCCACCCTCGGGTAGTACTCCTTTGCCTCAGAGTGACCTGGCTAGCCCCACCGCCCTTAGGAAGTGCTCTACTCCTGCAGAGCAAGCTGGCCAGCACCACCCACCTTTGGGAAGAGCTCTGTGGCTCAGGAGCACCAGGGCAAGCCCTGCCGGGCCATGGGCAGTTTACCTCCACAGTGTTGCATACCTGCCAATCCCACCCACCCTCAGAAAGTGCTCCTTTGCCTCAGAGTGACGTGGTAGCCCCTTGCATCCTCAGGAAGCACTCCACTCCTTTGGAGCAAGCCGGCCAGCACTGCCTACACTCAGGAAGTGCTCAGCTGCCTTGGAGTGACCCAGCTAGCCCCACCCACCCTTGGGAAAAGCACTACTGCCTCAAAGCAGACCAGCCAACACCACCCGCCCTTGGGAAGCATTCCTTAGCAGCACCAGGGCAAACACTTCCCAGTCACAGGGAGTGCACCTCAACCACGAAAAAGAAAAACACAAGCAAGATGAATAAGCTCAGAAACCATTCCCAGTTAAAGCAACAGGAGAATTCACCTAAAGCAATCACAATGAAACAGACCTTTGCAGTCTGAAAAACTTGGAGTTCAAAAGAGAAATAGTGAAAATACTGAAGGAATTAAGAGAAGATATGAACAGTAATGCAGACTCCCTCAGAAAGGAACTAGAAAATATAAGGAGGAGCCAAGAAAAACTAGAACATTCATTGGTAGAGATACAAACTGAGCTAAGGGCAGTAAAAACCAGAATGAATTAGTGATGTGAAAGATAGAATAATGGAAATCACCCAATCAGCACAGCAGATAGAAAACCAAATGAAAAAACATGAAAGCAATATAAGAGACCTATGGTATAACATAAAATGGGCCAATCTACACATAATAGGAATTCCAGAAGGATAAGAAAAAGAAAAGAGGATTGAAAATATATTTGAAGAAATTATCGCTGGAAACTTTCCAAATCTAAAGGATACTGATTTCAAGATACAGGAAGCACAGAGGGCCCCAAACAAGTGGAACCCAAATAGACCCACACCAAGACACATTATAATAAAAATGGCAAAAGTTAGTGATAAAGAGAGGATCCTAAAGGCAGCAAGATAAAAGCAAAGAGTCAGTTATAAGGGAACCCCCATAAGAATATCAGCTGATTTCTCTACAGAAACTCTACAGGCCAGGAGGGAATGGCAAAAGATATTTAAAGCACTGAAAGGAAAAAATATGCAACCTAGAATACTTTATTCAGCAAGAATATCATTTAAAATAGAAGGGGAAATAAAAAATTTCTCCAACAAACAAAAGCTAAAAAAAGAATACAGTAAAAAAAGGAAAGAAATACTGAAAGGGCTTCTCTAAATTAAAAAAAGAAAAAGAAAAAAAAATAGGAAGAACTAGGATGGAGTAAACCACAATTGGAAAGTAGGCATTTAAATAAGCCAGCATACAGATCTAATCATGAATATGTTTAAAATAAAATTTAAAAAGACATGAAAATCATAAAATGTGGGCAAGGGAAGTAAAGAAATAAATAGATTCTTTTTTTTTTCTTTTTCTTTTTCTTTTTTAATTTTATTATGGTAATGAAGTGTTTGAGCCCACAGGACTATCAGACTAAAACACACAAGTAGGATGGGGTTAATATGCTTAAAAAACAGGGCAAGCAAAAATCAAAAACAAACATTACATTCACAAAAAGTGAAAAGTACTCAAGCAGAAAATATTTGGAGACCAACCAACCAAAAAAAGAAAGGAAGAATGGAGAATCATAGAATCAACTGGAAAAATGAGGTGTAAAATGGCAATAAAAAATATCTATCAATTATCACCTTAAATGTCAATGGACTGAATGCTCCAATCAAAAGACACAGAGTAGCTGACTGGATGAAAAATCAAAAACATTGAATCTTCTGCCTACAAGAAACTCACCTTAGGACAAAAGACACATGTACATTGAATGTCAGGAGGTGGAAAAAGATATTTCATGCCGATAGACAAGACAGGAAACCAGGAGTTGCAATACTCATGTCAGACAAAATAGATTTTAAAATTAAGGCCATAAAGGAAGACAAAGAAGGATACTATTTAATGGTTAAAGGATCCATTCAAGAAGAGGATATTACAATCATCAACATATATGCCCCAAATATAGGAGCACCCAGATACATACAACAAATATTAAAATGATAAAAAGGAGAAATTGATGAGAATACAATCATAGTAGGAGCCTTTAACATCCAACTCACATCAATGGACAGATCCTCTAGACAGAAAATCAATAAAGCAACAGAGATCCTAGAGGAAACAGTAGAAAAGTTAGACTTAATTGACAATTTCAGGACACTACATCCAAAAAATTCAGAATACACATTCTTCTCAAGTGCACATGGAACATTCTCAAGAATTGATCACATCAAAGCTAACCTCAACAAACTTAAGAGTGTAGAAATTATTTCAAGTATCTTTTCTGACCACAATGGCATGAAACTAAAAATCAACAACATTAAAATGAGAAAAAATAACTACATGGAGACTAAACAACATGCTACTAAAAAACCAATGTGTCAATGAGTAAATCAAGAAAGAAATTAAAAAATACCTCCATAATAATGATAATGAAGACACAACCTCTCAAAATCTATGGGACACTGCAAAAGCAGTGTTCAGAGGGAAGTTCATAGCAAGAGGCCTTTCTCAAAAAAGAAGAAAGATATCAAATTGATTGCTTAACCCACAACCTAGATGAATTAGACAAAGAAGAACAAAAAAATCCTAAAGTCAGCAGAAGGAAGGAAATTATCAAGATCAAAGAGGAAATAAATAAAATAGAGATTCAAAAAAACAGAAAAAAATCAATAAAACCAATAGCTGGTTCTTTGAAAAGGTAAACAAAATTGACAAACCTCTGGCTAGACTAACTAAGACAAGGAGAGAAGGAACCAAATAAACAAAATAAGAAATGAAAAAGGAGAAATCGCAACGGATACAGCAGAAATACAAAAAACCATAAGAGAATACTATGAAGAATTATATGCCAATAAATTTGACAATCTGGAAGAAATGGACAACTTTCTAGAGTCTAACATCCTTCCAAAACTGAATCAAGAAGAAATAGATCAACTGAACAGACCGATCACTAGAAAGGAAATTGAAGAAGTCATAAAAACACTCCCTACAAATAAAAGTCCAGGACCAGATGGCTTCACAGGTGAATCCTATCAAATGTAAAGAGGAACTTATATCCATCCTCCTTAAATATTTCCAAAAGGCTGAAGAAGAAGGAACGCACCCAAAGATGTCCTATGATGCAACCATCACCCTAATTCCAAAGCCAGACAAAGATACCACCAAAAAAGAAAACTATCGGCCAATATCTTTGATGAATATAGTCAAAAAAATTCTCAACAAAATTTTAGTCAAATGAATCCAACAAAATATCAAAAAGATCGTACACTATGACCAGGTGGGATTCATCCCAGGTTCACAAGGATGGTTCAACATACACAAATCAATCAATGTCATACACCACATTAACAAAAGTCAAAAAGCACATGATTATCTCAATAGATGCAGAAAAAGCATTTGACAAAGTACAACATCTGTTTTTGATAAAAATGCTTGCCAAAGTGGGTATAGAGGGAACATTCCTGAACAAAATCAAAGCCATTTATGATAAACCCACAGTAAATATAATAATGGAGAAATGCTGAAAGGTTCCCACTAAAATTTGGAATAAGACAGGGATGCCCACTTTCACAACTGCTATTCAACATAGTATTGGAATTCCTAGCTACAGCAATCAGACAAACAAAAGAAATTAAAGGCATCCATATAGGAAGAGAAGAGAAAAAACCGTCAGTGTATGCAGATGACATGGTACTCTACATAGAAAACCCTAAGAACTCAACCCAAAAACTACTTGAACTGATCACCAAATTCAGCAAAGTAGCAGGATATAAGATTAACATTCAGAAATCACTCTTTTCTGTATACTAACAATGAACTATTAGAAAAGGAATACAAAAACACAATATCTTTTAAAATTGCACCCCCAAAAATAAAATACCTGGGGATACACTTGACCAAGGAGGTAAAGGAATTATATGCCAAGAACTATAAAACATTAATCAAGGAAATTAATGAATATGTAAAGAAATGGAAAGATATTCCATGTTCCTGGGTTGGAAAAACTAATATTGTAAAAATGGCCATACTACCCAAAGCAATCTACAGATTCAATGCAATCCCTATCAAATTACCCATGACATTTTTCACAGAACTAGGACAAACAATACAAAAATTCATATGGAACCACAAAATACCCAGAATCACCAAAGCATTTCTAAGAAACAAAAACCAAGCAGGAGGCATAACTCTTTCAGACTTCAGGCAAATATTACAGAGCCTTAGTCATCAAGATAGTGTGGTACTGGTACCAAAACAGACAGACCAGTGGAACAGAATAGAGAACCCAGAAATAAGCCCAGACACCTATGGTCAATTAATCCTCGAACAAGGAGGCAAGAATATAAAATGGGAAAAAGACAGTCTTTTCAGCAAGCATTGCTGGGAAACCTGGACAGCTGCATGCAAAGCAATGAAACTAGAACACACCCTCACACCATGAACAAAAATAAACTCAAAATGGCTTAAATACTTAAATATACGACAGGACACCATCAAACTCCTAGAAGAGAACATAGGCAAACACTCTCTGACATCAACATCATGAATATTTTCTCAGGTCAGTCTCCCAAGGCAACAGAAATAAAAGCAAAAATAAACCAATGGGACCTAATCAAACTGAAAAGCTTTTTCACAGAAAAGGAAACCAAAAAGAAAACAAGAAGACAACTTACAGAATGGGAGAAAATAGTTTCAAATGATGCAACGGACAAGGGCTTAATCTCTAGATATATAAGCAACTTACACAGTCAAAAACCCAATGGAAAAATGGGCAAAAGACCTGAATAGACTGTTCTCCAAGGGAGATATACACATGGCCAGCAAACACATGAAAAAATGCTCAACATCCCTGTTATTAGAGAAATGCAAATCAAAACTACCAGGACTACCTCACACCAATCAGAATGGCCATCATTAATAAGTCCACAAGAACAAATGCTGGAGGGGGTGTGGGAGAAAAGGGAACCCTCCTGCACTGTTGGTGGGAATGTAAGCTGGTACAGCCACTATGGAGAAGACTGTGGAGGTACCTTAGAATCTATACATAGAACTACCATATGACCCATCAGTCCCACTCTTGGATATATCGAGACAAAACTTGCCTTAAAAGAGACACATGCACCCGCATGTTCATGCAGCACTGTTCACACATAGCCAAGAATGGAAACAACCCAAATGTTATGACAGATGATTGGATTTGGAAGATGTGGTATATATACACAGTGGAATACTACTCAGCCATAAAAAGAATGACATAGTGTCATTTGCAGCACCGTGGATGGAACTAGAGACTCTCATCCTGAGTGAAGTAAGTCAGAAAGAGAAAGACAAATACCATATGATTTTACTTATGTCTGGAATCTAATATACGGCACAAATGAACGTTTCCACAGAAAAGAAAATCATGGACTTGGAGAATAGACTTGTGGTTGCCCAGGAGGAGGAAGTTGGATGCATTGGGAGCTTGGGGTTAATGGATGCAAACTATTGCTCTTGGAATGGACTAACAATGAGATCCTGCTGTGTAGCACTGAGAACTATGTCTAGATACTTACAATGCAGCATGGTAATGGGAGAAAAAATTCTGTATACATGTATATGTATCTGGGTCCCCATGCTATATGGTGGGGAAAAAAAGTGTGTTGGGGGCAATAACAATAAAAAAATAGTTTTTAAGAAAGAAATTTCTTGCAAAGTGTTAATGGTGAGAGATATTTCCCTCCCATGAACTGACAATCTTTTCTTCTAATACAGCTCAGGCAGAACTCTGGAATAAACTTTAAACTTTCATAATAGGTATATAACTTGAAAAAACTGTATTAGTTTATATATATTAATGTGTCTTAGAGAAATTTTTCTTACATACTAGAGTAGATAGAATATATATAGAAGAATAGGTGTAACTAAAGTATGGCTTTATCAATATACTATGGGTCTGGTGAGGTAAAGTTCCCAATGCTTGCAGACAAAAATCAGAAATCATACTTTTTAAATATTTCTCTTGTATTTATTATGAATGGAATTTCACCTGTGCCCAATAAATTCTTTAAATGTGTAAAAATGCTGCAAAGAGTTATTTTTTCTAACATTTCCTCAAATTAAACCCTTGGCTGTAAATTGTAGATGGTTTTTTAATCTGAAATGTTTATAAATACTAATCTCACTGACAATAGGCTTCTGACTCAAGGGTTAATTTAATAAAGGTATTTCTCTATTTGCTGACTGCGCAGTGAATTGTGCCTGAGATGTTAGTCCTATTTTTTATTTACGAATTGCTGTCAAGGGACAACTCACAAAAATAGAATATCATTAGTATTAATCTTAATAATTCACTCAGCAAGCTCATATGCCCAATTCTGTCTGACTATTCTCTATGCCACAAAATGGCTTCCTTGCTCTGATTTTCATAATGAAGCTTTAACCAAATCATCTCCTAGTCAAATTATTCTGCATACAGAATGGGATTTAATGTATTTAAAATGAGAATGATACTACTGGAAGGTGAACAGTGATTAAAAAGTCCTACCCACTGGTTTTACAGATGATGAAACAGAATTTATGTGACTAGTTCAAGGTTATACAGCTATGCTATGTGTGTTTCAAATTCAATTATGATGAAAATAATAAGGTATGTGCCAATAAGTACACACATTCAAAGCTTAGATTTAGGACAATATCATAAATATGATGGAGTTGCATCTCTCTTGGGTGTTATAAAGGCATTAGGTAAGATGAAATTACCATTTAATGACCATTTAATAGTAATGGTCAAATTACCATTATCTTGTACCTAATTCTCAACATGATACTCAGTGGAATGCTTGGTAGCATGGTTTGTTTATGTTCTAAATATTCTTGGTACCATGGATCCAAGATTTTCTATGGCATCTCTCTGATGAAAAGCTAAAAGATTTTCCTCTAAGATCAGGAAACAAAATCTGTGTTCATGAAATGGAAAAAATTAATAATTAAAATAGCCATACTACCCAAAGTAATACAAATTCAGTGTGAACCCTATCAAGATCCCAATGGCATTTTCCACAGAAATAGAAAAAAAAAGTCAATTCTATAATTCATACAGAATCACAAAAAAAACCCCAAATTTTTTGCCTTTTTTAGGGCTGCACCTGGAGCATATGGAAGTTCCCAGGGGTTGAATCAGAGATAGACCTGCTGGCCTGTGCTACAGCTACAGCAATGATGGGATCTGAGCTGCATCTGCAACCTACACCATAGCTCATGGCAATGCCAGATTACTAAGTGAGTCCAGGAATCGTACCTGCATCGTCATGGATTATAGTCAGATTCATTTCCACTGAACCATGAAGGGAACTACCCACTCAAAACATTTAGAGTTATCTTAAAAAAGAATAAATTTGGATGCATCACATTACTTGATTTCAAAATACACTAGAGAGCTACAATACTTAAGACAGTATTGTACTGGCATAAAACAAATATATAGATCAATATGCTGTTTCAGAAGAGAGAATCACAAAATAAATCCACACATGTATAAACAAATGATCTCCCACAATGGTGTCAAGGACACATAATAGGGAAAGGACAGTTAGGGTGTTAGAAAAACTATATATTTACATGCTGAAGAATGAAATTGAAACTTTACCTCATGCCATATACAAAACTCTATCCAAAATGTATTTAAAGACTTAAACATAAAACCTAAAACTGTAAAACTACTAGAAGAAAACATAGAGAAATGCTTCCTGACATTGGTCTGGGCAATGATTTTTGAATATGACACCAAAAGAACAAGCAAAAGAAAAAAATAGACAAATGGAATTTCATCAAATCACGAAGCTTCTATATAGCAAATTAAACCATCAACAAAGTGAAAAGACAACCTATGGAATGGGAGAAAGTAATTGCAAACCATAATCTGATAAGGGGTTGATATCTAAAATCTACAAGGACCGAAACAACTCAATAGCAAGAAAATAAACTGATTTAAAATTGGACAAAAGATTTGAGTAGATAATTCTCAAAGAAAACATACAGGTGGCCAGAATATATATGAAAATATGTTCAAAAGTGCTAATCACCAGGGAAATCCAAGTCAAACCACAATGAGATATCACCTGACACATGTTATAATTACTATTATCAAAACCACAATAGATAACGTGTCAATGAGGATATGGAGAAAAGAAAGCACTTGTACACTGTTGATGGAAATCTTAACTGGTATAAGTATTATGAAATTTAATATTGCAGCATTATTCATGATAGTCAAGATGTGGAAAAAACTGAAGTGTCTATCCATGGATGAATGCATACAGAAAACTATATATATATGCCAGTATATAGGCATTTGACAAGCCTTTCAGAAATGTATAAATGATAGAATGGCTGTATGCTTGATGTCACAACTGGACTGTGAAGTCTTAAATTCAGATACAAAGGCTGATGCTTTTCTTCCAAGATATATTTTTCCCCTTAGCACTTGGCACAAAGTTGAACACATGGCAGACTCTCAGTAAAGGCACCTTGGATGGGTTAATGGAGGTAGCATACTTGCCTTTAGAGCCTCTACAATTTTTTTATCTTTCTCCTTTTTGTTCTATAATATCTTCAGGTCAATAAGGATGTCTCCTCTACTTTTCATCTGTTCTTTTTCTGAACTGACTTCCAAATAGTTCTGGCCTTATCTCTTGTCTTCTCATTTCCTAATGGCTCTCAGAAAATACCCAAATCTTCTAGTTCCTTTAATGATCTAATGAGGTCACTGACACAATTCAAGTAGTTGATTTGCATAACTTTTTTTGGAAGGAGAAGTAACTGATACAAAGAAAAGCTCCATTGTAATGTTTTCCTATTATTAAACCTCTCATTTCATCTCCAGCTTAAAACTCTTTAGTCACAAAATAAGATCTGAAAGAAAGTGATGATTTTACAGAAGAAAGTATAGTTCATCTCTCTAGAGAATAAAACTGTCATTGAAGTTTATGACAAATTGAATCTCAAGGTCTGAAAATATAGACTCTGTTTTCCTTCTTTTTTTTTTTTCATTATAAGGATGACCTTGCCTCTATTGTAAATCAAAAGTAACTAGGGCTTTGTGGCTTCTATAAAGTTACAAGGAACAAAAAGGGTTCATGGCACAGGTCTGTTTCCAGGCACCTCATCCAGGAGACTTCATGGGTATGTTCTTTTCTTCTACATATTGATATTTGCTCTTCAGCCTCTTGGTTAAAGAGAGGGGACATGCAAACTAAATACCCCCATTGTGAGGGAATGATTCTTTTAGGAAGTTTCATGGTTATACAAAGAAAAACAAAAGGCAGTAGTAATAGCTCAATCAGACAACAATTTTTCTTTTTTCTCTATTTTAATTTTTTATTATTATAGTTGATTTACAATGTTCTGTCAATTTCCACTGTACAGCAAAGTGAATCAGCCATACATGTATATACACTCGTTACTCATAATGATTTTTATTTTGTCTTAATATAACAAGGATGTCAAAAGACAAGGGAAAAAGGTAGCAGATTTAATTTCCATTTGCTAATTTAAACAAGTAAGATTAACAATATAAAAAATTTGAAGGATAAAGATCGTAGAGGAGTAAAATGTCATGGTCACCTTCTTCCACAAACACATCAAAAAACACCTCTACATGTAGAACAATTCACACAGAACATCTACTGAATGCTGGCAGAAGAACTTAAACCTCCAAAAAAGGCAAGAAAAACCTTGACGTAATTGTGTAGAACAAAAAAAAAAAAGGAAAAAACAGAAAGAGAAAAGGAATCAGGATGGGACTAGCATTCATGAGAGGGAGCTGTGAAAGAGAAGAGGAACCCACAACTTGAGAAGCCACCTAAGCAATGGGGACATCAGCTGAGACAGAGAGACATCTAAGTCGCTGAGAAAAGCACAGCAGCTGGACCAAGGAGGGCAAAGTAGAGTGAGAGCCGCACAGATCAACTGCAGCACCACAAGGACAACATAGCCTGAGATGCTCAGGTGGGGGATGGGGTGCTGAGTCTCAGGCTCTGGAGGTAAGTTCCAGGGAGAGGACTAGGACTGGGTGTGTGGAGACAGCTTGAGGGGCTGGGGAATGGTGTTCCATGGGCTAAGGAGCAGTATGCCACAGCTAAGGGAACCCTGAACGAGGTCTAGATTCCACAGGAGAAGCAAGGCACCATTGTTGGGGAGAGTGAGAGGAGGAGAAATGGACTGTCATAGCAATCTCCAGCACACATGCAGGCTCTCAGAGGTCAGAGTGATTCTGGTGCAAGCTATGGGTGGTGAGAAGCAACTTGCTTGGACTACAGAAGACCTGGCACTTCTTGTGTGGGCTATGGGTGGCTGGGCACCTCTTGTGTGGGCTAAGGGCACTGGGGGGCTAAGCATGATGCAATGCCTCTTGTGTGATCTACAGGTGGTTGGGACAAACCATAGCAGTCATTTCAGAAAGGAGAGGGAGGCATGGTCTACCACCACTGGGGGTCTGTGAAGAGGCTCCACCTGTAGCCCCAGTCACCTCAGATGTCATCAAAAAAGAGGGCACCACAACCAAGCACCTCCCATTGCTGCTCTCACTCTACTGGGAACACACCACCCTGCTGCTGCTACCACCAAACTCCAGGCAGTGCTCACGTGCTTGACCACCATAACTTACCAGGACCCTGAAACTAGGAGCAGCCTGTGCATCACCTCTGGTGTGGGATAAGCAGGATGGGGTGCCTCTTGTATGGTCTACAGGTGGCAGGGGTAAACCACTGTAGTTATATCTAACTCCAGAGGTTGGTGTGGCCAGCCACCACTAGGGGTTCATGAACAGGCACCACTTGCAGCCCCACTCACCTCAGAGGGCACCACAGAGGAAGGCATTGTGATGGAACACCACCTGTTGTTGCTCACACTCCCCTGGGAACACACCTGCTCTGCTGCTGCTACTGCCAAATGCTCCGGTCAGTGCCCACATGCTTGATCACTGTCACTTCCCAGAACCTGAAACTAGGAGCAACCTGTGCAGCACCTCCTGCATGGGCTAAGTGGGTTGAGTTGCTTCTTGCATGGTCTACAGGTGGCAGGGCAAACCACCCCAGTTATCTCTGACTCCAGAGATAGGCATGGCTCCCCACTACTAGGCATCCATGAACAGGCACCACTTGTGTCCTCAATCACAGAGGAGGGCATTGTGAGTGAACACCATCTGTTGTTTCTCTCACTCCCCTGGGAACACACACCATGCCACTGCCACTGCCACTGCCACTGCCAAATGCTCTGAGCATCTTCTAAATCTGCCTAAGGCTCATTACCACTTCCCAGGGCCCTGCAATGAGGACTAGCCAGCACTACCCTCCTGCAGGTCCTTGCTACTGTCAAAAATCCACCAACCAGGCAATGACTACTAGCCCTATCCATTCCTCCTTCTTTCTGGAAATGGGGATAATGGCCTGCTCACACCAAAGAAAGAGACAACAAATATCCAAACTCCCATGCCAGAAATAAACAGTAACACTCCACAAACCACAAAAGGGCATTCTTGCCTAGAAATATAAGAGCTACTGTAAGACTATAGTTTGTTTTCCCTAAACTCACAGAAAAATAAAAATATAAGCAAGATGAAGAAGCTGAGGAACCATTCCCAGTTAAAAGAACAGGATAATACATCTGAAGCAGCAAACAATGAAACAGACCCCTGTAGTCTAATAGACACTGAGTTCAAAAGGGAAAGAGTGAAAATACAGGAGGAATTAAGGGTGAATATGAAGGAATTAAAGGTGGATATACACAGTAATGCAGATTACTTTAGAAAGGAACTAGAAAATATAAGGAGGAACCAAGAAAAATTATAAAATTCATTTGCAGAGATGCAAACTGAACTAAAGACACTAAAGAGCAGACTGAATAATGCAGAGGAATGAATTAGGGACTTGGAAGATAGAATAATGGAAATCACCCAATCGGGACAGCAGAAAACCAAATGAAAAAACACAAAAGGAATATAAAATATCTATGGGATAATATAAAGTGGGCCAATCTACACATAAAAGGAATTCCAGAAGGAGAAGAAAAAGGGGATTGAAAATATATGCAAAAAAATTATGTCTGAAAACTTTCCAAATCTAAAGAAAATAGATATTAAGATACAGGATTCACAGAGGGCCCCAATCAAGTTGAACACAAACAGGTTCAACACCAAGACATATTATAATAAAAATGGTAAAAGTTAAAGAGAGGATTCTAAAGGGAGTGAAGAAACACAAAGCATTAATTATATGAGAGCCCCCATAAGGCTATCAGCTGTTTTCTCTACAGAAACACTGCAGGCCAAAAGAGAGTGGCAAGATATATTCAAAGTTCTAAAAGGGAAAAATGTGTGGCCTAGAATATTCTACCCAGCAAGGATATCATTTAAAATAGAAGAATAAATAAGAAATTTCTCCAACAAACAAAAGCTAAAGCTAAGAGAGTAAAGCAATACTAAACCCATTCTAAAATAAATACTGAAGGGGCTTCTCTAAATAAAAAAGAATTAAGAAGAAATAGGATGGAGGAAATCACAATTGGAAAGTAATCACTTAAGACAGTATACATATATAAAAGGAAAAAAAAACCTACTGTAAAAGTGACAATAAACACAAGGAATAGCAAAAGGACAAACATTAAGATGTTAAAAAAAGGACATCAAAATCATAGAATGTGGAGAAGGAATGTAAGAAAATCTAGACTTTTTTAAAATAATGTGTTTGGATATATATATATATATCCAAACATGACATATATATATATATATATATATATATATATATCATTATATATATATATATATATATATATATATATATATATATATATCATGATAAAGCAAGCAGATATAGGGAGGGATTAACATACTTCAAAAACGGGGCAACCACAAATCTATACCAAACATTACATTCACAAAAACTAAAGAGAAAAGTATGCAAGCATAAAATAAATGGAAATCACCCCAACCACAAAAAGAAAGGAACAAAGGAGAAACATAGAATCAACTGGAAAACAAGGTTTAAAATGGCAATAAATAATATTTATCAATAATTACCTTAAATGTCAACTGACTGAATGCTCCAATCAAAAGACACAAAGTCATAGATTGGATAAAAAAGCAAAAGCCTACAATATGCTGTCTACAAGAGACTCACCTTAGGACAAAGTACACATATAGACTGAAAGAGAGGGGATGGGAAAAGATATTTCATACCAATTGACAAGACAGGAAAGTAGAAGTTGCAATACTCATATCATACAAAATAGATTTTAAAATGAAAGCCATAAAGAAAGACAAAGAAGGACACTATTTAATGATAAAAGGATCCATTCAAGAAGAGGATATTACAATCATCAATATATATGCCCCTAATGTAGGAGCACTCAGATAGCTATGACAAATACTAACAGACATAAAAGGAGAAATTTATGGTACAATAATAGTAGGAGACTTCAATATGCCACTCACATCATTGGAGAGATTTTATAGACAGAAAATCAATAAGGCAACAGAGATCCTAAATGACATAGTAGAAAAGTTAGACTTAATCGACACTTTCAAGACATTACATCCATAAAAATCAGAATATATATTCTCCTCAGATGCACATGGAACATTCTCAAGGATTGACTACATACTGGGGCACAAAACTAAACTCAACAAAATTAAGAGTATAGAAATTATTTCAAGTATCTTCTCTGAAAAAAATGGCATAAAGCTAGAAATCAATCTAATTTCTCTCTGGAAGAGAAATTAGAAAAAACTAACCACATGGAGACTAAAAAACATGCTTCTAAAAAACCAACGGGTCAATGAGAAAATAAAAAATGAAATTAAAAAATACCTCAATAAAAATGATAATGAAGACAAAACCATTCCATATCTACAAAATCAGTGCTTAGAGGGAAATTCATCGCAATACAGGCCTTCCTCAAAAAAGAAGAAAAATCTCAAATTGACAAATTAACCCACCACCTAAATGAATTAGAAAAAGAAAAACAAACAAAACCCAAAGTCAGCAGAAGGAAGGAAATAAACCTGACCAAGAAGGTGGCAGGAGGTGAACTATAAACCATTAATCAAGGAAATTAAAAGGGATTCAAAGAAATGGAAAAATATTCCATGCTCCTGGATTGAAGGAATTGATATCATTAAAATGGCCACACTACCCAAAGTAATCTACAGATTCAATGCAATCTACATCAAATTACCCATGATGTTTTTCACAGAACTGGAACAAACAATTCCAAATCCAATGTGGAATCATTAAAGACCCAGAATTGCAAAAGCAATGCTGAGGAACAAATACCAAGCAGGAGGCATAACTTTTCCAGACTTCAGGCAATATTACAAAGCAACAGTTATCAATATAGGGTGGTATCAGTACCAAAATAGACATACAGACCAATGGAACAGAATAGAAGTAAACCAGGACATCTATGGTCAATTAATTTTTGACAAAGGAGGCAAGGATATAAAATGGGAAAAAGAAAGTCCTTTCAGCAAGCAGTGCTGGGAAACCTGGACAGCACATGTAAATCAGTGAAACCGGAACATGCCCTCTATTGTCCACAAAAATACACTCTAAATGGCTTAAAGACTTACACATAAGACACCATCAAACTCCTAGAAGAGAACATAAGGAAAATATTCTCTGACATCAAACTTACAAATGTTTTCTTATGTCAGTCTCTCAAGGGAATAGAAATGAAAGCAAAAATAAACCAATGGGCCCACTCCCCCTTTCCTTGGATTATAAAAATGTAGCCCACCTAAACCTTGGGGCAGAGTCTCCTTACCTGCCTGCTTGTATCTCTCACGTGTCCTATCTTAATAAACCTATTCTTGCCTATCACTTTTTCTTTCACTGAATTCCTTCTGTGCTGAAGATGCAAAGAACCTGAGCCTGTTATTATGCAGAAACTAAGACCTCCACCCAGATGGAGATGTTGACTATATGCTAACCACCAGCTGGAACCAGAAGGATGACAATTAGGATTCCAGAAACTGAGAGATGGGATTAAGATGGTGGAATGGAGCTCAACTTCTCTCCTAAAAACAACAAAATTCACAACTAAAGACTGAGTATTTTTCACCCAAATGGACTGGAAACCTTAAAAAAGATATCCTACTCTAAAAGACAAAGAGGAGGCCACATCAAGAGGTAGGAGGGACAATTACATGATATAAGCAACCCCATACCTCCTGGGTGGGAATCCCCACAAACTGAAAACTAACTGGTTTACAGAGACTCACCTACAGGAGTGAGAGTTCTGAGCCCCACATCAAACTCCCATGTGTGGGGATCTGGCACTGGGAGAAAGAGCCCCTGGAGCATCTGGCATTGAAGGCCACTGGGGCTTGTGCACAGGAGCTCCACAGGACTTGGGGAAACAGAGACCCCATTCTTAAAAGGCGCACACAGACTTTCACGTGCACTGGGTCCCAGGGCAAAGCAAAATCTCCATAGGAATCTGGGTCAAACCTGACTGCAGTTCTTGGAGGACAACCTGGGGATACAGGGGTGAATGTGGCTTGTTGTGAGGGAAGGATATTGGAAGCAAAGCTCTCGGGAATATTCATCAGTGTGCCTTTCTCTGGAGGTGGCCATTTTGGGAAAATCTGGCCCCACCCATCAGCACTGAGAAGCCCCAGGCTAAACAACAATACAGGTGGGGAAACAGCCCTGCCCCTCAGTAAACAGGCTGCCTAAAGAAAGCTTAGGCACACAGCTGCCTCTAATTCCATCCAGAGACAAAGCCCCACCCACCAGAGGGATAAGAATCAGCTCCACCCACTAGTGGGGAGGCATCTGTCCCTCCCATCAAGAAGCCTACAGCAAGCCCCCACACCAACATAATCCACAAGGGGGGCAGACACCAGAAGTAAGAGAGGCTACAACTCCATTATCTGTAAAAAGATCACCACACCAAAAACCTATAAAAATGAAAAGGCAGAGAACTATAACTCAGAAGAGGGAGAAAGAAAAAACCCCAGAAAATCAGCTAAGTGATCAGGAGATTCTCAGTCTCTAGAAAAAAGACTTTAGATTGTTGATGCTGAAGATGATGCAAGACAATGGAAATAAACTGGAGGCAAAGATGGATAACTTACAGGAATCGCTGAGCAAAGAGATACAAGATATAAAACTTAAACAAGAGTTTCAAAATACAATAACTGAAATAAAAAATTCGCTGGAAGCAGCTAATAGCAGAATACAGGAGGCAGAACAAATAAGCGAGGTGGAGGACAGATTAGTAGAAATTATGGATGCAGAACAGAAAAGAGAAAAAAGATTTAAAACAAATGAAGAGAGTCTCAGAGAACCCTGGGACAAAGTTAAATGCACCACCATCTGTATTATAGGGATGCCAGAGGGAGAAGAGAGAGAGAAGGGGACAGAAAAAATATTCCAAGAGATAATAGCCCAAAACTTCCCTAACATGGGAAAGGAACCATTCACTCAAATCCAGCAAGCACAACCAGTACCATATAAAATAAACCCAAGGAGGAACACCCCGAGACACATATAAATCAAACTGACCAAAATTAAAGATAAAGAGAAAATATTGAAAGCAGCTAGGGAAAAGAAACAAATAACATACAAGGGAACCCCAATAAGGTTATCAGCAGATTTTTCAGCAGAAACTGCAGGCCAGAAGGGAGTGGCATTATATACTTAATGTGATGAAAGGAAAAAAACCTCCAACCAAGATTACTTTACCCAGCAAGGCTCTTATTCAGATTTGAAGGAGAAATCAAAAGCTTCACAGATAAGCAAAAGCTAAGAGAATTCGGCAACACTAAACAAATACTAAAGAACTTCTCTAGGCAGAAAAGAAAAGGACACAACTAGAAAAAAAAATACCACAAATGACAAGGCTTACCAGTAAAGCCATTTATACAGTAAAGGAAGGAAATCATCCACACACAGTTATGCTACCAAAATCAGAAATCGTGAGAAGAGGAGGGTACAAATGCAGGACATTAGAGATGAACTTGCAATTAAGAAAACAACTTAAAACAATCTCATGTACATATAGACTCATATCAAAACTTCAGAATAGTTGCAAACCAAAAATCTACAATTGATACACAAACAAATAAGAAAAATAATATGAAATACGACACTAAATATAGTCATTAAACCAGAAGAGGAGAGAACAAGAGAAGAAGGGAAGAAAAAAGAGCAACAAAAACAAATCCAAAGTAATTAATAAAATGGCAATAAGAATATACATATCAATAATTACCTTAAATGTGAATGGACTAAACGCCCCAACCAAAAGACATAGACTGGCTGAATGGATACAAAAACAAGACCCATATATATGCTGTCTTCAAGAGACCCACTTCACTTCTAGGGACACATACAAATTGAAAGTGAGAAGATGGAAGAAAATATTTCATGCAAATGGGGATCAAAAGAAAGCTGGAGTAGCAATACTCATATCAGATAAAATAGACTTTAAAATGAAGAATATTTTAAGGGACAAAGAAGGTCACTACATAATGATCAAAGGATCAATCCAAGAAGAAGATAAACAATTTTAAATATCTACACACCCAACATAGGTTCACCACAATATATAAGGCAACTGCTAACAACCTTAAAAGAATGAATCGACAATAACACAATCATAGTGGGGGACTTTAACACCCCACTTACAGCAATGGACAGATCATTCAGACAGAAAATCAATAAGGAAACACAGGCCCTGAATGAAGCATTAAACCAGATGGACTTATAGATATTTATAGGACATTCCATCCAAAAGCAACAGAATACACATTCTTCTCAAGTGCACATGGAACATTCTCTAAGAATGATCAAATCCTGGGCTACAAATCCAACCTTGGTAACTTTAAGAAAATGGAAATCATATCAAGAATCTTTTTTGACCACAACACTATATGACTGGAAATCAACAAGAAAAAATCTACAAAAAACACAAACACGTGGAGACTCAACAACATGCTACTAAACAACCAATGGATCACTGAAGAAATAAAAGAGGAAATTAAAAAATACCTAGAAGCAAATGACAATGAAGATACGACACTCCAAAACCTATGGGATGCAGCAAAAGCCATTCTAAGAGGAAATTTATAGCAATACAAGCCCACTTCAGGAAACAAGAAAAGCTCAAATAAACAAGCTAACTTTACATCTAAAGCAGCTCGAGAGAGAAGAACAGACAAGACCTAAAGTTAGTAGAAGGAAAGAAATCATAAAGATCAGAGCAGAAATCAATGCAATAGAAATGAACAAAACCATAGAAAAGATCAATGAAATGAAAATCTGGTTCTTTGAAAAGATCAACAAAATTGATAAACCCTTATCCAGACTTATCAAGAAAAAAAGAGAGGACCCAAATCAATAAAATTAGAAATGAAAAGGGAGAAGCAACAACAGACATCACAGAAATACAAAGGATCATAAGAGACTACTATATGCAACTATACGCCAATAAAACAGAAAACCTAGAAGAAATGGACAAATTCTTAGAAAAGTACAATCTTCCAAGACTAAACCAAGATGAAATAGAAAAGACAAACAGACAAATCACAAGAACTGAAATTGAAACTGTGATTAAAAAACTTCCAACAAACAAAAATCCAGGACCAGATGGCTACACAGGTGAATTCTATCAAACATTTAGAGAAGACCTAACACCTATCCTTCTGAAACTATTCCAAAAAATTGCAGGGAAGGGATACTCCCAAACTCATTCTATGAGGCCACCATCACCCTGATACCAAAACCAGACAAAGATTCCACAAAAAAAGAAAACTACCGGCCAATTTCACTGATGAACATTGATGCAAATATCCTCAACAAAATACTAGCAATCTGCATCCAACAATACATTAAAAGGATTGAATATCATTATCAAGTGGGATTTATCCCAGGGATGCAAGTGTTCTTCAATATCCGCAAATCCATCAGTGTGATACACCACATTAACAAACTGAAGAATAAAAACTATATGATCCTCTCAATAGACGTGGAAAAAGCCTTTGACTAAATCCAACACCCATTTCTGATAAAAACCCTTCAGAAATTGGGCATATAGGGAAATTACCTCAACATAATAAAGGCCATATATGACAAACCCTCAATGGTGAAAGCTGAAAGAATTCCCACTGAGATCAGGAACAAGACAAGGATGTCCGCTCTTGCCACCACTATTCAACATAGTTTTGGAAGCCCTAGCCACAGCAAGCAGAGAAGTAAAGGAGATAAAAGGAATCTAAATTGGAAAGGAAGAAGTAAAACTATCACTATTTGCAGATGACATGTTACTATACCTAGAGAATCCTAAAGACTCTACCAGAAAACTGTTAGAGCTAACCCATGAATTTGGCAAAGTTGCAGGATACAAAACTAATACACAGAAATCAATGGCATTTCTATACACTAACAATGAAAGATCAGAAAGAGAAATTAGGGAAGCAGTTCCGTTTACCATCACATGCAAAAGAATAAAATACCTAGGAGTACACCTACCTAAAGAGACAAAAGACCTGTACTCTGAAAACTATAAGATGCTGATGAAAGAAATCAAAGATGACACAAATAGATGGAAAGACATACCATACTCTTGGATTGGAAGAGGTCAATATTATCAAAATGACTATACTACCTAAAGCAATCTACAGATTCAATGCAATCCCTATCAAATTACCAAGGACATTTTTCACAGACCTCGAACAAAATATTTTAAAGTTTGTTTGGAAGCACAAAAGACCAAGAATAGCCAAGGACATCCTGAAAAAGAAAAATGGAGCTGGAGGAATCAGGCTCCCAGACTTCAGACTATACTACAAAGCTACAGTCATCAAAACTGTATGGTACTGGCACAAAGACAAAGACAGAAATATAGATCAGTGGAACAGGATAGAAATCCCAGAATTCAACCCATGCACCTACGGCCAACTAATCTATGACAAAGTAGGCAAGAATATATAATGGAGAAAATACAGCTTGTTCAATAAGTGGTGCTGGGAAAACTGGACAGCCACATGGAAAAGAATGAAATTAGAACACTCCCTAACACCATACACAAAAATAAACTCCAAATGGATTAAAGACCTAGATATAAGACAAGATACTCTAAAACACGTAGAGGAAAACAGGCCAAACACTCTCCGACATAAATGACAGCAACAACTTCTCAGATCCACATTATAGAGTAATGACAGTAAATACAAAAATAAACAAATGGGACCTACTCAAACTTCAAAGTTTCTGCATAGCAAAGGAAACCCTAAACAAAATGAAAAGACAACCTACAGAATGGGAGAAAATCTTTGCAACTGAATAAACAGACAGGGGATTAATCTCCAAAATTTATAAACAACTTCCACAGCTCCATACCAAAAAAACCAAACAACCCCATCAAAAAAATGGGCAGATCTAAACAGACACTTCTCCAAAGAAGACATACAGATGGCCAAAAAGCACATGAAGAGATGTTCAACATTGCTCATCATTAGAGACATGCAAGTCAAAACCACCATGAGGTACCACCTTACACCAGCCAGGATGGCCATCATCAAAAAGTCTACAAACAGTAAGTGCTGGAGAGGGTGTGCAGAAAAAGGAACCCTATTACACCATTGGTGGGATTGTAAATGTATGCAGACACTGTGAAAAGAGTATGGAGATTCCTCAGAAAACTCAAAATAGAACTACCATTTGATCTGGCAATCCCACTCCTGGGCATCTATCCAGAGAAAACCATGACTCACAAAGACACATGTACTCCGATGTTCATTGCAGCACTATTTGCAATAGCCAAGACATGGAAACAACCTAAATGTCCATCGACAGAGGAGTGGATCAAGAAGAGGTGGTACATATACACAATGGAATATTACTCAGCCATTAAAAAGAATGATATACTGGCATTTTTAGCAACACAGATGGACCTGAAATTATCATGCTAAGTGAAGTCAGCCATACAATGAGACACCAACATCAAATGCTTTCACTGACATGTGGAATCTGAAAACAGGACAGACTGAACTTTGCATAATAGATGCTGACTCACAGACTTTGAAAAACGTATGGTCTCCAGAGGAGACCGTTTTGGGGTAGGGGGATGTGCTTGGGTTGTGGGATGGAAATCCTGTGAAATTGGACTGTGATGATCATTATATAACTACAGGTGTGATAAATTCATTGAGTAATAATAATAAAAAAATTGGTATTATATTTGCTGTGGCTTTGTCCTAAATGGGTTTTAGTATGTTAAGATATGTTCCCTCTCTACGCATTTTGGTAAGAGTTTTGATCCTGAATGGATGTTGGACATTTTCAAATGCTTTTTCTGCATCTATTGAGATGATCATGTGTTTTTTGACTTTTCTTTTGTTAATGTGGTGTATGACATTAATTGATTTGTGTATGTTGAACCATCCTTGTGAACCTGGGATGAATCCCACTTGGTCATGGTGTATGATCTTTTTTATATGTTGTTGAATTCGGTTGGCTAAACTTTTGTTGAGAATTTTTGCCACTGTATTCATCAAAACATTGGCCTATGGTTTTCTTTTTTTGTAGTATCCTTGCCTGATTTTGGAATTAGGGTGATGGTGGCTTCATAGAATGTCTTTGGGAGTGTTCCTTCTTCTTCAACCATTTGGAAAAGCTTAAGGAGGATGGATATTAGTTCCTCTTTATATTTTTGGTAGAATTCGCCTGTGAAACCAGCTGGTCCTGGCTTTTATTTGTAGGGAGTGTTTTTATGACATATTCCATTACATTTCTAGTGATTGGTCTGTTCAGTTGGTCTATTTCTTGTTAATTCAGTTTTGGTTCAAGAAAGTTGTCCATTTCTTCTAGGTTGTCAAATTTGTTGGCATATAATTATTCAGAGTATCCTCATGCTTTTTTGTATTTCTGCAGTATCCATTGAGATTTCTCCATTTTCATTTCTTATTTTACATATTTGGGAGACTTCCCACTAAAATCTGAAACAAGACAAGGATGCCCACTCTCACCACTGCTATTCAACATAGTTTTGGAAATCCTAGCTACAGCAATAAGACAAACAAAAGAAATAAAAGGCATCCAAATAGGAAGAGAAGAGGTAAAGCTGTCACTGTATGCAGATGACATGATACTATATACAGAAAAACCCTAAGGACTCAACCCAAAAACTACTTGAACTGATCAACAAATTCAGCAAAGTAGCAGGATAGAAGATTAACATTCAGAAATCAGTCGCATTTCTGTATACTAACAATGAAATATTAGAAAAGGAATACAAATGACTTTTAAAGGAATTTAACACCTTTAAAAATTTCACTCCAAAAAATCAAATACCTGGGAATAAACATGACCAAGGAGGAGAAAGACTTATATGCTGAGAACTATATAATATCAATCAAGGAAATTAAAGAAGATTCAAAGAAATGGAAAGATATTCCATGCTCTTGGGTTGGAAAAATTAATATTGTAAAAATGGCCATACTAACCAAAGCAATCTACAGATTCAATGAAATCCCTATCAAATTACCCATGACATTTTTCACAGAACTATAGCAAACAATCCAAAAATTCATATGGAACCACCAAAGACCCAGAATTGCCAAAGCGATCCTGAGAAACAAAAACCAAGCAGGAGGCATAACTATTCCAGTCTTCAGGCAATATTGCAGAGCCTTAATCATCAAGACAGTGTGGTACTGGTACCAAAACAGATATACAGACCAATGGAACAGAATAGAGAAACCCAGAAATAAACCCAGACACCTATGGTCAATTAATCCTCGAACAAGGAGGCAAGAATATAAAATGGGAAAAAGACAGTCTATTCAGCAAGTAGTGCTGGGAAATCTGGACAGCCACATGTAAATCAATTAAACTGGAACACACCTTCACACCATGCACAAAAATAAACTCAAAATGGCTGGAAGACTTAAGCATAAGACAAGGTGCCCTCAAACTCCTACAAGGGAACATAGGCAAAACATTCTCTGATATCAACCTTACAAATATTTTCTCAGGTCATTCTCCCAAAGCAACAGAAATAAAAGCAAAAATAAACCAATGGGATCTAATCAAACTGACAAGATTTTGCACAGTAATGAAATCATTAAAAAAAAAAAACAAAAAGAACTTACAGAATGGGAGAAAATATTTTCCAATGATGTAACTGACAAGGACTTCATCTCAAAATATACAAGAAACTTATACATCTCAACAGCAAAAAAGCCAACTCAATTGAAAAATGGGCAAAAGATCTGAATAGACATTTCTCCAAAGAAGATATACAGTTGGCCAACAAGCACATGAAAAAATGCTCATCATCCCTGATTATTAGAGAAATGCAAATCAAAACTGCCATGAGGTACCACCTAACACCAGTCAGAATGGCCATCATTGATAAGTCCACAAATGACAAATGCTGGAGAGGTTGTGGAGAAAAGGGAACCCTCCTGCACTGTAGGTTGGAATGTAAATTGGTACAACTACTATGGAAAACAGTATGGAGGCACCTTAGAAAACTACGCATAAAACTATCATATGACCTAGCAACACCACTCTTGGGCATATATCCAGAAAAAACTTTCCTTAAAAAAGACATATTCACCTGCATGTTCATTGCAGCACTATTCACAATAGCCAAGACATGGAAACAACCTAAATATCCATTGACAGATGATTGGATTAAGAACTGTGTTATATATACACATTTTTTACTCAGCCATAAAAAAGAACAAAACAATGCCATTTGCAGCAACATGGATGGAACTAGAAATTCTAATACTAAGAGAAGTAAGTCAGAAAGAGAAAGACAAATACCATATGATTCCACTTATTTCTGGAATCTAATATATGGCACAAATGAATCTTTCTACAGAAAAGAAAATCATGGACATGGAGAATAGACTTGTGGTTGCCAAGAGGGAGGGAAGGGATTGGGAGGGAGTGAGAATTTGGGGTTAATGAGTGCAAAGTATTGTCTTTGGAATAGATAAGCAATGGGATCCTGCTGTAAAGCACTGGGAACTATGCCTTGTCACTTGTGATGGAGCATGACAATTTGAGAAGGAAGAATGTATACATGTATGTGTGACCAGGTCATCTTGCTGTGCAGTAGAAAATTGACAAAACACTGTAAATCAGCTATAATATAAAAAATAAAAATCATTATATTAAAAAAAAATAAACCAATGCAACCTAGTAAAACTGACAAGCTTTTGCGTAGCAAAGGAAACCTCCCCCCGCCCCCAAAAAAGACAACCTAAAGAATAGGAGAAAATAGTTTCAAAGGATGCAACAAGTGCTTAATCTCTAAAATATACAAACAACTTATACAACTCAACAGCAAAAAAGCCAATAACCCAATTGAAAAATGGCAAAAGACCTTAATAGACATTTATCCAAAGAAGATATATAGATGGCCAACAAGCACATGAAAAAATGCTGAATATCCCTGACTATTAGAGAAATGCAAATCAGAACTACTCTGAGATACCACCTCACGCCAATGAGAATGGCCATCATTGATAAGTCCTCAAATAACAACTGCTGGAGGGGGTGTGGAGAAAATATTACCCACCCTCCTTCACTGTTGGAGTGTATGTAAATTGGTACAACCACTATGGAAAACAGTATGAAGGTACCACAGAAAATTAAATATAGAACTACCATGTGACCCAGCAATCCCACTCTTGGGAATATATTCAGACAAAACTTTCCTTGAAAAAGATACATGCACCCATGTGTTCATTGCAGCACTATTCACAATAGCCAAGATAACTTAATATAGGTAACAGAGAATAGCATAAGCAGAATGCTGGAGCAGTAATGTACAAGACATGTTCACAGACCATGGATGGGCAGCTCTGTATTTCAGGAGTATTGCAGTAGATATTGGTAGGAAGACAGCATCGAGTTCTAGCATGGAGAATATTGGATGATAGATTAAGAAGCTTGATATTGATTCTGTAGGCAATAAAGCATGGGGGCTATATATGCGAGTGTGAAATCTGGCAAAACTGAGTTCAATACCTAGTGTCAATATTTAGCAGTCTTAAGTGTGGCCTTAAGTAGTTTACTAGGTCTCCTTCAGAGAGTGATTGGTGATGTGGGTGTGCAAGTTCCCACCTCATTTGAATATTGAGAGAGGAAAATGACCTGAAGCCTGCAAACTTTTAGTGCTGTTCCAGGACCAAATTGGTGTGTGTGCCTTTTACTATTCAAGGAAATGGGGAACCATCAAAAGCTGGGGGATACTGTCACACGTTTTGGGTAACAAGAGAGTTAAAGGCATTGTGAAGTGTGGATTTGGTGTATATTAACATTAAAAACAGAAGGATCATTTGAGAGATGCTTGCAAGAGACAACAAAAGTCAAGAGCAATAGGAAGCAAGATCAGTTGCTAGAGGCAATGACTGGAAAAGGATTATGAATTTGACTAGGGGCTTGAGAAAAACTAGAAAGTTTTCAGCTCTTCATCGTTAGGGTGTGCTAAAGGATGTCAGCCAAGATACACAAACTTGTATGCTGATGATTCAAACAACATTTACTTTTTAAAGAAAACCAGCATAGCAGATTGAGAGTGCAACTATTATAGAGATGGAATTAATGATCATATTCTAGAACACTGCAATTCAAATGGTATTTAGTTACATAGAACTGAGTTCCTACGTGCCCAATAAAATGCCAACAAAGTTTCAATGAATTTAACAAAATATTTTAACCTTCTAAGTGTTTTATAACAAAGGTATAGCAAACCAAATATATATTTATAATTAAACTAATAAGAGTTAATTGCTTGGAGGGTTCCCGTTATCTCAAGTGAATCTTTGCCAAGCAAACATGTTAAAGCAATATTTTGAGATAATCTTGTTTCTGACAAACCTTCTTATCTCAAGATGGACTTGTAAAATCAGTGAGTTATAGTGAAAATCTTCAAAAAAAAAAAAAGCCACACAAAATTTATAGCATGTTTGTAATGATTGGGATTTCTAGGTAGATACAAAATGGCCTACAACATCAAGGTTAGTATGAACCAAAACAGAGTCTGCAGACCCTGTGTCAGACCATCAGCCACTCTCTGGGCTGTAAAATGTTTGCTGGTTGAAATTAGTCTAAATTTAAGTATATTTATTTTTATGGCTGAGTAATATTCTATTATATAAATGTATCACATCTTCTTTATCCAATCCCCTGTTGATGGAGATTTAAGTTATTTCTATGTCTTGGCTATTGTAAATAGTGGTACGATGAACACTGGGGTGCATGTATCATTTTGAATTGTGGTTTTCTCCAGGCATATGCCCAGGGGTGGGATTGCTGGATCATACAGTAATTTCTATATTTAATTTTTTAAGGAACCTCCATACTGTTCTCCATAGTGGGCACCAGCTTAAATTCCTACCAACAGTGTAGGAGAGTTCCTTCTTCTCCCCATTCTTTCCAGATATGGGACAAGAATCTGGAAAAAAAAAAGGATATATGTATAAATGATTTACTTTGCTGTACACCTGAAACAACACAACTTTGTAAGTCAACTATAGTCCATTAAAATTCAAAATTTTAATTCTATATTAACATTTTTTTGGTCTTTTTGCCTTTTCTAGGGCCGCTCCCGTGGCATATGGAGGTCCCCAGGCTAGAGGTCTAATCAGAGCTGTAGCCGCTGTCCTACGCCAGGGCCACAGCAACACAGGATCCGAGCCAAGTCTGTGACCTACACCACAGCTCTCGTCAATGCAGGATACTTAACCCACTGAGTGAGGCCAGGGATCAAACCCACAACCTCGTGGTTCCCAGTCAGATTCGTCAACCACTGAGCCACAACAGAAACTCCTATATTAATATTTTTAAATTAGGCAATTAAAACATTATATAAAATTCAGGGTTTCTTTAAGTTAAAACTTCTAACAACAGCTTTCATGTTACTGTCTGTATTTGAAAATATTGCTGTAGCCAATTGAAGTCATCAGTACATATAGTTTGGCTTCCTGAAAAAAAAAAACCATTAATTTAATTAGTAAATAAGTTAGATGTGATGGAACATAAAAATTAAATAATTAAAAATGAAATCAATGGGTTATGAAAGCACATGGGCCAGGACTGAGCATTATATATTAGTGTGAAGCAACCCTGTCTTGGCTGTACCTTTGATCAATTAAGTAGAATACACTTAAGCTAGCATTACAATAATCAGTCTGGAATCCAATAAAGCTTGGGTTGATAGCCACAATTTCTAGGATTGGCTACTGTTTGATCAAAGAGAGCTGACTTTGCTAACTGAAAGAGAAAGAAAGAGAGAGGTGAGAGACTTGAAAAGCAAAGCCTGGGAGTTCCCACTGTGACTCAGTGGGTTAAGAAGCTGACATGTGTCTGTGAGGATGTGGGTTTTCTCCCTGGCCTCAGTGGGTTAAGGATCCAGTGTTGCCCCAAGCTGTGGTGCAGCTCACAGATGCAGCTCAGAGGCAGTGTTGGTGTGGCTGTGGTGTAGGCCAACAGCTGCAGCTCTGATTCAACCCCTAGCCTGGGAACTTCAATATGCCATAGGAAAGGCCAAAAAAAAAAAAAAAGAAGAAAATAGGAAAGAAAACCAAGGCCTGAAATCAATCACTGCCTGAAAAACATCTTGTTTCTCTGAAAAGCTTTTGCTATCAAGGTAACTAAAAGAAAGGGGGAAGTTCTTAGAGCCAAAGGAAGAAAAGGAGGGCAGACACACGATATTTGCTTAGGAAAAATGTATACTTTTGCAAGAAAATAACTTTATGGATAGTTACTATCTATTGAATGCTAAGCCTACTTTTTGTTGAGAGCTACATTTCTCAAGTATATTATCTTATTCAATCTTCATGGTGCCCATAAGAGAGGACATTAATTATTTGTATGCTGTGGAGCAGAAAGCCATGATAAGAGAGGGGAAGCATGTTGGCCAAGGTGGCAAAGCCAGTATGTGGTGGAGCAGAGCCTTGAAACCCTGTCAGTTGGACTCCAAATCAAAGCTCTTAATCGCTACTCTCTGCAGCAGTTACTTAACATATAGAAAAGAAACAATTTATTATAAACCTGTGTTTTGATTTTGAAGAATTTTCCGCACAGGGCATCACACTCATCAATACTGCTGAATATTCAATATAGCAACTGAGGCTGGTTGAAATCTTGGATTTTCTTTAAACTACACTTTTTTATGCATAAATTTCATAAGTAAAAGGGAAAACTGAAAGATGAGTTCAATAAGATTAGAGCATGACACTGTAATTTCTAAATTCTTTAGTGTTTCCTTTCCTCTCAATAACAAAGGAGAGGTGGTTAAGGAGGCTAATTATGAATGTTTTCTTGGGGGAAGAACTAAAAAGAAATTTTAAAAATTAAGTTAAGCTTTAATGGAAGTGAGTCAGACTCTCATGGAGCAGGAAAGAAAAAAATTCAGGTGCAACTTTTATCAACAGGATTGTATTTCTGCTTAATAGAATCCATCTCTACTTTGTCATACAGTAGAAATATCACAACATTGTAAATCAACTATAATTCAACACGACTTTTAAAAAAAGAATTCATCTCTGCAGTAGATGGGAAGTCTCAGAATGAAAGTCAGAGGAATGGCAGAGGTGAAAGGTAAGTATTTTAGCACCAACAGAACTGTATTTGAGATTCAGATCTACCACTTATCAGCCATAGAATTTAGTTCTTTAAAATTGAACTAAAATAGTAGCTACCAGTTAGACTAATTGTGAATAATAAGTTAATGCATGTGAAGTGCTTGACACAGTTTCTGGCTTCTGCTTAAACTCAGTAAGTAATAGGAGATGGTGATGCTGGTGATGGTTTTTTGGGAAAAAAATGTATCCTTTAGAGCAGACCTTCACATATTTTACTGTATTTACAAATCACCTGGAAATCTTGTTAAAATACAGATTCTAATTCAGTAGATCTGGGGTAGGGTCCATGATTTTTCATCTCTAATAAAGTCTGAGGTGATAGTGGTCCTGTTGGTCTGAGGACCACACTTGGAGCAAAGTTTGAGGACACTGGGCACAGATCATACATGGAACAAATTGTAGAAAATACCACTTCATCCCAATGAAGTAAAGAGTGTGGCGACTCTTATAGTAATCGTATTCTTTGGAAATGATTTTTTTTCCCAATCTTGTGCTTTGACCATTGGACTATTAAATTTAGTTCAGATAAGTTCTTTTGAGCAGTTCCTTCCTGATCTCCACAGTGGCAGACAGATATGCAGATGTGGGTCCTTCTTGAGGGGAATTTACAATTTACTGACAGTGACAGGATTCACATGAATAATACATTTCAATGGCAATACAAGGATGAGTAAAGCACAAAAACAGACAGAATGAGAAATCGATGCTTCTACAGGGAGGAAAGTGGGGAAAGCTGCTTGCAGTCACCCATCGTGATTATTTTAGAGGCTCTTTTGTGGGGTGGGGGGCACCCATGTGATATGTGAAGTTCCTGGGCTAGGGATGGAACCACATCACAGCAGTGACCTGAGCTGCTGCATGACAATGCTGTATCTTTAACCAGCTTGTGCCACAGGAGAAGTACCACAGGATTTTTACTATCTTTTCACAGACAGGTCACTATGCAGATAAGGACCCATATCAAGGAAGCACAAGCAACTTTTCCTAACATCGGTGGAAATTAGGAGGACCCCCACCCATTCCAAGATGTGTAAACTTGACATTTTATTAGAAATATCACAAGAGGTCCCTGGTGAAGATGGAAACAAAGTTGAGGCTGGGGGAACCACTGCCCTTGGTGGTAATCTAAACCCTCTGATTCAGCTTATCTCATTAGAGTGGGAAAGTTACTATCAGTGATCATCAAAATATGCATGAGGTTCTTGGTTATTTCAAACCTCGAAATTGCAGATCTATCCAAGCCTCAAATAGTGACCTATTCTTAATAATAGTTTTGAGATGGTCTGATGGTGAGAGGGGTTAGACAATGTTTTAGATATTCTTACCCCTCAAATAGGGTAAAAAAACACTGAAAAGGGCTAAAGACATACCTCAAATCAGAAAATGAAAACCACATATGGTGAAAATATTTTATCGTATACAACATATACTTTCTTTTCTTCTCTTTTCAAGACTTTTATTGGGCAAAGTCAATGGAATACACTTGGAGATGTACACTCAGCTGAGTAGATATACATACAAACTCACACACAAACTTTGACAAAGGCCCACAGGCAAAAGTGCTTCATCATTTCACAAAAATTAATTAAAGCAAGTGAAGAATGGAATCAATTAGAGGTAAAGTGCTGTGTCATATAAAATACTTTCTAATCATTGCATCTAATTAAAAGGAAGAAAAAAATCATCACTTTTAAAGGGCCTTAATTATTACAAAGAAGAAAATTAATTAGCAGCCTTTCTCAGCTGGACATTCAGGGGCATCTTTGGATAAAAGGAATATCTGACTAAAGAGACTTGGCAGGCCGAATAGATCAATGGAATGACTGAGAGTATAAGTTCTTGATAACTGAATAATACAAGCTTATTTGCTAATCAGGAGCATGGTCACCATATACACGAGGACCTCAGAAGAATATACACTATTAACTTGATAGAATAGGCTATGGAGACTTTTAGTAAATGAGCCAGCCTTATTTTTATCTCAGGTATGAGATAAAAACGAGACTATGAGACTAGTTTTCAAAGAATTAGCTTTGTGCATCAATCTACGTTCAACAATCCAAAATTATTTCCAGATCTTTCAGTGGCCTCAGAGTTTTCATTATAAGCATGAATTATTTATTCCAGTGATGAAGTAGAATCTGTTGGTCATTATTGTTCTGGTTAATAACATGGTGGATATCAGCTTTACTTTGATTAATTCAACTTTCTCAATCTCATATTCTTTGTTTTAGGATATTATCTTTCTTCTTAGAATATTTATTTTACTTTTCTCTTTTATGGCTGCATCTGTGGCATATGGAAATTCCCAGGCCATGGATTGAATCTTTGCTGCAGCAGCAACACCAGGTCCTTTAACCCACTGCACCAGGCCAGGGATGAAACCTGTACCTCTGCAGGGATCTGAGTGACTGCAGTAGGATTCTTAACCCACTGCACCACAATGGGAACTCAAAAGTTATTTTCTCATTATACATAGCACATGCTCATTGAAGATGCTGTAGAAAACTGAGTAAAGGCACAAAAGAAACAAAGGAAAATTAGGTCATTTTATTTCAAAACAACTATGGCAAAAAGCCTAGTATTGGTACTGAGATTTCAGAGCACCCAGTGATTTCCTATGCCTGATAGGATAGTGTTAATCTACTTTGATGACAGTTTTTATCATTTCTGTTATATAGTATCCTTAAGAGATGTTATTTTGCTATTATTTTAAAAAAATCAGATGGGAGTTCCCGTCATGGATCAGTGGCTAATGAATCTGCCTAGGAACTATGAGGTTGCAGGTTTGATCCCTGGCCTTGCTCAGCGGGTTAAGGATCTGGCGTTGCTGTGAGCTGTGGTGCAGATCTCAGATTCGGCTCGGATCCAGTGTTGCTGTGGCTGTGGTGTAGGCTGGCAGCTACAGCTCTGATTATACCCCTAGCCTGGGAACCTCCACACACCACGGGAGCAGCCCTAGAAAAGGCAAAAAAAAAAATCAGATGGATACAGCATTTGTGTGACCAGTTTGTTGAACAAGCCATAATGGTAGAATTTGAGTAGAACGTAAACTTGCTTATACTTTCTCACAATCTATTCTCATGGATTTCTGCTTTTTTGCTCTTAGATGACATCTCAGGATAGTCTCAAGGATTTTATGACTAGTTTCATGTAAATAGCCCAGATTCTCAGCATCTTAAAACTTTTTCCCTTCTCTAGGTCAGACCCGGTTTGGGCTCACCAGCCTGACATGGGGAGAGAATGGGGAGATAGGGAAATTTCCAACTAGCTCCTTCATAATTATTACACCTTATGTTTTACTTTCAACTGTCAATTTCCTGTTTTTTTCCCTAGGTTCCCTAAGACAGGAACAGAAAGAAAGTGAGACGTAAGGATCAGTAAATGTCACATCAATCTGGTATAGTTACAATCTGACTTGTCTACTTGGTATGTCCAATGTCCAAAATGGATTCTGTATTTCCTGGGTAACTGTATGAGTCCTTAAGAGATTTGAAAATTACCCTGATGAAAGTATCATCAACTATGTATATGGACACCAACTTAGCACCTAGTTTCTGGAAGGCTACCATTCTTTTGGGCCTACCTCTCCCCTCCAGGAAGTTCTATTGGAAGGATGGCTCTGAAAGCAACCCTACCTCACTTGTCTACATCTCTGAGCACTTTGTCCGCTCTAAGCTTCAGTAAGGCAAGCTGTTCTCAAGTTAACCCAAACTCTGCCATCCTGGCAGGCAGATCTCCCTGGAGTGTGCATCCTCAAACTCCAGTTGCACGTTGCAAACTCTCAGAGTCTTTTTCTCAGAAGCAGACTCTGAGACATAGATTTCAGTATAAGTAATTTACAAGAGAAGTGATCCCAGGAAGCATCATTAGGGGTGTGAGACAGGGAAGCAGAGGAAGCCAATAATAAGCATATTATCAAGCAATCAGGCAAGTGGGGTCTTATTCCCAGTAGGGGCTCTAAGAGACAGTGGTGGATGTGTCTTAGAGTCATCTCCTTTGCAGAAAGATGAGCTGGGGCATTAAATGACCAATTCCTTTTGGCCTTTCAGTGGGGGTTGCTTCCAGGGGATATTGTATTTCCTGAACCTCTGCCTGGTTCATGCACAGACCAAGTGAGCTCAAGGGTCTAGAGAAAGCCTCAGTCAGAGTTCTGAATGCTGGTCTTTGAATTTATTGGGTCAGCTCAACTGGAGGGGAAGAGGAAGCAGTCTTTTTTTCCATTACCAAGCATTTTTTATTTTGAAATCTCATATGTAAGCATGTATGTACACACCTAAATATGTGTATATGCATATAGGTAGATATGTATGTATTTGTATAGGTAGATATGTTTGTATTTGTAATACACATAGCATAAAATTAATCATTCTATCAATTTTTAAGTGTACAATTTAGAGGCACTGAGTACCTTCATGATATTATACAACCATCACCGCTGCCTATTTCCAGAACTTTTTCATTGTTCCAAACAGACTTCTATACTCATTAAACAATAACTCCCTGTGCTTCCTCCCCACAACCCCTGGCAATCTCTATTCTACTTTCTAACTCTATGTGTCTGCCTATTCTAAGTACCACATATGAGTGGAATCATAGACTATTTGGCCTTTTGTGTCTACTAGCAGTTCTTTTGAATATTGTCATGGTGGATGATAAGCTCTAGGAGTTCACAAAACTAGTTTCACAAGTTTTCATCACATCTTGCTGTGGTGGCCTGGTACTTCTTATGGTGTTCTTGGTTTCAAAGCCTCAGCCAAAAGAAAGGAAGAGTTCCATTTTGAGAGCCTGTCCACATCTGTTTTAGATGAAGATATTCTAAATGATGGGAGTTCCACTGAGGGAAATCAAACATATGATTTTGCTCATTTGCACTACATCTTTCCATATCACACTTGGATAGACCTAGTTGCTTTAAAGAGTAGTGTGGGTTTCCATTGGCAAGAGTCTACTTTTCTCTTTGAGATTTTGAAATACTCCGCAAATCTGGAAGGAGATAGAAATAAGTTTAAATGTGTACTTATTCTCTAGGTTTAAGTGTTTATATACTTTGCAGCTCTTTAAAAGGAAAATGATATTATTAATAAAGGTTAAAAAAATTCCAGACTTTACTGGATTTTAAGGTCAAGAAGTGATGATGAAAAAAAGTTTTGCTGCTTGAATGCCATTTCTGCAATTTATTTATTTGACAGCTTTATTATTTCATTTATGTTTAGTGTTGTTTCAAGGAAGAGTTTAGGTTGGTTTCAAATAACTTGGTAGTGTTCATGAACTACTATTGACAACTCATTTTAGCTCTGTTCAGAAAAAAAGATATTCTCGACATAAATTGATCATGTCCTCCTTAGTAGCTTCTGATTTATAGAGATGAATACAGAGATTTACAGATTAAAAGTTGCAGATTTCGCTATCTCGATTCTAAAAAACAAACAAACAAACAAACAAACAAAAAACTAAGGAGAAAATCACCTGAAGGAAGAACTTGTTTATGCCTGTTTATAACCTAGAGACAGAATTATGTATGAGGCATCCATATTTTTTCAAGATAATACAAAGTGCTGGTGGTGGGAGAAGTAGGTGGGACTGGCCTCCTTGGAGATGAACATACTAAGGATTTTGTTATGTTCTAACAGAAATCCAATATAATTTTAGATTGAGGCTTGGAGTAGAACTGAGGATGAGGAGAAAGGTAAGAACTAAACTGACTGAGAATTGGAGAGCATTGTAGCGACTTCTTTAAAAGAAAGAAAAAAAAGGAAAACCTTGTAATTAAAGATACACTTACCTTAATCTTTATTTACTTATCCATTTACCAGGAAATGGGGAAAGTGAGAAATTTTAAGTTTACTTTCACACAAATAAGGGTAAAGCTGGATCAAACTGACCACAATTCCAAATCATCTTGGCCCCTACAACTTTCTTTTTCCATCTATTGCAACTGCTATTACAACATTGATGTTTAAAGAGTTTTTGTATATCTATACATGTCTAGGTAAGTAAAGCAACATTTATTCAGCATGAATTAGGGAAATGAGGACTGAGATGGATTTGGATTGGAAGTAGAAGAAACAAACATCATCATCCCTGCCTGTAAGGATTAGATGTATTCAATTCTTTTAAATTGTTCCAAGACTAAATTTCATTTTCAAAAACATTTTGTAATACTTCCAGTACATTCACAAGCGATACACAACTGCATCCAATTAATGAGTATATGACCAATTTGAAATTTGTATATAGGATCTGGACTGGAATTTGCTCTTTTGTCATCAGTTTTGGCAAAGAAAGAGGATAGTAAATGCAAGTAGTTTATTGAACAGTGAACTGGACAGGGCACCAGCATAAAATCCTCTAATTTTTTTTCACTAATTCCCATCAACCCTGCAGTGTCAAATATTTCCTGTCCTTTATGGACATCATCAATAGAATTTATAACATCTCCCTGCCAATGACCTCTAATCAAGGATTTCTAGACTATAGCTGTTTTGACAAGTTGGGGTCATTACTAGGTTCAGTGAGGGAGAACATGGGCCCTGGGGAACTGTGGGGGGATTTTCATTTAAAAGCATGATAGTGAACTGGTTACAGGTTCTGGCTCCTGTTAGGTGATTTCAGGAAGGGTTTAAGGTTTGGGGAAGGGTTTCAGGAAGGGTGGCCTGGCCCTGGATTGTGTGCTAGCAGAGGTAGAGTTAACTCTAAGACAGGGGATTTTATTGAATCCCTCTAGAGGCAGTGCTGACTAGAGCTGGATGTTGGTAGAGAAGCAGTGATCACTTCTCTTAGCCAGCAGAGGAGTTGTTTGGAATTCCAGTTTATAATGTGCTTTTGTCTCTGCTTAGAAAAAATTATGAAGTAGTGTTGTTTTCTCTCACTTCACAGTTGTAGAGCAGCTTTGTCTGATGTTGACTGTCTTTGAAATTGTTTATGGTCAAAAGGGGAATCTCAAGCCCTAGTTGTGAGGGACATGGTGGACCTAAAAACACCAAGGCCTAGCTGGTAGAACGAGATCAGTTCTTCGCTGTCAGCAAATATATTTATCTTTCACATTCATCATGTTTAGCTATTATCAAGTCTAGCCTGTATAATACATCTCCTTTCCTTTCTAGCTCAGGCTTAATGTGTCATTTAAGGACCCACAGTGGAAATGGGGCCTTTCCCACTGCTGGATCTCCTCTGGAGAACATGTATTTGATAGCTGGGGGGCCTGAAAATCTTTTTTTTCACTGTACAACATGGGGACCAAGTTACACATATATGTATACATAATTTTTCTCCCATTGTCATGCTACGTTGTTAGTATCTAGACATAGTTCTCAATGCTACATAGCAGGATCTCATTGTAAATCCATTCTGAGAGCAATAGTTTGCATTCATTAACCCCAAGATCCCGATCGCTCCCACTCCCTCCCTCTCCCCCTGGGCAGCCACAAGTCTCTTCTCCAAGTCCATGATTTTCTTTTCTGTGGAAACGTTCATTTGTGCTGGATATTAGATTCCAGTTATAAGTGATATCATATGGTATTTGTCTTTCTCTTTCTGGCTCATTTCACTCAGTATGAGATTCTCCAGTTCCATCCATGGTGCTGCAAATGGCATTATGTCATTCTTTTTTATGGCCGAGTAGTATTCCATTGTGTATATATACCACATCTTCCTAATCCAATCATCTGGTGATGGACATTTGGGTTGTTTCCATGTCTTGGCTATTGTGAATAGTGCTGCAATGAACAATGTGGGTGCATGTGTTTTTTTAAGGAAAGTTTTCTCTGGATATATGCCCAAGAGTGGGACTGATGGGTCATATGGTATTTCTATGTATAGATTTCTAAGATACCTCCATACTCTTCTTCATAGTGGCTGTACCAGCTTACATTCCCACCAACAGAGCAGGAGGATTCCCTTTTCTCCACACCCCCTCCAGCACTTGTTCTTTGTGGACTTATTAATGATGGCCATTCTGACTGAGGCCTCAGTACCTCATGGTAGTTTTGATTTGCATTTCTCTAATAATCAGGGATATTGAGCATTTTTTCATGTGCTTGTTGGCCATCTGTATATCTTCCTTGGAGAGCTGTCTATTCAGGTCTTTTGCCCATTTTTCCATTGGGTTGTTGGCTTTTTTGCTGTTGACTCGTGTAAGTTGCTTATATATTCTCCAGATTAAGCCCTTGTCTTTCGCATTGTTTGAAACCATTTTCTCCCATTCTGTAAGTTGTCTTTTTGTTTTCTTTTTGGTTTCCTTTACACCACATTAACAAATGAAAGTCTTGCTCAGATGCTTTTGTTTTTTGTGGCATATGGCAAATGGGAGCTCCCAGGTTAGGGGTCAAATTGAAGCTGCAGCTGCTGGCCTATACCACAGCCACAGCAACACCAGAGCTGATCCACATTTGTGAACTATGCTGCAGCTTGCTGCAGTGCTGGCTTCTTAATACACTGAGTAAGGCCAGGGATCAAACCCACATCGTCACAGAGACACTGTCAGGTCCTTAACTCACTGAGCCACAATGGGAACTCCACACTCAAGTTTTAATTCTCTGATTCAGAAGATTAAATTCCTGCTAGAACTCTTCCACCATCCCCTTCTTTTCTTCCTTCCCATTGGCTCACCTCATGCACCAGGATCTCTTTTCTCTTCTTCATCATTTCCCCATGATTCTCTTCTTTCCTGTCTACATAGGCTCAGGGCAGGTCAGCAAATCCTTTGCCTAAGCAGAAGCTCAAGGGAGCTCTTTCCTCTTCTTGCATGGTTTCCTTGAAAGGCAAACATCTGCCTCACTCTCCCACAAATATGAAGCAGAGATGTGCAGCACATTAGTTAGGCAGAACTTTCACTAGTCCCTGTCAAGTTGAACCATTGAAGGTGGGAGTGGCTAACTTTTTCAGGGGCTACCAGAGCTTATTTGGCAACTGTTTTATAAATCCTGAAGGTGGCATTTATTCTTACTTTTGGCTGCAACCTTCAGAATTATGCTTTTTCTGTCCCAGCTTTGAGTCCTAGTCTATAACTCCAGACCAGTGAGAGAAGTCATGCTGAGAATCACATTCTAGAGGACTGCAAGTAAGGGTCCTAAATTCCTTTAAAGACTTAATTATTGAGAGTCACTCATCCTTGTACCTTTATGTTAATTGAAAATACCTCCCCCACATTGATAAAGGCATTTCCACTTGACTTAGAATGGAATCCAATCTTTGCTAATGCCTGCTTCACGTACATTTTTAAGAAAGATTTTAAGTGCTTGAGAAAGAGTGTCATGATTAATGAATAATGCCTGCCATGGATATGGCATAGGAAAGTGGAGGTATGCTTGCCAAGCATATGCCATCCTATAGTATGTAATACATGTTTACACTAGCAAGAGTATTATATGTTGTTGAAAGCAGCAAACTATTGTGGAGCATTTTTATAATTTTGACACTTTTATTAATTCAATTTGAATTTCTCTGCCAAGAGAAGTGAACTTGGAAGTCAGTTTATATAGGCAAATAAAAATAATAAGGTACATAGAGAAAATGTTGAATGGAAATACAGAAATAATATATAAATCTCAGTTACAACTAGATATTCTATATGCCAGTTTTCTTTTAGTAAGAAAATATGCTTGACCTCCTGAAGGGACTTATTCAGGTTATTTATAAAAATTGGCCTTGAAACGGTTTTTAAATGTATCATTTTTTTAATAGTGACTGAAAGAAGTAAGCCTAACTAAGCAGTGAATTCACTGAACATTCAGAGATATAGAACTGGCATTCATGAAGAAATTAGATGAGGGAATCTGGGAATTCAAATAGCACACACAACAATGAAGACCGCTAGAAAATATGATAAACAAAAATTCCTTCAATTTTAGGAGGAGAAATTATCAATGCAATAAGCACCAAGAGAAAATTATTCTGAGAGCTGAATCTGGTCAATGTAAAGGTGGAGAAGAAATGTACTATCATCATCACTTTCACCTGTGTCATTTAACATTATAAGTCCTCCTGCCTTATTGGTCAATGGGGAATAATCAGTATGTTCAGGAAATTGTTTCCTTTTATCCACATGGACTTTTGCAGAAATAAAAAGGAGCATTTACAATTACAGCATGTTAGCTGACAAAGACAAAACAGTGAAAACTTCAAAAAGTGTATTCATACTGGTAACTAGAATTAATACTTGATTCATTCTGGGTCAGTAATTGGTGGGCAAGTAAAGAGAATGTTGTCTGAAGATGAGCCTATAAATACACATATAATGCTGTAAACTTAACAATGAAGCTGATATGAAATGAAATTTCATGGTGCTTTGGTTACTGTCATAGAAATCATTTAAATTTAAATTATAGCAAATAAACCCAAGAAAACCCATTTAAAATCCAAAGTATTATTGTTGAATAATACCAGAATACTTCATATTTTAGGCTTGGAAATTGGACTTCATTGCAGTTAATTGTATGTAGAGGGAAGTGAACAAACAAACCTACTTTTTTTCAATTAGACCCAGAACTGAGGTTGGGACATTCTCGAATTTGGGGCTCCAGTCTTTTTTGCCAAAGCAACCAAACTCAGAGCTTCAATTCTTAGCTTTGTTCTCATGAAGGGAATGGCCAAAGGCAATACTAATCAGCAAATTATACTTGCTTTCATTTCTTTTTCCACATTTAAAATTTTACTTGGACATACACAATGAGCCATTTAGAAGTGAAGTGCATGTAATTTGGAGGCAAGCTTGACTTGAATTTGTGTCTATACATTATCAGCATCTGTGTAACTGATATGGAGCAATATCATAAAATGCCTCAAATTCCTTATTTGTACAATGGGAATAATAATGCTACGTAAAAACTGAACTTTATGGGAGACAACTGGGATCATACCTATGAAACATGATGCATCGTTTGTAGCACAGGATAACCACCCATAAGTATTAGCTGTTCCACTAAACCATCAAAATCTTTACTTTTTTTTGACATATCTAGTTAATAAAACAATATAGGGAGTTCCCATTGTGGCTCAACAGTAATGAATTCCCCTACTATCCATGAGGACAGAAGCTTGAACTCTGGCCTTGCTCGGTGGGTTAAGGATCTGGTGTTTCTCTGAGCTGTGGTGTATGTTGCAGACATGGCTCAGATCTCGTGTTGCTGTGGCTGTGGTGTAGGCTAGTAGCTGCAGCTCTGATTTGATCCCTAACCTGGGAACTTCCATATGCCACAAGAGCAGCCCCCCCCCCAAAGCAACAGAATATGACATATACACACAATCCATTCACATTTTTCCACTGTGGTATTACCAGTCTAGCCCATAGTAAATCTTCCATAGTATTTGTTTTTAGTAATAACAAAGTTATATTAGCCATCATGAAATGCAAATAAAAATCATATAATACCATTTAATATCTACTAGGATGACTAATCAAATAGATAATATGGAGAAACTGAACAACCCGAATTTGCATCACTTGATGAATAGATAAACAACATGCATTATGTCTAGACAATGGGAATTATTCAGCAATAGAAATGGAATAATATAGTGATATATGCTATAACATGAATGAACACTGAAAATATTACACTATTTATAATGAAGCCATTAAGTGAAAGAAGCCAGTCAGCATTAGAAATGGAATAATATAGTGATACATGCTATAACATGAATGAACACTGAAAATATTACACTATTTATAATGAAGCCATTAAGTGAAAGAAGCCAGTCAGGGAAAACCACATATTACATGATTCCATTTATGTGAAATTCCCATAATAAGGAATCTATTGAGGAAGAAAAGTAGATTAATAGTTGCTTAGGGTTGTAGGGTTAGGGTGGGGTGTTTAGGCTGATGGCTAATGGGTTTCTTTCTAGAATGATGAAAATATTCTGAAATTTATTGTGATGAGTTACATAACTCTGTGACTATATTAAAAGTCATTTATGTCAGTGGAAAAAAAAAGCCATTTAACTATACACTTAAAAATAATGGTAAAATTACTAATACTAGAAATTCTGACACTACATGAGTACAGTTAATAGAACTGACCATAGCTTTACCATAAGCTGTTGTTAAAACCCAGAATTAAAATATGCTAAATTTCCATTTCAAGATTTAAACTTCTCAAAGTGCAAATGGCCCTGCTGTGGATAACTGATTAACTAGCGCTAAATATTAACCCCTTCATGGAAGGTAGTTATTTCTTTGGCAGGTGACAAACCTTAAGCATATTTTGTTGAGAAGAAGGCAAAAAAAAAAATCTTTTGATTACCAAGCAGTTGATAAGTTAGAACTTGCATTGTTCCTGAAAACAAGCATTCCTTCTAAAGTCAGTTTCCCTCAGGTGCTGTAGGAATTCATTCATTCATCAGTCTGAATTCTTCATCAGAGTCAGATCCTAAACAAAAGTCAACATTCACCTTGGTTGCAAGAATATGTAAATATTGAGGCAAAAATCCTTCAACTTCTTAGTGCACTAAACTTGTTTTGAAGTAACCAATCCATTTTGTATGAATCAGAAAGCTTAAGTCAAGATAACATCCATCCTTATTTCCTACGGTATGGCTCGAGAGAAAACATCTAACCAAGACCACAACTAGGCTGCCTGCAGGACAAACTGGTACCCCAAAGAAATGATTTGCTAGGTCTGCATAGTGTTCCAGTTTTTTTTAAATTTTTTTTCCACTGTACAGCATGGGGACCAAGTTACACATATATGTATACATAATTTTTCTCCCATTGTCATGCTACGTTGTTAGTATCTAGACATAGTTCTCAATGCTACATAGCAGGATCTCATTGTAAATCCATTCTGAGAGCAATAGTTTGCATTCATTAACCCCAAGATCCCGATCGCTCCCACTCCCTCCCTCTCCCCCTGGGCAGCCACAAGTCTCTTCTCCAAGTCCATGATTTTCTTTTCTGTGGAAACGTTCATTTGTGCTGGATATTAGATTCCAGTTATAAGTGATATCATATGGTATTTGTCTTTCTCTTTCTGGCTCATTTCACTCAGTATGAGATTCTCCAGTTCCATCCATGGTGCTGCAAATGGCATTATGTCATTCTTTTTTATGGCCGAGTAGTATTCCATTGTGTATATATACCACATCTTCCTAATCCAATCATCTGGTGATGGACATTTGGGTTGTTTCCATGTCTTGGCTATTGTGAATAGTGCTGCAATGAACAATGTGGGTGCATGTGTTTTTTTAAGGAAAGTTTTCTCTGGATATATGCCCAAGAGTGGGACTGATGGGTCATATGGTATTTCTATGTATAGATTTCTAAGATACCTCCATACTCTTCTTCATAGTGGCTGTACCAGCTTACATTCCCACCAACAGAGCAGGAGGATTCCCTTTTCTCCACACCCCCTCCAGCACTTGTTCTTTGTGGACTTATTAATGATGGCCATTGTGACTGGTGTGAGGTGGTATCTCATGGTAGTTTTGATCTGCATTTCTCTAATCATTCAAATCTGGGACAAGACAGGGATGCCCACTCTCACCACTGCTATTCAACATAGTTTTGGAAGTCCTAGCCACAGAAATTAGACAAACAAAAGAAATAAAAGGCATCCATATAGGAAGAGAAGAGGTAAAGCTGTCACTGTATGCAGATGACATGATACTATATACAGAAAAACCCTAAGGACTCAACCCAAAAACTACTTGAACTGATCAACAAATTCAGCAAAGTAGCAGGATAGAAGATTAACATTCAGAAATCAGTCGCATTTCTGTATACTAACAATGAAATATTAGAAAAGGAATACAAATGACTTTTAAAGGAATTTAACACCTTTAAAAATTGCACCCCACAAAATCAAATACCTGGGAATAAACATGACCAAGGAGGAGAAAGACTTATATGCTGAGAACTATGTAATATCAATCAAGAAAATCAAAGAGGATTCAAAGAAATGGAAAGATATCCCAAGCTCCTGGGCTGGAAAAATTAATATTGTAAAAATGGCCATACTAACCAAAGCAATCTACAGATTCAGTGCAATCCCTATCAAATTACCCATGACATTTTTCATAGAACTAGAACAAACAATCTAAAAATTCAGAGATTCTTTTTGAACCACCGAAGACCCAGAATTGCCAAAGCAATCCTGAGAATCAAAAACCAAGCAGGAGGCATAACTGTTCCAAGACTTCAAGCCATATTAAGAAGCCACAGTCATCAAGACAGTGTGGTATTGGTACCAAAACAGACACAGACCAATGGAACAGAATAGAGAAACCCAGAAATAAACCCAGACACCTATGGTCAATTAATCTTTGAAAAAGGAGGCAAGAGTACAAAATCGGAAAAAGAAAGTCTATTCAGCAAGGATTGCTGGGAAACCTGGACAGCTGCATGCAAATCAATGAAACTAGAACACACACTCACATCCTCACACCCTCAAAATGGCTTAAATACTTAAGCATAAGACAAGACACCATCAAACTCCTGGAAGAGAACATAGGCAAAATATTCTCTGATATCAACCTTTTTGATTGATTATTCAATGGAAGAAGAAAATTTGACTTGGAGACTTAGGTCATTCTTCAAGGAATTTATTATTCCCCAAGGGCATAAATCTCAGTTTCTGGTGCTTTACAGAAGCTCCCAAGTGGGGACCAAGGCCCACACTATGGGATGCAGCACACTCCCATTCCTCACTGAGCTCCAGCCATCTGGCCAGGCCAGAGAATAGGTCACGCCCCCTGTCCTTCTGAATTAAAGAAAGTGATATTCCAAAAGTGGTCTATCTGCAGCATCCTCCACACTGACTCTATAGAATTATTCTCTTCCTTTGCTAGGGCTATTTGAGTGTTTCAGTATTAACTCATTTCCACCAACATGACAAAGCTATAAAATTTCCCCCAGAGCTTTAATTAAATGTAGCAACCTACCATATCAATTACAGGAAAAGGAGAGAGAAGCAATTTGCACTAGTCTTATGAAATCAGCCTTTCTTATGGCTTCTTTTCCTCTTGCTGGAATATATGTGTGTAGGGCTTGCTTTCCCAAACCCTAACCTGGGCCCTGCTCAGGTGCATGACATGAGAAAATGCACTTGCTCTGCCTGGGGTGCACCCGGGGTGCACCTGAATTAAGTTTTTTTATGAACCTAAGAATATTTTGGCAACATTTATAAAAATATTTAATCATTTGTCTCTCATAGATTATTTATATGTACATCTAGCTTCTTTTCATGCCTATCCTTCTTGTCCCTTTTCCTCGACAAAATGACTGATTAGAAAGGTTTCCATTTCTATACCTTCCATTTATCTTCAGTGTCTCTCATAAATGTTGAATTAAGCAGGTTTCATGAAACTTATCATAAATTGTAGTTTTCATCGAAAGTGACTGTGACAGAGTAGATTTCTATACTCTCAACTTCAATTACAATAACTCAGGGTTTCCAGGCTTTAAATTGTAAAGTTCCCACACTACAGAAATTGTGTATTAGTCCTGTGATTAGAGATTTTGTGGTGTCTTTTCATTTCTGTTTCTCAAATACATTAGAACTTAGCAAACTTGAAGAAAAAGGAAACAATGATTTTTTTTTTTATAAATCAGAGATAGTTACAATGATTATACTTCCCACTATAGGCCTAAAGACATTGTTATTCCTGAAGCTAACAAAATATTGAAAATCAACTGTACTTTAATTATCAAAATGACACTATATTATTTTTCAAGAGGTTTTTGAAAATGAACACTTATCAGGAACTTAGTGTGTGTCAGGTATTTCAAATGTTTCATAGCATTTAACCCTTAAAATAACCCTAAGAAACAGGTACTATCTCTAGTGCCATTTTAGACATGAAAAATTGAGGCAAAGTTAAAGTTAATTGTCCCATAGAAAGTACAAGGAAGAAACATCATTTCAAGCTAAGATAGCCTAATTAAAATTATACGTATGAATCTATCAACTATACACACATATACATGCATACAAATATATTAATGTAACAACGTATTTGATTGTGGAAAACCAAGAACTATAATCAGTACCTCTCTACTATGTTAGCACTGCTATTTCTACAACTTCTTCCATCATCATTATTTCTACTTTTTTACATGCTGTACATTTGACACAAACCATCTCAATTAAATGTCTCAAAACCCTATGATTTAGGGACTATTATTGCCTAGTTTTACAAGTGATTAAACCAAATCTAAGGAACTTACTCAGGGTCACATGGCAGGTAAGTTAGAACATGTCTGACTTCAAAACTTAACCTCTAAATTACTGAACCATAAGTACCACGCAATGCCGAACACAAGGAAGAGTTTTCTACAGGAGGCAGTGAGGATCCACACACGGTTTTAAAGCAGACACTTAACAAGATCGAAGGATGCCGAGAAGGCTCTAGTAAGCATGTTCTGGAAATCATTAACTGAACTGCTGAAAATGTTCTTTCCCTTGTTTAAAAATTTCTCGTGGCTGGCAGCTGGTGTCCTCATTATGGATTGTTAATACATCACTGAGCCTGGCAAAGTGCTGGTCCCTGCTGGATGGAGGCCAGTTGAAGTTTTGTCATTATATGTGTGGAAAGCACTTGGTTATTTATGTATCTGCATTTACTAATCAGTGGTGAATGATTTGACCTCTCCTTCTCTATGTTTGTATGCCATACAGAGTTTTCTACATTGTAAATTTGCAGAAATTAAAGGGGGAAAAGAATGCAAAATTCATTCTTAGGTGACAAGAGAAGGGAAAGAACATTCTATGAGCATCTGTTGGTAATTTGGTCACACACAAGTGTCTTCTGAATAGCAGTATTACCTACTTGCCAGGCTGGCAGATTTTTCATTTATTCCAGAATCCTGGGAAATACAAGTCACCTCTCTTCTTTTTCAGCATCACTATAGAAATAATCCAATTCTCTGATGAAAAAGGTGGAGATTTTTTCTTAGAAAAAAAATGTAAGAGGATCTGATTTATGTCAGGCCACCTCTTATAGATGCATCAACGTCACTGCCTCCCAAAATAACCAAATTAAATGGCTGGAAAAGGGCAATCAAGGTGGCTGTCACATTCCAGTGAGTGGAAGTCAGTGCAACATCTGTTTTGCCTGCTGTTTTGGAAGTCACTGGAACATTCCATAATCTGTGAGTTAAAATTTCTACTTTTTTATTCCTTTTTGGTGGACCCTGCAAGAATTACAATCACTTTGCAAGGTTGTTCTTTCATAAGCTAATGTGTAAAGGGAAGAATCACGAGTGGCACAAAATAAACCTTAAAAAATGCTATTATTGTCATTGTAAAGAGTTAAAGCAGATTCACATTTTTGCATTGGCAAAAATAAAGTTACAAGACTCGAGATCAAAGATCATACTTGTACTTTTTACCTTGAGCTTGCATTTTCAGCCTCCTTCCTGCTCCTTAACTTCTCCTCACTTAGCATCGCTTTTGTTTTCTTGAACAATGGGTAACAAACATTTTTATTTACTTTCATTTCTTAGGCTACAAAGGGATCAATAACGTATTCCATCAGGGTTCACTGAATATCTATTTTATGTCAAGTTCTAAGGTAGCCGTTAGGCATGCAACAATTAAAGTGGACCCTTAAGGAGATCACAGGCAAATGGGGAAAGGAGACATGGAAACAAGCAGTAACAAGAGACTGTTTTAGTGTCAGAAAACTGATTTTGTTTATTTGTTTTTAATTAAGTGATGGGAGAGAACTTTCTGGGTCATTGGGAGAAATTTCCCAAGGGAAGTTAAAAAAATTATTCTAGCCTTTAAATGATTCGTGGTATTTGAGCAGACTGAGATAGGGCATATCAGGCAAAAAGCATTGTATCAGCAAGGACAGAGTATGTGGTATGAACGAAGATGCTCAGGAATCGTGCATATTAGAGAGTGACCAAGGCAAGGCTTTCCCATCTATATTCTGGAGAATTCTAGCATTAACCAGCATTCCATGGAAGAGGAATTTCAATGGTTAGGTAATTTTGGGAAATGCCAGGCAAAAGAAATTAGATAGGCTTCTAATCTAGAGAACCTCACCAACATGATAACATACTCCCAAAGAGAACACACAGGACATATGGTTCACCAACCTCTTCTTTGTTGAGAAAGGATAATATTAACCTTTTGCTTTATTGGTGTATGTGTAGGAAGTCAGTTAAGGCAGTTACAACCCTGCTTAGCACAGTTCATGGTACACTAAAGTCTTCAGTTAAATATTTGCCATTCTTTTTCATTTCACCATAAAATTATCCTGTAATATCATATTGCTTAAACAAAGCAGATTTACATTTTGGATGAAGTGAACAATTCTTTTCAAAGTAGATCATGGGGTTTGATGCTCTGTATCAAATTTTGGACCATAAATCATCCTTTCTTCTTTGAAGGAAAATAAGAATTACTACCTACAAATCAGATATAGCAGAAAAATAGCAACTTCAGTTTAAAAAGTTTTAGCCCTCCAGCTACATTTGACCTTTCTTCTTAGAGAAAAATTTTAAACTATTAGAAAAGTTTTTAATATTTACTTCATTATCACAATAGTAAATAATGAGAGTTAAAAAAAAAAAAAAACTTCCTGCAAAGCCAAATCCATATGAAGGCATTCATGATAATCTGAGAGGGCATAGAGAAGGAGTTCCTGTTGTGGCTTAGTGGGTTAAGAACCTGACATAGTGTCCCTGAGGATGTAGGTTTGATCCCTGGCCTCACTCAGTGGATTAAGCACTGGGGCAACTGCAAACTGCAGTGTTAGGTTGCAGACGCAGCTGGGATCTGGCATTGCTGTGGCTGTGGCACAGGCCAGCAGCTGCAGCTCTGATTCGACCCCTAGCCTGGGAACTTACATATTGTCACAGGTACAACCATAAAAAAAAAAAAAAAAAAAGCTAAGAGGGTACAGAGAGAAACTCACTTCTGAAACTCTTGGTGTCAAAGAATTACAGCAATAATTTCCTCTGCAGCAAGACATCTCAAATCCTGGCACACAGGCTTTGCTCTAAAGACTTGAATCCTTGGAGTTCCTGTCATGGGTCAGTGGTTAATGAATCCGAGTAGGAACCATGAGGTTGCTGGTTCAATCCCTGGCCTCGCTTAGTGGGTTAAGGATCTGGTATTGCCGTGAGCTGTGGTGTAGGCTGCAGACATGGCTCGAATCCCGTGTTGCTGTGGCTCTGGCATAGGCCAGAGGCTATGGCTCCCATTAGACCCCTAGCCTGGGAACATCCATATGCCGTGGGCGGTGCCCTAGGAAAAAAAAAAAATAGAGACATGAATCCTTGTGATACCTCAGAGGTGGGTATGGATAATAATTTCAGTTTCCCCTGTGTGGATCAGGGTGGGAAAGGTCAGCCTCTGAACCTGGAAGAGAGTGCTAAGCTATGTGATGCTATGCCAGACCCGAGGCTCACAATCACTTCTCTACAGCAAAGAATATGACAAGACTCCTGCTCTTTGGGAACAATCTTAATTTTTCTCCCTCTCATAGTTCTTTCTGCCATTTCTCACTTCCAATAAAAACCAATTTACAAAACTCAATCTGCAAAAGTCAAGGCTAATTCTCATTAACTGGCAGGAGGTCTTCCTCTGAGAATTGCCAATTTAACACATTAGGAAGCAACAGGAAAGGGACATAAAAAAAATCTTTCCACCAGGTCTATGGGATATGAAATGAGGGTCAGTGGACAGATTCCTGCTTGGTCAAACATGATGTGATTAAACAATAGAAATTGATTATTGGGAGCTGTATGTTTGACAGGACACTAGAACTTGGACTCTGATTTTCACGGCTGCTGCCCCATCAATTGTTTGAATTGCTCTAACAAGAGGCACATTATGAACACAAAAATACCACTGTGATGTTCTAGAAAAGAAGAGAACCAGCATGCTCACTTCTATTTAACCAGCCTGCATAATCACTAGGCTATGTCTTTATAGCCTGTCTGTGTCATAACTGTGACAAAGTTGTAAAGGTTACCCTTGATGCTCCCGTCTCTTCTTCCCTTGTTCTGCTACCCTAATAACTGCTATGAATACATGCCATGAATACACATCTTTCATTTCCCTGTGTTCTATTTATTTATTTGTCTTTTTAAAGGGCTATACCGGTGGCATATGGAAGTTCCAAGGCTATGGGGCATATTGGAGTGGCAAGTGCCAGCCTATACCACAGCTATAGCAACCTGGGATCTGAGCTGTGTCTGTGACCTACATTAGCTCACGGCAATGCCAGATCCTTAACCCAGTGAGCAAGACGAGGGATCAAACCCACATCCTCATGGATACTAGTCAGGTTTGTTACCACTGAGCCACAGTGGGAACTCCCCGATCCCTGTGTTTTAGAAAATCTGCTAGGTTTAAACAAACTCCCATTAGTGGCCAATGTGGGCAGTTTATCAAGGTGTCAGTTTCAAGGAGGTGATACACTATCACTGGAAAAGCAAAGGAATGGAAACATGCGTATTTCCTAGACGTTCTCTGGGGGAAGTTTTAAATGTCAGAATTGCATACTTAAGTACCTAGGGGAGCAAGGAGGTCATGGAGAAGAGAGAAGCAGGGGAGCAATGGGGTAGCATATACAGGCCTTTATGAGGTCTCAGGGGATATTCATCTCCATTCAGATTCCACTGGATTGTGGCTATGAAGAAATACAACCCCAGGGATGGAACATTTTTTGTTTGTTTGTTTTCAAAATAAGGAAATGTAGAGCTCTATATTAAAATCTCTCTCTTTTTTTTTTTTTTAGCTGACATCTAATTCTAATTTCCTCATGGCTAGTGAGCAGCATAGACACACCGTACTCAGGTCACACATTTCAAACCTCATCTGAATGTGCTTTGTAGGACAAATATGAAAAGGTAGACAGCGTGAGTAGGTATGACTTTTGGGGGAGGTGGTAAGAAGGGTCAAATGCATCCAAAGATCTGGTTGAGCCAAGGTAATTGATACTAACCGGCTTCAATAAACCACCTTCTAAGAATGATTGATGCCTTTTTTGAGACTAAATGGAGGACGCAAATTTGGGGCCAGAGCTGATTTACACTGTTTTGGTTTTTTTTTCCTATTTTTTTAGGGCCACTCCTGCAGCAATGGAAATTCCCAAGCTAGGGGTCGAATCAGAGATACAGCTGCTGGGCACAGCCACAGCCACAGCAATGTGGGATCCAAGCCACATCTTCAACATACACCACAACTAATGCCAGATCCTTAACCCACTGAGAAAGGCCAGGGAATGAACCTACATCCTCATGGATCCTAGTTAGGTTTGTTAACACTGAGCCACGAAGGGAACTCCCTGTATTTTTTTTTTTTTTTCTTTTTAGGACCACACCTGCAGAATATGGAAATTTCAGGACTAGGGGTCAAACTGTAGCTGCAGCTGCTGGAGTACACCACAGCCATGGCAACCCCAGATCTAAGCTGTATCCACGAACTATACTGCAGCTTGAGGCAATGCCAGATCCTTAACCCACTGAGTGAGTCCAGAGATTGAACCTGCATCCTTAGATATGCTATGTCTGGTTCTTAATCCACTGAGCCACAGTGGGAACTCAGAATACTTCATGTTAATAACAGAGTCAGACCTTGGAAAGAAATGACCAAATTTCCTAGATCCTCCCTTACACAGTTTTTTAGCCTCTCTTTTAAATGAATGTTTGACAAACATTTGGAAGATTTTGATTTACATAAAAGCCAAACCATTAGCAAATTTTCAGTGTCCATATATGTGGTGAGGTCTTAGATTTGTATCAGAGATGGAATGGAAGAAAATGTTGACAACTGGAATAGACTCAGGTAGTTTATTACAGATCTCTATGTTTAAGTGGCAATTTCCAGCCAGAAAATATCTCTCCTCACCCCAATGCTTCTGTTTCTCCATTTCATTTTGATATAATACATTTATTTTCACCAAGGAGAAATGAGTTTGTGCTACTCTTTCTGAAAGAAGCAAACATATGTGAGAGTATTATAAGATGTCCTTCCCACTTTAGTATAAACTAGGTCAATAAGCTTACTCCATCTTAACACATAGGGAGCATCAGTTACCTTGAAGTGTTGGCACACCTGGAGATGGGTAGGTGCTATGGAACATGCAGTACCTTAGGGAAGTTCAAGGGATGTGTGTTCTAGGAGAAATCTGAAGGTGACCCAGTATGTTTTGATCTTGGATAAAAATTCTAGGATACAAAAAGGGCCATTTCAAAGAAAAATTTATATTTCAAACTGTAAGTAGGACCACACCAAATGTACCTGGGCTTGCTTTCACCCCTCTTTTTCATCCAGTATTTTTGTTATTCATTACTGAAACTAGTGCTGCAATTTGGCAAACCATGTGAGTTAAATGGACTCATAAGTAGATCTAAGATTTTAACCATTGTAAAATACACACAAACACGCACACACACAAAGGCAGAAACAAACAGAGATAGATGGAGACAGAGAAATGGAGAGAAAATAAATGATTTAGCAAATTTCATATTGATGAATCAGAGTTAATCCTGTTAACCATGTCTACGCTCTGGTTTTCTTATGGGTTGAGTTGTGTCTCTGCAAATTCATATGCTGAAATCCTAACTACCCATGTGATTGTCTTTGGATGTAGGACCTTTAAGGAGGTGATTACGGTTAAATGAGATCTCAAGGGTGGGGCCTGACTTGATAGGCTGGTGTTAATTTAAGAGGCAAAAGAGACACCAGAAGTGCATGGGTGCAGAGGAATGGCCATGTGAGGACACAGTGAGGATATGGGTGTCTGTTTTTTCATTGTGTGTTTGTTGGCTGCACCTGCAGTATGTGGAAGTTCCTGGGTCAGAGATCAAACCTGAGCCACAGCTGTAACCAGAGCTATGGCAGTGACAGGTCCAGGTCCTTTACCTGCTAAGCCACCAGGGAACTCAGAAGTAGGGTTTCTGCAAGACAGGAATAGAGGACCCCCCAGAAACTAATCCTACTGTCACCTTGAGGTGGGACTTCCAGCCTCTAAAAATCTGAGAAAAAAAAAAATTCTGTTGCTGAAGACTCTCAGTCTGTGGTATTCTGTTGGGGCAACCATAACAGACTAATATAGATCCTTATCTTTATTCTTTCTTGAAGTAAATATTTTGCTAGAGGAATGTCAGGTTCTTCTTTATGTGCATTTGAATTATTAATTGAAGAATCTCTGTCACAGATTTATTGCTACCTGTGTCCAGTCAGGGGTTTTAACCTGGTGTCCACACCTCTACAAGTTCATAGTAAGAATTCAGTGGCAAAAATAGCATTGCCATGTTCACCAACTTTTAATTGAAATATAGCATTTCTTTATTGACAACAAACCACAGTAGAATAGAGTAACCATGACTTTGTCACTAATAGAAATCATCATCTTTTCTCAATCAGATTACAATTGTTGCAAATATCTTAAATAATCATTTCTGCTCAACACTGTTTTGAAATTATGGTAATTGTCACACCCACAGCTATTTCTCATCATCTTATTTATTAAAAAGAAGCACACATTATATGACAAATGTGTTTTTAACGTTTTGGTAAATATATTTTAACATAATTGGATTCCCTTACAACTTTATGTATTTTATTTGAGTCATTTCAAAACAATATTCTAAGGGGAATTCATAAGCATTACTATGCTGCAGAGCAGTCATGGAAGAGAAAATGTAAAGAGCTCTATGGTCTAAACTCTTATCTCCAGGTTACTGTGAAAGGCCTGGCCTTTGTCCTCCAAGCACAAGAAATTAATTTGAGCTGCCCAAGCAAGTTTATTTGAAAATCTGGTGTTGTCAATCAATACTAGTTGATGGCACAGCACCCCTTATGGGCACAGCTCCAACCAGGAGAGTCACCAAGCTAGTGTTTTCCATTCCAGGAGCTCAACCTGCCCTTGAACCATCCCTTCTCCATCATGTGCAAAAGACTCCCAGCTAAGTCAGCCTTATCTTTTTTACCACTATGGCTCATTCAACTTTTCCCAGCTGGATCATCACCTCCAAGTAAGAAGGCAAAAATAAGACTGCCTTTAAAATTATCATTTTCTCTGGCTATATGCCCAGGAGTGGAAGTGCTGGATCATAAGGTAGTTCCATATTTACTTTTTAAAGGAACTTCATACTGTTCTCCATAGTGGCATACCAATTTACATTCCCACCAACAGTGTAGGAGAGTTCCCTTTTCTCCACACCCTCTTCGGTATCATTGTTTGTAGACTTTTTGATAACGGCCATTCTGACTGGTGTGAGATGATACCTCATCGTAGTTTTGACTTGCATTTCTCTAATTATTAGTGATGTTGAACATCTTCCCATGTGTTTTGTTTTGTTTTGTTTTTTTGGTCTGTCTTCTTTGGAGAAATGTGTATTTAGATCTTCTGCCCATTTGAACTTATTTATAAAACAGAAACAAACTCACAGATTTCAAGACCAATCTTATGGCTACCATAGGTGAAACCATTGAGGGGAGGGAAGAACTGGGAAGGTGAGAATAACACATACACACTACTGTATAAAATAGAGGATTAACAAGAGTCTAGTGTAAGCATAGGAAAATCTACTCAATAGTTTGTAATAACTCTGTATGGGAAAAAAGAATGGATATATTTATATGTATGACATTCACTTTGCTGTACATCTGAAACTAAAACAACATTGTAGGTCAACTACACTCTAGTAAAAATTTTTAATAAAGTGAGCATGCCTTGTTTACAGCAGAACCACACTGGACAGGAGATTTCCTGGTGTTCAGTAGGTGCTTGGGAAACATGGATGTGAGTGAGAACATGAAAACCCAGAGCACAACCCAGCAGAGCACATCACTTTTCTGACCCCTGTTCATCCTGAGCTCATTCCATGCCTCTGTGCCCTCATCTAACACCACAACCATCTGCTCTTCCCTGCCTCTCCTGTCCGATTACAAGTCATATTTGGTTCTAGGCCACATCCTGCTTCTTACTCCAATAACAGTATATTTTTATTTTACCAAAAATGTGCTGCTCTTTATTTGTCAAGCGCTGTGCTACCAAGTCTTGCCTATCATTCCTTATTGGATCCTCCTAATAAGCCTGTGAAGTATTAGAATTGTACCCAGTTTCCAGAGGAGAAAAGTGAGACTTGAAAGACCACCTAATTTGATCAAAATAATATAGTTTTCAAACTGCAGGAAGAGGAATCTACCCTAGGTCTCTGCAACATCAGAGCCCATCTTTCCACTTCCCACTGGACAAATACCCAACTTAGAATCTGAAATTGATCACCTATTACATGATAAATATTCAATGACTTAGTAGCTAATGTCAATTGTCTATTGACTTATGATGGAGAGAAAGGTTATATTTTGTAAGAACTTCCATTCATAACCATTTCTAGATGTTTTGGGGTTTGTTTAATTCTTCTAATGATGGGGGAAATGGGCTTAGACAGATCAAGTGACTTTCCCAAGGTTGTACCACTTGTAAGCAAAAGAACTGAAATCCTCACCCAACTCTCACTTTACTATACTTGGCTTTCCTTATGGTTCCATCCATCTCCCTTGGCCAGACCAGGCACAGGATTGATGCAAATGAAGGCAAGCAAACTAAAAGAAATCTGCAATGTGCCCCCATGTCCTGCTTCACTTTAGCAGTGGAAAAGAGGCCTCGCTGGGCCATTGTTCACAACTGTAGGAGAATGGAGTGGTTTTGCCATCTTATGCTCTACTGGGATGGTGTTTGCTCCAAATCTGCCTGGGCTCTGTGCAGATTCTCCCAGAGGAAGGCAAATGTACAGAATCAGTAACTGACTCAGGTTTCCATCTGATGCTTGACTACTTGTGTCCTCAGGAGTATAATCTGTTAAAGCCACTCTTCCAGGGATGCATGCCTCCTAAGCCTGCCCCAGGGCTCAGTTCCCTGGCTTTCATCATTCACGCCCCCAGTTTGAAGAAACCACCACCTGGGTAGGTTGGGATCACTTCTGTACTGCAGTCTCTGAGCTTCCTTTGAAAAGGTCTAGATTTTATTAACAGTGTCCATCTAGTAAAACAACAGAGGGATGAGGACATTGTGATTGCCCTTTTATTAAGGGATCTTTGAAAAACCAGAGTAATTAACACTTTAAAAAGTGATCTAGTTTCATCAGGATTTTCTCCATAAGATCTTAACTGGCATCAGAAGAGAAGTTAAATTATCACAGTCATTATTTTTTGGAGGGAAGAGAAGGATAAAGAAATGCTTTATTTTCCTGAGGTTGGCAGGCCTTTGAAGAAGCCTTCCTCTCTCCTCTGTCACTTGTATAAAAAAATCTATAAAATCCTGTCAGGGAGAGCATTGCGCATCTTTTTTGGCAATGTTCATGGTTTGAAGTGGTGGGTAGGGATTTAGAGGTGAAATTACCCCAGATTTTAAGGCAAGTTGTTTCAGCTACACTCTGAGAATTGCTTACAAACATGGTGTCAGATACCTTTGAAATAAAGGGCACTGGTTTTTCAGTGTCATTCCCTCTTGTCACTTTAATTAAAACAAAATAGACACATTAAAAAAAAGGAAATGCAATTGGCACCTTCACCCATTTTGTGTGCTTCCCAAATTCTCAATGGCTTTTGAAAGAAAAGAAAGTTTAAAGTCTTGGATCCAGGCACTGCTATTTGTGGATTTCTCTTGCACTCTCATGAGATCCTAGGGGCACCCAAAAGCAATGCTTTTTCCGTGATTTCTCATACAGTTTGGCCTGGAGTGAGAGGGAAAGGAGTGAGCAGGAATTTCAGAAGTGATTGGTCTTCTGGCAATATTGAGGCTATATTCTGGGGTCTGTTTATGTTTAATAGCAGGATCAAGGGAGATCTTTATTAGAACTGAAAAGGGGCCCTGCATGCAGTAGGCTGCCTGACTCTAGCTACCCAAGTCTGAGTGTGTGAAAAAGAGGTACACATTCAATACTGTGGCGTAGACAACGAACGAACTGGCACTGAGGCCAGCCAGGGCTGGCTTCCAAATTCTACTCAATTGCTAACAAGCTGCATGAGCTTGGGCAAAGCCTTGGATGACTATAATTCTTGGTGTCTTCATCTGTTTTGCGAAGATAATTGTAGCGCCTCCCCAAAAGTGCAGTGCAGCACAGAAGCTCCATAAAATAAAGGAACACTGTCTGTTCTGTTTATTGGTATATCCTGGTGCCTAGCACAGGGTTGGGGCACATGGCACTCAGTAAATATTTACTTATTTAGAAGTAATTTTATATCAATTTTAGTTAATCATAAAATAATATTTCATCACTATCATGTAATCAAAATATTAAAATATGATTCATATATTTATTTTTTACTTTTAATAATCAATAAATACTTATTTCTTTAGAATCAATGAAGATCTATTATTTAGAATAAATGCAGAGGATAAAAGTTTTTAATAGAGTTGCCAGTCTATGAAGGCCTAATAAATAGCTGCTATTACTATTATTTCTCCCACAGGTGTTACAAATTGGCCTCATACAGACTAACCAGGCTGCATGATTGACACCCTTTCCTTCTTTTACTTGAATCTTTATTCTATTTTCAAGTCTTTGTGGCTTTATATTTCAGTGACAAATATTAAATACTTTTTGAGCACAATCATTGTTCAATGTCAGCTGTTATATAAATAAAAAAAAACTTTCAATAAAAATGTATATGAATATTAAATAGGAAAAATAGACGTTGACACTTTTCATCTTCCAAAATTATAATAAGTTAAATTATTGTTTTAGGTGGCTTTTAACAGTTAACATCATGAGGGGGGTGCTTTAAGAACTCTTTGAATGAATTCCCTACTCCAATATCACCAATTTTTCAAATATGCTTTCGTTTAGTTTCTACTTTATTTAAATAAGCTTTGCAAAATGTTGCTGCAATTTAAGGGGGTTCCCTCCCTCTTTCATTAGATACAACTAGATCTTTACAGAGTTTTCATATGCTTTGTTTCATTGTCTATGTCTTAAGTTCTACTCTCGGCTCATAAGGGAATGACTCTGTACTGAAATAGGGGCCTTCAGTTAACTTCAGTGACAAGAAGTGAGTTGAGGGCAATGTGAGAGCTGGGAGAAGGGTGGAGGGTTAGGACTGGGTGGGGGGCAAAGGGACAAGTGGAGAGGCTGTTGTCAGTCAGCCCCCTCCAGAGAAATGCAATAGGACTGTATGGAGTTTAAGACACTAGTGTGCTATTTCTTAAAGCATATTAGGAAGAGTCCTCACATATATAAAACCACATATATCTGGGCCATAAAATAGATATTTGGGGATAAAGACAAACACCTCTATTTTTGAAATAAGTCTTCATGTGGATACCTTCAGCAACAAAGCTCACAAACACAGGACAACCTGCTTAAGCAAGGAGAGCTGGGATTTGCAGCCATCAGACTTTTCTTTTTTCGTCTTTTTAGGGCCACACCCATGGCATATGGAATTCCTAGGCTAGGGGTCAAATCAGAGCTGCAGCTACCAGCCTACACCACAGCCACAACAACTTGGGATCTGAGCTGCCTCTGCAACCTGCACCACAGCTCATGGCAACACCAGATCCTCAACCTACTAAGTGAGGCCAGGGGTTGAACCTGCAACCTCATGGATACTAGTTAGGTTTGTTACCAGTGAACTATAATAGGAACTCCCCAGACCCCCCCCTCTTTTTTTAATAGTACTATTTTATAACACTTCTTGAGCCTCTTAGAGAATTCATAGAAAATGTAACTTACCTATGCACATAGTGCCCCCCAAATCTACATATCTTCCTACATGTAATAAAAACTAGAAATGAAGCAAAAGTAATTTATAATAACTACATTTTGAGATGTAAGTGCATATCCAGCTACACTTCAGAAGGCAATGAACAAGTTCATGCTCGTACTCAAACATGACGCTACCATGAAAATAACAGCAATAAAACATGTTGGTCCAGGAGTTCCCACTGTGGCACAGTGTGTTAAAAACCTGACTGCAGTGTCTTGGAGGCACAGGTTGGATCCCTAATCCAGGAATTACAGGTGCAGCCATTCGAAAGCAAAACACAACAAAACAAAACAAAATGTTGGTCCAGGTGTTTTGTGTTGGCAACTCAAAAACTAAGATACCACTGCCATTAGTGATATAGTTCTCTAAAATGGTGAACAACTCGAGTAAAATTTTGAACAGAAGGCCATCTTCCCTTAAATTACATTTTGGTTGCTTTCTTGGCAAAATCAATGACATAAAAACTGCTAGGAAGACTTTGTAGATCCCATGGAGTTAGTTTATTTAACGCTAATTATTACAAACAGGCTTTTAAGCTACCAGAATGTCCAGTGAGACTTTCAAACCCCATGCCAAATGCAGGCTGGAGAATAGTTCACTGTGTGGTTTCTCTCTTCTGTGCAGGAAATTCAACATCCCTGACTCCTATCCACCAAATGGGAGGAGGATGCCCTGCAGACACCAATTTCCATAACTAAAAACAGTCCTTCCCTCAGTTCATACCACTTTGTCATTTAGAACCACTGAACTAGAGGGTTAGGAACCAGGGGAGTCATTGCAGGGCAAAGCCTGAAGAAGACCTGTTATTAGAGCACAGAGCCATGTCTGATGTGTCTCTGCTAATCGTCTACAAACTACTAGAGATTCAGGAGGCTAATTGCTTTACATCTGGTAAGTCATTTATTTGTCATTAATACCCTTTGAAGTAGGTTTATAGCCTTCACTTTCCATATAAAGAAACTGATTTTTGGAGGTAAGTGGCCTGTCCAAGGTCCTTGAGTTATGTGATTAATACATGAACTAAAATTAAAATGTCTGATGTCCAAAGTATGGTCTTCCCATGGCACCTGCCACCTTCCAGAACAAAGAGAGCAACGCTTACCATTAGCAGTGCTAGTCTACAGTGAAAGAGCCCAGAGGAAACAGAGAAGTTTGAGTGGAACTTATAACAATGAATGTAACAGTATTTAAGGCTGGGTGTAGACATACTTATTTTCACTAAAACTTCCATTTGTGGTGTTGAATCAAGTTCATCTGAAGGGACCTGAGTTTAGGGTTTGCTGCTGCTATGGTTGTCCTTACACCCCTAAGTGTCCCAACTCCTTAGGCACTGCTTTTGATTTAAGGAAGATTTTTCTCAGGATCTGCTCCAACCCAGCTTGATAGGTTCTTTGAACCCAAACCTAAGAGCTCTTTCTCTGTGTTCATGTTCTTGTCCCAACTAAAGACTATCACTTGTTATCTGACGTTTGCTAGCCTGATGTGGAAGCAGAGGAAGGGCACACCCTGTCTTTCGTGTTCAGCTTCAGACTAAGCAAGTGCTGTGTCTCTAGGTCACAAGGGTGGGGACTTCTTAGGCCCTGCCTCTATTTTAAGGGGTCTCTAAAGATCTGGGCCCAGATTGTCTTCCATCCCTTCCCCTGGGTTAGACGGCTTTTGTTTTGTTTTCTCTTCTGCTTTCTTTTCCAGTTTCTGGGACCCTTGACCTATGCATCAAGGGTGACAAGTTTAAATTGTGTTATCCACCAGCGGCTGTAGGGAGACAGAGCTAAGGATTTGGAGGGGGAGTTCCTTATGTTTCACACACAGTCTACTGTCCCCTTCTCCAGGCCTCCCCCAGCTTTTTGCTTTGGTTATAGTCTTTCTTGTAAGCATGTTTCACTGTCCATGGAGACCTTGCAAGTTGGTGCAAATTCCCTTGTGGCCCCCTGGGGCTCACTCTTCCTTCCTTCCTTCCTTCCTTCCTTCCTTCCTTCCTTCCTTCCTTCCTTCCTTCCTTCCTTCCTTCCTTCCTTCCTTCCTTCCTTCCTTTCTTTCTTTCTTTCTTTCTTTCTTTCTTTCTTTCTTTCTTTCTTTCTTTCTTTCTTTCTTTCTTTCATCTTGGTCTTTTTAGGGCTGCACCCCTGGCATATGTAGGTTCCCAGGCTAGGGGTCAAATCAGAGCTATAGCTGCTGGCCTATGCCACAGCAGTGCAGGATCCAGGCCTCATCTGTGACCTACACCACAGCTCATGGCAATGCTGGATCCTTAACCCACTGAGCGAGGCCAGGGATCGAACCCTAGTCCTCAGGGGTACTAGTTGAGTTCAGTAACCACTGAGCCAGGATGGGAACTCCACCCCTGGGGTTCTAGACTTCCTTGCTAGCCCACAGTTGGGCTTTGCTGACTTCTTAATTGCTTGCAGGCTTTTCACCTCTGGCACAAGGAGTGCTCAGATCCCACATCTTCCTGAAAATTCTTCTCTTCCTTGAGATTTCAGTTTAGAGCTCTGATGGGTTCAAGAAAAGTTGTGGATTGGGAGAGCTGATTTTTTTTTTGTATGGTTGTAAAGATGGAAAGGACACTTTTTCAGCTTTCTTCACCCTAAGTGGAGGCTAAAAACTGCTTTAAGAAAAAAATAAGTATTTCAAATAATCACATGCACATGATTAAGCCTTAAAATGGTGCCTAAGGATTTAGTGTGGAAAAAAAATAATCCTTTGGGCAATCCTTTATTATTCACATGCTATGAGCCAGAAGGAGTTCTTCATATTTATTTTAACTCTTTCTGGTTTTGTTTTCTTTGGTTTTATTTTATTTAATTAGTTATATTGCTAAACATGTGGATATACAGCTATTTCTTGATTAATCAATGTTAGACCTTATCTATTGATTACCTGATAAAACAGATGAAGATTTAGCTCAATAGTATAATCATCTACATCCCTTCCCTAGAATATAATCATATTTCTATATTTAGTTTCTATCTTGATAATGTTTATAATTTAAAATTTTGTATTTTCATCCCACCTTTATCATCTCATTCACTATAAATTGCATTTGATCCCCCTATTTACACTCAAGGTTTTGACTTCTCTACTATTACTTTCTACTTTCCGCCAATCCTTCATATTTTCCTAATTTATCTATACACATTAAACATTTTTTTGTTTGTGTTTTTCAGAAGTTTACTTAAGAGTATCTTGCTCTACAGAGAGCTTGAATCTAATAACTCTAAATCAATGAGCAGAGATTACATTATTACAATGCTGCAGATATTGACAAAAGAGCCAAGTAGTGTGCTATGATTATATTTCATTTCTTTTAGAGGTTTTGATTTTTCCTTTTTGTCTTTTTTTCTTCAGGTATAATCTGCTTTTTTGTTTTTGTTTTTGTTTTGCTTTTTAGGGCCATACCTGCATCATATGGAGGTTCCAGGCCAGGGCTCAAATTGGAGCTACAGCTTCCAGTCTACACGACAGCCACAGAAATGCAGGATCTGAGTCACATCTGTGACCTGTACCACAGCTCAGGGCAACGCCAGATCCCTGACCCACTGAGCAAGGCCAGGGATCGAACATGCATCCTCATGCATACTGGTTGGATTCATTTCTGCTGTGCCACAACGGGAACTCCAGGTATCACCTGCTTTTAATGTACCCTGGAGTTCCCATCTTGGCACGGTGGTTAACAAATCCAACTAGGAACCATGAAGTTGTGGGTTCGATCATTGGTCTTGCTCAGTGGGTTGGGGATCTGGCATTGCCATGAGCTGTGGGGTAGGTCGCAGACACAGTTTGGATCCCAAGTTGCTGTGGCTGTGGCAATGGGCCGGCAGCTACAGCTCTGATTAGATCCCTAGCCTGGGAAACTCCATATGCCATGGGAGTGGCCCTAGAAAAGGCAAAAAGAAAAAAAAAGTACCCTGATGTTCCTCCAGTGTCTCATGGGTGATATCAAGTCAATGACTGCCTTTCTCCTGGGTTTACTGAATCTTTTGCTTCATGACAGGCTCTCCAGGCCTATTGCTAACTATCTTCCCGGATGTCCACCTTTGCTCTTCTGAGTTGGAACCAGTCTACACAGGACTGTACTTCCTCTTTCCTGATTTATTGTTTTGTTAGCACACATCCTCAAATAATATCCTGAGTCAATTGGTTGCTGCCACAACAAGTCACAACAAACTGGGTGGCTTAAAACAATAGCAATTTCTGGAGTTCCCATCGTGGCTCAGTGGTTAATGAATCTGACTAGGAACCATGAGGGTGTGGGTTTGGTCCCTGGCCTTGCTCAGTGGGTTAAGGATCCAGTGTTTCCGTGAGCTGTGGTGTAGGTTGCAGACGCAGCTCAGAGCCCACGTTGCTGTGGCTCTGGTGTAGACAGGTGGCTACAGCTCCGATTAGACCCCTAGCCTGAAAACCTCCATATGCCACAGAATTGGCCTTAGAAATGGCAAGAAAAAAGACAAAAAAAAAAGAAAAAAGAAAAAAAATGCCTGGGCATTAATAAAGATATATTAAACAAACAAACAAACAATAGCAATTTCTTTTCTCTGGGGTTGGGGGTCCAATTCCAAGATTAAGGTGTTGGGAGCACTGTGTTCCTGCTAGAGGCTCTGGGGAGGAATCTTCCTTGCCTCTTCCTGTTTCTGGGAGCTCCAGGCATTATTAGGCTTTCTAGGCTGCATCAGTAAAATCTCTGCCGTCATGGTCCTGTTGACGCCTTCTCTCATGTGTCTTTTCCTCTTTCGTCTTCTGAGGATATTTGTCATATTTAAGGCTCACTCAGATAACTAAGGATGATCTCATCTTTAGACCTTAACTTAATTGTATATCCAGAGACCATTTTTTTAGCTTCTCAGAGTACAGAATTCTAGATTTAAAATAACTTTCCCTTTTGCTACTGAAGACACTCCTTCTGTCTCCCAGGGACACTGATAAGGAGTCTGGTATAGATATGATACACACCCCTTAAAACAATCTATTGATAATTTCCTGAAGCTACTGGGATTGTATTGTCATCTATGGATTCTTATGTTACACAGTCATCTGTCTTGTTAGGCCGATTTTACTCAAAATGTTGAGTAGGTGTGGGCTTTTTATTTATTTATAAAAAATTCCGATCCTTTTATAAGTTATCTTAAACTTTGGCAATTATTTTTAATTTATGAGAATTCCTTATAATCTTCTGACAGTTCCTTCTCAGTTGTGACCTGCTCTTTCTTTGTGGTTGAAATATTCTCATGATTCCTTTGATAGGACTGTGTGTTTTCTAAGCTTCTTTCAATATTTTTTTTGTATTATCCCAGCTTTGTCTGTTTATCTTTTGTTTCTTTCTTTGTTTTTCTCTTTCTTTTTTACTGCCACACCTGTGGCATATGGAAGTTCCCAGGCTATGGGTGGCAGAGGTGGAGCTGCTGGTGGACACCACAGCCATGACAATGAGAGATCTGAGCCTCATCTGTGACCTACACTACAGCTTGGATATTAGTCAGGTTCTTAATCCACTGAGCCACAACAGGAACTCCTGCTCTGCTTATCTTGATTTTCCCTTTTACAAACTCTCATCAACTGTTTCAAATTTCTGGATGGTCTATTCCAACTTAAGGATGAGAAAATAAATCATCCAAGGGAAGCTGTTCATATGCAGGCTCTCTGGAAGAATTTCCTATAGACTGAGTAGATACGGAGACAGATTAGACATCTATTGAGAAATTCCCAAATGCTAGCATGCGGAGATAGCAACACCATATTGAGAGACCTGGTTCTCTTTTTTTAGACTGATTCTTCATTTTCCCTAAAGGAAATAAATCCCTGGCTAGCAGGCATTTTTCATGCAGGGCCGGAGGTAGTTTGGCTGAATCTATTTTTAGCCTCTTACTTCCAAAGTCTTCTCACTACCAGTTCTGAGTTTACATCTATCTTCTCTAGCATTCTCCAGGTTAACTCTCTCACCCCACAGTCACAGCCACTCTTCAGGTCTCTACATTTCCTCCCACCTCCATCTCTCGTCACTGCTCTTCTCATCACTGATTTTATTTTCCAGCAATATGCTCAAGTATCATGTCCATGTGCAATGGTCCTTGTAGGGAGTTTAAACACTTTGAGTTTGTTCACTACATTTTTTTTTCTTTTTAGGGCTGCATCTGAGGCATATGGAAGTTCTCAGGCTGGGGGTTGAATTGGAGCTGCAGCTGCCAGCCTATGCCATAGCCACAGCCATGCCAGATCCAAGCTACATCTGTGACCTACTCCGCAGCTCATGGCAACACTGGATCCTTAACCCACTGAGCGAGGCCAGGGGTCGAACCCGTGTCCTCATGGATACTAGTCCAGTTCATTCCACTGAGCCACAATGGGAACTCCTCTTTACTACAATTTTAATAGAGTCTTGGGAAGGAGAACACATAAATGCATGAGGTCAGTCAGCATCCTGAATCACAGACTGTGTACAGTTTCATGAGGTTAGTCTGCTTCCCAAGGGAAGAGCAGAAGAGTGCTTGTGTTGAGAGATAGCGGCAATCTGAAACTGCACATTATAAATTATACAAAGGCACAAGTGATGAGCCCAGTAGGTTATCAAGAAACATTATTTCCTAACTTTAATTTGAGTTCTCAAAAAGCTATAGTTATTGCTCACACAAGAAGACACAGACAGTCTGCTGATAGTCAGTCTTAAAAGAGAACAAGAGAGATGTATAGACCGTGCACTCTGGATGTGTAAGAGGTAATGGAAACAAGAAAAGGCTTATAAACAGGGAGTGTGCAGTTCACCATCACATCCAACCATCCCATCAAGATGGCTGAGGTAAATCTTGATAGCAAGAAGTAATATTTCACATAATTTTTTTCTGTTGAATTGAATGACAAATTTATAAACCTTTCTCACCTCAACTGTATCTAGTTCCTTAGCTCATCTACTGCCATTAATGGTAACTGGAAGCAAATTGATCCCTTAAGAAAAGCAAATGAGTAGACAAGACTTACCAGCAAAGGGAAATTTGGAGGGTCACACTATGGGGTTCATTTTTTTTTTAACATTGAGAAGATATTTACTGAATAACTACTTTGTTCTCTACCACATCCTATTAGGATAGCTTTGAACAAGTTAACTTCTGAGTGTCTAATTGCTTTTCTATGAAGTGAGGATAAAAATAGTATCTACCTCTTAGAATTGATATGTGAATTAAGTAAATTAATACACATGAAGTACTTAGTAAAGTATCTGAAATGACTAAATGCTTTGCTAATTTTATTTTAAGATTAACCAAAGTATCTGTCCTTGAGGATTTCAAGTAGGAAAGAAATATACAGGTAATTTAATATTGACATTAAAATATAAAATAGGTATTAGGAAAATAAAACAGATGGGTTAAATAGAAAACAATAATAAGATGGTAGAAATAAGCCTAAATACACTAATAACATAATAAATATAAAAATTAAAAGACAAAGATTTCCCAGATGGATTAAATAACTCACAATATAATGCTAAGAGAAAACCTTAAATTTAAAAGTTGCAGGAAAGCTGAAAACAAGAAGATGCAAGAGTAATAAAAAAAAGAAGATGCAAGAAGATATGCCATAAAACTCTAACAGAAAGAGAGCTTGCAGTCAAATAATTATTTCTTCTTCACACACGTAGTTATAAAAAAGTAAGTGCTCAGGAGTTAGGAGAATGACTGCTCTCATGAGCCCCTGTTCCAAGTTGGATTTTTCGGGCCACAAGAAAGAAGAAGGAAGAGTGTGATTGACACTTCAGGTGCAAGGCTCAGAACTGCATCCGTTAATTTGCTCAGAGTCCACTGGCCACACCTTTATCAATATGACTACCACTACTTGCTAGGAAGGCCGCAAGATATGGTTGCTCTATCAGCAGCCATGGCCCAGGAAGGACTTGTGGTGAGGGGCAATTCTCTAAGTAGGTAAAACCTTTTTTTCCTCTTGAATAGAGGATGGAGAGTGGATATTTTAATGTTTCACTTTATAGGAGGGTTTCAGAGAAGTTCAACTTAGCCACTCTCACTTACCTAGTAACTGGAAGGCTTCAAATCCCGAGCTGTCAAATTCCAGGGCCCTTGTTCTTCAGCAGTTCCTGTCTAAATCCTGTCATAGATTTATCTATCTATTCCTCACTGGTTTGGGGAGTAGACTTGAAAAGCTTGGAGAAAATCAGGGGAGCAGAAGAGCCCACACTGCAATTCTACCACCAAATACTCTGCAGGAGGTTGCAAAGAGCCAGGCTATAGGATCTTAATGGGATCCCACATTGGACAACACTTTTCTGGAGAGTGCAAATCCAATGCAAAAACTGATGTGCACCCTACTCATCCCATTTATTTGTAAGGGGACAAATTGTGGAGAGATGTAACAAAGATTCAAATAGGAAATTTGGTTTTCTTATTTCACTCTTACTATACTAAATTCTACATTTTTTAAGAGTCATTATCATTTGGAAAGCATGAAAAAAAAGTAAATCTGTTCAACTACAAGGAGCATGTTGACCTAATAACAGTGTAGAGATAGCACCCAAATTTGGAAAATATCTAGAAAACCCAAGGTAATTACGTAGTAGCTAGCAGAAGTGAAGGAAAAGGGTAGGACAAGAGAAAGGAAAAAGAGAAGGGGAGGTAGGGCAGGAGAGGGGAGAGGAGACTAACTCTCTTCCTAGTTGTTCTTGATTTTAAGCCTAATCAAAATTAGTAAGTTTCCCTCCAGAGTTTTGTGTCATAGCGATGCTTTTATTTCAACTTGCCAAAAATGTCCCTAAACTGAAAAGACCCCCATGGGTTAATTTCGGTTGCAAGAGAAACTGCCTGGATTTGGACAACTCTCCCTGATACCCAAAGGCAGCCCCTGGCAGATAGGAGGGCCCCGCATAGCAATGATCTCCAAAGGCTGCAGCTTCACACCACCAGCCTTCATTCTATTTCCAGATCCATGCTGCTTGCCTCTCAAATCCTCTGCATTCTGAGCTGTTTCTGGTAGGCAGGGAGTAAGGGGTTGAGTAACACAGTGGAGTTTTGTTTTATAGCTTGTTGATTTTAGCAAGATAAGGGTCTTACTTGCATACTCCAGAATCTTGTGTCAGGAATTTCTTTTGCTTTCAGTTGGATTTATTTTGTACTTTTTAAAGCACTTCAATATGATGTCATAACTGGGAAATAATCTGAGAGAATAAAAGTAAGGTGAATGATTAAAAAGTAATGACTACTATATGCTAACTCTACATCCTCTAAGAATAACATATCTGTATTTACTGCTTTTTCATTACTCCTTTTAATAGTTGTCAAATGTTCCTAAAATCAGCTAGAGAATATAATAGAGAGAAATGATGAAATGATTAAGTGAGAAGATGCAGATGGCTATGGTTACTGATCTGCAGGTCTAGCTGATAAAAACGAAGCCAATGTCCATGAAGGCCCTTTTGGGCAGAAAAAAGCCAAAACTCTAAAGGTACACACTTATGTTTAAATTCTAATTATGTGAAATCTTCTAGATGCTGGTTTTGAAGGAGCAATGAAGAGAGAGAAGAACATCTTATTCTTTTGAGCTTGTTCTATAAATTCCAAGATGGAAAATATTAAAATTACATTTGTGAATTAAACCAGGTGAAGGCAATGTGGATTCAAATATTTTATCATTTAACCTCTTAAGGAGTCAATTTCCTCATCAGAGAAAGGCGGGAGGAAGATTAGCATTCTAAATCATTTTAACTCTGAAATACTATGATTTTATCCAGTTATCAGGGAAAATGACATTCTGGAAGTAGTTACTAGACTCAAACACAGCTGCTATTCTTCGCTCTGTAAGATGGCATAGGGCATGTGTGTTGTTTTTGTTGCCCATTATCTACTTGACCTTCTTCTAACTGTGCCCCTTTTTACCTTTCCTTCAGAGGGCCATTCCTCTGAAATTCTGATTTAAGGTAACTCTGGTGGATTTGCCTGGACCTTCCCTAGAACCTGGAGTGAGGTGTGGTGATTTGGTCCCACCAATCAGAACACTGAATGCTTGTCTCCACAGTGACTGGTCAGGGAAGGTCATGTAATCCAATAGAGCCAATAACAGGCATAGAAACTTTCATAGGTGGTATTTTAAGGACCTATGCCCTAACTTTCTTTCCATTCTAGCATTGCCATGGACCTCCATACGGAAAATGAGAATGCAACGGGCTTGATGATATAAATAAATGACTTTGAATCCTGAATCCAACCAAGTGGAGTGAGTTCTACACCAGTACTTTTTAGCTGCATGAGCCAATACCTTCTTTTTGGTCAATTTTGGCTCCATTTATCTCTTAGTTCTCTCTATGTTAATTTTGTCTTTAAGTCAATTTGGTTTATTTTGTTGTTGCTGTTGTTGTTACTGACACAGTAAAAACCTTAGATGATAAAACCAAGCAGGACCCTTCCAGGTTCCCTGCCTCTTGTTTATAGAAAAGCTTTAGCTTCCTCAGCCTCCAAAGAGGAAATTTATCTAAGAAGTGAGCAAATACAGAAACAAAGCAGTCAAGCAAGACATAATAATAATAGTTTAGCCATTAAACAAAGTCAAGGATTTTTAGCTCCTCCTCAAGGGCAAGAGGTAATAGCCTGAGCTATATCCTTGAGTTGTTTTACAGAGACTGAAACTCCCATCAAGTGGAAGTAGTTAACTGTATGCTTACCACAAGCATTTAGACAGATAGGCTGGAACCAGAAGGTTAATGAGGTTGATTCCTGATTAGCTCACTACCAACTAATCACAGAAATGTCCTTGAGCTTATCAGGCACCCTGTGACCCTTTCCCTTACCCTTTCCTTGAAAGCCATCAGTGAGTTTGGGTCTGTTGAGCATTAGCCATCCACACATCTTGCTTCGCCTTGCAATAAACACTGTACTTTTCCACGACATGGTGTCAATATATTGTCTTTACTTTGCACAGGCAAGTTGATACATGTTTGGTTCAGTAATAATGATGCATATAAAATGTATCAAATCTAAGCACTGGAGGAGCATGATGGGATACTGAAATGGGTCAGACATAGAGTAAATGGTATTATAGAGTCCAATAGAAATTAATTCACTACAAGAATGCTAAGAGAATGCTTAATTTGGTGTATTTGGGAAAGAAACTGACAACAAATGAAGGCGTGTTCCCTCCTAGGCATTTGTCCCTTGTTCAGTCCCCTGGGCTAGCTCCACAGCCCAGCCTTGTCCCAGTTTCAATGATGAATCAAGCTTCTGTGCGGGGAAGCCAAAGGTCCCTCAGTGAGAACCTATCCAGAGTCCATATCCTTTAGACCCCTAG